>NC_141687.1:420695525-422050566 GCF_964263255.1 Lissotriton vulgaris
GCCCAGGATGAGGACCTCCGTCTTGTCCGAGTTCAGTTTCAGGCGGCTGGTCGTCATCCACTCGGCTACCTCTTTCATCCCTTCGTGCAGGTTGGCTCTGGCGGCGGCGGGGTTGTTGGTCAGGGAGAGGATCAGCTGGGTGTCATCGGCGTAGGAGATGATGCTGAGGTGGTGTTTGCGTACGATGGTCGCGAGGGGGCTCATGTAGACGTTGAAGAGGGTGGGGCTCAGTGATGATCCTTGGGGGACGCCGCAGATGACTTCGGAGGCCTCTGATTTGTACGGTGGTAGGCGGACTCGCTGTGTTCTTCCGTCGAGGAAGGAGATGATCCATTCCAGCGCCTTGTCCTGGATTCCGATGTTGCTGAGGCGCTGCACTAGGGTGCGGTGGCAGACCGTGTCGAATGCCGCGGAGAGGTCTAGGAGGATGAGGGCCGCTGTTTCTCCATTGTCCATCAGGGCTCGGATGTCATCGGTGGCGGCGATGAGGGCGGTCTCGGTGCTGTGTTTGGCTCGGAAGCCGGACTGTGAGGGGTCGAGGGATCCGTTCGTCTCGAGGAAGGCGGCCATCTGCTTGTTGACGGTCTTCTCGATGACTTTGGCTGGAAACGGGAGAAGCGAGATGGGGCGGTAGTTCTTGAGGTCGGTGGGGTCCGCTGTTGGTTTCTTGAGTAGGGCGCTGAGTTCGGCGTGTTTCCAGCTTTCGGGGAAGATGGCGGTGTCGAAGGATGTGTTGATGATGTCTCGCAGGTGGGGTGCGATGACAGCGTTGGCCTTGTTGAAGACGTGGTGAGGGCAGGGGTCGGTTGGTGATCCGGAGTGGATGGAGTTCATCGTGCGGATGGTGTCTTCTGTGCTGATCGGGGTCCAGGCGTGGAGGGTGGTGGTGGGGGGGGGTGGCTGGTCGGTCGTGGTGTGCGTTGGTTGGTTGTTGAAACTGCTGTGTATGTCCGTGATCTTGTTGTGGAAGTATGAGGCGAGGGAGTTGCAGAGGTCTTGCGATGGGGTGATGTCGTTGTTTCCTGCGCTGGGGTTGGAAAGCTCTTTCACGATGTTGAAGAGTTCCTTGCTGTTGTGTGCGTTGTTGTCCAACCGGTCCTTGAATGCTGTTCTCTTGGCGGCGCGGATCAGCTGGTGGTGTTTCCGGGTGGCCAGTTTGTAGGAGGTCCTGTTGTCCGGTGTCGGGTCCCTTTTCCAGACTTTCTCGAGGGCTCGGCAGTTCTTCTTGGAGCTCTTGAGTTCGTCGGTGAACCATGGGGCCTTCTTGCTGCCGGGTCTGCTGGGCGGGGTCCTCAGCGGGGCGAGCTCGTCCGTGCAGATGCTGATCCACTTCGTGAGGTCGTCGGCGGCCTGGCTGGGGTTTGCTGAGCTGGCAGGAGGGTGTTGGCTCAGGGAGGTGGCGAGCTGGTCTGCTGTGATCTTGTTCCAGCTTCTGCGGGCGGTGTGTTGCTGGTGTTGGTGGGTCGTTGTTCTCTTGAAGGTGAAGTGGACGCAGCTGTGGTCTGTCCATTGAAGCTCTGTGGCGTGGCAGAAGTTGATGTCTGTGCTGGATGAGAAGACGGCGTCGAGTGTGTGTCCGGCGAGGTGGGTGGGGGTGGACACCAGTTGCTTGAGTCCCAGGTTGGCGAGGTTGTCGAGCAGGGTGCTGGTGTTGTGGTCGTTGTTGTTCTCCAGGTGGAAGTTCAGGTCCCCCAGGAGGATGTAGTCAGCGGAGGGGAGGGCATGCGGGCTGACGAAGTCGGCGATGTCCTCGCTGAATTGCGTGCGTGGTCCAGGGGGTCGGTAGATCAGGGTGCCTCTGAGGGTGGTGTTCGGGTTGGTGTGGATCTGGAAATGCAGGTGTTCGGCGCTGGTCAGGGTGTTGTCGGTGCTGGTCGTGAGACGGATGGTGTTCTTGTGGATGATGGCGATGCCTCCTCCTATCTGGTTGGCGTTTCGGTCCCTCCGGACGATCTTGTAGCCCTCCGGGATAGCGATGGCGATGTCGGGAGCTGAAGAGGCGTTCATCCAGGTCTCTGTGAGGAAGGCGACGTCAGGGGCTGTGGCGTCTAGGAGGTTCCAGAGTTCGATGGCGTGTCTGTGGACGGAGCGGGTGTTGAGCAGGATGCACTTGAGGTGGGTGCTGCTGGAGTTCGACTTGGCGGGTGCTGGTGCGGGGCTGGTCCGGATGCAGGAGAACTTGCAGGCGTGGCAGCTGAAAGGTCCGTGGGTGTGTCGTGGTGTGGCTTGATGGCATTCTGGGAGTCGGCCGGCGTTGAGAGCGATGAGGGTGGCGGCTGAGTACGTCAGGCGGGTCGGTCGGGGTCTTCGAGGTCCAGGGGTCCTGGCGCTGGGCGCGGTCCGGTTGCGGACGGGCGCAGACGGGCTTACCTTTGGCGCGCCTTCGGCGCACAATCGGCGCGCCCGCTGCGCGTGACCGCTGCGCGTTCGCATGGTCGCCATTTAAGGCGAAGTGCGCGGGTGGGCGGGGCAGCTGGGAGGCGGGAGCAGAGGGAAAGGGGGCGTGGTCAGCGGTGGTGGCGGGAAGCGGGGAGCGGGGAGGGAAGGCGGAGGGCGGCGCGGTAGGCGGGCAGACAGGAAGGAGAACGAAAAAACGGGCACTAGGTACAGACAGCAAATACAGTGGGGAGCAAGCACAGAAGTTGCAAGATAAACAAAACAGACGGCAGCGGCGACAGCCGGCCACGGGGCACAAAGAAACAAGCACAAATGAATTGCAAAAGAGAAACAAAACAGACGGCAGCGGCGTCAGCCGGCCACGAGCAGAAAGAACAAGCACAAATGCTTTTCAAAAGAAAACAAAACAGACGGCGGCGGCGTCCGCCGGCAACGAGGCAGGCAGCGAGGCAGAGGGCAAAGCGGAGTGGCACACGCAGCAGCTGGTGGCCGTGCGGCGCGGGGGTGTCCCACAAGTGGGTCACACTCACCTGCGTCGCACGGTCGCCATTTAAGGCCAAGTGCGCGGGTGGGCGGGGCAGCTGGGAGGCGGGAGCAGAGGGAAAGGGGGCGTGGTGAGCGGTGGTGGCGGGAAGCGGGGAGCGGGGAGGGAAGGCGGAGGGCGGCGCGGTAGGCGGGCAGACAGGAAGGAGAACGAAAAAACGGGCACTAGGTACAGACAGCAAATACAGTGGGGAGCAAGCACAGAAGTTGCAAGATAAACAAAACAGACGGCAGCGGCGACAGCCGGCCACGGGGCACAAAGAAACAAGCACAAATGAATTGCAAAAGAGAAACAAAACAGACGGCAGCGGCGTCAGCCGGCCACGAGCAGAAAGAACAAGCACAAATGCTTTTCAAAAGAAAACAAAACAGACGGCGGCGGCGTCTGCCGGCAACGAGGCAGGCAGCGAGGCAGAGGGCAAAGCGGAGTGGCACACGCAGCAGCTGGTGGCCGTGCGGCGCGGGGGTGTCCCACAAGTGGGTCACACTCACCTGCGTCGCACGGTCGCCATTTAAGGCCAAGTGCGCGGGTGGGCGGGGCAGCTGGGAGGCGGGAGCAGAGGGAAAGGGGGCGTGGTCAGCGGTGGTGGCGGGAAGCGGGGAGCGGGGAGGGAAGGCGGAGGGCGGCGCGGTAGGCGGGCAGACAGGAAGGAGAACGAAAAAACGGGCACTAGGTACAGACAGCAAATACAGTGGGGAGCAAGCACAGAAGTTGCAAGATAAACAAAACAGACGGCAGCGGCGACAGCCGGCCACGGGGCACAAAGAAACAAGCACAAATGAATTGCAAAAGAGAAACAAAACAGACGGCAGCGGCGTCAGCCGGCCACGAGCAGAAAGAACAAGCACAAATGCTTTTCAAAAGAAAACAAAACAGACGGCGGCGGCGTCCGCCGGCAACGAGGCAGGCAGCGAGGCAGAGGGCAAAGCGGAGTGGCACACGCAGCAGCTGGTGGCCGTGCGGCGCGGGGGTGTCCCACAAGTGGGTCACACTCACCTGCGTCGCACGGTCGCCATTTAAGGCCAAGTGCGCGGGTGGGCGGGGCAGCTGGGAGGCGGGAGCAGAGGGAAAGGGGGCGTGGTCAGCGGTGGTGGCGGGAAGCGGGGAGCGGGGAGGGAAGGCGGAGGGCGGCGCGGTAGGCGGGCAGACAGGAAGGAGAACGAAAAAACGGGCACTAGGTACAG
Source organism: Lissotriton vulgaris (assembly GCF_964263255.1). Taxonomy (NCBI): domain Eukaryota; kingdom Metazoa; phylum Chordata; class Amphibia; order Caudata; family Salamandridae; genus Lissotriton; species Lissotriton vulgaris. The sequence continues at coordinate 420,699,651 of NC_141687.1, forward strand.
ACAGCAAATACAGTGGGGAGCAAGCACAGAAGTTGCAAGATAAACAAAACAGACGGCAGCGGCGACAGCCGGCCACGGGGCACAAAGAAACAAGCACAAATGAATTGCAAAAGAGAAACAAAACAGACGGCAGCGGCGTCAGCCGGCCACGAGCAGAAAGAACAAGCACAAATGCTTTTCAAAAGAAAACAAAACAGACGGCGGCGGCGTCCGCCGGCAACGAGGCAGGCAGCGAGGCAGAGGGCAAAGCGGAGTGGCACACGCAGCAGCTGGTGGCCGTGCGGCGCGGGGGTGTCCCACAACGTGACGCATCTCTCAGATGCGTCACATTGTTAATCGCCAGCACCATGGCGCATCTTTTGTGCTGCTGCTGCGTCACAAAAGTGACGCAACTGCGGCGCAAAAGAGGCGCAAGCTGCTTGTAAATCTGCCCCATAGTGCTTTTACTACACTGTAGCTGCGTAAAGGGCCAGAATATGTGTCTCCAGTGACCATGTGTGCCTGTGCCTGTGTTTCAGGCACACATGGTCAGTGGAGACACATCTTCTGGCCCTTTATGCAGCTGCAGTGTAGTAAAAGCACTATACATTTACCCAATGAGGGAGCACTTACTGGATTAGCCAGTACTAGAAAGTACTCACGGGCAAATCACAAAAAAAACAGGTTTCGCGGATTTCTTTTGCGATTTTGCGGGGAAATCCGCGAATTCACAGAACGCGAATTCACAAATTTCGCCCATGGCATCTAATATGCAGGAAGGATTGCCAAGGCTAATAATAACAGCAAAGAAATTTTTGCCATCGTTAAGAGTTTCCTCTCTCCGTGTGCTGAGCAACCTCTGTTGCCTTCCTCTGAACAGTGGTGTGAGGATCTGTCCTCTTTCTTTACAGATACAATTGTGAAGATCCAGGACAGCCGGCGCATAGCATGCCATAATCAGAGGACCTTGCCTTCGCTGCCCTCTTTGCCTTCCCTTAAATTCCCCAAATGTCAATTTGGGGAATTTTCTCCCTCTGCTGAAGTGGACATACTGGCTGTTTTGAGGTCCATGAAATCTGGGTCTCCCACCGATCCGCGTCCGGCCCGTGTGTTAGGAGGGGTGACAGTATTGGTATGTGCAGATTGTTAACCTCTCCTTTACAACTGCTATAGTTCCGATTTGTTGGAAGCAAGCCAAACTATTGCCGCTCTTAAAGAAATCAGGTCTGGACCCATCAGTTCCGTCTAACTATCGACCTATTTCCCTGCTACCGGTGCTAGCCAAGGTTTGTGAAAAAATGGTGTTTCGCCAGTTGGACGCTTTTGTGGAGGCCTCCAATGTTTTTCACCCAGCTCAATCGGGCTTCCGTGCTGCTTATAGCACTGAAGCAGCACTGGTAGAGATGGCAGAGGCTATTCGGGAGTGCCTGGACGAGGCGGCAGAGCGGCATTGGTTTTGTTAGACCTATCTGCCGCCTTCGACACGGTGCCCCATCAGCTTCTTCTCGCCAGGCTGTCTGCTATTGGCATCACTGGTTCCGCCTTACAGTGGCTGACATAATTCCTGAACAATCGGACCCAACAGTTGTGGATGCCGCCACATGCGTCCTCTGCCAGGGCACTTTCTACTGGGGTGCCTCAGGGGTCTACTATTAGCCCCCTGTTGTTTAATATTTACTTGACCCCTTTGATTTTCCTGGCAGAGCAATTAGGTGCAAAAATAATTGCCTATGCCGATGACACCGAGCTTTTGTTTACTTGGCCAGGTGATAATCTGGACACCTCCAGTGTCCAGCTTTGTCTCTCATCAGTCTTTCGTTGGCTTGCATTTGCCCAACTGAAATGCAATGAGGAAAAATCTGAAGTCCTCCTCTATGGTGATTTTCCTACTAACTTTAGAGAACTGCTGTGGCCACCGGACGCTGCTTGCCCTAACTCCATGGGTAGCCCGGCAAAAAATTTGGGAGTGTGGTTTAGTGAAAACCTTAAATTTGAAGACCACATAAAAAAATGAACAGGCGTCTGCTTTGGCACTCTCAAAGCCTTATCCAGATTCTTTCCCTTGCTCCCGAGGGAAGCCAAAGAGTCAATGTCACGTGCCCTTATCCTTTCTCTGCTAGACTACGCGAACGCTCTGTTCATTGGCATTCCAGCTTACCTGATCAAGCGTCTTCAGATCATCCAGAATGCGGTGGCTAGACTTCTTTTTAACATCTCGAGGAGGTCCGGCGTACGGCAATATTTGCGTAGTCTTCACTGGCAATATTTGCGTAGTCTTCACTGGCTGCCTGTGGCTCCACGGATTCTATTTAAATCTCTGGTTCTTTCTTTCAGAGCCACGCATGGTCAAGGTCCTTATTACCTGAGAAAGCGTATTTCCATGTATGTTCCCAACCGCTATCCTTCCAATATTCCAGCGCGCTCGGCTAGGAGGTCAATCTATCTCTGTAAAAGCAGCTAGAGCTTGGAACGCACTTCCACTGCAACTTAGTCCCATCCAAGATATTTTTGTCTTCAAAAAAGCACTAAAAACACTTCTCTTTACCATAGCATTCTAATTTCCATTTCCACCCATTCTGCCTTTCTGCACGAGCTTGCGCCAGGATACTCTAGAGTAGTTGAGCGCGCTATAAAACTTTTTATAACATAACATAACATAACACACAGAGACTCAACCACTGGTAGAGGAATGAACTATTAGTGTCCTTCCCGATCCAGGGACTTTGGATGTTCACTGTTATTGTTTTGGATTTGTTAACCGGTGCCGTCACAAAGTCAATGTCAATGTTTTTCTCCACACATGGGTCATAAGGAATATCACAATGTCCAAGAGGAAGTGCTAGGGACAGGGCTCTCGAAAGCCTATCAGCAGCGAGGTTGGCGACCCTTATGGCGTCATTAGCGGAAGCTTTGAGGGTACTGAGCCTCAATTTTAAGTGCCTGAACAACCCATTCAAGAGGAGGGCTAGCCTCTCATATCTGTAACACTCACAGGCGGATGTCTTTCTAGTACAGGAGACGCACCAACTATATAAAAATTGGAACAGACTCAAATCCCAAACGTTCCCACAGCAGTTCTTCTCCTCACTATCACATAAGACAGCTGAGGTGTTGTTGCTGATCTCCTGCTCTTTCCGTGGGAAGGTGGGGATAAAAGTAGGAGAAAGTAAAGGCCACCTATTGGGATACCGCATCCACCTTGGCGCTCACTCCATAATTCTAGGGTCCATCTATGCCCCTAAAGAGGGTCAGGAACCGTTTTTACATGGAGCTTTGGCGGAAATCATGTCCACACAGTACTGATGGGTGGTCTTGGGGAGACTTACATCTGTGTTCTATAACAAACTTGACCGGACGACCCAGAGGCAGGGAGCAGTGGGGGAGGTTAGTCCAGGGGGGCCCTATGGCTACAGGAAATTAGACTGAAGGATCTATGTTGGGCCACTCACCCAGAGTCAAAGGATTACACCTTCTAATCTCATGCACACAAATCCTTTGCTAGATTCGACTACTTCTTGGGATCCTGGGAGGTTCAGGCAGCGATAAGCTCGGTGGAGATTGAGCACTGTTCACTATCCGATCACTCAGTGGTCCTGCTGGACCTTACCCTCCCACCTCATAGCCAGGGGTCCCGCTAATGGTGGCTATGTAAAACCATACTCCACAGACCCGAGATAGTTAAACAAGGCGATCAGGGATTACCTGGTAGTTAACAACACCACTGAGACCCTGATTGCTATGGTCTGGGATGCACTGAAAGCGGTAATCAGTGGGGAAATTAATCGCCATCCCTGCAGCAGACAACAAAGTTAGGTGAGATAAGCGAACACAATTGCGGGAACTAGATTGCATACACCACCGCACTGGGGCACATAGGGTCTGGCGACAGGAAGCAGTTGGCTGGACTGGATTTAGATAGCGCTGAGTACTCAATATTATGCCTCAACCATGCATTCTACGTGGGGGGGAACAAATGCGGGAGAATCTTAGCAAACAAACTCAAAGGGCAGAGCCAGGGTAATGTGTTTGAAGCATTGATGTCAGAAGAGGGGACTGTGATGGAGGGAGATGAGGAGGTGGCGGCTAGATTTGGATCCTTCTACAAGGACCAATACTCGGCACAAGATTCCAACCTCGCCCGAATATCTTGGAGTATTTGCAGGGAGCTAAGGTGACACTTAACAGCGCACAAGGTGACAAGCCTTGATAACCCGATCAGAATACAAGTAGTCATAGCTGCGATCTCCAGGTTGAAGCCACATAAACCCCCCTAGCCCAGACGGCTTCCTGGCTACTTTCTATAAAACAGTCTTTTGAAACTCTGTGGCCCCTATCCTTACTAGGGTTTTCAACTCAATCACAAGCTTAGTGACACTTCCGCCTTCAATGACGGAGGCCTCGTTGTGGGCGAAGCAAAGCCAGGTAAAGACAAGAGACTATGTGGGTCCTATCAACCCATCTCGCTCTTAACGTTGATGCTAAATTGCTCACAGGGATTCTGGCGGCTCACCTCACTCCCCTCATGCCTGGGTTGATCGACCCAGACGAGGCAGGTTTTATTCCTAGCAGACAGTGCTCGGATAACACCAAGCAAATTCTTCATCTTATTGACAAGGCTACTAGCTCTCAGCGCGAGATGATGCTTTTCTTCATTGACACGTAGAAAGCTTTCAACTGCATTCACTGGCCTTACCTAGCAGCGGTATTGAAACACTTTGGTCTAGGAAAGCTGTTCTGCTTGTGGGTGTTAAGTGGGTATGGGGTACTGAGGGCTTCCGTCAGGGTCAACGGTAGAAGCTCGGATGGCTTCCCCATCCGACGAAGCACCCTGCAAGGGTGCCCCTTATCCCCTCTGCTATTCGCGTTCTACATGGAGCCATTTGCACAGAAGGTCCAGGATGCCTTGAGGGCTACATAAATATGCTTTGGGGGATAGGAAGATCTCATAACTCTATACACAGATGATGTAATTTTTTCCCTTGAAAACCAACAAGAGGCCCTACCGGGTTTTTTAGAGAAGGTTAGGCAGTTTGGGGCAGTCTCAGGATTTAAGATCAACCTTGCCAAATCACAGTCATTGAGTCTCACAGGAAACAAAGAAGTATATCACCTGGACCATTTCGATTCCGATGGACACAGGGCTTTATCTAGTACCTGGGTACCCAACTTGCCCTGAGAATTCAAGGCGTGGTGCCTCTCAACTAATGGAATTTGGTTGCAAGGGTGAAGTCTGATCTAACTTGCTGGCAGTTATGCTGACTCTTGTGTCTGAGACGGATTGCTGTGCTGAAGATGACAGTCCTACCTAGGATCCTATATATTTCCAGACACTGATGCTGTGGCCCCTGCCAGGGAAGCTTCAAACCCTGCAGAGCACTTTTAAAAACTTTGTTTGTGTGTTCCAGAAAGCAACGTGACCGTAGCTGGCGGGCTCTGGCAGAGACATTCTGCGTTTCCCATGAACACTACGCTACTTCCAGACCGCGTAGCTTACATTTGTAGTGGAATAGTCGTGCCCAGAATCAGAAAAGGGGTGGCGGTTCTTGGCTAAGAAGTTAGCTGGATCAGCCCTGTGGAAGATCCCTTTCTTGGGCCGGTCTCATTGTCCTACCAATCGTTACTTATCTGCGATTACAGCACCCACCTTGAGGGTTTGGGAGGAGGTGGCTACAAGGGAGGGTCTCTTATCGTTCCCCTCCCTGCTCACCCCGGTGAAGGAGAACCAGGACTTTACCCCAGGACTGGATTGCGTCATGTTCAACACGTGGAAAAAGTCTGGATGTAGATCAATTGGCCATTTCTTTGACGATGAGGGTCCCATCCCGTTCGACATGTTGAGGGCAGACTATGCAATCCCTGAGGGAGAGCAGTTCTGGTATACCCAGATTCGCCACTGGTTGATGCAGCCAACAGTGCAGAGGGTTGCGCAACGACACCTGACTCAGTTTGAGAGGTGGCTCCTCAGCACGGAATCAGACAGACGCCTTGTTTACCAGGCACGATGTACAGCTGCTAATGGGCCCAGGATAGAAACAGCAGCAAAAATCGCTACATACTGGTATTTAACCCTGGTTCGCCGTCATAGACAGAATCTGGATGGGGAGATAGGTGCTGGAGGTGCTGTGACTCCCCTGGGACACTGGTGCACATTCTCTGGTAGTGCCACAAACCAACACAATTCTGGGAAGAGATTTTGTCAGATATCGTTACACATTTTAACATCCAGCTTTCCCAATTTTCCTCATATCTTGCGCTGGGCCTTCGCAACCTGCTGACTTAACCACTTAAATCCAAAATAGACAGACATGTCGCTTTGGCACTAGGGGCGGCACACCAATCAAATCTGGCTCTATGGGGCACAGATAGGGTCCCGACTAGACAGACCTGGCTACACCAAATCTGGCATTTATTGGGGATGGAGAGGCTTTGCTTAACACTCAAGCTACAGGGGGACACGTTCCGGGAGATCTGGCAGCCATTCATTACACTTCTCTCCCAGGAATTCACATAACTCACCTGCCCTAGGTACCTACAAATGTTGCACCTTACTGAGCTGCTTGGACCGTAATTCAACTGGGGACTACCTCGGAGGGTACACACACGGTAAAACCATTGTGGTAATAGTAGTTTACACAGGCACCCAGGGGGGGGAGGGGTAGGGGTGAGTTAAGGGAGGGGGTAGAGGGAAAGTTCCTTTTCTTATAAGTTGCTCAAATAGCTGACAGTGGCTGAATGTGGACTCCCCGCCAGCTGATGAATAATATGCTTCATACGCTTACAAACAAATTTATACATAAAATGAATCCTGGTGGTGCCCACCAGCATCCACAGCTACCACCAGCTCAAAATAACCATTGTGGTTCAACATGATTAATGCTCAGAAGACTACATTTTTTACGATTTCCAGGTATCCTGAACATTGCACAAATGTAATTTCTTTCTACTTATCAAAAGCCTTCAACCAAAAACGAAGAACTATTAAATGCGGAGATAGTGATGGAACAATAGAAGTAGGTAATTGAGCTCTTCTCCCTGCTTAATTATAGGGAATTTCCAAGTCCTTAGGCTTTGGAACCTTATAATATCTTAAAAAACAAATGATTTTCCCACGGTAAATCACATGGACTTTTTAACTGTAATATATATTAATTCTGGTGAAAATATGCCACCAAATTCAAACTTTCATTTGGAGCAATTATAGTTATTTACTTACCATACTGATATGAATATTATTGAACCCTACGATTTTACAAACCCCCAGGGAGTCATTCAGAATACTGCTGGTGGGCCTCCTCTCCCCACATTTTAACCACGTGCTATATTCACAGTGGGCACATTTAGAGTTGTCTGCACACCTTTTCCCTGATACAACTTCCACTTCCGTGGCGGCAGCCACTCCAGGTTGAAATATGAGCCACTCCGGGAAGAAAAAAGAAAGCATAAACCGGAGTTCTGAAAGGCATGCCAGCATGGCGTACCTGTTAGTTTTTACGTTTTTATAGACAGACCATTAAAGTGGGGTCTTCCTTAGGAAAAATCATAACTAATGACCACACAGTACTTCCAGTGAGTGAGGGCACTTGTGTACTTTTCCAGTCCTGGAGCATGAGGATTACATGGCAGGCTGAGGCAGAAGTAATAATAATGGACATGGTGATGAGTTAAAAATTTGCTAACATTCGTGCCAAGAATTTTAAATTCTATTAAGGACAGGAGGCGAGGATTATGCTTTCTCATTTCTTTACTGGCAAAATACAGCAGCCAATAAGAACACAGTAAAGAAACAAAAGAACTCCATTTCCCATGAGTACACCTGATGACCATAGAGGTTGCATAGTATAAAGGGTACCATAGAGGACAACACTTCCTCTTTCTTTGTCCAGAAACAGTTCAACAACAAGAATAAAGTCTCAAAACCAAAGGATCCATGAAGGAGATCACGAAGAACAGACCACCGGAAGGCAGAACGAAGAAATTGAAGCGGAAGATCTTCCGTGCAAAGCACAAGCCTCAGGCAACAGGGAACACAAATGCAGCACATCATTTAGGATCTGAACCTGAAAGGTAAAACAGAGCCGTAATACAGAACCCACAAAGGTATAAATGCATAGAATAATCAAAATAGGGTGGGAAAAATAAGGCATAAAACAGCATGAAACATAGCATAATACAATTGCATACAAGGCAAATGTTATTGAACAATAGAAATGCAGATATAAACAAGAGTGGGATAATCCTCGCCTCCTGTCCTTAATAGAATTGAAAATTCTTGGCACGAATGTTAGCAAATTTTTAATTCTATGGCAGGACGGAGGCTCCGATTATGCTTGTTCAAAGCTTAGCCACCACAACAGAAGCAACATCCACAATAGGTTTGAAATAAAAGCTTTTAAACACAGACTCCGAAGACCAATCTGCGGCATTCATGATATCATGGAGACTGACACCCAAAGAAAAAGCTTTAGAGGCCATAGCGCCTCTTGCAGAATGAGCACCAAAGAGGGAAATGTCAATGCTAGCCTCAAGCATGAGCCAACGCACCCATCTCGCCAACGTACCAGGAGCCACAGGCTTGAAAGGTTTTTGCAAAGCAATTAACAGTTGACCATGTAAATCTTGCCGAAAAGGTGCAGTACTCACCTCGTAATCCTTGATGCATTGAACCACACAAAGTTGTGGATTATGTGGAAAAGAAGGGTAAGTCACAGAAGACGTGTTACATTTAGTACGCAGAGAAATAACAAAAGACACACCTTCAGGCGAGAACGTCCGACCCGCAAGGCTCAAAGCTCGAACATCTGAAACGCGTTTGCAGGACAGAAGGCACAACAACATAGTCAGTTTAGTCAGTTTAGCAGAGAGTTGCTTGCGTGTCAATAAGGAATTGGAAGGCCATGATTCCAAGAAACGCAGAACAATGGACACATCCCATAAAGCCACATACTTAGGATTAGGAGGTTTTACCATTCAAATGCCTCTGAGTAATTTGGAAACCAAAGGATGTTCCCCAACAGGCTTACCATCGATAGAAACATGCCCAGCTGAAATGGCAGAACGAAAATTATTAACAGTTCTATATGCCAAACCAGACGAAGCAATTGACGCTAGAAAGTTTAGAACCAAAGTTATATCCGCAGAAGCGGGATCCACCTGCCGCTGTGAACACCAACCACACCATAGTTTCTAAGATGACGCATAACGTTTGTGTGTGTTGGGGGCCCAAGCCTCACCGATAAATCTGGCAGCGTCGCTAGATAGGCCTGGGATTTGCCAGCAACCCCCGAAATCCTCCACGCCACCAGACGGAGATGACCCGATAGAACGAGGGGGTGAGGTTCTAGAAGAGGGTCCAGCAACAGATTCCATTTGTGGGGAAGAAGGAGCGGCGACGAGCAGCTCATCTCCAGAAGAACCGGAAACCAAGCCTGGGCTCTCCAAAGAGGAGTAATGAGAATAGAAAGTGCCTCGTGCGGGCCAGAACCCTAGGAATCATCACAAAAGGTGGAAAGGCATAACACAGGAGAGGAGGCCAAGACTGGAGAAAAGCATCCGTGGCAAGGCCTCCGGATCCGGACGTCAGTTGTAAAACCGGGGAAGTTGTTTGTTTCGGCGAGAGGCAAACAGGTCGAGGTGACAACGTCCCCAAATCCAGGACAATGTCAGAAATACCCGAGGATGAAACCTCCAATCGCTGTAATCCCGCAGGTGGCGAGAGTTCCAGTCTGCAATTCCATTAGTTGAACATAGTGATACTGAAGCAAATAAATCTGAAATGTCTTTACATGCTTAGAAGTTTGATTTTGTTTTTTAGGAAGTCGTGCATTGGATAGACATTAAATAAGAACTGGGCTATTTTAAGCTATAGTTAAAGTATATGCAAAACGTCACAGGTGCAATGTCAAATCAAGATGCAAATAATGTCATTTAGAATAGAATGGAAAGTAAAACAATGTATGTTATTGTTGATTTTCAGTTAACCTGACGAAGGGCTCACAAAAGCCCGAAATGCATTGGGTTGAAATAAAGAGATGCTGCTTTAAGCCACTGGTTGTATTGGACCCTATTTACAAAGAAGCCTCGATCGGCACGTGTGAATATGTGAAGTTTCTGAAATACAATTTGATTTAACCGTGGAATAGCAAATGAAAAATATGATAATACTTTTGTGAAAATATGATGATAAAAACATGACGAATTTTGAAGAATGCTAAAATGGATTAACAATGACTGGATTTGGAATCCAAAAATGTGCAGTGCGTCTGGGAGTGGAGCGTTAACCAGGCGCTCCCCACAGGATTGTACTTTGAAATAGTGCATTCAGGGCATGGCACTGCCCAGTTCTGCACGCGAACGGACTAAAATGAATAAAGATTTATGGATTTATTAAAAAAATGATTAAAGAGAAAAAATGCGGTGTGCATACCACCACATTCTTGTTGTAGTATATAAATGCCCCCCGTTGGTTTTGCACCCAAAGACGTAGTAAGATTAAAAGGAGCTCCTTGGATGAGTGATTCCACGTATTTTGAACAATGGGCTTACAGCGGCAGTGGATAACGGAGGCAACTTTGAAGGACATACATACAAATTGTGATATTATACGCACATTTTTAAATAAATAATCATGGTTTAGCTAATGTGAACAGATGCAACATGGGTATTGTAGTCATGTAATAAACGTAAGGAGTTTTGGGCGTTGTACAGCACGTAATGTGGGTGGAGCATATATTGTTTAAATCAAGCTGAGTTCTCGAGATGGTGAAACAGGCAAGATAACCTGATGTTTGTTGCTTCGCAAGGAGTTAAAGATGAATATTTAAGCAGGTACGCATTGAGCTTTGTTTTAGATCGGTCACACGTGGTGGTTAACTATAGAAGAGCGAATGACCGTTGGCAAGCGCCTGTTAATTGAGTTGAGTAAATATGCAGGATATTGTCCACGAGAGAGGGATAACAACACTTGGGGGAAGACGGAAAGCTTTTTTTAAACATAACGTTAACTGCATAAAGCATGAGTTCGGTGCACTTTTGGTAATGAACACGCGTTAGATTTGCTGGGTTCTTGCTTTGATCCAAGGGCACAATGCACGACTTCCTAAAAAACAAAATCAAACTTCTAAGCATGTAAAGACAGTTCAGATTTATTTACTTCAGTATCACTATGTTCAACTAATGGATAGACATTAAATAAGAACTGGGCTATTTTAAGCTATAGTTAAAGTATATGCAAAACGTCACAGGTGCAATGTCAAATCAAGATGCAAATAATGTCATTTAGAATAGAATGGAAAGTAAAACAATGTATGTTATTGTTGATTTTCAGTTACCCCTGACGAAGGGCTCACAAAAGCCCGAAATGCATTGGGTTGAAATAAAGAGATGCTGCTTTAAGCCACTGGTTGTATTGGACCCTATTTACAAGGAAGCCTCGATCGGCACGTGTGAATATGTGAAGTTTCTGAAATACAATTTGATTTAACCGTGGAATAGCAAATGAAAAATATGATAATACTTTTGTGAAAATATGATGATAAAAACATGACGAATTTTGAAGAATGCTAAAATGGATTAACAATGACTGGATTTGGAATCCAAAAATGCGCAGTGCGTCTGGGAGTGGAGCGTTAACCAGGCGCTCCCCACAGGATTGCATGGTATATTCAGACAAATGCCGCTTTAGTGGGGCAATGGCGTGGAACAACGCTTGACCCATCAAGTCGCTGTCCACGGAGCCCATGGGCTCCTCCTCGTCATAGTAATACTCCTCGTCGTCATAGTAGTCTCTCATTGTTCCAACTGAAAGCTGGTATATGCCCGCGAGAGGGGAAAATAATATAAACAGCCCAAAGGCCAAGTCAGGGGAAGTGAAACCCCAAAGCAAGCCAAAAAAGAAAAGTGCAGGCAAACCTGACAGCACTAGAAGAATTTAAGTGTGGAGGGAGGGCTTGCTTCAAGACCAAAGTCACTCTAGGCAAAGCCTATGCACAAGTTTACAACCCCCAATCTATAGTGAGTAAGGGCGTAGGAGGAGGCAACTCGAACTGGCTAAAGGGCATACGCTGAGGAAACCGCACTGAAAATGAACCCCTGAGGTGAAACGCCGGGAAAAATCAAAGCGCGACGTTCACCGAAGGAGAAAACGTAAACAAAGCTGCTGTGCATGCGCGAGAACAGCTGCCAGCCGAGAGAGAGACGCGCGAGCTATGCGCGCGTCTCGCTGCCCCGATCTCCCACTCCAGAATCTGAGGAACAGGCGCTGAAAACGCGAGCCTGCCACGGGAGGTGACACACGCTCCCGTTAATGAACGCCGAACGGGCGAAACCGAAACTCGAAAGCGGCAATGAACAAGCCGACAAAGCGGCGAAAGGTAATACAAATAGCGCACAGTCAAATATAACATGCACAATTGAACAGTAACTATAATAGGGAAAGTGCACTTAACTGGCTGCGAAGCAGCAAAGAAAGAGGAAGTGTTGTCCTCTATGGTACCCTTTATACTATGCAACCTCTATGGTCATCAGGGGTACTCATGGGAAATGTAGTTCTTTTGTTTCTTTACTGTGTTCTTATTGGCTGCTGTATTTTGCCAGTAAAGAAATGAGAAAGCATAATCGGAGCCTCCGTCCTGCCATAGAATCTAAAATGTGCATTAGAATAACATGTATGTTTTTTTTAAAGCCAGCTTGATTTATCTGACTTAGCCGTTAAATGTCTTAAACTAAACTGATTTCCAGGAGTTTTGCTAGGTATTCTGACACAAAGGGCTGGGGTATCTTTTAAACATCGTCAGACAGCATGGACTCAACATAGTCTCCTACGCAGATGTCACCCAGCTCATCCTACCCCTCACCAAGGATCCGGTCACCACCAAACTCAGCTTTCAGGAAGGAATGAAGGACGTTGCATCTTGGACAGCTGCCTGAAGCTCAACTCGGAGAAGACAGAAGTCCTCGTCCTTGGACCCTTCCCCACGGTATGGGACATTACCTCGTAGCCCACTGCCTTCGGCAGCCCGCCCATCCCCACAGACCACACCCGGAACCTCGACATCGTAATCGACCTCTCCCTCTCCATGGCCAATCAGGTCAATGCTGTCGCCTCCACCTGCTTCAACCCCCTCTGCATCCTTCGAAAGACCTTCAAATGGTTCCCCTCCCCCCCCCCGAATCAACAAAATCCGTCACACACGCACTAATAACTAGCAGACTGCACTACAGAAACACCCTCAATGCCGGAATCAACAAGTCTCTGCTCCGCAAACTCCAGACCATAATTGTAAGACTTAATGCACCGAATAAATGTGAATTCCCAGAATTCTTTTCTCAGTGTGGGTTTCAGGATCAGTTTGTCACACTTTATCATATATCTCAGGTCTTGCCAATAAACTCGTTGCCAAAGCATGGTGTTGTTCTGCACCAGAAAGATCATATCATCTATGTGTATTATCATTCAGACTCCTCTTCATCCTAGGTACATTGTCACAGGCTTGAGTAACTTTGTAAAATACAGTGGGGCAGATGAGAAACTGAATGGTAGACTGAAAAATTTCCATTTCTGCCCAGCCAAGCTGAACCGCAGAAATCTGCTCTGCAGATCCCAAATGTGGATCATGAATTAAGTATTCATTAAGTCCAGAAGCGCCATCCATTTTGAAGAACCGGTATAGTAGCAACCTATTTTATTCCCAGTAGTATCTAATCCCTCTTGGAGATCAAAAACAAATTGCTCTAGACCCTGGACCCTGCACGTTCGTCCCCGGACTCCCCTTCAGATACTGGCTCGTCCTCTTCTGACTCATCGTCTTCTGGCCTTGTGGTTCCTCCACCCAAGAAGAAGGCTCGTAAGGAGCACTTTGTGGACACCCCTTCTAATCCTCAGGTACTCACCTTTGATCCGTCGGGTATTGTCCATCCGAACTCCACTTCCTGGCTTCCCTCCCCTGAAGTGGCGGATTGTGTGCAGTCACATATTTGCCGTCCTTTTGATAAAGATGTTCAGGCCCGATTGCGATCGGAGTGTCCACGTCCAGATCTTTCTGATAAGTTAGCAGATACGCCTGACGTTGACCCAACCATGGTGACCTACATGAAAAAATACTCTAAAGATCCCAAGAAGGGTCTGGACAGGTCTTGGAGGTCCTGTCAGGACAAGATGTTGGACCTTCTCGGTCCACTTACAACAATTCTCGATTTGGTCTTCAGGGCAAAGGAATCTGATGGTCTCATCAATCCGGATGAGCTGGTGGGTTGGTCGCAGAGGGCTATCTGTATGTTGGGCAATGCAAATTGCGCTAATTACATTTTTTTTTTTTTTACCGGGGTCTGGGTTTCAACCACTGGTCTAATTAGCCTTAGTTGAGGAGGGTTATTGCAGAGATGTGCATAGAAGTACCCCAATGGGCGCACACATATACTGCTCTCATTGTATATCAGTGAGGATGCTCTTAAGAGAACAGTGGCCACGTGTTGGGGATGTTTAAAGTTCACAACAATGCAATCTCCACTTCCTATTTTTTTACTGCCATTATCTGGTCTAGATATGCAATTGGGAAGCCACAGTTTTTGTTGAGCCATGACACTGTTTTATTTTTAAGTGAGGCGTGCGATTCATCATGAGGTGAGGCAGGGTGGGTAGCGCAGGGTGGGACATTAGTCAAGACCACCACAAATGGTGCACAGTCAGATGGTAGATTAAGATAACGATTGCTCCTATGGGGCCTAATATCTACTCAATGCCTTGGGACTGGATTGGACTGAGTCTGCAGGTCAGCTGTTGCTGGGGAGGCTGGTGTGGTTACTGTTGTTGATGCCCTACTCACAGTGGTAGGTGCTACTACAGTATTACCGGTGTTCAACTGAGTTTTACCACGCACCACCACTGCCTGCCTTCCTTCCCCAGGATTGACCCTTGTACCGGTGGCTGCAGCCCGATAAGAAGATACCAGGCCGCCAAGCCTGGCCACCTCCGCAGTCAGGGTGTCTATCTTAGTGGTTAAAGGTCTGATCACCTCCTCTAACTTCACCTCTAATTTGGACTCAAGGTTTTTTATAAGAGCAGCAAATTGTTCAATATTTAAGTTTGAACTGTCTTCCTTATTACCAGTGAATACAAAGGGGTTGTTCAGTGGGGCATTACTAATTGCAGGTTCTACAACGGTTTTTTTTTAATTCTGTTTCCCACCCCTTTTTGTCTGCGCTTTCCTACAAGTGCGCACCGGCCTTAGGGCAGGTGGAACTTCCTCCAGTTCCTCACTCGATGTATCATGATGATCTAGGTGGACCTCAGCCCTCACCGCAATCGGTGTTATCGGATTTTCTCTAGCTGTGCCATTGGTACTTGCCTCACTCTCAGCGTCCACCGCTATCGGAGGTGGCTCAACCAGAACCGGTGCTGGGGTCCCCTTCCCTAGAGATGCTCGACGTTCACTATTAATCTGGCTAACTTTTTTTACCATGGAATTTTCAATAGTACTGTGGCCAGTGGCAGGTTTGTCATTTTTAGATTTAGACATCCTAAAATAAAATATAAACAATACGTGTTTAGATAACAATGCGACTTATACACAAATATTAAGAAATAATAAAGTCTCACTTGATGAAATATTAATAAGGGGTCTGTTCAGAAGGACCAGGGTCTCGGGTCCAGTCCAGTCTCTTCAGGCCTCTGAGGGCCACAGAGGGCCCGCCCTTTGACCGGGCTTCGCCCGGCGCGTTCCGCGCGCGTCCCGCGGGACGAGGGACTGGCGCTGCCTTTATGCACCTCCTGGCGCTGTTGTGGGCGTCACTGGTGGTGGGAGGGGCTCGGCGGAGCCAAGCCCGGCCGGGAAACAGGAGGAGCAAGGCCCGGCCCTTTGCGGCTGGTGCGGCGCTGCGGCGGAGCAATGCCCGGCCGTGAAGTTTCCTCGAACAAGAAATTGCGCTATTTCGTGTGAGCGCCGCCACTCTATTCTCCTTAAGCTGAACCCCAAACTCACGGATTTGGCTCCATCTGAGTCTGATTAGATACATCTGCAAATGCAACAGCCCATTTTTCTGCCATCTTTTGCACCACTTGGTGCATTAATCGGACCTCCTGTGGTGCAAAACTGATCAAGATTGGTGCCTGAGGCTGTATTAGAGTTCGGATGAATTGCAGGTGAAACTCTTTGTCTGTCTGCAGAACTCACATGTCCTGCATGATCTGTCGTCTACAGTGCAAAAAATACACCACCCTTCTCTATGAACATATCTTCGATGGTAGATCTTTCCTCAACAGTGAAACTTTTGTCATAGTTAATCTTTAACCTGTTGCAAATAGGTGTTTGCTTGGTAGCTGTTTGCCACAGATCCATCCATGGTCAACTGAGTGTCCCCTTCATCAACCAGCCATTACAAAAAACTTCAGAACACTATTTTTTGGGAACGTTGGGCTTTCTCCGGCATCGTTTAGATTCTTACAAACTTGGCCACCACCATGATGAAGGGGTCTCCAAACAATTGGCCTTGTGCAACTGGTCACACTTCTGTTGCTGCCAGGCCTCCATCATACCTAATCACAACCTTGATACAGGCATCTGCAAATAATTGGCATTGTTTAATTGCCGCTATTTCTGTTGCTGACAGAACCTTCCTGGTGAGGGTCTATCTCTATTTTAAGAAGGAAGCCCTTCCTCCTTTTTGCTGACAATGCATAATTAGCGTTAGCGATGCAAAGAAAGCAGACAGCTCTCTGGGCTCAAGATATCTGGGCCCAAGAGACTTCAGGTTTCACTGATCACCTCTGCAAGATCTACGATCTTTGCCAGGGGACCACTGATATCAAGGAGATGGTCCTGATAACCACACCATGCTTCTTGGGGCCTGCAGCATATTTTGCCATTATTATCAAGTGCTTACTGTATTCCATTTCCAGTGTGACTGCTTATTTTCCTACAATAGCCAGATGAGGACATTTTGCCTTGACTTTGAAGGATTACCTATCTGTGTTTAGGTTTTCTCAGGGTTGTAGACATGTACTAGATCATCTTATGTGATGGTGTCCAATCTGTGGATCTCAGGTGAAAAGTAATTGTGAAAAAAAAGACTTCTTACCACAACAAAATCTGGTGGTCAAGTAAAAAAAGAGAGCAAGGGAGAAAAACAAATATTTTCACAAGAGTATAAAGAGCACTGGGAGGTGACCCCAATGAGGAAAGTCGGATTTCCATCAACTGCCAAGAGAGGCCAGTGTCCTCATTTGGATACCCTACCACAACCTCTCTTGATGATCGCGAAAAGAAAGAGGTGTAGAGAAAGAGTTACAAGAATAACCAATGTAGTATTTAGATATAGCAGATATGATATATATATGGTTCGGTGATGGAAAATATTTCTGCAGTGCAAAGTAAGTGAACATTAAAAAGAATTTTAAAGAAAAAATGACTTTTATTCTAACATCTCTTCCAATCCCATTAAAAACGTGTCAAAAGTGACTTTAAACAAATAGGCCACTTATCAGATGTTGGCCAACTAGTTTCAGCCGCATGGGCCACTCGCCCAGGCGTTCTTCAGGACCGAATTCTTAAATAGCTACTGCATAGTTATAATTTGTGCAAATGTCAATACACTTATTCATATACAAAATACCGCGATATCAGCAGGGTGATCTTCCCACCTGTAGGAGAGAATAACAAATGCAAATTGTGAGATACTCGCCTCCTTGCTCTCATATATATGCCATTTCCGTCTTTAGCTGGCTATCTTGTAACAAAACAGTTGCACTCACCTGCTTTGTATGAGGTCTAGGCCTCACCTCACTTGGTAACAACTCAGGAATTAGAGACCCCGCCCTGTAATGAAAACAAAGTCACTAATCACAGGGCGATCTACTATATTTCCAATGTAAGGATTCAGAATTAAAATTTTAAATATTCCAGATACAGATCTGTTTGTTGTATCTTCTCCAGAAAAACGCCTGCATAGACCAATAATTCTTCTCATTGCTGTTAAATATTCTTTTGCTGAAGTTATGTAGCTATGTAAGTATAAATAAGTTAACCTCCCTCTATGGTACCACAAACCATCAACTGTGAGGAAGCCCAGAAGGAGTAAACAAAAAACACTGTACAAAAAACACTGTCTGCTATCTGTAAGTGCTCATCTTCAATATTCGGAGCATAAAGCTGTTCGAATCCCACATGATGAACAGGCTCATATGTAGCCCATCTGTTCAAGGCTTTGCCTATGTGTATGTTACTTTGAGGTTAAAAGTGGTTATTGTCAAAGGCAACCTCCTTCAGGTAGAGTGTTTATTGTGCCCAAAACTGCCGCCATTAGTAAGCTCCTATACCTCCTGTTGGTCTCTTTCTGAATTAAACAGAGCTTGTTAGCGCTTTTCAAACAATCCACCGCTTGTGCTATATAAGCCATGTCATAGTCAGGCTACATCGGATGTTTGAATAGTATGGACTATCACTCGAGTATTTCACAGAGCCCTCCTTGAAGCATGTATATGGAGAAATACCCACGACAACAAACGTGCATTTCGTTTAAAGAGCTAGCGTGATCTACTGCAACAGTGCTACTTATATTACTGAGTACATTCTTAGACTTAGTCGATGGCTCCGGCTTTCCCTAAATAATAAAGACTTCCTCATTCTTGTGTCCTTTGGTCACCCTGTTCCTTGCTGCTCAGCCTGGGTGAATGTGATGTAATAGAATGTTCATGAGTGAATAGTTTGTATGAGTGGTCAGTTGGAATGAGTTATGCTGCTCCCAGTGGGGAACTTTGTTACCATCTTACTTTTAAATGAATAAACCTACTTATTTAATCAACACTACTGGCTACTGGACTGATTACCTACTCACTCATCTCTTGGGTCTGAAACCTCTGAGTGGGTGCTGCTCCTTTGATCTTGATATAAAGTACACCTTTAGACGCTTTGGCTTTAGGGCAATGTCCCACTTTAACTCTGTATCAGTAACTGCAGGTGTGGTGGAATTATTGTGATCACTACCTTTGCCGTCTATGCCACCTCGAGAGTAATTGCAGTTGATGGAGCGGACTTTTAAAATAATCTTTGAATCAAGGCACGCTGTAATGAAACTCCCATAATTTTAATTTACTAATGAGTGTTGCATGTTTTGCACGTTTTTGTATACTGATTCAACCTAGAAATAATGTGCACCTACACAAACACGTGGGTCTAATTATATGTGCTCTTGACATGTTTGTCATTTTGTTATAAATAATACATTCACCTTGTCTTTTGTTTTGTTCAATATTAATTGCAGCTGTTTTAAATAAAAGCATGTGCATTCTTTTAAATGTGCTTTTGTTTATGTTGTGTCATTTTATGTGACTGTGTTATGTTTGTTCTTTTGTACGCAAAGCTAGGTAACATAGACTAATGGGTTATCTTTAGCAAAGGGGGTGGGTAACAGAATAATTATCATTTCTTGTATTAATTATTGTCTTGTGTTTCCTTGCATACTAGAGTCATGCTAAAAGAGGCCTGTGGTCTATTTCTAAAATGGAAGTCTGAAGTCCTGTCAAAGTTGGGCCTTGCACAGCAGCATTCGAAATTGAAAAATATATTCAGCAATAATTCTTTGAAAAGTCGCTCGAAGAAGCAAGACTGTGTGGAAGTAAATGTTCCTTGATAAACAAAGTTTTCATGGCCAAGGACAGGACGAGCAGTGGCGGAAAAGCTTGGTCGGAGCAAGCAAAATGGATATTTTACCTAATGTTGCCAGTCATGGAAAAGCCTGTGACACTTTAAGTCTATGAACAATGCCGCTCTTGAGGAAGCGTGATTTTCTCTATGCGAGAGTCTAATGACTTCATCGGATGACATTTTTTGACCAATCATGCTTCGTGCCGCTCGAATATTTGTATTCTTTTAGTTAGTTTTAGATAGGAAAAAGGTATAAGAATGCCCCCTTGGAAAGAGCACTGGTCGACTCGTTCCTGTCCTCCAGAGATGCTGCCAGATTTTTGACTCACGTAAGATCTATTCTAACTTATGTTTTTCCCTTTAGGTTTCTTAGCTAAGTTAGGGAAATAGGGTTTAGGGAATGAGTTCTATAATGTTTTAGCATTTCACATGCTGATTTGATTTGAAACTGACAGACTAATGTGCCTTTCTAATAAATTTAAGCTGCTTTATTGAAATGCAAATAAAAGAATCAATTTTATGAAACGCTCTTTACTTTGATAAATAAAGTTAATAAAATAGATTTTGAAATGAAAAGCTGGTCTTGTTTGTTTCTTTAAGTTACCATTAGTTAATCCATTGCCGATATTTGACTTAATAAATGTTTATAAAGTGTTCTGAATAATTAGGTCAAATGATTCAGTTGGTCAATCCATGTCTCTGTCATTAATGGGCCTAGTGATAGCTAGAGAATTATGGTGAGTATCATGGTGTAGAGTTGTTCTTATGAGACTGAATTTTCTTTGGCCCGCTGGATCAAATCTTTGGTAGCAGAGTTCGGTTACTATGGTAACTGACATGTTACATGGTAATTACATAGGATACATGTTTAACACATGTTAAGTTTTGTCTAGTCGTTATTTGTTGTTGATAGGTATTTCCAGCAGTGAGAAAAATCCTATGTGCCGGCAGAGTAGTGTAACAGGTGAAGTTACACAGTTCATTTGTTCTGTTTCAAATTAGTGGTACTGAAATATCACTAAGTGTTGTGGACGTACAACACAAGTTTAGGGATTTTTAGGTATGATAGGTTGCATGAATAGTGAGGTTTGCCTATGAAATCGTAGCTCTGAGTATAGGGACAAAGGGCCCGTTTTATAACTCGTTGCGAAAAGAGTAGTAGGATTTTTTCCGAGCTTGTGTGAAGGGTGAGATAGCGTCGTCTATTCTTACTGGCGTTTCTGGATCTCTATTGGCTGGTTAGAGTCCTGTCGAAGATTTCATGTATGCATGAGTAGGGTTTTCCGTTTAAAAGTTGTAAAACTCTTTTGTGAAAATAGCGTTGTCTATTTCACAAGAGTGAATTCTTGAATGTCTGGTAAAACTATCACTTTGTTTAGCGAAACGGACAAATGGTTTGTTTTTCTGTAGTTATTAACTGAAATACATTGAAAAGGATTGTTAAAAAATGGCGCTGTGAAAATATTTTGTAAAGGAGGGGTGAGTTTACGGAGTGACACTAATATGTGCAGCCTTGCTGCAGCGGCAGTATACGTCACAGGGTTTGCGCTGTGATTGGTCGACATACGTCACAGTGAGCGCGCTGATTGGTTCACGTGATCGTGACGAGCTGTTAGCCGATTGGTCCTTTCTAAAAACAGGATTCTAATTGGTTGAGCAAAGTGGTGACGTGGCTTAATCTGATTGGTTTGTTGGTAAGTTTCGCGCACGGATTGGCTAGAGTAGTGGAACAACAGAAAAATATTTACGATCTTTTCTAAATTGTACGGAATCGATTAAAAACATGAGTTATTGGTATAAAGAAGAGAAAAAGCCTTCATGGTTTCAGAAAATGAAAAATTTATTTAATCCTGACACGAAAATTGAAGCGCGTGGTGGAAAATTACTTCATAAATATAAGACACCTGCAGCATATATGGAAGGAGAATATGGTTATCATACTGTTCTCTGGTTTGAAAATTGGATGCTCTATACCAAAGATGATGGTGTTTTAGCCTGGCCAGAAGATGGATCATTTAATGTTAAGGTTTTAAGAAACTTGAGAGATAAAATGATGGCTCTTTCGCCAAGACCCAGACCCACTCAATTTGAAGCTTTAGTTGAATGGGAAGTTGAAATGATGGAACTTGAGAGAGAAAATTGGGGAAAGCCAAGAGGCATAGATAGGGAAACCCACCAAGATAAAGTGCGTCGTTGGAGAAAAAGAGACATGTATGAGGGATTGTATCCGGTTTTAGAAATGGTTGTAGGACAATCAGGTCAAAAGAATTCTCACAAAAAAGGTCATCTTGATCAAGAATTAGATGATGCAGTTTTAGAGGATATGTTAAATAGTCCTCCACCTTATCAGCCAGGTTGTTCACATTCTACCCCAAGGAGTCTTCCAGATATTTCTTCTAGTGCACCTAGAGAGATTGAAGAGTCACCCAGATTCATGAGATTACCTGAAAGAGCGAGATCAGGTAGCAAAACAACTACCCCAAGAGAAAGTTCGAATTCGAGAAATAATTTCCCGAGAAATGATAAAAAGACAGAGTTGCCTGGTGATATACCAATTATTTCAGAATATTTGAAAGCAAAAGGAGAATTAATTCAACAGTTAACAAAAGGCATGGAAGAGGTGACAGTCCCAGTTACAATTGGTCCAGTTGTACCAGTTTTTGACCAGAGTGGAAATAAACATTCTGTTGTAACAAATCCTTTAAATACAGAAATCCAAAAGGTGGCTAAAAATTTTTATTCTGAATTAACAGAAATTCACAAAGACAAAACAATGCCAAATTTAACTTTAAATCAAAGTTTGTCAAATGTCAAACCATCAGCTGCAGAATCAGATTCTGGTTCCATGAATAAAACAGATTTAACACAAATTCCTCAACAAGTTCCTGAGTCTAAACAACTTGATGTTGCAAGATTAAAAGCAGATTTAGAAGAATTAATTATTGGCACAATTGGTACTGACTGTTTGAAGCAATATCAGGATGATGAATTGCTGTTTATTTGCAAAAGCATTCTGTGGAAAACTAAAAATAAATATGAACAGTTTGAAGAAGTGGCTTCTGAATTAGAAATAGATTTGAGTCATCAAAAACAATTGCAAAAACATTACAGAGTGGATTTTACAGAGAAAGATATTGAAAACCTAAATACTACAGGCAGAATAACCCATGTAAAAGAACTAATTGTGTATCTAAAAAGATTAGGAGATTTAAGTAAATGGACAAAGAAAAGAGAAGAAGATAAGAGAGAAAGAGGAAAAGTTTTTGGTGAATTTCCTATGAGGGAAATAGCTGGTGGGGGTTATGTTCATGTCCCATGGACAAGACAGGATATTCTTATCTTTACAAATGATTTTCCACGGCTGAGAGAAAAGCTGGTGGAATGGTACCGTCAGGTTGACAGGTTTATTAAAGTCTCAAAAGTTCTGTGGATTGATCTTGATGGTTTCTTTGACATTGTTGTCCCATCAGATCTTTGGACAGAATGTAAAATTTCTGTCAGTTGGCCCAAAGAAGAACCAGCTCGACATAAAATAACAGGTGCTAAATCTTTGCAATGTGGGGTGCCACAAGGGTCGGCATTGAGTCCGACCCTGTTTAACATCTACGTGGCCCCACTTGCAAGACTAGTAAGATCTCAGGGGATGGAGGTAGTGTCGTATGCCGACGACACGCAGATTATGGTATCCCTGACTCACTCTGTTGGTGAAACTGCTTCTAACTTTAGAGCCTGCATGCAACTTGTTGCAGAGTGGATGATTGCCAACTCTCTAAAGTTGAACGGGGACAAAACAGAGGTCCTGGTCTTTGGCAAGGACCAGGGCATATGGTCAGATGACTGGTGGCCCCCTTCTTTAGGTAGCTGCCCAACACCGACACAATCTGCCAGGAACCTAGGCGTCATCTTTGACACCCAGCTCTCTATGGAGCTCCAGGTCAACAGAACGGTGGCCACCTGTTGGGGAGTCATCAAGACCCTGAAGAGAATCGTACACTACCTGTCCCCACAAGCACGGAAACAGGTGGTAATCGCCCTTGTTGGTTCAAGGCTTGATTACTGTAACTCAGTGTACGCAGGGGCCAACAAGGGTCTGCTCCTGCGCCTGCAGGTCATACAAAACGCGGCAGCACGGTTTGCTCTCGCTCTGCCCTGGCTAGCCTCCATGACCGCAGCGAGGAAGAACCTCCATTGGCTCCCCATCCCCTCAAGGATTACTTTTAAACTCCTTTGCCTTACTTACAAGGCCTTAACTGCAGGTTCAGCTGATGCCCTTGGATCATTACTCTCTAGATATGTTCCAAGTAGATGTCTCCGATCCAGTGAGCTTAATCAACTGGTCATTCCGAGAGCCAAGAAGGCTAGATGGGGGAGCAAAGCTTTTTCCATACTGGCTCCTCGGACATGGAATTCACTCCCCCTGGAAATCAAACTACTGCCCTCCCTGGACCTCTTTAGGAAGTCATTAAAAACGTGGCTTTTTATCAAAGCATACAAGTAGGCCCTGTTTCTTTCTGCGTACAGTTTTTATTTGGACTAGGCGCCTTGACGCCCACTGGGCATAGCTGCGCAATATAAATAAAGTTTCATTCATTCATTCAGGTGCTCCTTCAGACATTGTCATGGATTTCTATGAAAAAGTAATTGTCTGGTTGAAAAACAATTTTCCTCCAAAAAAAGTAGATTTGGTTAAAATAGACAGAACAAACCAAGAACCGAAAGAATCAGTTCATTACTTTTATGAAAGATTACTTCTGGTATTTAAACAATACAGTGGCTATGAAAAATTAAGTGAAAGTGACATGCGCCACTTCATTTACAGGTTTGTTTATGGACTTAGATCTGAGATTGGGGAAATGATTAAAAATGGTATTGTTGGTTGGCAAGCACTCTCAGTTGATGACATCCTGAGAAAGGCAAAATACTGCAGTGATGAGTTAGATGCAAAACAAAAGAAACTAAAGGAAAAGGCAATGTGGGCACAAGTGAAGGTAGCTGAACAGCAGATAGCAACCTTGGAAAATAAAAATTTTCAGCAGAATCCAGGGAAGTTCAAAGGGAACTTTTCGAATAAGCCAAAATTTATTATAAATATTGAAGAACTAAAACAAAAGTTACCTTGTTTTAATTGCGGCGAAATTGGACACTGGAGCGTGAGTGTAAAAATCCTCCGAGAAATTTTAAAAATTCATTGTTAAATCCACAGATGCAGAGTGAGGTAAATCAGCAGCAACAGATACAGCGACAGTTAAATGAAATAAGTCAGCAACAGCAACTACAGCGGCAGTTAGCGAATCAGCAAAACCAATTGATTCAGCAGAACCAAATTCCACAGCCACCCTTGCCAAATTGCAGGAATACACAGAGATACACTCTAGAGACGGGTTTCTGCGGAGCTGAACAGGTAAAAAGGTCACAAAAAGTAAATGTGTCAAATGTCTCTCAGCAATTTTAGCTAAAAGAAAATGAGACCAGTGATTCAGAGGATTACTCATGACGGTGCCTGAGAGAGGAGGAAGAGTGTGTGCTTGGAGCCACTCTTGAGGTAGATCAGTCAGGTCCATTTGTAAATGGTAAAGTGAATGACAAAGATATCACTTTTCTTGTGGACACTGGTGCTACCCGTTCTACTGTTAGATCAGTGGAAATTGAAAATCTTCCTCTCTCGGGTGAAACCATCCAGGTAGTTGGTGTAGCTAATCAACAGATTAAAACAAACCTGACAAAGCCATTTGATGTAGAAATTGGAAATTACAAAGACAAGCACAGATTCATTGTCTGTGACAGTAGTCCTGTTAATCTTTTAGGACGCGATCTGTTTTGCAAGATGAATTGTAAAATCTATTGTTCACCGGAAGGTATTGAGCTTCAGCCTTTAGAAGAAGATGGTCTGTATCAATTGACACTGCTAATGGTTGATGAAGAAAATAAAATGTTCCCTGCTTTTGATAAAAATAATTTACCTGAAGAATTGAAAGAGACAGTGAATTCAAAAATGTGGGATTTAACTTGTGACGAAATGGGTTTAATGAAACATGTGGACCCCGTAAAAATTACTGTAAGACAGGGAATTGATTTTCCAAACATTCCCCAGTACAAAATGAAACCTGAAACTATTGAGAGTATCATTCCTGTGATTGAAAAATTCATTAAGCAAGGTCTTTTGAGAGAAATTGAAAGCAGTCCATGTAATTCACCGATTATGGGAATTAAAAAGCCAAATGGAACGTACAGAACAGTTCAGGACCTGAGAAAGGTTAATAAGATAGTCGTTCCTTGCTGTCCAATTGTACCAAACCCAGCGGTAATCTTATATCAGTTTCCACATGATGCAGAATGGTACACGGTCATTGACCTTTGTAATGCCTTCTTTACGGTTCCACTGCATCCAGATAGCCAACAAATTTTTCCGTTCAGATTCCAGGATCGCATATTAGCATGGTGTCGTATCCCTCAAGGGTATACTGAAAGTCCATCTATCTTTATTCAGTTGTTAAAGAAATCCCTGGAAGATTTAAAATTACCTGGAGAGTCAACATTAGTCCAGTATATAGATGACCTCCTTATTGCTGGAAAAACAAGAGAAAATTGTGTAACTGACACGATTACACTCTTGAATCGGTTGGCAGATGAAGGACATAAAGTGTCACCTGCAAAGCTACAGTTTTGCAAACAAGAGGTTAAATACCTTGGTCACAGGATTGCAAAGGGAATCAGACAGGTGACAATTGAAAGAATAAAAATGATTCGAGCAATACAACCACCGACAACACAAAGGCAGATTAGGATGTTTCTAGGAATGGTTGGTTATTGTCGCCAATGGATTTGTGGGTTTTCAGTAATTGCAAAACCACTGCAAAGATTGACGAAGGCAGACATAAAAGACCCGTTTGTTTTGACAAAAACAGAAATGGAGGCTTTTGAGAAGCTAAAGAAAAGTCTCTGTTAAGCACCAGCATTGGGAATGCCAGATTACGACAACGAATTTGAGCTGTATTGCAGTGAAAGGGAAGGTTGTGCATTGTCAGTTCTCATTCAGAAACATGGAAAAATGAGAAAGCCTATAGCTTACTTTTTAGCTGTTCTTGATCCTGTTGCAAAAGCATTGCCGGGTTGCTTAAAAGCAGTGGCTGCAACATGTGTTAGCCTTGAACAAAGTGAGGGGATCATAATGGTATTTCCTGTTAAAAGTGTCAGTTGAAACTCTTCTTACTAGAATTAAAACACAGCACCTGTCGAGTAACAGGTTGACCAAATATGAAAAAGTTATTCTGGGATCAGATAATGTATCCATTGCGAGCTGTGTTAATCTCAATCCAGCTACACTTTTACCAGATACTGTAGTTTCTGAAATTGACAATGAAGCTGATGATGTTGATCATGAGTGTTTGGATGTTTTAGAATACTGCACTAAACCTAGAAAAGACATCAAAGATGTGCCTTTACCAGAGTCAGACATTGTCTACTTTGTTGATGGCTCCTGTTTAAGAACAGATGAAGGCATTCTGAAAGCAGCATATTCAGTCTGCACAGTTTCTGAAATAGTTGAAGGTTCAACTCTTGAAGGAATTCGTTCAGCACAAGTGGCAGAATTAGTTGCTTTAATTCGTGCCTGTGAAAAAGCAGCAGGGAAGAAAGTTACCATAGTGACTGATAGTCAGTATGGATATGGCGTAGTCCACGACTATGGCCAGCTTTGGTCTCAGAGGGGTTATTTGACCTCTGCGGGAACTCCAATCAGGAATGCAAAATTGATCAAAAGATTTATTGATGGCATTCAGTTACCAGAAAAGATTGCAGTAGTTAAATGCGGAGCGCACAAAAAGGGACAAGATTACATAACCAAAGGAAATGCTTTTGCAGATGAAACTGCACGTTACTGTGCGAAAAATAATCTTTCACTTAATCGGGAAAAGAATAATGACCATATAATGAACTCTCTCATGCTAATATCTGTGGTAGAACCATGGCAGGGAGTGAAAGACTTACAAGATGAGGCAAATGATGAGGAGAAAAACACATGGCTCAAAGAAGGTTGCAGACAGCAAGAGGAAGACGAAATTTGGGTTTACAAAGATGGCAGACCTGTTATGCCCAGTTGCATGATTGCTGACATGGCATGGATGTACCATGGACCAGGTCATTTAGGAAGAGACACAATGATCAGACTGTTCAGGGAGACTTGGTATAATCCAAAATTTAGGGTTATTGCAGAGTCACTTTGCCAACGTTGTTTGATCTGTCAGCAAATCAATCCAAACAGAAAAACAGTTGTAAGCATGGGAACCATAGGACGGGAGGGTGGTCCTTTTACTAGACTGCAAATGGATTTCATTGACATGCCACCACATAACAAGTTGCGATATGTCCTTGTTATTGTCTGTTTGTTTTCAAGATGGGTGGAAGCGTTCCCAACATGTCACAATGATTCAATTACTGTGGCAAAATTGCTTCGAAGGGAGATCATACCTAGATATGGATTTCCAGTAACTATTGAAAGTGATCGTGGCACACATTTTGGAAACAGACTGATTGGATTAATTTGTGAAGCTTTTGGCATTAAACAAAAACTGCACTGTGCTTACAGACCAGAAACATCAGGTGTTGTTGAACAAATCAATGGCACAATTAAAAACAGAATTTCATAAATGTGTCTAGCCACAGGAATAAAGTGGACTGATGCACTTCCACTTGTTTTGATGTCTTTGAGAAGCACTCCAGATAAAAGAACAGGTCTTAGCCCTCATGACATACTCATGGGAAGGGTAATGAGACAAGCTTTTGTTCCAGTTGGAAAACTGTTAGCAATAAATGATAGCTGCTTACAGTAGTCTAATATTGCACTATCTGATGTCATGACTTCTGTATTCCATCAGGTGGGAACAGATGTGATTTCAAAAGAAAAGGAGCAGGCTCATGATCTATTGCCAGGAGACTGGGTCAGGACAAAGGTTCATCGGAGGAGGAACTGTTTGGCACCCAGATGGCAAAAAGCAAGGCAGGTAATATTAGTGACAACACATGCTATCAAATGTAAGGGTCTGAAAAGGTGGGTGCATCCAAGCCACACAGTTCGTGTACTTGCACCTGAAAACCCTGATGAAGATAGTGACGACACTACAGCTGATTCAGATTCAGAAGATGAACCTGAAAATCCAGATTCTGAAGATCGACAAGGAAGTCGACATCTGGAAAATTCAGAAGTTGATCAAGCATCTAATAAAAAAGATCTAGACATCGTTGTTGTTGATGCAAAGAATGATGAAGATGTTCTAAGAAAAAGAACAGAAAAAGAGACAGAGTTGAAAGAGATCAAAGATCAGGAGAGTATTGAAAAGCAGATTGAAAGCTCTGAAAGCAGGAACAGAAATTCTGAAACTGGGAAGTTGGAAGCAATTCCAGAAGAGGAGGACGAATTGCCAAGTACCAGCTACAGAGATGTTGTTCCTAACAGAGTGAAGCTGCCGAGTGAAGAAGTTCCTAGATACAGGATTGAAATCTCTGAAACTGACTCTGATGAAAGTGATGAAGAATCTGAAATAAGAAAATTCAGAAAAAGAACTTGGAAAGCTCAATGTAATGAAATTGAGCCTAAGAAGAAACTCTTAAGAAAAGGTGATATCTGGCCAAAAGAAGACTTGAAGTTCAAATTGGTGAAGAAATCTAAGGAGCAAATTGATGAGATAACGAGTCAAAGGCGTGAATTAGATAAGAAAGAACAAGTTGGAAAGAAAATTTAAGTGATTAGCAGGAAGAGTAAAAGACCATTGAAGCCAAATCAGAAATACAAATCTCCAGAATGGGGCTATATAACTATTCCTCCAGTAGTTGAGGTTAGCAGTAGCAGTCAGGACGATTTGGAAGAAAATAGTGACATTGATTAAGTTTAATTATCTTTGAGTTGAGGTTTATTTTTGGCATAAGGCTTAAGAAATTGTGTTAGGTGACACAGGTCGAAGAAATTGTGTTAGCTGGAACCACTTTTATGGACGCAAGGTCGAAGAAAAGCTGTTAGAGGGTTACTAAATTTTTTTTTTAAAGAGGAGGATATTATTAATTAAATACTAGTTTTAAATTTTTGTTTTAAATTTTTGTTGTAAAAAAAAAGAGAGAATGCCTAATTCTAACAATTCAAGGTGTGTTATACTCAGAAGATGCTGTAAAATGTCTTCCATTTGTGTGATTTTAATTATTTTAGTTTGGTTAATTTTAGCAGTCATCTTTCCCCTTGGTATTAACAAAGAGGACTATAAGGTGAATATGACAAGCAAAGCTGAATCTAAACAAGCTGTTCATGGTGATACAGGCAAAACTAACAGGGTTATTGAGCATAGACCTGAGATCCATCAGGACAGATCTGTTGGAGATTTTTCTACTAATTATTTTTCCAGACTCCTATCGGAGTATGTTAGAGTCATGGATGTTAAAGATTGTTACGTGTGTGTTAAGCTTCCTACTTCAGTTTCTGAAGGGGTCAAGTATAATATGCTTCCCCTTACTTATGGTATAACATGCAGTGTGATAGCTAGCCTGTTTTATAAGACTGGTCGTTTGGAGTACTATTACTCAGACCACGATGAAATATTTGCTAACCTGAAGGACGAAAGTAGTTTAAATAAAGCTCGACCTGCTAAGCAGATGAGGGGATTCTTTCTGGTGACTAATGAACTGACCTACGAGTATGCTTACAAAAATAATTTAACCTGCAAAATGAGACCTGAAGAGAAAACTTTCCTTAATTTAGTTGAGGAGAGAAGAGCAATTTATAAGAGAAATGAGATGCTGAAACAAACAAAATCCAGGTTTTGGCAGCAAGAGGATGAGAAGCTTAATGGTGGATATACTAATGCTGCTATTCACATAGATGATCCAGTTAGTGGAAAATTCTGCATTAGAAGAGATAACACGCTTTACGACAATTATTTTGTTGGTGCTAGTCAATGTGAGGACACTTATCAGATTGTAGGGGGATGGGGATTTAAAGGTGGAAAAGACCCAATTTTCCCAGGAATCTATTTGGTCTGTGGGAACAAAGCATATTTCAGTCTACCAGATCACTGGTATGGTACATTTATTTATTTATTTATTTATTTATTGACATTTGTAGAGCGCGGCGAATACCCGTGGGCGTCTCGGCGCTAGTTAAGGGATGGATCAGCAACTGGGGTAAAGAAGATATACAAGGCTATTGGTCAAATAACCACGTCTTTAGCTGTTTGCGGAATGTGAACAGGGAGGGACTTGCTCGGATATGTGCAGGAAGGGTGTTCCAGAGTCTAGGGGCGGCAACCAGGAAACGCCTGTCGCCCCAGGTGACTGTTCTAGTGCAAGGCACAGCCAAGAAGTTCTGAATAGAGGAACGAAGAGATCGGGTTGGGACATGATGGAGAAGATTCTGTTTGAGAAAGTGGGGACCTTGATTATTGAGTGACTTGTAAACAATACACAGCGATTTGAATTTGATACGGCTGCGTATCGGGAGCCAATGGAGATCCCTAATGATGTTTGTAACTGGTGCGAACTTGGGGATCCCAGCCAGCATTCGTGCGGCTGCATTTTGGATTGACTGCATCTTATTTGTCACTCGGACTTGGGCATTTAAGAATAGAGCATTACAATAGTCCAAGGAGGACAGGACTAGTGAGCTGACCAGTGTTTTCCCGGCCGTGTTCGGTAGGAAAGGTAGTATTTTCCTAATCATTCTCAATTTCATATGAGCTGAAGCCGCAGTTTTATTCGCATGTGCCATAAAATTGAGGCCAGCATCGAAGATGACGCCTAGATTTCTCACTCTGCTAGCTAGCTGGACTGGGCAAGGTACATGTTACCTTGGTCTTGTCTTTCCTAAAATTTTTCATGTTGACAGAAATGAGGAAGGATCATTTGAAATTGGTAAACACCTGAATAGATTTAAGAGAGAAAGCTTCTCTGAGATCATGTGAGATATATTTGGTGCGATAATTCCTATGGTAGGAATCACTCTGAATGCAATCAAAATCAGAAAGGTTTCCACAATTGTTGACAGATTGTCCACTTATACTGCAAGTGGTTTTCAGTTGGTTAACACTGAGCTCGTTGCTACCAGAAGCATGGTTATGCAGAACCGGCTTGCGTTAGACATTCCCCTAGCAAAAGAGGGAGGAGTCTGTGGGATTTAGCATGTTCAGCACTGCTGCACATATATCCCAGACAAGAGTCAGAACATAGAATTGTTGATTAAGAATATCACTGAATTTCACTCAGAAATAGAACTTATGGAAAGTGACAATTTTTCAGAACGTTTAGCTAAAAGATTTGAGGCAATCAAGGAGTGGTTTGCTGAAATCGGCAGTTCAATCATTGGCAAAGTGCTTTATCCTGTAATAATCATTGTTATAGTGACACTTTTGTTAAAAATAAGTTGCATGATTCACAAGAGAAAGAAGCATGTGAGGGAAAAGAGACGCATTTATAAACTCAGAAAGGCTCAAGAGAAGGAGATAGAAATGGATGAATTTCGCAGGGCTCAATATGAGAGCTCTAGACAGACTGGACAGACTGATGAGACAGGAGTTTAGATTTACTAACACAGAGAGAGATCATTATATGACATTTCAAAAAGTAAAATTTAGAATAAATTTTTGGGTTTTGTTTGGTGATTTTTAAATCACCAGATGAGGGAGTTGAAGGAGCCGAGTTTTAAAATAATCTTTGAATCAAGGCACGCTGTAATGGAACTCCCATAATTTTAATTTACTAATGAGTGTTGCATGTTTTGCACATTTTTGTATACTGATTCAACCTAGAAATAATGTGCACCTACACAAACACGTGGGTCTAATTATATGTGCTCTTGACATGTTTGTCATTTTGTTATAAATAATACATTCACCTTGTCTTTTGTTTTGTTCAATATTAATTGCAGCTGTTTTAAATAAAAGCATGTGCATTCTTGTAAATGTGCTTTTGTTTATGTTGTGTCATTTTATGTGACTGTGTTATGTTTGTTCTTTTGTATGCAAAGCTAGGTAACATAGACTAATGGGTTATCTTTAGCAAAGGGGTGGGTAACAGAATAATTATCATTTCTTGTATTAATTATTGTCTTGTGTTTCCAAGCATACTAGAGTCATGCTAAAAGAGGCCTGTGGTCTATTTCTAAAATGGAAGTCTGAAGGCCTGTCAAAGTTGGGCCTTGCACAGCAGCATTCGAAATTGAAAAATATATTCTGCAATATTTCTTTGAAAAGTCGCTCGAAGAAGCAAGGCTGTGTGGAAGCAAATGTTCCTTGATAAACAAGGTTTTCATGGCCAAGGACAGGACGAGCAGCGGCGGAAAAGCTTGGTCGGAGGAAGTAAAATGGATATTTTACCTAATGTTGCCAGTCATGGAAAAGCCTTTGACACTTTAAGTCTATGAACAATGCCGGTCTTGAGGAAGCGTGATTTTCTCTATGCGAGAGTCTAATGACTTCATCGGATGACATTTTTTGACCAATCATGCTTCGTGCCGCTCGAATATTTGTATACTTTTAGTTGGTTTTAGATAGGAAAAAGGTATAAGAATGCCCCCTTGAAAAGAGCACTGGTCGACTTGTTCCTGTGCTCCAGTGATGCTGCCAGATTTTTGACTCACGTAAGATCTATTCTAACTTAAGTTTTTCCCTTTAGGTTTCTTAGCTAAGTTAGGGAAATAGGGTTTAGGGAATGAGTTCTATAATGTTTTAGCATTTCACATGCTGATTTGATTTGAAACTGACAGACTAATGTGCCTTTCTAATAAATTTAAGTTGCTTTATTGAAATGCAAATAAAAGAATCAATTTTATGAAACGCTCTTTACTTTGATAAATAAAGTTAATAAAATAGATTTTGAAATGACAAGCTGGTATTGTTTGTTTCTTTAAGTTACCATTAGTTAATCCATTGCCGATATTTGACTTAATAAATGTTTATAAAGTGTTCTGAATAACTAAGTCAAATGATTCAGTTGGTGAATCCATGTCTCTGTCAATAATGGGCCTAGTGATAGCTAGAGAATTATGGTGAGTATCATGGTGTAGAGTTGTTCTTATGAGACTGAATATTCTTTGGCCCGCTGGATCACAGTGTAATCCAGGTTGCGTCAGAATAGCCCACTTTCCGTGGGTGCTTCACTACTGGTTCTGTGTCATGGGAGAGGATGTGGTCGAACGGCTACAGCTGCCGTCTTTAGAGCTGAGAAAATCAAGGTTCCAGCCTCAGGGTCGACTCCACATCCTGTGATTCTGGGCAAATCACTTAATCTCCCATGCCTACTAAAAAATAAAAATGAATGTGTTCGTAACGTAACTGGTGCTCATGTAAAGCGCTTCAATACCTTCGGGTCAAGTTTGTGCTATATAAATCTGCAACAAAAAAATAAAGTCTGAAAAACAGATCTCGAAGCCTATAAGGGGAGTCTGTTTGGACAAAGGTCCTGCGTGTGGTTCATCCTGTCCTTTGGCATAGGGTTCTTTGTCCCTTACCCCCATACATGCTCACTTATTTTCCAAAGTCAGTCCTGCCAAGTATCATGCATTAGGTGTGAGACTAACGCATTTCAGTGTGGCGCTCCGCATCACCGCACTGAAATACATTGTCGCGCATAATCTGTATAGTTGCTCAGCTATCGCTGCCTAAAACCTATATGGACTAGTGTGGTACCTGGCAGCGTGCCGTCCGTGGCATGCGCACCCTGCTCCTGTAGGTTTGTGGCTCGCAGCTGAGCGAGGCTGCAGGGAGCAGGATCATTGCTACAATGTTTCATTTGTTGATTCTCACGGTGCTGCGAGTCTCTCAGGCAGCCTTACGTCACCCTGAGTTACTGCCCAACGGCTACTACCTAGACATCCGGGACAAATCCAGTTTTGTGAGACATGGCACCACGGGGGATGTCACGTTCTTCTGCCAGAGCAGGAGTTGTTGTGGGAGGATTAAGGCGGCTGGCTATGGTTTGTGGTGGCGCTGCAAACATGGTGCTTGTCCCACAAAAGAGAGCTTCAGCGCTGCCTACTGCTCGCACTGGCCCTGGCCTCCGTGTGCTGCCAGCATTTGTTATATTAAAAGTTTCTGACCCCGTGCCCAATTAAATTATTGCAGAGTGGTACATAACGGAGTCAGTGTCCCTGTAACAGCGGCTGTGGCGTGGGAGAGAGGCCCTGGAGTAATGCTACTGTTTTTCTGTCGGAAACATATCACTGATACCATCCCCAGCAAAGGCTCTGCAGGTTAATTTGAAATTATTACCTTTTGAGGGGCATTATCATACAGAATGTTATTGCGTGACAAACATGATTGTTCTTCCTAAAATGACTTTTCACATTATCGGCTGTATATCACAGTACTGGAAATACTTCCCATGGTTACTTTTTTAGCAATAACTCTTGAAAAGCTGCATTACCTTTGCAGCATATTGGCACCCCACCCAGTGGTCCTCTCCGTTTTCGGCAAAGACTCTGGCACTTAGAAAATAAAGCTTTACAATCTGCTACTTAATGAGCTGTTTGACAAATGGAAGCATTTCTTAGCCAGAACTGCTTTCACATTCCACTTGTCTTTCGCCAACATAACAGACATGCACTCGCTACTGCTGAAGCCCTCCAGGTTTTCTTGAGGTGATGTTGCTACATGCTGCATATCAGCCGTTTGACAATAGCATTCGAGCCTTTATGATACGAACTTGTCGCACTCTCGGTTTGACAATCTTTTATTTAAATTATTCTTTTTTGGGGGTATAAATGAGGCCAATATTACCACAATAGTTGAGTGCATAAAATGAGACAAACGACAATGCGTTGCTTTTCCACGCTAAACCCTGGATAATTCATGTTTTTTTTTAAGTACACAGTTTTATTGTTTCAATTCTGCATCTCTACATTAGCACATATTTTAAACACCTCGAGCAAGTGAGATAAATGCCACTTAACGCCAGTGATTGGTAACATTTTGTTGGCTAGTATTCCAATAGCCTGAGCCCTACAGCCTTTTACAAATACGTAAATAAAAGTGTCTGTTTTCCCCATTTTATTACACTCCCCACGTTTTTCGGTCTTGGCAGTAAATAGTTTTTTTTTTTTTATGTCAAGGGGATTTGCTAGAGCACTATTGTTTCCAGCTGGTGGCATCCGTACATTTCCTAGCTGAGTACAATGGTGAATAGGAGTGTCTTTAATTCCCCCGTGAACTTGACATGTTCATTCATTCTTTCATTTTCGTGGGAAGTTTCAGAGCATACCAGTTAAGAGGGAATCTTTTTACCACCGTAACACTGCAGGAATTTGGAAGCATTGCTTGAAGACGGGGCTTTCTGTTGTGATTGCACCATGCATTTTTCTGCCCCGGTTGTGGAGTGTGATATAAGCTGGCAATAAAATAGTTTTGGAAGTAATTCTTCCAGCAAAGTGTAGTGTTGTAGTCTAGTTTATGCACGTTGCGTGAGCACGCAACGTGCGGCGGCGGCCATCTTAGAGATGCGCGCGCAGCACCTATGCATTGGCGCGAACGCCGGAGCGCGAGACGGACGGCTCGGCGCTCTCTGTGTGTACCACTTGTTAAATAAATACTATAACCGACAAGCAAGTGTCGAATGGTCATTGGGGCAACAAACAACTTTACAATGGCGACGAGACCGGAATGGCAGTGAAAGAAAAAGAACCCCCCCCCACAAGGAAAAAGTACCTAGACAGCCAAGCTGGTCCAATTGACGAACCACCGGCACCAGCAGAACCACAGACCACCTCGACACGAGACTACACGCGGCAGTCAGGACAACAGAGATTGCGGCAGAGCCCATACCCCCAACAAGGTAGGCGACTTCAGCACAGGGGGAGGATATAAGACTGAGAAGGGAGCAAACCGACCAGGACACCCCACCAAGCCGTACTACATAGAGCAGGAGCGCTGGCGACCCCCAGGCACAGCGAAGGGGCAGAACAGAGAACCCCTCAAGCACAGATAGACCATCAAGAAGAGAACAGCGCACTAGGGAGCCCAAATAGCCGTGGTGAAGCCCCGACAACAGAAAGGCGCGAAAGGATGAGCATGCAGACAGCGTCAGCGACGGCCCCCGTGCAGTTCCGACCTAAACCAGGGGAACCGCTCATGAAGTGGGAGGATTGGAGAGACTACATTGACAACTTTATTGAAGTGTTGGAGGACGAGAGTGAGGAAAAGTTCTCCAGCAAACGCAAGAGACGAATACTACTGCACAATCTAGGCCCGGAAGGGGTTAAGGGTTTTCAAGAACTTAGTACCCAAACCACGAGAAAGCACGGACGATGATGTATATGCTCACGCCATTGAGGAGCTGAACGAACATTATAAGCCCACAGTTTGCGTGTCAATAGACAGGTACAATTTCCAGCAAAGGAAGCAACTTACAGGAGAGACGGTAGAGGAATATGTCGCTGCATTGAGGAAGCTGGCGTCCACTTGTAAATACAATACGTTCCAAGACGAATTCATTAAGGACCAGATCGTTATGCACACGACGAGCACTGCAGTTCAAGACAAGCTATGGGCCAGCGGTGACACCACACTACAGGAAGTGATGATAATAGTCAGAAGAGCGGAATTGGCACGGAGGTGCGCAGAAGCGGCGAAAAGAGAAGCGACGGTGAGTCCGATGGTGAACAAGATTGATGACGAAGAGCACCACAGGGAAAACAGGGGCAAAGGACCCCCTTCGAAAGGACCCAACAGGTGCAAGGGAACCCAGGACCACCGGGTAGACAGATGGGGAGCCACAAGAAATTGTGCTATAGATGTGGGAGTTGGGCGCATGAGGCCCACGACAGGAAGTGTCCAGCGTTTCGCGCCAAGTGTATGTACTGTGGAATCGTAGGGCACTATGAAAAGGTGTGCCGAAGGAAATCATCCAAAAGTGTGGTTAAATTCATTGACCAAGGACAAGAGGACAGAGAGGTGGAAGACCATGAAGAGGATGACACGGTACTCTGTATCTATGACCAAGTGTTGAGCGTGGACAACAAAAGGTCGACTAAGCCAGTACTGGACATGACCATTGGTGGTGTACCGATAAGTATGGTAGCGGATTCAGGGTCACCCTATACCATTGTACAGCGGGCAGTGTGGATCGACACCTTCAAGCCACACCTGGGACCTGAATTGGAGAAATTGGACATCAGGCCAGTCACATACAATGGCAACCGTATACCCATGTTGGGGTTCAGCCCACTGGAATTCGTATTCAGAGGACGCATGGCCTACTGCAAGTTGTACATATCGGAGAAAGGCCCATCAGTGTTGGGATGGCTGGACCAAGGTGACCTGGGCATCAAACTTGATCCGGGGGGCAAGGAGCAGATCTTGCACACCGACCTGGAGACATGGCCAGACCTGGAGAAGTGGAAGGCAGACTTTCCCAAAGTCTTTGGAGGCACGGTGGGCAAGCTAGAAAAGTTCGCGCACAAGATTATCCTCAAGGCAGGTGCCACACCGGTGGCCCACAAGTTGCGGAACGTACCACTGGCGGTGCGAGAGGCGGTGCAAGTGGAGCTACAGGAACTAGAAAAGAAAGGAATAATCGAGCCGATCACATGTGCCGAATGGCTGGCGCCATTGGTGGTGGTCATGAAACCCAGTGGGAAAGTCAGGCTCTGCGTAGACCTGTGCGAGCTAAATAAAAACATTGTGGTGGAAAAGTTTCCCTTGCCAAGAATTGAGGAAATGCTAGCCATGACGAGGGGCATCAAATGGTACTCAACCATTGACTTAACATCCGCTTACCATCAAATCGCCTTACATCCAGAGAGCAGAAGATTAACGTCATTTATAACTCCATTCAGGTGCTACCAGTTCCGCCGCATGCCGTTCAGGCTAGCCTCAGCGGCAGCGGTGTTTCAGAAACTTATGCACCAGTTGTTTAAGAATATGGACGGCATCCAGTACTTCCAGGATGATATTCTGGTGATGGGGCGAGACAAATTGGACCATGATGAGAGCAAGGGTTTAACGGCCGAATGGGAGAAATGCCCTTTGGGCATGAAATCTGTGACATACTTGGGACATGAGATCGGTGTGCAAGGCATCACACCCAAAACTGAGAACGTCAAAGCGATCTGTAATGCACCCCCGCCGGCCAACAAGGAAGACGTCAGATCCTTTCTAGGTATGACGGAATACTACAGTAAATTTGTGCAGCACTTCGCAACTAAGACAGACCACATGAGGATACTCACCAGAGACAGCTCAGTGTTCCATTGGACGGAGGAGGCACAAGAGGAGTTTGAGACTATCAAAAAGGAGGTAGTGGGAGCCATTCCCCTGCAAGGATATGACCCACAAGGGAAGACGGTGCTAATTACGGGCGCCAGTGACAAAGGCTTGGGCGCTGTGTTGATGCAGGATCGAGGTCAAGGGGTAATGGAAACGTTGAGCTTTGCCTCGCGCACATTGAGTGACACGGAGAAGAAATACAGCGTCATAGAGAAAGAGATGCTGGCCGTGGTGTGGGCCATGACGAGATTCAGACAATTTCTGCGGGGCACCCATTTCAAACTGAAGACAGACCACAAACCCCTAGCGAAAGTGCTAACGTCCAGTGGCCATGCAAGTGCCACCCCTAGGATCTCAAAGATGACACTGAAATTACTAGAGTTCAGATACGACGTGGAGTACATCCCCGGAAGTCGTAACAGGGTGGCGGACTACTTGAGTAGAGCGGCAGCCATGGAACCAGGGAAGGAAGACCAGGCCGGCGGGGAAGAGATGGTAGCATTGGCTGAAGATCAAGAGAAGGCCATCAGCAACCAAGAGTGGAGCGAAGTATATGACAAACACCCCATTACAGGAGATGAAGAGGTACATAATGCAGGGCTGGCCTGAGAAGAAACACACCAGCGAAGCTCTCAGACCGTTCTATGAAATAAGAGAAGAATTGTCGGTGGATGATCATGGAGTGCTCGTATATCGGGGAGACAAGGTGGTCCCTCCCAAAAGCATTGTAGGGAACTTATTGGCGCTACTCCACGAAGGACATATGGGAATAGTCAAAATGAAATTAAGAACCAAGCAAGGGTATTGGTGGCCGGGCATGGATCTAAGAACAGAAAGATATGTCAGGGAATGTCCGCAATGCCAGGGAGCAGACCAAGCCTCTGCACCCCGCATTAGGAAAATTTGATCCGCCACAAAACCCGTGGGAGGAGTTGTCCATTGATATCTTGGGCCCCATATTGGATGGACTGGGTATACAAAAATATGTATGTGTCATCATCGACAGATACTCGAAGTGGCCTGAGATGAAGGTGGATGAAATCATGGACACGGATACGATCTTAAACTTCCTGGATGACACGTTCCTGAGGGAGGGCATCCCCAAGTCGATCCTGAGCGACAACGGCCCACAATTTACCTCGGAGAAGTGGAAAAATGTCATGGGAAGAAATGGCATCCTCTCCAAGCATACATCAATCTACCACCCAGCAGGTAACGGCCTGGTGGAACGATTTAATCGGGTGGTGATGGGCTTGGTGCAAGCTGCGATAGCAAACAACAAGGACTGGGAAAAGGAAATATGGAGAATGCTGTGGGCCTACAGGATCACCCCCACAGGCACAGGATACAGCCCATTCCAAATCCTAAGAGGCCGTGACCCTTTCACGAAGGACAATAGAGTGTGGAAGGAGAAAACCATAGTGAGCCAATGGTCGCCGGCAGTGGTCCAGGCAAATCTGGAGAAGGCTCAGGCCATATATGCGAGGCATTACGATCAGCGGCGGAACGTAAGGGACACAGGACTGGAAGGTGAATGGGTACGTGTGAAGTTGGCAACGATGCAAAGAAAAGGGGACAGCAAGTATTGTAAACCGCTGCAAGTTAAGTAAGTGTACGATAGGGCTGCCCTGTTGAGCGATGGAAATGTGTGGTCGCAGGACCGCATGGCGAGATGCAACAAAGTGTTACAATGGGAGCAAACAGGAAGAAGAATGGAAGTAACAGAGGATTTGAGAGTTGAGGAAGGT
Source organism: Lissotriton vulgaris (assembly GCF_964263255.1). NCBI lineage: Eukaryota > Metazoa > Chordata > Amphibia > Caudata > Salamandridae > Lissotriton > Lissotriton vulgaris. The sequence goes on from NC_141687.1 coordinate 420,740,244, forward strand.
TGGGTCGATGGAGAAATAGACATGCAAGGAGAAGAACCCGGTGAGGAGCGGAGCAAAGGAGGAAGTCCCAGAGCAGAGAAGAAGATCTGCTCAAAGGGGCCAAGAGAAAGCCTGGCTGGGCCGAGCGGCCGGGGAACCAGTGCAGAGACTCCCGTGAGAGAGACCATGGCCACCCCGGCAAGACTTACCCTCAGGGGCAGAGCAGTGGTCAAGCCAGCCAAGTTCCGGGACTATGACATGAGCGACGTACTGTGAGTTATATTGTTTCACTGTTTGGAAAAAGGGGAGATATGTAGTGTTGTAGTCTAGTTTATGCACGTTGCGTGAGCACGCAACGAGCGGCGGCGGCCATCTTAGAGATGCGCGCGCAGCACCTATGCATTGGCGCGAACGCCGGAGCGCGAGACGGACGGCTCGCGCTCTCTGTGTGTACCACTTGTTAAATAAATACTATAACCCACAAGCAAGTGTCGAATGGTCATTGGGGCAACAAACAACTTTACACAAAGTGCTGCTAGTAGAGAAATGTAGTTTGTGTTTAAGCCATACGCTAAAATCACATAGGCCATGCATGCCCCTTTTTGAGACCCTACTTTTTTCATCCCACTTAAACCCCTGATGTCAAGCACTTCCATTTCTGGTGCTTTGCAGCAGTTTTAAGACGTTCTTAGAGTTTCTGGTTCCTCAAATGGGCGTAAATTCTAATATTTCTCTCATCTTCATTGCTTGATTTTGCACTGAGAAAATGTCACTCATACTCCTTGAAATGTCACTCATAATTACACTGAAATTCTGAAAACGTCACACATAGCAATCTGAACCCTTGGCTGCTATGCAAAGTGCGTATGTCAGACGTATCAAATCCTCCTCCTACTGGGACCTGCCTTGGACCTTCCCAGCGGGTCTCTCGTATGGTAAGGCACTCACTGATAGTATTTTCACAGTTTATCGCAACCTCTATTTGTGATGGTAGGAGCACGGAAGAAAAACATCCAAATAACTTATTTGTTGATTTTTTAAATGTCATCGTGCAACGACGATCCCTCTGAAAGTTGTGAAAGGAAGCATAATATTGACAAAAAAGAAAGACAAATGGTAAATTAGATAATTGAAAGCGCGCCTTTAAACGGCCAAGGAACACGTTAAGAACGTCGCCATCTTGTAATTACCTTTTCGCTCAGTAAAATTAATCTTTTTACACGATATCCTGCAGACATTCAAAATAATTGTGCTTTATCTATCATGATTCAAAACACACTTTTAAAAGCAAACATTAAAAAACAATAAACAATTCTTAAAAATATATTTGCGTAATATACGTTGCATATGCCTTAACAACATTCTCAACAAAATAAAAGCATTATAAAGAGTCTCTTTTTATTTTAGTTTTAATTCATACGGCTTTTAGGAAAAAAGTGTCCCCAGATCGGCCGCCGACAAATACCAGTACGGAAATGGCCGCCTGCTTATGCTTTCTTTTTTGACACACTTATTTCGACAGGTCTCGTTTTACTTAGGCGTCTCGTTGCTAGGCAACGGAACACTCAATGAAGCCCAGGCATCAGGAGAGGCGTTATGGCCAAGTTTGTGTTAGCAGGTAAAAGGGTCAGTGGGAGGATTTTCCAGCCTGCCAGACGGGGAAAGCAAACATAAATGCCCTGTTCGCGTCTCTCACTGTTCTCAATTTAATATTTGTTTCTTTATTTTATTGTTTGGATTTCATTTTTTGACAAACCTACATCGCGCTCCTACAACTTAGCGTCTCAGGCGGTACTAAATTCTTAGGGAGAGGTTAGGAGGTATGAGAGGAGAAAAACTAGATTGGATTTTATTTGCATGTGTCCATTGTTTCTGTCTATTGCCAGTCACTGAAGCGTTCTGATGGTTAGTGTTAAGAAAACTGCAACAAGTTGAAGTAAGAAGGAAGCAGTTTATTCAGTCCTGTCCTCAAGCACCAACTCAGTCTCAACCTTCTAAGGTGAGCTCCTCACCAACATTCTAAGGTAGGGACAGTCCATGGGTATGGGTAGGAAGAGAAGGTTGGGGGGGGGGGGAGAAAGGAGGAACATACCAAGTGTATGATTAATACATTGTATGGAAAATATGTAAATCCAGTGACAGATTACAACAGTTAGCATGCTACTGTGAAGAAATGATTGTGTGAAAGGGGGTTGTATTTGATTTGGGCGCAGGAAGGGTACTAAGTCTGTTGTAGCCGCAGGTCCCATGCTAGTTTTATTGTTATTCAGCACAAATTACTTTCAACCACCTACTACTCAGTGGTGGATGTTGTGGGGTTGGGGGTTGGAGACTGAGGGCGGGGCGAGGCGAGGCGGGCGGGGGATGGGACATGTCGGGGGTAACCTGTGCACGACGTGCCCATACGTTTTTTTACATTTAGAGAACAGCAGTTCCCCTACTTTTTTATTAAGAGACAACCGTCCCATTACTGTTAATTCCGAGAGTTGAAATGCTTCAGCTGAAATGACAAGGCAGGCATTCTCCTGTGCTGTGTTAAACTGAGGGAGGGGCAGACAGTTAAAAAAAGCCTTCTAGCCAGTTAAACAAGCATTGGCATAGCCAATAGGTCTCGCCTTTGGGACCATATGTGTTTAGCAATGCAACAGTTGATGTTGTACCAAGGATATTGTGCTGCATAATTAAATACTTAATAAGGTCCCAAAGGCGAGACCTATTGGCTATGTCAATGCTTGATTATATTCTTTTGTGTTTCTGTTCTATGTAAATTCAGACATTAAATGCAGTAATTGTGTTCCCCATCTGGACTTGTATTAGATTAGGTATATCAAACATAGGTTCAGGGGGGTAGATACATGCCAGACTTTCAGGGTAGGCACATAAAATACAATAAACCTAATGAAGCTTGAATACATAGTTAGCTTTTAATCCGAAATCTGGCATGGGTTCAATCCTCCTTCACATTTGATGGGCACCCCTGTTTAAAATTGAGCAGAAAAAAAGTCAGTAATCGGTTATCTTTGTTTTATCAACTTCAAGAGGATGAAAGGCTGGATCAATCTTGTCATGAATGATCTGTGATATGAAAGTTACTCCCAGATTTCTGGAGCAGGCAAACTAAACCATAAAACAATCTTGCTGAAATTAGAACTTGTGACCTATAGACTGCACATATCTGTGCAGTACATGCAGAAATCCATCGAGCTACTTTATGAGTATATGAACCTGTCAATAACAAACTTCACACAGATGTCAGCAGAAAGCATGTTAACTCACTGAGCTATGTAACTGGCATTGAAACACATAAAAACATTATATACAGATCACTGCAGCATAGGCATGTTCTCTTTGGTAGTGTGTAAAAAAAAGTCATGCCCCAAAGGAGTTTGTGATAGATGTATGACCCTACAGTGTGAGCGAGTGTGCATCGCGGGTTCTTGTCATATGGCCTATCTGAGTAGGCTGAAAGTACGCTGGAGTCAATATGCTTTTTTACAATAGTTGAGAGGACAGTTTTAGGGAGAAATATTACTGAGTTGGGTAACACACTACACATCTGTTATTCAGAGCCTTGATGCCCATGGGTGAATGTGTGCTTTAAACTAAATATTATGTGGAATGTGAATCCATTCTAAGTCTATTACAGCATGCACCTCACCTGGTTGTTTTGTAATTTTGTTTCAGGACATACTTTCTGTTTTCATTTTCTGTTCATGTTTTCACTCAATAGAGTCCACTTCTGCCTTCCTCCAGACTAGGCCCTGTTTTGAGCCTAGGCCTGAAAGTGCAAACACTAGCCTCTTTCTGCATCCCACAGAACGACCTCCGTGTATTTTCCAATGGCCCTTTATGTTTCTTTTGTTTTATAGCACATTCAATGAGGCCTTGTGTACAATGTTCTGCAATAGGCCATGATCTAGGCTCCGAGCTAGAAGGTAAAATATATTATACTAGCAGCCCGCCCGACGTTGTCTGGAGCAGAAATACAATGTGTGCAAAGGTAGTAAGGGGGCAACACCGCTGCAGGAGATGCGCAGCAGAGCAGCCAGCACCGGGAGCAGCAGAGCCGGGGAAGGAGCTGACTGTAATCCGGAAGAGCCGTGAGGGGCGGAGGAGGGAGCGCGGCTGAGAGCCGAGGGGAGCGAGCTGGGCCGAAGACAGGCAGCGGACGATGCGGCTGAAGGTGGGCGTAGTATGCTGGTGATCGGCACGTACCTGGGGCTGGTGCTGCTCTGGGCGTCCATGTCCCCCAAGTTGACGGACGAGTCCGGGGCCCCTGTGGCCGGAGAGTGGGTGAGTGCAGCACGGCGACGCAGCGAAGGGGGCTCAGGGAAACGGGATCTTGGACCGCCGATGAGCGTGTGAGTGCAGCATGGCGATGCAGTGAAGAGGGCTCTGAGAAACCGGATCTTGGACCGCCGGTGAGCGTGTGGGTGCAGCATGGCGTTGCAGCGAAGGGTGCTCTGGGAAACCGGGTGTTGGACCGCCGGGCGCGCTGATGCCGGGCCCCCAGCGTTTGCCACACCCCCAGCACAACGCATACACGCCCACAAGGGACTACTTTGCTGGCACAAGTCTTTTAGCTTTTAAATGTATATGGTGGCCGTCTGCATAGCCTATGTCCTTCTGCTGCAACTGCCCTTTCCAATGCTGTATTGGGTGTTGTGATTGGTACTGTTGTTACTGAGATTACCCGCCTCAAAGGTTTGGGCTCTCTATCTTTATAATAGTAGTATAGATAGATAGATAGATATAGATATAGATATTCTGTGTCATTAGAGGTTCTGTTTCACAAAATGCCTCCATTGTGAATCTTCAAGGGAGGGAGAATTTTAGATATGCTCTTTCTTTTTGTCATTATAGTTTCTATTACTGCCCTGACCAATCCCACTTGGATTTTGTACTAGAGTTCTGACATGCGAGAACCAGAGAAGAGGATATGATTGATGCCATGTGAAATATACTGAGACTGAAAGTAAGCATTCGGTTTTCAGAGATGCAGTGTTTCCAGTCAATATCAATGTTATTCGCCATAAAACCCTTTATAGGCTTCATTTACGATCAATTTCTTCAAATATTAGCCCTCTGATACTAGCAAAGCAATATTTGGTGAAAGGTTGTGATACTAGTGAAGCAATATTTGGTGAAAGGTTGTGATACTAGCAAAGCAATATTTGATGAAAGGTTGTGATACTAGCAAAGCAATATTTGGTGAAAGGATGTGATCTGCATTATGGGTTTATTTTTTGGTTACTGAGGCCCATGTTTGGTCCCTGTCCGACTCTGACCCTGGATATTTGGTAGTCGACATCAGTGAGCCTTCTTTACTCCAAGCTATGCCACCCCAAATCTATGCAATAGGTTAAACTGCCTGGGACTGCTGTAAAGCCAGTCGGGGCGAGCCATTACTCAGAGGGCCACAGTGAAATGGCTCCACATGTTCCTTCTTACTCCTTCCCAGTCATTTGTTTGCCTCCATGAACTTTTTAATGACATTGGAGACAGCCTAAAGGGACTTTGAAGTGTTATTAAACCAATGTGTGCAACGCAGCGGGATTATGGCGCGGCCTAGAGCCCCAGCGCATGATGGCAGCCACCGCTCTGGGAAGCTGGTTTTCGTTTACCTCCGTGTTTTGGATGTCTTTGTCAACGGCTTCCCGCTGGCTTGGGGTGGGAGGCGCCTCATGTTTCCCTTGGTTTAGTCATATGACGCCTTTGCACTTTCTTTGCCCAGCACTCCCGTTTTCTATAAATAACCCGTTCAGACTAGCACGTACCTATTGGGAGGCTGCCAACCCAGAGAGGCCAATTAATCAACGCTATAATGGCGATCAGGGGTGTGAAGGGTCTTCTGCGAGTGCCCAGCTGCGTGCCCACTCAGCTGCTCCGCAGCTCGCTGCCCTGAGTCTTATTAAAATCCCACGGTGTTGAATGGCGGGTTATCAATGCTTTAATGTTGCTGAAACGTTCTCCGACAGGTTCCAAGGTTACTGCCGTGTGACCCAGGAATGGTCCAGGAGTGCCGTGCTGAAGATGGCACGCCCCCTTCCCGCATTCAGAGTGTACAGTGCTGAGGGTTTAGCGACATGGACAATGAGCTCACGCCTTAATACACATTTTGTTGACTGTCAGACTGCCCTGCCAATTTAAAGCCTGTTGGGATACTGTCCAAGAGTAAGACAGTGTTTCTATGAAGCTGGGATGTATCTATTAATAGTACTGCATGTGCACGGGATCCCAGGAATGCTAGGGGGTCCGGGCACACCTAATATAGCTGTTTTTCTCGCCACCAAAACACTAGATGTAACCCATTTACCTGCTTGCCCTGTTGTGCGTGGCACCTTTGCTATGTCACTATCGTGAGACTCAGCTCCGATTCCGCTGGCTGCATGACACAAGACAGAATTACTAGCACTATGGAAGTAGTTTACTCTCCGTGACAAACCAATTGTATCTCGGTACATGCAATACAATTTGGATCACGATGTCAATTTCCAGAAAGAATAAAGGGTTGTTAGTGGATAACCTGGACTCGGACAATTTGGCGGTCACGTGACATGGAGAACAAGCGCGCGCCTCTCGCGGCAGCAGGGGTAGGGGAGAGAGGAGGGGGCCTGCGCCGGTTTTCCTTGCTGGAGCGAGCAGCAAGGCGCAATAATTGCTAACAAATGGCACCGCTGCTTGCTCCCGCAAGGGAATCGCCAAACGTGCATGCGTTGCCATTGGAAGCAATGCAACGCGTGCAGGTTTTTGCCTGTAAACGTGTAACGATGGCTAAAGGACTTTTTCCTATGCAGCGCATGCACGCTGCGTAGGCGAGACCTAAAAAGCCTTCTTGCCAGGGCGCCTGCTTGCTGAAAGAAATTTAAATGTACACAGCTGTATATGTAAAGTGTGATTGGAAGCAGTTTTGGCTTTATGATGGAATTACTTGAAGCTTCCTGATAACTAAGCATGGGCGGAAAATCCGTTACGCTCGCGGATTTTGCGGATTTTTGGTAAATTCGCAATCCGCGAGATTCGCGAATTTCCCGCAAAATCCGCAAATTCGCACGCAGCGGATTTTTTTTCTTTGCGGTGTAAGTTCGCAATTGCGAACATGTAGGTGCGGCGGGCAGCAACAATCTCACACTCGCAAAATTACAAAAATTGCAATTCTGCACAAGAAATCTACTAGCAAGCAGCATAGACCTTCTGAAAATGATGATTTTTATCAGAATAACTCCTCAGGTTGACATTTGCCTGCACTTTTTTGGATTTGAGGCCTTTTGATTTTCTTTGGATAACTTTTGGATTAGAAATCAACTTTCTCATATAAGCTTGGTGGGATGGTTGCTGTAATGCTGTTCTGCAGAAAAACGAGTTTTGCAAAAGTGAAAGCAGGTTCAAAAGTTCAAACTCATCATTAGTAACCGTTCCCTGTAGTGCTTCCTGACAAGGGCCCCTCCAGAGTTCAGTTGCTAGTTGCAACAATTCTATGACCCTGCTCTGACCCTCACAGCAGGCTCATAGAATAGCTACAAGTAGGCCACAAAGGTCCTGGAAAAAAAATTGCACTGCAACAGAAAGCAAATTACAGATAAGGAAGCAGGTGCCAGACTGGAATTTTAAAACAGTGACACATTAATAAATCAACCCCAAATTAATTCATGTCAGTTGAAGCAGGCAGGTGTGCTTGCGTTTTCCCCCCATAATCTACAGTGATGATGAACCAGAGGGTGGCATAAGGGATTGATGTACCATAGGGTGGCATGGGTGAAAGAGAGGAGGCAGGGGTGAAACAGAGGGTGCTGGGAACCTGTGATGATGAACCAGACGTAGAAACAACATAATCGTGACCGTTGCGAGCCGACATGTAAGTTCGCAATTGCGAACTGTTACAAAACCCTTGCGAACTGTCAGAAATCCTTGCGAACTGGCAGAAATCCTTGCGAACACCAAAAAAAACAAAACGCAAATTCCCAGTTCAGTTGCTAGTTGCAACAATTGAATGACCCTGCTCTGACCCTCACAGCAGGCTCATAGAATAGCTACAAGTAGGCCACAAAGGTCCTGGAAAAAAAAATTGCACTGCAACAGAAAGCAAATTACAGATAAGGAAGCAGGTGCCAGACTGGAATTTTAAAACAGTGACACATTAATAAATCAACCCCAAATTAATTCATGTCAGTTGAAGCAGGCAGGTGTGCTTGCTTTTTCCCCCCATAATCTACAGTGATGATGAACCAGAGGGTGGCATAAGGCATTGATGTACCAGAGGGTGGCATGGGTGAAACAGAGGATGGCAGGGGTGAAACAGAGGGTGCTGGGAACCTGTGATGATGAACCAGACGTAGAAACAACATAATCTTGACTGTTGCGAGCTGACATGTAAGTTCGCAATTGCGAACTGTTACAAAACCCTCGCGAACTGTCAGAAATCCTTGCGAACTGGCAGAAATCCTTGCGAACACACAAAAAAAATCTGCAAATTCGCGGATTTTGCGGATTGCGAGTTCGCAAATTCGCAAAATTCGCGAACGCCAGATTCGCAAAATTCGCCCATGCTTACTGATAACACATTTATTATTTTTGAGTGGTATTGCAAGGGAGTTATCAGCTAAGTTGTCAAGTGTTTGCTTGTAAAGGACAGTTAAAAAAAAAGCACTACGTACAGTCTGGGTGTTACTGAAATCTATATTTTGGAAACCTTTTTTTATCTTCAACCTTTTTTTGCATTTTGTAGCAGTCAATGTTCTATTGTGTGTAAAGCAAGTTTTAAATAATGACTTGCATATTAACAGTGATTTCTGTTACAGACTGGGACCTCATAGCAGTAACCATTCCAAAAGTCACTATTCTGTTCTGTGGCTCTCTGCAGTACATTAACTAACAGAGGTTTCATAATGTGCAATAGTGCATTTCCCACTAATTAACTTAACTTGCATTTATTTTTCATTAAAGCAGTGCTTTATTTAATATGAAGTTACCTGAAGGTGAAAGACTGTAAAAAGTTTCTGAATATTTTCTTTTTCGCCACGCTTTTGACCCCCCCACACTTACCCTGCGCCCATTTGTGCGCTGCATTACAATTCCCATACTTTTTGTAATGCACTTCTGCTGCTACTACTTACTGTGCTGAATAGTGCTGACAGAAATCCACATGTATGGTCTGTATTACAGTAATTCCTTAAACACGTTACTGTTGCTCTTAAAGAATATATAATACTTTACAGTGTTCAGTTTGACACTGGTAAATAATGAGAGCAGGACCTACACGGTGTATTACATTCCTCCTAAATGCCAGCTACAAATAGCTGGTCTCCTTGGGCATTGATGCCTGTCCACTTCAGTACTAAGAGGTTTGGATTAGGTCGGATGATTGTGATTGCATGATGCTACAGACCTGTATTGTTGATTTAGATTGCATGGTGCCCTCTTATGGCTGCTCTCCATGTTCAGTGAAAAGGCAGAAGAGGATTGTATTATGATGCCTACCATAATAAGAACCCCCAATTGGGTGTAAAGTACAGCTACCACACTACTTAGTGTGATACATAACATTGGAGGCATTTGTCGTGCATATTCTACTAGTTATAGTTCGTCTTGCTGATTATCTCTCCGCTGTTACAGGTTTGATAGCAGTTGTCATCCAATAGTGAGGTAAGCCGCATGGAGGTAGTAAAGTTGGACCAGGCGTAACTTGGAGGATGTTGGCAAGGTTTTAGGTGCCTTAAGGGCGTCTCGTAAATCTGCATCTTCCAGGGGACCCAACCACCCCTCCCAACGAGCCCGGAGACAGTCTAAGGACGCAGGACCATTGTTCAGCAGTGACTGGTAGATGCGGGACACTCCTCCCCCCCCGCCCCCCCCCCCCCCAGGTTTCCCATCATCACCTGAACCTCCAGGGGACTGAATTCTGGGAGAGAGGTGGGGGATGGAATGTGGGTGTGGAGGGAAGAAGGGTGTGACATTGCTGTAGGTCAGCGAAGGAGCGAATGTGGTCTCCCACCCACACGTCTCCAAGCACCGAGAGCCCAATGAGGTCCCAACGAGGGAATCCCTGCAGGGAAGAGACCTCTCGCAACCAGGTCCCAGACCACAGCAGTGTCTGCCTGGTGAGCTTCTGGTCCCATTGCAAGTGGCGAAGGGCTGTACGCCAGGCCACGAGTACCGTCCTAGTGACAGGGGGCAGAGCCTGCGGCACCGGGCAACCATATAGGAATGGCTGAATCTGTGGGGGTCCATGTTCCTAAGTTTCTTCCAGTAGGCTGGGTCGGACCAGCCACCTGCAAACCAGTCGTGGATCACAATAAGTCTCGTGGCCAGGTAGTAAAGGTGGAGATTGGTCACCCCCATACCTCCATCAAAGGGGGGGATACGACAGTGCGCCAGGGACATTCGCGGCCTCCCTCCTCCCCATAAGAAACGGGTGAGGACGCCATCCAGTTCCCGGAACCAACTACCCAGGAGGTGGACGGTGATGTTTTGCAAAGTGTAAAGGAAGCAGGGAAGGATCATCATTTTAAAGAGTACACTCCTGCCTAGGGGGCTATGGGGAAGGGTCTGCCATTTCTTGAGGTCTGCCTTCATCCTGGTGACTAAGGGTGCGACATTCAGAGCCCATTCAAGCTCCGGTAGGAGGGCAACCCACACGCCTAGGTACTTGAAGGACTGCCTTCGTAGGGGGATGGTCCTATGCCAGTCAAAACATGCCCGAGAAGGGTGCAGAGGAACCAGGGTTGATTTTGCCAGATTGAGGCGAAGCCCAGAAACCCATTCGGTAGCAGGGAGTACCTCCAGGCACCTAGGGTCAGAGCGGTCCGGGTCTGCCTGGTAGAGCAGGATGTTGTCCGCGTAGAGAGTTATCTTGTCTACTTGACTCCGATCCCAGGCCCAAGCCCCGGATGAGAGGGTCTTGGCAGATGACCGCCGCCAGGGGCTCCATTGCCAACGCGAATAAGACCGGTGAGAGCGGGCACCCCTGACGGGTGCCCCTCCGAATTGGGAAGGTGTCAGAAGCTCACCAATAATGAGGACACGGGCCCTGGGGTTACTGTAAAGGACCTTGATCATGCGGCGAAGGGAAGGCAAAAGCCCATCTGTTCCAGCACCTCCTCGAGGTAATTCCAATCCACCATATCAAAGGCCTTTTCAAAGTTTATGAAAAGTAGTGCCAGATATGGGGTCAGGTGGTGTCGGCGGGCCATAGCCAAATGGAGGCGACAAACGAAGTGGCGGGTACCCCTGGCCGGCATGAACCCGCAATGGTCGGGATGGACTAAGTCCTGTAAGAAGGGGCCAAGTCGTTGGGCTATCGCGGTGGCAAAAATCTTAACCTCTGTATTAATCAACGAAATTGTACGGTAGTCTGCACAATCCAGGGAGGGCTGTTGCATTTTTGGGATGAACACTATAGTGGCCACATCGGTTTCAGGCGGGAAGGACCCCTCTTCCACCACGTGATGAAATAGTTTTACAAGGTGGGGGACCAATTCATCGCGGAAGGCTGCATAGTACTCTTGGGGATAACCGTCAGGCCCGGGCGTCTTGCCTGGGTGTAATGATGAGATCGGCCAGTGAATTTCTTCTGGGGTGAGGGGGTGGTCTAAGGTATGTGCAATCTCCCGGGGGAGGCATGGCAGTCGCGAACCGGTCCCGTCCAGCAGGTCCGCCAGAGGAGTACAGGGGGGCGAGCCTCATACAGGGTCACGTAAAAGCCAGCGAAAGTTTGCGCGATGGCCGTGGACGTTACGTGGTGAACCCTACTCCGGACCGAATCTCGGGAACGATACGGTTAACTTTGGGATAGGACACCAGGTTGTGGAGAAGCTTGCTGTTCTTATCGCCCCACCCATAAATACGCGCCACAGAGGAGCGCCAGAGCATTTTAGGGGACTCGAGCGAGATCCGGCGAATCTCCTCACGGACCAGTGCAAGTTGTCGAGAGGAGTCATCGTCGCCGTTAGTCAGCTGAAGTCTTTCTAAGCGTACTGCCTGATTCTCCAGCTGCACTAGCTGGGCGGTCCACTCCACCCGTTTCGCGTGGACTAGTCCTCGAGCCACACCCCAAACGACGGCCTTACCGGCCTCCCACAGCGTCCTTGGCGAGGGAACCGAGCTCGTGTTAGTAGAGAAGTAGTGATGCAATTCCTGCCCGAGGGACTCCACCAGCGCAGAATCCTGCAGGAACCAGGCGTTCAGCCGCCAAATCGCCCGTGGACCGACAGTGGGGGTGCCAAGGCGGAGGGAGACAGGGGAGTGATCCGAGATCCCCCTGGGTAATATAGTGACCCCAGACAGCAATTAGCAGTCGGTGGCGGGCATCAGAATTAGGTCTATACGGGAGTGGGTGTGGTGAGCCCCCGATGTGTGGGTGTATTGTTCCTTGTGGGGGTTCCAAACCCTCCATACGTCACAGAGGCCCAAGGCCGAAGACCAGCCAGAGAGGGCCCTCGCAGAGGCAAGACGATTTAGCGACGGGGTACCCGTAGCATCCCGTGCAGGTTGCGGAACAGCGTTAAAATCACCCCCAACAACAGTGATGCCCTGTGGAAAGAAGGAACCCACCGGCGTAAGGCACCGTAGGGAGGACGTCATGAGTGCAGGGGGAACGTAAGCGCATAGGAGGTTCACATGGTGTCCCTCAATCGTCCCTGAGATGGCCAGATAGCTACCCCTGCGTCAGTCTCGGCTCTAGCCAGGGTAAAGGGAAGCCCCTTCCTAAGTAGGATGGCCATCCCTCGGGAACCCCCCGCCAGACCCTGTCAAACTGTTAGCGAGCTAAAAAATTGCATGGTGATCCCAGGAGGTGCGTTTCTTGGAGAAAAAGGATGTCAGGCGTGTGGTGGTGGGCAGCACGGAGAACAGCAGCGCGTTTGATTCTGTCTGGGAGGCCGTTAAAGTTCCAGGAAAGGATGTGGAGAGGCCTATTGAGGGTGTAGGACATCTAGCGGAGTGGCATGTGGAGGAGCGGATATAAGCTTGGGTTCGTGTTCAGTCAAGGGGAATCTACCCACCCGGGCCCTGGGCCTGAAGATGAGGGCATGGGAAGTAGTGATCTGCTTGCCAGCGGCAGGAACATCGAGGAACGCGCGGCTACCAATGAGAGCAAAACACCGCTGCCTTTAGGCGGCTAAAAACAACAAACTGATAGGAGACAACAATCTCCTCCCTTTCCCTCGCCCCCCAACTTCCCCCACCCTACACCTCTGAAGTGGAAGCATCTGTCGCCCTGAAAAAACCCAACCATCAACTACCCCACAAAGATGTGAATCGCTAATCTAAAACGGTTAGCAAAAAGTGAACAGGGACATGGCTGACTTGGACCCCCCTCCATGTACACAGGTGAAATGCTAAAAGCTGAGTTCAGAAGATAATGAGCATACAATAACAGAGTGTATCAGTCCCGGGACTACACTGAAGGACCAGACCCCAACCGGACCACTCCATAGAGCCAGGTCGGCCTCGGCCCGTGGGGTCAGGAGCAGTTATGTTGCAAAGAGTCCCCCATGGGCGCATTGGAAGTTGCACAACATGTGGCGCCGGTCATACTCCACCGTCCCCGCCGGATCCGCAGATCACGGGTTTTGGACTTGGCCCTTCTGGCAGGTTCACCCCTAGACTTTTTGCTTTTAATGGTGACCTGGTGATGGTGATTTTTGGGTTGTGCGCACTTTCACTGTGTCCCAGTGGAAAGTGCGTGCGCACTCTGAGTTCGTGGAGTAAGGTTGGCCTGCCCTCCCATAGGAATGCATGGGGAATGTCTGTGTCCCTGGTAGTTACTGATGCGTGAGGTGTGCATGCTCGAATTTGGTATGTGCAAACTCGTGTGATTGAATGCTTCGCAATGATGTATGTGGCATGCTTGTGTCTTGTGCGGAAGTGCCACTTCTAGGAGTTGGCATATTAGTGTAAAATATGCCTGGAGTGTGATTGGCTGGCGCTGGCTGGTGAGCCTGGCTCCAGGAAGGCTGGATGGGTCTGCCCGGTGGTGAGTGGGAGATTAGCATGCTGATGGCTGGGGAGGAGTGCACCTGTGTCCTGAATGAGGCTGGGTTTTCCCCAGACAATGCTGGCTCCGCCCCCTGTGGTGCGACTGATGACCCTAGCCCTGCCAGTGAATAGAGTGAGGTGATGAGCACATTAAGGGTGCTCCAAAACCAGCTGCGACTGGTTTCTCCCCCACCCTGCACCTACAGACAAAGGAATGTGGTGTATAAAAATGGGGCTGTGTCCCCACACAAACGGTTCTCTTCCAGGATCCTGCCTGAGGGGGCTGCTGCTGTTGCTGGGCCAGAGGACCGCCACTTGGACTGTCTCCCTGCCTGGAGACCCAGTGAGCTGGCTCTGGGCCCAGCCTTGCCCCCTGCCTGCTTAAAGGAACTTCTGTGCTGGTCCCTGGACTTTTGGGGACCTGGTAGCGCTTTTGGTTATCCTTGTGGCGCTTAAGAGCGCTTGATCCTGCCCTCCAGCGCCTGGGAGCGTTGTGCTCCTGTTCCTAGCGCTGGGAATGCTGTGTTTGTCCTTGGCGCTTGAGAGCGCCTCCCTAGTGCTTTGCCGGTGCCCACCCGGCATTTGACTGTTTTTTCCGATCTGAAAGTCCCCTGGCAGGTGACCACCCTGCCTGGGATATTGCCGCCCTAATATCGAGTGCCCACCTCGATTTATTGTGATTTTAATCCAGCCGGTGCCCACCCGGCATTGCCCCTCGAAAATCACCGCCGCCGGCCCAGGGGATCCTCTGTGAAGCGCTGTCCCGCCTAACTATCCCCAGGGCCACGCTGCCATTGGCGGCCTCAGAGGAGAATCGCCGCGCTGCCATTAGCTGCCCCCGAACAGGAAGTCGGGCAGATTGCAGCGTGACGGGGCCAGGCCCGCCACGACCAGGAAGCCGGAAGCAGCCACTGTGTCATGCCCGGGGCTCCCAAGTGAAGGGAGAGCCCTGGGCCTCTCGCCAGCCCCAGAGGAGGGAGAGAGACCTGCCACCGCCGACCGGAGGCCGAGGAGAAACTGCACCGAGCCTCGCGGGCTCCACCTGCAAGGGAAGCCTGTCTTTGCCGTTCCCGGGTGCGGGGCTCTCAGAGTGAGGGAAGAGCCCCGCGGAGAAGGCCCCCTATGCCTGGAGAGTCCCCCAAGGATAGCCCGGTAAGTGTAGAAGGGCTGGGGGACTCCCTCGGGCAATTTGTTCGTGCCGGCCAGGAAGGAGTGAGGAGCCCAGAGGGGCTCAGGTGGCATCATTGTTGGTGTAGAGTCCCCGAGAGGCTCAGGGGGGCAATCATTTCACTAGCACGGAGAGGCTCTAGGTGCCCAAGTTACTTCGAGTCTCCAGGAGGGAGACTCCAACGGTGGGGGCCATTTTGTGTACAGAGAGCCTAGCGAGGCTCAGAGGGGCATCTTGGCAAACTCGAGTCCCCAGAGAGGGTACTCCAACATGGGGCATAGTCTTAATTTGAGCCCCGAGAGGCCCAGAGGCGCCATTGTGTATAAGAGCCCAGAGAGGCTCTAGGTGGCAATTAGTGTTCTTGAGCCTGCGAGGCTCCAACGTGTTGGCCCTCATGATCTACACAGCTGCCCAGAACTTCGTGGGCAGCTGCAACGTTTAGGCCCCTGATACTAGGACACAGGGCGTCCTAGCCCTAGAGAGGCCAGTTGGCCTAGGGACTGCCACAGGTGGTGGCTTATGGGATTTTTGCGCAATTGTGTTCTTGATACACCTCTGAATGTTTGTAGGCCTCATGTGTTTTCCTCCTACACCTCTGAATGTATGTTATGCATCATGTGTTTTCCTTCCTTACACCTCTGAATGTATGTTATGCATCATGTGTTATG
Source organism: Lissotriton vulgaris (assembly GCF_964263255.1). Lineage (NCBI taxonomy): Eukaryota > Metazoa > Chordata > Amphibia > Caudata > Salamandridae > Lissotriton > Lissotriton vulgaris. The sequence goes on from NC_141687.1 coordinate 420,756,033, forward strand.
TGCTTATACCCCTACAGGTATTGTGATACTTAGGTGGTTTTTTCTCCTAGTGCAGGTGGTGCTAGTGAGGTCCTGGTTACCAGTGGTTACTGGTTGTGTGCTTTATGTTCTATTTTGTGCTACATGATTATTTGGTGTTTAGCTATCTCCAAGGGCTTGATACTGAGCTCGCCCCCTGACCAGAGTCCCAGGACCAGTGGACTCTATTGTGCCTTCCCTGACAAATTGCTGGGACTTGTCTGATCTCCCTTGGACTCCTGGAGCCTCGCTGAAGTTGCCTCGCTCACTCCCCTCGGCATCTCGTGCACGGCAGCCCGTCCAAGCCTCGAGCAGCGCCGCTCTCCCCTGAGCCGCGCCGCTTCGCTGGGACGCCCGCATCCTGCCTTCCCCTCCTCTTCTGAGCCGCACACATTGGTCGCCCCAGAGAAACGCTTGTAGCTAGCCGGCCGCCCGCTCAAGCCTACTAAGGAGGTCACTCGCATTATCCCGCGCAACCAGGACGGAAGGTACTGTCCGATAGGCTCTATGTTCTAAGTTCTAGGCCTACAAGTATTGTATTCTAAGTTCTAAAAGTGCTGATTCCTGACAGTGGTCCAGGTTGCCCTGTCTTGTACATATCCCTTGTAAATTCTGCCGGTGCCTGTTGGCACATTGTAAAGTGTGTGTTTTATCTAATGTGTTTTGGTGTAATACAAAGGCTATTTTTATATATAACCTTGTGTGGAGTTTCCTTTGTGGTGGGCCTTGGGTGTTGTTGCTTGGGTGCGTGCGGAAATACTTAACTCATATTGCCTCCAAGTTTAGCCTTGCTGCTCGTGCCACGTTACCTAGAGGGTGAGCAGGGGTTATCTTGGCGTGTGACTCCCTTGCCCTGACTTAGGAGTGGTGGTCTCTGACTGACTTTGGCGCAAGCCCTGGCCAACCAGGGATCCCATTTCTAACAACGGGGCTCCCAGACAGGTCCGAATCCGACATGGCCCCTTGTAGTTTCCTCTGGTTCGGGGACACTGCCCAGATCAATCAGTGAGGAGGCCAGGGTGGGGGGGGAGGCTCCCTGATTCAGAGCCCCGGGCGGAGAGCGCTGGGGCTGCGCCTCCGGCGAACGGGATTCTCCTTCCCGTCAGTTGCCCCTCTTCTGGGACCCGGTGCGTCGCCGCTGGGACCTGGGCTCGTCCTGTCTTGGCTGTGTCGGAGCCCTCTGTGCAGGAGAGAGAGTCGCCCCTGGCAGGAGGGGACGCTCCTCTGTGAGCCATGTCCAAGCTGCCTGGGGGTTTCGAAGAAGAATGTCTTTTCCTGGAAGATCATCTTGAGCCTTGCTGGAAAGAGGAAACCATAGCGAAGACCCATGGCCCTGATTTTTTGTTTCCCTTCGTCATAGGATGCTCGTTGGGTTTGCACCTCTCGGGAGTAGTCCGGAAAGACCATAATTCTGGAGTTCTGGAAATGCAACGGTCCTAGCTCCCTGGACGCCCCCAGAATAACATCTCTGTCCCGGAAATTGAAGAGTCTAAGGATGATGGGGCAAGCAGGGACCCAGGCGGGGGTTTGGGAGTGAGTGAGCGGTGGGCTCGTTCCACCGCAAACCAGGGGGAAAGCTTCTCTTTGGGGATCCAGGAGCAGACCCAGGTCTCTATAAAGGTGGCAGTACGACCCTTCTCCACCTCCTCCGGGAAGCCCAGGAGGCGCAGGTTGTTTCTCCGTGCCCTATTTTTGGCGTCCTCGGCCCTGCGGTGCAACTCCGAGGTCTGCGTCTGAAGGCGGGCCACCTGGGATTTGAGGGTGCCTACGTCGTCCTCCACTGTGGAGATACGGGATTCTGCTTCTGTGATGCGTTCCGTGGCCTTGCGGAGGTCTTGGCGGATGAGGGCCACATCCACCCGCACCTCCCAGATCTTATTCTGAACAGAGGCCTGCGATGTACTTATCGCCTGTAGGATGGTGGAGAGATCCCCTCCGGCAACTCCAGGCTCCGCAGGCGTCCCTCCACCTGGGTCGCAGTCAGACTTATTGAACTGGTCCACTTTAGTTTGGGTTGGAGGATCGGGGTTCTGAGTGTTGCGGGTTCTGCCCATACTGTAGAAGCTCAATGCGTCCCGAGGGGGGGCGGGGAGGAGGCCGGCGTCCCGGTCCCAGCCTCCGCCACCCGGCGCAGTGGCCGAACCCTCCACCCGCGCACCGCCAGTGAAGAGATGAGGCAGCCTTCCAGCAGGGCCCAACAATCGGCGACAATGGCAGCTCCAGGCAGCACCAATGGCCCCAGAGCACCTCCACCGGTCTCTAGCCACCGGGCTCCAGGCTCCTCGGGAAAAATGAGGGGGGGATATGGTGGCCTACTTGCCCCCGCACCGAATCGTGGTAATTGCGCCTGGCGGCCCAATTAAAGATATGGAGCCGGCCACCGCAGCGGGCCACCCGCTGCCGACTGGTATCTTGGGGCCTCAGAGGATGGAGCACCCAGCCGCTCCCACACCCGGGTATCCACCGCAGGCGCCGCCGTGCACCAGAAGGCACCACCGACCGTGCCCGTCTTCAGTGACCACCGCGCGTCCAAGGCGCAGCAGACGCAATGAAGCCAGCAGCCCTCCGCGCCCCGGCACAGCGTTCCCAAAATGTCGGGGCACGATAGTCAGCGGCGGCCAGGCGCGAAATGAGTCCCACCGGGTCAGTCCCCCCGAGCCAGGAGCGAGGCGCATACCTCCGATAGTGATACTCCACACAATGTCCTTCGAGCCTCAAGGGCGGCCAGCCTGTCAGGGCACCACTGCAGTTCAAAGCCCTCCTATTCACGTAATGGGTGAGGACACGTGTGTGACTTCAGCAGTAGAAGGCCGTGCTCAGGGAAAGCTCTCAATCCCTACTCACTCCGCAGGGAGGTCCTCCAAATGTGACTGTTTGACTTCCAAGTGCTCCCGCTCGAGGAAGCGGTCATATAGTCAGTTTTTGGAAACCTGGACTGTTGTTGTACCTTTCTGTTTGAGACCATTAACAGTTTGGGAGCCAATGGGCCTAAGTGTGTGGCCATCTTCGATTTTCTAGTGAGTTGCTGCCTTCAGAAAGGCCATGCCGCCGATTCCAAGTTCATATCGGGCCCGCACATCCAATCAGCCGCTGCCCAGGCATCAGGGCCTCATGCAGCCCACACGTCTATCTTGCGCCGGGCACTTCGCACCACAGCAAGTCCGCCAATTCGCGCAGGCTCTGCCCACACTCACCGCGAGCTCCTCCGCGGGTCCGCTGCAGCGCGGGTCGGGCACGGCGACTTAGAGTGGCCCAGTAGTCTTCCGCCGCCGCCCGCTGACAGCCACACAGTGCGGGAGCGCCTCCTCACCTCAGGCGGCCCCAAATGCGGGACTGCCAGCCTGGCGAAGCCGCCGTCACCCCCGGAGCTCAGGGCGCACCTCCCCGCCTCAGAGCGCCTCCGCCAGCACCAGGAGCCGCCTCCCCGCTCTCCTCCGGGCCCGCAGACAGGGGAGGCGGGCCCCACACAGCAGCCCTGAGTCACAGGGCGAAGTCGTCAGGTGTCGTCACAGTGCACACCTGCCAGGTGAGTCTCGGGCAGCGGGGGCGAGCCAGGCGCCGGACTGGCATGGCTAGGGCTTCAGGCCCGGTGAAGGGACAGCGAGGCGGCCACCATCTTGGACCTCCAGGGCCTCGGGGGAGAGGGGGATGGGCAGAGGCAGCAGAGACACCGGGCAGCCCCAAAAGGGAATCTGGGCACAGCAGACAAGAGGGGTTACCGCCGCAGGCAGGTGTAGAGGCTCGGGAGCAGCTGAGAGCAGGTGGATTCAAGGCGGCTGACGGAGGGGGTCCGGAGCACTCTTAGAGTGCGACCACCATCTTGACGCCTCAGGCCACGACCCGTGATTCGAAATATTTAAAGTGATAATGTAAGTAGTGTAAATAAGAAAGTTTCATGGTCTCCTTTACAAACATTTCATATGTGCTTATATGCAATCCTTTGTATCTATGTATGTATGTGGTACATCTATAGCACAAGCCTAGCCAAAAGGCAGAGGAGTGCTGCACAGGGTCAAAGAAGAGCACAAAGTCAATAACTGATAGGAAAGATAACTGGTTTGTGGATTGTTAATGCATTGTGATGTAGTGTTGAGATGTTCTTTCAACTCTCCTAAATTGAAGCAGTGTTGAAGCGATTCTGCTGGATACCAGGATATTGTTCATGATTCTGGGTACATGGATGGGAATGGCCTACTGCCTTTTATTTTCATTGTTACACTTCTTAGTCTGAAATCTGAGTGGTTTGGCAGCAGGTGTGCTGAGAATCACTAGAGATGGTGAGCCTATTTGCAGAATAAGTGTGGGTGCTGGTTGTGATGGTTTAGTAAATGATGCAGCTGGTTTGGAAGATAATGTGACCCAGCAAGGTGAACCAATGGCATTCCATCAGGATGGGGGTGGTATGATCACATGTTTTAAGGCCCTGATGGTGCTGTGGTGTGTATGTTGTCCTCCAGGGTTACCAGTTTGGAATCTGGAAGGTAAGTATGGAGTTATCACCATCCATATGCAAGAGTACAAGGGTTTGAATAGCAGTTCTGAAGTCGCATTCTGGAAGAAACTAGCTTTTTTGAAAGAGAGAGGTAGTACCAGGCTGCCTTTGATTTGTTTTAGCAATGTACTGCTTGAGGGTAAGATTGCTGGCCAGGGTAAATCGAAGTGATTTGGCATTCAGTCAAAGTAGGTGCTCAAAGTCATCCAGGTTCATGTAATTGAGAAGCTTTGTACTGTTTCTTGTTTGTTTTTCTTGGCAGGGTTGAGCTTCAGGTAGGAGCTTAACATCCACGTCTGGATGTTATGGAGGCAGTGTGTGGGCAATTGGAAGTCTGAAGAAGAGGCAGAGCTGTGTAGAATATCAGACATTACAATGCAGTGGTTTACCCCACATGCCTACCTCGCTCCACTGCTGGCATTACAGCATGTTGAATTTACCAAAGGGTTAAAATACCAGGCTGGGCTTTTACCCTGGAATGTAGTTGTAATATATAGAAAAAAGGAAGCAGGGGACTAAGGGTAGTTCCCAAGCTTTAGGTAGAGGGCAGCTCCTTTATTTGGAGCACTCTACACCACTAACACAGTTCACCACAAATGTCTGTTTTTCAAGCTTTTTACTTTACCAATCCTTATTTCGAAGATGAACTTCATAAAAGATACATACAATACAAGTTTAAAGCCTTGGTAAAAATGGACTTAAAAGTTTAAAATGCTAAAGGTTAAAACATCGGGAACACAAAAGCAGAGTTTGTAAATATAGAATTCGCATAGTGCCAATCCTGTGGAGCTAGAAAGTCTTTTGCCATTTTTTCAGCAAAGTCTTTTAGAACAGGATAAGCTAGTGCCATCCACTCTGTGCTGATACATGAGAACTGCTTTTACCCCACTCTAGGGTCAGTTTACAGCGTTGGATTGGTAAAAATCCATTAAAGTCAACCTAATAAAAGTAGTTCTCGATAAATGTGTTTCGCTCTCATTACAGCCTGTCAGAGACATTGCTTTGTTCAGACACCCACTATAAGTGCTCCTTTATGTGTAGCAGTCTACAACACCATCAACACTTCAAAAATGTTCACCTCAAATGTCTGTTTTTTTTAGCAGAGTTTTAAGCACAGGATAAGCATAGTGCCACCCACGCCTAATCCTACGCTTAAAGACTTAGGGCCAGATGTAGGTAATCCCCGATTACCGATTCTTAAATACAGAATCATACCGATTCGGTATTTAAGAACTGGCAATCGGGATGTAGGTATATTTACCGAATCAATTACCGAATCGGTAAGATAAGGCCGCCTTGAGGCCCATAGGAATCAAAGTCAATTACCGAATCGGTAAATACCGATTCGGTAAAATTACCGAATTTACAAGGGGGACAGGGTGTCACTTTGACACCCTGTTGGACCCCTGATTCTGGCTTGTGTGCAATGTGACACACATACATGCCCTTAGGGAATCTATGTGTCCCACATAGCACAGGTGTACATGCACAGATGTGCATGTACACAGGAATTCGTTATTTACCATGAGATAGTATTTCATGGTAATTAACGAATTCTTAAGGGCCTGTGGCAATATTTTAAGTTCCAACTACATCTGGAATTACCGATTCGGTAAATATACCGAGTTAAATTTACCGAATCGGTAAATTTACAGATTCGGTAAAATTCGGGCCCCCTACATCTCAAAAACCAATTACCGGTCGGTAACGGACGAAAACGGCCGTTACCGACCGGTAATTGGCGACCTACATCTGGCCTTTAAAGTGCTGCCGGTGTAATAGCTGTGGGTACCATCACATCCCAACTGCAGCAGCCTAGGCAGAGCAAACAATGCTACTCCCAGACAGGCGCAAGCCTGCTTTACACCCTTACCTCCCACTGACACTACTGCTCATGTTTTAAAAAGGTAGAAAATGTCAGTAGTTTTCTCCTCGAGATGGTGAAAATAGGCGCAGACTCAATATTCCCGGGTCTGAGCAATTATTCCCCATTCTGGAGGAAAATCGCAAAGTAGCCAGTTTTGACGAAGGGATAATGGCCGTGATTAGAGAATCCAGCCCTCACCCATCAGCGCACCTAAAATCGGCTCGTTTATAATCAAGCCTTTAGAAGCCATGCTGACATATCACGGCGTATGCTTCTAGAAATATTTTCAGTTGAGATCCAGGATTAAACGTTTCTTCAATAGTACAACTTAAAATGTCTTCAGAGTAATATAATTTCAGTTCTGATACTGATCGTTATAAAACTTGTCAGCTTTATAGTCTATCACTCGTTCACCCAAAAACGAGCATTACTAACAAAATGTGTGTGCGTTTAGAATGAAACTATGAGATTGTTCCAGTGATAAAGTAATCAGCAGTTCACAATACATAAATGAATCTATTAAAATAATTGTATTTAAAGTCCTCATGGCAACTTGTTGCAGTGATTAAACCTAACATACAGGATAGAGGGATACAGATCTAAGACGGTGCTGATTCCTGAACTGAAGGACCTGGTGATGATATACACTCTAGCTTTGTGAATAATGTGTTTTTTTAACTTTTAGGATTATCACAGTTTTTAATATATATTTTTTAAATTATGAATTATCTGCATCTTGATGATATGTTGAATGCAATTCAGAATTAAATAATGGTCTCAATATCATCCATATCATCTACTAATTTTTACAATGGTAATTTGCAAGTCCTGACAATAATCTTGTGAAACATCGTTGGCTGTTTCTCATGTAAAACATTTGATTTTGAAAGAAAGACCATGGCTGTCTTTAATGAGACAATGAACAAAATATACGCATGTGCCGCTACTTATTTGTCTTAGTTATTTTCTCCAAAACATATGACCTAAAACACCATGTTTTGTGTGGATTACCACTTTTTATTTATTTTTAACTTAAGTTACCTTGTCACATTTCTTTTTTTGGTATCTGAATTAACCAAGTTCACATTTTTTAAGACCTTATGTACACAAAAAAAACATTTATATAACATAGACAGAAACATTGATTACAAAATACAGTTCACACTATGTTAGACCATTCAATACTGCATTCATTCATCAAGCACACCACCACAAACAACAAAAAAAATTACACTTTTGAATAGACACTGGAATAAAATTCTTCGCAGTTAAGCCACTTTCAACTAATATTCTCAAAAGGAATAAGTTTAGTAGTTCTTAGAATCCTTTTTGTTTTTTGGCTTATAACAAGGTCTACACGTTTCAAACTCGTGTAGTTATGGAGTTATCATCAGGACCATTGTCTGTGAAAAGAAGAAAACTTTCTTTTAGGTGTAATCTTTTCATTATATGTAGCGGCCTGCTCCGACAAAAACCTCTGCCTTCTTACCTCTAAGTATAGACTGGGAGTGCTCTGAATCAAAAAAGCTCCCGACGTGAACCAGGTTATCTGTTGAGATAATGTATATCTAATTTTTTTTTGTGTACATAAGGTCTTAAAAAATGTGAACTTGGTTAATTCAGATACCAAAAAAAGAAATGTGACAAGGTAACTTAAGTTAAAAATAAATAAAAAGTGGTAATCCACACAAAACATGGTGTTTTAGGTCATATGTTTTGGAGAAAATAACTAAGACAAATAAGTAGCGGCACATGCGTATCTTTTGTTCATTGTAGCTTGTGGCAAGCTGTGCCGTTGGGAGCCCATACCCAGTGGTGATTGTTTCATTTGTCTTTCATGTAAAGCATTATCGTTTTAAAAACAAAAAAATAATTAAATATAAAGAGAAATTGAATGTATAATAAAGAAATAAATTAAAATTAGATAATCAAGAGTGTTGACATTCTAAATTTGGAGGCAGCAAGGCTTACATTTAGAGGTGGCCAGGGGTCTCAACTGTGACCCCTAGCCTACCCCTTGTTACCCATGGCTGTGGATTGCAACCTCTGGCCTCATAGTTGGCAAAATCAGTGTCAATGCACAAGTTAAGCTTACTTAAGGGGCTCCACTCTCTTTATTTTGTGCCAATTTTTTATTCTACTATTCGTGATGTTACTGTAATAAAATGAAATACAGTTATCTAGACTTGGAGCTTCCATGGCCGTTGGGATAAGTAAAATTGCTTTTAGACGTCTGTTGTGTGCATGCATGTGTTGAGTGTGTTTATGTGAGAGAGAGCATGTGTATATGTGAGTGTGTTTGTGTGCATATTGGGGTAAGTGTGAGTGAAAATTAGTGAGAGTTAGTGACCGGTAGTGAGTAATGAGTGAGGCGGAGTAAGAGTGATTTCAAGTGAATGAGTACGACTGAATGAATGTGAGGGAGTATTGGAGAGAGTGAGTGAGTAAATGCTAGTGTGCATGAGTGAGAGAGTGGTATTATGCTTGCAAATCTGCTGATTGCCCTGGCATCATTTTTGTCTTAGAGGCCCCAATGCAAAATACTGGCCCTGGCATACTGGAAGCAATTCATAGTATGACAGACACTTGTGAAAAAATACTGGCACACGGGATCTAATTATTGGTATAATGAGCACCCATAGTAAAGATCTTGTAATGGCATACCAGAGGCAATTCTTGGTATATAAGAAATTCTGTGGTAAAATGCGGTTGGCATACTTGAGGAAATATTTGGCATTGAGGGCATCCATGGCAAGTTGTTGGCACTAACACATTGGAGGTAACTATTGGCATGAGGGAGGACAACCATGGCATATGGGACTGAGACAACCATGACAAAATGCTGACATAATATACTGAGGTAATTTTTGCCAGAAGAGTCAACCATGGTATGTGGATTACATTAATGGCTACATTCTGGGTCTGATATATTGCGTAGTATTTGTGGGTTCAGGGGGACCAATGGCATATGGAGTCAGGATGCACACATGAGAAAAATGCTTGCCCTTCCCCCATAGATGTAATCTTTGGCATATGGTGCCAATATACTACATTTTGAAAAATCCTACGAGGGTCACTGGACTTCACCACATATCTCCTGGGCATTATTTTACCGTCACGCTGCTGTACGAGTCCTCCCGCCGCCGCCTTCACCATCACTGCAGCCGCTGAGCGGAGGACTCGCTCTCCCTCCAACCCCTGCGGCGGGCGCAGGCTGCTCACGTCACCAGAGCGCCAGGAGGCGCTACAAAGGCTCTCAATACCCGACGGAGCGCGCAAATCCTACGAGGGTCACTGTACTTCACCACATATCTCCTGGGCATTATTTTACCGTCACGCTGCTGTACGAGTCCTCCCTCCGCCGCCTTCACCATCACTGCGGCCGCTGAGTGGAGGACTCGCTCTCCCTCCAACCCCTGCAGTGGGCGCAGGCTGCTCACGTCACCAGAGCGCCAGGAGGCGCTACAAAGGCTCTCAATACCCGGCGGAGCGCGCAAATCCTACGAGGGTCACTGGACTTTACCACATATCTCCTGGGCATTATTTTACCGTCACGCTGCTGTACGAGTCCTCCCGCCGCCGCCTTCACCATCACTGCGGCCGCTGAGCGGAGGACTTGCTCTCCCTCCAACCCCTGCGGCGGGCGCAGGCCGCTCACGTCACCAGAGCGCCAAGAGTCGCTACAAAGGCTCTCAATACCCCGCTTCGCGGGACGCCGGGCGAAGCCCGGGCAAAGGGTGGACAGTCTGAGACAGTCAGAGACTGTCTCAGACTGGGCTGGGCCAGGATCCTTGTTTGTTGCTGCCGGGGTCCATCTGTGGTATCCTTCTAGTAAGACCTACAGTTGTCAATTTCTTTTGTGGTACTTTCGTGCTTTCGTTCTATTAGCAACCGATATTCATTGTTTGCCCTAAGGTTACCTGTGCAAGCCTGCTACTATCCCACCTGGAGTAACATGTCCAAGCAAAAGTCTTCTTCTGTATCTAATACCATGGACAATTACCTAGTGCAGGTTGTGAGTAAAATCAATAGCAGGCGAAGGATATCGCTGGGCTTGAGTTCTCCACCCATTGCCTCCACACAGAGCTCTCTGCCAGAACCCACCCTGGTAGAAGTCCCGATACAGGTGCATAACAGTGATGCTCTAGATATTGAGTTTCTCCCTGATGACAATCTTGACCAAAATATACCTATTGCTGTTAATCTAGACAATGATTCCGCAGATCACTCAATCATGGTAGAAGATAATTCCCCCTCCCCTGTGTCCGTGCCTGCAACTATAGCAGTCAGAGCATGCAGAAAAGGCCAGAGTAAACGTGGCGGGTTACGCTCTAGTAGGAAAAGGACAGCCTCTCCACCCAAAAATATGGCTACAAAAGAGGCAAATGGGGAGTATGGTGGGAAGGAGATATTGGAGGATGAGCAAATTAAAAAACTAGTGAGTATGATCGATTCCAAGATCAAATGCATCATTAAACCGTTGGTAGCCAAAATTGACCAGCTAACAGCTGAGGTTAATAGGCTAGGGGGACTCATAAACAAGACTGTGGAAGAGGTGGGTAATATATCAATTCTAGTTTCAAACAGAGTTGAACCAACTGTGAATGTCCTTGGGGTAGGGCCAGGGGGTAGGGATAAAGTGGTATCAAATCCTCCCCCTATTCTGCACCCAGTGGATAAAGAAGTGCAGGTAACAGTCAATGAAGACCCCCCATTAAAATCCACTGGGACGGGTTTAGAGAAAGGCCCGGTCCAACTCATTGTAGAGGCCTCCCCCTTGTCCTTGTCCTGGCCAATGTACCTCCCTTAAAGCCATGTCAAGTGGAATCTACATCCTCCCTGATCAGTAAAGCATTCCACTGGCTATCCAACTACATGATGATATCCCCATGGGGTAAACAGCAGCTAGCCTGGGAAATTACTATGGCAAGAAGGGTGGACTGGATAGGGAACGTTGTGAAAAAATGTAAAGGAGATTGTGTAGTTCTGCATTTTTTAAGCCCAGAAGTACTCCCTGATGTCTTGAGAAACATATTTCCCCCACAACGCAGAAGCACTGACATCATCCCGCTAACTCTAGATTTTTTCTATCGTAGAGGCAGTACAGGGAATCCAAGTATATTAAAGACAAAGTGGAACCCGGTGACAAACAAATGGGGTAGGGTTGCCCAACATAGCGAATGGGGAATCAGTCTTGAAAATAGATATGCAGCACTGTCAGACTTGAACAATTGTAACTGACTTGAGAGGGCAGACAGTGTAGTGTTCAATGAATCAGCTGAGCTAAAAAGAACATATATTCCCATAGACAAGGGGATTGGTCTTACAAATGTTATTTCCATGACCCCAGGGAAAAGGGTAGATGATCCAATTCCTTTAGTAAATAGAAAGGAGAATAAATACTCTGAGCCACAGTCTGTCCCCACCTTGTCAGTATCATGTTCTGTTCCTGGTCCAGTAGCACCCTTACCCGAACCATCAGGTCATCATTGTATTAATATTGAACCAGAACCAGGGCTGGAGGCTGTAACCCAAGGTATATTAATAACTCAGGCCCTCTTATGCTTAGCAGCAGATGAAGTAGATGAAACAGGGTTGTCTTTTCTTTCCTGGAATATTGCTGGAATTACCAACAAGTTGTCATCACCAGAATGGTGTAACTTTATAGATCAATCTGACATTCTTCTGTTCCAGGAAACATGGTCATTGACCCCAGTACATCACCTAGGGTTTCTTAATTTTCAAATCCCAGCTACAAAAAAATCAAAGGGTCGCCCATCAGGGGGTCTGATAATCTGGATCCGCCAAATATTATGTTGTAGAATCCAGCAAAGGAGTTCTCCATTAGATGATATTTTGTCAGTTAACCTTACATGGGCTAACGGACAGGAGGTGGCTATTTTCAACATTTATGCCAGGGGAGTAGCTGGAGGTCAAACATCAGAAGTAATTGCCGCTCTTGACCTTGAGCTCGAGGCACTCCCAACACAGTTGTATTCTATTGTGGGGGGTGGTGATGTCAACACCACATTTGAACCGCTTGGCCAAGAAGACCAAATCCTAGCAGAAGGGGAGGATAGCAAGTGGGGTATCCCCCATCTAGAATTACCCGTAGTCAGAAGATGGACAGCGACGGCCATCCAACTGAAGGCTTATGTCTAGCAAGAGGACTCAGAGCAGCTAATGGACGCACCGCTTCTGATCGCCAGGGGAACAAAACATTTGACAATGGTAGGTTCTCTAGTCGAATAGACTATTTCTTAGTGGACATTAGAGAATGGCATAGGCTGACAGATATGGCTGTAAAAATCAGGGTTGAGAGTGACCACAACCCTCTCTGTATGGTCTTTAAAGCAAATATGGGGTTAAGAGAACCAAATCAAGGGGGTGGCAAAGTCACCTTAGATATTGTATCCTCGAATAACCTGCGCCACATAAAATAGGGTAGATTAATTGAGAACCCAGAGAGGTTGGAGGATCTTAAAAAAGTGGTGGTTGAAGAAGTGGGTAAGATAAATTCAAATACTACCAATCAAAACTTTCCTGAGATCATGCTTGAGGCTCATATGAACTTTTTTGCCAAACTTCAGGAGTTTTTCAAGAAGCCCACAAAAATCAGACAATGTTCATAAAAAATTACCCAAAATGGGATGGTACGATAAGTCCTGTAGAGTAGCCCGCCAGAACCTCAGCACCGAACTCAGAAACAAGAACATCCTAGGTGTGAGAAAGGCGAGAGATATATATAGGAAGGCACAAAAAGAGGCCAGGAAACAGTGGGATGAGGTCCACTGGCGTGATCTTAAATCCGCCTGTGCTGCAAAGAATCAAAGTCAATTTTGGGCCCTGGTCAAGTGGGATAGAGGGGGGGGGGGGGGGGTGGCACAACCCCCGCAAAACAATGTTGCTAAAAACCAGTGGGTAGACTTCTTCAAACCACAATACGCTTGTGATCCAGCGGAAGGAGAGTGTATACTACCTTCTACAGTTTTTTTACCAATGTCAGCTATTTACTAAAAAAGATGTTAGCATAGCGCTAGATTGTGTGGTAGGGGGCTGAGCCCCAGGAATGGATGGCATACCTGCTGATGTGTTTTTAAGTGATCGATTATCTTGGTGTCAGTACTTTGAGTGGCTCGCTAATTCTGTGGCCAGGGGTGCACCAATACCGACCCCATGGAAGGGTGCAGAAATAATTCCAGTTTTTAAAAAGGGAGACAAATCATTACCGAGTAATTATAGACCTATCAGTCTCATAGACTCTGCCCAAAAGTTAATAGGTCGACTAGTGCAAAATAAATTGCAAACTTGGATAGTAGAAAAAGATATTTTATCCCCTTACCAAGCTGGTTTCCGTCCCTGTACAAGTTCAGTCGACCAGGTCTTTTTTTTCATAGCTCTTTACTGGAGGAACGTGATGCTAACTAATGGGACTCTTTACGCTGTTTTTGTAGATCTAAAATCAGCTTTTGATTTGGTCCCTCGTTCTAAACTTTGGAGGGTACTCGCTGATGCTGGGTTGGCCCCGGAATTGCTGATGCTCCTTGTCCGCTTACATGAGAACAATTATGCTAGAATCAGGTGGGGGGCTCAGGGTGAGGTGACGGACACATTTCCTGTCGAACGAGGGGTCCGGCAGGGGTGTGTTCTGGCACCCACACTGTTTTCTATTTACATCAATGGCATCGTAGACCATCTAAGCCGTTCTCGCACCGATGCTCCTGTTCTAGCAGGGGCACGCGTGCCAGTCCTCATGTTTGCGGACGACACGCTTATAGTTTCTCGAACACCGAGTGGGCTCCAGAAGGCAGTTAATGCTTTCGGTGAGTTCTGTCAAACACGTGGACTTGAGATAAACACCTCCAACACCAAGTTCATGTGCTTGAACCAGCGGAACACCTTCAAGGGTTCAATCAATTTTAATGGTACTCCCCTAGAACAGGTTGAGGCTTTCACGTATTTAGGAATATCCCTCCAGTGTAATATGAGTTGGAAAAACCACATCGATATGGCTGTTTTAAAATTCCACCAGCTGGCGGGTGTAGTGGCTCTTAAATATAAAGCCTCGCTAACTAAGCCAATCACCCCTGCTTTAGAACTATATGATATGAAGGTGATCAGTGCCTCTTTATACGGCTCGGAACTTTGGGGATTCTCCAATTTGAAACAACTAAAACAGGCGGAAAACAGGTTTCTACGTCGTCTTGTTTGGGTTCCCCAAAGTACTCCAACCGTTCCACTGGCATACGACCTTGGCAGGAAGAACATTGAGGATCTGGCACGGCTGCGACTCTTATTAAACTGGAGACGCATCATGACTACCCCTGAACTTGTGCATTATGCCACTGCCCTGAAGGAGATCATCAGGGCAGATCGCTTCCATTTGATCCCGTGGTTAAAGGAAATAAGAGGTTTGCTTATCAAGCTGGAATTAGACCACCTATGGAACTCACCCAATGCCGAAAGCTTTCCATCAAAGGTAGCATTGAAAAAAATGTATTGTGAAAAGGTATGGTCGACCGCTTATAGTATTGGATCCAACACAAATTTAACAGGACGTTTCTTGGATATTAAACCCTTACCATCTTGTGAGCCATACTGGAACATTATTGAACGGCCGTTTGATAGAAAATTGTATTTTCAATTTAGAACCAGGACCCTTCCTCTAATGGCATTTACCCGCAAATGGTCAGCTATTCAGGATGACAAATGTCCCCATTGCAAAGACAAGATTGAGAATATTGCTCATATACTGTTTGTTTGTCCCCTTGATGTAAGCCCAAGACGGAAGTGGATAAAACCTGTGTGTTTAAACCTAGGCACACGTAGGTGTATAGAGGCGCTAAGAATCCTGGAATCAGACTGCACACCCTGCATGGCGATTGCTGTTGCAAAATTTTTAGGTTGGACATGGACTACACGCACCCGCACTTTACAACAGTTAGACACTGCTCGATGAATTAACTGTCACCGTTTATTGTAGATCAGTTTTTAAAAATTCATGCTTTATTGAACTATTTTTAACCATCATGTATAAATTGTCTTCTTGTTTGTAATATGACAGCACTATGGTTTAATGAGTTTTTTAAAAATAATTAATGTAACTTTGTAGTATTTATTGTGTAGTGTAGGATGTATAATTGCTTTTATGACTCGCTGTCAAATAAAGCTTGAAATTTGATTTGATTTGAATTTGAGTACGACTGAATGAATGTGAGGGAGTATTGGAGAGAGTGAGTGAGTGAATGCTAGTGAGCATGAGTGAGAGTGTGGTATTATGCTTGCAAATCTGCTGATTGCCCTAGCATAATTTTTGTCTTAGAGGCCCCAATGCAAAATACTGGCCCTGGCATACTGGAAGCAATTCATAGTATGACAGACACTTGTGAAAAAATACTGCCACACGGGATCTAATTATTGGTATAATGGGCACCCATAGTAAAGATCTTGTAATGGCATACCAGAGGCAATTCTTGGTATATAAGAAATTCTGTGGTAAAATGCTGTTGGCATACTTGAGGAAATATTTGGCATTGAGGGCATCCATGGCAAGTTGTTGGCACTAACACATTGGAGGTAACTATTGGCATGAGGGAGGACAACCATGGCATATGGGACTGAGACAACCATGACAAAATGCTGACATAATATACTGATGTAATTTTTGACAGAAGAGTCAACCATGGTATGTGGATTACATTAATGGCTAAATTCTGGGTCTGATATATTGCGTAGTATTTGTGGGTTCAGGGGGACCAATGGCATATGGAGTCAGGATGCACACATGAGAAAAATGCTTGCCCTTCCCCCATATATGTAATTTTTGGCATATGGTGCCAATATACTACATTTTGAAAAACAAATTGGGCCAAATCCCGGAGAGCATCACATTTAATTGGGTTGACACATTGTAAGAGGACTTTGACATTTAATGAGTGTTATTTCTGACTGTATGGCATTTTACCAAATGTTATGAAAGTTGTGCTGCAAATTGGACTATTTGACCTCTTTTTTTTCTCAAGCTTTTCTGAGGGGCACCCAAAACCATCCTACAAGAGATCTGGCTCAGCCACTCACTGCAATTCAGTGGTAGTATTATACGCAGGAACTTTCAAAGCTCATGTCCGCACCCTAAAATAGGTGTTGTCTAAATAGACATTTGTCCATATTGTGTTATTAGATTAATCATTCGGTTATTATGGAACTACATCAATATAATTTATTGTGATGTCATCAGGGTTAATGCCACATGACATACCTCCACTCTTTCCCATGTAACTGAGATGCACCCACTCGGATCCACGGTGCAAAGTTTTTTTTATTGCTGCCTGAATTACAACGTCAACGTGTTTGGACTTAAAAAGCTTTTTTCACAATGGTTGATGCCATTTTAACCACTCTATAAATACCTCTTGCTCACCCTCAAGTGATAAACATGTAAAAAATACTGCCCAAATAAATTGAAAACAAATACATTCTACAAAATAATTACAAATCCTAATAGTAATTAATTGATCTTAATTATAACATAATAGTGATTCATATTATCTATCAGACAATGTTTTTAATATAAGGGTTCTCCTGGAACATGTATCACAAAACATTTAATCATGCCCCAGTAGTTAGTCCTTCAGTCGTTGAAACCCTAAAATCTTTATCCAGTGAGCTAATCCTTATTTACCATTCTAAGGCTAAGAGAATAATTCATTGTAGGTCCATTCCAATACCACGGTCCTCAGCCAGCCTGCTACTGAGCAATATAATTTTTTCAGAAGTTCAGTCCTCAATTTCAACAGGCAGCAAATTTATAAATTACAAATATTCCTACAAAAATGCAATTTGAAAATGGGGCCAAGATTGCCCATTGCTTTAAAGCTTGTACAACAATTGGGAGGGTTTTGTTCTTGGATATCATCTTAATATATAATTGTGAAACTGCATCACCTCTCTCTCAATTTTTTTATAGTAAGTAATTAAGTAAAAAATGCATAGAGTGCACAAATGCTATGGTGTCTTGGCGCCGAGTGTAACAGGTAACATATATTGTTTCGGGGAGTGCAATGCTTCATTTCCCTATGGGAGAAATAGCCAGGTCTTAAGCATTTTCCTAAACAGGGGTCTAATAGGTAGTAACCTACTGGTGACCGGCAGTTCATTCCAGATCTTAGCCACCCAATAGGAAATACTTCTACCCCACCATCTGGCCTTTCGGATTTTTAGGAACTGCACTAGTCCTTTGTTGGCAGATCTAAGATGGTGCTGCAGGGAGTACCATCGGAAGAGTTTCTACATGTCAGATAACCAACTTTATTTCATTTATAGGTAGCGAGTTCCATCCATACATGACAAATATTAAGAATTGAGCATTCAGATCTGCAACACCATAAATGATGACCCACGCAAGGGTCAACCTACTTAGAAAGATAGTCGATGATAAGCCCACCATTTTCCCCAAACCTTCTCATGTTTTTCAGGTATGCTATGGCTTCATAAATGGGTTTTTCTTGCTGTGCGCATCAATCGACTCTAGTGCGCCACACTTAAAGCGAGGGGCATGTAGATTGTTCCCATAGGCGAGCAATCTCCCTCTTGGCCACCAAGCAGGTCATGCCTATAAAGGTTCGCTCAGCACGGGGACCTCCCAGCTCTTCCACCAGTTCCAGCAATGCTACCCTGAGGGATAACTCAATTGGGCACCCAAGGACCTCTGAGATCTCCTGCACTAACCAACCCACAATGGTTCTGTACTGCTTTGTACAATCTAAGTGACATTCCCAAGAAACACAATTGTCAAGTACTTAAGTTAATTAGTAGTTCAATTCATGGGATCTTGTGCAAAATGAGAACATTAACACACGTCTGGCAAGGGAAGCACATCTGCTTCAGCAGTAGTGATAATAGACACCCTTAGTTAGTGCCTCTGTGTAATGTAAAAAAAGCTACATTATTCCATTTGTTATTACGAACCCTCCATATTATCATATGTATGCTTTACTAAAATATTTATATTTTCATTAAACCTAAATCTAATTATTTTATTAACCTAATCATAACTTAATAATTAACACAATTAAAATATTTTCTGTGTCCAATGAAATAGGTATAATGGATTAATTACTATCCACTGTGAAGTGGAGAATATTTAATAATAGCCTTGCATTTATTTAATCCTCTCTGCCCCTCTAATGAACCTCATTTGTTGATGGTTTATTAATTTTCACACTAAGTTTTCTTTTTTTAATGTTTAAAATATTTTATTGAAGTTTCATATTAAACAACAAACAATGACAATGCAGACAAAATATTATGAAGCCAAAATACCTAATTACAATGCACAATTTACAAATACATCAAGTGAACTACAATAGGTAAGAAAGAATGAGTATTCATTCATAGAAAACATAAAAAGGAGAGGAGGGAGCCATTTATAAATACTATTGTAATAACTATAAATAGAGCTACTATAACATACAGTTAGTGTAATATAATATCAATAAAAAAGAAAAATAAGCTATAAATATACAATTAGGAAGATAAATATGCATCAACAGGTATCCAAAATGATTAAAAAAAGTTAGTTATGATTAATCCCATTCAGAGACAACTGAGCTCCTCTTCTTGTAAAAATAACCCATGACCACAAAGCATGAACTGATAATAACGAAACATCCTTCCAACAAAAAGTAATGGATTTTAAAGCAGCTGAAATTAGGAAATTAAAAAGTTTACCTTCTATGTCAGTTACATTTTGTGAAAGAACAACAGATTTGCATATTAACAGTTTGTAAGAAATATCATCTTGGATACTTAATATCTTTTTTATAATATTCCAAACATCAGACCCAAATTTATAAAACTAAAGGACAATCAAAAAGCATATGCTGCAACGATCCAGGATGTAATTTACAATGTCAACAAGTTGCGGATTGAAGAAGTTTAGCACAAAATAAATACAATGGAGTCCATAAACAATTGAATACAATATAAGAATTAGCTTGATAAAGCGAAACAGGTAACCAACCAGAAATACCATTAAGCCAAATATCTTTCCATGTATCAATAGACCTAGAAATAGAGAGTTCATTATTCCAGAATACTGAAATCATATTTATGTTGTTTCCTAGAGAATTAGATAATTTTTTATATAAAATAGAAACACCATGGGATGAAGTGAAGACCGTTTGAATATAGACTGCTAAATCTGCTTTAACATTAGACGGAATAACATGAGGTAGAGTCTAGAACTGAATTACACAAATACTCATGTTTGATAAGTTCAGATTTAGGTCAACTAAATATTGTTTGCAAAGCCTCAAATGAAATTAAAGCATTGTTGGAATAGATATCTTTAAGATAAAAAATACCAGCATTAATCCATGAATACCAGAAACTGATATTTCTATTTAATTTAATAACATTACTATGCCATAATGACAAATCTTCAGTATTAAACACTAGAGATAGAAAATGTAATATAAATCATTAAAAATGAGTTTAGTGGATTTAAAAATAAAATATTTGTGAAAAAATGCCAATTTATTAGTCTAGGTTAACAAGGTGGGTAGTGGAAATGGATTTATTATTGATTTCTCTATATGAAGCCAAGTAGGAGGATTATTTAAAGAGGAATGACTAAACCATATGGAACTTAATTTTAAGATAAAGGCTTTATGATAAAGAAAAAAGTCAGGTAGTCCGAACCCTGAATTGCATTTGGGCATTTTTAATTTTTTATAACCAATACGAGGCAACTTGCTTTTCCAAAGAAATTTGGAGAGAATTCTGTCAACATCTTTATAAGATTTTAATGAAAATTGCGTAGGAATCATGGCAAGGATGTAGAAGATTTTAGGAGCAATAGTCATTTTAATAGAATCTATTCTACCCCACGATGAGAGATGAAGTGAAGACCATTTAGACCATTTATCTTTTATATAATTTAAGATAAAGTTACAGTTCAATGTTCATGTTGATTTTATGGATTTTTTAAAGCAACACTTATTGGTAGTAATGTATAGGAGGCGCACCTCACACACATGTAAAATCAGGTCGGGTCAAAAGTAATGTATTCAAAGGTCACTATAGATATCAAAAAACACCATTTAGGGTTGGTGCCACTCGGGATGGATATGCACCCTACTACCTGGATGCTCAAGTTCACAGATCCTGCATAGCGTTTACTGTGAGACACAATATCTATATACACATATCCCGGCACTCCAATAGTTAACTTTTATAGTCTACATTTAATGCAAAATGCTTTGTATGTTACCCCAAATATCATTGGCAATAGACAAAGTTAGGTTCTCAAAATAAAGTGAATTTTAATTCAAAGCCGTATTTGAGACATCATATTTTGAGAGATATCCAAACATACAGATACATACAGTATCATATCGATGCTTTTGTAGTTAAACTCTATATTTAGGATCATTGGACGTAATAAAAAGTCTCTCAAATTTCGCAATTTGTTTTTCTACATTTTTAATATTTTCATTAAAGGTTTTATTTTCATAGGCCATAATAGAAATAGTTACACCTCTAAAGTAAGCTTCATAAGCATCCCATGGATTGACCGTAGAAGTGGAACCTTCAGGGTGAGTAAGAAATAATCTTGAATGGCAGTTAAGAGTTCTGGTTTATTATGTTCATTAAGAACGATTCCAGTATTCATTCGCCATCTAGATTGTTTTGTAAAAGTTGAATTTAAATTCAACACAAAAGATATCAAAGCATGATTTGAAATATCAATGTTACCAATCTTAGTAATCACGGATTGACTTAATTGTGTGGAGACTAATAAATAGTCAATCCTAGAATGGGAATTATGTGGGTTGGAAAAAAATGTAAAACTTTTTTCTGTAGGGAAGTAAAGTCGCCGAATATCAACTAACTTAGTGGTTTGAATAAATGATTTAAAAGCATGAAAAACCTTAGGAGGGTGATATTTAGTACTAGATAATCTATCTAATAAAGGATCAGCAATAACATTAAAATCACCTCCAACAAATAATGGAACTTACTCAAAATTTGGCAATGTAGTTTTTTGCAAAGAAAATAACCACACCATTTTTTTCCCATTAGCAGACGAGGAGACAATAGTATCAACCCACTTTTTCTTCATATAATTTAAGATGTTGTCGCAAATATGAGTCTCCTGAATAAAACAAATATCTGCTTTGCAACTACCTAAATAAACTAAAATTTTTGTACGCTTAACTGGATGACCTAACATTTAATGAAACAACTTTAATATTGTGAATATTGGCCATAATGGAAAAGGGAAAAGGAGGTCAAGAAGAGGAACGGAAAAAATAGAAAAAGAGTATGAGAAAATACTAGCTCCAGAACAAGTAAAAAGAAAGGGAAAAAATAAAACAAACAGAATACATAAATGTCAAGAATGAAAGCACACACGCTTTACAAGCATAACCGGAGCCGTTGGAGCCCAATGCAAGAATAAACCATCAATTTGTCAGAAAATACGTAACTTACAATATTCAAGTATTAGAGTCATAAGTATCCATTGAGTGCTGTGATTGTTGTTCCAAAAATCGTCTTAATTCTTCAGGACGATGAAAAGATTTTGAAAGATTATCTTTCCAAATACGCATTGTTGAAGGATCAAAAAGACCATATTTGACACCAAGACTTCTTAGTTGAGGATGAAGAGCAGTGAATTCTTTGCGAATTGAAACAGTCTCCTTGGCAAAATCCTGATGAATAAATATTTTATTCCCATTGACGGTCAATGAAGGGATTTCTCGTGCTGCTTTCCTGATCAAAACCAGATGGTGATGCCAGAGAACTTTAAAGATCATTTGTCGAGGTTTTGTGTGCTGAGGGTTGCGATGGGAAGGAATCCTGTGTGCCTTATCAATTTCAAATTTTTCTGAAAATTTGATTTTTAGGAAGCCAGGAATAATATTTTCATTGATAAACTAGCCATTTCTTTCTGCACAGTTTTAATCTCTGACGCATTTGAAACTGTATTAGCATGAAGTGCTTGAAATTCTTCCAGAATTAAAGTTAAGGAAGGTTGAGTTGACTCTACCACTTTTGATTTAATTGGCGGAGGTGAAACCTGCTGTCTCCTTTTATTATGAAAATAATATTTATTATCCATTTTCTTGTAGTTAGGATTACATTCGTAAATGAATATAAAGATTGTATAAAATATAGTGGTAATTGTGAAGAAAACCATAATATGGGTGGTGCAGCAGCTAAAATGGTCTGTGGGAGTGGCTAGGCCCAAGCCAGGCCCTTTTCTGAATGTTCAATCCGCCCCCCCTGACAAACAATCCTGGCAGTACCTGAAAGGCAGAGATGGGGTCAGAAGCTTGAAGAGGAAAAACACCACTTTCATCCTTCAAAAACATGAAAAACAACTTCACATCACAGGTACAGGATTCAGCAATGGAGCAACCTAATTTTAGCAAAAATTCTGACAAAATGTTGTAGTTTAGAGGCAAAAACGGGCGAAAACATGCTGGAGTTCACCAGAGGGTGGCCATTTTGTATCTCCCTCACACTAAGGGGCCATTAGGATGGCGGTCGGAAATCACCCCGACCGCCATTGAAGCCGAAAACAACCACCCGTTGGCACCGTGGAAAAACCGGCGGTCAAATTAGGAACAACCACCTAAAAAGAACGACCGTGGCGGAAGCGGGCAAATAAAAAATGCCCGTCGCAGGCGGTGATGTCTAAAATCCGACCGCTGAGGTCGGAAACGCAGCTCAGAATCTACAACCTGCTGCAAGCATAGCGGAGACACCGCATGGGAAATTAAGATAGCCCCAATGGACACAAGGTACGATCCGCTGTTTCCGACCGCCGCGGTCGCACACTGCAGTGAATGAAGAACCAGCGGAAGAGCTGCAGCACAGTCACCTCAGCGGACGATCCATACAAAACATGATGGACAATGCCAAAAGCCCATAATAATGCTAATTATTGCACAAATCAAAGTAGACATGCCCCCAAAAAAAACAAAAAACATCCCAATGAAACAAATACATGCCAAACTGAAACATACAATTCCCAGGACAACACCCACAACACACCTGACAGCAAATCCCCATTTGGACACACCCACATAGCGGAGTATAAAACCAGCCCCTTCACTGACCACAATCCTTTGCAACACCCCCAGAAGAGAAGGGCATACACCAGATCTGAGAGTAGAGGCAAAAGAACATAGCACACTCAACACCACCATCACCACCATCACATCCGCACCAACAAGCCCCCAGCACATAACACACCTCACACACCAACACCACACCCACCACCCACACCTCTGCATCCACAAACACTTTGCACACCACACACCATGTCCACACATAAAATGCCCAAATTCACAGAGAGTGAGTTGACAATCATGGTAAATGAGATAGTCCGAGTGGAACCACAACTGTTTGGTAGCCTGGTCCAACAGACACAATTAGCCATGAGGACGCAAATGTGGGAAAGGATAGTACAAAGGGTCATTGCAGTAGGGACCACCCCGCGATCCATGAAGAAGATCATGAAGTAGTGGCATGACATCAAGAGGGTTGTCAAAGAGAGGAGGAGCAAGAACGGAGAGCTGGTTAACCAGACTGGCAGTACATTCACACCATGGAGAAGGTACTTGCCATACTGCATCCAGAGAGTCCCACCGGAGTATCCGGGAGAGTGGAGGCTGGTAAGTACAAACATATGTTAACCAACACACTGATATGTACTGTCTTGCACAACCAAAAACCCACACCACCCAAAACATATCCCATCCATCTGCACCACACACCCAGAAAACCCTGTCTCACAGATCCAACCTTCACTCACTCCCATGTACCCTAAACGTAGCTAGCAAAATTACCATGGGCACATGAGCATAGGCAGCCTGTACTACTACTCTCACTATGCCCCCTGGCCCACATCCCAGCAGGATGGAGCACTCCCTCCCACCCACAAGCAGTTGGAAGCCATTGCATTGTTCACCTAACAGGTGCCTGGGAGGGATTTTGGGAGTAGGAGGCCTGTACCACTACTCCCACCATGCCCCTTGTCCCACACCCCAGCAGGATGGAGCATACCCCCTCCCCACCCAGAAGCATGTCAGCCATCACACTACCCAGATCAAACTCACAGGTATGTAACCATCTTCTCTGGGAGGGCTGTTTGGGGGTGGGAAGCCTGCACTACTATTCCCACCATGCCCCCTGTCCCACACCCAAGCAGGATGGAGCACCTCACCCCCTACACCCAGAAGCACTTGGAAGCCATTGAATTGTTCACCAAACGAGCAAACAGGTAGGTAGCCATCTTGCCTGGGAGGGTGATTGGGGTGGGAGGCCTGTACCACTACTCCAACCATGCCCCCTATCCCACACCCCCACAGGATGGATCACTCCCCCACCCCACCCAGAAGCATGTGTCAGCCATTACACTACCCTCATCAAATTCACAGGTACGTAGCCATTTTCTCTGGGAGGGCTGTTCGGGGGTTGGAAGCCTGCACTACTACTTCCACCATGCCCCCTGTCCCACACACCAGCAGGATGGAGCCCCCCACCCATCACACCCAGAAGCACTTGGAAGCCATTGCATTGTTCACCAAACGTACTAACAGGTAGGTAGCCATCCAGCCTGGGAGTCTTGTACCACTACTCCCA
Source organism: Lissotriton vulgaris (assembly GCF_964263255.1). Classification (NCBI taxonomy): domain Eukaryota; kingdom Metazoa; phylum Chordata; class Amphibia; order Caudata; family Salamandridae; genus Lissotriton; species Lissotriton vulgaris. The sequence goes on from NC_141687.1 coordinate 420,781,067, forward strand.
CCATGCACCCTCATACCCCAGATGAGCAAGATGGAGCACTCCACCACCCACAAGCACATGGAAGCCATTGCAGTATCATAAACCACCTCACCTAACAGGTAGGTAGCGATCTTTCCTGGGAGGGCTGTTCGGGAGTGGGAGGCCTGCACTACTACTTCCACCATGCCCCCTGTCCCACACCCCAGCAGGATGGAGCACACCCCCTTCCCACCCAGAAGCATGTGTCAGCCATCACACTACCCTCATCAAACTCTCAGGTAGGTAGCCATCTGTTCTGAGAGGGCTGTCTGGGGGTAGGAGGCCTGCACTACTACTCCCACCATGCCCCCTGGCCCACACCCCAGCAGGATGGAGTACTCCCTCCCACACACAAGCATGTGGCAGCCATTGCAGTGTTCACCTTCCCCTAACAGGTAGGTAGCCTGTACGTGCACCCACACATTTTTCAGTAATGAAATGCTGCCATATGGCAACACCAGCCCTCTCATTGCACAAAAATGCACACCTACCCCGCTTAACACGCACAGTGTGCACACAAGTAAGCAAAGGGAACTGTCACAGATAACAAAGATTCGCACACCAATGTACATGCACAATGAAGACTGAGGAGCACAACCATGCACAGCACACACTGATGAGTGCATTGCCATGTGGCCCAATCAGCAAGGACCATTTCAATATTTAGGACGCATGTGTGGGCTTATGAATCAAAATATGTACATGACATGAAAAAGTCAGGCAGTACAATACAATGCCCAGTCCATGACCAGATGTGACGTCTGCAAGGTCAGACAAAACAACAAGGAGATAACAATGACAAGATGATGTGCTGGTCCCTACATGTCCTTACATGGCAAAAAGTCCTGGTGAACATGATTCCATTACGATTTGCATGGTATGCATTGATACCTCATAACATGTACAAGTAATGTATGTACCTCTGCACCAGATGTGCACATAGAAAACGATGTGATCTGTCAATTGTGTAGGGTACCGACAGTGGATGACACACAGCTAACATAATGCCTGCAGAGTGCACAACAAATACCATTCCCCATCTAATCCACAGGTGACCAAGAACTAACTGCTGAGGGCAACACCAACGAGCAGCAGAGCCATTCTCCCCCCCCTGAAACATGGACTCTTGGATGTAGAGTCCCAGGATTTTCAGGACGATGAGCTCGTGGACGGCCCATCTGGTGTGCCAGGGAGCAACAGGTCCCAGGACCCCCTCCTCCCCATCACCACGTCTGCTGCAACACCAACTGCATAGCAGACCCCTGCTATTACGGCCTGCGCGTCCACCTCCACCGCCACTACCACCACCACCAGTGCCACCTGCAACACCCTCCCTGTAACAGGGGAGGTCCACCACACACCAACAACTGAGGATGGCAGGGAGAGTGTGCGCGGACCCAAAGTGGCGAAGCGACAGGTCCGTAGCAGCAGGGCAGGTGGGAGGGCCAGGGTCACCCATCCCTGGAACACATCACCAGAGTCCTTGAGGCATACGAACAGGCCCAGGGACAAACCGGCCGGTCGGACTATCTTCTACGCGAGCTCATCCTGCTGATGAGGTCCATTGACACACGCATTGGACAAATGGTGGACCTCATGGGTCAGCAAGTGACGTTACTGAGGGACAGGCCTGCGTCCCAACCAACACCTCCGCCACCTCTGTTTTGCCGCAGGATGACAGTTCACCATCCAACCCTGCGGCCACGGAGAGGGGTGAGTCCTCAGACGCAGCTGGCACCACAGCAGGGCCCACCCCAGCCAAGCTACCAAGGGGCCGTCCGAAGAAGAACCTGGAAGTCTCTGGAGGCAAAGCACCAGCCAAACGCCAGTCACGGTGCCAGCCCTGGTGGCAGCCATCTTCCCCACTGCATTGACTGTTTGGACTGTCCTCCCCTACACTTCCTTGTGAATGGCACTTGTCTGTTGGACTGGGTCACCACATCAAAGTGGTATCTACTCTTACATCTCATTTACCATCACTGTCAACTCACTGCCCCATCACCACCTCCATGTAAATCTACGCACCCCCTCACATGTCAACTTTGTAAAGAAAATACCTTGCACCCTGTTTTTGGGTCAGATGTGTCTTTAGTGCAGGATGTTCAGTCTTCAAAAAGTCCATAATGTATCTGAAGTATGTACTGTATGTAGGCAAGGATAAGTCTGAGGCACCTAGGGAAACACAACAGAACAACATTCACTGGTGTGAGTGTGGCATCACAGACATTACACTACACCAACCATCTACATAAACCAACACGCAGACAACACAATCAGCAAAAAGTATCAACATACACATCCCGTATACGTTCACAGATGACATGTCACAGTCACATATCCACACACAGGTGACTTTACATCTGTCTGTTTAAACCATTCGCCCTTCACGGCAACAGCAATCTCTCCAGACAATGTATATGTTGGACTTCGTCACCCACCTTCAAGTGAAGTAGCGGGTGATGAGCTGTTGACGCATGTCACCACCTTCATCTTCTCCACTGTCCTCATCACTAGAATCAGGTTGTTGTGCAAGCAAGGGCATTGGGTCCTCGTCTTCATCCAGGAGCAGGGGAATCTGCTTGCGAATGGCCAGGTTGTGGAACATGCAGCATGCCACTATGATCTGACACACCTTCCTAGGCGAGTATGCCAGTGCACCTCCGGTTTTGTCCAGGCAGCGGAAACGTGACTTCAGCACACCAAAAGTACGCTCCACCAAATGACGTGTCCTCCCATGGGCCTCATTGTATCGGATATCTCCCAGGGTCCTGGGATTCCGCAGTTGGCTCAGCAGCCATGGACGGCTGGGATATGCAGCGTCTCCTAGGAATGACAAATACACATTGCAGTGTTGCACAGGCAGAGGGCAGCAAGTCACACACCCAGTACACCATACAACTAGGCATACTCACCCACAATCCATGCACGCTCGGGTAGCAGATTAGCCATCAGCTGGGGCACAATGCTGTTCCTCAGGACGTAGGAGTCATGGGCTGATCCGGGGAATCTGGCACACACATGCGAGATGATCATATCTGCCAGGCACACCACCTGCACATTGATGGAGTGGTAATGTTTTCGATTACGAAAAATGTGCTCACTTGCCTGTGGTGGCACAAGACCGACATGTGTGCAATCTATGGCACCAATAACATCGGGGATGTGCCCAAGGAGATAGAAGTCTCTCTTCACAGCTGGCAATTTAGCACCCCTGGGGAAATGTATATATTTGTCCTTGTAGATCATCATGACGGACAGAACATCACTCAGTACCATGCTGAACATCGTTTGAGACATCCCACCAGCGCTGGCCAAGATCTTCTGGAACGATCCAGTGGCAAAAAACTGAGGGCTGCCATCACTTTATGAGTTTGGGTGAAAGCTGTTGGATATGTCTGGCGAGGCTGCAGGTGGGGCTCCAACATATCACAAAGGGTCCTCAGGGTGGCTCTATCTAGACGAAATTTACGAATGATCGCCACATCCTCCATGTCCTCCAGCAGTGTCAAGTGACGAATCAGATTTGGCCTCCTCCTAGTTGGGATGAAAGGGGACACATGTCAATGACAACCATCAGGAGATGGCCGCAGCATATCCTGTACAGGATGACACAGAAAAAAACAAAGACTGACTTGACAAATGAGTGACACACCAGGTCACATGGGTAGTCGTTTGAGTCACACAGAAGGCACACCTCTCTATTTTCAATACACAAGTGCCTCAAACACCACCTAGGTCAATGTGAATGCACATAGTTTCAGGGCCACATTTTACATGTGCACGCCTGGGAGTATGGCATCCAGCCAATGTGCGACAAATCAACACTACTGTCTCATACTCATCTGCTGTACCTGTCACACCTCAATGCATCATTCAAACTTGGCACACATCCACAACACAATGAGCACAGTTGGCGGTGAACTGACAATTGCATGTATGAGCAGACAGAAAAGCACAAGTAAGTAACTACAACATACAGTGAGACAAGCCTTGTCGAGGTCATCACTGCCCCACAACACATTGATTAATGTACACATTGTAGAGTCCGCTACAACACTGTTCTGCCTCATCAACCATCTAATGCCTTTGTGACATGTTAGGGACAACAAACCAATGTACGTCACACATACACAACCATGGCACATGTAGGCACCTGTGGAGTCAATAGAACATTGGCATTGTGTGCACGATGATGTGGCCTTCACCATGTGGCCACTGTGCCCTTTTGAAGTGTTCCCGATGGACGTTGCCATTGTATGTGCCCCTAATCGCAGTAGCTATCGCCTGGCCCCAGCAGTGTCTCACCGGCACCACGCCTGACACATGTAAGGTAGTCATTGGCATGGAGACGTGCCCAAATGGCGCTTGGCATGCTCCGCCACCCAAATCGCGGTGCCTCATGCCATTGTATTTGCCCCAAATCACGGTAGCTACCGCCTGGCCCTGGCGGTGTCTCACCGGCACCCCCCCTGACACAGGTGCGGTAGTCATTGGCATGGAGACATCTCCAAATGGCGCTTGGCATGCTCTGACACCCAAATCGCGGTGCCTCATGCCATTGTATGTGCCCCAAATCGCGGAAGCTACCGCCTGGCCCTGGCGGTGTCTCACCACCATGGAGCATTCCCTAGAGCCAATGGCAATGATGATTGCGGTGGCATGCTGCAATTTTGAAAATCGCTGTAGGCGTGCTCCGCCACCGCGGAGGAGGACATTGGATGCTTTTGAAAGATGCACCATCGTAGTAGCGCACCCCGGGCCCCTGCCGTGTCTCACTGCCATGGAGCATGCCCTAGAGCCAGTGGGAACAATGATTGCGGTGGCATGATGCAATTTTGAAAATCGCGGTAGGCGTGCTCCGCCACCACGGAGGCGAACATTGGATGCCTTTGAAAGATGCACCATCGCGGTAGCGCACCCCGGGCCCCTGCGGTGCATCACCGCCATGGAGCATGACCTAGAGCCAATGGGAATGATCATTGTGGTGGCATGATGCAATTTTGAAAATCGCGGTAGGCGTGCTCCGCCACCGCGGAGGCGGTCATTGGATGCTTTTGAATGAGGCAGACCTGGACAACCAATTGCTGCAGCTTGGTACCTAGAAAAACGACCACAGGGGGCTATATATGTGTGCGAGTGAGCCTCACATTTCCACTGCTCCCAGAGCCTGTTGCCTGGGACCCCTCATCTGCTGCTGCCTACAGGGACTGCTGCCTGAGAGCCCTCATCTGCTGCTGCCTCCAGGGACTGCTGCCTGAGACCCCTTATCTGCTGCTGCCTCCAGGGACTGCTGCCTGAGACCCCTCATCTGCTGCTGCCTCCAGGGACTGCTGCCAGTGACCCCCCACCACCCAATTCCACCACAGGTGTTCCATGTCCACAGGGATGGCAAGTACAGAGAAGATCTGTGCCAGTCCATTCACAAGCGAAGAGCTGGAGGTACTGGTGGACGAGGTGCTCGCACAGTACCCAAGGCTGTATGGTGCCCCAAATGTTGTGGTAAGTAACCAAAAACGGAGGTGTAGGGCAGGGGGGGCACACATGTAGTTGGACTGCTGCAGTATATGCCTGACGGTGTGGGGTTGTGTCATGCACTGACAAACAAGCTGTCTTCAGGAGGAAGGAGTGTGTGTCCCAATGTCACAGGTTTCCCTACCTGCAGTTGTAGGTCTGAGGGAATTGTTTTGAATTGTCAGCCAGACAGTGACACAGTATGTTGGCCATGCAGGTGCCAGGACAGTGATTGCTTGGCTGAATGGCTATGTGTTCCCCTGTTGTCCAACTCAGTGTGAGCCCAGATGCTCTGCATAGTGCCCGCCCACCAAGATGAGATCACATCACTGCACTTACTGTGTCCTTACTCTTGTTTTTTCACAGTAAAATCCAACTATGCACCATCTCAGCCCTGTAAAATTGCACACAACCACACTTGTGTAGTTCTATATTGTGTTTGTGAGTCCATGTCCCCCAAGCAACACACATGACATATTGATATATTCACAGGGCATGCACATTGAGTGCTGCACAGTGAGCCTACCCACAGACACAGCTCGATACGTGATATATGTTGTGCCCAGACATGCATAGGACTGGAGATGTGTGCTTGCCAAATAGGGGGTTCAGTGCTGTCATCCTGCATGTGTGTGAGATGTGCAGGGACTCTGTATGCCCTCATAAATGCATGCAATCACATCAGCTTAGCCCATGCAGAGTGCCCATGTGAAATGTACCCCAGGGTGGGATGGACAGAGATTAGATTTGGTGATGAGTCTGTACATGACACTGTGTCACTGATCATTTCCTCCTCTTGTCTCCCTTGCCTGCAGCTCAAGGTACACCAGCGTAAGGCCGTGTGGAGGGCCATTGCAGCAAAGGTGCGAGCTCTGGGGGTATCTAACCGACGGCGCACCCACTGCCACAAGAGGTGGGACGACATCAGCCGGCTGGCAAAGAACGTGGCAGAGATTACCTTGGGGCTGCTTACTCGCACTGGGCGGTTGGCACGGCGCAGCATGACACCACTGATGGGCCGCATCTTGACAGTGACTCAACCTGAGCTGGATGCACGTCTGTAGGAGCATCAGCAGCAAGGCAGGGGTGAGTATTTGGGGAGGGTGATTTTGGCTGGGAGCGGATGCATGTGTACATGGCCTGTGCCAGCTGTGGCTATGTGATGTTTGTGGAGTGGTGCAGTGCATTGTCTTGTAAGTGGCTCCTGGGATGTGTGCCAGTGTCATGCATTTGCCCAGACTGTTCTTACTTACAAAGGTGATCCTCCCTGCTGGAGATTCCCATTGCAGTATGCATTATGCTCCTCATGGTTATTCAGCATTGGGGTAGTCTAGGGAATCGCTTTGGGAGAGAACAGCAGTGTTCACAATCTGAATGTGACTACATCTATGCGTACATTGCATGCACCATGGATGTTGAGGCCTACACATCTGACAACAATGTGCACTAGTCCTTGGGCCCCAGAGTACAACATGGTGTTTGGCATGGGCTATTAGCCATTGTGAACTGTCATGTCATAATAGGTGTCTGTGTTGTCCCCTCCTGTTCCCTCAATGTCTGTCTTTGGCAACAAGTGGTGTGCCCACATCATGTCCGTAGGTGTGGGCATAGCAAGTTGTGTGTCTGAAAGACTTCAGCCACAGGCAGGGTGTTGTGCTCTGTGGCCTTAACATGGCTCAGTCATGACAGATGATCAGGGTTACATGCAATGTTGTGGTCTATGTTGTGAGTTGTTGCAATGTGATTGTAGAGTGTGGTGTGCGACCGGTAGATTTGGGCATGTTTTGTACTGCATTAATTGCATTGCTATGTCCTGTTGATACCACTAACCTGACCCTGCATCTCTCTCTCATGCAGATTCGTCAGTGGTCACGGAGGGACACAAGCCGGACACCAGTGGGGGTGAGACTAGCACTACAGCTGCACAGGAGCCCAGTGACACAGAGGTCACCAGTGCCTCAGAGGGGGACCAGAGTATGCAGGAGGAATCCCTACCTGAGACACAAAGTACCACATCATCTGATGCCAGAGGGGTTGCATCCATGTTGGCGGACACAGGGAATGGAGAATCTGCATCATCTACTCCCACACAGCGGCCAGTGCCCACCATCCCATCCACTTCCCTGGTGCTGCCTGTCGGTAAGAGAGGACGAGTTACATTCACACCTGGCACCGCTGCCCTTGCACCTGTCCCCCCTGCTGCCCTCAGTGCGGAGTCTGTTGACCTTCTGTGCCAGCTTTGTGTGGGCCAGACAGCCCTCCTCAATGCCTTCAATGACCATGACAAAAAATTAGCCCAGGTGGTTGCTTACAAGGAGGGCATACACTCCGATGTGGGTGGGCTGCACCGTACTGTCCTGGCTTTGTCGTCCACAGTGACGTCTGCCCTTCAACAGGCACATACTCCCATTCCTGCTCCAAGGCCTTTGTCCACCCCCCAGTTAGTGGCCACATCTGATGATCGTGACCACGGTTCCCATGCGTCACAGTCACGATACAGCACAGGAAGCTCCCAGCAGAAACAACCCAAGCGGGCCCGCCCGCAGACACCATCCCCACAGAAGAGCAAAGCCACCCCAGAATGCAAAGACAAGAGCCAATCAGGGAAAGGCAAGTCCCAAAAAGCAAAGAAGCAGACCTCAGGCTCACATGCCTCAGAGGCATCCCCAGTTAAGGACTCTCCTGTCCCTAAACCTTCACGCAAAGCAAGGCATGCAGTTTCTGTGCCCACTGAGGAGGTCTTGTATGGCAAGGGTACACCTAGGAAGGGCTCAGAGCCACATTCCCCCACCCCTTGACTCCCATTCCAAGCCCAGTGAAGCAGGTGAAGGAGATCACTGTAGGGGGTACCCCTGGCAAACAGGTGAAGGAGGACACTGTAGGGGGTACACCTGGCAAACAGGGGAAGGAGGGCCAGAGGCGGAGCCAGACGAAGCGTTCAGCAGGATACAGCACATCACCAGAGGGAGTGCCAGTGTCTGCACCTCATGCGGCTCTGTTGGTGTGTGTGCCTGTACCCGTTCCCATTAACTCCAGTACAGGGAAGCCATTCCGAATTCCCAAGAAGTGGAAAGGCACCCCTCAAACCTCTCCCACCCAACACTGTCTCAGGTCTGCATGACTCCACCTCCACGTGCCACTACACCACCTGGTCCAAACAGCCCTCTGGCTTGCCAAGCCACTGATTGCCCTACCTCACCTGGGCCGCTCTCTCCCCAAACAGGTGCTCCTGATGTCCCCGACACACAGCCAGCTCCCAGCCAGCCTGACAGCCAAGTGTGAGTGCTAGTCCCCCTAATATACCTGGTCTCTCTCACAGGTGGGCCTGTTCTGCCCATTGTTACCCCCCTGACTGTGTTGCTGCCCATTGAAGGGTACAGCTGCACACACTCCCTGTGCAGATTCTCATGGATATGCTCTGCACTTTGCCATGCCCACTGTCCTTCCTGTCCTGCCCTTGCCTGTGAAGATTCTCATGGATATGCTCTGCACTTTGCCATTCCCACTTGCCTTCCTGTCCTGCCCTCGCCTGTGCAGATTCTCATGGATATGCTCTGCACTTTGCCATGCCCACTGGCCTTCCTGACCTGCCCTCACCGGTGCAGATTCTCATGGATATGCTCTGCACTTTGCCATGCCCACTAGCCTTCCTGTCATGCCCTCGCCTGTGCAGATTCTCATGGATATGCTCTGCACTTTGCCATGCCCACTGGCCTTTCTGTCCTGCCCTTGCCTGTGTAGCCTCTCATGTACTCACTCTGCACTTTGCCATGCCCACTGGCCTTCCTATCCTGCCCTCGCCTGTGCAGATTCTCATGTTCTCACTCTGCACTTTGCCATTCCCACTGGCCTTCCTGTCCTTCCCTCGCCTGTGCAGATTCTCATGGAGATTCTCTGCACTTTGCCAAGCCCACTGGCCTTCTTGTCCTGCCCTCGCCTGTGCAGATTCTCATGTACTCACTCTGCACTTTGCCATGCCCACTGGCCTTTCTTTCCTGTCCTCGCCTGTGCAGATTCTCATGTACTCACTCTGCACTTTGCCATGCCCACTGGACTTCCTTTCCTGCCCTTGCCTGTGCAGATTCTCATGGATAGGCTCTGCACTTTGCCATGCCCATTGGCCTTCCTGTCCTGCCCTCGCCTGTGCAGATTCTCATGGACATGCTCTGCACTTTGCCATGCCCACTGGCCTTCTTGTCCTGCCCTCGCCAGTGCAGCCTCTCATGTACTCACTCTGCACTTTGCCCTGGCCACTGGCCCTGTTGCTCTGCTGTGTTGGACTATTCCCTGTCCAGCCTCTCATGTACTTGCTGTGAAGTTTGCCCTGGGCACTGGGCCTGTTGCTCTGCTGTGTGGGACTATTCCCTGTGCAGCCTCTCATGTACATGCTGTGAATTTTGCACTGGACACTGGCCCAGTTGCTCTGCTGTGTTAGACTATTTTCTGTGCAGCCCCTCATGTACTTGCTGTGCACCCTGAACTGCCCCCTGGCCCTGTTGCTCTGCTGTGTTGGACTATTCCCTGTGCAGCGTCTCATGTACTTGCTGTGCACCCTGAATTGCCCACTGGCCCTGTTGCTCTGCTGTGTTGGACTATTCCCTGTGCAGCCTCTCATGTACTCACTCTGCACTTTGCCATGCCCACTGGGCTTCCTGTCCTGCCCTTGCCTGTGCAGCTTCTCGTGGATATGCTGTGCATTTTGTGTCTTTCTCTTCTCTACTGTTGGTGCCTATCTATGCAAAATGTGAATAAAGACAGTCACTCCTGTTGTCTGTTTTGTCAGTGTCCTTACTAAATAAAGGTATTTTGGTGTGTGCATATGTTTGGCTGTGCCCCATGCTCTATGTGGCACTTCAACATTGCAAAGGTATTTGCTCGCCTACTCTTTTTTCACAGGGGTGACAGGGACTTCAGTTCTTTCTGACATTGATACTTGTGGCATCTGTGGTGTCAATTTAACCTGTGTTGCAGTTCTCATTTTCCAGGCTTTCAATTGTTGGCTACATTGTTCACATGTCAGTTCGGGGGACACTGACAGCACAGAGTGTAACTCTGTGCACAGGTCTGCATGCAGGCTGGGCAATATCATCATGTATGTGGCTTATTCCTGTATGTGTGCCCAGCTGTGTATGTCAATGGTCATCTTGTGATGGCCCGCCATCCTGGTCCCATGGCCTACATGAGATGTGTGCTCTTGGATTGTCAAGACGTGTGCAGTGTGTTGGTATGTCAATGCTGTTCTGTCTGACTCCTACTTGTTGTTTGAGTCACTTGTGAGTGTGCAGGGTGTGTGACTGGCACATCAGTGTCGTCTTTGTTTGATCATCCATGTGTCTTGATTCTGTTTGTGTATACTGTGCAGACCTGCTGTTACACACTGCCATTGTGTTTGTGTTTCTCAGGCATTGCAGGCCCATGGTGCCTTTTATCCTCCTTTATGGCATGGTGTGTGTGGTGTAATGCCATCACCTATGTGTGCTTCTTGTACGTACTCTTTGTGGGGCTAGAATCCCTCTTATTGTGTTTTGTGCATTCCTGCCATGTCCACTGATGATGTGCAGTACGCTTCACTTGGATGTCGGCTGTCCCCTTGCTTTGTGTGTGTGTGTATGTGCCTCCTCATCACTTACTTTGTGACACTGTGCTGTGTGGTGCATTTGTTTGGGCTAGGGCTATGGACCACTCAGGTTCTTTCCCTGATTGTTCCTTTGTGGTGTTCTTGTGCTGTGTGGCAGTCATGGTTGCTCATCTGCTGTTCAGCTGTGTGTGCTTGCCAGTGCTATGATCAATTTGATTGCACCATTGTGTCCCAGATCTGTGCATCTGTTGTGGTTGTGTTGGATGTATGTGTGTTGGCTGTGTTGTTGCGTCACTTCCTGGGTGTGCTGTTGTGTTTGTGCTGATTTGTGTTGTATGGGTTGGGGTTGTGTCACTTATGTCTGTGTGTGACTGGTATGCTTGGTGTGCACACACTGCTTGTTGTGTGTATGGTGCTGTGTGTATGTGGCCTTGACTTTGCCTGATGTGCATCCCCTGATGTCCTGCAGTGTTTGTTCAGTTTGTTTGGCCTGTGCATTTGTAGTTGGTTTGATGTGGCTGTGTTGTTCTATGATGATGCACTTCTTTTGTGATTTGTGATATGTTGTGTGTGCTTTGTTACTGAGTGATGAGGTTGTGCACTTCTGTTGTGTCTGTGCTCACATTGCCTTGCCACAGTTTGGCTGAGAGGGTATGTCTGTTTTTGTTGTGGTTCTGTGAGTGTTTATTTTGGGTTGTGTGTTTGTGTGATGTTTTTGTGCAGAAACTTGCTGTGACATCCCTGTGTGTGATGTTTGTGGCTACACCCAGGGTGTGTGTTTTTTGTGTGTGTATGGACTGGCAATTATGGGCAGCCTTCAGTGTGTGTGGCACTGGTGCTGTGTGAAGCTGTTGTGAGGGGGGTTTGTGTGTACATTCCTCCTTGTGTTTGTCAGTGATGTAGTATGTATATGGGCCCTGTGTGTTGTGCTGGTGGTGTACTCCTGTTATGTGGTTATATGCACATGTGGCTGTTCCCAGTTTGACTTCCAGGCCTTCCTTTGTTCCGTGTGCCTTTACCTGGTATGCCTTGCTGTCTCTCTGTGTTGTTGCACTGTGGTGCCTGTGGTTTGACTTCACTGACTGTACCAGCCGTGTGTGGTTTGATGGCCTGAGGGGGGGTATTCTGTGTTCCTTCTCTTGCATGTGATGGGCACATGCTTGTTGTGTGTCTCCACGGCCTACCATTTGTGTACATCCCACTTTGGCTTTCCTATTTGTTGGGCTCCATTGCTGTTGGCATTTGCAGTATGTGGTTGTGTGTCATTGTGTGGTATGTATGTGTGGCTATGCAGGCTGTGTGTCCATTTGTTCCTTGTATGTGTTTATTTGGTGCTTGTACTAATGTTTGTTTCCATGTGTGTGGTGGTGTTGTGGTAAGTGTGTTTCCCTGGCCCTGTGCTACTGTGCTGTGTGTTGTGTGTTCCTGTGCAGCAACTCCTGCTGTGGCTGTCTCCCTGGATGTTTTTTGTATGGTACAGGGTGTGGTTTGACCAGGCTTGTTGTTGTGCATGAGTGTGCACTGGATGGGCACATGGCATATTCCTACATGGGTTGTGCTCATGTGTGGTGGTGGGAGGTGTGGCCCTGGGGTCTTTGTGCCCTGTCCATGACTGGGACTGGCCCTGCCTCCTTTCTTGTGTGCATGTATTCCCTTGTGTTCTCCGCTGCGGTGATGTGACCAGGACATTGCTGCATGATCGCGGAAGATGTGTGTCCAGGATGTAGAGTGGTGACTTGGTGACAGGTGGGTCATGTGTGGGTGCCCTTGTGGATGTGTTACTGCCCCAGCAAGGTGTCTGTTGTGGATTTGGACCCTGTGTCAGCCTGTTGTGTGTTGTGTGTTGTATTTGTGTAGTTGCGTACCTGCGGCGGCGACCAAAGCGGGCCATGAGTTCATAGTGATGCGGCAGGAACAGCACCGGGAACACGTGTAGAGCGGGGTCCATGGCGTCGTGACCGGGTGGAGGGGACCAGGACTCTGGTTTGGCACTCCGCTGTCGTGCTTCCGCCGTCTCTGATTGTGCGGCGTCTCCGCTGCTGTGTGTCTGCTTGTTTGGAGCTTCCTAATTGGTGGAGCGGGGCGGTCGTCATTCCGCACAGAGGTGAGTCTCAATTGGCTCACTCCGCCGCACTTTGATTAGCGGTGCGCGTGGCACCGCGGCGAACGGGAATTGACCTAGGTTTGGCAATACTAATATGGTGGTCGTCTTTACCGCTGCTCGCGGGTGGAAAATGCATTTTTCGGCATTGTCAGCACCACGGTGGTGCCACCGCCCGACATCCTAATGGACCCCTAAGTTTTCCGATCTGGTGGTCGATACATCAGTGTTTAAAAGGGATATAGGTCTGTAGTTTGCACATTTATTTTCAGGTATTTCCTTCTAATGAGTGAAAGTTATGAAATCCTTGCAAACTGATTCAGGCATTTTAAAGTTTAGTAGGCTTCCTTCATATACCTGGCATAACGCATTCATTAAAAACCCTGGAATGTAGAAACAAGCTCCACTGGAAAGTCCTGAAACCTATTCTGCAACGCGTTTATTTTTAAATGTTATTTTATTTGATTGTATATAGTATACGATCAATGGTTCTGAAAATGTCTGTAAGTTTAACCAGGAGCAATATCTTTGTCATAATAATCATTGTATCGTAGACAGCGGTAAAACTCAGTGTTGCAGTAAAAAAATGGGCAACCAAGACATATTTTACAACCCCCAAAATATCTCACTTCACCCGATACTGTTTTATCTACCTTTTTCATTCTACAGTCATATGATTCTGCCAACATATGTGTCTCTGCATTTTAAGATCTCTAAGCACATTATACAGTACATTCTGAGCATTTCTTTCATTCCCAGGGAAGGCAGATTGTCCATACTTTGCAAAGGCCGAACTTCTTGCCGACTATCTTCAGAAAAACTTGCCTAACTTCAGAATACATAAAATCACACAGCACCCCGATGATTGGGAGGTAAGGTTACTTAATTGAAGCACTTTAGTTGTTCAGATTCCTGAAATGCTCTCTCTGGCTGTTATTCTCTATGATCTAAAACGGAGGCTTGTTTTTCTTTGGTCCTCTACCTTAAGGCAAAGCTCCCCTGGGTAATCTTTTCTATACCATTTATTTAAATCAATGCTTCCCAGGTAACTCTTAGCGTCAAAGCTGCTCTTCGACACTTGTAACAACAGAGTATTTGCTCCTGTCGTGGTGTGTTTGCAATATGCACAAGAGATCACTTTGTAATGGTTGCATGTTATGTCCCCCAAAACATCTACACCTCCTCTCACCTATGTTTGAGTACGATGTTGAAGGACAAGCTCTTTTTAACATGTTTTGTCCGTTTGCTGCGACATAAGTACCTTAGGGGGCCATGCATATTTGCGAGGGCTCGAGTGTTCAAAAGTGTGTGTGATGATAGGGGCTGCTCAAGTTTCCAGCACAGACCACGACTGGTGGCCAGATAACAACCAAAAGCACATTCCTGGGGCGTGTCTAGCAGCCGACGGTGATGGCCGTGGACTAAAGGAGCTCCCGTCTCCCTATAGTTGATACTGAGCTATCCGCAGTCATCCACGACTAGGGAAATTAGCGAAACAACCAAAAGCACATTCCTGGGGCGTGTCTAGCAGCCGACTGTGATGGCCGCGGACTAAAGGAGCTCCCGTCTCCCCATAGTTGATACTGAGCTATCCGCAGTTATCCACGACTAGGGAAATTAGCGAAGCAGTGTGGTGCTTTACCCCCAGGCCCTATCGGAGACTCCCTAGACCTAAAACGGGAAAGAACGGTGCGCGGTCGGCGCGGCCCCACTCTCGGAGCCTCCTAACTGCGGGAACAGATGGCGACTCCCCGTTGTTGAAAATCGCGCACGGGTGCACTGCAAGGCCCGAGTACCCCGCGCCGAGGAAGCAGAGGTGCGGCGGATCGGCCATGGTGCCATTATATGCGGCGGGGGAGCAGAGGTACACTGTGGAAGGGATCGGCGCGCCCCCCGGTGAGCCCAGGAGAGGCGGGCCTACGCGAGGCCCCGGCGTCGGGGTCTAAACGGGGGGAACTGACTCGGAGATCGAGCCCCGTCTAGGAGGGAGCCGGTGAGTGGTGACGGCCGCCATACTTCTTTGTGGGCCCGCGAACTGGAGGCAACTGTGGGGGCAGAGACAACTGAGGTATGCTGCAGGTGCCCCGCGCAGCCACATGATCCCGGGTTCCCCGCTGTGCGTCCCGACCGATGCTTGGCCCAAATTGAGAGCCGCTTTTGAGAGACGGCCTTGCGGCAGGAGCGTGGTGCCCCCTCGCCCCCAGATTTTGGAGGATTTGGCTGATTTGGTCTATGTTGTGACGCTATACCGGTGGCCGAGGGAGCAGAACTCTAAGCAGAGTTCCGGTATGATAGTCAGACAGCTACATTTCGTGAATTCAGCTTGATGGCTATTTTGATGGGCACTATAATACCCTGTCAGGGTGCAGCCAAATGCACATATTGATGCTTAAGTTGGGGCCTATTTAAGAAAGATATTCCGCCACAGGGAAAACAATACAACGCGCCAGTTTGAAGATCACCGGGGAATATTGCAGGCTGGAGGGTGCCTGTGTCAGCAGCTACTGGCTCAGATAGACAGCGGAGCTTCAGAGACCTGATGAATTGCAGAGGCCCTGGATTGATCGCCGGCTATAGGGGGAACACCCCTGAGGTGGGGCCAGGAGCTGGGAGGTGACGGCCGGCTGTGGTGTCGGGTGGCATCCGGTGCGCTTTCCTCCACGGCTTGTGGCTTGCACCTACGGACGCATTTGGAGATCAGAGTTGTGTATGGAGGTATCCGCGGGTGTCAAGCGACAGGTGCGGAGGAGGAGGGGATTGATTTGTCTTCCCTGGCAATAGGCGAGTACATCCACTGCTTGTGATATATCCCAGGGGCACAGTAAACAAGGCCTGGTGGTGGATCCGGGGCTAGAGCGGCAGGCCGAGAGGGGGACGTGCACACTTGCGTTCTTGCCCTGGGTCGGACAAGTGGGGTTGCGTCCATACAGCGGCCGAGATACCATTGGGAAGATTTGTGGTGGCTTGAATCATCTCCTGCTCCCCCACCTGCGTCAAGGAGTGGTGCTACTGACGCAGTGTCAACATGGCAACTAGGGAAAAGGGCCTCAGAAACAATCCCCAAAAGCAACTGGCTAAATTTGCATGGGCTAAAACTGGCGAGATGGGCGACTCCCCGAGATCCGACAAAGAATCTGACACGACACCACAGGTGAAGCCCCTTGAACCTACCCTTCATGATGTAATGGCGGCCATAGGCGGAGTACGAACGTCCGTGGACTTGGTAACAGTGGAGGTTTCTCTCCTCCGAGCCGATTTTCGCAAAATGGACGAGAAAATCAAAGAAATTAAAATAGTTACTACAGCCCTCCATACAGACACCTCTGAGCTGCAGACGCAAATGCTTGAACTACAACGGAGGCAGTACAAAATGTCACAACAACTAGACGATTACGAAGGAAGGGCCCGCCGCAACACTGTTTGTATTTTGGGGGTTCCGGAAAAAACAGAGGGGCCTACTGCGGATCTATTTCTGTAGGACCTCATCACGAAACACCTCAAGCCGCAGACTCTGTCCTCCTACTTTTCGATTGAAAGTGCCCATAGAGTGCCAGGAGGCAGGCCGAAACCTGAAGCCCCCCGAGACCTATTATAGCGCGAGTGTTCAATTACCGCGATAGGGACATCATCGTACAGACGGCACGCTCGAACCCCCCTCTGAAGATAGAGAACTACGAGGTCGCCTTCTACCCTGATTTTACGGCTAAAGTTCAGGCACAAAGACGCAGCTTCCAGGCAGTGAAGAGGGAATTGAGAGACAGAGAGGTCAAGTATGCAATGCTTTTTCCTGCAAAACTGAGGGTCGAATCGGATGGTAAATTCTGTTTTTTTGATTCACCGGAGGTCGTCTGGGAGTGGGTGAGGGCTGGTCGACAGTTGGGAAGCAGAGGAGAGACCGTCGGAGCCGCCCATGGTCAGGAGTGGCCGGACAATAATCTCCGGACGATTACTCCAGCCGCCTGGAGGAACAGGACTGAGATTCAAGAATCTTGGGCATAGTCGGCCCATGCTAGGACACTCAAGACAACGCAAGTAATGGGGTTGAGGGGGTGGGGAGATGGGGGTTTCTGCTTAAAATTGTGTGATTTGTTATCGAGAAGTTACTCCGAAGTACAGATACGCCCTGTTTGTCTATCTGCATATATTATGGGTGAACTCCGATGTTTACCGAGTGGATGGCTATTCTTTCAGTTTCTATGACCAGACTCATGGGGGGGGGGGTAACTTTCCCCGTGCACTAGTACCTTTCTGGGGAGGGAGAAAAGCACTCTGCCAAGTTTGGGGGTGGGTAGTTTTGAATCCACGAGCAGGGGGGCAGGGAGGGGTGAGCGGGTGAGGGTGGGGGGAGTAGGGTTTCTTTCAATGTTGTCGGGTTTATTGATGATCGGACTGACTTGCTATGATGTTTGAATACGTTAGTGAATGTAGAATTGCATAGACTAATGTTGTTTATTAATGATCGGACTGATTTGCTACAATGTTTGAATATGCTAGTGAATGTAGAATTGCATAGAATAATGCTGATTATTTCCTATTTACAATATGGTAATGGTATATTGAAGGTTGAACGACGGTTGCCATGTACACAATATGATGTAGTCTCCTACGCAGAGTTGATCCGTAGACGGGGACGTGAGGTAAAATACAGACATGGGGAAGGGTAGTGAATGTACTTTAACTGTGATGTCCTGGAACGTTAATGGGGTGGGGCATAAAATTAAGAGGGGCATAGTGCAACACTACCTAAAGAGACGTTGCCCTGCTACAAGAAACACACCTAGTGGGTCAGATAGCCAAGGCCCCTACAAGATGGGGATATAGACTCTTGACACACTCGTAATACACAACGGGCTCTAGGGGCACGGCAGTCCTAGTGAAGAGGTCCACACCCCTAATAGTACGCAAGACGTGGACGGATAGAATGGGCAGATTTGCGGGGGTGGAGGCAAAATGGGATGGGAAAACTATCATCTTGTATCAGTCTACCTTCCACCTGCGGCTTCCAAAACGGCTTTGGAAGACATAGGCACCTATGTAGCCAGTCTTCAAGAGGGGGTGCTGATCATGGGGGGAGACTACACCTTGACGATAGACGATACGGAGTACCGACACCCACCTGGGCCCCGGGACAGGGCTAACAACCAACTACCGGATTTCATACAAGCACTAGGCCTCGCTGATGTGGGCCAGGCGCTCTACCCCACTGACAAACAATATAACTTCTTCTCCAACGCACACCGCAGCCTCTCCCTTATTGATTGCTTTCTTACACATCTGTCATCAGTGTGTTCATTTGCACAATACACCGTATTGCCTAGAGGGATTTCAGACCACTCTCCGATCTGCACACAATATACACATTGGGAATGCCAATCCACCGCCACCCTAATGATCCAACCATGGTTACTACGTAACTCGGATTTTCGAGACGAACTCCGCACACAAACGGGGAACTATGTCACTGAAAATATGAGTTCAGTGGACTCTGCACAAATAATATGGGAAGCATTTAAGGTGGTTATCAAAGGGTTGGTCCGGTCGTTAAAGACTGGATACCTTATTAAGCAACATGAACTCTTGGTCAAAGTGGAAAATGAACTCCTGGAAAGGGAGAGGGAACATTCGCTTACCCAATCGCCCAATACAAGTCATCGGCTGTTCCTGAAGCAGGAGGAATTCAGGATAAAGGCTAGGGAGCAGGCAGTGGCCAAGCAAAACGCGATACAACACAGATTATATGAACTCGGGATAGAACTGGCAGGACACTGGGTTGGCTGGAGAGACAGGAACAGGGATCCAGATGGGTCCAGATGCTGATGACCAGGGATGGGGATGAGGTAACACGCCCGGATATAGCGAACTTATTTGCAGATCACTTCGAGAAGGTATATACACCCTCGACAGCCTATACAGCTGACTACTACCGTCAATTACTTCAGGACAGTAACGTTCCCTGTCTATCAGACATCGAGAGGGACGCGATGGATGCCGACCTCTCCACGGAAGAGATTGGCAAGGCCCTGGGACAGCTCCACAATAGTGAACAAAATTCATAGGCAGTTCAATCGATAACCATTACATCAACATTTTTTCATCAGGAAACAACTGATAATAAAGAACTCAGTGTAAAGAGAATGGGTTTGTTAGAACGTACAAAGTTTCATTTTATTCATATTTTTGTTAAAAAAGAAGAAGAAATGCATATTGATAATGAATTTGAATACAGAATCTGTTAAACAGTTAATATTGTACATTCATGATTGTTGATATTATATTGATCACTAAACCATCATAATCAATCAAGAATACGAAAATATGATGCTGGAAACATTAAAACAAGAACTAGTGCAAAGTGGCTGTGAGATGGAAATTCTCGACGCGCGTTTCAGCACCATGGGTGCCTTCACCAGGAGTTTATAAGGCAAGGGGCTGCCCAAAGAAATGGGATAGGAAATGATCACACTGGAACAAATATAGGGGCGATCTGTGTGTCTCACCCACGGTTGAAATGGAACTGCGTAGACAGGAGAGGATGATAGGAAATATATCCTAAGCAACTATGTATAATGTTGAACTGAAATTTGCGGATAATGTACAAGATGTCGTTCAATCAGGTAATGTACTTTTGATTGCCTTCAATAAACAAAGTTTAAAAAAAAAAAAAAAAAAAAAAAAGCACATTCCTTCTCTGTGCTGGGTTTATAAAATAAAAATGATCTATGCCAGAAGGGGAGGAAGCTTTTAAACCAACATAACATAAGGGAAGAAAATGTACGTAGGAGGTTAATATTTTGCTTTACAAATTCACTTCATAGATAGACTTCTGACAGAACATATGCCGGAAAAGGCCACTTCTTTGACTTACAGGAAACTCATTAACAACCTCCCAGACACGACGTCCACATTACAACAGAACTGGGCCAGGGAAGTAGGCACCTTCGAGGACTCCGAATGGCAGGAGGCCCTCTCCTCCCCCCCGGGAAACAGCTATTCCCTCTAGGTTAAAACTGGTCCAACTTAAAATACTACATTGTACGTATTATACTAGAACGACATTACACAAGATAGGGAAAGCTACACATAAATTCTGCCTACGAAACTGCGGGGAGGAGGGAACGTTCTTCCACACTATTTGGGACTGTAGACACATGGCAACATACTGGATGGCGGTAATGCGCACAATTTCCCAAACTATGGATATCTCCTTGTTGCCGGAGCCTCGTCGCTGTTTACTAAATGTGTGGGAACCCAATGATCTAAACCACCGGCAACAGGACTGGGTAATGTTGGGCATGATGATGGCGAAGTGCAATATCGCCATGTTATGGGGTTCAGTAGTACTGCCAACACTTAGAAAATGGTGTAGAGACATGGATGAGGCGATGGTGGCGGAGAAAGCTATCTTCATCCACCGTGGGTGCCCAGGGAAATGGAGAAAAATCTGGGGGGCTTGGAACAAGTTTCGGGGTTATATTTGCGAGCCGCCACGCATTGAGGGGGAGGAGGTTGACTCAGACTAGAAGACTCTGGCTGTAATGGAATGATGAAGTGTTGATGTGTCAATGCGCTTGTTTTTTAATTTTAACTTAAAACTGAACAAAATTGAGCTGTGCCCGCAATAACCGCACTATATGATGCACCAACTGTATGTATCGCTGCTCCGATTGTTATGTTCATATAAAATAAAAAATATTTAAAAAAATATATATACTCTTCATGGCCAGTACATAAGGGATGCTACAGGCCTACATAAGAGCTGGCGGGTAAAGCCATTAAATATGTTTTATAGACATTAAAATAAGAATTTCACACCTGTGTGCAACACTATACTGGATGGAAACTGGTAGACTGTGTCTGGCGCAAGCGCAGGTGGACATCTTTACTAAAGCATTGTGGTGATTCCTTGTAGTGTGGACACATTCACTACACACAAAGCCCTGAGAGGCTCCTGCTCATTCTTCCCCCACTCAAGGACAGTAAAAAGGATTGCTTGTCTTCAACACACACCTACCAGCTATACCTCCCTCCTTGGTTCGCACAAGGGTGGGGTCGGGTTGAAGAGTGGTATCCTGGAACACTGTAAAAGGGCATAGCCACATTTGTGACTTCCTGTATGTTGATGCTAGCATGTTGCCTAACATGGTTTGGGACTCCGTGTACAAGTAGATCAAGTTCATTTACCAGTTTAAATAAAATAAAGGGCTGGGCGAAGCCAGCTATATCAGGCATCATCTCTGCGAAAAAATAAGATATTTGCGTATCACTATGCTCCAAACTTTCACCTGTTCTTTTGGTTTATAGAAAGTTGTGCTCCATTATCGCTGTTTTAACTCCTATGTACAGATGTATTCCCAAATGTTTGGTTACTTGAGATGTAGTCTAGTGAGCTTGACAACAGCAACATTTTCTGGTGGGCCAACTAATGTATGTACTACCCTAGCTGGGTGTTTATTATTTCGATAAAATGCTAAATAAAGTAGCATCATTCCCATCTTGATAGTTTTGATGGTGCTGTATTGAGGTCTGAATTGGTTGCTAGTGTTGAACAAACATTTGCAATGCAAACGGTCTCGCCTTTGGGACTATATGTATTTATCTATGCAGCACATTAGCCTGGGTGCTGAAACATCTACTGTTCTTTAACATGGAGGGAAAGTAAGCACCAAACTGTGTGACACGGCAGGTATGTGAACACATGGAGAGAAATATTTCATTTCAGCGGGCATTTCTTTATGTGGAATAACAGCAGCTCACCTGTGTCATCATAAGATGCCTTTTACACCATGAACAGGGTTACTAAATTCACATCTTAACTTATGCAACAAATATGTAAAGCTTTGCAGAGAAAGCTTTCTTTATGTGGACCATTTTTTTTTGTTTTGCAATAGATTTTACTTTATTCTTGAAAATCAAACAAAATTGGTGAGAGGGTGCAACACACGTTTTACTCCCTTTAAACCCTTCAGTGGAACCATCACACTGGCAGCTAGCTGCTCTGAAAGCTTGAAGATCTCCAGACAGGCTGGAGGAATCTCTAAATTGGTCAAGTGGTCCACTTACAGGGAAGGAAGACCATCGCTACCGACCAAGGTCCAAATTACCCTCTGGGAATGTAGGGAAAACATTTCTTTCAAAACACACATTTGAACTGTAATGTTGATCTGAGTGCATAAGTGATGTTTTGTTATATTTGATTGAGCTTTTGTGCAGCTTGTACGCTGAAACGGCTTCATGGTAGGTTATGAGACTACACTGTGGAACAGACAAACCCTCTGCCACATGCATTGTCACTGTACACTGCCAGTATGACTTTGTGAATGAAGTACAAGTGTGTTGACAGGAAAACAGTTTCTTCAGTCAGCATACCATCTGGCTAGCATGCCTCACAGTTGAGTCTGCAACTGACTCCAGTATTGTCATGACGAAAACTCCCAGAATTCCAAGGGGAGAAATGGGAGGGGCGAAGGGGAAGGTAGCTTCTAAAACATTAATTACAACAGTTACCTTAGGCAGTGAGATGGAACTCAGATTGAGAGAGCAACACAACGAAAGACTGATCTACATCTGAAAGTTAAAGGAAACTTCTCCGATTCCGGAGCTTCCTCTGCTTTTGGAGGCGAGAGTCTGTGTTTTCTCCACCGTACCAAATGTATGCTGGAATAAGTCACTTTCCAGATGAATCACTCTCGCAATCAGAGGGATTTCCATTACCGGTTCTCCCCATGGAGCGCTGCTCGTCCATACAGCGTGCATCGTTGGAATGCATTGTTAGTCCGCGCATTGCTAGACCGTCCGCGCCCTTCCCCCAACCGCGATATCTCTGAAAAACATGAAATCCCAAACCAGACACATTTTGTCAGAACCCTGCAATAACAAAGGCTCAGAGAGAGGCAAGGCCATGGCAGAAGCACAGTGTGAGCTTTGTTATGGCAGAAGCTGCATCGAGTCGCACTGTGAAAAGTCGAGCCGGCAGCAGAAATCAGCAGCACCTCCTTTGCGCGCATCATGATAAAGTGCGAGAGTGCATGTCATGCGTCACCCCGAAAGCACCCCGTCCTCATCCCACAGACGTTGTTGCTAACCTTCCCTCTCAGCTCAGTGAACTGTGATTATGATCTAAGCTGTGCTCTTTCCATTAGATCCACAGGAAATTTACGTTTTACAGCACCCACCCAAACAAAGAGTCTAACCGCACTAAAACCATGAATACCAAGAGACCTGATTCAGGCAGAAAACTCATGATGAAGTAAACAACTATTGGCAATGCAATAGGACTCGTATTTAAGCAAGACCTATTACATTGAAATGGGGAGTGTGGGCGGGCACGAGCATGCCTAGGAGGCTGTGGGAGGGGGGCAGGGGCCCCAAGAAGTCATGAACTGCGGGAGGGAGGGTAGGGAGGGACGGGAAGAAAGAAGTCTGGCCAGTAAAGGGGCCGGTAGCCATGGAAGAATACAAATGACTGACATGGCTGACATGAGGAGGGACTATCAAGCTCAAAACCAATCGAAAGGCAGCATTTATAACCTAAGCCAATGAAGAAGATAGGCTGGAGAGTGGGCGGAGCTTCCACAAAGCTTCCACACTATAGTGTATACTGCATGGCTCACAAAGCGATGGCAGCGCATTTGCGCTGCAAAGCTAGGCGAGACCGAAAAAGGCCTCTCTTCTTTTCACAAGGGCTAGTGCTTCCTGGGTTTCATAGAACCCACATACCTGCACTAACAATTCTTGGTTGACTTACACCAAAAAGTGCATATGTTACAGCAGCCAAGCTTTTTAATAATTGCTCCATTCTGCTTATGTCAGCAGTTTATGTATGTAGTTGTTCCCAATCAAATTTCGGACACCACGTTTGCCAGAGAGTGTTTGGCACCGAGTTGATACAGATGCTTCGGGTTTTCTTACCAGTCTTTCTGTTTTCTCTTTCACTATACAATGAAGTTCCTCCTTGAATGTCCATCGACCCCTAGTGGCTATTGTAGTGTTGTGTTCTATTCACCCTGTCCTTTACTTACTCCTTCTGCTAGAGGAGTGCATTGGTCAGAATCGGCCTTGTGCCTCCCTGTCTGCAGGTGTGCTGGCCTCTTCATGGTAATTCTCCAAAGTACAGAGACAATCCTGGGTTTGTCCACTGCTTTGAGGGCATCTTCCTTGAATGAAAGAAACTAACTTATGACATCCGTTACATTCCCCAAACCCATCTGCCTCGCACTCGCCAAACATGTCTCTTCTGCTCCTCCACTGTGAGAGAAGCCCCCCAGTTTATTTGTGTTCATCAGCCAATCACTGGTGAGTTCAACGCCCTTGGTCCAGCCTGAATCTGTAGAACTGCTTGCACACAGCTGCAGGACTCATTTGCTCAGTGGTTGTGACATGCCATCAGCTGCTCTATGAGGGAGGCCCCCCAGAGACTTCTAACTGTGAAAAGGAAGCGGAGCAACCTATTAAACAACTGTATAGTCTGGAAATCCTAAGGGCTCATGTCTTCCCAATAGAACAGTTCATAAAAATGGGCGTATAGTTTGGTGATTGGGCTTCTTTAATGTGGCTGCAAGATCTCAGGCAATCAAGTATCACAATAATTATTTAAACATACAGGCGATTTGAACAACGTTGCTTCTGCCTCCGCCCTTCACTACTGAATCTATAAGTGAATGTTCTGCACGTGTGCTTGTCCTTAGGGATGGATGGCCGCACCTTGGCACCATCTGTCAACAAGGAACTACTGTAATGTACGTGACACAACAATGTATACTTAAGCCCCAAACGCGATGACCTCACTAGGCGCTGGAAACGCCTTTTTTAGTTTCACAGAAAGGGAAGAAATGTTAATTTTTGGACCGTGTCGTGATTGGCCACTTACCAAAACCCGCTAGCTGAGGAGGGAAAAAATGAGTGTTTCAACTTTGCTCGTTCATAGTGTGTGCCTACTTTGAAGTGTGAATGCCAGGAATGAGGCATCTATCTCAAACAAACCACGAGCCTAATAAAAAAATAAAAAAAAGATTTATTTTAAACTATTTTTGCTCCGTGCCTAATGAGGAGTGGAGCAGGAAAGTTGTGCTTTGGACCATATTTCATAAATTAAATGTATAATAGTTTTGCCACTTAAGTAATAAGAAACGGCACAAAGTAATATTTATTTTTTAAACTTTTTTGATTCTTCTGAAATGCACACATCATCCATCGCCTGCAACCCACTGGTCGGTGAGGGCTAGCTTTAGGAAGAAAGAACCCCTTACCTCCACGTCTCCATCCCTCCACCCTTTTTATCACTGTGGTAGCTCTTCAAGGGGATATAAAGAGCTTGCCATTCAAACGCAATGAGTACCCGTTAAATCAGTGGGATCTATAATTCTGCAAAGGACGCCCAGCGGCACCCGTTGATGGTATCTGATGGTTTGAGACCTAAGGCTCTCAAAAATTTCGGGAGCTTCAACTTCCTATACTCTCTAGTCTAGAGAATCAGGTTCATAGCGGACAAATTGGTTTCACACCATATATTTGTGTTCTATGGAGAAGGCAATCCTTTTCATGGGAAGTATTTTCAATACCATAGCTGTGGGGCTTCTTTTTAGCCCCACTTCAGTGGCAACAGCCTATTCTCCTTTTGCATTTGCTTCATTGTCTTCAAAATTATCCTTTTTCACTCAAGCTTTTACACTTATCCTCCTTGGTTAGCCTAATCCCTTTGATTCCTTCTTCAACGTTTCCTCGTGCAAGGGAATGCTAATTTCCCAGGTTTCATATGTCTTGGTGGGCTCTCAGAACCTCTCTTCCCAAAGACACGACTGAAGCATGGTTCATTTCTAGCAGTTTATTATCTTCCAATGCATTTCGGACCTCATTGGTCCTTCGTCAGGGAACAAACTGCAAATAACAATGGAACATGTCTTACAAACTCATTTTAAAACCATGCATATGTTACATTTTCTGTCATTTACCCTCCATATCACGCCTGGTTACCACTAATCTACAACTAAATTGGTTCTTCGATTACCCGCCCTTTCCTGTGCCTTTCAACAACTCCCCTCTGGGTTCTCACTCAATATTTTCCCATTTACTTTAACCATTCTGTGGTTTCAACCCCCCTCGCAGCCTACTCGCACTCTGCTTCGCTTATACTGTTAATTTTGACCTCCTTCTGCCAACCTCGAACGTCTCCGTCCGTTTCTCCCGTTATTCCCACTTCACTACGGCATGCCTACTCGTTTCTATATCCTCCCTTCCCTTTGGACTCCCTTCTGTTCTTTCCCTTTAGCCGCCGCTCATACCTGCTGACTGGAGAACATCCTTCTTTCTTCGTGAATGCAAAAGCCCACTAATCCTCGTTACTCCGAGCTGTTTTAAATAGAAACCTCACTCCCTCCTTGCTATTGACCCACCCCTTCCTTAACCCGCCCTTTTGTTACACTTCCTCACTACCTTCTAATTAAACCCGCAACTACATCTCCCACAATCCCCAGCACAAGGCGTCTCGAAACATAGTTCAAAGTCTTATGCTTCCACATCGACCGAAACAGTTTGCAGCATATCCAGTGTAAAGACAGTCTTTAAAAAATATTATCCATTCTTTCTTGTACGTTATTTGTCCTCTACATCTGACTTGTGAGCATAAACTCGCTGGGATGAACCAAGTTCTTCCTCCTTGCACGTGTCCGTCTTTTCTCTGATCATTTTGAAACTCAAATACGTTGGATGCAAAACCCCACTGGGCTGAACATTGACATCTACACATAAACACGGGTTGCACTCCGTTTTTCTTCCACCAAGATTTCTTACTTTTTTTCATCGCTTTTTATAATCCATATTTTAACCCATGCGGCGTGCTCACTGCTTTTCGGGCCAGCCCACACTGCACGTGTTGAACATAAACACCATAGCTGTGGGGCTTCTTTTTAGCCCCACTTCAGTGGCAACAGCCTCGAAAACGTTGAAGAAGGAATCAAAAGGATTAGGCTAACCAAGGAGGATAAGTGTAAAAGCTTGAGTGAAAAAGGATAATTTTGAAGACAATGAAGCAAATGCAAAAGGAGAATAGGCTGTTGCCACTGAAGTGGGGCTAAAAAGAAGCCCCACAGCTATGGTGTTTATGTTCGACACGTGCAGTGTGGGCTGGCCCGAAAAGCAGTGAGCACGCCGCATGGGTTAAAATATGGATTATAAAAAGCGATGAAAAAAAGTAAGAAATCTTGGTGGAAGAAAAACGGAGTGCAACCCGTGTTTATGTGTAGAAGTATTTTCAATAGCCTGCTCTGCCTACACCCAAACCGAGGTCTTCTGCTTTCCCTATAGAGCTACACAGCCAATATATTCTGTCCCCCCCCAGCCCCTTAATGATTTGTGAGACTTCCCCTGGGTATTGTATTCCAGGACTACCCCTGGATGCCTAGGAGTCTGGACTACAAAGGCTGGTTCGATCTCAGCTAGCATAGGTCACATTCGATTTGTTCCCTTTCATTATCTTGTCCTCGATTGATAACGGTTTGTGAGATTTTATATTGGGTTTCCTTGGTCATTGCATTATGCACCAATGTGTGCGTCCTCTGATAGAGGCTTTCCCAATTCCTAGGAGATATGGGCACACCAAGGTCCCCTTCCCATTGTTTCTGGCCCGGTGTTTTCACAGTTGGAATGGGCACCAGCAAATATTTGTAAATAGCAAATATCACCAGTCTATCCCAAGATCCCTCCTTCTAAAGTAAACATTTTAAAGAAAGATGTCACAAAGCTTGTGGAAGAATCAAGTACTTTTCAGCCTTATTATCAAGCTATATACTGCACAATTAATTTGCTGTACTGTGCTCAGTGCAAACTATTTTGAAATATGGTGTAATAAACACACCTACCTTCATCGCCTCTACTACACCATGAGCTACTACATCAAGAAAATAGTTGAGAGTGAGCGCCATTTTATTTTTTAAATACCGTAAGGGATGGTTAAATAAATAGATAAACAAGGGAGAGTCTCGGGGCTCCATCGAATGCACTGTATTTCCCCGCAATGTGATGGAGGTGATGAAGTGGTCTGGCGATTTAGTGGCACGCATTAAAGTAGCAAACAAGTCTTCTTTGCTTATTGCGTAAGCAATACACACGGCGTAAAATACAATTATTCATTTTCCTCCTATGCAAAAAAGCTGTCTTCTGTCTAAAAGTGGTTTCAGATGACTTTGTGTGCATTTGGACTCCTGCTATGGTCTTGCTATGATTTACATATTTGGCTGCACGCAGTACATTGTTTTTTTGCGTTTAATGTACTTTTCAAATTGTTGTTCTAGATGCTGGCATCAATAACGCAGTGTCTTGTTGCTAGTAACCTAGACACACACTTTGCAGCAGCCACTGGTCTTTCAATAGTGCCTTCTCAGTTTAATGCTTTGAATTAATGTTTCATAGCTCTGGCTTCAAAACACGTGTGAGAAGAATGGGTGGAAGCACACACGTTCTCCAATTGTTTGGCGAGAATTGGTGGACAGAGGTGGAAAGGGCTTACTGCTGGGAGGATTTAATGAATTCATGGAGCATGCTCAGGTAAGAAACATTGAAAGAAATGTACTTGGGTGCAGTAAAAGGGTTCTTCACCTCAACTTCACAATATCAGCTTCATGCACATGTCCAAAGCAGCTCAGGCATGCCACATAGCCAGGAGCACTATGCCCACCCTTCACCTACAGAGCGACAGGTATCTCGTCAGCCTGAGGGATTTAGACGGCAATGGCAGTAACCTCTGGCTACACGTCTTCCACACTAAATTCATGCACTCTCAGTGGTTGACATTGCTATCCATCCATCTAGCATGACTACCATTAGCCCTTCTATAACTGAAATATATACTGAAACGGAACATCACACAATGGACACAACAACATCAGAGATGGCTAGAACAGAAAAAAAACATGATCATATGAAGACTGAGATCCCTGTCTGTGAGGATACCCCTGAATTACCTACAAAGACATGCCAGGCAACTCACAGCGCTACAAGATCATTGGAGTAACAGAAGCATGCTATGCAAATACCCATAACATAATATCTCTCTCCATCCTTTAGCGCAGCCCAAACTTCACATGATTCATAGACACTGCAAGTCATTCCCCTATTCTTGTAAAGTTGAATTGGAATTCTCTTGCTATTATAATTAATCTCAACAAAACTGATATTCGGTTGTATAAGAAATGTATATTGCAATCCAAAAAATCTAAAACTTTAGTGAAAATGGTATGCATCTTGATGGTATCTGTGAGAAACAAGGGCTCTTTGCAGTGTTCCCCCCCACTTTGTGCCCCCATTTTGACTACTAGATGCTGGCTTTCTGACTCTGATTACGCCCTGGGCCCTGCTAACCAGACTCAGGGCCTGTGCTCTGATTAAAAGTACATGGTGATTAGGTATAATTAAATGTAGGTTGTCAGTACCAACTGTATGTTCCTAGTATATGATAGGGCATGTGGGTTAGAGGCCCAGTAGATTTACTGCACTTTAGTGTGCACTGCGGTTCTAGGACAATTGTTTCCAGTCCAGGGAGGACCTGGCTTGACAGTTTGGGCTGGACTTTTCCCATGAGGCACAGGGTCAAGAATGATTTGCATATGGCCAAGTCTAAACTGGGGTGGCATGGTGAGCAAGATAATTATGGATTCAAGCCAGATCTCTTGACGGGGCGAATGTTTTGATTTGTTCTGCATTCCGTCCATCAGTAGTGTGTCATTTGCTTTCTCGCCCTAAGTGCGCCCGGTATGCCCAGACGTGTGTCCTGGGCTCACTGTGCCACTGGAATCAAGCTATCCTGGCTAAAGAGGAGTGAAACCCTGAGACCGTTCCTAGGATGCTTGTTTCCGGTCCAGGGAGGACCTTGCTTGGCAGTTCGGACTGGACTGTTCCATGAGGCACAGGGTCAAGACTGATTTGCATATGGCAAGGTCTAAACTGGGGTGGCATGGTGAGCAAAAGAATGATGGACTCAACCCAGATCTCTTGACTGGGGGGCAAATGTTTTGATTTGTTCTGCGTTCCGTCCATCAATTGTGTGTCTTTTCACTGCTGTGTTTCCTGCTGTCATTTTAAATACAGCCCTGCTTTGCAGGGCTAAATATTAGTGCTTTCTGGGTCAAGAATATGCCACACTTTGGAGGAACTTGTCATACTTGAAGGTGGCACCCTGCACCCCATTGGTCAGGGGGGGTGCACCCCTGCTTGTAACCCCAGAAGCACGGATTAATATGGAGAGCTGCCCAGATCCCTGCCTTGAAACTGTAGGAAAGCAGGATCTGCTTATTATGGTTACCCTCCCTTTTTGCTTGAAGTTGCACTGTTTTTGACTAGTCTGACTGGGATCCTGCTAACCAGGACCCCAGTCTATCTGCTTTCTCCTTTAAATTGTCATGCATGTACTTTGGTACAGTCCCGATTGGATACTGGGGTACCCGGCTTCATGGAAACATATCGTGTTTGATATCAAACACCTTGGAATTATACCGCCACACCGGTAACCGGTGTGGGAGGTATGATTCCACCCTTCTGAAGCGAGCTTCGTGAGGTCACTGGTCTATCCGGTGCCAGTCTTCTCGACCTGATTCAGAAAAGGGGGTGGTGATGAACAGAGTGTCTGAATTAAGCAGACCACTCTTACCCAGTCCAAAGATCAGGGCTTGATCCATCACCGTTATTTAGCTCACTGCACCATCCCAGCTCAGAACCTGGCTATATGCAAATCAGTCTGTCCCTGGCCCAGTGCATCATGGGAACAGGGCAGACTAAACTACCAAGCCAATTCTTCACCAGAAAGGAGACAAGCTTCCGGGGACCAGTTTCTGGCATTTCAGCCGTCGTCGGCCCGGCTTGCTTGAATCCTGATGCTGCAGTGAGCAAGGGACTCATGTCTGAGTATACCCTGCCACACCTATAGTGGCCAACAACGATTCAGAAAAGGGGGTGGTGATGAACAGAGTGTCTGAATTAAGCTGACCACTCTTACCCAGTCCAAAGATCAGGGCTTGATCCATCACCGTTATTTAGCTCACTGCACCATCCCAGCTCAGAACCTGGCTATATGCAAATCAGTCTGTCCCTGGCCCAGTGCATCATGGGAACAGGGCAGACTAAACTACCAAGCCAATTCTTCACCAGAAAGGAGACAAGCTTCCGGGGACCGGTTTCTGGCATTTCAGCCGTCGTCGGCCTGGCTTGCTTGAATCCTGATGGTGCAGTGAGCAAGGGACTCATGTCTGAGTATACCCTGCCACACCTATAGTGGCCAAAAACGATTCAGAAAAGGGGGTGGTGATGAACAGAGTGTCTGAATTAAGCAGACCACTCTTACCCAGTCCAAAGATCAGGGCTTGATCCATCACCGTTATTTAGCTCACTGCACCATCCCAGCTCAGAACCTGGCTATATGCAAATCAGTCTGTCCCTGGCCCAGTGCATCATGGGAACAGGGCAGACTAAACTACCAAGCCAATTCTTCACCAGAAAGGAGACAAGCTTCCGGCGACCGGTTTCTGGCATTTCAGCCGTCGTCGGCCTGGCTTGCTTGAATCCTGATGGTGCAGTGAGCAAGAGACTCATGTCTGAGTATACCCTGCCACACCTATAGTGGCCAAAAACGATTCAGAAAAGGGGGTGGTGATGAACAGAGTGTCTGAATTATGCAGACCACTCTTACCCAGTCCAAAGATAAGGGCTTGATCCATCACCGTTATTTAGCTCACTGCAACATCCCAGCTCAGAACCTGGCTATATGCAAATCAGTCTGTCCCTGGCCCAGTACATCACATATCGTGTTTGATATCAAACACCTTGGAATTATACCGCGACACCGGTAACCGGTGTGGGAGGTATGATTCCACCCTTCTGAAGCGAGCTTCGTGAGGTCACTGGTCTATCCGGTGGCAGTCTTCTCGACCTGGACAGCACAAAATGGATGCTGCGGACCAGAGACACATTTCTGCCCTCCTGCTGCTGAGCTAAGCTTGAGCAAGGAAAGGCAGCACAATAGGCATCCTGTCACATGGATTTGTGACCACCTCCCAGACAGGATTTAGTGTATTGGGGCTGGGTGGGTGCACGCTGAGACTGCTTGAAAGTCTGCACCTGGGGCACATCTGGTGTCCCTGTGCGTAGTCCAGTTCAAACCAGTTCTGGGGGCCGTTGGCTCCTGCTCTGGCGCAAAACTGGACAAAGGACAGGGGAGTATTATCCCCCTTGTCCTGACCTTCCCCTAGGAGGGTTCCCTGAATCTATCCAACCCTCTCCAGTGAGTACAAAAGGGCTTAGCTGGCTGTAAGACTTTAGATTGTTACGTGGACAAGATTCTACAAGAGGAAACCACTGACCTTCGACCGTCTGGACACGCTGGACTTCACTGGACCTCGGCTGGGCTCATCTTCATTCCCATTCTGTCTGAAGCTTTGTGTGTGCCCTTGCTCCCTAAGGCTCCGTGCAGGACCTCATGTGCACTAAGGACAACTGAAGAATCTCCCTTGGGGTGAAGGAGTCACTCCCCTGCATATGCAGGCACCTAAACGCCACTGTGACCGGTCTGCAGCTCCTGAGCTCCTGAGCTCCTGCGGACTCCGAAGACTTCAGCAACACAGGAGGTGGGTTATGTTATGTTATGTTAAATTAAATTTATTAAGCGCACGTACGCCCGTAGGCTTCATGGCGCTGTGGAAGACTGGCAAAACATAACATGTGACAGAAAGAAAAATTAACTAAGGATAAGCTTGCTTAAAGAGCCAAGTTTTAAAAGCCTGTCTAAAGGCTAACAGATCTTCGTGGAGTTACAAAGGTATATAAGGTCGATCTGCCCTCTCAGCCAGTTTGAGGCCAGTATCCCTCGTGGGGACTGCATAACCCGTACTCCTGTGCACCGCGACCATTTGCAAGTGCATATGCTTGTTGGCGATTCCCGAGCTTGTGCACTGGACTCCGTGTAATCCTGACCTTGAGCAGTCTTTGCACCTAAGAACTCCAGCCTCCTCGCACCGAGTGCACCATGGGCTGGAACTTTGCAATTTTGCTCTAGGTCCCCTCACAACTCCTGGTCATTCGGCCTGTGGGCCCTCCTGAGGGTCATCTTGATTTCTTTTGGGCTTTCCGGGTTGCTCCAGACGTGCCCTGACTTTCAATTGCTTGATGAGTCTCCTGGACCTTGCTGGTCCATATCGTTACCTGCTTGATCTTCCTGCATGGGTGGCTTTTGCTAAGGCTTGTTGGTGCTCCAGCCAGACACTGACCTCTCAGCACTCGACATCCTTCGCGGAACAGCTCACATCTGGCTCCTGGTTGTCCTCGACAATTCCTGGTCCCCCTGGCTGCAGAGTCAAAAATCCCTGCCTCACACCTGAAGCGCCTGACATCGGTGTGCATTCGTCTACCGAGCCCTTGGTCACTCTGAAGTGACCCAGACTCTATCCCCTCTGCTTTCAGGTTCCTTCCTTCCCGAATCCAGGCTTAGTTTCCACCAGACCCTTTTCACCTTCACAGCAGCAGTACTTCTTCACAGCCCTCCATTGAGAATGACTGCGATTTCCGGCACCAGTCCAGACCTATGCACCCGGCTCCTCTGGGATAGGTAACTCTGGTACTACGGTATCCACTGGTGGGGTGGCTCTCCAACCTCTTATGTCCCAAAGAGTTTGTTCGAAGTCTTCCTAGAAGGGTCCTTAAACTTGAAATTTCCAACCACGACTTTCTCATAGAGATCCACGGAGCATGCAGTTTCCTCACTGCACCCGTTTCCTCACTGCACCTGTCCTCTGTTGGGTCGCTGTGTCATCACCTTGGGTGGTGCCTTGGGGTCCCAGGTATTCTACTTGCACTAGGCTCTATCTCTAGTCAAATCTTGATTGTTATACCACTATTTTAGTATATGGTTTGGTCTCCCCCTGGAGCCCACTGTGTATTGTGCTACTTACAACAGTTCAATTGATATCATATTGTGTGCTTTGTGTTCTATCCTCGTGTAGAGGATAGTAGAGAGTGTTATATTAATAAATTCATATTTTTGTACAACTACTGTGTGGTACTCCTATCATTTGATTAATTCGGGAGGTGATAATCTGGTAAAACAAGCTGATTCACATTCCTTCAAGATTAAGCCTGAAGGCTGCTCTCCACAGCTACCAGTAGGATAGCTTTCTAACGGTTATCTTTGAGCTCAGCAGTGGACTCACTGAAAGGAACAGCTTAAAAGATCTCCACTTGCATCATCTCCACCAAGAAGCACCCAGCTGGCAGGGCCGTACAGGCCATAGCGGCCACAGGGAAATCCCCCGGTGCGCCGCACGGGTGGGGCCGGTTTTGGGCCCCTGGGGGCTGTTTTTGGTGGATGTATAATGTTACAACGCAGGCTATTACAACGCCTGCCTTTACAACGCGGTTTTTACATCGCATACCTTTACAACGCATAGCGCTTAGAGGTGCTGGATAGTGAAAAGTATAATTTTCTATTCCAACTCCAGTCCCCGTGGACACTAGGGAAGGTGTTGGATAGAAAATTAAACTTATTTCCTATCCTAGAGCGCCCCCTAGCGCAATGCGTTGTAATGGTTTGCTTTGTAATTACCGCGTTGTAACGGAAGTGCGTTGTAAAAGTTTTGTTGTAAAGGGTGTTTACCGTTTTTGGTACAGGGCCGCTTTCGCAGCATAGCTGCAAAATCGGCCCTGTACCAAAATCGGCCGAAAACCGGCCCCAGCAAAGTGCTCAGCGGCCCCTCCAAACCCCACCCCCCGAGTGGGGAGGGGGGGCCGGCCGAGTAATTTGCCGGGGCCGGTTGTGGTTCCCAGTCCAGCTGGACAGCTTTCCGTGTATTTTTAAGGATTTGGCCATGTGTGTTGTGGGTCTTGTTGTACCAACTTCCCAATGAGCAACTCAGAGAATCTAGAACTTTGGAGAGGTGTTGTGGACCTACCAAGACCCAAATGAAATGCCAGGAGTAGAAGGGGATTCCCTGCTGGAACCTTGAAATGCACAAAAGAGGACTGCACTCAAAAGGACTGCACCTGCAGCACTCACAAGGATTTACAACAAAAGGGCTTTGCCTATCTTAATGGATAAGGAGTGGACTGCCTGATCATAAACAGGTAGAAAAGTGCTAGAAGGGTTACCTGAAACATCGACAACGAGGACAAATCCAGCTGAGAAGCTTTACTTGGATTTTACTTGGATTGACCAAGTGCATTATGGAAGTTGTAGTCTCAGACCCCAAGAGGCAAACCAGAGCTTCTAAACCCTTGGCTGGTGCTTTGGACAACTTTCCTGTATCAAGAAACACTTCTGGAAGTAAGTGTAAAAGTGTTACATCACAGATGCCCTGGACTTTTGACCTTGTCCCGCTCCAGCATGACCTTTTTAACCCTGCGAGTGCTATTTGGTTCTAAGCGCTAGTTTTACTTTTAATCTTTAAAAACTCACATCTCTTGTTCCTTACATTGGAGTTTGGTGTCTTTCTAATCATAAAAGTATTTCCTATAGTTATATATTAGTGTTGGATTTTTATTGTGAGTTTTGTCTTACTTATTTAATGTATTCGTCTTTTTATTTGCTTTACACACCCGTCTCCTAAGTTAAGCCAGCTACCCAGGGTTGACCAAGGCAATCATTTATTGAAACCTTGACTGGACCTTATATTGTGTTTATGGCCTTATTACTAGTGGTAGGTACCCACCTACACCTACTAATAAACCACCTTCCAACATTTGGTGATCAGCCGTAAGGATAGTACTTGTGTTTGACCACACCATATGTGTATTTAAGTGAAGATATTTGAAAATCCGCTAAATTGACCTAGAGAAAAATTTATTTTGATTCATTTTTTAATTACGTCAAATTTGGATTTTTCTAAATGTTTCTTGTGTTCAATTGGTGCTAACATTTTTTGTGACCCAAAATAAGGGATACTGTGGAGCTTCATCTGGTTAACCTGACTAAACTCGCTGTAAATAAGCTTAGCATACAGGATAGTGCTTGAGGGCTGCAAGCTGCTAATGAAATGAGAAAGCAGAGATGGTTAGGTCCCTTAAGGCCTGGGCAGTTACAGCTCAAGATAATGAAGGGGAAGAGGACCCCACCAACAACTTCAAGAAGGAAGCAAATGACAACTCACCCATAACTTCTAGTACCAGCTTCAGGCTCCCAGCTAGCAGAGGGAGGGGAAGCTCCCCCACAGTGGAACCTGGGCTTTCCCTTGCAGAGAGACAGCTTCAGGCTCAGCTAGCATACATATCTATCGAAGAGATGAAATGGACTTGGTAAATAAGAAGAGGGCAAAGGGGGAAGAGAAAAGAAATGATGGCAGTGAAGATCAGGAAGGTGATGAGATGTCCAGGGGTGATGGGTTTGACCACAAGCTTCCCATGGGAATAGTGCCTACGTATGTAGAGGGTTACAACATTGGGAAATGGCTGACTGCATTTGAAAGGGCCATTAAGATGAGAAGGGTCCACTCCAAATACTGGGGTGCTCTCCGGTGGGAGATGATCCCAGTAGCTGGGAGGGATATAATCCTAACCCTAGAGGGTGATAAGACAGAACCCTACTCTCACTTGAGAAAATGTATAATCAGGAAATTTGGTCTCAGGGTGAAGATCAGGGACACCTAGAAAGTAAACACACAGTCCTGGGTGGACTTTGTAGACATCTCAGTGAAGGCATTAAAGGGCTGGATTCAATTTAACTAGGTGAGTACAATGAGGGGCCGTACCACTCATTCCTAAAAGAGCACATTCTGACTGTTAGAACTGGGAGTCTCTAGTTGGCAATGGTATACACCTTTGACCAAATAGGGACCCTTGCTTCTAAGTCCAGGAAAGGGGATTACACTACTGGATAACCCCTGCTCACCCCCTTGGTAGCTTGGCATGAGCAGACAGGCTTATCTCAGAGGCAGTGTGTTAAGCTTTTATGAATATGCACAGTAATACAGTGAAAACACTACAGATGGGACACCACACATGTTTTATAAAAATAAGTATTCTTTATATAGACTTAACACAAGAACACAAACGACAAAAATCCACAATACTGTACTTAAAGTTGACTTTAAGATGGAAGATGTTGACTAATTCAAGTTGATGGTAAATGCGACAAAGTTCTCACAAAAGTACCTGGATGCGTAGCGCAAAACAAACAAAAGGTTTGCAGGAATGGAGATGCGTTAGTTTCTTGCTTCGGGGTAGATGATGTGTCGCGCCTCATTGCTTGCGCAGAGATGGGGATGCGCCTCAGTCCTTACCAGAGGGGAGGTGATGCGTAGATTCTCGTGATGCGTTCCGGTTGCGTTGCGACAAGATGGAGCTTCGATGCAACGATCCGGTACGATGCGATAAGATGGCGCCCTTGATGCGATGATGCAAAGACAATGCATACACGCCCTGGCAGTCTTGCGACGACTCTGTACTTTAGAGCCACGATAGGCCCTGCAACACTCTTTTCCAATGATGCGACGGCAATCCTCTCGGTGGCGGCACGCTTCTCGGGTGATGCGAAAGCAGACAGATGCGACGAAGACACGCTTCTGGGGAGATGCGGTGGCAGCATGCTTCTCCGGCAATGCGACGACTACAGCTGCGACGGCGACACGCTTCTTCTCATTGCATCGTGCTTCCAGCTCCCAGCAACACGTAGGCTTCTGCAGATAGAATTCCCAGCAAGGAAATTCAGAGGGGAGCTGGTGGTGAAGTCTTTTGTCCCTGAGACTTCAGCAGGAGGCAAGCACAAGTTCAAGCCCTTGGAGAAATATTCTGCAAGATGATGAAGTACACACAAAGGGCCATATGTATCAAGCAAATTCGCATTTGCAAAGGCCGAAATTTGCGAATGCGAATTTGCTAAATGGAATGTATTAAGCAAAATCTGGTGCAAAATAAGGAATCGCAAAATTTGCTATTCCTTATTTTGCAATTGCATTTAAGGAATCACAAGTTTTGCGATTCCTTAAATGCAATGTATGTAGGAATTTTTTTTAGCAAAATGCCCTTAAGGAATCGCAAATTACCACCAACTTCTAGTTGGTGGTAATTTGCGAATTCCTTGAAAAATGCAAATTTTTACATTTTTCAAAGTGCCATGTGACACACATACATGCCTTTAGGGCATGTATGTGCACCACATGTGCACCCATGCATATTTCAAGGGTGCAACAGGGTGTCCTTTGGACACCCCTGCACCCTTGAAATTATTCCAATTTGCGATTAGCAAATTGCGAATCGCAAATTGAGAATAACTTCCTATTCATTCCTATGGGCCTCCTGGCCCATAGGAATGAATGGGAAAGTATCCCTTAATTGCGATTCGCAATTTGCTAATCGCTATTAAGGAATTCTAAGAAATCTCAAAATAAATGCGATTTTGTACATACATACCCATCTGCGATTGTCAAATAGCGATTTCTTAAAAATCGCTATTTGAGAATCGCAAATGGGTATCTTGATTCATATGGCCCAAAGTTCTTTCTCCTCTCCTTGGCACTGAAGACACCGCTGTAGGCCAACCCAGCAACACCGGACACTGGAAGGGGGGCAGTCTACTCCTACAGCTTCCTTTGGTTCTTCCCCTTGGCAGAGGTTTGTGTTGTTGTTCCAGGAGTGATCTAAAGTCTTGGGGTCTGGGTCCCCATATTTATACTACTGTTCTCTGAAGGCAAAGAGACCTTTGCACAGTCCAAACCAGTTCTGGTCAGTCCTGGAGGACTCTGTTTACATGACTTTTTCTTTTCTTTCACAGTGCAGGGCAGAGACATCAGACGCACCACAGGAGGTAGAGCCAGCATTGTGGAGGGAAGGCACAGCCCTATTAAGGTCCCAGATGCAACTCCTCCAACCCATCTGCATGTAGATCTCTCTATTCAGTCCTGTGCTGAATCACCCTGTCTCATGAGATCCCCCAGCCCCTGTCACTCACAGAACCAGACACACAATACACAACCTAGCAGAGGCGGGCTTGGATGGTTAGGCAAGAAAATACCTACTTTCTAAAAGTGGTATTTTCAAACACAGAATGTTAAAACCCACTTCACTCAATCAATCAATCACAGCATTTATATAGAGCACTACTCACCCGGAGGGTCTCAAGGCGCTAGGGGAGGGGCGTCCGCTACTGCTCGAACAGCCAGGTCTTGAGCTGCTTCCTGAAGGCGAGGTGGTCCTGGGTCAGGCGGAGGTGGTTCGGGAGGGAGTTCCAAGTCTTGGCGGCCAGGTAGGAGAAGGGCCTTCCTCCTGTGGTGGCTCTTCGGATGCGGGTGACGGCGGCGAGGGCGTGGCCGGTCGATCGAAGTTGGCGTGTGGGAGCGTAGAAGTTGAGGCGGCTGTTGAGGTATCCTGGGCCTTGGTTGTGTAGGGCCTTGTGTGCGTGGGTGAGGAGACGGAAGATGATTCTCTTGTTGACCGGGAGCCAGTGCAGATCTCTCAGGTGTCCGGAGATGTGGCTGCCACGGGGGATGTCCAGGATGAGTCGTGCTGAGGCGTTCTGGATCCGCTGGAGTCTCTTCTGGAGTTTGGCGGTGGTTCCGGCGTAGAGGGAGTTGCCGTAGTCCAGACGGCTGGTGACGAGGGCCTGGGTGACCGTCTTCCTGGTCTCGGTGGGGATCCACCGGAAGATCTTATGTAGCATGCGCAGGATGTTGAAGCACGACGAGGAGACGGCGTTGACTTGTCTGGTGATGGAGAGGAAGGAGTCCAGGATGAAGCCCAGGTTGCGTGCGTGGTCTGTTCGTTTGGGTGCGCTGCCCAGGGCGGGGGGCCACAGGAGTCGTCCCAGGCGGAGGGTGAAGATCCCAGGATGAGGACTTCCATCTTGTCCGAGTTCAGTTTCAGGCGGCTGCTCATCATCCACTTGGCTACGTCTGTCATCCCTTTGTGTAGGTTGGCTCTGGCGGTGGCGGGGTCGTTGGTGAGGGAGAGGATCAGCTGGGTGTCGTCGGCGTAGGAGATGATGTTGAGGTTGTGTTGGCGTGCGATGGCTGCGAGGAGGCTCATGTAGACGTTGAAGAGGGTTGGGCTGAGCGAGGAGCCTTGAGGAACGCAGCAGATGACTTCGGTGGCCTCTGATCTGAACGGGGAGAGGCGGACTCTCTGTGTCCTTCCGGCGAGGAACGAGGTGATCCATTCCAGTGCCTTCTCCTGGATTCTGACGTTGCTGAGGCGCTGCACTAGGGTACGGTGGCAGACAGTGTCGAAAGCCGCGGAGAGGTCTAGGAGGATGAGGGCCGCTGTTTCTCCGTTGTCGAGCAGGGCTCGGATGTCATCGGTAGCTGCGATCAGGGCGGTCTCGGTGCTGTGGTTGGCCCGGAAGCCAGACTGCGAGAGGTCGAGGGATCCGTTCGTCTCGAGGAAGGCGGCCAGCTGCTTGTTGACGGTCTTCTCGATGACTTTTGCAGGAAACGGGAGCAGCAAAATGGGGCGGTAGTTCTTGAGGTCGGTGGGGTCGGCTGATGGCTTCTTTAGTAGAGCGCTGAGTTCGGCGTGCTTCCAGCTCTCCGGGAAGGTAGCGGTGTCGAAGGAGGTGTTGATGATGTCCCGCAGGTGGGGTGCGATGACAGCGTCGGCCTTGTTGAAGACGTGGTGAGGGCAGATGTATTTTATCATTCTGAGTTCAGGCATACTAAACTTGAATTTCTACCATGTTCCCTGAGTCCGTTTGGATTATAAAATGTATTAATTAAACTGCCCATTCTGGCCTATGGGGAACAGATAGCCTTGCAATAGTGGAAAACAAAAGTGGCTGTAATTCACTATTAGGACAAGCACACACACCAGGGCAATGCACTCTGCCCTTGGGCCTACCATAGGGGTGTCTGATATGAAGAAAAGGGAGGGTTTAGGGACTGGCAAGTGGGTGCACTGGCAAAGTCGACATGCAGTACTGGCAGTACTGGACTGCCCATAGGGTCTGCAATGGCAGGCCTGAGACACACTTTACAAGCTGCTTCTGTGGGTGGCACAACCAGTGCTGAAAGCCCACTAGCAGCATTTGATTTACAAGCCCTGGGCACACATGGTGCACTGTACAAGGGTCTGACAGGTAAATCAAATAACCCAATCATGGAGTCACTAATCAATACATCAATTTAACATAGGGAGCACTTGCACTGTGGCACTGAATAGCAGTGGCACAGTGCCCAAAGCATCTAAACCAGCAAAACATATCAAAAACAGAGGAGCCAGTCAGAAAAAATGGAAGGGAGACTCACACCAATGGTCCCAGGTCTAACACTGACTCATTGTGTACAAGGGAAGTTACACTAGTATCTAGTAGACTCTAAGCTGTCTGGTCCCTGGGAACAGAGGGAGACAGCTGATGAGTGGGTGAGAAACCAGGTTTTCAATCAGCACCATGGGGTAGACTCCAAGAAAGGGGGGTTAGGCCTACAAAAGCCAAACGAGGGATGTGGTAAGCCCACCACAGAGACTCCCTCGGTACCCCAGAAGTCTAAAAATAGTGAAGTAGATCCCACCTCCACTCTGATAAGCAGAGGCAGGGGGACCCAGGGCTCCAAAGATATTTGGACAACAGGGTGTGCTTTGACTGTCCGCCGACAGGGTACTTCAGGGGTGACCCTGCCTGTTCCAA
Source organism: Lissotriton vulgaris (assembly GCF_964263255.1). NCBI lineage: Eukaryota > Metazoa > Chordata > Amphibia > Caudata > Salamandridae > Lissotriton > Lissotriton vulgaris. The sequence goes on from NC_141687.1 coordinate 420,822,851, forward strand.
GAAGGTGATTCGCACTGGGCTGTCCATTGTAGCCGTAGTGGAGGACTCCTCATATGAGGAGGTCCTCATAGCATTGTGGTGGGAGATAGGTCCAAATGGTAAGCTGATGATCCCTGAGGGTGGAAGAAGGCACTTCAACTCCATTCAGGTGAATGGGATCCCTGCCATTGGCATGAGACATAATTGTGCCAGTCATACCCTAGTGAGTGACAGGTTGGTGCCGAACGACATATATGTGCCAGGAGAGACAAAAAGAGTGATGGTAGCCACAGGTGATGTAACAACCAAACCTGTAGCCTTGGTCCATCTAGAGAGGGAGGGCACATTTGACTGGTATAAGGTGGTAGTCTGTTCTAGTTTAGGCACCATGACCTTGTTGGTAATGGTGGGGTTGCTCAAGTGTTGGGTAACGTCTGTGGCTAAGCTAGGTGTTACCATAGCAGAGTGAGGGATAGTGGAGGTGGGCACTATACTACTCAAACTAAAAAGGGAGGAAGAAAATGAAACAGCTGTGATGTAGTTTCGGTTTCAATTGGGTCCTGTTACTGTAGAGATAGGCCAGCTTCCCAAAGGAAGTGACCTTGGCAGTGAGATGTAAGGCAGAATAGGCATTGCAATTGTGCAGCCTGGTTTCTTTACTTTCTTCCTCACCTGACAGAACAGGGAAAGTCTGCCAGGGTTGGGTTGAGTCTCCTCGGCTGTTGGCTGGGGGCTGGTGGGTGTACAGGTAAGAAACCAGGGCTGTTTGCAGTGTCCCCCCAACTTTTGCCCACATCTTGACTTCTTGATGCTAGTTATGTGACTTTGGTTGCCCCCTGGGCTCTGCTAACCACACCCAGGGATTTTACTCTGATTAAAAGTACAGAGTATTTAGGAATCATTGAAAGACTACTCATAACCTACTTGTAAATCCCTAGTATATGGTAGGTGATGTAAATGTTGCTCAAATATGAATTTATCTTAAAGAAATAAAAAGACAAGAGGCGTTTGGAAAACCAGGACCAAGTTGGTTTCATGAAACGCAGTGGCCGGGAGAACCTCAACAAAATGCGTCTGGGGAAAGACTCTCTGTGTACAAAGTTTTGGCTGACATTATGTACCTCTCGTGAGGTACAATAAAATAATTTCTGCATTCTTGAAAAAGCATCTCAGTCATAAATTAACCTTTTGGTCATCTGGTAAAAACACATTTGGCTCTTGACCTCCGGGAGAGCTTTTGTGGGCCGGTGTGTATGTGCTCAGATGCCTGGCATGAGGAGCGTGTGATCATTACAAGTGATGTACATGTTGTGTCCTGATTGGCTGAGTGTTTCTATCTACATGTGGTATTTTTGGGAAACAGAAGCCTTTGGCCAAACGTGTTTTTTTGGAGCCAATTTCCTCTGACCTTTTTTTGGTGCAACTATCTATCTAAGGGAACGATCAGGGTTTTCCCTGGGCCCGTTTGTCTTTGGGTTAAGATAGACCCCACCTGTGACCTGTTATTCAATAGGCGTGGGTATGGGCTGTAGGACCTGCCTGAACTCTAACTCTGGGTTTATGGGGCAGTCACCTTGGATAAATTTGACAGCAATGATACAAGTTCACTGGAACTCTTAAAAATAATATAGCAGTCACTGATATAATTGTTTGGGACATTCTCAACATTGTGTGTACAGTTGTCATAGCGTACACAGATATTGTCTTTAGTGATATTGAAATATTTATGCATTCCTAGATCATGGCAGTTACCGGTAACAACATTGCCATTTTTACATCTATTAAGGCATACATTGACAGTTCTACTGCAGGTATCGCCGCTGTTGTGGAGGCATAGATTATGGCATATATTGACATTGCATTTATTGGCATTGACATTTTATGTGGGCACAGATTATGGGTTACTCTGGCATTGCATTTATTGGTATTGCAGTTGTTGGGTTGCATATATCATGATATTCGTTGACATTGTATTTACCCATTTCAGCTCAGATTTCTAGTCTAGTAGATTTAATTCAGTGTGCACTACTGAGTTGGCTGCTGTCATTTTAAAGACAGACCTGCTTTGCAGGTTGCTTTTAAAATAAAATGATATGCAAATTCGATTTTGGCATCAAAGGTACTTCCAAATTCTTAAACTATTGTATTTTTACATATAGGTCACACCTAAGGTATATCCTAGGTGCCCCCAGGGTAGGGTTCCATTTAAAAATATGCAGGGACATTTTATAAGATGTTTTATATGCCCTGGTGAGGGAAAAGCTGCCACTTCCGTTTATCCCCATTGTAGCACATTGGCTAAATAGATTAACATGGGAATATTTTAATAAATTATAACTATTGACAGGAGTGAGCTTAAAATATAATTCAAAGACTTAAAAGAGTAGTTATGATAAATCCAACCACTTGCCATTGTTAGATTTATTATAACTGTTATAGAATAGCAGTTATAGAACTTGCTTTTCTGATGTGACAGAATCGAGCCTTCCAGCAGCCTCTCCTGATTGGCCAACTTTTGACCGGCTGAGCAAAACCGCTCTGATGAGGTGTGACGTGGCCTTACAAAGACAAAGGACATCTGGTGGGAGGAGATCTGCAGCTGCAGAGTAAAAGGCAGGATGAGGGTGTATTAGCCAAACTGGTTTTCAGAGAGGGAATGACTCATTCTCACCCCCACATTCTGCACCCCAAGCCAGACAGGAGACCCAGTAATTGAAGTAGCGTAGGGGCTGGAGGGGACGTGTTAGGGAAACGTAGCCATGACAGTGGTCCCAACTTCCCAAGGAACAACTCAGAGATTGTGGAATCTTGGATTGGTGTTGTGGACCCTCAAAGACCAAAAGAAACGTTTGGAGAAGAAGCACTGCGCTGCTGGGCTGTTGGACGGCACAAGAGAGGACTGCACCTGCTGCACTCATAAGGCTTCACAACAAAAGCGTTTTGGCTGTCTTGAAAGATGAGGAGTGGACTCCCTAATCAGCGACAGGTAGAATAGTGCTGGAAGGGCTACCTGCAACATCAACAAGGACAACTCCAGCTGACCAGCCTCACTTGGATTTTACTTGGATTGACCAGGTGCATTGGGAGTGGTAGTCTCAGACCCAAAGAGGCAAATCACAGCTTCTGAACCCTTGGCTGGTGTTGTGGACATCTTTCCTTTATCAAGAAACACTTCTTGAAGTAAGTGTAGAAGTGTTACATCACGGGTGGGGTCCCGGTCCAGCGCAACCTATTTTTAACCCTTTGAGCACTATTTGCTTCTAAGTGCTAGTTTTACTCTTAATCTTTAAAAATTCATATATCTTTTTCCCTACATTGGAATTTTGTCATTTTGGGGTCATTTTTATCCTAAAATATGGCTTATTGTTAGAAATTGGTGTTGGATTTTTATTGCGTGTTCTGTTTTACCTATGTAATGTATTGGTGTTTTTAAATGCTTTACTCCTAAGTTAGGCCTGACTGCTTGCAGCCAGCTACCAAGGGAATAATTTATTGAGACCCTAACTGAACCTTTTATTGTGATTGTGGCCTTCTTATGAGTGGTAGGTATCTACCTACACCGGCTAATCAACCTACTAATAAACCACCTTCCAACAGTATAGTTGTGACGAGTCACTATTCCCCCAAGATTAACCTTTCATGTGTCGTTCGAGGCAGCCCGTCTCCCCCATATCAATCACACTTCTGGGTGTTCACTCAGACCCCTAATGACATATTCCTTTAGCTGTTGGTTAGTGTCAGTCGTAGGCCCTATATACACTGCTTACCCCGTCATTGTCTCATCTTTTGTCCAATATCTGTTCCCTCCTCTTTTCCTCCTACGCCTCCTGTTTTTCCTTCTCTCATTGTGCTTTCTCGTCCTTGGTAAACAGCACTTAAAAACCGACCAAGAAGAAAGGGAAATTGACATGCAGTAAAGTGCTTCTATCCTTACAGCAATTCTGTAGCCCGTGTTTTTTTAAAATTTTAATCATGGCTTCGGGAAATGATCAAACTAGTAGCATCAGAATGCAAAATGTAGACCTATGATTGATCAGTTGTTGTTATGTGACCTCAACCAGAATGATTGGGGCTCTATTCCTGCAATAATACCTTGTCTGAACTGCGTTCCAGTCAGAAGCTTAGTGAAGCCAATACTGTCGCAACAACGCCTTATTTGAGGAGCTTAAAAAGGTGGGGGCAGCTGGACAGTGGTGCACAACATGGGCAATCTCTAAGCTTGTGAGATGAGTAGAAAACAGGCCTTTTCGTTTCTCAATTAAAGTGAAGTTTACCCACATTTTGCCACTGGGGAAAAGGCCAGGATGTCAGAGTAGGATAGGAATACCTTTTTTGTGACTCAATTACCCTTAGTCCACAGTACTTTCTTATTATCAGCACTGTCCCTCCAACAGTTCATTCTCACGTCAGACTGTTCATACAGATTGGCTCTTTTTAGTGAAAGAAAAAGCTCAGTCATAGATATAGGGGCGTCCTTTGTAGCAGACATTCATGTGTGGTTTCTGCGAAACTCTGCATTAACCTCTCTGCAGGCAGTTTTCGAACCCACCTCTTGGCGCAGCGAGCCTCAGCGAGTTAATAAAGGGAAGGAGCTTATAAACTCCTGGTAGTGGAGTGATGCTGAAGATAATGATTTTTCTTTTATCCTGGGCCTTCCATGCTTATCTGGAGATTAACAGCAATGCTTTGGAGGCAAGGGTATGGTGGAGTTGAGGAAGGAAGATAAACCTCCGTGGTAATATCACTTCACAGTGAGTAATATTCAAGCACTGTATTACTTCGTCTGAAGTCCTAACAGTAGAAAACAACTAAAGCCACCATAGTCTTAATTCAGGATGTTGAGAATAAACCCACCAAACTGCTGATACAGTCTCCTTTCCTCATTAGTGCTGTTTCTTACATCGGGATGAGTCTTTTTTGCTATCATATTGTTATCGCCTTGTATTTTAGCATTACTACTTCAACAGCTCCAACATGATGACAGATTTGATGCTGAAGATTGGTGAAGAGAATCTGAAGACCCATATAGAAATTCAAAAGGAAGAGGAGGAGCGCCGAAGCCTGATTAAACCCCTAGAGGTCTGGATAACCAGGTGAGTCTTTGATGGTTTTCCAGTCAAGTTTAGTAAATCGAAGAGGAGCGTGCGTTGATTGATTGAGTGATGGTGGTGTAAGAATCGGTGGTGCTGGTGCCAAGGATGTGACCTTGGCATCCAGAACAATGGAATTCTTCTGTCCTTGGTACTTCCTGTGATCATACTTTTACAGTAGTTTTCACTTTGCACATATCATGAAAGCACACACAGATGTGTTAGTGGGTCGAAATTGTAGCAAACGAACAGGATTAAGATTGCCATGAATTACCGTTTCCCTTTTCTAGGATACCCCCAGAGTCAGTCTGGGCTCCAGATTTTCATCCACGCCTTTCATTGGTGAGGGGGGCTTCTTGTTGCAGCTCAACCCCTGTTAGTCTCCAGGGGAGCCAGGACTACTGGTGGCAGACATTAAGGACACTAATAGAGGGCATGAGGCATGACCGAGATCAGAGGAGACTGACAACTATTGAGCAGTGTCGTAGAACTCAAAATCCAAAGCGAAGAAAGTGAAGGAACAAGAGGAAGAACTCCAAACGGGAGGAGAAGCATTGCCAAACCAGCATAACATAGCGTCTAGAGGCGTCCAGAGGAAGTCAGGTGGCACCTTAATGGAATATCTCAGTGACTAGTCTTCAGCCCCACTAGACCTGGCCTCTGAAGCCTGGGGTACATAGGGGAGTGGACTATGGAAATCACCAGTATACACCCACAATTTACTCTAAAATACATACAGTTTAAAGCAGGCCCTGTGCCCACAATAAATTATTTACTTACTTGCTTACTATTTTCATACTTGGGTGAGTCCGATTTAGTCTTGCATCTCTCTAAATTATTTGAAGACCTTTTTAGATAAATACATGCGTTGGAGCAATGGATACAGCACTTCTCAAGGTAGGTCCAGTATATATGAGTATCAAACATAACCAACCACGGCTGGCCATGAAAGCGGAGAAAGTCCGGGGACCCTGGAGGACACCCTTAGATATATATTGAATAAATAGAAGAAGGAAGAACTCAAAACTATTTACTGGTAGCAAAAATTAGTAGAGCAGGTTTATGTTGCATAATGTAGCAGTTCTGAAAAAATGCAGATTGTCTGAACAGAAATGAAGATCTTAAAAAACATTTTTAGCTATTATGCTTCATCTCAACAGTCCATAATCACAGCTGAGTTTGCAGTACACACCTAAAGACCGAATATAAATTCGTTCAGAAGTTGATGTTTAAGCTAGTCTCTGATAGGAATGCCTCCTTTTTACTTTTCCTCCAGCCTTGTTGATCCAATCCTTAAGTGCCCGGTGCAAGTACAAGAATATAAAAACATTTATTGTTTCTCCTGGGCATGGTTGCTTGTCAAGTTAGCAACACTCCCTACAGTTTGAATCATTCTTCACGTAAGGCAACAGATAATCCAGCTAATTGGTCATCTTTATTATTGCCTCCTACCTCCCAAAGCAATCTAGTTCAGCTTAAGTCCTCCACAATGGTGGGGTCTGACTAGAGTATAATGTGATGTTTTGTTTTTGATTCAATGTTCTTTATTGGATTTGCATTTTTCCAACCTTAAAGTTCTGTTAAGATCAATTTTTAGGCATCTTTGTTACAAAAACTATATAAGCCCATCGGGTTGGTTATGTTTTTCTGTTAGAAATTTGGGTCTCTAGTTGGCAGAGGTAGGTACATTTGTCCAAATAGGGACCCTTGCTTCTACTCAGGGTAAGGGGGATACACACTTTAGATAACCCCTGTAAGAAAGTGGCTCTGTATATACTGTACCAGAGTCCACAGCCTCCTGCGGTATGGCAGATCTAAAACTAGATATAGCCTTACTCTCCAAAGTGGTAGCTTGGCCGAGCAGTAAGGCAGTACCAGAGGACAGTGCAAAGCATTTGTTGTACACACTCAGCAAAAGGTTTGACACACTCAAGAGCTGAACTCTAGGCAATTGTTTTGTATCAAAAGATATAGGTATTTATTTTTAGAACCAACAAGGTATCAAAATATACTTTCTCAGCATAGATTACTTCAGTTAAATACTTTTCAAATAGGCAATAGTCTCTTTGAATACAATAGTTACAGTTTGTTACAATAGGCAACATAATTTCAAACACAATGCAACATTGAGCTCAATGGGAATTTTCAGTTAAATGCAATTGATTACTTTGTAGATTACTTTTCTAACCACAGGAATTGATCCTGGATTCAGTCCTGGAACATGAGTTGTAAACAGATAAGCAAAAGAATTTTGGTTACAGTACTGATTTTTAAGGAATATTATTGTATTTTAAAAGTTGACACTTAGAAACTTTTTCAGTTGAAATTACCAGTGTTACCCTATGGAAGGAAATTCAGTTTGCAGGTAAGGTAGGTTCGCGTTACTTTGTAACCCAGTACTGGACCCCCAGGTTCAGCACTGGGACCTTGGTCTAAAACAGATAAGTAATTACGTTTTGGTAGTTGGTACGATTTTTAAAGAATATTTGTAGTTTGCAAAAATCGACACTGAAGAAATTTCACAGAAAAAAATCAATGGTTTCCTATGGAAGAAAATTCAGGTTACTGGTAAGTACAGTTAGGATTCCTTTTTTACGGTTTGTACTGGGCTAAAAGGTGCATCACGGAGGTCCACACTTAAAAGAATTTCCAAGTGAAACCAGTTAATGTTAGCCAATGGAAGAAAAGTGAGTTATCGGCTTTTAGGTAAGTACTCGACTGGCAGAGTTAAGGTTCTGGGCATAGACTCAGGGGTCTCCCGGAGTCAGGTAGGTACAGTTGGTACACCCTCAGCGGCACAGGGAAAACCGGGTGCAGAGGTAGTTAGGCCCAATGTTATTGAATGAGAGGCAGGGGGCCTTCGGTTGGTGGCTGCTGGCTGGCAGGCCACGCGGCTGTGAGAGCTGGGCTCCTGGTCACTTGCCCAGGGCAAATGGGGGAGTAGGGTAAGGCAAAGGTTGCTCGGCCAGGAGCACTCGGACGGCTGGGTGCAGGGTGCTTTTGAGCCATCGAGCGCTCAATGTTATTCAGTGGGAATCGTGAAAGGTTTAGCAAAGACTGCAGGCTCAGGGACGGAGGATTTTTGGGAGTGACCAACACTTCGAGGGGTAAGTTGGGATCCTGGAGCTTAGGTGGGCACCCTGGAGTTGGGCACAAGGGGCCGGGGGCGCCGGGTGCAGGGGTGTCTTTTGGCGAAGGAAAATCTTACCCTCTACTGGTCGCGGTTGGAGGGGTCCCTGGTTCTGAGTCTGCAGGCGTTGTCTGGATCGTCGGGGAGGGTCCTTGGGCATTGGATTCCAGGTCAGGATCACCGGGGGGACGTCCTCATGGTGTTTGTCCACTTGGGCACAGGCCGGGCTCGGCGGGTGCAGAGTGGGCTGTGTTCGCGGTTCCTGGCTAGCACCAGGGGTTTTGCTGTTGGAGCAGAATCACTGCTCGTGAGAGTCCCAGTCTCTAAGTGGGTCAAGGCAGGCAGGTCCTCAAGGTTGCTATCCGCAGGAGACGCCGGGATTTAGCAGGAGCAGGTTCATGGATCAACAGGCCTGTAGGGCTGGGGCCAAGTCAGTTGGTGTCGTCCTCTTGTTAGCAGCTGCAAGGCAGGTCTTCTTCTTCTTGGTCTTCTTTCTTGTTTCGAAATGGGGATCTGAGGAAGGAAGATTCAGGGTGCCCCTAAATACTACATTTAGGGGCATTACAGGTAGGGTGAGGGCAGGGACTAATAGGTCCCTGTCCTGGGGTGGGTACACCCCCTAACCTGCTCCTCTCCTGTGGGAGGGGGCAGGAGCGTAGCTGTGAGTGGATAGGGCTCCCCATCCTCAAGATGGCGGTAGCCAGGGGTCGTGCCTCACCTCGCCTCCTCCACCTGAGGGGTGGAGTTGGCACAGGCTGGCACACCCCCTTTCCTGACGTCGGGTTTCCCGCCAGTCTTCCCGCCAGAATGGGGTCAGAACTGGTGGGGTCCAGTTGCTGAGTACAGCAAGTGGCCTGGAGACGCTCACAAAGGTGGCATTCCTTTGAAGCTTCCCCCTTCCCATCCTGGGCGAGGAGACCAAGCACCTCGCCCAGGATGTGCGTTGTTGCAGGCCCAGGAGAGTGGGGTGCTCTCCACCCAGGGGTCCAGCAACATGTCTGCTGTGTGGCAGCCTAGGTAGCCTCTCAGACAAGACGTGGATTGTAGGTTAGGTTTCAGGGGGCATCTCTAAGATGCTGTTTGTAGTGTATTTTACATTAAATCCCACACTGGCATCCATGTGGGTTTAATGTACTGAGAAGTTTGATATCATACTTGTTAGTCTTCAGTGTAGCCATTATGATGCTGTGGAGTTCGTAATGACAACCTCCAAGCACCATATACTCTTAATAGCATCCCTGCATTTTCAATGTCCAGGAATGGCCCTGGGTACTGTAGGGGCACAGGGCTCATGTACCTGTATCCACACCCCTGGCATAGGGCACCCAGCTACAGGGGTGACTGATGTATGCCAGGGCAGTGGGGATGTGGTCATAGCACACGTGGATGTGTGCCATGTCGACTCTTTGTTTAGATCTGCACCAGGACACTCGGCCTGCAAAGGCAGTGTGTGTGCATGTGTGTCAGGGTGCTGGGCCCCTTAGGGTGGCACAATAAGTGGTGCAGCCCTTAGGGCTCTTCTCTGGTCATAATGCCCTGGGTACCCATGGTACCATTTACTAGGGGCTGATATGTGGACAGAGATGCACCTGATTGGCAGGAGCCCAGGGCACACTCAGTCAAAGCACATCAGAAATTCTGCAAAAAGTGGGTGCATACCATGCAAGAAAGATGGCACTTTCTCACAACCCCTGCTCACCCCTGGGTAACGCGAAATGAGCAGAAAGGCTTATCCCAAAGGCAATGTGTCAAGTATTTGTACTCAAAACAAACAGTAATACAGTGGTAACAAAACAACAAAATCCAATATACATGTAATAAGAATATGACTTTTCAAAGTTTTGAAGCAACATGGTCCATAGAAAACTATGAATGCGTGATTCTACACAAAGTACCTATAGATGCATCAGAATTCACAAGGCCAAGAAGCCGCAGAAAAGGGAAGCATCTAGAAACAAAGAGATGCGTCAGTTCCTGAGTCCTTGGGAAGGTGATGAGACCGTTCTGCTGCACGTAGGAGAAGTGATGTGTCGAATCCGGACTGTAGTGGAAAGTGATGCGTCGACTCCAAGATGGTTCTGGTCTGTGGGTGATGCGTTGCGAAAACTTGCCGTACATGTGCGATTTGTGGAAATCCTGGATGTGTTGGCAATCGATGCGGCAGCAGCAAGCGGTGCTGCATCGGTTTCTTCAGCCTTAATCCCACAGTGCTTTGGTTCTTGCAGATTTGACAGGCGCAGTGTCGTGTCTGCAGCAGTGTGGCGGTGCGTGGAGATTCTTTTCGCACAGCGGTGCTACGTCAGAAAAAACAGCCGCAAGAAGGGTGATGCGTCGATTTCTCAGCTCTTCAGGTTTCTTTCAGCTCTCAACCGCTGGAACAACCTACAATACTGGAATAGGCACCTCCTGGCACGTCAGAACTCTCAGCAGCAGAGTTCAGGGGAGATCGGAGTGAAGTCTTTGTTTCCCTGAGACTTCAGAACAGGATGTCAGCACACACATGCCCTTGAAGATTCTGCTTCAATCAGGTTCACAGCAAAGTTCCAGTGTTTGCCCTTTCGTTGGCAGAAACAGCAACTGCAGGCCAACCCCACACAACACACAGCAAAGGAGCAGTACGCCTCATCACAGCTGTTCAGTTCTTATCCTTGGCAAAGGTTCCTCTTGAGTACAGAAGTGATCTAAAGTTCTGGGGTTTAAGGTCTACTACTTATACCCCATTTTGTCTTTGTTCTCTATGTGCAAGAGTCTCTTAGCCCAGTCTAAACCAGTCCTCTCCTCACTGGTCCAGTATGACCACAGGGGGTGGAGACAGCATTGTGCAAAGGAAACAGGCCTTATTCAGGTGCAAGGAAATCTAGTCCCACTACTATAAATGCAGCCAAGCCCCATTCAGCTCTGAGTCATCCAGGAAGTGCCAGGCACACCTCAACACCCTGTACCCTGCAGTGACTGTCTACAGTTAATGTGTATCCCCAGCCCCTGCCATTCCAAAACCAATCACTCAATCCACAAGCAGGCAGAGGCCCACTGAATGGTTAGACAAGAAAATGCCTACTTTCTAAAAGTCACATGAACTGTAAAGGGGTAACCCTGTGTCCCTCAGAACCTGGGCATTTATGAAATGAACTACAACTTGTTCTGTCAGGAGGGTCAAGTACTTAGCATTCAGTAATGAATATGCACTTTCTAAAAGTGGCATTTTTAAACACACAATTTAAAAACCATCTCTCGTAAAAGATGGGTTAATAAATTCAGAGTTCAGAGAGCCTAAACTTTATTTCTGTATCTTGTCCCAGTAGGAAGTTATACTTGTAAGATATTACAAAGTATCTCCCAGTCTATCCTGTGAGCAACTACATACCATACAGTTGTTCTACGGGATCTGTTCCCGCAGGTAAGAAGCCAACCTATGGAAGGAACATATTTAGAAAAACATAGGGGTGTTATTGAGACTTATCTAAACCTCACCTCAACTATGTAAGATCGTGCCTCATCAGTTGCAGCAGGAAAAGGACACACTTAATGTTGTGTCTAAATAAAAAGAAGTTTACAGGCAGTCATTAGCAGGTATGTTAGAAAACCGCCGGTCCTACTCGTGTATTTAAAATGACCCCTGTTTATCTTAGTCTAGGGCTCTGGTGCTAGCTCGGAATGCACTGCAGCTTGTGGGCGGCCAAACTGGGTCGGGCCCGGTACTGCAGTGCAGCTGAGGACCTTTGTGAGCCCATGTGAGTAAGCAGAAGGATTCAATAGCAGTAAGGACTGAGTTGTTATCTCTACAGCACTAGTCGCCACAACTGCTTACCTCCGCTGCTAGTAGGAGACATAGGAAGAATTCTCAAAGTGTATTCAGTACTCATCTGCTCCAAAAAGAAGCCCAGTGGGTGACCTACCCTGCACCGCTGCATCCGGGCTGGTAATGTCCCTCGGTGTGGGCTGGTTTTTATACCTCTCCTGATTGCAAACAGGGGCTGGACGGAAACTCAATGGTTTTCACCTGTGATGGAGCTAGTCATGCGGCGAATAATCTAGATGGGCAGAAATGAGGAGTATTATGTCGCCATCTTGGAGTGTTTCATATGCCTTGGAAAGGCACTTGTTAGATCAAGTGTGATATGCATATTCGTCGTAAAACGGCCAAATTTCCTAGTAATTGGCAGAAATTGGCACCCCACCAACAGCCGCTGGTTATTGGGTTGTAAAGCGGGTCTTAGATGATAAGTTCATATGTAATTTGGTGATAAGGCCGGAAGTATAATGATTATTGTCGGCCATCTTGGAGGGGCTAGGATGCTTCCCCAAAGCCTGCGTCTAATATGGTTTAGCATTGCAACCAGTCCCTTGTTTAAGGATGGGCATCTATAATGTCGTCATCACCCAATCTCATAGAGGAACGTGTCCTCTGGTGTAACAGGTGGTGCATTATTTATTATTGTTTCTTCTTGCCTGTTACGAGGGGTATGTGCGCATCCTATTATTGAGCGCATTGTATAAAAGCATGTCGGCCTGCGGTATGGAAGCCGCGTATTGACCTTTTTTAAGGAAGCCGCGTGTTGACATATGTTACTGGTACACCTCTCAATGGTCATTGTGTTAGGGAACACTGTGCTCGAAAACCAAGTAATCCGCTATTTGCAAGGGTCTCCCACGGGATATCATCGTTGAGTCCCTGCTGGTCTGTGCCCAAATGGTGAACCCATCTTTGTTCCATTCTAAAGAGGGTTGAGTGTGTAATAACAGGGTGGCTCTCTAGTACCACCCACCATACACTTTCTGGGGGTGTTTCTCTTCTTTAAAATGTGTGTAAGTCTTGTGGTGGTTTTTGACAACAAATGTTGCTTTTATGTTAAGTTATTCTTGTTTTAACTGCTCTCATGTCATCCCTATGTATTGTTTGTTACACTGGTGTTAGATCTGGGGGTCTCTAGTTGGCAATGATATTCACATTTGTCCAAATAGGGACCCCTTCTTCTAAATCAGGATAAGGGGATTATACTCCTTAATAACCCCTCCTCACCCCCTTGGTAGCTTGGCACGTGCAGACAGGCTTATCTCAGAGGCAGTGTGTTAAGCATTTGTGAATATACACAGTAATACAGTGAAAGCACTACAGATGGACACAACACAGTTTTTATAAAAATAAGTATTCTTTATATAGACATACACAAGACTACAAACGACAAAAATCCACAATAATACACTTAAGATTGCTTTAAAGATGATCAAAGTTACTTAGTTCAAGTTGATGATAAATGCGACAAAGTTCTCAACAAAGTACCTGCATGTGTAACGCAAAGTAAAGTGAACAAAAGGCTCGCAAAAAGGGGAGATGTGTTGGTTCCTTGATCCGGGGGAAATGATGCGTCGTGCCTCAATGCTTGCGCAGAGTAGGGGATGCGTCGTAATCCTTACCGGCGCGGAGGTGATGCGTGGATTCTCGACCTGCGGACCCGCTGCGGTGCGCAAGATGCGCCATGATGCGATGCGATGATTCGGTTTGCGATGCAAGAAGATGGCGCCTTTGATGCAGCGATGCGATGACGATGCGTAGGCGCCCTGGCAGCCTTGCGACGACTTTGTACTTCGGAGCCGCGACAGACCCTGCGACATGCTTTTTCAGTGATGTGATGGCGACTCTCTCGATGGCGTCACGCTTCTCCGGTGATGCGACAGCAGGCAGCTTCGATTAACACACTCTTCCAGGGAGACGCGGTGAAGGCTCGCTTCTCCGGCGATGAGACGATTTCAGCTGCGGCGGCGACACTCATCCTCTCGATGCGTCGCGCTTCCAGTTCCCAGCAACACGCAAATGTCTGGAGTCAGAATTCCCTGCAGGGAAATTCAGAGGGGAGCTGGAGATGAAGTCCTTTGTCCCTGAGACTTAAGCAGGAGGCAAGCACAGTTCAAGCCCTTGGAGAATATTCTGTAAATGATGAAAGTCCTTAAAAAGTTATTCTCCTTTCCTTGGAAATGAAGTAACCACTGCAGGCCAACCCAGCAAATAGCGCACTGGCAGAGGGGCAGTCAAACTCCTGCAGCTTCCTTGGTTCTTCTCCTTGGCAAAAGGTTTCTTGTTCCAGAAGTGATCTAAAGTTCTTGGGACTGTGTCCCAATATTTATACCCCAAAATCCTTTGTTCTCTGAAGGCAGAGAGACCTCTGCCTAGTCCAAACCAGTTCCTGAGCACTTTGTTTACATGACTCCTTCCTTTCTTTCACTGTGCATGGCAGAGACATCAGACGCCCCACAGTAGGGGGAGCCAGCACAGGGGAGGGAAGGCACAGCTCTGGATCACTTTCTTGACAAGATTCCTTCTCTCCTTTCACGGTGCAGGGCAGAGACATAAGACAACCCACAGGGGCTAGAGCCAGCATTGTAGAGGGAAGGCCCAGCCCTATTCAGGTCTCCTCCCTCCCATCTAGCTGCAGATCTCTCTATTCACCACTGGGCTGCCCCAGCCTATCTCCTGGAATCCCCCAGCCCTGTCACTCGCAAACCTAGACAAGGAATACACAACCTAGCAGAGGCAGGCCTTGACAGTTAGGCAAGAAAATACCTACTTTCTAAAAGTGGTATTTTCAAACACAGAATATTAAAACCAACTTTACTTAAAGATTTATTTGATCATTCTGAGTTCAGGCATACTAAATTCGAATTTCTACCATGTTCCATGAGTCAGTTAGGATTATAAGAATGTAACAATCGAACTGCCCATTCTAGCCTATGGAGAACAGGTAGCCTTGCAATAGTGAAAAACTAAAATGTCTGTAATTCACTATTAGGACATGCTACACACACCAGTGCATGTCCTACCTTATACTTACAATGCACCCTGCCCTTGGGCCTACAATTGGGGTGTCTAATATGAAGCAAAGGGAATGTTTAGAGACTGGCAAGTGGGTGCACATGCCAAGTCGACATGGCAGTACTAGACTTCACACAGGCCTTGCAATGGCAGGCTTGAGACACACTTTACAAACTGCTTCTGTGGGTGGCACAACCAGTGCTGAAAGCCCACCAGCAGCATTTGATTTACAAGGCCTGGGCACACATGGTGTACTGTACTAGGGGCTGAGAGGTAAATCAAATAACCCAATCATGAAATCACCAATTAGAACATCAATTTAACATAGGGAGCACTTGCACTGTGGCACTGAATATCAGTGGCACAGTGCCCAAAGCATATAACGAGCAAAAACATATCAAAACAGAGGAGGCTCCCAGTAAAAAATGGAAGGGAGACTCGCACCAATGATGCCAGGTCTAACAACGGGCATGTGATCAGATAAACACATCTGGCTGTGTAACAGTTTGTGTGTTTTGTGATCCTCCAGATGTAGGAGTTGGACAGGGTTAGCTCCTTGGTGGGTGTTGTTTGAGGGCACACTGTGCATGAGCCACATGGATAATGACCCTGGACCGGTGGTAGATCCCATAGTGATCTCTGCTCACTGGTGTTTGACGGTTTAGGTCTGGTGTGGATAAGTATATCCTTGATGTTTCTAGTGCGTTTAAACGCAAACCGAGGTTTAGAGATCTCTAGGGAACCTGTGTTGAGAATCCTCCAATGTTTGTTAGTAATCCTCTTTATTTTGTTAGAATCTGGGGTAAAGGAGATGACACATGTCAGTGTATCCTCCAGCAGAGCGTCTTGGTGATTATTCCTGGCTCTTTTCTTTGATGTCGTTATTTGCTTGGGTGGGTACTGTCTATCCAAAAGATTCTTAGATAAGGACTCTGCCTCCTTTTTGGAATCCTCAATTGAGCTGCAATTTCGCCGATTACGCGGAAACTGGCCAAATGGAAGATAATCTCTCAGGGCCCGTGGGTGATGACTACTGTACAGCAATAAGCTGTTCCTATCTGTTAGTTTTTTTATACATGGTGGCACTTAACTGCCCATTGTCAAGTCTAATGGTGAGGTCCAAAAAAGGTATACTATTGGGGGAGATGGTGTGTGTGAATTTCAGATACTCAGTCTTAGTGTTTATCCACCTGCAGAAGTCTTCACATGTGGACAAATGCCCCCTCCAGAAGATCAGAATATCATTGATGAACCTCTTCCACAGTCTCAGGTTATCTTTGAAGGGTTTGTTAGAGTGTTGGATGACCTCCTCTTCAAAGGCTGCCATGTAGAGGCAGGCCACACTAGAGGCAAAAGTGCTCCACATGGAAGTACCCTGAGACTGTTGGAAGAGTTGTTTGTTGTACTTGAAGAAATTTTCTGTGAGTGCCAGTGCAGGTCATTGCATTATGAATGTCACTGGTGTGGGTGATGTCCAATCTATTTCATTGAGAACTGATTCAATGACTGTAAGTGTCTCTCGCTGAGGGATGTTAGTGTACAGTTGTTCTACGTCTAAGGTCACGAGTAGGTTAATATCTTCCATGTTTCTCAATTCCCCTATATTACGTAGGATGTCAGTGGTGTCCTGTATGTATGAAGTTGTTGACTTGACCAGTGGCTGGAGGAAGTGATCACAGAATTTTGAGAGAGGCTGCAAAATGGAACCTATACCCGAAACCACTAAATTACTAGGAAAGTTGGCCATTTTACGACGAATATGCATATCACACTTGAGCTAACAAGTGCCTGTCCAAGGCATCTGAGACGGGTCAAGATGGCCCACATAATACTCCTCAGTTCCGCCCACCTAGATTGTTCGCCGCATGATTAGCTCCATCACAGGTGAAAACCATTGAGTTTCCGCCCGCCCCCGTTTGCAGTCAGGAGAGGTATAAAGACCAGCCCACACCGAGGGACATTACCATCCCGGTTGCAGCGGTGCGAGGTAGGTCAACCACTGGGCTTCTTTTTGGAGCAGGTGAGTATTAAAGACGCTTTGAGAATTTTTCCTACGTCTCCTACTAGCAACGGAGGTAAGTGGTTGTGGCGACCAGTGCTGTAGAGATAACAACTCAGTCCTTACCGCTATTGAATCCTTCTGCTTGCTAACATGGGCTCACGAAGGCCCTCGGCTGCACTGTAGTACCAGGCCCGACCCAGTTGGGCCACCCACCAGCTGCAGTGTGTTCCGAGCTACCACCGGAGCCCTAGATTATGATAAACAGGGGTCATTTTAAATACATGTGTAGGACGCGCGGTCTACCTCGCATCCTGCCTTGCCCATTAGCGCCACTGCACGGATTTGTTAGCGACTAAACGGGGCCACAAGAATGATTGAATTCCGGTTTTGTTACATACCTGCTCATGACCGCATTTAAACTTCTTTTTATTTAGACACATTACGTGTGTCCTTTTCCTGCTGCAACTGATGAGGCACGATCTTACATGCTTGAGGTGAGGTTTAGATAAGTCTCAATAACACCCCTATCACAGCCTACTTCCTCACCCCTGCTGGTTTTATTGTATTTTAAGTCACAGCTGTGCTATAATCATACCAGCAATATCACTGCACACTTTTATTCTCCACGTTTGAAAACTAGAAGTATCAAGCTACATTGATCAAGCCGTAGCTGATCTATATAGAGGTCATGTATATACTTAATGAATTATTGTCTGATGTATGATGAGCAATGCACAAATAATGGGAAACATCCTTTACGACGCAACTTTTACCACGCAGTGCCTTTACAACGCAGGTTTTTCAACGCAAGCTAATAATTCGGTAAAAATTACCGAATCGTTAAGATTCGGTAATTACTGAATCGGTATTTACCGATTCGGTAATTGCCATTCATTCCTATGGGCCTGGTGGCCCATAGGAATGAATGTCAATTACCAAATCGGTAATTACCGATTCGGTAAAATAGGGAAAGAGTCAAGGGTGGCAAGGTGTCACTTTGACACCCTGTTACACCCCTCAATAGTGCTTGTGTGCACATGTGGCACACATACATGCCCTATGGGCATGTATGTCTGTCACATGGCACAGGTGTAAAAGCTAATTATCCTGTTTTGGACTACCAGATGTCTCAACTCACGAAGCCCGCAAAGTTCCCAATTTTTTATATGGTTTAAATTTACTTGGAGACCTATTTGAGTACATTATTTAAGCTCAGATATTGGGAACCATCGGAGCCATATTTTTTAAATAGGAGCAGAAGTCTTGACGCATATTCTCTTAGTGTCTTATATCTAGTCCTCTTTGGAAATTTAGCAGTTTTCAAAAAAATTGGAATTCGAGAACCTGCCTCTTGTATCATCTTTTCAAGAAAAAAGTTATCTCTAGACTGATTAACCCTCAATAATCCTGCCACTATATAAAAAAAAGCTGCTTCATAGTAGGTCTTTAAATGAGGTAGAGCCAAACCTCCTTGATCTACTGAAAGTTGTAAATGTAAATGTAAATGTAAATGTAGGTGTACTTATATAGCGCAACCTGTCACCCAAAGGGCATCCTGGCGCTTGCTTAGGGAACCCGTCCTGGTATTCCCCTGTGAGAGGCCCCGGCAGGGTGTCCACAGGGTGAAAGCCAGGCATCCCGCCGCGAGGGGCCGTTGTGGAGATTAAGCAAGCTATTGCCCAGAGTTGCAGAGTGAGACCCCGTGAGTCGAGTAGGCACCGGAGCGAGAATTGTCGAGGCCGTGGAATTTTTGAGCCCGAGGCCCGCTGAGGCGGGGAATCGAACCCTGGTCCACGGTCGATCCCAGCATCCGGGTCTGCCGCCTCTAACCACTGAGCCACACTTCTCCACATTTTATCAAACCATTTTAATTGGGATGGAACCTCCCTGGATTTCCAGTTTTGGAGTATTAAAGATCGAGCAACGGCACATGATATAAATTCCGCTTTATTGAACCTACTCCTATCCTTGCATATACCAAACAAAGCCACAGGTAGCTCGACTCTCGATGCTTTATTGCCCCAGATAAATCCTCTCAGCATTGTTTCCAGTTCTTTAAAGAAACATAAATACATTTTAGTGGGAACGTTACTAAACAGAAATAGAAGCAGCAGCAAAACTGACATTTTTATCAATGATACCCTGCCTATTAATGAAAGAGGAAGTAAAAACCATTGATCTAAAAGTTTCTTAATTTTATTCTTCATTCTAGTATAATTCAGGACAAAATGTTTATGGTATTCGCAGGTCACGAAGATACCCAAATATCTAATTGGGTCCCTTCTTGCGGCTTGGGCCTGCAGATAAATAGGAAGAAAGTGTAGATCGATATTCAAAGAAAGGACCTCCGTTTTTTTTGCATTGATTTTATAGCCCGTTAACTTTTCATAGTCTTTGAGCTCGCTCATTACACTCTCGATATTCTCCTTTTTAGCTGTTAAATATAGGATAATGTCATCAGCAAACAACTTTAGCTTTGACATGCCGATGATAGGGGGCTAAATAGCCGCATTATCCCTAATCTTTACCACTAAAGGTTCAATAAAAAAAGTGAAAAGCAAAGGGGACAACGGGCAGCCCTGCCTAGTCCTCCGATTTACTTTTATCTTCCCGGCCTGTTTAGCGTTAATTATTACCTGAGCCGAGGCTTCCTGGTAGATATTATGTAACATCTCAATGATTAAGGCCGGGAATCCAAATTGGCCGAGAGAGTATAACAGTGCTGCCCAGTTGACCAGGTCGAAAGCCTTTTCTGCGTCAACCATTAAAATACAAGCTGGAGTCAAATTAATATTAAAATAGTCCAATGCCTGTATTAAGAACTTGGTATTGTCCGCCATATAATGTCCTGCAATAAAACCAGTCTGATCTTGGTGTATTACTTCCTGGGCAGCAAGTACAAATCTTTCCGCCCATATTTTCATGAGAAGTTTATAATCCGAGTTTAATAAACTAATCGGCCTGTATGAGTTTACGTCATCTGGGTTTTTATCTTTTTTAACAAAACATATAATTTTTGATTCTTTAAAATCCACAGGTACATGCCCACCTAGTCTAATATAATTAAAAAAAAATTTCAGGGGTACTACTAGTTCTTTAGAGAAAACTTTATAAAATTCAATTGGATACCTATCCTGGCCACCTGCCTTTGCCCAGGATGTTGCTTTTATACAGTCTAGTATTTCAGCAGTGCTTATTTAGAGCCCAATTTGATTAAACCGATTTTCCGGGATTCTAGGGAATCTCTATATTTGCAAAATATTCCTGGATAATTTCTTCCTCTACCTGGTATTCCGTAGAGTAGATGTTCTCGAAATGGTCTAGGAAGATCCTTGAGATCTTATCTCCATCTACCTCCTCCTGTCCGCTCTGGGGGTCTCGAATTTTAACTATCTTTAATGACTCCTGCCTCTTTCTCACAGAGTTAGCCAGTAATTTCCCTACCAGCTGGCTATCTTGATATACATTTTGCTGGTAGGCTTTCAAACTATTTATCCCCTCCAGAATAAAAAAATCCCTTAGAAGTGCTTTGGCCTGTTCCAGTTGATTTGGGCGCTGTTGGAACTGTAGGGCATATTCCTTCTCTACGGCAGATTGTAGCTTAGATATTTTTAGGTTTGTTTCGTTCGCCTATGCGCTAGTATAAGCGATAATCTGGCCGCGGGCTGCTGCTTTAAATCCACCCCATACTGAAAAGGGTTCAGCTGTATTATCATTAATTTAAAAATATTCTGTGATCCACTTTCTGAAGCCTGAAACCCAGTCCCGATTTTGGAGCAGGGTACGATCCAGCTGCCACCTGGGACGCTCCCCATCCCCTACTCTAAATACTAGCTCAAGTTCAATTCTGCCATGGTCGGAAAACTGATTGCATCCAATCTGAGTTTTAGAGATCTGAAGAGATCTAGATATGAAAAAAAAAATGATTCTGGATGCTGTACGAAACCGCTGGGAATAGCATGTAAAAAATTCTTTATCTGCGTTCCAGCAGCTCCAGGGGTCTCTTAATTGGTATTCAAGTAAGAGCGCTTCAAAAAACCGATTTGTTTTAGGTTTTAGTTGCTTCTTTTTGTTATTAGAAGTATCCATTTTCTGGTCTTGAATATAATTAAAGTCCCCTCCTAAAATAATCTGTCCTGGGGCCCCCCTTAAAACTTCATAAATTTCTGTCAAGCCTGAAATGTCATCAAGGACGGGGCCGTAATAGTTCACAAAATTCACTACTTTCCCTTGCAGTTTTGCTGCTACCCATAACCACCTACCCTTGGAATCTCTTTGAATCTGTAAAAATTCCCAGGCCAAATTTCTCAAAGTAAATAGCGACTCCTCTCTGGGCAACCCCTGCTGATGAAAAAAAAACATGTGAGAAGTATCTCGGTATAAACAACTTGGGGGCATTAGACTTGAGATGTGTCTCCTGGAAATAGACCACCTGAGGATTAAAAGATATTACCCACTTCAAAAGGGCCCCATACTTCTGTTTGTTTAGCATTCCATTAGCATTAATTGACAGGATATTGCATGTATTAAATTTCATCTACCAAATATCTTATGCTTGTTAAGTACCTACCATTAAAAATTGAGAAAATGCTATACCTACTGCACATGTTCCTTTTTACTGCATTTACCCCTCCCCCCCACCCTGCCCTCGAACGTGGAAACTCCCTTCCCTTCCTCGCTGTCCTCATTCCTCCCTCTTCTTCTGTTCTGGGTGTCATCTTGCTACACCCTGAGTGACCTGTTAACCTGGGACCGCCCCATTCTGAATAATATATTCGATTGCGCTGAGAAACACTTTGCTTTTACCCCCAAAAAGAGATTTTAAAAAAACCTCAAGAAGGATAAAGCATTGCAAACCATGGCTTAATTTTTCAAACACTGGCCCCTGTAGAAATCTCCTTAAGGAGAGATTGTGCCTCTTCTAAGTCGGTAAACATATAAAAAATTCCCTTGACCGGAACCTTAAGCTTAGATTGCTGTGCAATCAAGGCTTGAGCACCGTTTGCTTTGAATAGATGCAAGATTTTAACAAATTATTTTCTCCTTCTTGCAGCGGCTGCTGTCATGTCAGAAAATATCCGGCATTTTGATGTTTCAGACACCGAGAACTGCCGTTGTTGATAGGCTCTAGAAAGAATCCTCTCCTTAATCCGGAAATCGTCGAAATTCAATAGAATAGTTCTTGAAAATGTTGAATTCACAAAGCGTTGTGCCGGGACCCGATGAGCTCTCGTTATGGTCAAATCCCCCTCTAATTCAGGTAGAACTGTTTGCTGAATAAAAGAATTCACCCACTGCAGCGTATTGGGGCCTTCTACTGCTTCCGGAACCCCTACGATCTTTAGATTTGATCTTCTAGAGTGGTTCTAGAGCTCCTCCAGCTTGTTTTCCAGAGCGCTCTTCTTCTTGCTGCCTCCTTAGCTTCACCTATGACCAGGTTCATTTGATCTTCAAGGACAGAAATCCTTGCCTCCGCTTCCTGTAATCTACTAAGGAACGCCAGCATTGATTTCTCAAATTTATCCATCCTTGAATGTAAGGCAGCTATCTTCACTTGCTGGTTATTCATTATTTCACGGATTTCATTGAGGATCAAGTTCAGCATTTCACGTACATCTAGTTGATATCTCGCCTCAGTTTCCGGGAGACTGACTTTTTCTACCATGGAGTCAACGTTGGTATTTATGTTTCTCCCATTAGGACTCCGCTGTATATCCCCTCCTTCTTCTACTCCAAGTGTAGTTCTGCTTTGTACACTCGATATTTGGGAGGAATCTTGCACAGTCTCACACTCATCTCCCACCTCATTTAAAGATATTAGGGGTGATTTCGGTAGGGATGAGTGCAGAAGTTCTTTTCCTTGTTCATGGCAATGTGTCTTAGTCATGCTCGTCAGACTGTGTACACCTGTATCTTTGGCCAGTGAATTGTTAGCTGGCGTGGCAGCAGGAATTGGAGCTATAGGGGATTGTGTAGGCAGAGATTTTGGAGTGGTTTTCTTTGCAAATAGTGGGAAGTCTCTCATCTCCTTCCCTCCAGTAGCACTCTTTTTTCCCCTCATCATTCTGAGTTGGAGTTACTACGGTAGTTACTAAGGTAGGTGTTGGCACTTTTGCTACTAATTCAGATGGTGCAGGTATATTTAAAATGCTTTCACCATCCACAGCTGCATTTTCAGACTCTAGAAATTGCGGGGAGGTAGAGGGAATTAGTGACTCATCTTCAGAGGTCTCCAGCATAGTATCTTCAGCCTAGGTCTCTTCCCTATTCTTATTTTTACCTTTATCCTTGGCCACCTTGCGTGAAGCCTTCCTGGCTAAGACAAAATGGGTCTTAGTTTTCTGGTGGGCTGTTTCAGCTTTACTAGGTTTTTCAGCCCCTTCTCCCTCCTCCTGAGGCTTGCCCATTGTGCCCCTTAATTTAGCAGGAAAAGCAACCTTCCCCTCCTCAAAATTTTTCTTTTTTAATTCTGTCATACGTTACTCACAGACCGCAGTCCACATATGCTCCTGGATTCCTTTTCCAGCAACAGCGTCTTCAGAGTTTTAGAAAATCAGAGCCTCTTTCTCTCGGCTCAAACAACTTCCACCATCCGTGTGAGCAGAGCTGGTCAATTGAGGCCAAAGGCACACAGGCAGAAGTGCTCGAATTCGCACCCCTGCTCTTCGAGACCCAATGCTCAGTGCTCAGTTCACCCCTCCAGGCACCAGCAGTTTCACCGGTCAGTTTAGCGCCTTCAAACACCCCCGCACAACGCGGGACATCGTTGCTTTGGTGCCGCGAAAAATCACTCAAAGCTGTGGAAGCTGTGTAATCAATCGCCTCCAGCATCTCCTCACGGTTTGCTGGATACCATCACCTCGGCACCACGAAGACCCGCACAACGCCGTAACTCCAGGTCGCAGCAGGTCCCAGCAGAAAACCAGTCTACTAGCGCTTCACTGCCGCCATTCCAGGGGCGTGGTCACAGGTCACGGGAGGCTACACGGAGGCGTGTTACTCCGTAGCCATCCCTTCATTTTGATTCTTCATATTCAATCATGATTCAAATCTAAATGGATTCGTATACACATTTAACTATGATATTTCACACTCAGTTTGCGGTAGAATAATTTAAAAAAACGATCCTTGTTGGGGTTACGTCTATTCACCAACCATTTAGCTGAAACTGTGGCCACTACTGGTGCTTGAAAACGTTCTACTGACTTTTTATCGGAAAGTTTAAATGATTTAATTAAAGCATAAAATATATTTCATTAGTAACGTAAATGAACTTTTCTATTCGCAGTGCATCCGCCCGATCATGCTACAGCCTGCTGCCAATGCTGGCCAGTGGAGAGATCTTTGGTATGGCCCAAGACATCAGCATCCATCTGCTCGACAGCAGTGATTGCGAAGACACCTTGCAGGCTCTCGTGCTAGAGGCGGAGGACCTGGCGTTCACTCTTCTGCGGAGCGTCACCATGCACACAGTCTCCGAGGAGACCTTCCGGCTCGCAGACATCATCATTGTGCTCGATGACGTCCCCCTTCAAGAGAACCAATCGGTTGAAGACAGTGTCAGCCTATTGGCAGACAGATGCAAAGAGTACGGCGACCTGATTGAACGTAATTCTAACGCAGGAGTGAAAATCATAGTGGCGGGAGACACCTTTGTGAACCTCAAGGCCCTTCTCATCATGCGCCACGCCCCCTCCTTCCCGAAGCACAATGTGATCGCTGCAGCAACGCTGCTCGAATGGGAAGCAAAAGCTCAGTTGGCGAAGAAGCTTAAAGTGAATGCTGCAGGTGAGCACTCTTCAGGTGGAAAGCAGGAGTGTTAAAGTGGTAAATTGTAGCTTGGTCCAGAATACAAGAGATAACCTTTGTCACATATTTAGGACTTGTTAAAGCTCCTTTACACTGTGGACACTGAAGTGCATTCATGGTGCAGAGGGACCACGATAGTCAGAAGCTTTGATGGGCGGGGCCGGTGGCCAAAATATTTGTGGAGTTAGTTTTGTTTCTATTTCAAGAAGCAGCTGGTGATTAGGAAGACATGTACTATAGTGGAAATTGAAATATGCTATGTGTTGCCATCTAGTGGTGATGCCGTGTTGGGTGCATTAGAAGAGAAGTCAATACAGTTTTATTATTGAAACCTGCAGCAACAGGACAGGGGCTCCCCAAGTGAGAAGTGGGAAGTGTTTTGGTGTCATGCGTGATTGACCAATGAGGTGGTCTTGTATTGGAACATAGCACCTAGAAGTGACATAAACAAGGTAATGTAGGAGAAAGATGTCCAAGTTATCGAGTATTTAGCATTCATAATTTACTTGGGAGGTCCCATGTTGATGGATTGCCTTATATTTTCGGACCATATCCATCTCCTTTGAAGCACAACATGACAGGCACCACACGGTGCCTACAATGTTTTATTCTGAAACGCAGGGGGGGTACCAGAGGTACCCCCCATGTGCACCTACCACCCCTCCCTTCACCCTGGGAGCCAGCAACGGGCCCCCACAGCAAGGACCGTTTGCCATTTTGTGGCGGCATTGCGGCCACGGAAAGGCATTCCCCTCAGCCCATCATAATATGGCTGGCGGTGTCTGATAGACATCGCCGCCATATTAGACCTTTTCCTCTGCAGTCGCAAGCCGACCGCGGCGGAAAAGCGGCGGACGGGCTTCCCATCCGCCATGGCCCCCCGCCATTGTAATATGGCGGGGGAAATAGGTGCCAGACGGGCAAGGATGGCGGATGGATCGCCACCGCCTGCATGGCGATGGCGATCTGTCCACCATCCTAATCGGCCCCTTAGGTGACCCGCAGAGGATTCTAAGGTGACTATCCAGAACCTTTAGACACTCTCAGGCAGAGTGTGCTGTATTGATAGTGAATAATTTCATGTAGAGATCCTGTGGCTTTGGTCCCTCTTTTCCAGTATAATTGTTCGAAATGGGGTTTATGGTTGGCTAGAGTATGCACCTGAGCCAGGCAGAACCTACCACTCGAGTCAGGGCAAAAGAGTTACACACACAAGATAACCCTTGCGCACCCCCCTGGTAACTTGGCAGAGCAGTCAGGCTTATCCCAGAGTCACTGTGTAAAGCTTTTGCGCAACACACATTTACAAACCAGTGACACACTAGACACTTCACAAAAAGAGACTCCACACAAGGTTATATAAAAATATCCTTTGTATTGTATAGAAAACATTTTAGACCATAATCACATATATCATTAGGCACTCGTCATGATGTCACATAGATCATATAAACCACCTTGCCAACAGGCAATTGTCATAACATTACAAGTTAGTGCAATCCAGTAAATACGTGGAGGTTGCACACGTTATAAAAATAACACGATCGCTGCACATATAATGTATACTCTGAAATAATACTCATTATCCCTTCATGGTATGGCATAAAACTACCTCCCACTGGGAACCTGAAATGCAGCATGTAAGGGAGCATAAACATGAATCACCACTACAATATGCAACACTACTTCAGGGCATACAATGCCGATTAGGGATTAAAACGATACCCACACACCAACATTCGGGCATGTAATGCAGCAGAAGCCAATGACAGTGCACAAAGTGCTGCAGGTAGTGAATAAGTCCTAAAACTCCTCACATGTCGCAGTAAACAACACTGGCCACAGCACTGTTTGAGCCTCTATTACATGTTTTATGGTACATGAAACTCAAAATGTAGGGCCCAGGAGCACCTGCGCATCTACAACCGTTATGCGGAGCACAATTCAGCAGTCCCTTACAGCTGGTGTGGCAGAGAGATTCCTGCTTCGGGCTTCAGGAAACCAGGCGGGCTGCACTCTCCTTTGGTAGGTTGCTAGGCAACTTCCACACTCACCTCACAGAAGTCACGAGCAGGAATGGTGCTTCTCACTCCTCAGCTCTCCCCTCCCTTCCCTCCAAAATAACTTGGCCAGGGCGGCTGCACGAGCTGCTAGAGAGAGACAAAAGCGCCCTTCACATGCTGTGAAAAATGAAAGGAGAGCAGCCTTCATGCGCTTTAAGAATAAGCTGGAAAGCACCCGTCATGCATTGATTTTCCTGCAAAACACGGCAAGTCACTCAGCCCTGGGAGACCACTGGGCGCCCGGGAACAGGCTGCAGACCAGCACACAAGGCAGTGCAAAGTGATAGTCCCTCCAGCAGCCCAGCAATCAGCAACAGATCAACTCGGCAAAGCAAGTAGTCCAAATGGTGATCCTTCCTGGCAGTAGGACAGTTCCTTTTGCAATGGGCAGTTTGTAGAGCGAGCAGCTTCTGGTTACAATTCCACGCAGTGTATAAAGTCTTGGGGTCACATCCCCTGTACTTTTAGTCAAAAAGTATTTTTTCTGGTGGTATTTAAAACACTTTTTAGAAGTGCATAATACCCCCATTCAATCCCAAACCCAGGCTCCAGACACACAACAGGGGGCCGGAGACAGCATTGGAGAAAGTCAGACACAGCCCTATTCAGGTGCAGGTAAACTCCGCCCATCACTCTAAATGCAGACCAGGCCTATTCAGGTGCAAGGGAAGCTCCTCCCACCACTCCTCTAAATGCAGCCAAGGTCTATTGAGCCCAGTGCTGAGTCACCAGGAAAGGTAGGACACATCTCAACCCCCTTTGTGACGGTCTAGAGTGAATGCACATCCAATGCTCCTGTCAGTCTCAATCAGACGTTGAATACAGAACCAGGCAGAACACAAAGAGTCATAAGCACACAGAAATACCCACTTCTAAAAGTGGAATTTCTAAAATAGTAATAACAAATCTGCTTTCACCAATAAGCATGATTCATTACTACTTTCCAAACAGACCAAATATGGCCAAGCTACCCCTTTCTTATCATAATTACCACTGAAACATATATGAAGGAATTCCCAATGCAAACCTATGAGAGGGCAGCCTCACAGCAGTGATAAACCAAATAGGCTGTTTGTCACTACCAAGACACGCCATACTTTGAAGGCATATGTCTTACCTTTTACCTACACAGCACCTTGCCCAGAAGGCTACCTAGGGCATACCCTAGGGTTGACCTTTGTTTAGTGAAAGGCGAGTTTCAGACGTGGCAAACACTGTAAATGCAACGTCACTGCAGCAATACACTATACGTGCTGGCTCTGCACTGGCAACGGTCTGAGACAGGTTTGAAAGGCTACTTCGGTGGTGTTGAAAGCAGCGCTGCAGGCCCACTAGTAGCATTTAATTTACAGGCCTAGGTATATGGGATACCACTTTACAAGGGACTTACAGGTAAATTAAATATGCCAAAGAACTGTGGACCAATCTTACTAAGTCTGCAAGAGAGAGCACATGCAGGTTAGCACCGATTAACAGTGGTAAAGTGCCCAGAGTCATAAAACCAACAAAAACAGGTCAGACAGGAGGGGTGAAGTAATCTTGCTGAGATGCTTTGGCTCCCTTGTAGTTTTTGTTACAAGATGCATGCATCTAGGTACAAGTTGCAAGCTGTTGGTGTGCTCTTGGTACTATGGAATTGGCCTGCAGTATCTGACTGTACCCTAGGGAAGATAGGATTAATTGTGTAGAAGGTGCATTTCATAATTTCAGTAACATGTTTATTTAAGTCAGCAGATATAGCTGTAACATGTAAAGTTGAAAAATCAAGTACGGTAAGGGGGCAAGGTAAAGTTTAAACAGGGGGAGTGGAGATTGGAGAGATGATCAAGGCTTGTGGGACACTGCAATGCTTGGTGTTGCAGAGGCTTCACCCAAAGGGGGATCGCGAGCCGGCGCCATAACCCAGCGTCGTGCCCTGGACAGAAGGGGGCGGGGGACCAAAGTCTCCGCGCGAAGCAGACAAAGGGCAAAGGAAGCCCACAGGTCCTCCCTCCCCCCGCCAAAGGACTAGGTTTGCGCCAAGCCCCCCGGCCAATGGAGGCCAGGGCGGGATTCGAACCCCCCCAATGGGGGTTAACAGCGCTAGAAGGAAGGCACTGTGGGGGGCATATAAGCGCTGCTCCCCCAGGCAGGATCCTATCTACAAGGAGCGGGGAACCAAAACGCGGGAGCTTACGATCTTGTGAGCTTGGACGGCAGACCAGCAGAAGCGGTGACTACCCATCGACGCCGTGCAGAATGTCGTGCTGAGCAAGCTTAGCCCCCCCCACACGACGGCAGGAGCGACAAGTGGGGCCGGGAGGCAACAAGGAGCCCACCGGCAGTGAGAGAAGACCCGGCGGGTGCCTACCCCGCTGCGAGCCGTGGAGCCACTGCCGAAGCCCACCTGGCAGCGGGAGAAGACCTGGCGGGTGCCTACCCTGCCACTTGGTTCGAGAGTCCCGCCGGAGCCCACCCAGCAGCAAGAGAAGACTCGGTGGGTGCCTACCCTGCCGCGAGCCAAGGAGCTAATGCCAGAGCCCACCCGGCAGCAGGAGAAGACCAGGCCGGTGCCTACCCCCGCAAGCCGTGGAGCCACTGCCGGAGCCCACCTGGCAGCAGGAGAAGACCGGGCGGGTGCCTACCCTGTCACAAGCCGTGGAGCCACTGCGAAGCCCACCCGGCAGCAGCGGAGCGCAAGTGACACGACCAGCTGCGGGGAGAAGCACAGCGGAGTCCCCTAGCCGACAACACTGCAAGCGCAAAAATTCACCTCGCGCTGGGTCCTGGGAACGCCCGCCAGAACCATCGGTGAGGGGAGAGGCGTGGGTGCTGCCGAGCGGGAGAGTAGCTTCTTGCGGCCTGCTCATGGGCATTAGCGCACGGTAACCGAAACTGCCCTGAGAAGACACCGGGGATTTTGGGCAAACGCAGGACAGGGCACAGGGCACAGGGCTCCTGGTGAAGGGAACACTTGTTTGGTGCAGATAAAGAGCGGCAGCACCCCGCAAAAAGAACAGGCGGCAGCACCTCCCCCACAAAGAGACTGGCAGCAGGGCAGGGGAGCAGAAAACAGGGGAAAAGACTAACAAGGACAGGTTGTTGCACAAGGAGGCGGCAGCACCCCGCACACGGAGACACCCACGACTAGCCACTACCGGACAGCGGGGGCAAGTTTGGTGCAGAGCATTGGCGGCAGCACCCCGCCCATAAGCAAACGCCCGGGGACAAGTTTGGTACACATCATTAGCGGCAGCACCCCGCCCAGAAGCACCACAGGATAATGGCAAAAAAGGGGAGCACCCGGAAAGGGCAGGACAACCTACAGGACTTACTGAGACGGATAAGGGCTTCCTCAGAGGTGCACAGGAAGGATTGGCTGCAGCCTCACTTTGGGCTCGACCCAGGGTAGGAACAAGTGGATAACAGTGCAGCGATGGGGCTCCGCCGATCAAGAGGAAAAGGAGGGCAGCAGCGAAGCTCGCGGACACGGCAAAACCCGGGAAGGCCTCACAAGGATGAGCCCAGCTACCTGCAGCCATCGCGGCGGGACCAGACCTGGGGACCAAGGACACCGCAGCTAATGGTGAGCATATCAGCGCAATCATTCAAGAATGTAGCAGGACTATGGCGCCTCTTTTGCTGCAGGGGTTGGGGGTGCAGGGTACGGAACCAGCAAAGGCACAGGCACAGGCAGCAAGGAGTCAGGGGGAAGACGCCACAAGCGCCCAAGGGGAAGGGGAAACCCCAGGGTTGCCATGGTACTTGCTCAATCCCGGCCTGGCGCGGCAACGCCGGATAGGAGAACAGGCCGCAGCAGGAGCAATGGGGGAAGTGGAGGCACCCACGGCGGCGTGGGGGAATCCCCATCCAGTTAGTCTACCCAACCCAGGGAGAGAATTACCCGATACCTACGCACGGCCCTCGCCAGGCCCAGAGTCCCTGACCACCAGGGCCACAGGTCTAGCAAGCCTCATTCCATTAGCTGTTAAAGAAAGAATATGGAGGAAAGAATTTATAGACATCTTCTCATTACTCGAGATACAGCTGGAAGGGCTAGACTTGACAACCTGTGACAAAAAAGAGGAAGATAGGAGGGAAAAGAGAAGGGAGCAGAAGGAGAGGACCTTTGACAATTGGTTGGACGCATTCAGGATCATGGCATGCATCATAGTAGAGAAATTCCCGCGCTGGGCATCCGACCTATGGCTGTATGAGGTAAACATACACAGAGTGCAGAGGCAGTTCCAGGGCGACGCGTGGCTAGAGTATGACAAAGGATTCAGGCTAAAAATGCAGACACTCCCAGAGATGGAGTGGAACAAGGAGGACATGTCCGGCTTCAAACACAAGATGATGGTAGAGAGGGAGGTCAGGTCATGGGGTGGGAGGAGCGAGCATTCCTTTGTAGGGTCCTTTCAAAGAGGGAAGGGGAGGCCCTCCCAAAGACACAAACATGGCATCACGGGGAGGGGAGCACACTCCAGCGGCCCGCCAGCGATATGTTGGAAATTCAAAGCAAACAAATCCACATACGGGGCAACGCAAAACGGGATCAAAAGGAGAAAAAGAAGCAGTGACCCAAACATAGGGGACAGCGGGGGGATGACAGGGCAAGAGAGTGCCTCACTAGCATGGTACCCCATCAACACGATAAAACTACGCATGCTAGCCAACGGGTACCATAACAAGACAGACGCAGAGATATTAGTACACGGTTTTGAAAGCGGTTTTCCAATCCCATTCACAGGCCCCCTCCCCCCCCCCCGGATGCGAGAAAAACCTAAAATCGGCAATGCAGCACCCGGGGGTGGTGACTACAAAGATCGAGAAGGAGAGGTGCTTAGGCAGTATCGAAGGTCCCCAACCCGCCGAAAAAGGCAGGGACTTGGTTATCTCACCATTAGGGGTAGTCCAAAAAAAGGAGCAGGGCCATTTCCGCTTAATCCACCACTTATCATTTCTAGACGGTATGTCAGTTAATGATGGAATCAATTCGGAGGTTTGCTCAGTGAGCTGCTCCACAATCGATGACGCTATCGACTTAGTGAGGGCGACGGGCCGAGGGACCCTCATGGCGAAAGCAGATATCGAGTCAGCATTCTGCTTACTCCCGGTCCACCCCAACAGCTTCCACCTGCTAGGTTTCCAGTGGGAAGGGAAGTATTATTATGACAAAGCGATGCCAATGGGGTGTTCAATATCATGTGCATACTTCGAGATATTCAGCACATTTATCGAATGGGCCCTGCACCACATGCACCCAGCGGTTGGGAAAATCCATTACCTCGACGACTTCCTGTTCACCGGACCAGCAGCATCCCCTGAGTGCAGCTATACCCTGGAAGCATTCATAGACCTAGCAGACGAACTAGGGCATCCCACTGTCAAAAGAAAAGACTGAGGGGCCAACCACGAGAATAACATTCCTAGGGATCGAGCTGGACTCGGTCGCCGGTACGTCCAGACTCCCACCTAAAAAAGTGGAGGACTTCCGGCAAGACATAAGGAGCCTCCGCGGGCGCGAGATAGCTACCAGCAACTTATAGGGAAGTTAAACTTTGCAGCCAGGGTCATCGCAGCAAGCAAGGTCTACGACAGGCGATTAACACAATTGACACGCAGCCTCACCCAGAAACACCACCACGTCAGGCTCGGGGCCGAGGTAAAGAGGGACCTGGCTATGTGGAACACATTCCTGACAGATTTTAACGGGCTGCTGATCTGGAGGGAAGGTTGGGTGACCAGCAAACAAATCGAACTATGCACTGACGCATCAGGGAGCACAGGTTTCGGCACAATCTTGAAGGGGAAGTGGTGTGCAGACAGGGCATTACGGGCAACATTACCTACCTAGAATTATTCCCGATCATAGTGACATTAACGATCTGGAAGAACGAGCTGCGAAACATGAAGCTGACGCTATGGTCAGACAACATGGGCGTAGTGCAGGCCATTAACAGGGGTTCAGCCAGGTGCCCAGACACACTGCGACTAATGCACCGACTGGTTACTTTGCAGTTGGAGGGCAACATAGACCTATGAGCAAGGCACATCTCGGGGGTGGAGAACGAAATAGCGAACGCCCTATCCAGAGACAAGATGAGCAAATTCAGGGAGCTGTCGCCCGGGGCGGAGCGAAACATGACCCCCTTCCCGAAACAGCTGTGGGACCTGGCAGGATAGAATTATCGGAGCTGGTCCTCCACGCGCTCACCCCGGCAGCAGCAAAGAGATTTGAGAAATACGTAGCCACAGTGATGAAGGTGGGGGGCATCCAATCGCTAAGCAATGAAAGGGACACGCGCAGGGCAGCGGAGCTATTCATCAGGTGGGCGTACAAGGGCAAGAGATTACAGGTCATGGGCAGAGGGCCACCTGGCATTTTCCACGGCCTTCTTTGGGGCATTCCGCCTCAGCGAGTTAGTAGCCCCGGCTAGAGAGGGCCAGGCAGAGCAGGGCCTACAGGCAAGCGACATAACACGCAGGGCAGGGGGAGTGGAGATTATGCTAAGACGGTCAAAAACAGACCAAGCAGGTAAAGGGACCCTAGTGAAGCTACAGTGCATTACCGACCAAGGTTGCTGCACGGTGTGCTGCCTGCTGGCCTTCATGGCAGTGCACCCCGCGGGTGGGGTGGCCCTCCTCACACACAGAGACAGCACTTATCTGAGCAAGTTTCAATTCACATCAGTCATGCGACTTGCACTAGGCAGGGCTGGCTTCCTTCGAGAAGCTTTGGGTCCCATTCATTCCGGATAGGGGCAGCCACAACGGCGGCGCAACATGGAATGAGCGAGGCAGGGATACAGGCAGTAGAGAGATGGCGGTCACAAGCATATAGGACTTATGTGAGGCTCCAACTGCTATGACCGGAACTGCGCAGCGGAGGCGTAGGGGCCGCCCCCCCTCGCAGCAAACAAGGGAGTGACTGGTCGTTTTCCCATGACAGGAAGAAGACCGCTCCTGGTTTGGGTGGTGGGGCACTCATTTATCAGGCGAATAGAGGCATGGTGGAAAATCAGGGGCCGCACGCTAAGAGACCGGCCGGCACACACATACATTTGATGGTTTTCCCGATCGGGAATGAGATGGGACCAACTGCCGGCCACCCTTAATGACCTACGGAGGGACTCAGGGTGGCACCCGAATGTGCTAATCATACACCTTGGGGGGAATGATTTGGCCAGTGTAGGGCGGAGAGCACTCCTCCACGGAATTCAAAACGATCTCACAAAGGCGGCCAGCGCATTCGGGCACACTGCAATTTTCTGGTCTGAATTGATCAGCAGCAGGGAATGGCGAGGGGCGGAGTCTCACAAAGGCGTGGAGAACTTGCGGAAAAAGTTAAACCTCACAGTGAGCAAGTTCTGCAGGGCGAATGGCCTGGGAGCCATCAGGCACGGGCTCATTCACCCGGGCTGCCCGTAATACTATGCCTTGGATGGGGTGCACCTCTCGGACGAAGGCATGGGCATGTTTTGGAACAATCTTTGGGGCGCATTGGCGGGCTGCCAATAACGAACCCAGGGCGTAGTAGGGGGGAGCCGCGGAGAGACGGCAGCCTCCCCAACGGCATGGCGAAGAACTACGCCAATATTGGTTGGCACGGAGGCACACCAGAGTGCGGTGCGCCAGAATATGTCCACTCGCCTTCAGATGCCGCACGGCTGAGTGAGTTGGCCTAAGGACATCGACTCTGGGATGCCTCACGGCTGGGTAACTTGGCCTACCAAAGGAAGGGGTAGCAAACGGAGACGGCCCTCGCAGCCCAGCCCCCGCCAGATGGCAGGGCACAACAAAGACGGACAAGGTAGCGCGTCGGCCTAACCCCGGGACAGAAGATACTCCCTTCCCGAGCAAAAGGGGTGCAGAAATCCAATCTACGCAAAGAAATGGCCCAGAGGGGCCACAAAAAAGACAAAACCAAGGAACTGTGTGATGACGTAATATGCAAATGCAAAAGTAGATACATGTTTCCTTGTATTCCTAATAAGCTGCGGCCAACAAATGACCACAAAAGAGACAAGTATGTAGTTGGCCTTTTTTGCGGGAGATGGGATACCGGAAACAGGAAAGATGTGTTGCATGTCTATTGGAGTGGGGCAGAGTGCGAGGGTTATAGAAAACCGAGGTGAAATGGTTTATTGTGGTTATGCTTTGTCTGTCTACGACATAGGAGAAGGCCCATTTTAATGTATATCCTTGTATGCTGATGTTTTTTAGTCTCTGTAGGAGTGTTCTTTGGTGAATAGTGTTCAATGCTGTGAATAGATGCATAAGTAATAATACAGCAGCTCCCTTTTTGTCCATTGACAGCTTCCGGTAATTCCAGGTGGTTCCCAGTTCTGTCTGCCTGCCTCTTTTTTTGGTTGACCTCTGTCTGAGTAGATTGTTTCTCTCTGAAAAAGTGCAGGGCTGGGAAAACGCTCTCTCTACCAGTATTAGGAAAACAGCGTGTTGGCGGTGACCATTTAGTTGCCAGGGTTTGAAGGATCATGGTTCTTTTTGTTTGCGTAGTACTCTACTCAAACAGTACTTCAGTTCAAGTGTGGGGAAAACACTGTGTCCAGAGAATTGTTTAAAAATATCTCTTGCCATGGATCTGGCACATGTATGTACAAAAAAATCCTTTCTAAGGAACTTAAGTAAATTACCTGAGAGTACCCCCATGAAACCCCTTTTTAATGATCTAGGGTTATCCCCAATAGCGCTTATAGCATCCTGTCCAGTTTTATACTGGAGGAGGATCTGGACCACGCCGGAACTTGAGATCTTCGCTATGGGCTTGCTTGACATCATTCGTATTGACATCTTTCATAAGATCAAGTGGCTAGAGCACATTCGGGGTCTCCTGACTAGCATGGGTCTGCGGGATTTATGGGAGGCTCCTTCAATTTCAAACTTCCCGCCTAAGAAGACCCTAAAGACTTTGTATTGGGAGTTTGTGGCCTCTGGGTCCTACAGTACCATAGACCCAGGGTCTTTGACTGGAATGTTTTTGGATATCAAAGATATACCAAAACTGGAACCCTTTTGGGACGTTATCTCAAAACCTCTTGATCGTAAATTCTTTTTTCAATTGAGGATTGGGAGTCTGCCGGTAGGGGCATTCACCAGTAGATGGTCTCCGGGGGCTAAGGCTGTTTGTCCATCATGTTCAGCTCGCCCGGAAACTATTGGACACTTGCTATTTGAATGTCCAGTGTACACAGAGCCAAGGAGAAAGTGGCTTCGCCCGATGTGCAGGTTAATGGGTACTGACCAGGGGTCGGTGGCAGTTCGTATTATCCGTTCCTGAACTGATATGACAGTTTACACAGCTGTGGCAAAATTCATGGGCTGGTCCTGGGTCATCAGATGTAGAATGCTCAAAAACTAACATGTAATCATTGTACCGAACCTAAATTTTTATTCATGTGTATATTTATCCAATTTCTAAGTTGAAATGGTTTTAATTGTACTGAAATCAAATCTTAATTATGTATTATTTATTTAACTCCATATTTCCAATGGACTGAATTGTAATTAGTGAATGTATGGGTTTTATGTATAAATATGAACTATTCTTAGATTTTACTTGTCTGAACTTTGATTGCACCTACTGTTAGCTTTTATGACAATCGTCGAATAAAGCTTGTTTGAACTGAACTGAACTGTACAAAAAATGTTTTCAAAGATTTTTGCTGAAGCAGAGTCTATTGGTGATCCAGTTGTATTGGGTGCTTCGATGATGCCATTTAGTTTAGGGACCGATAGCTGTTTGAATGTTCTGAATAGTATTTAATTATTCAGGCCTTTGCCCTTCTGGTTATGTCCTTTGTATTTTGTGCAATTATTTTGTTAATGAGGTTCTCTTCTAGTTAATTTAGTAATATTTATTGAAGATATAATGCCAGATATCTTGTCAGGATTGTGTAGTTTAGCGGTTGTATTCTAGGTAGCAGCATTCTGTAAGATTCTTGAGTGGTTAGTTCCCAGGGATGCATTATGCACTGGCTATGGATATCTACTATTGAAGCTTCTTTTCACTCTGATTGCCATTTCATGTTCCCCATTTGTGATTAAGAAAATTCCTGTTACCTTGGCTAGTCTTTGGAAGGTGAGTATCACATCTCCAAGTTGTATCCTGCTGCATATGTTGGTCTCCTAACAAGCTGATGGAAATTGAGTGCCTCAAAGTTTCATATGATGAACTTTGATCTGGATGGCCAAAGCGAATGCTTATAGCTTCAGGCATCCATAAGTTGCTGTAATTAAAGATGGTCTTCCACACAGTGATAGTTAATTCATTCTTAAAAGTCATTTTGTTTGGAGGTTGTCTGTTAATAAGGAAGATTGAAAGCAAGCAGGTATAGCCATTGTTGTACCCCGAGTACCAAAAGGCGTAGGTGCACAAAGTGTAGAAGGGAGACACTACACACAAGATTCACAGTGCTTTTCATTGCACAGGCTGGTGCTGCCTGTATTCATTTTATACAAGTATGATTTGTGTATGAAACACCTATTTACATAATTTTAACTTATGGCAGGCATCGAAAATCCAACTTTGCAGAATTTTGTTATTTATTAAAACTGTAACTCATTAGTAAATCTTGTTTGTTAGTAAATATGCCACAGAAGATTTCAAAACATTTTTTTAATTTCTGCCTCACATTTTGTGCTTCCAGAATGGATCTAAAAGGTTCTAGGCCCAAATTGACTATAAGTTATTTTTTCCAATTCAGAGAAGAGTGTGAATGGCATACATCAAGGACATCCTAGAGAACAAAAAGGCTATTGGGGGCGGCTGCCGACTGTGAGATTCTTGGCAGGAAAATAGGTTGAGATTAATTTCAAGAACATCCCCTTCCACTTAACTCAGCGACATGAGAGGAGAGGTGAGAGACGCTATGTGTTTATGTAAAGGGAGAGCAAGAACTATGCTTATGTTACATCAGGGCTATAGTTTGGGTTTGTGTTTGATGCTGGCTTTCTCATTGTCAGATGGCCTCCAGTCACCTAGGAGGTCTCCTCGGCCAAGAACCACTCAGGGTAGGTTTTCCACTACTGAGGAGAGGGAGACTCATTATAGTAAGGTAGCCCATAGAAGGGGATTGTTATGTTGTAAATTTACACTGAGTGGATTGAACTGATTGCGGGCTGTTTCTTTAATAGGGTTATGTCGCATCACCAATCACTAGTCAAAGACGCTCACGAGAAAAGCTCCCACTCCAGATACTTCAGACGAGAAGGAGAGATCTGCTGCTCCCTGGCTGGGAAAATAATTAGGCTTTCGGTCCTTCTATCCCTTCTGCCAAACTTTGAAAGTGCTACCCTCAGGTCATAATCTTGAACCTCCATGCAGATAAAGGAAAAAAGGGCATCTTTTCTGAAGAACCAGCTCCACATTTTAATTGGACTTTAACTGTGGCCTGGGTATAATGAGTGGTAGGCCCTATCACTCATGCTAAATCTGCCCTAGTTTCCTAAAAGCTGACTCGAGCTGTCTGGGAGCTGTAAGAGTGGCCAGGAGGAAGATGTACAGCTTCCTGAGGAGTGTGGTTTTCGGAGATGTTTTGACATCTGAATTACAAGGACAAGGTATCAAGGATTCCCTAGATAGGCACAGCCCAGGTAGACAGATTTCTTCATTCAAGTTGCATGGAGCTTTCATTGCTACTTTCATTGCAAGGATTGCAAGACCAGATGGGAGAGTGCCTATGTGTGGTGTATTTCTGGAAGCAGCAAGGTTTACTTCAAGAAATAAGATTTCCTCTGGGTTCTATGGAGAAGGTACCCAGCCCCATAAAGCCATATTTGTCTAATGAAAGGTGAAAGAGGAAAGGTTAGTTTAGTGATTAGAGCATTTCATCAGCTAAGATGTTCAAGATTGTTCTGCTATCAGATTTTGGTGCCAAAACCCAAGGCTTCGGTGGGAACTCAAATCCAACTTATGCAGTAATGCTGGAGTAAATTTAAGTTCCAGAAAATAAGATTACTTCCTGATTACATTGAGACAGATAATTCTCTTTTTGAACAGTGATCCGGATTATGGTAAGTGTAAAGTT
The DNA here is from genome assembly GCF_964263255.1 of Lissotriton vulgaris. Classification (NCBI taxonomy): domain Eukaryota; kingdom Metazoa; phylum Chordata; class Amphibia; order Caudata; family Salamandridae; genus Lissotriton; species Lissotriton vulgaris. Next base: position 420,861,761 of record NC_141687.1, read on the forward strand.
TACCATGTGAGTTAATTAGTGAGTGCGAAAAAGTACCCACCTCCAGCTATTTTTTCCAAGTACTTATCAGTATGTCAATACTCTTGATAGTTATTTATGGGTGGGAAATGCTTGGAAAATACCAGGACTTGCTGATTTTATGGATAAAGCACCAAAATGTGCATGCTATGCCCAATATTGAAGAGCTTAACCCACTATAGAAAAACATTTTGGCACCCATTAAATTCTGCGCCTCGGGGTATTAAAATTAACATTTTCAATAACTATTGCATCCGGGACAACAATTATTAAGGCTGATGTGTGAATGTGCATGTCAGCAGGAAGAGGCAGTCAGCTGGTTCCGGCAGTGAAATGACCTTGGTGACTTCTGATTCCAAGTTGGTCTTAATTGGAGCTTTTGGGTTTAAGTAATGAGGGTGACAGTGTAAACCCAGATTTCGCTTGACCACACTGGAGAACTTGGACTTCCACTAAACTAAGGCCAAAGGTAAAACTCTTGTACAGGGAGAACCATTAGACTTTATCTAAAAATCACAGTCAGTCATTTGAGTTTTACATTGCAATTGTTTTTTTGTTTTTTTTTACTTTTGCAACAATTGATAACACTGATTGATGTTTATCATTTTGCTGTTTCACTTAATTTTTTTCTTGCTTTTAATAAATTGTTTTGGGAATTTTGCAGTTTGATTTCTTGACTTAAATATAGTTTAGGTGCTACTTGGATAGCTTACTCACATATGTCTATGTGACTAGCTTATTGTGTAAGCCACAGCTACCAAGGGTTAGCCTAGCATTCTCTCTACTTCTTATCTTTGAGAGTGCATAGTTGCTCCTGCCACTGTAACTGTCCGGGCTGGGAAAAAAGCAGTGCGTACCTGTGCATGTTCCCATCAGGCTGTGTACTACAGCCTGGTGGGGAGCATGCAAAGTGCGCATCACTGTTTGGCCAGCCCAAGATGGCTTCCCAAACAGTCATGCACACTTAAGTGCCCATCACTCTTCTCCTTGATGGCTGACAACCAAGCACTGCCCCTAACCCGGAAACATACAAGGATAATAACATAGTGTTATAATCATTTTATTTTTCCTTTTTCCGCTGCTCAACATGCAGTGGAGCGATGATCCTCTGCCTTAGCGGAGGAGCTGCCTCTGTGTAGCGGGAAGGACACGATACCCAGACGGTAAATTCCCTTTGTCTATGCATCAGAGCAGCTGAAAGAAAAATCCTCCCAATGGAAATAAAACAAACATTGGCATAGCCAATATATCTCGCTTTTGGGACCTTCTAAGTATTTAGTTATACAGCACAATATCCTTGGTGCAACAACATCAACTGTTGCGTGGCTAAACACTTATAAGGTCCCAAAGGCGAGACCTATTGGCTTTGCCAATGCTTGTTATTTTTTGTTCTTGGGGCAAACCGGGCTAGTGCCAAGAGGGTCAAGGGGGAGTGGCAGGCAGGTGAGGAGTGAATGCCAGGAGGGACAAGGGTGACTGTCAGGCAATGGTGGTGAAGGGTGAGTCAGTAAAGCATAACAAAATACAAGTAAATATAAAGAATTCTTACAGTTTATTAAAGTTACAAATGTTAAAAGAAAAGTGGTGCCAGTGGAACCCACTTAACACAAATAAAACATTAAAAGAAATGTTTTACTTTTTGACTTTCAATTTTGCCAGCAAGATTGAGTCACAGAGACAGAAAAGACAGTAAGACATAAAATTAGTACAATACTTTTTGTATATTCAGACTCTATTTAATAAACTGTAAGAATTCTTTATATTTGCTTGTATTTTGTTATGATTTTTAACTGACATACCGGTTCTTCCGGTTAACATTTCTCAAGGGAAAATTTTGCTTTACTGGTTTGCCAACCCCACTTCCCTTGACTACAGTTAAGGGGTACCTCTCGTATTCACTTCCGGTGAAGGGTGAGTGCCAGAGAGGTGAGGAGTGAGTGCTAGGGAGATGAGACATAAGAGTCAGTAGGGTCAAGGGTAAGTGCAGTGAAGGGGGAAGTATGAGTACCAGGGGTTAATGGTAGCTGACAGGCCAGGGGGTGAAGGGCTAGTGCCACGGAGGTGTAGGTTGAGTGAGAGGTCAAGGGGATGAAGGGTGAGTGCCAGGGAGATGAATGTTGAGTGCCATGGAGGTGAGACGTAAGAGTCAGGAGGGTCAAGGGTGAGTGCCAGGGAGGGGAAGGGTGAGTGCATGGGGTGAATGGTAGCTGCCAGGCCAGGGGGATAAAGGGCTCGTGCCATGGAGGTGAAGGGTGAGTGCTAAGGGGGCGAGTAGTGAATGCCAGGAGGGACATGGGTGAGTGTCAGGGAGGTGACAGTTGAGTGTCACACAGAGTCAATGCTGAGTGCCAGAAAGGGAGAAGGGTGAGTGCCACGTGCGAGGAGTGACTGCCAGGCCTGATGAGTGAAGGGTGAGCTGCAGGGAGGTGAGGGGTGAGTGACAGACTGCAAACAGTAGTGAGCTGGGGTCAAGAAGGTGGTACGGAGATCATCACCCAGTGTGTGCCAGGCTTGGACGCACCAGTGCTAGGCCAGACTTGGGTGGATGCAAGAACCTCTGAAAGGCGGGTGCCAGGTCACTCGTTACCTTAAGACAGGAGTGGGGTGCGCAGGAGAGAGTAACATCTTCAAACAAGAAACTATTCAAAATCCTGAATACTCCACTTTATGGTCTTGCAACCTTATGTGGAAAATAATTAGCAAATGAATGGGCTTCCGTAGCGGGCTTGCAGCTTGTTACAGCAACTTTTTGTGATAAAGTTTGCATTGCAAATAAGCCAATGCTAACACAATTTAAATTAGTAACGGTAAGACTCACAATGAAATAGAAACAAGTTAAAAAACCACCCCAGAATTGAACCGAGGAAGCAGAATAATAAAAATGGGGGCAATATTGGTCTCCTTTTCACAGCTGACAGTCAAAAAAACAGAGTGTTGTGGAGGACTCGGATTCTGTGGAATCCGAATTTTAAAAAAAGTCAACTTTTCATAAAACATTTTGTTGCGGTTGTGTGTGTGGTTGTTGTAGTGTGGTTGTGTTTGTGGGTGGTTGTGGTTGTGTGTATGTGGTTGTGTGTGTGATTGTGTGTGGGTTTAGGTTTGGTTGTGTGTGTGTGTGGTTGTAATTGTGCGTGTGGTTGTGTGTGTGGTTGTGTTTTTTGTGTAGTTGTGTGTGTGGCTGTGTGTGTGGTTGTGTGGTTTTGTGTGTGGTTGTGTGTGTGGTCTTGTGTGGTGTGTGTGTGTGGTTGTGTGTGTGTGTGGTTGTGGTTGTGTGTGTGTGGTGTGTATGTGTGGTTGTGTGTGTGTGTGGTTGTGTGTTTGTGGTTGTGTGTGTGTGGTTTTGTGTGTGGTTGTGGTTTTTTGTGTGTTTTTGTGTGGTTGTGTGTGTGTGGCTGTGTGTGTGGGTGTGTGTGTGTGGTTGTGTGTGTGGTTGTGTGTGTGTGTAGTTGTGTGGGTGTGGTTGTGTGTGGTTTTGTGTCTGTGTGTGTGGTTGTGTGTGGGGCTGTTTGTGTGGCTGTGTGTGTGGTTGTGTGGTTTGGTGTATTTGTGTGTGGTTGTGTGTGTGGTCTTGTGTGGGTGTGTGTGTGGTTGTGTGTGTGTGTGGTTGTTTGGTTGTGGGTGTGGGTGTGTGTGTGGGTGTGTATGTGTGGTTGTGTGTGTGGTTGTGGTTTTTTGTGTGTTTGTGTGTGTAGGTTGTGTGGATGTGTGTGGTTGTGTGTGGTTGTGTGTGAGTGTGTAGTTGTGTGGTTGTGGGTGTGGTTGTGTGTGTGGTTGTATGTCTGTGTGTGTGGTTGTATGTCTGTGTGTGTGGTTGTGTGTGTGTCTGGTTGTGTGTGTGGTTGTGTTTGTGGTTGTGTGAGTGTGGTTGTGGGTTTTTGTGTGTGTAGGTGTGTGTGGTTGTGTTAGTGTGTGGTTGTGTTAGTGTGTGTGGTTGTGTGTGTGTGGGGTTGTGTGTGGTTGTGATTGTGTGGTTGTGTGTGGGTGTGGTTGTGTGTGGTTGTGTGTTTGTGGTTGTGTTTGTGGTCGTGTGTGGGTTGTGGTTGTGTGTGGGTGTGGTTGTGATTGTGTGTGGTTGTGTGTGCAGTTGTCTGTGGTTGTGTATGTGTGTGTGGTTGGGTGTGGTTGTGTTTGTGGTTGTGTTTGGGTTGTGGTTGTGTGGTTGTGGGTGTGTAGTTGTGGTTGTGTGTGGTTGTGTGTGTGGTTGTGTGTGGTGTTGGTGTGGTTGTGTGTGGGTGTGGTTGTGTGTGTGGTTGCGGGTGTGCTTGTGTGTGGTTGTGTGTGTGGTTGTGTGGTTTGGTGTATTTGTGTGTGCTTGTGTGTGTGGTCGTGTGTGTGTGGTTGTGTGTGTGTGGTTGTGTGTGTGTGGTTGTTTGGTTGTGTGTGTGGTTGTGTGTGTGGTTTTGTGTGTGTGGTTGTGTGTGTGGTTGTGTGTGTGGATGTGTGTGTGGTTGTGTTTGTGGTCTTGTGTGGGTGTGTGTGTGGTTGTGTGGTTTGGTGCGGTTGTGTGTGAGTGTGTGGTTGTGTGTGTGGTCTTGTGTGTGTGTGGGTGTGTGTCTGTGTGTGTGTGGTTGTGGTTGTGTGTGTGGTTGTGTGTGGTTCTTGTGGTGTGGTTGTGTTTGTGGGTGGTTGTGGTTGTGTGTATATGGTTGTGTGTGTGATTGTGTGTGGGTTTGGTTGTGGGTGTGTGTGGGTGTGGTTGTGTGTGGTTGTGATTGTGTGTGTGGTTGTGTTTTTTGTGTGTTTTTGTGTAGTTGTGTGTGTGGCTGTGTGTGTGGTTTTGTGTGTGGTTGTGTGTGTGGTCTTGTGTAGTATGTGTGTGTGGTTGTGTGTGTGTGGTTGTGTGTGTGTGTGGTGTGTGTAAGTGGTTGTGTCTGTGTGTGTGTGGTGTGTGTGTGTGGTTGTGTGTGGTTGTGTGTTTGTGGTTGTGTGTGTGTGGTTGTGTGTGTGGTTTTGTGTGTGGTTGTGGTTTTTTGTGTGTTTTTGTGTGGTTGTGTGTGTGGCTGTGTGTGTGGTTGTATGTGAGTGTGTGGTCTTGTGTGGGTGTGTGTGTGGGTGTGTGTGTGTGTGGTTGTGTGTGTGGTTGTGTGTGTGTAGTTGTGTGGGTGTGGTTGTGGTTGTGTGTGGTTTTATGTCTGTGTGTGTGGTTGTGTGTGTGGTTGTTTGTGTGGCTGTGTGTGTGGTTGTGCGGTTTGGTGTATTCTTGTGTGGTTGTGTGTGTGGGTGTGTGTGTGTGTGTGGTTGTGTGTGTGTGGTTAGTTGTGGGTGTGGTTGTGTGTGGGTGTGGTTGTGTGTGTGGTTGCGGGTGTGCTTGTGTGTGGTTGTGTGTGTGGTTGTATGTGTGGTTGTGTGGTTTGGTGTATTTGTTTGTGGGTGTGTGTGTGGTCTTGTGTGTGTGTGTGTGTGGTTGTTTGGTTGTGTGTGTGGTTGTGTGTGTGGTTTTGTGTGTGTGGTTGTGTGTGTGGATGTGTGTGTGGTTGTGTTTGTGGTCTTGTGTGGGTGTGTGTGTGGTTGTGTGGTTTGGTGCGGTTGTGTGTGAGTGTGTGGTTGTGTGTGTGGTCTTGTGTGTGTGTGGGTGTGTGTGTGGTTGTGTGTGTGGTTGTGTGTGGTTCTTGTGGTGTGGTTGTGTTTGTGGGTGGTTGTGGTTGTGGTTGTGTGTATGTGGTTATGTGTGTGATTGTGTGTGGGTTTGGTTGTGGGTGTGGTTGTGTGTGTGTGTGGGTGTGGTTGTGTGTGGTTGTGATTGTGTGTGTGGTTGTGTGTGTGGTTGTGTTTTTTGTGTGTTTTTGTGTAGTTGTGTGTGTGGCTGTGTGTGTGGCTGTGTGGTTTTGTGTGTGGCTGTGTGGTTTTGTGTGTGGTTGTGTGTGGTCTTGTGTAGTGTGTGTGTGTGGTTGTGTGTGTGTGGTTGTGTGTGTGTGTGTGGTGTGTGTGTGTGGTTGTGTGTGTGTGTGGTTGTGTGTTTGTGGTTGTGTGTGTGTGGTTGTGTGTGTGGTTTTGTGTGTGGTTGTGGTTTATTGTGTGTTTGTGTGTGGCTGTGTGTGTGGTTGTATGTGAGTGTGTGGTCTTGTGTGGGTGGGTGTGTGTGTGGTTGTGTGTGTGTGGTTGTGTGTGTGGTTGTGTGTGTGTGTAGTTGTGTGGGTGTGGTGTGGTTGTGGTTGTGGTTGTGTGTGGTTTTATATCTGTGTGTGTGTTTGTGTGTGTGGTTGTTTGTGTGGCTGTGTGTGTGGTTGTGTGGTTTGGTGTATTTGTGTGTGGTTGTGTGTGTGTGGGTGTGTGTGTGTGGTTGGTTGTGGGTGTGGTTGTGTGTGTGGGTGTGTATGTGTGGTTGTGTGTGTGGTTGTGGTTTTGTGTGTGTTTGTGTGTGTGTGGATGTGTGTGGTTGTGTGTGGTTGTGTGCGAGTGTGTGGTCTTGTGTGGGTGTGTGTGTTGTTGTGTGTGTTGTGTGTGTGTGTAGTTGTGTGGGTGTGGTTGTGGGTGTGTTGTGTGTGGTTGTATGTCTGTGTGTGTGGTTGTATGTCTGTGTGTGTGGTTGTATGTCTGTGTGTGGTTGTGTGTGTGTGTCTGGTTGTGTGTGTGGTTGTGTTTGTGGTTGTGTGAGTGTGGTTGTGGGTTTTTGTGTGTGTAGGTGTGTGTGGTTGTGTTAGTGTGTGATTGTGTGTGGTTGTGTTAGTGTGTGTGGTTGTGTGTGGGGTTGTGTGTGGTTGTGATTGTGTGGATGTGTGTGGTTGTGGTTGTGTGTGTGTGGTTGTGTTTGTGGTCCTGTGTGGGTTGTGGTTGTGTGTGTGTGGGCGTGGTTGTGATTGTGTGTGGTTGTGTGTGCAGTTGTCTGTGGTTGTGTATGTGTGTGTGGTTGGGTGTGGTTGTGTTTGTGGTTGTGTTTGGGTTGTGGTTGTATGGGTGTGGTTGTGGGTGTGTAGTTGTGGTTGTGTGTGTGTGTGGGTGTGGTTGTGTGTGTGGTTGTGTGTGGTGTTGGTGTGGTTGTGTGTGGGTGTGATTGTGTTTTTTTGTGTGTTTTGTGTAGTTGTATGTGTGGCTGTGTGTGTGGTTGTGTGGTTTTGTGTGTGGTTGTGTGTGTGGTCTTGTGTAGTGTGTGTGTGTGGTTGTGTGTGTGTGGTTGTGTGTGTGTGTGGTGTGTGTGTGTGGTTGTGTGTGTGTGTGCGTGTGGTGTGTGTGTGTGGTTGTGTGTGTGTGTGGTTGTGTGTGTGTGTGGTTGTGTGTTTGTGGTTGTGTGTGTGTGGTTGTGTGTGTGGTTTTGTGTGTGGTTGTGGTTTTTTGTGTGTTTTTGTGTGGTTGTGTGTGTGGCTGTGTGTGTGGTTGTATGTGAGTGTGTGGTCTTGTTTGTGTGGGTGTGTGTGTGTGTGGTTGTGTGTGTGTGGTTGTGTGTGTGGTTGTGTGTGTGTAGTTGTGTGGGTGTGGTGTGGGTGTGGTTGTGGTTGTGTGTGGTTTTATGTCTGTGTGTGTGGTTGTGTGTGTGGTTGTTTGTGTGGCTGTGTGTGTGGTTGTGCGGTTTGGTGTATTCTTGTGTGGTTGTGTGTGTGGGTGTGTGTGTGTGGTTGTGTGTGTGTGGTTGGTTGTGGGTGTGGTTGTGTGTGTGGGTGTGTATGTGTGGTTGTGTGTGTGTGGGTGTGGTTGTGATTGTGTGTGGTTGTGTGTGCAGTTGTCTGTGGTTGTGTATGTGTGTGTGGTTGGGTGTGGTTGTGTTTGTGGTTGTGTTTGGGTTGTGGTTGTGTGGGTGTAGTTGTGGGTGTGTAGTTGTGGTTGTGTGTGTGGTTGTGTGTGGTGTTGATGTGGTTGTGTGTGGGTGTGGTTGTGTGTGTGGTTGCGGGTGTGCTTGTGTGTGGTTGTGTGTGTGGGTGTGTGTGTGGTCTTGTGTGTGGTTGTTTGGTTGTGTGTGTGGTTGTGTGTGTGGTTTTGTGTGTGTGGTTGTGTGTGTGGTTGTGTGTGTGGATGTGTGTGTGGTTGTGTTTGTGGTCTTGTGTGGGTGTGTGTGTGGTTGTGTGGTTTGGTGCGGTTGTGTGTGAGTGTGTGGTTGTGTGTGTGGTCTTGTGTGTGTGTGGGTGTGTGTGTGGTTGTGGTTGTGTGTGTGGGTGTGTGTGGTTCTTGTGGTGTGGTTGTGTTTGTGGGTGGTTGTGGTTGTGTGTATGTGGTTGTGTGTGTGATTGTGTGTGGGTTTGGTTGTGGGTGTGGTTGTGTGTGTGTGTGTGTGTGTGGGTGTGGTTGTGTGTGGTTGTGATTGTGTGTGTGGTTGTGTGTGTGGTTGTGTTTTTTTGTGTGTTTTTGTGTAGTTGTGTGTGTGGCTGTGTGTGTGGTTGTGTGGTTTTGTGTGTGGTTGTGTGTGTGGTCTTGTGTAGTGTGTGTGTGTGGTTGTGTGTGTGTGGTTGTGTGTGTGTGTGGTTGTGTGTGTGTGGTTGTGTGTGTGGTTTTTGTGTGGTTGTGTTTTTTTGTGTGTTTGTGTGTGGCTGTGTGTGTGGTTGTATGTGAGTGTGTGGTCTTGTGTGGGCGTGTGTGTGGGTGGGTGTGTGTGTGGTTGTGTGTGTGGTTGTGTGTGTGTGTGTAGTTGTGTGGGTGTGGTTGTGGTTGTGTGTGGTTTTATGTCTGTGTGTGTGGTTGTGTGTGTGGTTGTTTGTGTGGCTGTGTGTGTGGTTGTGTGGTTTGGTGTATTTGTGTGTGGTTGTGTGTGTGGGTGTGTGTGTGTGGTTGGTTGTGGGTGTGGTTGTGTGTGTGGGTGTGTATGTGTGGTTGTATGTGTGGTTGTGGTTTTTTGTGTGTTTGTGTGTGTGTGGTTGTGTGTGGTTGTGTGCGAGTGTGTGGTCTTGTGTGGGTGTGTGTGTTGTTGTGTGTGTTGTGTGTGTGTGTAGTTGTGTGGGTGTGGTTGTGGGTGTGTTGTGTGTGTGGTTGTATGTCTGTGTGTGTGGTTGTATGTCTGTGTGTGTGGTTGTATGTCTGTGTGTGTGGTTGTATGTCTGTGTGTGTGGTTGTGTGTGTGTGTGTCTGGTTGTGTGTGTGTGGTTGTGGGTTTTTGTGTGTGTAGGTGTGTGTGGTTGTGTTAGTGTGTGATTGTGTGTGGTTGTGTTAGTGTGTGTGGTTGTGTGTGGGGTTGTGTGTGGTTGTGATTGTGTGGATGTGTGTGGTTGTGGTTGTGTGTGTGTGGTTGTGTTTGTGGTCCTGTGTGGGTTGTGGTTGTGTGTGTGTGGGCGTGGTTGTGATTGTGTGTGGTTGTGTGTGCAGTTGTCTGTGGTTGTGTATGTGTGTGTGGTTGGGTGTGGTTGTGTTTGTGGTTGTGTTTGGGTTGTGGTTGTATGGGTGTGGTTGTGGGTGTGTAGTTGTGGTTGTGTGTGTGTGTGGGTGTGGTTGTGTGTGTGGTTGTGTGTGGTGTTGGTGTGGTTGTGTGTGGGTGTGATTGTGTTTTTTTGTGTGTTTTGTGTAGTTGTGTGTGTGGCTGTGTGGTTTTGTGTGTGGTTGTGTGTGTGGTCTTGTGTAGTGTGTGTGCGTGGTCGTGTGTGTGTGCGTGTGTGTGTGTGTGTGTGTGTGTGGTGTGTGTGTGTGGTTGTGTGTGTGTGTGTGCGTGTGGTGTGTGTGTGTGTGGTTGTGTGTGTGTGTGGTTGTCTGTGTGTGTGGTTGTGTGTTTGTGGTTGTGTGTGTGGTTGTGTGTGTGGTTTTGTGTGTGGTTGTGGTTTTTTGTGTGTTTTTGTGTGGTTGTGTGTGTGGCTGTGTGTGTGGTTGTATGTGAGTGTGTGGTCTTGTGTGGGTGTGTGTGTGGGTGGGTGTGTGTGTGGTTGTGTGTGTGTGGTTGTGTGTGTGGTTGTGTGTGTGTAGTTGTGTGGGTGTGGTGTGGGTGTGGTTGTGGTTGTGTGTGGTTTTATATCTGTGTGTGTGGTTGTGTGTGTGGTTGTTTGTGTGGCTGTGTGTGGTTGTGCGGTTTGGTGTATTCTTGTGTGGTTGTGTGTGTGGGTGTGTGTGTGTGTGGTTGTGTGTGTGTGGTTGGTTGTGGGTGTGGTTGTTTGTGTGTGTGGTTGTGTGTGTGTGGGTGTGGTTGTGATTGTGTGTGGTTGTGTGTGGCTGTGTGTGTGGTTGTATGTGAGTGTGTGGTCTTGTGTGGGCGTGTGTGTGTGTGGGTGGGTGTGTGTGTGGTTGTGTGTGTGTGTGGTTGTGTGTGTGGTTGTGTGTGTGTGTGTAGTTGTGTGGGTGTGGTGTGGGTGTGGTTGTGTGTGGTTTTATGTCTGTGTGTGTGGTTGTGTGTGTGGTTGTTTGTGTGGCTGTGTGTGTGGTTGTGTGGTTTGGTGTATTTGTGTGTGGTTGTGTGTGTGGGTGTGTGTGTGTGGTTGGTTGTGGGTGTGGTTGTGTGTGTGGGTGTCTATGTGTGGTTGTGTGTGGTTGTGGTTTTTTGTGTGTTTGTGTGTGTGTGGTTGTGTGTGGTTGTGTGCGAGTGTGTGGTCTTGTGTGGGTGTGTGTGTTGTTGTGTGTGTTGTGTGTGTGTGTAGTTGTGTGGGTGTGGTTGTGGGTGTGTTGTGTGTGTGGTTGTATGTCGGTGTGTGTGGTTGTATGTCTGTGTGTGTGGTTGTATGTCTGTGTGTGTGGTTGTGTGTGTGTGTCTGGTTGTGTGTGTGGTTGTGTTTGTGGTTGTGTGAGTGTGGTTGTGGGTTTTTGTGTGTGTAGGTGTGTGTGGTTGTGTTAGTGTGTGATTGTGTGTGGTTATGTTAGTGTGTGTGGTTGTGTGTGGGGTTGTGTGTGGTTGTGATTGTGTGGATGTGTGTGGTTGTGGTTGTGTGTGTGTGGTTGTGTTTGTGGTCCTGTGTGGGTTGTGGTTGTGTGTGTGTGGGCGTGGTTGTGATTGTGTGTGGTTGTGTGTGCAGTTGTCTGTGGTTGTGTATGTGTGTGTGGTTGGGTGTGGTTGTGTTTGTGGTTGTGTTTGGGTTGTGGTTGTATGGGTGTGGTTGTGGGTGTGTAGTTGTGGTTGTGTGTGTGTGTGGGTGTGGTTGTGTGTGTGGTTGTGTGTGGTGTTGGTGTGGTTGTGTGTGGGTGTGATTGTGTTTTTTTGTGTGTTTTTGTGTAGTTGTGTGTGTGGCTGTGTGGTTTTGTGTGTGGTTGTGTGTGTGGTCTTGTGTAGTGTGTGTGTGTGGTTGTGTGTGTGTGGTTGTGTGTGTGTGTGTGTGTGTGGTGTGTGTGTGGTTGTGTGTGTGTGTGTGTGTGGTTGTGTGTGTGTGTGGTTGTGTGTGTGTGGTTGTGTGTTTGTGGTTGTGTGTGTGTGGTTGTGTGTGTGGTTTTGTGTGTGGTTGTGGTTTTTTGTGTGTTTTTGTGTGGTTGTGTGTGTGGCTGTGTGTGTGGTTGTATGTGAGTGTGTGGTCTTGTGTGGGTGTGTGTGTGGGTGGGTGTGTGTGTGGTTGTGTGTGTGTGGTTGTGTGTGTGGTTGTGTGTGTGTAGTTGTGTGGGTGTGGTGTGGGTGTGGTTGTGGTTGTGTGTGGTTTTATGTCTGTGTGTGTGGTTGTGTGTGTGGTTGTTTGTGTGGCTGTGTGTGTGGTTGTGCGGTTTGGTGTATTCTTGTGTGGTTGTGTGTGTGGGTGTGTGTGTGTGTGTGGTTGTGTGTGTGTGGTTGGTTGTGGGTGTGGTTGTGTGTGTGGGTGTGTATGTGTGGTTGTGTGTGTGTGGGTGTGGTTGTGATTGTGTGTGGTTGTGTGTGCAGTTGTCTGTGGTTGTGTATGTGTGTGTGGTTGGGTGTGGTTGTGTTTGTGGTTGTGTTTGGGTTGTGGTTGTGTGGGTGTGGTTGTGGGTGTGTAGTTGTGGTTGTGTGTGGTGTTGGTGTGGTTGTGTGTGGGTGTGGTTGTGTGTGTGGTTGCGGGTGTGCTTGTGTGTGGTTGTGTGGTTTGGTGTATTTGTGTGTGGGTGTGTGTGTGGTCTTGTGTGTGTGTGTGTGGTTGTTTGGTTGTGTGTGTGGTTGTGTGTGTGGTTTTGTGTGTGTGGTTGTGTGTGTGTGTGTGGTTGTGTTTGTGGGCTTGTGTGGGTGTGTGTGTGGTTGTGTGGTTTGGTGCGGTTGTGTGTGAGTGTGTGGTTGTGTGTGTGGTCTTGTGTGTGTGTGGGTGTGTGTGTGGTTGTGGTTGTGTGTGTGGTTCTTGTGGTGTGGTTGTGTTTGTGGGTGGTTGTGGTTGTGGTTGTGTGTATGTGGTTGTGTGTGTGATTGTGTGTGGGTTTGGTTGTGGGTGTGGTTGTGTGTGTGGGTGTGATTGTGTGTGTGGTTGTGTGTGTGGTTGTGTTTTTTTTGTGTGTTTTTGTGTAGTTGTGTGTGTGGCTGTGTGTGTGGTTGTGTGGTTTTGTGTGTGGTTGTGTGTGTCGTCTTGTGTAGTGTGTGTGTGTGGTTGTGTGTGTGTGTGTGGTGTGTGTGTGTGGTTGTGTGTGGTTGTGTGTGTGTGTGGTTGTGTGTTTGTGGTTGTGTGTGTGTGGTTGTGTGTGTGGTTTTGTGTGTGGTTGTGGTTTTTTGTGTGTTTGTGTGTGGCTGTGTGTGTGGTTGTATGTGAGTGTGTGGTCTTGTGTGGGGGTGTGTGTGGGTGGGTGTGTGTGTGGTTGTGTGTGTGGTTGTGTGTGTGTGTGTAGTTGTGTGGGTGTGGTGTGGGTGTGGTTGTGGTTGTGTGTGGTTTTATGTCTGTGTGTGTGGTTGTGTGTGTGGTTGTTTGTGTGGCTGTGTGTGTGGTTGTGTGGTTTGGTGTATTTGTGTGTGGTTGTGTGTGTGGGTGTGTGTGTGTGGTTGGTTGTGGGTGTGGTTGTGTGTGGGTGTGTATGTGTGGTTGTGTGTGTGGTTGTGGTTTTTTGTGTGTTTGTGTGTGTGTGGATGTGTGTGGTTGTGTGTGGTTGTGTGCGAGTGTGTGGTCTTGTGTGGGTGTGTGTGTTGTTGTGTGTGTTGTGTGTGTGTGTAGTTTTGTGGGTGTGGTTGTGGGTGTGTTGTGTGTGTGGTTGTATGTCTGTGTGTGTGGTTGTATGTCTGTGTGTGTGGTTGTATGTCTGTGTGTGTGGTTGTGTGTGTGTGTCTGGTTGTGTGTGTGGTTGTGTTTGTGGTTGTGTGAGTGTGGTTGTGGGTTTTTGTGTGTGTAGGTGTGTGTGGTTGTGTTAGTGTGTGATTGTGTGTGGTTGTGTTAGTGTGTGTGGGGTTGTGTGTGGTTGTGATTGTGTGGATGTGTGTGGTTGTGGTTGTGTGTGTGTGGTTGTGTTTGTGGTCCTGTGTGGGTTGTGGTTGTGTGTGTGTGGGCGTGGTTGTGATTGTGTGTGGTTGTGTGTGCAGTTGTCTGTGGTTGTGTATGTGTGTGTGGTTGGGTGTGGTTGTGTTTGTGGTTGTGTTTGGGTTGTGTTTGTATGGGTGTGGTTGTGGGTGTGTAGTTGTGGTTGTGTGTGTGGGTGTGGTTGTGTGTGTGGTTGTGTGTGGTGTTGGTGTGGTTGTGTGTGGGTGTGATTGTGTGTGTGGTTGCGGGTGTGCTTGTGTGTGGTTGTGTGTGTGGTTGTTTGTGTGGCTGTGTGTGTCGTTGTGTGGTTTGGTGTATTTGTGTGTGGTTGTGTGTGTGGTCTTGTGTGTGTGTGTGTGTGGTTGTGTGTGTGTGGTTGTTTGGTTGTGTGTGTGGTTGTGTGTGTGGTTGTGTGTGTGGTTGTGTGCGTGTGTGGTTGTGTTTGTGGTCTTGTGTGTGGGTGTGGGTGTGTGTGTGGTTGTCTGGGTTGGTGTGGTTGTGTGTGAGTGTGTGGTTGTGTGTGTGGTCTTGTGTGTGTGGGTGTGTGTGTGGTTGTGTGTGTGTAGTTGTATGCGTGGTTGTGTGTGGTTGTGTGGGTGTGGTTGTGGGTGTGGTTGTGTGTGTGTGTGGTTGTATGTGTGTGTGGTTGTGGGTATGGTTGTGTGGTTGTGTGTGTGTGATTGTTTGTTTGTGGTTGTGTGTGTGGTTGTGGGTGTTTGTGTGTGTAGTTGTGTGTGGTTGTGTTAGTGTGTGGTTGTGTGTGTGGTTATGTTAGTGTGTGTGGTTCTGTGTGTGTGGTTGTGGTTGTGTGTGTGGTTGTGTGGTTTGGTGTGAGTGTGTGGTTGTGTGTGTGTGAGGGTGTGTGGTTGTGTGTGTGGGGGTGTGTGGTTGTATGTGTGTGTGGTTGTATGGGTGTGGTGTGTGGTTGTATGTGTGCGTGTGTGTGGTTGTGTGTGTGGTTGTTTGTGTGGTTGTGTTTGTGGTTGTGTGTGTGTGGTTGTGGGTGTTTGTGTGTGTGTAGTTGTGTGTGGTTGTGTTAATGTGTGGTTGTGTGTGGTTGTGTGTGTGTGGTTATGCGTGGTTGTGATTTGTGGTTGTGTGTGGTTGTGGTTGTGTGTGGATGTGTGTGTGGTTGTGTGTGGGTTGTGGTTGGGTGTGTGCGTGTGGTTGTGTGTGTGGTTGTGGTTGTGTGTGGTGTGTGTGTGTGGATTTGTGTGTGGTTGTGATTGTGTGTGGTTGTGTGTGTGTAGTTGTGGTTGTGTGTGTGGGTTTGATTGTGTTTTTGATTGTGTGATTGTGTGTGTGGTTGTGGTTGTGTGTGGTTTTATGTCTGTGTGTGTGGCTGTGTGTGTGGTTGTGTGTGGTTGTTTGTGTGGCTGTGTGTGTGGTTGTGTGGTTTGGTGTATTTGTGTGTGGTTGTGTGTGTGGTCTTGTGTGGGTGTGTGTGTGTGTGTGTGGTTGTGTGTGTGTGGTTGTTTGGTTGTGGGTGTGGGTGTGTGTGTGGGTGTGTATGTGTAGTTGTGTGTGTGGTTGTGGTTTTTTGTGTGTTTGTGTGTGTAGGTTGTGTGGATGTGTGTGGTTGTGTGTGAGTGTGTGGTTGTGTGTGGTCCTGTGTGGGTGTGTGTGTTGTGTGTGTGTGTAGTTGTGTGGGTGTGGTTGTGGGTGTGGTTGTGTGTGTTGTTGTATGTCTGTGTGTGTGGTTGTATGTCTGTGTGTGTGGTTGTATGTCTGTGTGGGTGGTTGTGTGTGTGTGTCTGGTTGTGTGTGTGGTTGTGTTTGTGGTTGTGTGAGTGTGGTTGTGGGTTTTTGTGTGTGTAGGTGTGTGTGGTTGTGTTAGTGTGTGGTTGTGTGTGGTTGTGTTAGTGTGTGTGGTTGTGTGGGGTTGTGTGTGGGGTTGTGTGTGGTTGTGATTGTGTGGTTGTGTGTGGTTGTGTGTGTGTGGTTGTGTTTGTGGTCGTGTGTGGGTTGTGGTTGTGTGTGTGTGTGTGGGTGTGGTGAGTGAGGTAGTGTGGCTCACTGGTTGGAGGCGGCAAACCCGAGAGCAGAGGACGGCCCGGGACCAGGGTTCGATTCCCGGCGCGGCAGGTTTCCGGACCAGGGTCAGCGGACTTGATAATTCTCTCTCCTCGGTGCCCACTCTGATCAGCGATCACACTCGGCAACTCTGGGCATTAGCTTGCCTCATCCTCACTAACGGCCCCACCAGACCGCCGGGATGCCTGGTCTCACCCTGGAGATACCCATTAAGGGATCATCTCTCAGGGAAGCCAGGAAGGGTTTCGCAGCGGTCGAAGCGCCTTGGGACCCTCCGGGTAAGTAGTGCGCTATATAAATGCCTATACATTTACATTTACAGTTGTGGTTGTGTGTGCAGTTGTCTGTGGTTGTGTATGTGTGTGTGGTTGGGTGGGGTTGTGTTTGTGGTTGTGTTTGGGTTGTGGTTGTGTGGGTGTGGTTGTGGGTGTGTAGTTGCGGTTGTGTGTGGATGTGGTTGTGTGTGGTGTTGGTGTGGTTGTGTGTGGGTGTGGTTGTGTGTGTGATTGCGGGTGTGCTTGTGTGTGGTTGTGTATGTGGTTGTTTGTGTGGCTGTGTGTGTGGTTGTGTGGTTTGGTGTATTTGCTTGTGGTTGTGTGTGTGGTCTTGTGTGGGTGTGTGTGTGTGTGTGGTTGTGTGTGTGTGGTTGTTTGGTTGTGTGTGTGCAGTTTTGTGTGTGTGGTTGTCTGTGTGGTTGTGTGTGTGTGTGTGGTTGTGTTTGTGGTCTTGTGTGGGTGTGTGTGTGGTTGTGTGGTTTGGTGCGGTTGTGTGTGAGTGTGTGGTTGTGTGTGTGTTCTTGTGTGTGTGTGGGTGTGTGTGTGGTTGTGGTTGTGTGTGGTTCTTGTGGTGTGGTTGTGTTTGTGGGTGGTTGTGGTTGTGGTTGTGTGTATGTGGTTGTGTGTGTGATTGTGTGTGGGTTTGGGTTTGGTTGTGGGTGTGGTTGTGTGTGTGTGGGTGTGTTTGTGTGTGGTTGTGTCTTTTTTGTGTGTTTTTTGTGTAGTTGTGTGTGTGGCTGTTTGTGTGGTTGTGTGGTTTTGTGTGTGGTTGTGTGTGTGGTCTTGTGTGGTGTGTGTGTGTGTGGTTGTGTGTGTGTGGTTGTGTGTGTGGTTGTGTGTTTGTGGTTGTGTGTGTGTGGTTGTGTGTGTGGTTTTGTGTGTGGTTGTGGTTTTTTGTGTGTTTTTGTGTGGTTGTGTGTGTGGCTGTGTGTGTGGTTGTGTGTGAGTGTGTGGTTGTGTGTGGTCTTGTGTGGGTGTGTGTGGGTGTGGTTGTGTGTGTGTGGTTGTGTGTGTGGTTGTGTGTGTGTAGTTGCATGGGTGTGGTTGTGTGGGTGTGGTTGTGTGTGGTTTTATGTCTGTGTGTGGTTGTGTGTGTGGTTGTTTGTGTGGCTGTGTGTGTGGTTGTGTGGTTTGGTGTATTTGTGTGTGGTTATGTGTGTGGGCGTGTGTGTGTGTGTGGTTGTGTGTGTGGTTGGTTGTGGGTGTGGTTGTGTGTGTGGGTGTGTATGTGTGGTTGTGTGTGTGGTTGTGGTTTTTGTGTGTTTGTGTGTGTGGTTGTGTGGATGTGTGTGGTTGTGTGCCAGTGTGTGGTTGTGTGTGGTCTTGTGTGGGTGTGTGTGTTGTGTGTGCTGTGTGTGTGTGTAGTTGTGTGGGTGTGGTTGTGGGTGTGGTTGTGTGTGGTTGTATGTCTGTGTGTGTGGTTGTATGTCTGTGTGTGTGGTTGTGTGTGTGGTTGTGTGTGTGTGTCTGGTTGTGTGTGTGGTTGTGTTTGTGGTTGTGTGAGTGTGGTTGTGTGAGTGTGGTTGTGGGTTTTTGTGTGTGTAGGTGTGTGTGGTTGTGTTAGTGTGTGATTGTGTGTGGTTGTGTTAGTGTGTGTGGTTGTGTGTGGGGTTGTGTGTGGTTGTGTGTGTGGCTGTGTGTGTGGTTGTGTGTGAGTGTGTGGTTGTGTGTGGTCTTGTGTGGGTGTGTGTGTGTGTGGTTGTGTGTGTGGTTGTGTGTGTGTAGTTGCGTGGGTGTGGTTGTGTGGGTGTGGTTGTGGTTGTGTGTGGTTTTATGTCTGTGTGTGTGGTTGTGTGTGTGGTTGTTTGTGTGGCTGTGTGTGTGGTTGTGTGGTTTGGTGTATTTGTGTGTGGTTGTGTGTGTGGGCGTGTGTGTGTGTGTGTGGTTGTGTGTGTGTGGTTGGTTGTGGGTGTGGTTGTGTGTGTGGGTGTGTATGTGTGGTTGTGTGTGTGGTTGTGGTTTTTTGTGTGTTTGTGTGTGTGGTTGTATGGATGTGTGTGGTTGTGTGCGAGTGTGTGGTTGTGTGTGGTCTTGTGTGGGTGTGTGTGTTGTGTGTGTTGTGCGTGTGTGTAGTTGTGTGGGTGTGGTTGTGGGTGTGGTTGTGTGTGGTTGTATGTCTGTGTGTGTGGTTGTATGTCTGTGTGTGTGGTTGTATGTCTGTGTGTGTGGTTGTGTGTGTGGTTGCGTGTGTGTGTCTGGTTGTGTGTGTGGTTGTGTTTGTGTGAGTGTGGTTGTGTGAGTGTGGTTGTGGGTTTTTGTGTGTGTAGGTGTGTGTGGTTGTGTTAGTGTGTGATTGTGTGTGGTTGTGTTAGTGTGTGTGGTTGTGTGTGAGGTTGTGTGTGGTTGTGATTGTGTGGTTGTGTGTGGTTGTGTGTGTGTGGTTGTGTTTGTGGTCCTGTGTGGGTTGTGGTTGTGTGTGTGTGGGTGTGGTTGTGATTGTGTGTGGTTGTGTGTGCAGTTGTCTGTGGTTGTGTATGTGTGTGTGGTTGGGTGTGGTTGTGTTTGTGGTAGTGTTTGGGTTGTGGTTGTGTGGGTGTGGTTGTGGGTGTGTAGTTGTGGTTGTGTGTGGGTGTGGTTGTGTGTGTGGTTGTGTGTGGTGTTGGTGTGGTTGTGTGTGGGTGTGGTTGTGTGTGTGGTTGCGGGTGTGCTTGTGTGTGGTTGTGTGTGTGGTTGTTTGTGTGGCTGTGTGTGTGGTTGTGTGGTTTGGTGGCCAGCAGTCCGTCAACGATGAGTTCTTCTCGGTGTCTCTCGACTCCAGGATACAACTGCCCTCCTGCTCTGGAGCTGCCCCAGTTATAGGTCTGGCGGCCTTTGATGTCCGGACCCTCGCACTTGGAGGTCGGAAGGTCTGGGATGAGGGAGTCCAGACACCCAGCAGGGGGGTGGAGCCAGCGCCCGGGGAGGCTGGGGGCGATCGGCACCTGGCGGGGGAGAGCCATCGACACTTCTTTCTCCCATTGACCTGCCAAGTGGTCCGTTCACCTCCTGGGTGGATGGTGGTGCCGGGATGTCGGGGCCTGGCCAGGCCCAGGGTTGGGGTCGAGCTGAGGCCGTGCGGCCTCGTGGTGCAGTGTCCAAGATGGCAGCTGGGCTGGGCAATGGTGCTGACGGTGGCCCGGGCCCGGGATACAGAGATGTCCGGGAGTAGGAGTCCCGTAGGGGACGGGGTGTGGGTTGCTTCTGTGGGTAGCACCTGGAGAGCTGATGTCCGGGCTCTGCCATGCGGGGAGGGAGCGAGCCCTTCATGTGGCCTGTCCAACATGTGCGTGTGTGTGGCTGTGTGTGTGGTTGTTTGTGTGGTTGTGTTTGTGGTTGTGTGTGTGTGGTTGTGGGTGTTTGTGTGTGTAGTTGTGTGTGGTTGTGTTAGTGTGTGGTTGTGTGTGTGTTAGTGTGTGGTTGTGTGTGTGTGGTTGTGGTTGTGCGTGGATGTGTGTGTGGGTTGTGGTTGGGTGTGTGTGTGTGGTTGTGTGTGTGGTTGTGGTTG
Organism: Lissotriton vulgaris; assembly: GCF_964263255.1. NCBI lineage: Eukaryota > Metazoa > Chordata > Amphibia > Caudata > Salamandridae > Lissotriton > Lissotriton vulgaris. The sequence goes on from NC_141687.1 coordinate 420,880,774, forward strand.
TGTGTGGTGTGTGTGTGTGGGTTTGTGTGTGGTTGTGATTGTGTGTGGTTGTGTGTGTGTAGTTGTGGTTGTGTGTGTGGGTGTGGTTGTGTTTTTGATTGTGTGATTGTGTGTGTGGTTGTGGATGTGGTTGTGTGTGTGGTTGTGTGTGTGGTGTGTGGTTGTGTGTGTGGTTGTGTGTGTGGTTGTGTGGGGTTGTGTGTGTGTGGTTGTGTGTGTGGTTGTGATTTTCTGTATGCTTTTTGTGTGGTATGTGAGTGTGTGTGTGTGTGTGTGTGTGTGGTTGTGTGTGTCTGGTTGTGTGTGGTGTGTGTGTGGTTGTGGGTGTGGTTGTGTGTGTGGTTGGGATTGTGTGTGTGTCTGGGTGTGTGTGTGGTTGTGGGTGTGGTTGTGTGTGTGTGGTTATGTGTGTGGTTATGTTTGTGGTTGTGTGTGTGTGGTTGTGGGTGTTTGTGTGTGTAGTTGTGTGTGGTTGTGTGAGTGTGTGATTGTTTGTGTGGGTATGTTAGTATGTGTGGTTCTGTGTGTGTGGTTGTGTGTGGGGTTGTGTGTGGTTGTGATTGTGTGTGGTTGTGTGCGTGGTTGTGTCTGTGGTTGTGTGGGGGTTGTGGTTGTGTGTGTGGGTGTGGTTGTGGTTGTGTGTGGTGTTGTGTGTGGGTCTGTGTGTGGTTGTGGTTGTGTGCGGTTGTCTGTGGTTGTGTATGTGTGTGTGGTTGTGTTTGTGGTTGCGTGTGGGTTGTGGTTATGGGGGTTGTGTGTGTGGGTGTGGTTTTGTGTGTGGTTGTCTGTGTGGTTGTGTGTGTGGTTTTGGGTCTAGTTGTGTGTGTGGTTGTATGGTTGTGTGCGGTTGTGTGTGTGTGGTTGTGTGTGTGTGGTTGTGTGTATGGTTGTGTGTGTTTGTATGTGTGTGTGTGGTTGTGTGTGTGGTTGTGTGTCTGGTTGTGTGTGTATGGTTGTGTGTGTGTGTGTGGTTGTGTGTGTAGTTGGGCATGGTTGTGGTGTTGTGTGTGTGGATTTGCGTGTGGTTGTGATTGTGTGTGGTTGTGTGTGCGGTTATCTGTGGTTGTGTATGTGGTTGGGTGTAGTGTTTGTATGTGGGTTGTGGTTGTGTGGTTGTGGGTGTGTGGTTGTGGTTGTGTGTGTGGGTGTGGTTGTGGTTTTGTGTGTGGTTGTGGGTGTGGTTGTGAGTGTGGTTGTGTGTGTGGTGGTGGGTGCGGTAGTGTGTGTGGTTGTGTGTGATCGTGTGTGTGGTTGTGGATGTAGTTGTGTGTGTGTGTGTGTGTGGTTGTGTGTGTGGTTTTATGTGTGTGGTTGTGTGTGTGTTTGTGTGTGTGGATGTGTGTGTGGTTGTGATTTTTTGTGTGCTTTTAGTGTGATCGTGTGTGTGGGTGTGGGTGTAGTTGTGTGTGTGTAGTTTTGTGTGTGGTTGTGTGGTTGTGGGTGTGGTTGTGTGTGTGTAGTTGTTTGTGTGTGGTTGTGGTTGTGGGTGTGTGTGTGGTTGTGGGTGTGGTTGTGTGGTTGTGTGTGTGGTTGTGGTTGTGTTTGTGGTTGTGTGTGGGTGTTTGTGTGTGTAGTTGTGTTAGTGTGTGGTTGTGTGTGAGGTTGTGTTAGTATGTGTGGTTCTGTGTGTGTGGTTGTGGCTGTGTGTGTGGGGTTGTGTGTGGTTGTGATTGTGTGTGGTTGTGTGTGTGCGTGGTTGTGTGGGGGTTGTGGTTGTGTGTGGGTGTGGTTGTGTTTGTGGTTGTGTGTGGTGTTGTGTATGTGGGTCCGTGTGTGGTTGTGATTGTTCGTGGTTGTGTGCGGTTGTCTGTAGTTGTGTATGTGTGTGTGGTTGTGTTTGTGGTTGCGTGTGGGTTGTGGTTGTGTGGGTGTGGTTGTGTGTGTGAGTTTGTGGGTGGTTGTGTGTGTGGTTGTGGGTGTGGGTGTGGTTGTGGGTCTGGTTGTGTGTGTGGTTGTGTGTGGTTGCGTGTGATTGTGTGTGTGGTTTGATGTATGGTTGTGTGCGGTTGTGTGTGTGGTTGTGTGTGTGTGGTTGTGTGTGTGTGGTTGTGTGTATGGTTGTATGTGTTTGTGTGGTTGTGTGTGTGGTTGTGTGTATGGTTGTGCGGTGTATGGTTGTGTGTGGTTGTGTGTGTGTGTGTGTGTGTATGGTTGTGTGTGTGGTTGTGGGTGTGGTTGTGGGTATGTTTGTGTGTGTGGTTGTGTTTGTGTGTGGTTGGGTGTGTGTGTGGTTGTGTGTGTGGTTGTGTATGGTTGTGGGTCTGTGTGTGTGTGGTTGTGTGTGTGGTTGTGTGTGTGTGTGGTTGAGTGTGTGTGTGTAGCTGTGTGTGTGGTTGTGGTTTTGTTTGTGGTTGTATGTGTGTGTGTGGTTGCGGGTATGGTTGTGTGTGGTTTGTGTGGTTGTGGTTGTGTGTGTGGGTGTGGTTGTGTGTTTGGTTGTGGTTTTGGTTGTGGTTGTGTGTGGTTGTGTGTGTGTGTGGTTGTATATGTGTGCGTACTGTAATCCATGGAAGTTGTGTTGCGTGTTGGGAGCCATTAAATTAAGCCCGATACCAATTTGTATAGTTGGTAGGCATGGACGAGCAGAGTAAATACGTGGTCGTGCACGGAAGAGACTACAAAGTTTGAGACCAATAAGTTTATTCATAAGACTAATAATAATAAGACTATTTTGATGCAACTCGAAAAAGTTTGCACACCATGGTAATTTACATTTGGATTCAAACGAAAGTGAAAGTGATCCGACGGATGCAAAGGGGAAAGCACGGGAAATAAAAACAAGCTACTTAATGACCTTTGACGAAGGAGACAGATGGCGGCTACGCGCGTGCACGCTCGTGTCAATGCAAGCAGTTGCCAGCAGTAGCACTTTGAAAACTCACCTACTAAATGTCTCGGACAGGCAGCACATGCGCTGGATCAGGCGAGACCTAAAAAACTGCCCATTTCCAAGGATTTTGAAACAGTAGACGGCTACAACCATTCAGGAAGACAAAAACTGCTGCACATGACATGATTTTCAGAACTGCAGTCATGGCACAGAAGTTCATGCCGAGTAGCTGGACGTGAAGCGCCTGTCCCACCGAATGGTAGGCTGGCAGCAGCTGCAAGAAGCACAGTGGAGATAAAGAAGAAGTAGGGCAGTAGTGACAGGCAAACAGGTGGTGCTGCGAAAGCGCCTGAGGTCCAGGAAGGAAAGGTAATCTACCACCCGTGGACCTTTTGGTAGTGAATGAGCTAAATGCCCTTTTGCAGGCACGGGCACCTCAAAGTATCAAGCTGAAATGTTTTACTCTGACGCACAAAGACAATGCACGTGAGGAGGGATGCAATCTGACCAATAAATGCTAAAAAGGACAAATACAGTAATACGTGTCACCCCATCACTCATAATGTAAGGAACCAATGTCATGACATGATCTAAGGTGTAAGGGAAAACTAAAAATAGGCTAAAAGTCAAGCGGGAACCAGAGCAACTGATGTCAGAAGTCCTTCCATAACATAAACCACTGAGCCTGAAGAAACGGCACTCCGGATCATCAGAGAGGGCCTGTCGGTTGGCACAGATCATGTGAAATGCATCACTGCACACCAAGGTGCAGATCACATTAAGTCTGAAATTGATCGCTCTCACTTTTCCACCTCAAAGTGACTTGTGTTATCGCTAATGGAGAAAACAAGATTTACTCCAGTTTATGAATCAACCCACCCAACAGCCTTTTCTCTGTGTTGTCTGTGCTTATCTTTTTAGGAATTAACCAAATTCGTTGGTGCTTTTGTAAAGTGAAAATGAAACTTTCTTTTAGGTAACATGAGTTTCCATCGTTTACAATTACAATGGCAGCACATTTTGTTTGCAGTTAGTTAGCTTCATTGGATTATCAAATTTGTTTATTCATGGATCGAGTTTTCCTTTGTTAAAAAGAGTATTTCACAGGTAAACTGATTCCTAAACAAACACGCATTGGCATAGCCAATAGGTCTCGCCTTTGGGACCTTATAAGTGTTTAGCCAGCGATATTTACTTTGCCTATGTCTTTAAGCTGTGCTGTACAGAAGTGTTCAGCATGCTGAAAAGTTATAATAAAGAAGTGTCAGAAGCATTTTTGTTACCTTATATGTGACCAAGAAGCATTATATACAACTGACTGACCATATTAAAAAAGTATTAACAATAAATAGTGTCTTGAGTTTTTTTGTCCTTTCAATACTGGCAACTTCTATCTGCCTGTCGCAATGGTTGCTTGTTATGGGTTTTTTTAATGGGGGGGAGGCGGGGTGGGCATAAAGACTCAGAGGGTGAAGGTTGGGAAATAGTACTTTTATAACAGTCATGGAGAGGCAGTCAGTCAGTCAGTCAGTGAGAGAGTCAGTTAGTCAGTGTGAGAGAGAGTCAGTGAGAAAGTCAGTCAGTGAGAGAGAGAGAGTCAGTGAGAGAGAGTCAGTCAGTGAGAGAGAGTGAGAGAGTCGGTCAGTGAGAGAGAGAGTCAGTTAGTGAGAGAAAACGTCAGTCCGTGAGAGAGAGAGGGTCAGATAGTCAGTCAGTGAGAGAGAGTCAGTCAGAGAGACAGTGATTGAGAGAGTCAGTCACTGAGAGTGAGTGAGTGAGAGAGTCAGTCAGTCAGAGAGTCAGTGAGAGTCTGTCAGCCATTGAGAGAGTGAGTGCGTCAGTCAGTGAGAGAGAGAGATTGAGAGTCAGTCAGTCGGTGTGAGAGAGAGTGAGAGATTAAATGAGAAAATAAGTCAGTGAGAATCAGTCAGTCAGTGAGAAAGTCAGTCAGTCAGTGAGAGAGTTAGTCAGTGAGATAGAGTGAGAGAGTCAGTAAGTCAGTGAGAGTCAGTCTGTCAGTGAGAGAGAATGAGTCGGTCAGTGAGTCAGTCAGTCAGTGACAGAGAAATTAAGAGTCAGTCAGTGAGAGAGAGCGAGAGTCAGTCAGTCAGTGAGAGAGTCAGTGAGTGAGTCAGTCAGTCAGTCAGTGAGAGAGTGAGTCAGTCAGTGAGAGAGAGAGTGAGAATCAGTCAGTGAGATAGAGCGAGAGTCAGTCAGTCAGTCAGTGAGTCAGTGAGAGAGTCAGTCAGTCAGTGAGAGAGAGAGTCAGTGAGTCAGGCAGTGAGTCAGTCAGTGTGAGAGAGTCAGTCAGTGAGAGAGAAAGTGAGAGAGTCAGTCAGTGAGATAGAGAGTGAGAGAATCAGTCAGTGAGTGAGTCAGGTAGTCTGAGAGAGAGATTAAGAGTCAGTCAGTGAGAGAGAGTCAGTGAGAGAGAGAGAGTAAGTCAGTCTGAGAGTCGGTGAGAGTCAGGGGAATTGCCGATTAAAACATTAATTTATAGTTCAAAACTCATGCATCTGAATTCTAGAACCTTGTAACTAGACAAATTTTACAAGAACATTTAATATAGGTCTTGCAAATGTTTTGCCAGTACGGATTTGTAAGCTAAGGCTGAACGGTTTGTTGGACCTGTAGATAAAAACAATTTGTTTTTATGTAGTGCTTCTTAACTGCAGCTCTGCAGCTTATAAGCACTGTGGGAAGCGGGAAAGGGTTTACCCAACTTAAATGGCTGAGTTAGTCTTGGTATGATTTGAACTTGTGCCCTGCAGATCACCACAGATGTTAGTAGCGGGAGATAACTCGCTGAGTAATCTTGAAATCCTGAAAACGGGGTTAGGACTATAAGTCAATACCTAGACCAGCCAGGCTGACTTTTAAACACAGAGGCCGGCGGAATGCATGCTAGTCCATCACACAGACCTAGGGCATGAACTGTGAGTTTAGCGAAGCAAGACAGGCGCATAAGTGCCCCCGTTTTAGAATTAGGTACTCATGGAAAATAGTCCACTTTTTTCAGGCCGTGCTAAATTCAGAGGAGAATCCACGCGTGCGGATCCTCCTTGTATTACCACCCAACTTCAATTCAGGCCACAGTTTGCCTGAAAAGTACCACTGGTAGCCACGTGGATGCGAGCGTCAAGGCTGGCGCGGAGCATGGTGCGTGTCTGTGTCACCTCAACAAGAAATCTAAAAGGGAAGGGGGCATTAATTGGCACGGAGCTAGAAGTGAAACACTCTGTTTGTATTTTGTGATATTCCTTGAATTTGAGCAACACATCACTACCCACCCCTGGCGTTTACATTTGGGGCCATAGACACTGTTTGTCTTATTTTAACACATGCCACAAGGCTAAGCAGGAAAGGTTCTCTTCCTTTGCTATGCAAATCCCAGGGAGTTAACCGGGTTGCCTGTGGGATTTGTCAAGCTGTGCAAAATTAACTCTATTCTGAGAATTAACGCCGCTAACCTAGGTGTTATTTCAACCAAGAACAAGGAGCCAAACCAATTGTGTGTGAGAGCTCTGTGGGAGGGTGTGAAAACATGGAGAGCAGGTTGCCATTAAATTGTGTAGGGTGGCGATGACGGGTTGGAGAAACACCGTGTCTAGAGCTGAGATTGGGAAAACTTGCAAGTGACGCTGTCAGCGAGTTGTAGGTAAACATGAAGTATGCATGTCTGAAACAGGAATCTTCTGAGTTAAATGGCATTTTCGAATTATTTGTTCGATTCTTAAGCACAGGTAGGCACAGAACAGCGTCATTAATCCACAGTGCCTGCAGCCTGTTTGCGTGTGGCATTTGTCCACTCCTTCTAAGCGAACGGTCGCCTCCTGTGAGCGTTCGTGCACACTGACCAGGTTGTCGGATTGTCACCTTAATATTTTGAGTTTTTCCTGCTGAGGTTGTACGAGGAGACATGCTTTCAACAACTGGATAAACTGTAATGAGCAGTCTGTCACGAAGAACCATTATCTTGTGTAGGGTGGCGATGACTGGTTGGAGAAACGCCATGTCTAGAGCTGAGATTGGGAAAACTTGCAAGCGCACTCGTGCTTGTGCTGGCAACCACCTTGCGGGAGCAAGCAGCAGCGCGCGGGCCATCTGTTTTCAATTAGCGTGGCTGCGCGGGCCACTGCTCGCTCCCGCAAGGTGGATGCCAGCACAAGCTCGAGTGCTTGAAAAGAGCTGACCAATTTCTAAAGGTCATGTCCTAGAGCAGTGCATGCGCGCTGCCTAGGCGAGACCTAAAAATCCGTCATAAGTGTTGCACTTGTGTCACTTCATTTTTTCCCTGTTTCATAAATGTTCATATTGTCCGGACTTTATCAACAACATTGTGCTCCATTCCACAAACAGTACATTTTCTCCAGTTATGCACCAGAGCAAAATTCATGTCATTTTCTACATGTTGTTTTCAGGAAAGTGGAGGGAGACCGTGTTGTATCCAGTGTTCAACAGTACACTGTGCGCTCATCAGTCGTATCAATGCTGTGTGCCTTGGGCAATATGAGAAAGTTGTAGTTATTAGCAGGACTGACATGTGTTAAACCGAGTCAAACTATTCCCCAAACCAGTGGTTCTTAATGTTTTGACTTCTGAGGACCACACTAAATCATTACTGGAATCCGGGGACCCACACTGAATCGTTGCTGGCATCCAGGGGACCCCATTGAGTCATTACTAGAACATGGGAACAGCGGTCAAAACATTTTCAATGATATTAACCACAAAACAATACACAATAAATACCGAAACGAGCATTTGTCGAACAAATACACAAATAATGGATTGTTTTATTTAATTAACACACAAATATATTAAAAACAAAATTCAACTTTTATAGTATGGTTGGAATTTTTGTAAATTCAAGTGATGCCATTCACCATCCATACTATAATTTGTTTAATGGTCCACACGGCCAAACACTGGAATCACCTCCCACGAAGACTGAGGACAGAATCGAATCACCTTCAGTTCAGGAAATCATTAAAGACTCTCCTCTTCCCTCAAACATAATTCTTTAGACGGCTGAAACCCCTGGAGATGCAGGTTAGCGCTGGGATGCTCATTGGGTTACTACGCGCTTTACAAAACCTTTAAATAAATAAATAAATAAATAAATGCACTGCTACCACGAATCAATCTGAGGATACTAACCTAATATTTACCCTCCAATTTCTTCCTTCACACTTACAGAGCGTTTTTTAAATTTTCATTTTTACATTTTGCTTCTTTATTTGCATACACTTTATTAATCTGTTGATATTATTTCATTTTCTAAGCAGTTGCAGACCCCCTGAATAGGCTTTGTGGACCCCCAGGGGTTCCTTGACCACAGGTTAAGAACCACTGTCCTAAAATATGCACCTACTCCCAAAGTGGTCTGAGTTGACAGTAGGTTGGAAAAGAGTGTTTTACAAAAAACACAAATAAAAGCATTAGCTAGTTTGCTTTATCCGTCAATATCATGTGTTTGCGTGCCACCTGTAGCTGTTTCAGGTCGTGTTCTGTGTACTGATTTTGTTTCATTCACCTTTCACTTCGGGAGAACACTAAGTTTGTTTTTTCTATCTTCTTTCTGACAGTGGTGAAAGATGTCATTGTGTGGGGCAACATCAGTGGTGTCAACTTTCTAGATCTGCAACTTGCCAAGGTCTACCACTATGACAGTGCTATTTGGGGTCCTCCCAGCTACTCCCGCCCCCTTCTAGAGATGATTTTTGACAGGTACAGTACTAAACCTTGCATGTATAATAATGGGATCACAGGTTACCGACTGCACGTCTGCTGCAACATCTAGCCTACAACATTGGGGTTGTACTCTTGAATAGGTGACACAGCATCCAACAGAGGTATTGTATATTTGTGGACAACTTTCTGAGAACACAAATATTTTAAATGTATTTAAGACACTGAACATGAGTTTTCTCATTTTATACAAGTGAATATTAAATTAAACTGAGCAAATATTGAGTGCATGATAAGTTCAAGTAGGTTAATAATGGTTGTAGAAGACAGCCACATAGGCTTGCATAATTTGCAGAAACCCATCATTTATCTTGTAATGACACCTTCATGTGTTTTAGAGCAGTGTAAAAGACATCTTTTTAAACAAAAACTCTTTTTATTGTTATTTTCATTTGCAGGAAAACATAACAGGTTCAATCTAATCCATACGACATAACATGATACTGACATTTTTCAAAAGAGCATAGGCCATGGAGTACAGATTACATCATAGATTATTCCATTAATCACACACCTTGTAGATAAATGATATTACGTATATCTCTTTGCATTCAATATTGATATTTTGCCCATGTCCATCCTTCCATTTCCACGACCAGCCCCATTTTTTTCTCTCGCTCCTCTCATATCTCCATCAATGGTTATTTTGTTGACGCCTGTGAGTGTGGGATTCTTGGTTTCTGCCGCTGATGTATTTGAACGTTATAATAATTACATTCTTAAAGGATCCCATATGTCACACGGGCGAGACGTGGGTGGCATTAGCTCAGCATATGCATTCAGTTTTTCCTGACAAAATATAAGATCATTTAGTCAGTTTTTGAACTTGGGTTCCCTTCCCCTTCCCCAATTACAGTCAACCCTGCGCTTGGCCAGGAGCTACCCCAAGGAAACATATCTTCTGATTGGACCCTCCAATCAGAGGATCGGTTAGACGGTTCTTAGATTCCTTGCCCTCAGTAGTCACAGACCTTGCTGCCACCTCTGCTAATTTCACACTGCTGGGCGATTTAAACATGCACTTTGATGATATTGGGGACTATACGGCCCAAGAGCTAATTGCTGATATGTCCGCACTACAGTTAGCTCAGCTTGTCCTACTACCCACACATACTAAAGGGCATTTGCTGGACCCTGTATTTAGTAACTGCCCCGATCTGAAGGCAGAACTCCCCATTGCGCTCCCGTGGACGGACCACTGGTTAGTCCCTCTAACCTGGAACACTCATAAACCCCCTGCTTTGATGCCAGGGTTACGGGACGCACGGAACTGGTCCAAACTCTCATTAGACAAGTGGGCCGCCGAGCTACAAGCCACAACACCATCTATTAACGTAGACCCCTCGGTAGCTAATGATGAATTCAATAACTGGATAACCAAAGCATTGAACATCATACTGCCAGCTAAGACAACTCTGGCAAAGAGATCTAGGACCTCGGCCCCCTGGTACTCTGAGGAGCTCAGGGATATATTAAACGCAAGTGCAAAAGGCTAGAAAGGAAATGGCGTCTGGGTTATACTGACCTAGATAAAACCCTGTATAGGAAATCCATCAGGGATTATAAGAAGGAAATAACGAAAGCACAAGCCTTGTACTATACACAAAAGATTTCCGAAGCCAGTTCCAGCTCTAAGGAGATATATCGGATTGTAAAAAGCCTCACTAAACTTCCCCAGCCGCCCGTAAATAGTGATGACTTACAAGCCCGATGTAATGATCTAGCGGACTTTTTTCATAACAAAGTGGATCTCATCTACTCATCCTTCTCAACCATCATCCCAAATGCCTCAGTAGACATCTTGGCGTATCCCAAGCAGAACACAACAGGCAATCTGTCTCCTGTGCTGGAGGAGTTCCCTTTGTTGCATACGGACCTACTGGCCACTTTAATGGCGCAGGTCAAGTCAGGCTCCCCTAGTGATCCTGCCCCTCCGAGCTCTTTAAAGGCTGTTAGCCATACTATCCTTCCTGTTTTGTTGGAGGTACTTAATGCCTCAATCTCCACTAAAACGATCCCACCAGCTTGGAAAGAGGCTAGGGTGAGGGCACTGGTGAAGAAACCCAACATGGACATTAATAACTTCAGTAATTACCGTCCCATTTCCCTGCTCCCTTGGATCAGCAAGATACTGGAGAAATACATTAACAGTCTCCTCACTAATTTTCTAGAAAATAATCAGTTGCTTGACCCCTCACAAATGGGTTTCCGTCCCAAACATGGGACGGAATCTGCCTTGTTGGCAGTTCTGTAGGAAACAAGGAGTATCTTAGATCGGGGAGGATCGGTGACAGTCATCCTCCTCGATCTGAGTGCCGCTTTTGACACTGTAAATCATGAAATCTTATTGCAGCGTCTCTATGACATCGGGATTCAGGGAGGAGCGTTGAAATGGCTCAGGTCATTCCTGAGCGATAGAACTTTCCAGGTCTTTGAGGGAAACACTATCTCCACTAGCAGACCTTTGGGCTGTGGAGTCCCGCAGGTCTCCTCGCTTAGCCCGACGTTGTTTAACGTCTATATGAGGCCGCTGGCGGGGATCGTCCGTCCATATGGTATTAAGATCATCACCTATGCGGACGATACCCAGCTGGTGGTCTCTCTAACGCGGACGGAGGGCTCTGCAGCCATGGCGGATCTGGCGGGTTGCCTGAGTGAAGTGAACAGCTGGATGACCCTGTCTTGTCTCAAACTTAATGGGGACAAGACAGAGGTCATGCTGTTGGAACACTCGGCCCCATCCTCGGTGGGCCCGTTCTGGCCAGCCTGTCTGGGCCCCCCCTCCAGCTCCCAAGAATTCCATTAAGAGCCTGGGCATTAGGCTGGATAGGTCCCTAACGTTAGACTACCAGGCTGTCAAGCTATCTGCCACCTGTTTTGGCCTTCTTAGAATGTTGAGGAGGATTCTCCCCCTGGTACCATTCAAAGCCAAACAAACTGTCGTACAGGGATTGATCCATTCTAGGTTGGACTCCGGAAACGCACTCTACCTTGGAGCCCCTGACTTCACATTGCGGAAATTACAAGTGATTCAAAACTGTGCGGCCCGGACCCTACTTCAAATCCCCCGTAGGCTCTCAGCCAAACCTGGACTAATAACACTGCACTGGCTCCCTATCAGGGACAGGATTAGTTTCAAATCCCTCTGCATTGCCCATCAATCATTCTGGAAAACTGGTCCAGCAATCAATCGTCCCCTGATTACTCCCTACCTCTCCAACAGACAGCTACGGTCCGCCAACGCGTTTCTTGCTGTCGTGCCTAAGGTTAAACGGACCAGATCGGGAGGCCGTTCTTTTACCTTGAATGTGGCCAAGCTGTGGAACACTCTACCCCTCCACTTAAGGTCCAACTCAGACCTAACTTCCTTTAGGAAACATTTGAAAACTTTTTTATTCAATAATTAGGTCTTCACATTCTCTGTGCCATCCGCCCAACTGTAAGAACACCTTTCAGTCATAGCGCTAGGACGCCTCCGGGCAGCTATTCGCGCTTTATAAAACGCATTTTCATTTCATTTAATTTTCACATCCTTTGTGTATCCCAGTATTGTGATGAGTGGCGTGTCAGGTATATGTGACCCTGTCATCTGATCTAGTGCCACAAGCAACTCAGCCCAGTATTGTCGGACAGGGGCGCATTCCCAGGCCACGTGTAAAAATTCAACTCCCTCCCTCCGGCATCTATCGCACTTGTCATTGCCTCTTAGTTGGAAGTGCATTAGTTTTGCCGCCGTGTAATAAAGGCAGTTGTTGGACTTGGCCCTTATGGCAGGTTCACCCCTATTTTTTTTGCTTTTAATATGTGACCTGCTTAGGTGATTGTTTTATGCTTCTTTACCTTTGCTAAATGTTACCTACTTAGGTGATTGTTTTATGCTACTTTACCTTTGCTAAATGTGACCTGCTTAGGTGATTGTTTTATGCTTCTTTCCCTTTTCTAAATGTGACCTGCTTAGGTGATTGTTTTATGCTTCTTTCCCTTTGCTAAATGTGACCTGCTTAGGTGATTGTATAGGTCCTGATAAAAAGGTCCTAGTTCCCTGCGTGATTTTCCTAAGGTGGTTAGGGTTGCTTAGGAGGTATTTACCCTTTACCAGTGATTACTGGTTGTGTGCTACATTTACTATTTTGGTGCTACAGTCATTACATGTCTATGTGCTAAGTGTTATACCTACAAGTATTACTCCTACAAAGTGCTAAATTACAACAAGTGCTAATTCTAAAAAGTGCATACCCCTGACAGTGGTCCATGTGGCCCTGTCCTGTACATAATCCCCTGTAAATTCTGCCCGTGCCTGTTGGCACATTGTAAATCTAATGTGTTTTTGCTATAATACAAAGGCTATTTTTTATATAACCTTGTGTGGAGTTTCCTTTGTGGTGGGCCTTGGGTGTTGTTGCTGGGTGCGCGCGCAAACGCTTTACACATCGCCTCCGAGATTAGCCTTGCTGCTCGCGTCACGTTACCTAGAGGGTGAGCAGGGGTTATCTTGGTGTGTAACTCCCTTGCCCTGACTTGGGAATGGTGATCTCTGACTGACTTTGGCGCGAGCCTTGGCCAGCCAGGGATCCCATTTCTAACATTGGTGGCAAGCGGTGTGGATTGGACTTGCGTTTGCGCTGTACCACAGTGGCGACAGGCCGCACTACAAAACTCTACATTTTTAGATAACCACATTTTGGGGATTATTTTTTTTTGGTGAAGTCCAGTATTTCTTCTCCTGAAAGGTGTCATTTTGTAATTGTGTCCAGTACAGTTGTTCCCCGCCCTGCTCCCAGAGTTTGGTACCTGTGTCGCTTATGTTCAGGTTGAAGTACAAGAGACTTAGGAAACTGTCTCACCAGTCTTGGGAAGACTTTTGAGGATGAATGTTGTGGAGCACTGTTTGATTGGGAAAAGGCTCACACGAAAGACGAGTCTGACGGATTGTTCAGCATGATTGTTAAAGAGCACTTGCTCAGTTATTGTTCATCAGGATTGCGCCAACACCTGTTTGGGTGTGGGTTGTCTACGGCATGGGAGCTTGTAGCGGAAGCAGACCGCTGGTAAAGTGTGAGAGGTTCTCTGGAGTCATTAGTGAGTGATCCAACAATAGTGGGTCAGGTGTCCTCCAGCCCAGCGTGGTGGAGGAGGGTGAGAGTAGCCCAGCTAGGTCCCAGTGCAGTGATGAGGGTGTAGGGGCTTACTACCTGTCTCAGTGGAGCAGGAGTGAGTGTGTGACCGAGAGTCCCCAAGCGCCCGAAGCCCTACCGCAGAGCCTGGATGGTTTCTTATGGGAACACCAGGATGGGAACCTAAGCTTACCTGTTAGTTCACTTGAGGGAGATCTCCTAGTGTGTAGAGGACCTGGAGCATCTGTAAGCGGAGCTTCTATGGTTCTAGAGTCTGGCAGTACCGCTCCAGTAGGGAGGGTACAGTAGTCCCGCGAAAGGAGTGATTGGGGAATAGTATGTGAGTCCCCAGAAGTCCTGGAGTGCCAGGCATTTATTCCACCAAAGGTTTTAGACCGGAGGTTGGAAGGCCAGTTTCAGGATCAGCCTGACCTGAAGGGTAGGACTACTGTAATCAGTATCCTGACCAGTTCTTCTTCCAGAGGTACCTCCCCGGTTGGGAGGGAGCAGGACTCTGGAAGGGGTGCAGAGGGTGGGAGAGCCCACCTCTGACCCCGGTGCAACCTGAGGGGTTAAACCCTAGGTTGGGAGAATGGTGTTTTTAGGGTACCCCTCGCAGGAGGAGGAGGAACCCTAGGAGAAGAGGTAGGGGGAGGAGAGCCTTCCCTGAGACTCCCGGTCCGCTTAAGATTGAAGACCCTAGGCTGGAGAACCAGTGGCAGTCTAGCCCTGTCTTGCAGACAGGAAGAGTGGAGAATGGCTTTTATGTGCCAGGAGTTACTACCCCCACTTTGTGCCTGGCAGACTTACTCTCTAATTGTGGTAACGGCTGTACTGATAAAGGAGAGGTTGTGAATGTAGTCTCAACAGGGATTCAGGAGGTGCAGCTTGCATGATTACGGTTGTTCCAATCTGAAAGGAGCCAAAAGGTCAAGGTAGGCCAGCATGGAAAAGTTATGTCAGAAGTTTATATAGGGGAGGGAGTACTTACTTATGAAGCCTGAGTGAAGGCGCAGATACAGGACTACTTCCGACTGGATGTAGTACCATGACGTGTAGGTCCAAACTAATTCTGGGACTTAATCAAAGCCGTTTGCGCAGTCAGGGCTGTAGAGAATGAGAGAGAGCCATGGAGGTCAAAAGGGGTCATGCGTGTAATGGAGGATGGTGTGAGTGAGTAAAGTAGCTGCTTACTTGAGCGTGCCTTAGTTAAAGCGTAGAAGGCAGAGTACTCACATTGTGAAGAGACTTCAGTCGATTATGAATTCTGAAAGGAACCAAGGCAGGCAGTAAGTTACGAAGCCTGCAAGCCTAATGGTGATTGAGGGGCAGGAGGAGCGGAAGCGTTGCTACTTACTAATTCAAGATCCCAGGGAGGAATGGAACACCTTCCTGGTAGATGCACAGCTGATGACTGGACTGCAGCGACAGAAATGTCAATGCGGGGGGCGTTTCTTAAGTAGCGGGCCCTGGGTAGTGACATCGCCTAATTAGTTGGGCAGGGAGCTCGCATGTGTGCTGTCAGCGAGCCCTGCAGCAATTGCGGTTATTATTGCAAATGGTGGTCACAGGCCGTTAGGGGCGCGTCTACTTTAGCTAGGTTATAAGGCTACATTACTGTCATGGAGGACTCGGCAGAATGGTCCAAATGACTAATGTACACATTCATAGCAGAGAATTTCAACACGTATGGTTAATAAACACGTAAACATTAAAGAACGACGCCGAGTTCTGGATGCAGCAGTGGTAACACAGAGTTTTGTAACATATTTGGATGGAGTACAAAGGTCTGTATTTTGTCCAGTTCGGCGCTAGGTACAGGTATTCCATTCATCAATGGGATTCAGTCAATTCTTAATAGTCTTGCAATTGAAAATCCATTTACACTGCAAGCTGTTGAGTATTGTCTGTTGGTTACCTCCCCTTGTGTTGGGATGGAGACTTTCAATCACTTTCCAGACAATCTCGTTCTCAGAGTGTCCTTGTTGTAGAAAGTGTTCCACTGGAGGTGCATTCATGATTTTGCAACGAATCCTGCTTTTGTGCTGGGAGATCCTGGTCTTGATTTTTTGTGCTGTTGGGCTGATGTGGCGCAATTTGCATGGGCATGCAGTGCAGTGATATACACAACATCAAGCCTTCGTTTAGACAGAGGAGCATTTTGCTGGCACTTAGAGGTCGATCTATGCCTGAATTCCAGCTTAGTTGATTCCTGTTTACCTCATGCGAGGGATGCTGTCTAGCTCTACACCAAGACAGGCAACTTGATGACACCGACTCATAGGTAATGGGGAGTTAGATCACCGTTCAGGGATTTGTCAGATTCCCTCACCCTAGACATGATAAGTTAGGATGCACTAGGTAGGAGTACAATATATTACTGTACTTGTATGCAAGCATATATTTCCTGTAGTCAGCATAATGGTTGAACTGTCTTTTTTTACCATTCTTGTAATGCTAATCACATTATTCTGTTTCTTTCTATTTATCATTGCAGCACCAGTATTTTATTCAAGAATCAGAATGCTTAAAAAAAAATGTAAACTCTTTTCTGTGCATTTCTTGTGTATCTCCCTGGGTATGAATAAGAAACAAGGTGAAAAGGTTAGAGAGCTGTTACCACGATTCCTTGGGGAGTCAGCATTGTCATGTTCTGAGGTTGCACATCCATTTGTTACCCGGTGGTGCACTATGAGCTAGCAGGACTTTGCCAACAAATCCGGACGGTGTGGGTGGAATCAGTCTCGCACAGTTCTGATGGTTATGTTGTTCATCAAACACACAGTTTTACTTGGGAAAGTATAAGCCATACAACACTTCTACTCTTTGTTCCTGTTCCACTACTTGACCGGTCTGAAATGTGGTATGGTATCTCTGCTGTAATTTGTACAGGTAGGACCTCTTTTAAAGCTGGGTGGTAATAAGATACACACTGAAAATTGACAGTTGGTTAGACCTCTTTTCTTTCAGATGCTTCACCTCATTTATATCAGGGGAGTGTGGTTTTCCTGATTATAGAGTCTCTGTCAGTTCCACTATTGAGAAAAAGGTTGCACACACCTGTGACTGGCAGGAATGACATCAGAGGGGAGTTCAATTTAGGGCATCCCCTCTAACGCCATTTTGACCAGTGTTCTGTCTGGGTCTGCCATGTCAACTTTGCCGGAAGTGGACAAAGAACCTTCGTAAAAGACCACCACATGCTAGGAGAAACGCCCTGTGTTCGTAGGCATACGTTAACATTTTCTCTGAAGTAAAAGATTATCTAGTCCTTCTTGAAGAATTGATGGTTATTAAAATTTAATACATATGTCCCAGATGTCGCCATAAACTTGCTGCATGTTCACCGGCCTCCCTCCTTCTAGCCTCTGACTCAGTCTCCACTGCTATTGCTCTGGGTGAGTCTTAGTCACTCTATGGTCCACCAGCTCCTGATGCCCAAGCGTGGAACTTGATTCTGTTGAGTGCTGGTTGAATGCTAGTGTGCCGTCTTCTGCTCTCTCACTCAGACACTGTATCTCAGCAGTGCACTGCTAGCAGCCACTGGCGGCCGCTACTTAACGGGGGTGGCGAGGGGAGAAAGTTGGAGGGTAAATGGAAAAAAATACATACCTGCAGGCCAGCCACCGCATCTTGGTCTTGTTCAGCTCTTCGGTCGACTCCAGGAGCAGGAATCGGGAACCAGGAATCACACAGGCTCCCAGACTCCCCTAGCAAATCATGACACTGCGTTACAGAGGGACTGGGAGGCTGTGCATGTTCGTCCGGCCAGGCTGTGCAATACAGGCAGTGGAGAAATTGCAAAGTGCACATGACTGTTTGGCCGGCCCAAGACGGCCGGCCAAACCTCCATGCTCACTTAGGGGCCGATTATGATGACGGACAGACCTGAGTCCGACCGCCACCATAGAGTAGGAGGGAACCTCCGCATGGCCTGCGGAGTTCCCTCCTGTGCAATTAGGATGTGACCGCCACCCTGGTGGTCACATCCTCTATTTTTACCATTGCGGCGGGTGCGGCTTCATGCTGCATCCGCTGCAATGGTGCAAATGCATACATTGCATTTGTATGCAGAAAGCGGCAGGCACTGTGCGGTGCCTGCCGATTTCTGCATACAAATGCAGGGGGGTACCATAGGTACCCCCCATGTGCACCACCCACCCCCGCTTCACCCAGGGGACCCGCAACGGGTCCCCGCAGTGAAGTTACACATGCTTTTTCACGACGGAAAACCCGCCGCGGAAAAGCATTTTTAACAGCCCATCCTAATATGGATGAAGTGAAGAAGTGTGGCTCAGGGGTTAGAGGCGGCAGACCCGGAAGCTGAGATCGGTCCTGGACCAGGGTTCAATTCCCCGCCTCGGCGGGTCTTGGGCTAAAAATTCCACGGACTCGATAATTCTCGCTCTGGTGCCTTCTCGACTCACGGGTTCACACTCTGCGACTCTGGGCAATAGCTTGCTTAATCTCCACAACGGCCCCTCGCGGCGGGATGCCTGACTTTCACCTTGTGGATACCCGCTGGGGCTATCACACAGGGGAATATCAGGACGGGTTCCCTAAGCAAGCGCCGGGACACCCAATGCGGGTAGCTGTGCGCTATATAAGCTCAACTACATTTACATTTACATTTACAATATGGCTGACGGTGTCTGAGAGACATCGTCACCATATTAGAGCTTTTCCGCCGTGGTTGTAAGCCAACCGCGGCGGAAAAGCTGCGGACGGAAACCAGGACCCACCAGCCATCCTAATGTGGTGGTGGGTCTTTGGTGGGTCCGCTGCGGTTTTTCCGCATCCTCCGGGCCGGCGGTGGCTTCCGCCGGCCCGGTGGATGCAGAAAAACCGCAATCATAATAGGCCCCTTTGAGTGTGCTCACCACTCCTCCCTCTACTCTGGACAGCCAAGCCTTGCCCCAACCCGCACTTAAGCAGAAACGAGAAAATAACTTGGTAATAAGATTGCATTATTGCATCATTTTATTTTTCTTTTTTAAACTACTCACAGAGCAGTGAGGTAGCGCTCCTCCGCCATAGCAGAGGAGCCGCCACTGCGAGCGGCATGCTCTTTCTGCTTTCCTTCTGCTTGTGTTGATGGTGGCAGCTCTTCTCGGGCAGCTTCATTCAATGAAGAGACTCTCACTCTGATTGAGCAGGATTTGATTGGCAGTGACAGCAACGTGAGGTGGAGACTAGAAAGCCCTTCTCAGAAAATGGTTCTTAATTCAGACCCTTCTCAGTAGGGCGGACTGGCAGTATCGGGCATCAGGCGTTTCCCTGGGAGGCTGGAAGGGTGGGCCCAGTTTTGTTACTAGGGGGTGGTTTTGCAGCAGTGTTGCAATATTTATTTTATTTTATTTATTTTAATTTCTTCTATAGCGCAGGAATCAATCCCGTGAGGGTATCTCCGCGCTTTGCTAGCTGAGGAATATTCAGATAGAGCAACCTGGGAAGTTATGTGGATAGGAATGCCTCTTGGTAGAGAAGGGTTTTCAATGCCTTTCTAAAAGACAGGTGATTTGTGGTGGTTCTTAGGTCAGTGGGAAGACTGTTCCAGAGGGCGGGACCAACAGAGGAGAAAGCACGGTCACCGTGTCTAATTTTCTTTGTGGTGGGAGGTTTTAAAAGGGCTTGATTGCATGAGCTGAGGGACCTGCTGGGCTGGTACAATTCCAGGGACTGGGATAGGTATTTAGGACTTACTCCATACAGGCATTTATGCACCGTGCAACAGATCTTAAAATTGATGCGCTGCCGTATGGGGAGCCAGTGCAGTTCTTTCAGCAGGGGCTTAGAAGGAGTCCTAGCGGGTACACCCATGACCAGTCTTGCAGCCGTGTTCTGGACTACCTGCAAGCGGCCTACAGCATCTGCATTAGCTAATGTAAGCAGGCCGTTACAGTAGTCCAGACGACTAGTTACCAAGGCCTGTACAAGAGTCTTTCTACATGTGGGCGGGAGAAAAGGAAAGACACGCCTGAGCAGACCAATGGTGTGAAAACACAGACCCGCAATATAGTTTGTGTGATCTTTTAGGGTCAGTTTTTGATCCAGCTTCACTCCGAGATTTTTAACGTGAGGTTTGGGTGCAGGTACTGGGCCAAGATCAAGTGGCCACCAGTCGGGGGACCAAAGGATACTTGCTTTACCAAAGAGCAAGACCTCTGTTTTTGTTACCTTACACTGGAGGCAATTCCTCGCCATCCAGTGTGACACCGCTCTCATGCCCTCAGCAAAGTTCTCCTTGGTTTTGAGGCCAAGGGAGCTGAAAGGGTAGAGGAGCTGGGTGTCATCGGCGTAGGAAACCGGTATGAACCCATATTTCCGCACAATCTCAGCAAGGGGGGCCACATAGACATTAAACAATGTAGGGCTGAGGCATGAGCCCTGTGGCACCCCCTTAATGAGCCCCCTTGAGATGGAACTGAAAGGGCCCAGGCTGATAGATTGTGACCTCCCGGAAAGGAAACTCTCCAACCAAGATAGTGCTACGCCTCCGATTCCTACTCCTTTCAACCGGCTCAGCAGGGTGTTATGAGACACGGTATCGAAGGCTGCGGACAGGTCCAACAGCACTAGAATCATAGAGCCCCCTTTGTCTTGTGACATTTTGATCTGATCTGTAACAGAGAGGAGGGCCGATTCAGTGCTGTGGTTGGGCCTGAATCCAGATTGGGATTGGTCCAGGCCCCCTGTCGCTTCGATAAAGTTGGAAAGAGTGGTGTTAACGTGCTTTTCTGCCAGTTTGCTGATGAAAGGAAGGAGAGAAATCGTGCGAAGGTTGGAGAGTGCGGACCAGGGCAAGGTGGAATTTTTACCTATGGGGTTCACTACCGCTTCCTTCCAAGCGAGAGGGAGCTGACCTTTGGTAAAGGATAGGTTAAGAAGTTTCTGAATATGGGGACCTAGTATCTCGATTAGCGGGGAGATGAGTTTGGCTGGTATTAGGTCGGCGGGAGAGCCGGACTTAGTTTGGTTAATGAGTGTGGTCAGCTCTTTAGTGGTAATTTCTGGAATATCCAGGAGAGTTTTTCCAGAAGTCGTTTGCGAGGAGGTTTCAAGGACATTAGTTTCCAAGGAGTCTGAGACAGAGGTGATTTTTTTATATATACCTTCAATTTTATCCTCAAAGAACTGGGATATTTCGTCGCATAGTTCTTGGGTGAAGGTGTCAGGGCTTTCACATACTTCCGGGCTGGTGAAAGTTTGAATGATTTTAAATAACTCTCTTGTGGAGTTGCCAGCCTCTGCAATTTGAGTGGTCAGACTAGTTTTTCTAGCTTTTTTAATATTTTTGTAATAGGAGGACATAGCCTCCAGGTAGCGGCTCTTATCCTCCCTGTTGTCCGTACGTCTCCATAATTTTTCCAGTTTTCTGCATCTCTTCTTTTCAAATTTAAGGTCTTCCGTATACCATATTTCCCTTTTCGCAATGGTGGGCTTTTTTGCATTTTTCTGAGGGGCTAGGGAGTCAATAGCTGTCAGTAGGGTGGAATTAAACAAGGAGAGAGCAGTGTCGATGTTGTCGAGATTGGCGAGTAGAGGCTGTTCCCATGTTTGAGTAAGTTTGGGAAGAGTAATTTTGTGCCAAGGCCTACGTTTAATAGGGTGAGTAGCTGGGTGGTTTTTGGAATTAGATAAGTGTGGTATGGAGAAGTCAATCCGTTTGTGGTCCGACCAATTGATATGTTTGGGGGGATAGCAATGGACATTGGGTTGGGTAGTAAGAATCAGATCCAAAGTGTGACCACCCGAGTGAGTAGGGCCACTATTTCTAGGATGTAATCCTAGCAAGGCAAGATTAGTGAGGAATACATTAGTATCCTGATGGTCAGCAGTGTCAATATGGAAGTTAAAATCTCCCAGTAAGATGAAGTTTTCATTAGCTTTCAGATGGGGGGCTAATAGTTCAGTGAGGGTAAGGGAGAAACCAGCATTGGGTCCAGGTGGGCGGTAAACTAGGGCTCCTTTCCATTGAGTTTTTGAATTTATTTTTAAATGAAAGATGAGTACTTCCATAGTAGGGAGCATCACTTGTTCTAGGACTCTAATATTCAGGGTGTCTCTGTATACAATAGCGATCCCACCTCCTACTTTCACAGGGCGGTCAAGGCGAAGGATTTTATATCCCATAGGTATCCCAAGGGTAATGGTAGGGATAGTGTGGGGTTTCAGCCATGTTTCAGTTAAGAAACAAATCTTGGGTTGAGTATTATAGATAGTGTCCCATAGTTCAATACAGTGTTTAGGGAGTGATCTGACATTTAGCAGAAAGCTATCCCAGCTTTCCTGAGCATCAGTATTCTTTGTGGGCCGTCCGGAGATAATATGGGTGTGCGTGGCTTGAAAGCCACATTTAATACAAGAAAAAGGACCCTCAGGACACAAGAGCGTTATGTTTTTGCAGCAGTGTTGCCGCGGAGGTTGGAGTGCCCTAAGAGCGTGTGATGCATACCTGATGCGAGGAGTTGATACAGCGCGGTCCATAATGGCAAGGGCAGGGAGAATGGCCCCTGGCCCCGTCCTGGCGCGGACGGGCGCAGACGGGCTACTCTTGGGCTAGTCTTCGGCGTTGTCTTCGGCACCCCTGCGCGCGACCGCTGCGCGCTCGGAGGGGGGCGAGGGCTAAATAGCCCCGGTAGACTCAGCTGCTAGAGCGCTAACCGCCAGCTATTTTTTCAGCTCATAAACCACTCTCATGCAACTACCTGCCAATTATATGCAAATGCCTATTTTAGTCACATAGTTTGCTTTTAATGGGTTATTCACAATTGTCCCTAGATTGGAGTGGGTGCTATGTGTTAGATTGAGGCCCTAACATAGGTGCGCTGTTTCAGAGGCACAAATCCTTCGTGCCACAAAGACAGGCAGGCCCTTTCACCCACTTATGGCCCTTTCACCCACATTAGCCCTCTCTTCACAATAACGAGCAACAGAGGCTGTCCCTTATCTGACGTGTGATCTGGGCGCAGAAGACGGTCCATCCTGAATATGTCATCCCCATTTCCAACAGTGACTAACCTACGTCACAACAAATTCTTAGAAATAGACCCTTAAGCTCTTGGGATTTTCCCTAGCACAGGATTATTGATTTCTCCAAGAACTCATTAAAAATGCATGAACCACTATTCCCTAAGGGTTCATTCCTAACGTCTTCCTCTCACCCTATCACCCTAGTAACAAAAGTGGTTCCCTCGGGGCTGGTCCTAAAAAATTGCCAGGACTGTTTATCAGTGTGGCCTGGAACCTCCAAAGCAATGTCATTGCTGCTTGCTTCCTTTCTACTGCAGAAAACATAGTATTCTCACGCAGCCCATGTCAATGTTGAAATACTAGGAATTTTCAAAGATAGGCAAACCATGCGCTTCACTTCTATGACACTCAGTCAGTCAACCTCAATGTTTCTGGGATGAAACTGCGTGAAGTATCGTTCCTCTGGGATGTCTAGATTTAACTTGCAATGCTGGGCTTTCCTGGCTTGAAATATTTTGTTGTCACTATGAATTACAAACAAATGAAGTTAATGAATGGACAGTTTAAAATATTTTTTTTGACAATATTTAAAAAGAAGGGACGCTGTCAGCAGTCCAATAGTGGCAACTGCATGCACAGTTTGTTACTGTAGAACAAACCACGCCTATAGTTCAGCCTTCCTAAAGTAAAATTACATACTTGTCTGATAATATTAAGTGATGCATTCAGAGCAGGGAGCTCTGTTGGTCTTTAAAGCCATCACTTTTTAAGACATAAACAAATGCAATCTATTTAAGTAATTAATGTTTAGAGTATTTGAAAATGACGTGAACAATGATAGGGATCAAACTGATGCCTACATACATGAATGGTATGGCTTTGTAGTGTAGTTCCTATTTCCCTTATAGGTTCTGCGCATTGGAATAACATACACAATAGGCTTGGCTTAGGACTGAGGTCAGTATGCCCCATTTATATTAAACTTAATTACTGTGTACCAGCTAGCTCAGAGGCCACTAGAAACTTCTTGAAGACAAGAAGGGAATAGCTTCTGGCAACCACATTACATAAATCCCTGACTCCTCAGGATCGTGGAAACAATATACTACTTTTTATTCAGTCACTCATCTCAGAGGACTACATAGAAGAAACAGTCGGGTGTGTTTACAATAAAATTTATTGCACAGTTGTTATTCTAGTACTGGTTATATGTGCTGCGACAACTGTTGGACAGTAGCAGAGAAAATATGGCCAGCAGTGCAGTTAAATAAAAAGGCTTTGTATAGTTCTACCATTTTGCAATAGTAATGAACACATACATGAAATACAGAATGCCTTAAGATAAAGCCGATACCCCTATGATGCCTAACTAGATGTACCTAAGTTTACTAGTATGTGTGTAGTTCTTAGAGAGCCAAGAATTCCCCTAGGTTTTAGTCTAAACCCATAACCTTAGTGGGACTTCATCCTGATCTCGAGCTGGACCCTCCAGGATGGGTGGATGGACTTCTGCCAGCTGGTGCTGTGGCATGACGCAGGTTGCAGTGTCTCAGGTCAGAGTGTCGGCATGGAAGTCTCGGTCTCCTCTGCTTTACTTGGGCAAAGGGAGGTATATTTATACCAGACAGGTGCCCTGGAATGTTAGTATTGACGTAAAGTCGGTCAGAGGAAGACGTTAGGTATGAACCCTTAGGGAATAGTGGTTCATGCATTTTTAATGAGTTCTTGGAGAAATCAATAATCCTGTGCTAGGGAAAATCCCAAGAGCTTAAGGGTCTATTTCTAAGAATTTGTTGTGACGTAGGTTAGTCACTGTTGGACATGGGGATGACATATTCAGGATGGACCGTCTTCTGCGCCCAGATCACACGTCAGATAAGGGACAGCCTCTGTTGCTCGTTATTGTGAAGAGAGGGCTAATGTGGGTGAAAGGGCCATAAGTGGGTGAAAGGGCCTGCCTGTCTTTGTGGCACGAAGGATTTGTGCCTCTGAAACAGCGCACCTATGTTAGGGCCTCAATCTAACACATAGCACCCACTCCAATCTAGGGACAATTGTGAATAACCCATTAAAAGCAAACTATGTGACTAAAATAGGCATTTGCATATAATTGGCAGGTAGTTGCATGAGAGTGGTTTATGAGCTGAAAAAATAGCAGCTGTTAAAATATGTAAAATTACTATAGACTCTGTGGAGACAGGAAAAATCTATAGTGTCATTAAAAAATACTCTTTAGAGTCAGCAGTTACTTACAAAGTTTATGTTTATAAAATTGAAAACTCTTACTTGCTGTTCAACAGACCATGCTTTCTTAAGAAAAAAATAAAAGGTCAATTTAGAGGGAAAGCTCCAAGCACTCAGTGAAAGTTGAAACAATAAGAGAAAAAATGTGTTTCAGGACATGTTTTTCAAAAATAGAGATAAAAAGTGCTGGCTGGGAGACACAACATTTTCGTTGCTAGTTGCTTCAGGGAACAGACCTTTTTAATACCTCACAGAATAGTTGTTGGAGCACAGAATGAACAGTGCTGCCAGTTGCTGGTTCTGCGGCAGCCGGTGTAGTAATCAATACCTTGGTGCTGCTAAAGGAAGCAAAAAGACACCCACTGGATTTGCAAGGAATGCTTTGGTTTGATGGGAATACGCTTGGGACACAGGCAAGCATGGGATTCTGCAGTTCCAGCCTGGTGGCAAATGCCACTGGCGTTTTCCTTTGGAAGTGTCAGACAGATGATGACCACGCATTCCTCACTGCAAAAAACAGGCATCAGAGAGCAGGTATGTTGCAGTCTTTTCAGACTGGTCTTTTAAATATTAGAAACGATGAGAAGCATAGTTCCTGTTCGAGGTATTCCCAAGGTGTATCACACTGCTTGTATGTGAAAGATAAAATGTATCAAAAAGGAAAGAGGGGCAGTCTGTATTTAAGAGTGCTATTTTGCAAAAAGGATAAAATATTATTTAGCTGATGTGAAATGAAAAATAAAAGTGCTGCACAAGCATGGTTTTCAGATTGCATTAAGCATTGAATTTTACAAAGGAATATTTTTTTTCTCTACGGTCAGTGTTGGGGCTTCTAGCCAAAAAAAGGCACAACTTCCTTACACTGTAGGATTTCACTACCTCTGGATGTTATCTGTAAATAACATAGGTCTGGCCTATGTATCCGAAAAGCCAAGAAAACAGCATTCAAGGATCGACTTGACAACAACGCCCACAACAGCAAGGAACTTTTCAACATCGTCAAGGAATTTTCCAACCCCTCGGCCAACTCCAACGACATCACCCCCTCTCAAACCCTCTGCGACTCCCTAGCCTCTTTCTTCCACAACAAGATTGCAGACATCCACAACAGCTTTGACAACCAACCCGGAAACCAACCCACCCTACCATCTGCTGACCATCTTCCCCCCGTAAACACCCTTAACGCCTGGAACCCAATCTCCACTGAGGAAACCATCCGCCTGATGAATTCCATCCACTCTGGATCCCCCACAGACCCATGCCCTCACCACATCTTCAACAAAGCAGACTCCGTCATAGCACCGCACCTCCGAGACGTCATCAACTGCTCCTTCAACTCCGCTACCTTCCCAGAAGACTGGAAACACGCTGAACTCACCGCCCTTCTGAAAAAACCAACAGCGGACCCCACCGAACTCAAAAATTACCGCCCCATCTCGCTTCTTCCATTCCCGGCCAAAGTCATCGAGAAAGCCGTCAACAACCAGCTCGCCGCCTTCCTCGAAGCCAACAAATCCCTCGACCCCTCACAATCTGGCTTCCGAGCAAAACACAGCACTGAGACCGCCCTCATCGCAGCAACAGACGACATTCGAACTCTACTGGATAATGGAGACACAGTCGCCCTCATCCTCCTCGACCTCTCTGCAGCATTCGACACAGTCTGCCACAGCACCCTTCTACAACGCCTCAATAACATCGGAATCCAAGGAAAAGCACTTGAATGGATCACCTCGTTCCTCACCGGAAGAACCCAGAGAGTCCGCCTTCCTCCATTCAAGTCCGAGGCCTCTGAAGTCATCTGCGGCGTACCTCAAGGATCCTCACTCAGTCCCACCCTCTTCAACGTATACATGAGCCCCCTCGCGGCCATCGCCCGCCAACACAACCTCAACATCATCTCTTACGCGGATGACACTCAACTGATCCTTTCTCTCACCAATGACCCCAGCACCGCCAAAACTAACCTACACGAAGGAATGAAAGAAGTCGCAGAATGGATGAAACAAAGCCGTCTGAAACTGAACTCAGACAAAACAGAAGTCCTCATCTTAGGTACATCCCCCTCTGCTTGGGATGACTCCTGGTGGCCGGAAGCCCTCGGAAAAGCACCCATCCCGACAGACCACGCACGGAACCTTGGCGTCATCCTGGATTCTTCACTCTCAATGAACAGACAAGTCAGCGCCGTATCCTCTTCCTGCTTCAACATTCTTCGCATGCTCAGAAAAACATTTCGCTGGATCCCCTCCGAAACAAGGAAAACAGTCACCCACGCTCTGGTCACGAGCCGACTGGACTACGGAAACACCCTCTACGCAGGTACCACCGCCAAACTCCAGAAGAAACTCCAACGAATCCAAAACGCCTCAGCCAGGCTCATATTAGACATCCCACGCAACGAACACATCTCTGGTCACCTTAAAGACCTCCACTGGCTACCCGTCAATAAGAGGATCACTTTCCGACTGCTTACCCACGCACACAAATCACTCTACGACATCGGACCAGATTGCCTCAACTCTCGACTGTCCTTCTACACCCCCTCCCGCCAACTACGTTCTTCCAGCCAAGCCTTCGCCACTGTACCTCGCATCAACAAGACCACCATGGGAGGCAGATCCTTTTCATATCTGGCTGCTAAAACATGGAACTCACTCCCTGCTTACCTTCGCCTCACCCAGAACCACCTAGCGTTCAGAAAGCAGCTTAAAACGTGGATATTTGACAAATAATCCTCCTCCCCTTCCTAAGCGCCTTGAAACCCTCTGGGTATGTAGTGCGCTATACAAATTTTATGACTTGACTTGACTTGACTTGGTGACGTTCAGTAATCATTTTTTTGACAGGTATTTGTGTCAAAAGGCCAAACCACCCATACTTCCCTAACTGGGTCTGTCCTGTAGTGTTGTAAATGGCATCTAATGTTACCCCTGCTGATGTATGTCAACTATGCCACCCCCGTGCAATGGCGTTTAGTGGTGTTTGGCAACGTTCCTATTGGTGTTTAAACGACCACATTTCTAGATGCATTAAAATTGTGTAGGAGTTGATATCCAAATTGATGGTAACAGTTACAAAGCGTCACAATAAGAATAAATCTGTAACATTTCATCATCTGAAAATGTAGCAATTATTCCTAAAACAGACAGCATATTATTCATTGTACCAGTAACCCAATTTTCAGAAACATTTACTGCAGGTAATGACATCACTGAATGAATGATAAAATGAAAAGTTCAAAATACATTATTCAGAATTAAAAACTGGATGATTAAGTACATCATTTAGAATACAAAGGCTTGTTCAGGCTGAATACATTTATCAATCTCTTTTGCATTTCAATTGAAAATGGAAGTGGCTTTAGTTTCAGTCTGTTTTGTAGAAAAGTGTCCACTAAGAGTCATACTAAAAGCTAGATCTAAGCAAGGCCAGAACAGAAAAGATGAACCCAGAAATACACCATAGTTCTACTCATGGTGAAGCCAAGTCTGTATCTTTTGGAAAAAAGAAAAGTTTCAAAAGTTTGTACTTGCATGTTTGTTGTTTGTTTTTGGGTGGCTGTTGCTTCCTATCCACGTGAAGCCATGGAAAGCGAATCACATTTAATGAAATAGGCAGTAGCTGTATGATCAATTGTTGAAATTGCATTGTATTTAGTTGAAGGTATTTGTGCTGTTTTTGTTGAAAAACATTAAAATGTTGAAGTTAATAGTTGATGTCTTTGCTGAAAAACTTTCAGATGTTGAAGTTAATATTTTATCTTTTTGTTGAAAAATATTGATGCATTTATTATTTGGTGTTTTTGTTGAAAAAACTTTGAAGCTTTTAATATTTGATGCTTTTGTTGAAAAACGTTGAAGCTTTTATTATTTAATGCTTTTGTTGAAAAACGTTGAAGCTTTTATTATTAGATGCTTTTGTTGAAAAATGTTGAAGCATTTATTATTTGATGTTTTTCTTGAAAAACTTTGAAGCTTTTATTATTTGATGCTTTTGTTGAAAAACGTTGAAGCATTTATTATTTGATGCTTTTGTTGAAAAACGTTGAAGCATTTATTATTTGATGTTTTTGTTGAACAAACATTGATGCTCTTATTAATTGATGTTTTTGTTGTTGCTTTTGTTGAAAAACGTTGGTGTACACATTTGTTTTTGGCCAAATTGCAACTTGAGTGTTGTCTTGACTTTTATTTTGAATTTGAAAGGCTGGTTTAAGGAGAACTAGTTCCATTGCATTGTAGAATAGTCCCCCACTCCATGGATTTGATTTCTCAAACCTGATGAGCTTTTCAGTTAGAATTTCTTGAATAGTAGTGAGAGGGACGTCTACTACTGTGGAGTTCACGAGGCCTACTGCTCAGTATTGGCCACACAGTTTTTGGTTGATTCTTTCATTTGAAATGAATCTGGTGCTTTAATCACAGCAGGATAGGGCAAAAGTAAAGTTTATGTTCCTTTCACTTTAAGGACTACCACATGTATTTCTGTATGAGGGGCCAAATTCCTTTGTGTCGGTGATCTTTTCCTCTCTCTGCCCAGATCCCCTACTTTTGGGATTCAGACAGGTCTTGCCGTGATTACCTCGACTTCCCAGTGGCGGCCTGTTTCACTTTGTCAAAATCTTTGTTTTTTTCATTGTTTCCTTTAGTTCCTGTAAAACAGCCAAACGATCATAGATACAGAATGGTTTTCATCCGCCACTGTGCTTTCACATTTATGATCAGGTTCCCACATTCGTAAATGGAGTGACACCTCCTAGAGAGCTTCTTGACTGAGTGTGTGTTGCCCCCTGAATCCATATAGGTGTTTGACCCCACTAATGTCCCACCTAATACCCTAGCTGTTAAGAATTTCTCTATGCCCCATTCCTTCCTCTCCTCTACCATAATTCCCCCAGGATGGCATTGGAGAGGAGAACCGCAATACTACGTCCATCCCTTCCATGGCCTCTTAGTAGGCTCGAGAGCCAATTGTGGAACCACAGTCAGGCTGTAACGTTGATTGCGTATCTCCTGTTATGTACTCTCAAATCTTTCTATTACAGTTGTGAACCTCAGCCGATTGCTGAGGCCATACCTATTGAAAACTTGAGCACGGATCTACTGCCACCAAGATATATTTTTAAGCCACCTCAAAATTTGAGCGGCCACAGTGGTCCTGTTACATGACACGATCAAGTGGACAGTCTGATGCTGCCTAGCAATGGGACCTGCGCTGGTCTTGTGATGGTGTAGCCTGGCATTTGTTTGCAGATGTTGCAGTTCAAGACAAAGCCAATAATCTGACTTCTGATCCCTGGCCACCAACAGCACTGTTGCAATGAAGAAATAGTGGCTATGACCCCTGAATGCGCGGAGCCCAAGCCCTTGCGTGTTTTAAATGATTAATTCCTGCCTACTATCCATATTTGGAAATACTCCATCTCCCACTCAAGGAACCTGAGCATACGGAATGTTGTTTGCACCTAATTTGTAGGAGTATTTGAGTGGAAATTTCTTAGGCACTGCTGTGCTGCCTTTGCGCGAAGCAATTACAGTCATCATATTCTAACCGTCTATTCTCGTTGTTGGACGAGTGTGCGCAGCTAAGAAAGCTTTGTGAACAGCCCCCTTTGTGGCTTCAACAGCCACTGAATTCCCTTCAACGTGCACGCCATCACGTTGATGACTCAGCGTGTTAATCACGTGAGTATTTGGTAGGTCGTTTTTCAACTCCACTACCTGTTCACTTAATTTTTGTGTTTAATTATGCCACTTTTTTCATCTTTAAAATCATTTTGTTCCCAATGGTGTAAATATTTATTATATCATTGCACACAGTAAAAGGAATCACACACAATGAGTGTGGGGAATTCTTGATCCGTGTTTACAAGTGCAAGTATCAGGGCTTTTAAAGCTGCCAACCAAGCCGTGCTATTGCCTAGAGGTCGTTTTTTGGTGCAATGAGGACGGAACTTGCCATTCAGCATCTGATCTTTAACAAAGGCGGCCGGTGGGGCAGACCCATCAGTGTACATTTTTAAAATTCATACTGATGTAGAGGCAATATTTCATTTGGTAGATGGTGTTCTTTTTCATATTGCAGGAATGCCTGTGTTTTTAAACTTGGATCAAATCTGCTTTCAAAGTCTGATGCAGCAAAAGAAATAGCCCTTTGTATCCATCCTGGATGTAAGGCTTTGGCATTAGGAATGCTAGCCCCGGTACTCGGGTGACGACAATAATGCATCTTCCCATGAGCCAGTGCTTCTTTCTTTTGCTACAGCAGTCTGAATGGTTGTCAGAATGTTTTCTGTTGAATTAAAACTCATTTCTGTTTTTGTGTACAGATGAGAATCGTTTGTGATTGATACTGTTTCACCTTCATTAAAGGTTTAATAAGTATACCCGCATCGACCCAAAATGATACTGAGTATCAAGTGTTGCAAGTTTACACGTGTGTGTATGTATTTTGGAAGCAATAATATCTTCCTGGAGTGAACAAAGAATATTGGTGTGTTCTTGTGTCCAGTGTTTGACGGAAAAGTCCGGTTTGAAAAAGGTCGTAGAAAGGTTTTACTCTTGCTGCGAAATCCAACATTTATGTTCTACCAAAATCTAGGAATCCCAGTACTGATTGGAAGTTGTTTGATGCCTTTGGAGGCTGGAGCAGCGCACACTTTTCTAAAAAGTTAGCTGCTAGGCTTTTCCCTTCACTTGAAAGCTCGTATCCCAAAAATAGGACACAGAGGTGGGCGAATTTTGATTTTTCAAAATTAAATTTGTAGCCCTCAGAGGCGAATCCCAAAATAATGGTGCTAACCCTGGTCAAGTGTTTCCCCAATAGGTCGTCCGTTAGATAAATATCATCCATACAGGACAACGCTTCTTCATCAAAGTGCTTTAGCAATTCAGTAATTCTTTCAAGAAAATACTCCTGAGCTGTTCTTATACCCACTGGGGGAAATTACAATAATTGTCGCTGGGACTCTAATATACTAAATGCTGTTAGGTACCTGTTTTCAGGTGCTATAGTTTGACAGAAACATCCATTTGAGACAACAAGTGTTGTTTTGTATTTTTTCCCGCATAATGTTATTCATTAATGAGGCACTATCTGCATGTTGGACAGCATATTTCTTTTTGCAAGTGTTCAAGTGTCTGTAAATGAAAACTAGACGAAATGTATTATCAGGTTTTGATAAGTGATGCAAGGGATTGTTCATTTGTGAAGTGCATTTCAAATGATCTCCTGGTATTCAAGTTGATCTAAGATCTCCCTGACCTGTGTTTTTAGCTTCTTGCTTAATAGGATATTGTCTTTGAGCACGTGGTGAAACTATTAACGGGATCACATGGTGGGTTGAGTCCTCATCCCATCCAGCGCTTTTTTTATACAATGCTGGAGCTTGGGCTACTGCCCACTCCTGTGCATATGTATGTATAAGGTGAACGGGAACATGGTTGGAAAATGCAGGAAAAATATACTTTCTCCCTTTGGGCGCTCCCTGACGGATGCTGGCAGCTAATCTTGTTCTGCTAACAGTATGTCAAAACCAGACTATAGGTTCTTTGTAAAGAGACCTTTTACTTTCCTGTGTTTGTCCTCCTACATGCGGAGTGCTAGATGGTAGATGGTGTTCTTTTTCATATTGCAGGAATGCCTGTGTTTTTAAACTTGGATCAAATCTGCTTTCAAAGTCTGATGCAGCAAAAGAAATAGCCCTTTGTATCCATCCTGGATGTAAGGCTTTGGCATTAGGAATGCTAGCCCCGGTACTGGGGTGACGACAATAATGCATCTTCCCATGAGCCAGTGCTTCTTTCTTTTGCTACAGCAGTCTGAATGGTTGTCAGAATGTTTTCTGTTGAATTAAAACTCATTTCTGTTTTTTTGTACAGATGAGAATCGTTTGTGATTGATACTGTTTCACCTTCATTAAAGGTTTAATAAGTATACCCGCATCGACCCAAAATGATACTGAGTATCAAGTGTTGCAAGTTTACACGTGTGTGTATGTATTTTGGAAGCAATAATATCTTCCTGGAGTGAACAAAGAATATTGGTGTGTTCTTGTGTCCAGTGTTTGACGGAAAAGTCAGGTTTGAAAAAGGTCGTAGACAGGTTTTACTCTTGCTGCGAAATCCAACATTTATGTTCTACCAAAATCTAGGAATCCCAGTACTGATTGGAAGTTGTTTGATGCCTTTGGAGGCTGGAGCAGCGCACACTTTTCTAAAAAGTTAGCTGCTAGGCTTTTCCCTTCACTTGAAAGCTCATATCCCAAAAATAGGACACAGAGGTGGGCGATTTTTGATTTTTCAAAATTAAATTTGTAGCCCTCAGAGGCGAATCCCAAAATAATGGTGCTAACCCTGGTCAAGTGTTTCCCCAATAGGTCGTCCGTTACATAAATATCATCCATATAGGACAACGCTTCTTCATCAAAGTGCTTTAGCAATTCAGTAATTCTTTCAAGAAAATACTCCTGAGCTGTTCTTATACCCACTGGGGGAAATTACAATAATTGTCGCTGGGACTCTAATATACTAAATGCTGTTAGGTACCTGTTTTCAGGTGCTATAGTTTGACAGAAACATCCATTTGAGACAACAAGTGTTGTTTTGTATTTTTTCCCGCATAATGTTATTCATTAATGAGGCACTATCTGCATGTTGGACAGCATATTTCTTTTTGCAAGTGTTCAAGTGTCTGTAAATGAAAACTAGACGAAATGTATTATCAGGTTTTGATAAGTGATGCAAGGGATTGTTCATTTGTGAAGTGCATTTCAAATGATCTCCTGGTATTCAAGTTGATCTAAGATCTCCCTGACCTGTGTTTTTAGCTTCTTGCTTAATAGGATATTGTCTTTGAGCATGTGGTGAAACTATTAACGGGATCACATGGTGGGTTGAGTCCTCATCCCATCCAGCGCTTTTTTTATACAATGCTGGAGCTTGGGCTACTGCCCACTCCTGTGCATATGTATGTATAAGGTGAATGGGAACATGGTTGGAAAATGCAGGAAAAATATACTTTCTCCCTTTGGGCGCTCCCTGACGGATGCTGGCAGCTAATCTTGTTCTGCTAACAGTATGTCAAAACCAGACTATAGGTTCTTTGTAAAGAGACCTTTTACTTTCCTGTGTTTGTCCTCCTACATGCGGAGTGCTATTTCATATAACTTGTGTGGGACGCTCATTCTTTTGTCTGGCTTTTCCACCGTGATGTAATCATTCAATTTTGCTGTCCAGAAATTCCTTCAGGTTCTTGCAAGCTATTTTTACTTCTGCCGCTCTGTCTTAGCATTGTTTGAGCCCAATCCCCGTTCAGAAGTTGAGTCCTTAGTATTCTTTGCATGCCTAACTTTGAGACCTGCATACTTTCTTCTTTTTTTTGTTGTTTTATTTTTTTAATTGAGTTATGGCTTGTCTTCTGTTTTAGAAGAGTCCTGAGCATACTTGTCCCTGGACTACTTGTGTTGTTTGTTGAGAGGAATGTGTATCAGTATCCTGATACCTGTCAGGTTTCCTAATATCATCCCTATTCTAAAGGTTATACCTCTTTGCGGAGGGTTCCTGTTGAGGAGACGTACATCGGGACTGAGAATCTTTTCTGAAAAAAATAGTTTTTTTATTATTATCCCACTTCGTTTTAGAAGAAGTAGGTGTTTGCTTAGAAGTGTCCTTCTCAGGACTGCCCATTAGCTGTGGTTTTAAAAGCTTTCCCGCCCAAACTGTCCCTTCCTAGTTTTGCATATGCAGTTTTAATTATTTGGGGAAGTTCTTGTGGTTGGTCTATAAGACTGACCTCTCTTAGGTGTTGGCGGATCGCCACTGAAGCTGCTTCCCCTTTAATGTTAGCTAGTATTATTGTTGATACCTGGTCATAATTACCTAGAAATTTCATACCTAAGGTCAGAACTTGTTCTGTATCTGTCGTAAGACATCTGGAATTACCGCTAAGGAAGGAATACCATGAGTTCTGGTATATATGGCAGCAAAGACTGTACCCCAATTGTTGCAGTCCTCTAACTGTGGTGTTATCCCTATGGGCAAACAGAGTGTTAGCATTACATACTTTCAAATGGTGTGGTATTTAGAAATACTGCTTCTTACTGGGTGATTTTCTGAGCTACCCAGAAAGGAATCCGTTCACGTTTCTTGGGCAGTCTACCCATTACTGTGTGTGTGTTTTGTGGAGTGATTTTAGTAGCAGTGCTCTGTGTAGGAGCTGTATCAATTGTAGCTACTGTGGGCTGGACACCTAGTGTCCTCATGACGAGTTGCGACATGGCTCTGTCAGAGTTTTACCAACTCTTTGTGTTGTAAGAGCAGTGCATCTTGTTTCATTATATCAATGTCAGAATGTGGTGTGTAGGGTTAATGTTGGTCATGTAGCTCCTGGTCTACCTAGTGGACCAAGCCTGGTTTTATTTATTTGTTGTAGGGCGCCATTAAACCAGAAATTGTGGTCCTGGTCAGTGAGCGGAATCTTAATCTCCGCCAATGGAGTGTAGACCGCTGGAACTTTTTCATGTATGTAAGAATTAAAAGTCTGAGTTGTTGCATTCACTGCTGGGAATGTAACCCAAGAATAGAACACATCTGTTTGATAATCTCCGTGTGCCTCTATTAATATTACTGTACCTCCTTGGTGTGTTAAACCATGTCTGAGGGGTTTTTGTGTGATTGTATGCCTGATTTCTGATGGATTCCTCACCTTTTGAATACCCCCTGCGCCAGCATTCTGCTGGAAATTCTTTCCTAGCTCTCCCCACGCCGATGAGGACGTCACAATGGGCCGGCTCCGCACGCGGCATCGCGTGACGTCACCGGAGCCACAAAAGGACCTCGTTGACGTGATGACGTCAGTCCCTTTTTTCCGCGCCGTCAACGCCAACGGATTTTCTGGGCTCTCCATTTTCATAGAGAGAAAATTTTGTATCCTTGTTTCTGTTTCTTTTGGAAATAGCTACTTCGAAGAAAACAGGTTTTAAAACGTGTAGGGAATGTGACGGGCACATGTCCATTACGGACCCGCACAAAGATTGCCTTTGGTGCCTTTCCTCGGACCACGATGTCGAGGAGTGCAGAAGCTGTAGGAAAATGAATCCGAAAGCGATCAAGGACCGGGAGGCCAAGTTATTTATGGCCAAAGCTAAAAAGGAGAAGAGAGGAAGGAAAAGGGCGAAGTCTTCGTCTTCGCACACGTCGAGGTCGAAAAAACATAAGAGGTCCAAGAAGAGACACGCTTCACGACATCGCTCTTTGAAGTCAAGAGCACCGATGTCAAAGACGAGGTTGCGGTCGAAGTCGAGGTCAGTGACTCCAGTTGAGCGATCTCGAAGAAAGCATTATATTTCTCCTTCGCTTTCTCCTAATGTGACGCCGGTATCCTCTCCGAAGCCGGTGGCGTCTACAGTTTCTGATGTCTCTTCTCATCATGATGATTCTCCGGCTCCAGCGACTTCTTCGACTCCGGGTGAGTCCTCTCCAGTCCATGAGACTTCCCCCGTGCGGGCGCCGACCCCGGCTCCGCAAGCTCCAGTTCAGCCTCAGGTGACACCCCAGGTGCAAGATCTTTAGGCCTCCAGGTGCAGTCTAGAGGCTATGGCTATAAATGATATCGAGGATTTGGGAGATCTGCTTCCTTACGTGGACGACAGCAGTCCCAGCAGAGTCAACAACAGCAAAATCTTTTGTACAAGTCTTACATGGGAAGAAATAAAAGAGGCTTCAGAGGAGCAAATCGCCAGCCATCTTCTTCGTCCTCCTCTACCTCCCATCCCACCACTGTTGATACAACAGGAAAGCAGCTCTAGATTCCCCATCTTGGAACATGTTGGCCCGGTTGGAGGTCTGGTGTCCCACTTTCTACAAGATTGGAGACTGATCACTTCCGATCTTTGGGTCTTGAATCTTGTAGAGAATGGGTACGCCCTCCCTTTCTTGGAGTTTCCTCCTCCCTACCCTCCTCGCCAGGGTGGGTGCTCAGACGACCACTTGCTGCTTTTACAGCAAAAGCTTTTGCTTCAAAAAGGTGCAATAGAGGTGGTTCCAGA
Source organism: Lissotriton vulgaris (assembly GCF_964263255.1). Classification (NCBI taxonomy): domain Eukaryota; kingdom Metazoa; phylum Chordata; class Amphibia; order Caudata; family Salamandridae; genus Lissotriton; species Lissotriton vulgaris. The sequence goes on from NC_141687.1 coordinate 420,917,735, forward strand.
GCAGGAAAGGGGTCAGGGTCAAGTATTTTTTGATTCTCAAAAAGGATGGTTGTTTGAGACCAATCTTGGACCTCAGAATTTTGAACCTTTACCTCAGGCAGGAGAAGTTGAAAATGTTGTCCTTGGCTCAGGTTCTTCTTGCGTTGCAACAGGAAGACTGGATGGTGTCCATCGATCTGCAGGATGCGTACTTTCATCTTCCCATCCTGAAGTTGCATCTGAAGTATCTCCGGTTCACGGTAGGATCGCAACACTACCAGTTTGCGGTTCTCCCGTTCGGACTTACTTCAGCACCTCAAGTCTTTACAAAGGTGATGGCAGTGGTAGCGGCTCATCTCAGAAGGTTAGTGGTACCTGTTTCCCCCTACCTGGACGACTGGCTACTCAAAGCGGAGACTCTAGAGTTGGTGTCGCGCCATTTGCAAGTAACAACTCAGCTGTTGTTCAGATTGGGTTTCTCGATAAATATACCCAAATCTCACCTGGTGCCATCTCAGCGCAGCCTGTTCATAGGGGCAATACTGGACACGTCTGTATGTCAAGCTTACCCGCCTCCACAGAGGAGTCTCGACATACAAGAAATGATTCCTTTGTTTCATGATGGAGCGGTTGTTACAATCCTGAAGGTTCTTCGCCTGCTCAGTCTGTTCGTTTCCTTCATTCTGTTGGTCAACCATGCACGCTGGCATTTGAGGGCACTCCAGTGGTGCCTCCGCAGGCAGTGGTATCAGAGCAACGGAGATCTCGGGGAGAAGATCAAAATCTCCAGAGAAGCTGCAGCGGCACTGTCTTGGTGGAGTGTGCAGGGCAACCTGTCTCAAGGAAAGCCCTTTCAGCCTCCTCCACCGGTGGCCACGGTTATCACGGATGACTCCACTCTAGGGTGGGGTGCTCATCCTGGGGATCTGGAGATCCCCCAGAAGAGAGGTTGCTTCACATCAACCTGTTGGAACTGCGGGCGATACGTTTGGCGCTCAAGGCCTTTCTCCCTTCCCTTACCTTTGTGGTCGGTCGGTTCAGGTTCTGACGGACAACACCACAGCGATGTGGTACATCAACAAACAGGGAGAAGTAGGGCCGTTCCGTCTCTGCCAAGAGGCGTTGCGACTTTGGTCCTGGGCTCAGGGTCAACGGATTTGTGTGTTTCCAAATGTCAGAAGGTGACATGTTTTATTTGATTCATGTTTAAGTATAAAGATGAGAAATGCTTTATGCTAGCTTTTTCTTTTTGCCTTAATTATGCAATTGTGATTTTGCATTTGTGCAAGTATATATTTGATATGTTATGGATATATTTGAAAATGTGTCGGTCCGCCCGTCTGCCTTGGTGGCATGGAAAAAATGGGTGGAACTGACGTCATCACGCCGACGAGGTCCTTTTGTGGCTTCGGTGACGTCTCGTGATGCGGAGCCAGCCCATTGTGAAGTCCTCATCGGTGTGGGGAAAGCTAGGAAAGAATTTTCCGCAGAATGCTGGTGCAAGGGGTATTCAAAACGTGAGGAAAGAACCTTGTTCTTTGGGTGCAAAATGTATTGCATTTGCCTTCTCTTCGTTGTTTGAGACCTGTGTCCTAGTGACAGGAGCAGCTTCCTCGACAGACATTGTTTTCTGAAAACAAAATGTCCTAAAAGGTTTTAAGATAAGGTTTTAAAAAGGCACACTTGTTCGGGAACTTTTTCCTTCAAGCTTGATTAACCAACAGCCAATACATAGGAAGTTTGCCTACTCAGCTGTGGCAGAATTTTGTGCCTACCCACTCCAGGCGTCTCTGGCGTTTTGTGAGTAGGGTCTCTGAGAATAAGCATGACTGAACTACTCAGATTCTACTGTTAAATAAGTGCCACATTCACGTTGGGCGCCAGGTAGTGTTGTTCCTATTTCCCATATCGGTTCTGCGCATTGGAATTACATACATGATAGGCCTGGCATAGGACTGAGGTCAGTATGACCCTATCATGTATGTTAAACTTAATTACTGTGTACCAGCTAGCTCAGAGGCCACTAGAAACTTTTTGAAGACAAGAAGGGACTAGCTTCTGGAAAGCACATAACATAAAACCCTGATCCCTCAGGATCGTGGAAACAATATACTACTTTTCATTCAGTCACTCATCTCAGAGGAGTACATAGAAGAAACCATTGGGTGTGTTTACAATAAAATATATTGCACAGTTATTCTAGTACTGGTTATATGTGCTGCGACAACTGTTGGACAGTAGCAGAGAAAATATGGCCAGCAGTGCAGTTAAATAAAAAGGTATTGTATAGTTCTATCATTTTGCAATAGTAATAAACACATACATGAAATATAAAATGCATTAATATAAAGCCTACACCCCTATGATGTTTAACTAGATGTACCTAAGTGTGTAGGTCTTAGAGAACCAAGAATCACCCTAGGTTTTAGTCTCTCCCCATTACCTTAGTGGGACTTCATCTTGATCTCGAGCTGAACCCTCCAGGATGGGCGGACGGACTTCTGCCAGCTGGTGCTGTGGCATGACGCAGGTTGCAGCGTCTCAGGTCACACTGTTGGCATGAAAGTCTCGGTCTCCACTGGTTTACTTGGGCAAAGGGAGGTATATTTATACCAGATAGGTGCCTTGGAATGTTAGTATTGACATAAAGTCGGTCAGAGGAAGACGTTAGGAATGAACCCTTAGGGAATATTGGTTCATGCATATTTAATGAGTTCTTGGAGAAATCAATAATCTTATGCTAGGGAAAATCCCAAGAGCTTAAGGGTCTATTTCTAAGAATTTGTTGTGACGTAGGTTAGTCACTGTTGGACATGGAGGTGACGTATTCAGATGGACCGTCTTCTGCGTCCACAGCACACGTCAGATAAGGGACAGCCTCTGTTACTCGTTATTGTGAAGGGAGGGCTAATGTAGGTGAAAGGGCCTTAAGTGGGTGAAATGGCCTGCCTGCCTTTGTGGCACCAAGGATTTGTGCCTCTGAAACGGCGCACCTATGTTAGGGCCTCAATCTGACACATAACAGTTTGCCCCTTTCCTACATGCCTTGTCTGCTGTCCAGAACTGTAAACAGAGATAATGTTTCCTTAATAGCGGGCAAGGAGTGGTGGCTCCTCGATATGGCGGGGTAGCGTCGCCCCACTGCTTTTAAGCAGTGCCAAGTATAAACATGAAATTATAATAACTTCGAGTTTTTATCATTTTATGCTTCATATCCTGCTGCTTTGCGGGCAGGCAGGTGGGCAGTGCTGCTCTGCTCTCGTAGCTTTGGGAGGAGGGGTTTGCCCATGCCTAACTGCGCAATGACTGTTTGGTTGGCCCTCTCGCCTAAACCAGTCATGAACTCTTTCCCCGTTCTCCATGCAGGCTGCATTACAGCGTGCATGGAGATCATACCCACCCCTCCAGCCCCAGTCACGGTGCTCAGACCAATCACAATGATTTGCTTAGGGGAGGGAGCCTGGCTTCCTGTTCCTAAAGTCAGGAACAGAAGAGCAGGAGCAGAGACGCAGGACCCGTATTCAAGGTACGTTTATTTAGTATTTTTTACTCCCACCCCCGTGCGACTCCCTCCCACGACCCCCCCTGAGATCCTCCGTGCTCTCCCTCTTCACAACCCCACGCGTCTGCCCCCCTCTTCACCCCCCACCCACGAGCCATGTCGGCCGCCACTGCGGGTCAGACACATATTGTTTTAAGGTGCTGGAAAAGAGTTAGAGCAGCTTTATGTTCGGGTTGAACAGATCTTTGGGTGCAGAGGAATCAATGCATCAAAGGTAGGTGGTGGTGTGGTGCACACAGTCTGTGTGACGCTAGTGTGCAGCTACTTCGTCTGTTTGTGTTGCAAAGAGAACATATTTAGTAGCCTCGACATAACCAGCCACAAAACAATAATCATACAGATGTAATTGACCCCCAGGTCATGTTATGCACTTTCATGGAATGTCAGGGTTCTCCTGATGTCATTTCCAGTGCTGTCAGTGGGGCTGGTGATTACATTAGGCATCTAACAGATCCCCAATATATGTTTTTCATTAAAGATATACCCTATCCTTAAACTCTATGTTAAAAAAAAGACATGCACTCTTCAAGTAACAAATGCTAATAATGTCACATCTTCACCTTCAAATACATAGATAAATATCAATGAGTATAAGAAACAACCATAATATTAACGTGTATTGCAAAACCCAACTACCATAAATCATAACGCCATGTTTCCTTATTGTGACTGCATCACTTCTCCCAAGATGTTAAATATGGTACTACATCAAATGTGCTACATTTGTAAGGGCTTGCTTTCTTTTAATTTATTTAACGTGATTGTCATTCAAATATGTGCTGAAATTATCACAAAGCAATGCATGTGTTTATATTTATTTTGATGTGACCACTTTTCTTGGCAGTAAGTGGCTGCAGAATGAACTTCTCCCTCAGTGGACATCTCGGAAAGAGCACCGGAGAGGCATGACAGCTGCCTACACCACCGCCACCGTCTTGCGCTACTGGTACCATGGGTCTCCTGCTGGGGAGATCGTTTCCTTAGGGGTGATCAGTGAAGGTATTGTTGGTCACTGTATTAAGTCATGTAACCGTTTATATACTATTCCTCTTAATGTGTTTAGGTTCTCTCTGCTGGTTTGATGTAAGCCGTTCCAGCGTTTATTCGCCAGTCTGCGTTTTATAAAGGACCGAAGATTGACTCCACCACTTTCGTTTTTAAGAAACATATTTTTCAGAATATCGTCTTACATAGATTAATATTCCGTAGATCACTTCCACATGGATATATGACTTTAGCACACAAAATATTTTACCACGCATCCTTTATCTTGCATGCCGTTACCACGAATAGTAAGTATAATTAAGGTAAGTAAAACCTATATATACATATATATATTGACTGAATAAACATAGGTTACAGGAACGTTATAGTTGGTTCAGATTTTATACACACAAAACCCTAGACATTCAGCAGTTATAGTTATCTCAAGTAACTATAACTCATGCCCTAAGGTAACTATAACTCATGCCCCGCCATGCAGTTTGCTCATCAATAATTTTACTGAAAATGTTGCAGTGATAATATCAATAATATTGTTGAAGATGGCATGAGTAATGCAATATGTGGGGTAATTAGCAGTGCATGGCAAGAGCACGAGTTATAGTTACCTTAGGGCACGGGGTCTCTAGATATGCATAAATCTTGTTCCTTTAATAACTCCAACACTGGTAGACACATCGCCACTCACCGTGGCACTGACCGATCCAGCGGGTCAGCAGGCCCCGCACCACAACGCCACTTCCTCATACAAGGACACCGAAAGAGAACTCCGAAACGCTGCTGGGGGGACTACAACCCCCAGCATCCTTAGCGCTGTCAAAATGCCCTAAATTGGAGACGTCGGCCCACTCCTAAAGCGCACAGCCACTCACCGTTGCACCGGCAGGTCCTGTGGGTCAGCGGGTCCAGCACATCAATGCCACGACCTCATACAGGGACACTAGAGGAAATCCCGGAAACACTGCTGGGGGGACCAAAACCCCCAGCATCCTTAGCACTGCCAAAACGCACTTTATTGAAGACGCCCGTCGTAGCCCGGAGGAGGCTGGGCTGGGCCCCCCTTCAGACAACTGGCCTCTGGGACTTGCCGCACTCGCTGCCACAAGGTACTGTGCCTTTATTTTATTTTGAGGACAACCCACCATTGATCTGGTGATATAATGGTCAAATATAAGGGCCTCAGTGACTAACCTGGGAGAAGAACTGTGGGGACACTGGATGCTTTCTTAACAAGGGCAGAGTCTGTACTTACGCACGAGATACAGATAGCACAACAGCAGCTTTTGCTGGGGTCTCTGATTTCTCAGAAGCGCTCTACCCTTGATAGTATTCCTATGGATGGTGACAACTTAAGCACGTCCCTAAATTTGCCCACAGTCCCTCTGCCAACCGCACTTGAAGCCTCCTCTCCCTCCCAGTGGAAGTAGCAACGGGCACCAACATTGTCACCAAGGTCCAGATGGACAAATCCCAGGCTGTAATTAAAAGTGAGCCACCGGTTAAAAGGAGGAAAACTGGAGGACCCCAAAAAACTAAAATTCTCTAAATCCGTTTGAGCGGGCAAGAACAGAGGGACTGGAGAAACTGGGTCTGGACAAATCGACTCTGAGAGTACTACACCAACTTTGACTTCAACATTGGCCCTCGGATTGCCTGTTGATACATGGAAAAGATTGGAGTCTCTGGTTACCGCGCTCCTGGAACCACTCTTAACCAAACTAATACAAATTGAAGAGAGACTTCAAAAAAACATTGAGCGCGCAGTCATAACTAATTCCTCCTCTACCCTCTCTTAAGGGCCTGGCCGGGGTTTTGTCACAATGACAGACCCAGGGCCAGGGGTGGGGGAGGGGGCATCTCATGATTCCACCAACATAGAGAAATACCTCATGCCATCCAAGTATTAATATAGATGTCTCTGGCTCCATCTCTCAATAACTTCCCCACCCACCTCTTGACTCCGCATCAACCTGCTAGAAAAGTCCCGACTAGCTCAGTGACTAATTTAAGGGTAAACTTAATAGAGGATAGAGAAAACAATGACATAACAAAGCAACACTGACCAACCGTGGGGACCAATGTGGGTCTATCGGTTAGTCCTTATCAACTGCTTCACCTCCCTCCAGCATCCTCTCCTCTTGTACTAGTTCTGGGAAATGTCCAGACTCTTAAGGAGAGACAGCTTGAAACCAGGGTCCAAAAGTTGGACAAATCCTTACACTGGCTATCCCGCTACACACTTCTCATGGACAAAGGGTGTGCCCCACTGGCCATAGAAATCATTATGGCTAGAAGGGTACCCTGGTTGGGCTCAGACAGGAAAACATCAGACGGTGACTGTGTAGTAATAAATGTGAACAATCATTATGTATCGAGATTCATTTTAGATCAACTGCACAGACACCCCAGAGGGGTATACAGATTGTGGGACACCCGCTAGATCACTTTTACAGACTCCCTCCATTCCCTCCTCTAAGACCCTAGAGCAAATTCAATAGGCAAATTATCGATACCTATATCCAAGTGTAATAGGGATGTTGTAGGGGTAGGAGTCCCCGTTACAAACAGATTTGCGGTACTCTCTGATTTAGATCATTGAGACTGACTACCTTCTTTCACAAGTCAGGTGCGTGCTGAAGAGAACTCTGTACCCTCTACTCTCCCAGTGACTTCTAAACCAAATGAGATCAAACAAGAACAAAATAGCCCTTTCAGAATTACCTCTTGGAATGTGGCAGGTATCAGGAGTAAACTGGGTAACGTGCACTGGCAAAAACTATGGCAGGATAATGACACTGCCTGCTTTCAGGAAACATGGGCCACGGAACCTGTTTTTGTTAATGGCTATCAGTCATTTCAGACAAAGGCAACCCCAACAGCAGAAGGAAGACCTATGGGGGAGTCTTTTAATGTTAATTCCAAATACATTGATACCAAAAATAAAGAAGTTTGATAGCAGAAGCCCTTTCTTTCACCTCCTAACTCCTTGAGTTTCCCAAGGAAGGCCCCTGGGTTTTGATAAATTATTACAATAACAATTTTGGTCCAAAAATGCACTCAGTTGTAGATGAGGTAAATACGTCAATCGATGAAAGTAAAAAAAAGAGATGGCGCACTAACCATAATTTGGATGGAATTATTTTTTTAATCACCCATTTGGCACAATCAAGATAATCTCTGCGGCCTGGTAGAATTGGTGGGAAATCCTGCTTTTCACTTCTCTCAAAGTAATTATGGAAACAGTCTTAATACTGCTCTGTTTACCAGGAATATGGCTATAGTTAGCATTTGGAATAGCCTGGAGGATTCTCCCTCTAAAACTTTCTGCCGTGAAGCTCAGAATCCACTATTGATTTTATAATGGTTCCCAACTCTATTGAGGGTAGTTTTAAACACCCAGTTGCCCAATTTACTAGCTTTAGCGATAACGCTATTTTAACCGGTTAATTAACTCTGAATGCTAGGGAGAAGGTGACATACCAGAATGTTGATCTCCATATATTTGCCAGGAAAAACAGCTACCAAGTAAAATGAGCCCAAATTGACAAGCCCAAATTCATCCCCGAAATAATAAAAGCCAATCAGACGACTATTGGTAAATGTCTAGATCTAAGATCAGTTCCAATAGCCTTAGTCTCCTCCGTGAAGATTCTATTAGAATACATAAAGGGGCACATACCCGCTGTTAGAACTGGGATCTCTAGTTATCAATGCTATACACCTTTGACCCTTGCTCTAAGTCAGGACAAGGGGATTACACTCCTAGATAACCCCTGCTCACCCCCTTGGTAGCTTGGCACGCGCAGACAGGCTTATCTCAGAGGCAGTGTGATAAGCATTTGGGAATATACACAGTGATACAGTGAAAACACTACAGATGGACACCACACAGGTTTTATAAAAATAAGTATTCTTTATATAGTCTTAACACAAGACCACAAAAATCCACAATACTGTCATTAAAGTTGACTTAAAGATGATAAAAGTGGCTTAGTTCAAGTTGGTGATAAATGCTACCCAGTTCTCAACAAAGTACCTGGATGCGTCACGCAAAACAAACAAAAGGCTCGCAGAGTGGGAGATGTGTCGGTGCCGTGATTCGGGGGAGATGATGCATCGCGCCTCAATGCTTGAGTAGAGTGGCGGATGTGTCTTGATCCTTACCGGTGCAGAGGTGATGCGTAGAATCCCGTTCTGCGGCCTGGTTGAGATGGGCAAGATGGCGCCTATTAGATTTGGGGATCTCTAGTTGGCACAGGTAGGTACTTGTGACAAATATGGACCCTCTCCTCTAGTCAGGATAAGGGGATTACACTCCTAAAATAACCCCTGTTCACCCTCTAGGTTGCGTGGCGCGAGCAGTCAAGGCTTATTTCAGAGGCGTTGTAAGTTAAGGAATTGTGACCACATACAGTTACCCAGTGACAACACTACAAATGGACACCACACAGGTTTTATATCAAAAATAAGTAAACTTTATATAGAGTTACCACAAGACCATAAACGACAAAAATACATAATATGATTACTTTAAGATGGTAGATTTAAGCTTCATTCAGTTCAGTTATTAGATTCGACACTGTGAGTCCATGTACCTTAAGTTGCGTTGCGCTTCCACGACAAGCAATGTCGCAGCAATGGGAAATGCGGCAAAGTTCAGATACAAAGAAATAAAGACATGAAGATCTTCCAGATGCGGCACGCTTCTCGGGATGCGAGAAGTTCTCAGTTCGATGCATGGCCTGCAGTGGCGACACCCTTACGATTCGATGACAACAGCTCCAGTGGCGACACTCTTCTCCCACGATGCGTGCCGCTTCCGCTCTTGGTCGATGCGGTGCAATGTGACAGTTCCAGCGGCGACACCCTCCTTCAGAGTTGCGACGGCAGGCACTGTGATGGCGACACGCTCCAACCTCGTTGCGAGATTCTTCTCCTGATGCCGTGCACTGCGACAACTACAGCGGCGACACCCTCCTTCGGAGTTGGGACGGCAGCGATGGCGACACGCTTGCTCTTCGTTGCGGCACACTTCTCTCCGATGCCGTGCAGTGCGACAGTTCCAGCGGCGACACCCTCCTTCGGAGTTGTTACGGCAGGCACAGCGACTGCGACACGCTTCTTCTCGTTGAGTCGCGCTTCCAGCTCCTTGCGACACGCAGTTCCTCAGAAGGCCCAAAACAGCAGCAGGCACTTCCACAAGAACTCTGGGGAGCTGGGGGTGAAGTCTGTTGTCCCTGAGACTTCAGCATGAGGCAAGCTCTTTTCCAAGCCCTTGGAGATCCTTCACAATTTGAAAGCAGAGTACACAAAGTTCCTTTCTCCTTCCTTTGGCAGTAAGGCAACCACTGCAGGCCAATCTCCCAAGCTGCACTTCAGCTTGGGAATAGTCTCTCCTCAGTTTCTTCAGGTTCCTCTCCTCAGTAAAGGTTTCTTCTTGTAGTCCAAAGTGATCTAATTTCATGGGAACAGGGTCCCAATATTTATACCCCAAAATCCTTTGTTCTCTGAGGGAAGAGGCCCTTTGCCCAGTCCAAACCAGTTCTGAAGCACTCTGTTTGCCAGACTTCTCCTTTCCTTTCACAGTGCAGGGCAGGCACATCAGACGCCCCACAGGAGGTGGAGCCAGCATTGTGGAAGGCAAGTACAGTCGTGGAGCACTTTGTTTACAGGACTTCTTCTCTTCTTTCAGTGTGCAGGGCAGAGACAACAGCCGCTCCCCAGGGGGTGGAGCCAGCATCATGGAAGGCAGGCACAGCCCTATTCAAGGTTCAGGTGCACCTCCTCCCTCCCATCTAGATGCAGATCTCTCTATTTAGCACTGGGTGACTCAGCCTGTCTCCTGGAATTCCCCAGCCCTGTCACTCACAAAACCAGACATAGGAATACACAACATAGCAGAGGCAGGTTTGAATGGTTAGACAAGCAAATACCTACTTTCTAAAAGTGGTATTTGCAAACACAGAATATTAAAATAAGCTTTACTAAAAGATGTATTTTATTATTCTGAGTTCAGGCATACTAAACTCGAATTTCTACCATGTTCTCTGAGACAGTTAGGATTATAAAATGTAATAACTCTAACAGCCCATTCTGGCCTATGGAGAACAGGTAGCCTTGCAATAGTGAAAAACGAAAATGGCTGTAATTCACTATTAGGGCATGCCACACACATCAGGGCGTGGTCTACCTTATACTTACAATGCACCCTGCTCATGGGCCTACCATAGGCGACTGATATGAAGAAACGGGAAGGTTCAGGGGCTGGCAAGTGGGTGCACTTGCCCAGTCAGCATGACAGTACCAGTCTGCACGCAGGCTCGGCAATGGCAGACCTTAGACACATTTTACAAGGCTGCTTCTGTGGGTGGCACAACCAGTGCTGCAAGCCCACCAGCAGCATTTGGATTTACACGCCCTGGGCACACTCAGTGCACTAGACTAGGGTCTGACAAGTAAACCAAATAGCCAAACATGGAACCACTGATTAATACATCAATTTACAATAGGGAGCACTTGCACTGTGGCACTGGATAGCAGTGGCACAGTGCCCAAAGCATCTAACACCAGCAAAAATACATGAGGCAACAGCAAAAAATGGAAGGGAGACCCACGTCAATGGTGCCAGGTCTAACAGCGCCTCGATGCGATGCAACACTCCGGGCGCCCTTGATGCGACGACGATGCGTTCACGCCCTGGCAGCCTTGCGACAACTCTGTACTTTAGAGCCGTGACAGGCCCTGCGACACACTCCTCCAGCAATGCGATGGCGACCCTCTCAATGCCGTCACGCTTCTCCAGTGATGCGACAGCAGACAGCTTTGACGAAGACAATCTTTCTGGGAGATGCAGCGGTGGCACACTTCTCCGGCGATGCGACGACTACAGCTGCGGCAGCGTCACGCTTCTTCTCATTGCGTCGCGCTTCCAGCTCCCAGCGACACGCAGGCTTTTGTAGACACTATTCCCTGCAAGGAAACTCTGAGGGGAGCTGGAGGTGAAGTCTGCTGTCCCTGGGACTTCAGCAGGAGGCAAGCACAAGTTCAAGCCCTTAGAGCAATGTTCAGCAAGATGATGAAAGTTCTTTTAAAGTTCCTTCCCCTTTTCTTGGCAATGAAGCAACCACTGCAGGCCAACCCAGCTAACAGCACACTGGCAGAGGGGCAGTCCAAAACTCCTGTAGCTTCCTTGGTTCTTCTCCTTGGCAAAAGGTTTGTCTTGTTCCCAGAAGTGATCTAAAGTTCTTGGGTCTGCGTCCCAATATTTATACCCCAAAATCCTTTGCTCTTTGCAGGCAGAGAGGCCTCTGCCTAGTCCAAACCAGTTCTGGAGCACTCTGTTTACATGACTCCTTCTTTCCTTTCACAGTGATGGGCAGAAACATCAGATGGCCCGCAGGAGGTGGAGCCAGCATTGTGGAGGGAAGTCCAGCCCTATACAGGTCCCAGGTGCAACTCCTCCCTCCCATCTAGATGCAGATCTCTCTATTCACTACTGGGCTGCCTCAGCCTGTCTCCTGGAATCCCCCAGCCCTGTCACTCAAAGTCCAGACAAGAAATTCACAACCTAGCAGAGGCACGCTTGGACAGTTAGACAAGAAAATACCTACTTTCTAAAAGTGGTATTTTCAAACACAGAATGTTAAAACCAACTTTACTAAAAGATGCTTTTTATCATTCTGAGTTCAGGCATACTAAATCCGAATTTCCACCATGTTCCCTGAGCCAGTTAGAATTATAAGATGTAACAATCTAACTGCCCATTCTGGCCTATGGAGAACAGATCGCCTTGCAATAGTGAAAAACGAACATGGCTGTAATTCACTATTAGGACATGCTAAACACACCGGGGCATGTCCTACCTCATACTTACAATGCACCGTGCCCTTGGGCCTACCATAGGGGTGTCTGATATGAGGAAAAGGGAAGCAATGGCAGGCCTGACACACACTTTACAAGATGCACCTGTGGGTGGCACACCCAGTGCTGCAAGCCCACCAGCAGCATTTGATTTACAAGTCCTGGGCACACATAGTGCACTGTACTAGAATCTGACAAGTAAATCAAATAACCCAATCCTGGAGTCACTAATCAGTACATCAACTTAACATAGGGAGCACTTGCACTGTGGCACTGAATAGCAGTAAGGAAGGGGTTAGAGGCATGCAACATAGGGAAAGCCCCAAGCCCGGACCAGGTTCCAATAGATTTCTTTAAGGACAACTGCGACGTGTGGGCTCCACTACTAACCATTGTTTTTAATAGTATAGCCATACTAGGTCCCCTTCCTGCCTGGAAAACAAGTATAATTGTCCCAAGGGTGATAAGGGATGCCTAAAAAATTACAGGTCAATATCACTTTTAGAGACTACAGCGAAACCTATGGGCCGATTACTTTTATCTAGGCTAGAAGCTTGGGCACTAGACAATGAATTACTGATGCAATCTCAGTATGGGTTTCAATAGGGAAAAGGCACTGTAGATCAGTGTTCAAACCTTTCACTAATCATGGATAAACAAACCAGGACTAAGGGTGGGAAAATCTATCTTGCCTTTATGGATCTTTCAGCAGCATTCGACTGCATTTCCAACTCCAGGCTCTGCTCTATAATGGAAAAAGGGGGATTGACCTCCCAATGATTGATTTTATTCGGCAATTATACACTGACTCCTCCACGACGGTCAGATATGGGAAAAATGTGAAGTGCACTCGGCAATTCAAGATTTTAAGGGTGATAAGGCAGGGCTGTGTCCTCGCGCCGTTCCTTTTTTCCATCTATACGAACAGCGTGGAGAAGGCCCTTCTGGGCGCAACCCTTGACCTCCCTGTGTGTGATTCCACCCAGCTCCCAATTCTGGCTTACGCACACGATGCAGTCTTCATTGCCAGAATGGGGATAGGGCTGCAACGTCTAATTACCGCCTATACAGCCTTCATGGGTTCTCTGGACTTGACAGTTGTCAAGACTAAATTATTAGTAATTATGGGGTGGAGTCCGACAGAAAACGCCAAATTTTTATATGGAATCTGGGAAAATTGAGGTGGTGTAGTCTTTCCCCTACCTTGGGGTACTCTTTGATCAAAATCAAACCTGGTCACGGGTAATTGTCAGAAGGGCCATGTGTATAGACAGGTGCTTAACAGCGCTAAAAGCATTTATGTCTAGGATGGGTGCCAAATCTTTAGCTGTTATCAAAAACATTTACTATGTGAAAACTAACTCTGCGGCTACTTATGGGGCGGGTGTTTGGGGCATGGCCCACGCTGACCTACTACAATCCTCTGAGAATAAATGTTTCCAATCCCTGGCCTCTCTTCTGCAGTCCATTTCAAATTATATATTACATATGGAGCTAGGCCTACCGTACATTACGGATACAATCAGATTGGCCCCTATCCTTTTGTGGCTTTCCATTTGGCGAAGGGACACAGTGCCTTTAACTCAAAATATAATAAGAGACTGCCTGAGGCTTGAAAGCTTCAAAAGGATTAGATGGCTAAACTATGTCGAATTAGAACTAACTGCGATGGGACTGAAAGATTGATTTAAGGACCCAATGGCCTGTAGACTGATGTCAAGACAAAGGTTTGTGGATATATTTATGCAGAAGGCTCAATATACACGTAGGAAAAAGAACTATATGGAAAAAAAAGTCACTCCTTGCCTATCAACCACTTCCTACTGTTTTAACAGGAGGATATCTTATCTAGAGGAGGTCTCCATACCGCAACATAAATTTATATTCTGGCGGTTCCGCTTAAATTTGTTAGCACCTTTACTAAGGTTACCGGCAAAAAGGTTTAGTCCCTCAGAATTGACCCCCTGTGCCTGTGACATGAATTCTTCTCAAACTGATCTCCATCTAGTATTTTTCTGTGGATATTACCACAGAGAAAGGAAGAGTATATCGCACCGATCTTAAGGAGACATGACTTTAAACAATGTAGGGTCGCACTGTTCTTTTTAAAATCACTCTCTTACCACTTAGTCTGCTTCTTGGTAGCATCATTCTTATGGGCCTGAATGAAAAAACGAAAGTCTCTGGGACTATAACTGTTTTTGGTACTTACTGTTAGAGGCGGCAGACCCAGAAGCTGAGATCGGTCCTGGACCAGAGTTCAATTCCCCGCCTCGGCGGGTCTTGGACTCAAAAAATTCCACGGACTCGATAATTCTTGTTCCGGTGCCTACTCGACTCACGGGTTCACACTCTGCGACTCTGGGCAATAGCTTGCTTAATCTCCACTACGGCCCCTCGCGGCGGGATGCCTGGCTTTCAACTTGTGGATACCCTGCTGGGGATATCTCACAGGGGAATACCAGGACGGGTTCCCAAGGCAAGCGCCTTGATGCCTTCGGGTGATACGTGCGCTATATAAATCGCAATACATTTACAATACATACATTTTACAATTTTATAGAAATTTTAATTATTTATTGTATTTTAGCCTATATTTAATCTGGAACAGTGTATGCTTATATTTTATTCCAGAATTAACTTTGTAACCTTTTTTAATAAGTGTTTTAGGAATTATGAATTATTATTGTACATTGTATGTGGGAGTAATTTATAGTTTACTGTTGTAGTATGCACTTTTATGATGTTACTTGCTAATGATCGAATAAAGTTACTACTGAACTGAACTTCAACACTACTGAACAGATTTACACCACATTACAAAAAGACCTCTTTCTGGACCAACATCTAGCTTTCTGCCAAATTTGGTGTAATTCCTTTCAACGGTTGTAAATTAAATTGGGAAAATGAGTTTTGAAACCCCCATTTTTCTTGGCCCCCGCTTGACGGATCACCCCAAAACTTTCCAGACAGCAGCTGAAATGATTGGCAAACTAGTTTTGAAAATTTTGTGAAGATTTGTCAAAGTTATTAGCAAAATAACACAATAGCACAATAACTACCTACTGGGGATTTATATATATATCCCTAGTCGGTAGTTATTATTAGGACATAGTAGGATATATATAATTTATACTTTTTTATAAATTCAGGAACCGCCCTAAACCCCCCCTAAATGAAAGTCTCCTGCTGCTAATTTTGTATTCCTTTTGGTGTCCTGGTGCCCACCCGGTACAATGTGTTTATATTGAGGAGGGGGCTTGTGGGCCCCCCTTCCTGAGCCTTGACAGGCTGGGACCCCATCCTCTGGGGGCTTCGGTTTTTATAAAGGAGAGGAGAGTGCACAACTCCCCTACTAGAGCCTTTACGGCCCTGGGGGCCCCATCCCGTGGTGCTTTTCTGTTTTTTATTGGGAAGAGGGCACGCCGTCCCCGTCCTGGAGCCTGTATGACCACAGCAAACCCATCCCTGGCGCCTTTCAGGGGAGGGGGTGTGCAGCCCTCCTTCCCTAGCCAGGGGTGCCTTGTGGACCCCATCTCCCAGAGCCAAAACAAACATCTAAAGAGGAAAGGGTGCACGTTTAGGGAGGAATGAGGCCCCGCCTAAGCCAATATTGGCCCCAGGGACCCCACCCCCTGGGGTCTTTAAGGGTAGTTTGGCATGTTGCCCTTCTGCCCGAGCCAGTTGTGACCCCATGGAGCCTATCCCCGTGGCCTTATGTGGTACTCCCGGTGCCAACCCAGGGCACACTATGCTGAGGTCCAGTGGCCATGCTGGTTCCCCGCATGCACCCATCCTGGATGTTACAGGAGCCAGCATTGCTCCAGTCAGACAGGAGGAGCTGTTCTTGCTCCGGCCGGGCAGGAGAAATCTGAGATACAAACGTCCGCTCCCATCTGGCAGGAGCATTTGAAAGCTTCTGCCAAGTAGCAGCACACACTTTTATCTCCCATCGCTATTGCATGCAGGGAACCTACTGTGTCTCAGGGGTGGGCTGCTCGAGACACAGTCATTGAGCCAGCCCTGGGGAATCTCACCAGTCTCCCCTATAACTATCTATGTCGGCCCCCGAGGATGGGGCCTCAGTGAAGCTCTGGGAGTGGGCCGCGCGTCTTCCTTCCCTTTTGTATTGCACCGGGCCTCTGGAGATAAATTCCCCAGAATCGTGATCAGTTTAGGTAGGGGGCCGTCCACCCCCTCCCTTACTATTACATTTTGGCTGGAGTTCCCAGGGCCTTCTCTATATTCCTCCTTCGGGTGCGAGTTGACCCACGAGAAAAAAGCCCCCCCTAGGCCAATCGGAATGCTCTATTTTTTAAACTGGGTTCAAGGGACTCTCACAAGTGTCCCTCAAACTCAACCATCCAACTATACAAATATTTTTAACCTTAATTTCTCAAAAACAACTGAACGGATTTCCATGAAATCATAAAATGCATGCTTTCTAGGCCAAGATCTAGTTTCCTGCCAAATTTGTTGTAATTCCATTCTGTAGGTTTTGCTGTTTCGCGTCCTAAAAAAAGTCTATGGAAATAGTTTTTTTGATTTTGCGTTTTGGGACCCCTTCAATCTCACCTGGAAAGATAATTCCATGAAGAAACTAGCCAAAAAAGGCTGTTTTTTTTTTAGAAAGTTTTGTGAAGATTCCTCAATGGCCGTTCTGTAATAACAGACCCATAATACCTCAAGCAATCCTAGGAGTAACCAGGCCTTCTTCACTGATCTTTGTCCCGGGCTTTTTCCCATAGACAGCATTTTTATTCCTGGGGTGCAATAGCAGAATTATTCCTCAGTATCCTCAAAACCATACACCATTGCAGTCGCCCAGCAAATCTCCCACTTTCCCCTTGACTCACTGCAGCATTGATTTTCATCAGAGCACCTTTAGTACTAAGTATTGTGGGAGTCCCTTCACTCACCAGTTATATCCTTTTATTAAAGTGATGACATTTTAGATGTGATAAAAAACGTCTGTTAAAAAAATGAAGCTATCGGGATCCTCTTTGCTTGAGGCAATATATTACACTATATTAATCAGCTGAGGATACCTATTCTGGAGAACTGTTTTTAGAACGGTTCTTTTTGGCCCTAAACTTTGCAGAATGCTATTTCAGAATTTTTAGAAACAATAACAAATCTATAAATTACACTACTGGACTCCCATAATGAACAGATTCTTTGCGTGAATTACTTTCATGGCCTTTGAACATACTAATATGACAAAGTCATCACAAATGTTATGAGGATTTTCTAAAGCACCAAACACACATATTACAAAGCCAATTAGTACAAGCATGTATGTATGTATGTGGTATATTAATAGCACACACTTAGACAAAAGGCAGTGGAGCACTGTAAAGGGTCAACGGCACATTACAGACTAAAAGTGATTGAATTGGCATCTTAGTTCTGGAGGCAGACATGGACTGTTACTGCACTGTGATGTAATATTCTTTAAAGAAGTTCATCTTCAGCTCTTTCCTAAATTAGAGCGAGTGGGGTTGAGTCTTGATGAATTTAGTGATACTGTTCCAGATCCTATTTGCATAAAAGAAGAAAGGCTGATGCCTTGCTCTTTCTTTTTTTTAATACTCATTTGCCTTCAGTCTGATGTTGTTCTGGCTGTGACTGTGCTGAGAGCCACCGGAGATAGTGAGCTTGTCAGCCAGCTAGGAGCGAGGGTGTTCAGACAAGATAATATTGTAAGCAATGCAGCTGATTTTGAAGGTGGCTTGGGCTGGCAAAGGGAGCCAATGCAGTTCCATCAGGATGGGTGTGATGTGGCCATCAGTGTTCATGCTGTAGATGAGACATGCTGGAGCATGTACAATGAGCCTCTTAGAGGTCCAGTGGGAGGTTGTGGAGTAGGGAATTGCCTCCATCCAGATGCTAGGGTGTAAGGGTTAGAATGGCAGTTATAGAGTCGCTTTGTGGTAGGGAGGGTTACACTGTCTTTACTCGAGACAGCTGGTTTCAGGCTGTCTTTGATTGCTTAGCAATGTGCTCCTTGTGGGTAAGGTTTGTGGCCAAGGTGAATCCAAATGACTTGGCATTGGATGAAAGTTGGGACTTGGAGCTGTCAAAGTATGTGTGATTTAGCCAGGTTTGGACTAATTGCTATTACAATTGTACATTCTCATACCGATTTATCACATTTATTTGGAGGGCGGGAAGGGAAAAAATTGGTTTGGCCATTTAGTCTTCCACTAAACCCACATCTGTGATTTCTTGCCCTTTTTAGGTGTATAGCATAATATTTTTTTGCGATAGTTGGTTCCTGAAATGTATCTGGTTTTGCACAGGGGCGGAGTGTTTCCAGCTAACTTGTCTTTGAATTATAAAATGTGTTCACCTCTGTCTGAGAGGGTTTACTGGGATTTTTTTATGGCTCAATATTCATGTGAAGTTGTACTTTATGAAGGAAGATGCTGAGTTGGGACTTTTCTGAAAAAATATCCTTGCTCAACAGGCTTTTGATCATGATTCCTAAGGTAGAGTACTTACTCCCTATATACAAGGGAGTGGATGTAAAACGAGGAGGTGATCGTGAATTAGGTTTGGTAAAAAATTTAGAAAATTAATTTTATGAGCTGGTAGTAAGGTCCTGAAGAGGATGAACCTTGTATGCTATGATGTATGGAAGATGTTTTAAAGCTACAAGAATAACAATCATTTGCAATGCAATAGGTCTCTTATTTGCAAGAGTTTAAGCTATTGGCATTGTCTATAACAATGCCTTTTATTTATCTCTTTTGAAAACCAACAAATAAATAAAAAGCATTGTCATTTTCAATGCCAATAGCTCAATCTTTTGCAAATGTGAGATCTATTGCAAATGTGAGACCTATGCATTGCAAATGCGAGGTATGTCCAGCTCACCCGCTACCTTGAAGACAACAGCATTCTGGACCCCTCCCAGTCAGGTTTCCGCAGCAACCACAGCACCAAGACCGCCCTCATCACCGCCACAGTCGACATCAGGGCCCTGTTGGACAGCGGCGAGACGGCGGCCCTCATCCTTCTGGACCTCTCCGCCGCCTTCGACACCGCCTGCCACAGCACACTAAGCACACAACTCCATGACGCAGGGATCCGAGACAAGGCCCTGGACTGGACCTCCTTCTTCCTCTCTGGAAGAACCCAGAGAGTCCGCCTCCCCTCATTCCGATCCGAAGCCTCCGAGATCATCTGCGGCGTCCCGCAGGGATCCTCCCTCAGTCCGACGCTGTTCAATGTCTACATGGCGCCTCTCGCACGCATCTCCAGACAGCACAACCTCAACATTATCTCCTATGCCGACAACACGCAACTGATCCTTTCCCTCACCAAGGACCCCCTCACCGCAAATCCAACCTCCACCAGTGAATGAAGGCCGTCGCCGAATGGATGGAGCATAGCCGCCTCAACTGAACACAGACAAGACGAAGATCCTCATCCTCGGGCCCAACCCCTCAGCATGGGACGACTCCTGGTGGCCCGCATCACTGGGGACACCCCACGCACCCATCACCCACGCACGCAATCTGAGAGTCATCCTCGACTCCAAACTCACCATGACCAAACAAGTCAACGTCGTCTCCTCCACTTGTTTCAACACCCTCCGCATGCTCCTCAAGATCTACAGATGGATCCCGACAGACACAAGGAAAACTGTTACCCAGGCCCTAGTCAGCAGCAGACTCAACTACGGAAATGCCCTCTACGCTGGAGCCCTGACCAAGCTCATCAATCGGCTGCAAAGAATCCAGAATGCCTCTGCACGCCTGATCCTCAACGTCCTGCGCCGCAACCACATCACGCCCCACCCGAGGAGCCTGCACTGGCTCCCTGTTGACAAAAGAATCTCCTTCAAGCTCCTGATCCACGCACACAAGGCACTCCACAAGACCCGCCCAGCCTATCTCAACAGCCGACTCCTTCTACGAACCCAACAGGAAACTCCGCTCCGCATGTCTCTCCCTGGCTACCGTCCCACGCATCCGTAAAACCACAGCCAGAGGCAAATCCTTCTCCCACCGCGCCGCCAAGACCTGGAACACCATCCCCCTTATCCTACGACAAAACGAAGACCTTCTATCCTTCAGGAGACAACTGAAGACCTGACTGTGTGACCAGTAGCAACAGCAACCCCTCTCCCCCCGCTTCAACGCCTTGAAACCCTCGCAGGATTGTAGTACGCTTTACAAATTATTTGATTGATTGATTGATTGATTGATATGTGAAGGAGGCAGACAGAGTGGCGGAAAAAAAAGGCAACAGTAAATGAAATACAGTGTACAGCAGGGAAATGGAGCACGGGGATCAGAAACACCCTGTTCTAGGTGTCATGGGTGATAGTTGATTTATCCTGAAGCAAGAAATGTTATATCTGCAGCTCACCCTAATAGTAACAAAGTCCCCTAAAGTTTCCAGCACTTTGCTTGTGCTACTATGGGAGACCTCTCTAGCATTTTATGTAAGCCTATGCAATCAAATCGCAGATTTTTTTGTAGATAAGATTGCGAATATCCAGAAAGACTTCCCTTCTCCTCTAACCACCTCCAAAGAGGTAACAGATAACTATCCTCCGCTCTCTAGTTTTAAACCCGTTTCCCTTCAACAAACACGTAAGGCAATTCTGGCATGCAAATCAGGAGCCCCCACCGACTCTTCCCCTCCCAGTATCCTCCATCACTTGATTGATACTGTCAATCCCCTCATCAACACCATCATTAATGAATCTTTTGAATCTGGGATAGTGCCCAATGACTGGAAGAAAGCCATTGTGAAGCCTCTGATGAAGAAGCAAAACAAATCCCCCACTGATCTTACCAACATGCGCCCCATCTCGTTACTACCTGTTCTGGGTAAGATCACGGAACAGTTAGTACACGGAAGAGTTAAAAACTTTTGTAGAGGCACGTAACATTCTGCATCCTCAACAGTCGGGATTTCGTTCCGGTCATTCGACCGAAACAGCTTTAGTTGAACTAGCTGACTCCATCAAGTTCCTGCAGGATGGGGGCAAGCAGGTCGTCCTCATCCTGCTTGACCTAACAGCAGCATTCGACACTATCTCACATGTCATCTTGATCAATAGACTGCGAGAGATCGGTGTGACAGACACAGCTTTGGGATGGGTTAAATCTTTCCTATCTAACAGGTGCCAAACTGTGTCCTTGGGTCCCTTTCTGTCCAGCGAGAAACCAATAACATCAGGTGTTCCTCAGGGGTCCATATTAAGTCCTCTCTTCTTTAACATCTATATGGCTCCCCTTCTCGCTGTGATAGAATCTCATGGGATCCTTGTCACGTCATACGCTGACGACACACAACTTGTCGTCACAATTGACAAAGAGTATGCGGGCGCAGAGTTGCGTTTCCAAAACTGTCTCTCGGACGTTTTCCAGTGGCTTAACAAAAATCACCTAAAATGTAACAGTGCCAAGACTGAAATCATCCCGCTGAGTAGAAACCTATCTTTCTGTCCGAAAGAGTGGTGGCCCGTAGGATCTGAGGCCCCCCCCAGCGCGGTACCTTCAGCACGGAACCTGGGCGTGCAATTCGACTCATCTCTTTCTTTCGATGACCACGTCAGGATCACTGCGGGACGTTGTTTTGCAATTATAAAATCCCTACAAAAATTCTTTACTCTTCTCCCCACCGCAGCTCGAAAATCAGTCACGATAGCTGTAATACTCTCCCGCCTTGACTGCTGCAACGGACTAATGGCGGGAGTGAAAAAATCCACCCTAAAAAAACTACAAAGCATACAACATGCAGCTGCCAGACTGGTGCTGGGACTTCCTAGAAGGTCATCAGCTTCAGCGGCGCTGAATACCCTCCACTGGTTACCTCTACATAAAAGGATTCTTTTTAAACTTCTCCTTACTGTCTTTAAATCCCTGAAAAATACAGGACCTCATTATTTTGCAAAGCGTTTTACACGTTACAACCCCTCACGTTGCCTGAGATCCTCCGGTACAAATCTTATTACCATTCCACGATTCAAGTACAAAACCCGGGGTGGAAAAACTTTCACCGTACTGGCAGCAAGGGCATGGAACAACCTTCCAATTAATCTTAGGCTAACTGACAAGGAGAGCCTCTTTAGGAAACTCCTAAAGACATGGGTGTATCAACAACCAGACACCTCTGTATTGGCAGCCATCTAGTCTCAGTCTTTTTTCATTACGTTTTCACTTAACTACCCCCTGCACGTCAGCTTAGCGCCAAGATGCTCCTTTGGAGCGAATGTTTGCGCTCTATAAATACTCATAAATATCAAATAAATATCAAATTTTGTCAGCTTTAGTACTGTTGGTCTTTAAGCTCTTTCCTATTATCAGCATTCATCATCCTTGCTCCCTTCGCAGCTTGAGGTATGTGCATTGACCTCCAGATACCAGTGGAAATGTGGCCTGAAAGCCAAAGAAGCGCCTGAGAGCAGATTTGGGTCATCCACACAGCGGGATCCATACATTGGCGACCAGCATATGATTTTAGTACTAGAGCTGCATCAGAAGGAACTATACCACTGGCCCTGCAGTCTGTGTACTGCGTGGCAGACTAGTAAAGGTTTGCCAGAAATGGATTTCATTTGTATGCTTTTTGTAGCATCCATATCGCGATGGAATGGTTCACACCTGAGAGAAAAATCCCCTAGTAGAATTTGTCTGTTATTAGCTATTGACTGTAATGAACGCTGTATTGCCAGGTATTTTACAGGAGTTTAACAGACTTGGTTGGTGGTGGCAGCACCAGAGGGACACTTGCTGTTGCCAGCCCATTATGAAAATAATGGCCTTTTCTTTGTACCAAGCAAGAAGGAAGTAAGAAGGTGACAATGCGTTGACATCATAAGCACAAACACTTGTTACATACCATTGTAGGACACTTACCTCTTCTGTTGAATGCAGTTTTGAGCAGGTAAACAAGACACAAGCCTTCTCTGCTATGGGAAGAGGGATACATGTGTCTCTCTGGGTACAGCGGCCAATAAGTCTCTCTTTTGATTGTCGAAAATGATTTTTGTTTGCCACATCTGAAGGTTTTTATAATTGTTGCTTTACATTTGGTCAACTACACTTATTCTGGGAGAGGGGTAAACGGTTCTCCAAATTTAAAAGATGCTTTCCCTTTTCTGCATTTGCTGCAGTTGCATGGGTAAGATCAAAGAGACAGGTGGCAAGTTTTATTCAGTGAAGTGTTTCCAAGAAATAGCTGCATATTGCCTCATGGGTACCTCAAGGATGCCATTACCAAACTATAGATGACTTCCAATTGTCATAATATCAATAACCATGAGGTGGGCGCGGTTTTTATAGTCGGTACTGGATTCTATGAGCAGTGCAGGGCCCTCTCTAGCCATCTAGTGTTAGGTTTCTAATATTAAACGTTGTTTCTTCAAAGTCTTACTTTCTGTTGGAAGCATGCAGCGAATTACTTGTAATACTTGATTACTTTGGTCGGCCCTTCATAGGGTCTGTAATGTATGTTCATTGCGGTGCCTAGGTTAAGGTAAGTATTCAATGTGTAACGCTTTTCAGTGCTGGCGCTCACCTGAGAAGGTGCCTGAGGCGTCACCATGTCTCTCTTTTTTTAGTACACCTTTCTTTATTGAAATTTTCATTATACATGAAAAGCAATTGTAATGAAAAACAAAGTACTCCTCAAAGTACTGCACTCCAACATAAATACTATAGTAATTGGAATCCCAAAAAGAACTTAAAGAATGAATAAGATTAGAAAAAAAATCCAATAAGGAACAAAAGAGCTATCTCGTATACCAAACACAGGTTAAGCAATGCCTGAGATAACCTATTCCCACACATAACATACATCTCACAAATAACTTAAGCCACCAACCTCAAACATCTCATCCCAGATAATAAACAAAAGCACTCCAATCACCTTCACCGTTGATCGGATAATAGAAGTATACTACACAAAGGAGGAAGACAGTTAAAATTTACCTAAGCTCGAAAACGGACCCCAAACCTCGTTGAATACTTGGATTTGATTCTGAACCTTGCAAATCCGGCGTTCATTCGTAGCTAAATGTGAAAGTTCAGTTAGCCATTCCTGATGTGTGGGTTCCTGTGCTGTACACCACTGCAATAAAATGCATATCTTGCGCTGGGAGTCAGTTGACTTGAGAGCTGATCCCGCAACTGGATAAAGTACTACCCAAGTGTCTAGGGCCATCTCCCTCTCAAGAACAGTTTGAAGATGTCTGTGAGGCAATGCTATGTCTCTTTAGATCTTTGTGGAATCCCTCTGGCATGCCTTTGGGTCCCAAGGAGCTGAGAGGCCTTCCATCTGGTATACCGCTGGTGGATTCGCCATCGGCACTAGTTGGACCCTCTGAGCCCATAACGGTACCTCCGGCTCTGTTTCTGACCCCTCCTTCGGGGATGTGATACACACCGGTGCCTGGAACTTCAGCGTCAGTGACAAATCCTTCAATGCCTCATTAGGATATACCTATAGTATTCTCTTGGTTAGACCGAGTTGGCGCCGTTCTAACCTTGGCCAAAGCTGTGCCTAACTACTGTTGAGAGGCCGCTTACCCCACTTGATCTGTCACCTCCACAAGGGAGAACACTCACCTTGCACTTGCTTTTTGGCATAGACTCAAACAACTATTACGAAATGTGTGATATTTTTGCTCAGCTCTATCATGAAAACAATTAGTGCAATGACTTCCAGGAGGCCAGCAGCCTCGATACTTTCCCTGAATCAGGTTTTTATCTCACCTTCTAGCCCAGCCAATGTGAATCTGCTCCCAATGCCATGCTCATGTGTAAGGTGATTGAAGTCCTTCATCTCCATGACCCCACCTTGGAGGTTAAAATGAATATGCTGACGGAAGACCTCCAGTCGGGGCAAATATCTTCTGAGCCCCTTCTGCCATTGAATAAGGCATTAACTGATACCTTTTTGGGAGCCTGGGCCAAACTGTCCTGTGGCCCACCTGTTAACAGACTAATAGCGAGATGCCATCGCCCTGCCCCTGCAACCCTACATTGCTATTTCAGCACACTGCTCCCGAAAGTTTGTGGTGCAAGCGTCCATGAGCGGATTTAATCCCCAAACTTTTCTGACTACTCCCTCTGATAGGGAGTCCAAACATATGGAGACATTTGGGAAGCAAGTTTTGTCTTCCACATACTTGGATCTTCATTTAGTAAATGCCAGCTGTCTCGTGGGATGCTACTCCCACACCCTTTTGCTCAAGCCCTCCTCAGGTGTCCCTAAAGATCTCTGACATGTTCTTGCCCAGGGCATTCAAGCGTTGGTGATGAGGCCAAGTTCACAATTTGTTGTTGCTTCAGCACCACGTATTCCATCAGGCGAGTCATTGGAACTAGTGGTGCCATTTGCCACCATACATTGCAACAATCAAATTGGTTCTCAGGCGTTGTCTAGTCCTCCCTTATAGACATTCCCTTTGAAGGGACTCGGCTGTTTAGGGAGAAGGCTGATTTGTCTTTAGAGTGATTCAAACACAACAGGGCCACAGCAAGCTTTGTGGGCTTATCCACCCACCAGCCTTGCCATCCACACTAAGTACACCACTCCTTTTTCGGCTTTTGCAAAGCTGTCCCATAACGTCAGTCTGTTCAGCCTCAGTAAGGTCATGGTTACTGGACCATGATTTAATCTGCGTCAGACCCATCTCCCTTGCCCACCTAGAGCTCACAGTGGTGACTGATGCATCGCTTCTGCGTTGGAGTGACATCTGCGAGAGGTGAAGATCAGATGCCTCCAGTCCCAGCTCCATATCATTCTTCTGGAGCTGATGGCTTTCCACTTAATGTTGAAAACCTTACTTCCATCCATCAAGGGGAGGCTAGTTCAGATGCTCCCGGACAACCCCACAACTGTGTGGTCCTGCAACAAACAGGGTTCGTTGGGGTCACAGTCCCTGTGCCAGGAGACCCTATGCCTTTGAAAATTGTTAAACCAACTAAGAATTTTCTTGGTGGTGAATCACCTGGTAAGCTCTTTGAAAGCCAGGGAAAGCAAACTTAGCCATCGACTCCTAGCTGATAACAAGTGGTAATTACTCTTGGAGGCGATGCAAGGTCTCTTCCGTAAATGGGGTAAACCTTGGCTCGATCTATCGCCACTGCAGAGAACGTGCAATGCCAGCACTTGTGGACATTGGAGTTTCCAAGGCGTATCTCACTCACAGCCAAATTCAACTTTGAGTGGAACTCTGGACTCCTGTATGCCTTTCTGCTGACACCACTCCAGTACCGAGTACTCAGGAAGACCAGGAGTGACCAGGCCAATTCATCCTAATGGCTCTGGATTGGGCATGGTGACTATGGTCTCCAGAACTCCTGGACTTGAGCATCTGTCCTCCGATCAGGCTGCCCTCAAGGAGGATCTGCTGACACAGCAGCAGAGTAGAGTTCTGCTCCTGAGCATTCACAATCTCCACCTCCATGCTTGAAAGTTGATTGTCTCCAGTGGAACACCATCAGCCTTCCTCCGGAGGTGGTTGATATCATTCAGGCCTCCCTTGACGAAAACTGAATACACCTTTCCTTGTGACAAATTTGTGGTTTGGTGCAGTGTGCCTGATTGACCCCCTCCAGCCCAAGTTATATGATGTTGTGTCGTTTTATTGTCCCTCACCCCTACATTGCTTTGCCCTGGGCACAGATAAAGGATACCTTATGGTTTTTTGTGACTGCTGGATCAGCGGTTATTATTTAAGACTCCATTTATGCGTTTCTTGAAAGGGTTATTTGTTTTCTCTCGCTTCCTAGTCATGCCACACTGGGACATTACCTTGGTCCTTAAATTCCTGATGGATACTCCCTTCGAGTTGCTTAACAGCTGCCCTGTGTGGTTTTTCACCCTCAAGATGGTGTTCTTCATGATAATTCGCCATGACCTGTGTGTGAGCTTCAAACTTCTTGTGTCAATCTGCCACATTTTTTCCAGACAAGCTGATATTGTGGACAAGGGCATATTTCTTGCCTAAGGTTCTGACATCGGTGAAAACGTTGGTGTTCTATGCTTCGCCACACCCCTCTAAGGAGAAAAAGAGATCCCTCTCTGGGAGCGCTGAGCTTTTACATCAATTGTAGAAAAAAATCACAGGGTAGAGGATCAGCCATTTGTGGGGTTCACTGGAGCAAAAAAAAGGCAAGGTTTTGCAGAAGAGAACCATTTTTAGCTAGATCGTGCTCTGTATTAGGATCTGCTAAATGTTTGTCAGAAAGAAGCCTCCGCAAGGACTCTGTGCTCATTCTACTGGGGCTATAGCTGTTGCTTCTGCTTTGGCCCACAGAGTCCTTGTCCTAGACATTTGCCAGACTGCTACTTGTGCGTCCCTCTATACATGGATGAAGCACTATTTCTTGGACAGTCAGGTTCACCGAGAGGACCATTTTGCCTGCTCTGTCCTACAGGACTTTCAGGTTTCAGTCCATTCACAAACCCACCTCCAAATAGGTGCTCCTTTGGTATATATTCAAAAGGTAAGAAATCTGTGGCTAGAAGTCTCTATCAGAAAGAGAAGGTGCTTACCTTTGATGACGCTGTTTCTGATAGAAACTCTATCTAGCCACAGGTTCCTCACCAACCTTCTCATCCTCCCCTGTCTGTGAGTATTGTCTACCTTTTAATCAGATCCTAAGTCTAGGAATGAGCATACTGGTCTCATCAATTTTTTTTGGGGCTCTGCTTCTGGGGGCGGACACCCTCAAAAGCAACTGATGTCCGTGCTCCACAGTGACACCTAAGTTGCCCCACACCTCTTCTCCAGAGCATCTGTGCGAAGTAGAATGGCGCCTCCCACCGGCACACAGAGGTACGGCTGAAATGTTTCTGGATCTAGTCTGGTACCTACGTAATATTCAAAAGGTAAAAGGTCAAGGAAAGTAACTTGTTCTTTCGTTATGTAACTTAAACATTACATTATAGTAAAACAAAGAAAGAAAGGGCATAGCAGCTGCTTCCCAAACCTCATCACCATTTTTTGTATGGTACTATCAAATTTGACAAATTTGACATTCATTTCAGCTGTAAAGCCCGACGCATTGGCATTGCCATTGCTTGTTTTATGTTTCTGAACTATATCACCTGCAACGTACACCCAATCATGAACAACAGTGAACGTTAGTGTGACAGGAGATCACCTTGTAATAATACAAATGTAATTCTTTTCTCTTCAGTCCCCTCACTCATTGCTCAGTTGGAGTGTAGTTCACATGCTGCATCTGCCCAGAGAACAGCATGCATTCAATGGGGGCATTAGGTTAAAGTGACGTACCATAAAAATTACAAGAGGATATACCTACCAATAGCCCCAATACCAATTACCAAATAACCAGTCAGTTGGCAGTGAAGAAAGTTCAATCGTTTATTATGCAAAATACTCTATAGAGGAGCCTCTCCAACCCTCACCCATCAGGTGCGCGGAGGAGACTGCTGACTTACATTCAAAACAGCACATATATACTTTCAGTACAGTACATGAAGTCACCGTAAATGGAAAAACACTACTTGGCCCTTGGGCCTCGAGGAAGGACCATATATGGCACACATGATTAGTTTAAAGCTCTGCTTAGTTATTATTGGGAAGGTCAGGAGGGGTGACTCCCTTTCGTCCCGGTGCCTGGGAGTGCAGGCACAGCTCCTTCAGGAATGCGCTTATCGCACCCAAAGCCTGATGCGACCTTGAGTCCCAGGACAGAAGAAGAATGGTGTGCATTCAGCTGCTCTCAGTATCTCAACCAGAAAAGGGCCTGACAACTATTGGAGAGTAACACGTGATCACTGCTCGGGCCTGGCACAGGCAGAGGAAAGATGGCGTCCGTATGGTTCTCGGCCTACTCGATGCAAACATAACACACGAACAGCATATACCCTTATTAACTAGCTAAAACAGATATAGGTTAGGCATTAGGCATATAAACCGCAAAGAGTATATAGATACATCATGCTAACACAATATATAGATATGGCTAATTCTGCTAATATAGGGGAAATTGGATTTTTATCCCTCAGAACCACCCTATTAGCATGATCTAGCTAAGTAAAAGAGAAGTCAATCTTCAAAAATCCCTTCATCAATCTGCATGATATCCTTTATTTCCTGCTGAACTAATTGAGCTGCTGCTGGAGAAGGACTAGTTACAGAAGAGGCAAGCTTAGCAGCACAGTAAGAGCAACAAGCAGGCCCACAATGTATACAGAGACAACCGGTGAATATGATACCAGCTATACCCGCTAGCACCATCAAGATTTTTCATCCCCAGGTGGACAAAAGACCCTAAAACCAACCAGATAAGGACCAGGTTCCAGTATCTGCATGCACTTTAGAGGCCAAACGGTGTAATTTTTGAATGGCCAGATGAACAGAATGGGCGGAGTCAGAGATATATACACAACAGGAGCTGCCGATCATGTGACATGCTCCTCCTCGGTTGGCCAGGATAACATCTAAAACCATTCGATTCTGAAGCGAGACGAGTCTCGTCACTTGAAGTTCTACGGTTAGATTGGTTAATATACCAGCAGTGGTTAATATACCAGCAGTGGTATTGATCACCCTTTCGACTACTCTAGGCAGACACCTCACTTCCTTACTGGTAATGATGGGACCCCAGATAGGAAACACCCCCTTCGCAATGTCAATAAAATGTTGCCCAGGAGTATCGGTCTGATCTATATCGGTGGTATCAATCTCTCTCTTATCTCTGACAAGTGGCAGACTCCGCTTATCTAATCGATGATCGTTATGATAATTAGAGGGGGCTATGTATCCTGGAGGATACAAAAAGGACAAATAACAACTGCCAGCCCAACCACGGGGAAGCCACGTATATGCATTTTCTCCACAGACGAAATAGACATTAGGGGGAGTCAAGAATGGAGGACTACCGAAGGTGCGCAGCCGATAGGTATAATTAAATTGACTTTCTCCTGCTGAAATGCATCCTGTCCCTGATTACAGAATGTTGAAGTACTGTTTAATATGGGCACTGGGATGGCTTTGTCATCTGTAACATTTCTTTCCTGTAATTGCTGAAAATACTGGGTAAAATTAAACTCCTCAAAGTTGAGTATTTCATTTTTCAACCAGGTAACATTTTCATGTTCGGTATATAAATTCATACAGGCATTTGGATCTAATGACCCCTCCCCTTCATTTCCCTGCGGGTCAAAACCTTGATGTACTTCTCTGTATGCTAGGATCATCTCGTAGTCTTTTTCTGTATACCATTTAGTATCAACAGTATAATGCATGTACATCATAGATAACAACTTAAACCAAGCTTCACAACTTCCTAAATATGATAATGGCAGAGAGATAAATAGATCATGTTTGTGCATTACAGAGGGCAGAAGGCTGCGAACCCAACAGTTTGTTGTATTTGTAGCACTATGCGTTTGATGAAGCATTTCAACAAATACATTTTTAGTATAAGAGTGACAGTGCCTTTCTTTATGCGGGGCTAAAGTATAAAATAAATGTTCTGGGGCGGGGTAGTTGTTCCCAGGACAGCATGCATAGGATGACGAAATTCCAAATATACAAAAACACTCATTAATATTATTAATAAAATCGCTATTGTGACCACAAAGGCTACTTTGACACGCATGGTCCAACTAGAAAAAATAGGCATAAATGTAGGGTGATAGGGGGGTGCAAGAGGACCTTTCTCTTCATGAATAAAACGGGCAAAAGGGTAAATGCTAGCTAAAAGTCAAACAATAAACTCGGGCAATGCAGTCCAACCTGCCAGAGGGTGCTTCTTTCCTGTTTCCTTCTAGAGCCTCACAGGCAGGCTCTTATCGTTCATCACAAAGAAAACTAAAAAAGATCCTCGCGTGGGAGTTACGTTGTCACTTAACTCTTGAAGAAAACACAATCTGGGCCCCTTTTTCAAGAAATTCAGTCTTTCTTTCTGAACAGAGCAAACAAAATGTTCCAGGCTCTCAACGTGTTCAGTCCAGTGTCTCACTCAGCACCCCAGAAAGGTGTCTAACAAACCCTATAACTCAAGTCTTTCCCTATCTCCTTCCAACTTCATATGGGGTACCGTGTTGTTTTCTGGGCCGCAGATTGTATCAAACATGGCCAGGCGTTTCCTGATCAGAGAATAAGACAGAGGAAGGTACATCTGTTGCAATAGGAATATCATGAAACTTTCGTTCCACTGTAGGAGCAACAGAATCTGTGGCAATTACTGGTGCAGATGACGAAGCCCTTTCTGAGCCCACTGCTCCTCCTCCTTGTCCTTCTCCAACTTCCAGGGCATCAGAAAAAGGGACAAAGCAAGGGACTCGTTCGCTTTCCTGAGTCAAAATTCCTTCCTGGTTCCGCTGATCATAAAAAAGCGGGAGAGGCAACTTTTTAATGTGGAAGACATGTATCCAATGGCTCTTGCCGTCCACGTTGTAGGTCTTGGGACACCCCAAACATTGGCTAGTCATCCGAAGACGACCTCATGCGGTGACAAGCCAGATCGGGAATGTGGGGTAACTCGTAAACACATCAATGCTAATGGTAGTGCATCGGGCCACTTCAGCCCAGTACCCTTTTGAATTTTGGCAAGTTTCAATTTCTCAGTATTCCATTATATTTCTCTAACAGTCCAGCAGACTGGGGGTGTCCTGCAGCATGAAACTTCTGCTTGATTTGCAATCCATTACAAACATGACTGATAAGATCTGCATTGAACTGTCCCCCGTTATCTGTCCAGATCACCCGAGGTAATCCATAACGTGGGGAGAACTCCTTTATCAAAGCTTTTGCTGTTGCCAGAGCAGTTTTTTCTTTGGTCGGGTAGGCCTCACCCATTTACTAAAGGCGTACACCACGACCAGGACATACTTCAGATTATTCACACGCTCCAGTTGGATATAATCCATTTGGAGCACCTCAAAAGGCAAAGTTGGTGGTGCAAAGTTCCCACTGAGAACAGGCTCCCTGCCTCCAGGATTGTGTCATAAACAAACCATGCAATATTGAACCAAATGAGTAGCAGTCTTTGGGATATTAGGATTATTCCACACAGGATCCAAACGTGCACAGATGCCTTTTGCCCCGATGTGTGCTGTACCATGTGCCATAGTTACTACAGCATTAACCAATGCATTGGGGAACAACCATCTCTGTTTTTCCGTCAAATCAACCCAACAGTTGTTTTCATCTAATCTCCCCACTTCCTTTTCCCAGTGAGCCAGTTCAGCAGGAGTAGCTTCTTTCTGTATCTCTCGGACACTCTCCATAGTGTTGTCAAACATCTCTGTTTCTGCAACCCACCTAGCAGAGGTAGTTACAAACATCAAAGACATTTTGGATTTCGCAGTTTCCTTTGCTACCTGATCGGCAAAAGCATTTCCCTCACCTACTGCATCTACTACTGCCTTATGTGCACTGCATTTAACTACAACCACCTTCTCTGGTAATGTCAATGCTGTTAATAATCGTAAAATCAAAGGGCCATTTTGTATTCTTTGACCATGGGAAGTGAGAAAACGCCTCTCTGCCCACAGCCGGCCGAAACTATGAGCCACGCCGAAGGCGTATTGTCTATCTGTGTAAATGTTTACTCACCATCCTTCACTCAACTCACAGGCCCGCAGCAATGCCACTAACTCAGCTGCCTGTGGTAACTGATTGGGTACTCGAGAAGCCTCATCTACAGTCCGGAGGGTCGTAATCGCATATGCAGCTGTTGTTGTGCCATCTGGTAACTTAAAACAAGAGCCATCCACATACAATTCCCCCTGGGGGTTAGATAGAGGAATGTCTGTGAGATCTACCCATCCCTTCGTGTCTTCTACGGTCCGAAATATACAATCATGTACGTGATTATTTTTCTCGTCCGAAGGGAGGGGTAGTAACGTGGCAGGATTCAGAGTGGCACACCGCTTAATTTTAATATGAGGAGCAAACAAAGTCAATTCGTATTCAGTAAGACGCGCACCTGTAAGTTGCTGGGTCTTCGTTTTGTTCAATAATGTGTCCACAGCGTGCAGTACCATCACTGTGAGGTCAGTGTTCAGAACGAGCCCTTCCGACTGTCGAATGGCAACTGCAACCGCAGCAACAGCCCTTAAACAGCTCGTAAGAGCTCTGGCGACGTTATCCAACACCGCCGAGAAATAAGCACAAGGTCTTTGCTTACCACCAAATCCTTGTGTTAACACAGAAAGCAAACAACCGTCCACCTCGTGTACATAAAGCACAAAAGGTTTTCGGTAGTCAGGAGTACCCAAGACGGGTGTAGAACAAAGCGCAGATTTTAAAGAGTCAAAAGCTTCCTGACATTCATCAGTCCAGGGTAGAGGTTCATGCACATCTTTAGTGGTTAAGTACAAGAGAGGTTTAGTCAGAAAAGAAAAATTAGGAATCCATTGGTGACAGTAAGAGGTTATACCAAGAAATGCACGAATATCACGCTGAGTATGAGGTACAGACATATTAGAGATAGTAGTCACATGTTCAGGGGTTAGTCTCCTCCCCTCTTTCGACAGTAGATGACAAAGATAAGTCACCTCCTGTCGACAATATTGGAATTTTGAGAGGGATACCTTAGTACCATTGGCTGCCAAGTGAGACAACAATTTAACAGTGGCTTCCTTGCAGCCTTCCTCAGTATCAGAAGCCACCAACAGATCATCTACATACTGGAGGAGCACATTACCAGGGGACAGGGTGAAATCATCTAATACTGTTTTCAAAGCTTGGCTATAAATGCTAGGTCTCTCAGTGTACCCCTGGGGAGCGTGACAAAACCGGAAGCTGGGCCCAGATAAGGAGAAGCCGAAAATATGACGGCTATCAGGATGGATCGGAATGCTAAAGAAAGCATTTTTTTGATCAATAACTGAGAAATACTTGGCAGTGGGAGGAATCATAGTGAGAATAGTAGTGATGTCAGAAACAACAGGGTACTGCGGCACCACTATTTTATTAATTTCTCGCAGGTCAATTACAAAACGGTAAGTATCGACATGGTCACGATCACTTCCAACAGGGGCCTTTTTCAAAATTAGCAATATAGGACTATTACATACATTGGCTGCCGTTTCTTCCACTACTCCCTTATCAATCAGGTCCTGGATAATAGCGAGCAGAGCCCTTTCACCAGCCGGTGAAATTTTGTACTGAGGTATACGTGGTAAACGAACATTTGGTTACAGAGTAATAGAAACTGGCGAAGTCTTCAATCAGTATCCCCGGTCGCCCACAGAGTCGATGGGATAGCAGCAAGCTCCGGAGGGAGGGGCTCATTTTTAGCAAAGCATTGCAGTGTATGTTTACCAGGAGGTTGTATGGTCAAATAAACACCATCAGGGGAACAATGAATCTTTGCATGCAGTTTCTTTAGCAAATTCAACCGTAATAGATTTTCTCCGCAATGCGAAGGTAACAAAAACGGAGTCCACTGTGACCGGACCAATTGTAAACGGGATAGGTTTATAAATGGGGCTCACCACCGGGATTCGAGAAAATCCTACCGAAACATTATTCCGCCCGGACAGAGCAGCCTCTGGGACCAGCGAACGAACAATAGAGCTATTCATTGCACCCTTATCAACTAGAAAGTTTTCAGAAGTCCCCATCAACCGCCCTCTCACATATGGCCCTTGCTGAACGGGTACCGACACCTGGCCCCCAATCTGTCCGTGGCTGTCCTATGTGTAAACATACCCATCGGCTCCATCAATCACACATTCTTCATTATAATACTGCCTTCCTCTCGGATTATCAAAGTAATTCTTCTCTGACTCACCGTGCGTTGCTTCTTCTCTTCACATATCACTTCGATCCACGCCACCTCGGCCTCTCCCTCTCCCTCTTACTGCCCCATTCTTAGCTAACAACAATGGACACTGAGCTCGCCAATGCCCTTCCTGTTTACAGTAAGCACATTGGTTTATTCCCAAAGCAACAACTGAACCGCTGCCTCGTCCTGTTCCCGCCCCCCTCGGGACGGATCCTCTACCGCCTCTGTCTCTGCCTCGTCCCCTGATAACTTGCTGTAGCAATACTCGTGTCTTAAGATCTATTGCTTTGTTTTCTGACTAATCCTTGCTCTCATTTTCCCTATGCTCATAATAATGAGCCATACTCAGTATAACCGAAGGTGTGGAAGTGGTCCAAGTACTCTCAGCAGCTTGTAGCCGTGCGGAGATCTCGGGCAACAGATTTGTCACAAAATGATTAACAAATAATCGTATACCACCTTCCACTGACAGGTCCTGTCCACTAAAGTCAATAAACATACCTTCAAATCTGGTGAAAAAATCAGAAACACTCTCGTCCTTTTTCTGCTTACATGCTGTCAATTTGTCCCAATCTACCTTATGGGGCGGAATTAAGGAATGCATGTAGGTAATAATCCGACCTGGCAAAGCCAATATTTCAGATTTAGGTTTATCACCAGGCTTTCGGTCCTTGTCCCATTCTTTAATCTGATCCCAAGTATCTCCCAACTCTGTGGCATGATTTTGATCATGCACCTCTGA
Organism: Lissotriton vulgaris; assembly: GCF_964263255.1. Lineage (NCBI taxonomy): Eukaryota > Metazoa > Chordata > Amphibia > Caudata > Salamandridae > Lissotriton > Lissotriton vulgaris. The sequence goes on from NC_141687.1 coordinate 420,953,628, forward strand.
TCATGCACCTGACGCCACACATCAACAGGGACCAGTAAACCAAAAAATAACTCCATGTCAGCCAGGGTAATAGCGGCGGAAGAGGCGGCCCCGGTGAGCTCTTTATAGTAAGCAGTAGGATTTTTACAGGGATCAGGAAGTTGCGACTTCAGGGAAAGGACCTCCCTCTTTTTCCAAAGGATGTAGACCCATTGCTCCTGAAATCGTGCCTCCACACGAGCTCTAGTTTCCTGATCCTGATCATTTCTTAATTCTGGTATTTTGGGATGATAAATAGGATGAACTTCCCGCATAGGAGGCTGGGAATCCCAATTTGGACATTTCAAGTGCAGCCGCCCTCGATATTTGACTAAAGTCTCGACATTCCTGTACACATCTTCCAATCCTAGTTCAAACTTATGAGCCCGGTCCAGAATATCATACATCACTTGAGGAGCGCTTCCGTCCGGGAAACACTGTTCCCATAAGGAAATAAGACATGTAGCCATATGCTCCAGGGCGAGTTGCTGCATAACAGGCTCATAATCTCTAAGAGTACTCCATATATTAGTTATAGTATACACGGCATTCCGCATCCATTGGGACGCCTGATCCGTAACCATCTGTTTCTCATCTAGCCCTACTGCTGATCGTGTATACAACCGTCGTGCGCCAAGATTTCCCGGAACACGAGAAGGAGTTGGGTCAGCTAGGGTGAGGGTCGTGCTCGAAGACTGAGAAGCCCAGGCTGGAGTTGGGGAAGACAAAACAACTGTGGACATGGTGGGAGAGGACAACGCATCGGGCATTAGAGTAGCCGATCCAAATGCTGGGGAAGACAAAACAGAAGTTCCCAAAGGGGCGGGGGAAGAGGATACAACGGGTGCCGAAGCCATTGGGGCCGAGGCAGGAGTCAAAGAGAACGCTGGATATATGCGTTGGGGGGCATAAGGGGGAGGCGGACGCACATCTTATAAATCCTCTATTTCATCCTCTGGCTGAATTGTCTAGTCGTGCAATCAATATTTTTCTCAGTCTGATCTTTATTATAAGCTATAGCTTTCTGTGTAATCGTCTGACCTCCTTTTATCTTACATAACTTCTCCTCCCTAATGGGTCTACGCTTTGCTTCTTTTTGCCACATATTTAAAGAATCAAACATGGCCTGTCGACTACGTTTGGAAAATAATCGATCCTGCAAATAATGTATTTTTTTCTCATCAAAAGAACCGGTTAAGGGACATTGCAGTTCCACATTGTCTTTAGTGTATTTATGCCAGAGCGTATTAAACAAAATGGGTGAAATACCATGTTTAACATACATATCATAGCTCGGGCTACCCTCTGGTGGGGCAGGCTGACTTTCATCCAACCGCTTGCCTTTCCTGCAGCAACAACATCCAAAACATAATTTACTAAAGCACGGCATCCTTATTCACTGGCAGTTCAATCTCATTCAGGAAAACGATCTTTCAAACATGGCCATGTTCATACATTCTCAACATTCCATTCACCATTCGAAATCAAAAATACAGACAAGACAATACATACATAAGTATATTCAAAAGGAAAATTTCAAAATGACATGTCTTTTCCAAAACAGAAGAACGGAGCCCGTCGACTCCCGTTCATGGAGAACTAATCAATTCAGATTTTCCAGACCAACAGATACCAAAATCAGGCAGTCCAGAGACTACCAAGAGACCGTCAGACAGGGGTTAACCACAGACCGTCCTACAGACCATCCCGCAATCCTCCTGGTTTACCCTCAGGGCTATTCTGACTAAGCCCGCTGAATTAGCGTCGTTTCAGATGTGTCTCAAAGGCCACGGGCTTTTCCGAGAGCAGTCCGGCCGGGTGTGCACCTCACAAGCCACACCAAGGCGTCCGATCGATGTCTCTATTATTCACCAAACAAGTCAGTGGAGCATCTGCCCATGCAGCCACAATGCTGCCCCTTCAGACCCCCAAAGTTCTCCGTGGTACACCGACTACCAAATCCAATACAGTTAACTGCTTCAAAGCACTGCTCAACAGCACGTTCCCAAAAACACCAATAACAAATCACTCACCTGGTGTATGCAGATACAATTGAGTATTCTCCACTGCCAACTCCTGAGGACCAACACGGTCAGCCCCTGTGTTACGGCCGTAGGACTCCGGCGAAGAGTCACTAGCAGCTGGGGCTCCCTGACCGCGAGAGCGGAGTAAGTCAGAATCTCTGGGCAGTCCATCCACTCGACCAGGGCTCCCCTTTCTTTGTCCTTTCTACCCAGTTACGGGAGGACGACGAGTCCCACCAGAGTTGCCAACTGACGTACCATAAAAGAGAAGTGGAGAAGTGTGGCTCAATGATTGGAGCGGTAGACCCTGATGCAGAGGTCTAGCCCGGGACCAGGGTTCAATCCCCTGCCTCGGCGGGTCTTTGGCTCAAAATTCCACGGACCTGATCATTCTTGCCTAGGTGCCTATTCCAATCATGGAGTCCCACTCTGCAACTCTGGGCAATAGCTTGCTTAATCTCCACAATGGCCCCCACAACGCTAAGGATGCCTGGCCTCCACCTTGGGGATGCCCAGGAGTAGACGCCTCACAGGGAAAGCCAGGATGGGTTCCACAGCGGTATTCGTACAAGCGCCTTGAAACCCTTGCTGGGTGAGTAGTGCGCTATACAAGTATCAATTTACATTACATTTACAATTTACAACATAAGAGGCTATACCTACCAATAGCCCCAATACCAATTACCAAATAACCAGTCAGTTGGCAGTGAAGACAGTTCAATTGTTTATTATGCAAATTACTCTATAGAGGAGCCTCTCCAACCCTCACCCATCAGGTGCGCGGAGGAGACTGCTGGCTTACATTCAAAACAGCACATATATACTTTCAGTACAGTACAATAAGTCACCGTAAATGGAAAAACACTACTTGGCCCATGAGCTTTGAGGGAGGGCCATATATGGCGCACATGATTAGTTCAAAGCTCTGCTTAGTTATTATTGGGGAGGTCAGGAGGGGTGACTCCCTTTCGTCCCGGTGTCCGGGAGTGCAGGCAGGGCGCCTTCAGGAATGCGCTTATCGCACCCAAAGCCAGATGTGACCTTGAGTCCTAGGACAGAAGAAGAATGGTGTGCATTCAGCTGCTCTCAGTAACTCAACCAGAAAAGGGCCTGACAACTATTGGAGAGTAACACGTGATCACAGCTCGGGCCTGGCACAGGCAGAGGAAAGATGGCGTCCGTATGGTTCTCGGCCTCCTCGATGCAAACGGAACACACGAGCAGCATATACCCTTATTAACTAGCTAAAACAGATATAGGTTAGGCATTAGGCATATAAACCGCAAAGAGTATATAGATACATCATGCTAACACAATATATAGATATGGCTAATACTGCTTATATAGGGGAAATTGGATTTTTATCCCTCAATGGCCTGTCAGCCTTTAGTTGTGCTGCTGGTGTCGTTCACAATTTAGATAAGCTCACACAATATTCATTTGTGGTTTGGAGTGTCTGGAAGTGTGAGCAATGGTATTTTGCCTTTTTATGGCAGCATAACTTTTTTTTGGTCAGCTATAGCATTAGCTTGCCTATGGACTCGGCAGCCATCTTAAGAGTGCCTCCGTTTTACTCCATTGATGCTTTGGAAATGTAAAGAGCTTTTTATGTCTTACAGTGAAGAGATGAGAGGGCCAATGCATCATGACACTCTTTGGAGGCACTGAGGGCCAGGTGTACGACCGTTTTTTGTGGTCGCAAAGGGGTTTTAGGACTGTTTGCGACTGCAAAAAATGTGTGGTCAATGTACCGATCATATTTTGCGAGTCGGTAATCGATTAGCGACTCCCTTTTAGGAAGGGGCGTTCTAAGGGTGTTCATTCTTAATAGCGACTCCAAAACCTATGTATGAATGTTTTGCAACCACCATTGCGGTTGCAAAACCTTTATCGTTTACAACGCTTTTAAAAAGGGTGGTAAGCCACTTGCAAACAAGAAGGGATCTCCAGGGGACCCCTTCTCCTTTGTTAATGGGTACGAAAACAATTTTTTAATGCAGTCACTTTTCCTTTAACACCTTGGCTCCGGCTGGAATTCCGCGCCGGTGCTGGACATCAGCACCGAAAGGGTTAAGGAAAGCAGGTTGCATTTTTTTTTAAAAACTGCTTTATTGACAAAGCAGTCTCAGACATGGTGGCCTGCTGTCCACAGCAAGTCACCATCCCTGGGAATGCCAACCAATCCCAACGGGGTCGCAAATTGCGACAGCCTCATTAATATTCATGAGGCATGCAATTTGCGGAATCACAAACAGTGTCTGAGACATTGTTGTACATTGGATTTTGTAACTCACAGATTGCGACTCGTTATTTGTCACTAATTGCGAGTTGCAAAATCCACCAGTCGTACATCTGGCCCTTCGGGTCTTATTAAGAGTTTGGCAGACACTGTATTTTGCCAGAAATATGACAGAGTACCATGCCATCCAAGCTCTAGGCCTACCTGATCTATTTAGTCAGATGAACCATCATGTTTCCATTTCCTCTGTCTCTGCCAGCAAACCCCTTAGAGCAACAGCCACAAGGCATTGGGACTTTGATCTAAGTACCTGTTGAAAGATGGTTTAATAATAGGTGCAGGTAGGTATCTACAACAAGTAAGAAGAACACAATCACAAATAAGGCCCAGTTAGGCTCTCAATACATTATTCCTTGCTCAACTCTTGATAGCTTGACTGTGAGCAGACACTCTTAACTTATAAGACAGCTGTGTAAAGCATTTAAAAACACCAATTCATTAAATAAATAAGACATACCACATAATAAAAATCAAATACCATTTTATAAGAATAGGAAATAATTCTCTGATTAAAATTACACCAAAACAACAAAACTACAATGTAGGAAACCAAAGATCTGACTTTTTAAAGATTAAAAGTAAAACTAGCGCTTGGAGCAAATAGTTCTCAAAGGGCTCAAAAAAGTCCTGCTAGACCGGGACAAAATCTAGAGATCAGGCCTCCCGTGATGTAACACTTTTCCTCTTCCTTCCAGAAGTGTTTCTTGATGCACCAGCCAAGGGTTCAGAAGCTCTTGTTTGCCTCTTGGGTTCTGGGACTACGACTCCCACAGTGCACCTGGTGAATCCAAGTAAAATCCAGGTGAAGCTTGTCAGATGGAGATGTCCTTGTTGTTGATGTTGCAGATAGCCCTTCCAGCACTTTTCTTCCTGTTGCTGGTCTGGGAGTCCACTCCTTATCCTTTAAGACAGGCAAAGTACTTTTGTTGTGAAGCCTTGTGAGTGCGGCCGGTGCAGTCTTTATGAGTGCAGTCCTCTCTTGTTCAGCAGGGCAGCCCTTCACCAGATATTTCTTTAGGTTATTTGACACCAATCAAAGGTTCCAGAACCTCAGAGGGGCTCCTTGGGAAGTTGGGACTATAAGATCTGCAATGCACCTGGCCATATCCTTGAAAGTCTACTGAACGCAGCCCAGCTGGCTTCTTCTTGGTGGAGAGAATGCAGGTGGAGCTTGTTTAACCTGTTACTTTCAGGGAGTCAGTCAAAGTCCTTCTTTTGCTGAAGCCCAAAGTATGCAGCAGGGGCAGTCCTTCAGAGTGCAGTGCACTTGATGAAGGTCAGGGATTCAGCAGGGCAGTCCTTCTTCTTGTTTCTTCCAGGTAGGGATCTGAGTTACTGGTCATTTTTCGCATATTTATCCATGCGCCTTGGTTGACAAGCAGGTGGGCACCCCTGACCAATGAGTTACAGGTTGCCACCCTCAGGTATGACTCTTCCAAAGTGTCTCCTTTGTCTGAATGTAGGTCACTTCACACCTCAGCAAAACCCTGTCAAAGGTGGTCAATTAGGAGAGGCTGCTACAAGACTGGATTTTGGCACAACAGAAAAGCAAGTTCCATAACTCTTATTTTGTCATAGTTATAATAAATTCAGCCACAGCAAGTTGTTAGATTCATTCTTACTATTCTTTTGACACTCTGAAGTATTATTGTCGCTCACTGTCAATAGTTAAACTTTAATAAAGCCTTCCCATATTAGCCTATGGAACTAATGCACTACAATGATAAAAAATAAAATGGGCAGCTTTCCCTCACCAGGGCTGATAAAACATATTTTATAATGTCCCTGCTTATAGTTAAAAGGCACCCTACCTCTTGGGTACCTAGTTGAGACATTAGAGGTGACATGTAAAAATAGGGAAGTGTAAGACTTTGGAAATACTTTTAATTCCAAAGTCGAATTTGCATATACTTTTTTATTTAAAAGCAGCCTGCAAAGCATGGCTGGCTTAAAATGATAGCAGGCTACACAGCAGTGCACACTTAAGTTCAATAAACCTACTTGCCCTACCATATACAAGGGACGTACAGGTAGATTGCCAGTACCAATTGTAATTATACCTAATTACCATTTACCTTTTACACAGAGCCCAGGGCACAATCAGAGTCAGAGAACAGGCATCTAGTAGTCAAAATGGGGGCAAAAGGTGGGTGGAGACTGGAAAAAAAACAGTTTTTTCACAGTACCCAAGTCTGTCTGCTATATTTGGTGTGGGTGGTGTTCTGATATACTTCTGCTGTAAGAGTTTGTTTTTGTAAAAAACAAAACACTTGCTGAGCGGCCTCAATAATCATGGCAGCCGCTCAACTGTTGCAGTGCCTTCAGAGGAGCTGCCATGGCGGTGGTTCCTCGGGAGGCACAAAGACCTCTGTTAGGCAGGTAGAGCTATCTGAATTTGGGAGGTGGTCATCTACAAGGGTGGGGAGGTTATGACTTTCGTTACCCTGGCAGGATGGCAGGCTAACCGCCATTTTCTATACTGTTATTCTTAGGGCTGAATGCAGCACCAGGCAGTTTTAACGTGTTGGGGCATATTTTTGTTTTACACTTTTTTTGCACATTCAATATTTCATGTGCATTATTAAGTTCTGGAGAGTTTTTGATGGTATCTTCTTTGTGCGCCTTAATATAAAGTAATAACTGATCTGCATGCAAGGTGGAACTATGAAGTTCAGATGATCTAATATTTGTCAGAAGGGCACACGCCCTTTACAGTGGTGTATTACATTAGGGCCATCAATCAGCGATCAAGAGCATTTATATAGCGAAGTAAAGGTGCACAGAAAATGACCACGAATCAATGTAAGCAAATGGAGAGAAAAGCCTGCACATTCACAATATATCATCACAAATTGTAGTAGCTTTGGTACGTCCGGGGGACTACAGCTCCATTGAGGGAACCAAGCATGATCTAATATGACTATCATGTGGAATTGGCACAATATACACAGATAAATATTGGTAATCGAGAGTGAGAATAGACTCTAGAGTAGATGTGAATTGTCATGGGAGTGTTCGAATAAGTATGTCTGTAACAGGCCCAGATGTCTCTTGGGCGGGAGGATCTTGGGAGCAGTTCAGCATAGGTACAGAGTTGATCTTGCCAAAATATCATGTCTGACAGCCAGTCTTTTAATTTAGGCGCTCATCCCCTTCCCCATCTGCAAGCTAGATGTCGCTTAGCCATGGCTAGGCTGAAGGAGAACATTTACGGTGTTGGATTGGGATGTGCTCAGTATACCCCAGCAGGGCCACGAGGGGGGATCTTGAAATGGGCAGCAAGGTCATAGCTTCTAACGCTGTGAAGACGTGACTCTAATATGTGTGTACATCTGAGCATTCTCAGGCTAAGTGCAGAAAGTCTGTGTTGTTTATGTTACACCTATCACATCTATCTGTGTCTCTCAACCCAAATTTGTGAAGCTTAGCCGGTGTATGGTAGCTGCGTTGCAGAAATCTATAATTAATAATTCGGAGCCGGCTATTGGAGGAAATCTGTTCAGTCTGTTTAGAGCAAAACAGCCATTGCGTGTCAGTGATGTCTTGCCCTAGTTCCAGTGCCCCCTTATTGCGCGCCTCATAAGGGGGGTATTCAACGTCACTATATAGAGTGCGGTAGAGCGTGGTGACAAAATGTGAGGCAGTGGGTGCCCGTAAAATATGATGTAAAGGAGCCAGTGTTGCAGGTTCAGAGAGATATGATGTTTTGCTAGCCTGGACCTCGTGACGGAGGTGAGCATACAAAAAGGTTTCCATTGTGGATGGCGGTGGATCAGGGCACATTTGTTGGAGTGTGCGAAATTTCCCATGAATGTACAGGTCTCCCCAGCAGTGGAGGTTTCTTGCGCTGGCTACTTTCCTGAAGATGCCCTACTGTAGCAGAGATATATTTGGATGATAAGTGAGTGGTAGGAGAGGGGAATACAAGCAAGGTGTATGCTAAAGATTTTGGCTACAAGACCAGGCCATGATCGTGCAATCCACTGAGGAGGGGCAGCGCATCCGAAGGGAGGTGCTAGATAGGAGGACCCCATCAAGGGGGATAAGATCAGCCAACCAGTGTTCAGTGGCTATATGGGGAGTATAGCGAGGTTGATGGAAGCAAAAGTGTGCATAGTGTGCCTGGGCGCAAAGATAATGCAACTCGAAATTGGGTATGTCGAAGGCCCCTTGGGAGTAAGGTCTCATCAATGTATCCCATTGCATGCGGGGTTGCTTGCCGCCCCAGACCAGGCGAATCAATTCCGACCTCAGCAAGGGAAAAAAATGCCTGCCAGGATCATAAGGAATGTTAAGGAAGAGGTATAAAAGTGTAGGGAGGATCACTATTTTGATAAGGGACACACGACCAGCCATAGTTAATGGAAGGGCAATCCACCGAGTAATACAGTTTGTGATGTGCTCTATTGCACATCCATAGTTCGTCCTCATCAGCTCGTCCGGATCCGAACAAACGTGGACACCTAGATATCTGACATCAGCCTCACTCCACTTGAGTGTATAGTCAATATCAAAAGGAATAACAGAGTCTGTCAATGGGAACATCTCTGACTTAGTCCAGTTGATATGGATACCCGAGTGGCCGCCGAATCTGACAAATTCTCGCAATAAGGAATTGAGATTATGATATGGTTCTTTAACATAGCGAGTCACATCATCCGCGCAGAGCGAAATAAGTATCGGACTTAGTAGACACCTAAGGCCTATATGATTGTAATGCTGCCTAAGTCTTGCCGCTAGGGGCTCCATAATTAAGGCAACAAGGAGGGGAGAGAGTGGACATCCCTGATGTGTGCCGCTGGATAAAGAAATGGAGGAGGAGGTGCGTCCGTTGATCGGGACTTTCCCTGTTGGTGTAGTGTACATAAGCCGAATCCACGAGAGAAAGCCTACGGAAAGACCCCTACTCTGCAAAATGGTGAAAAGGTAGTCCCATTCAACTGAGTCAAAAGCCTTGGAGGCATCGAGGAATACCGCCTATAACTTCAAGCGGGGTCCACAGCTTGTAGAATGGAAAATAACGTTCTAAGATTATTGGATGTGGCTCTCCATGGGATGAACCCAGACTGGTCGGGGAGCACCAGCTTGTCCATCAGTAAACAGAGACGGTTTGATAGCAATTTAGCCAGGATTTTAGTATCCGTATCTATATTATATTATTATTATAAGGGATAGTGGCCTATAAGATTTGCACCGATCTGCAGGTTTGCCCGGTTTCAGCCATGATGTAATCAGCGCTTCTCTCCTAGATGTGGATAAGATCTGCGCCTCCTGGGCCTCTAGGAAAACCTCCTTTAGCACAGGAAGCAATTGGTCAATATATGTTTAGTAGAAGTCAACGGGAAGGCCGTCAGAGCCCGGAGCCTTCCCTGACGCTATTTGCATTATAGCTTCGCGTAGCTCGTCATCCTCAAAGGGTGCTGCCAAGAATTCATGCTGAGAATCACCTAGCCAGCCAAGAGTTATATCCTGTAAATAAGGAGAAAAACCAGGGAGAGATAAGCGGTGTGAGCTATATAAGTTTTTATAATATGTGACTAAGACATTAAGTATGTTAAGACTATCTCTGTGCTGTTCCTCGTTTTCGTCTATCACGTCATGTATATAGCTCGAAAACCTGGGTGTCTTGATGGCGCTCACCAATGCTCGACCGGGTCTCTCACTCTCCCCATATCTACGGGCAGTGAAGTATTTGCCTCTGAACCTCACCTCCCTAGACGCTGTGTCAGTATAGTCTGTGAGTTTGTCATGAAGAGTGACCTGCTGGGTATTAGAATTTGCCACCGACATATTGGTTTCCAGTTGTTTTATCTCTATTTCAAGACGTCGCAGTCTATTCCAAATGTCTCGAAGTACTCCAAAACTTTTTGATATACAGATGCCCTTGACCGTGACTTTAAAAGCCTCCCAAAGTACGGCCATGTCGTCGACAGACCCCTTATTCCTATCGAAAAAGGAGGTGATCTCGTCTCCCAGTTCCTCGTGAAACACGGTGTCTAGCAATGCCTCAGGTATGAGTCTCCAGCACCATAGGGTGGTGATCGAGTTGGGGGGTAGCAATTCAAGGTACGCCGGTGCGTGGTCAGAGTGTGTGCGAGCTAGGACGCCACACATCAACAGGGACCAGTAAACCAAAAAATAACTCCATGTCAGCCAGGGTGATAGCGGCGGAAGAGGCGGCCCCGGTGAGCTCTTTATAGTAAGCAGTAGGATTTTTACAGGGATCAGGAAGTTGCGACTTCAGGGAAAGGACCTCCCTCTTTTTCCAAAGGATGTAGACCCATTGCTCCTGAAATCGTGCCTCCACACGAGCTCTAGTTTCCTGATCCTGATCATTTCTTAATTCTGGTATTTTGGGATGATAAATAGGATGAACTTCCCGCATAGGAGGCTGGGAATCCCAATTTGGACATTTCAAGTGCAGCCGCCCTCGATATTTGACTAAAGTCTCGACATTCCTGTACACATCTTCCAATCCTAGTTCAAACTTATGAGCCCGGTCCAGAATATCATACATCACTTGAGGAGCGCTTCCGTCCGGGAAACACTGTTCCCATAAGGAAATAAGACATGTAGCCATGTGCTCCAGGGCGAGTTGCTGCATAACAGGCTCATAATCTCTAAGAGTACTCCATATATTAGTTATAGTATACACGGCATTCCGCATCCATTGGGACGCCTGATCCGTAACCATCTGTTTCTCATCTAGCCCTACTGCTGATCGTGTATACAACCGTCGTGCGCCAAGATTTCCCGGAACACGAGAAGGAGTTGGGTCAGCTAGGGTGAGGGTCGTGCTCGAAGACTGAGAAGCCCAGGCTGGAGTTGGGGAAGACAAAACAACTGTGGACATGGTGGGAGAGGACAACGCATCGGGCATTAGAGTAGCCGATCCAAATGCTGGGGAAGACAAAACAGAAGTTCCCAAAGGGGCGGGGGAAGAGGATACAACGGGTGCCGAAGCCATTGGGGCCGAGGCAGGAGTCAAAGAGAACGCTGGATATATGCGTTGGGGGGCATAAGGGGGAGGCGGACGCACATCTTATAAATCCTCTATTTCATCCTCTGGCTGAATTGTCTAGTCGTGCAATCAATATTTTTCTCAGTCTGATCTTTATTATAAGCTATAGCTTTCTGTGTAATCGTCTGACCTCCTTTTATCTTACATAACTTCTCCTCCCTAATGGGTCTACGCTTTGCTTCTTTTTGCCACATATTTAAAGAATCAAACATGGCCTGTCGACTACGTTTGGAAAATAATCGATCCTGCAAATAATGTATTTTTTTCTCATCAAAAGAACCGGTTAAGGGACATTGCAGTTCCACATTGTCTTTAGTGTATTTATGCCAGAGCGTATTAAACAAAATGGGTGAAATACCATGTTTAACATACATATCATAGCTCGGGCTACCCTCTGGTGGGGCAGGCTGACTTTCATCCAACCGCTTGCCTTTCCTGCAGCAACAACATCCAAAACATAATTTACTAAAGCACGGCATCCTTATTCACTGGCAGTTCAATCTCATTCAGGAAAACGATCTTTCAAACATGGCCATGTTCATACATTCTCAACATTCCATTCACCATTCGAAATCAAAAATACAGACAAGACAATACATACATAAGTATATTCAAAAGGAAAATTTCAAAATGACATGTCTTTTCCAAAACAGAAGAACGGAGCCCGTCGACTCCCGTTCATGGAGAACTAATCAATTCAGATTTTCCAGACCAACAGATACCAAAATCAGGCAGTCCAGAGACTACCAAGAGACCGTCAGACAGGGGTTAACCACAGACCGTCCTACAGACCATCCCGCAATCCTCCTGGTTTACCCTCAGGGCTATTCTGACTAAGCCCGCTGAATTAGCGTCGTTTCAGATGTGTCTCAAAGGCCACGGGCTTTTCCGAGAGCAGTCCGGCCGGTTGTGCACCTCACAAGCCACACCAAGGCGTCCGATCGATGTCTCTATTATTCACCAAACAAGTAAGTGGAGCATCTGCCCATGCAGCCACAATGCTGCCCCTTCAGACCCCCAAAGTTCTCCGTGGTACACCGACTACCAAATCCAATACAGTTAACTGCTTCAAAGCACTGCTCAACAGCACGTTCCCAAAAACACCAATAACAAATCACTCACCTGGTGTATGCAGATACAATTGAGTATTCTCCACTGCCAACTCCTGAGGACCAACACGGTCAGCCCCTGTGTTACGGCCGTAGGACTCCGGCGAAGAGTCACTAGCAGCTGGGGCTCCCTGACCGTGAGAGCGGAGTAAGTCAGAATCTCTGGGCAGTCCATCCACTCGACCAGGGCTCCCCTTTCTTTGTCCTTTCTACCCAGTTACGGGAGGACGACGAGTCCCACCAGAGTTGCCAACTGACGTACCATAAAAGAGAAGTGGAGAAGTGTGGCTCAATGATTGGAGCGGTAGACCCTGATGCAGAGGTCTAGCCCGGGACCAGGGTTCAATCCCCTGCCTCGGCGGGTCTTTGGCTCAAAATTCCACGGACCTGATCATTCTTGCCTAGGTGCCTATTCCAATCATGGAGTCCCACTCTGCAACTCTGGGCAATAGCTTGCTTAATCTCCACAATGGCCCCCACAACGCTAAGGATGCCTGGCCTCCACCTTGGGGATGCCCAGGAGTAGACGCCTCACAGGGAAAGCCAGGATGGGTTCCACAGCGGTATTCGTACAAGCGCCTTGAAACCCTTGCTGGGTGAGTAGTGCGCTATACAAGTATCAATTTACATTACATTTACAATTTACAACATAAGAGGCTATACCTACCAATAGCCCCAATACCAATTACCAAATAACCAGTCAGTTGGCAGTGAAGACAGTTCAATTGTTTATTATGCAAATTACTCTATAGAGGAGCCTCTCCAACCCTCACCCATCAGGTGCGCGGAGGAGACTGCTGGCTTACATTCAAAACAGCACATATATACTTTCAGTACAGTACAATAAGTCACCGTAAATGGAAAAACACTACTTGGCCCATGAGCTTGGAGGGAGGGCCATATATGGCGCACATGATTAGTTCAAAGCTCTGCTTAGTTATTATTGGGGAGGTCAGGAGGGGTGACTCCCTTTCGTCCCGGTGTCCGGGAGTTCAGGCAGGGCGCCTTCAGGAATGCGCTTATCGCACCCAAAGCCAGATGCGACCTTGAGTCCTAGGACAGAAGAAGAATGGTGTGCATTCAGCTGCTCTCAGTAACTCAACCAGAAAAGGGCCTGACAACTATTGGAGAGTAACACGTGATCACAGCTCGGGCCTGGCACAGGCAGAGGAAAGATGGCGTCCGTATGGTTCTCGGCCTCCTCGATGCAAACGGAACACACGAGCAGCATATACCCTTATTAACTAGCTAAAACAGATATAGGTTAGGCATTAGGCATATAAACCGCAAAGAGTATATAGATACATCATGCTAACACAATATATAGATATGGCTAATACTGCTTATATAGGGGAAATTGGATTTTTATCCCTCAATGGCCTGTCAGCCTTTAGTTGTGCTGCTGGTGTCGTTCACAATTTAGATAAGCTCACACAATATTCATTTGTGGTTTGGAGTGTCTGGAAGTGTGAGCAATGGTATTTTGCCTTTTTATGGCAGCATAACTTTTTTTTGGTCAGCTATAGCATTAGCTTGCCTATGGACTCGGCAGCCATCTTAAGAGTGCCTCCGTTTTACTCCATTGATGCTTTGGAAATGTAAAGAGCTTTTTATGTCTTACAGTGAAGAGATGAGAGGGCCAATGCATCATGACACTCTTTGGAGGCACTGAGGGCCAGGTGTACGACCGTTTTTTGTGGTCGCAAAGGGGTTTTAGGACTGTTTGCGACTGCAAAAAATGTGTGGTCAATGTACCGATCATATTTTGCGAGTCGGTAATCGATTAGCGACTCCCTTTTAGGAAGGGGCGTTCTAAGGGTGTTCATTCTTAATAGCGACTCCAAAACCTATGTATGAATGTTTTGCAACCACCATTGCGGTTGCAAAACCTTTATCGTTTACAACGCTTTTAAAAAGGGTGGTAAGCCACTTGCAAACAAGAAGGGATCTCCAGGGGACCCCTTCTCCTTTGTTAATGGGTACGAAAACAATTTTTTAATGCAGTCACTTTTCCTTTAACACCTTGGCTCCGGCTGGAATTCCGCGCCGGTGCTGGACATCAGCACCGAAAGGGTTAAGGAAAGCAGGTTGCATTTTTTTTTAAAAACTGCTTTATTGACAAAGCAGTCTCAGACATGGTGGCCTGCTGTCCACAGCAAGTCACCATCCCTGGGAATGCCAACCAATCCCAACGGGGTCGCAAATTGCGACAGCCTCATTAATATTCATGAGGCATGCAATTTGCGGAATCGCAAACAGTGTCTGAGACATTGTTGTACATTGGATTTTGTAACTCACAGATTGCGACTCGTTATTTGTCACTAATTGCGAGTTGCAAAATCCACCAGTCGTACATCTGGCCCTTCGGGTCTTATTAAGAGTTTGGCAGACACTGTATTTTGCCAGAAATATGACAGAGTACCATGCCATCCAAGCTCTAGGCCTACCTGATCTATTTAGTCAGATGAACCATCATGTTTCCATTTCCTCTGTCTCTGCCAGCAAACCCCTTAGACCAACAGCCACAAGGCATTGGGACTTTGATCTAAGTACCTGTTGAAAGATGGTTTAATAATAGGTGCAGGTAGGTATCTACAACAAGTAAGAAGAACACAATCACAAATAAGGCCCAGTTAGGCTCTCAATACATTATTCCTTGCTCAACTCTTGATAGCTTGACTGTGAGCAGACACTCTTAACTTATAAGACAGCTGTGTAAAGCATTTAAAAACACCAATTCATTAAATAAATAAGACATACCACATAATAAAAATCAAATACCATTTTATAAGAATAGGAAATAATTCTCTGATTAAAATTACACCAAAACAACAAAACTACAATGTAGGAAACCAAAGATCTGACTTTTTAAAGATTAAAAGTAAAACTAGCGCTTGGAGCAAATAGTTCTCAAAGGGCTCAAAAAAGTCCTGCTAGACCGGGACAAAATCTAGAGATCAGGCCTCCCGTGATGTAACACTTTTCCTCTTCCTTCCAGAAGTGTTTCTTGATGCACCAGCCAAGGGTTCAGAAGCTCTTGTTTGCCTCTTGGGTTCTGGGACTACGACTCCCACAGTGCACCTGGTGAATCCAAGTAAAATCCAGGTGAAGCTTGTCAGATGGAGATGTCCTTGTTGTTGATGTTGTAGATAGCCCTTCCAGCACTTTTCTTCCTGTTGCTGGTCTGGGAGTCCACTCCTTATCCTTTAAGACAGGCAAAGTACTTTTGTTGTGAAGCCTTGTGAGTGCGGCCGGTGCAGTCTTTATGAGTGCAGTCCTCTCTTGTGCAGCAGGGCAGCCCTTCACCAGATATTTCTTTAGGTTATTTGACACCAATCAAAGGTTCCAGAACCTCAGAGGGGCTCCTTGGGAAGTTGGGACTATAAGATCTGCAATGCACCTGGCCATATCCTTGAAAGTCTACTGAACGCAGCCCAGCTGGCTTCTTCTTGGTGGAGAGAATGCAGGTGGAGCTTGTTTAACCTGTTACTTTCAGGGAGTCAGTCAAAGTCCTTCTTTTGCTGAAGCCCAAAGTATGCAGCAGGGGCAGTCCTTCAGAGTGCAGTGCACTTGATGAAGGTCAGGGATTCAGCAGGGCAGTCCTTCTTCTTGTTTCTTCCAGGTAGGGATCTGAGTTACTGGTCATTTTTCGCATATTTATCCATGCGCCTTGGTTGACAAGCAGGTGGGCACCCCTGACCAATGAGTTACAGGTTGCCACCCTCAGGTATGACTCTTCCAAAGTGTCTCCTTTGTCTGAATGTAGGTCACTTCACACCTCAGCAAAACCCTGTCAAAGGTGGTCAATTAGGAGAGGCTGCTACAAGACTGGATTTTGGCACAACAGAAAAGCAAGTTCCATAACTCTTATTTTGTCATAGTTATAATAAATTCAGCCACAGCAAGTTGTTAGATTCATTCTTACTATTCTTTTGACACTCTGAAGTATTATTGTCGCTCACTGTCAATAGTTAAACTTTAATAAAGCCTTCCCATATTAGCCTATGGAACTAATGCACTACAATGATAAAAAATAAAATGGGCAGCTTTCCCTCACCAGGGCTGATAAAACATATTTTATAATGTCCCTGCTTATAGTTAAAAGGCACCCTACCTCTTGGGTACCTAGTTGAGACATTAGAGGTGACATGTAAAAATAGGGAAGTGTAAGACTTTGGAAATACTTTTAATTCCAAAGTCGAATTTGCATATACTTTTTTATTTAAAAGCAGCCTGCAAAGCATGGCTGGCTTAAAATGATAGCAGGCTACACAGCAGTGCACACTTAAGTTCAATAAACCTACTTGCCCTACCATATACAAGGGACGTACAGGTAGATTGCCAGTACCAATTGTAATTATACCTAATTACCATTTACCTTTTACACAGAGCCCAGGGCACAATCAGAGTCAGAGAACAGGCATCTAGTAGTCAAAATGGGGGCAAAAGGTGTGTGGAGACTGGAAAAAAAACAGTTTTTTCACAGTACCCAAGTCTGTCTGCTATATTTGGTGTGGGTGGTGTTCTGATATACTTCTGCTGTAAGAGTTTGTTTTTGTAAAAAACAAAACACTTGCTGAGCGGCCTCAATAATCATGGCAGCCGCTCAACTGTTGCAGTGCCTTCAGAGGAGCTGCCATGGCGGTGGTTCCTCGGGAGGCACAAAGACCTCTGTTAGGCAGGTAGAGCTATCTGAATTTGGGAGGTGGTCATCTACAAGGGTGGGGAGGTTATGACTTTCGTTACCCTGGCAGGATGGCAGGCTAACCGCCATTTTCTATACTGTTATTCTTAGGGCTGAATGCAGCACCAGGCAGTTTTAACGTGTTGGGGCATATTTTTGTTTTACACTTTTTTTGCACATTCAATATTTCATGTGCATTATTAAGTTCTGGAGAGTTTTTGATGGTATCTTCTTTGTGCGCCTTAATATAAAGTAATAACTGATCTGCATGCAAGGTGGAACTATGAAGTTCAGATGATCTAATATTTGTCAGAAGGGCACACGCCCTTTACAGTGGTGTATTACATTAGGGCCATCAATCAGCGATCAAGAGCATTTATATAGCGAAGTAAAGGTGCACAGAAAATGACCACGAATCAATGTAAGCAAATGGAGAGAAAAGCCTGCACATTCACAATATATCATCACAAATTGTAGTAGCTTTGGTACGTCCGGGGGACTACAGCTCCATTGAGGGAACCAAGCATGATCTAATATGACTATCATGTGGAATTGGCACAATATACACAGATAAATATTGGTAATCGAGAGTGAGAATAGACTCTAGAGTAGATGTGAATTGTCATGGGAGTGTTCGAATAAGTATGTCTGTAACAGGCCCAGATGTCTCTTGGGCGGGAGGATCTTGGGAGCAGTTCAGCATAGGTACAGAGTTGATCTTGCCAAAATATCATGTCTGACAGCCAGTCTTTTAATTTAGGCGCTCATCCCCTTCCCCATCTGCAAGCTAGATGTCGCTTAGCCATGGCTAGGCTGAAGGAGAACATTTACGGTGTTGGATTGGGATGTGCTCAGTATACCCCAGCAGGGCCACGAGGGGGGATCTTGAAATGGGCAGCAAGGTCATAGCTTCTAACGCTGTGAAGACGTGACTCTAATATGTGTGTACATCTGAGCATTCTCAGGCTAAGTGCAGAAAGTCTGTGTTGTTTATGTTACACCTATCACATCTATCTGTGTCTCTCAACCCAAATTTGTGAAGCTTAGCCGGTGTATGGTAGCTGCGTTGCAGAAATCTATAATTAATAATTCGGAGCCGGCTATTGGAGGAAATCTGTTCAGTCTGTTTAGAGCAAAACAGCCATTGCGTGTCAGTGATGTCTTGCCCTAGTTCCAGTGCCCCCTTATTGCGCGCCTCATAAGGGGGGTATTCAACGTCACTATATAGAGTGCGGTAGAGCGTGGTGACAAAATGTGAGGCAGTGGGTGCCCGTAAAATATGATGTAAAGGAGCCAGTGTTGCAGGTTCAGAGAGATATGATGTTTTGCTAGCCTGGACCTCGTGACGGAGGTGAGCATACAAAAAGGTTTCCATTGTGGATGGCGGTGGATCAGGGCACATTTGTTGGAGTGTGCGAAATTTCCCATGAATGTACAGGTCTCCCCAGCAGTGGAGGTTTCTTGCGCTGGCTACTTTCCTGAAGATGCCCTCTTGTAGCAGAGATATATTTGGATGATAAGTGAGTGGTAGGAGAGGGGAATACAAGCAAGGTGTATGCTAAAGATTTTGGCTACAAGACCAGGCCATGATCGTGCAATCCACTGAGGAGGGGCAGCGCATCCGAAGGGAGGTGCTAGATAGGAGGACCCCATCAAGGGGGATAAGATCAGCCAACCAGTGTTCAGTGGCTATATGGGGAGTATAGCGAGGTTGATGGAAGCAAAAGTGTGCATAGTGTGCCTGGGCGCAAAGATAATGCAACTCGAAATTGGGTATGTCGAAGGCCCCTTGGGAGTAAGGTCTCATCAATGTATCCCATTGCATGCGGGGTTGCTTGCCGCCCCAGACCAGGCGAATCAATTCCGACCTCAGCAAGGGAAAAAAATGCCTGCCAGGATCATAAGGAATGTTAAGGAAGAGGTATAAAAGTGTAGGGAGGATCACTATTTTGATAAGGGACACACGACCAGCCATAGTTAATGGAAGGGCAATCCACCGAGTAATACAGTTTGTGATGTGCTCTATTGCACATCCATAGTTCGTCCTCATCAGCTCGTCCGGATCCGAACAAACGTGGACACCTAGATATCTGACATCAGCCTCACTCCACTTGAGTGTATAGTCAATATCAAAAGGAATAACAGAGTCTGTCAATGGGAACATCTCTGACTTAGTCCAGTTGATATGGATACCCGAGTGGCCGCCGAATCTGACAAATTCTCGCAATAAGGAATTGAGATTATGATATGGTTCTTTAACATAGCGAGTCACATCATCCGCGCAGAGCGAAATAAGTATCGGACTTAGTAGACACCTAAGGCCTATATGATTGTAATGCTGCCTAAGTCTTGCCGCTAGGGGCTCCATAATTAAGGCAACAAGGAGGGGAGAGAGTGGACATCCCTGATGTGTGCCGCTGGATAAAGAAATGGAGGAGGAGGTGCGTCCGTTGATCGGGACTTTCCCTGTTGGTGTAGTGTACATAAGCCGAATCCACGAGAGAAAGCCTACGGAAAGACCCCTACTCTGCAAAATGGTGAAAAGGTAGTCCCATTCAACTGAGTCAAAAGCCTTGGAGGCATCGAGGAATACCGCCTATAACTTCAAGCGGGGTCCACAGCTTGTAGAATGGAAAATAACGTTCTAAGATTATTGGATGTGGCTCTCCATGGGATGAACCCAGACTGGTCGGGGAGCACCAGCTTGTCCATCAGTAAACAGAGACGGTTTGATAGCAATTTAGCCAGGATTTTAGTATCCGTATCTATATTATATTATTATTATAAGGGATAGTGGCCTATAAGATTTGCACCGATCTGCAGGTTTGCCCGGTTTCAGCCATGATGTAATCAGCGCTTCTCTCCTAGATGTGGATAAGATCTGCGCCTCCTGGGCCTCTAGGAAAACCTCCTTTAGCACAGGAAGCAATTGGTCAATATATGTTTAGTAGAAGTCAACGGGAAGGCCTTCAGAGCCCGGAGCCTTCCCTGACGCTATTTGCATTATAGCTTCGCGTAGCTCGTCATCCTCAAAGGGTGCTGCCAAGAATTCATGCTGAGAATCACCTAGCCAGCCAAGAGTTATATCCTGTAAATAAGGAGAAAAACCAGGGAGAGATAAGCGGTGTGAGCTATATAAGTTTTTATAATATGTGACTAAGACATTAAGTATGTTAAGACTATCTCTGTGCTGTTCCTCGTTTTCGTCTATCACGTCATGTATATAGCTCGAAAACCTGGGTGTCTTGATGGCGCTCACCAATGCTCGACCGGGTCTCTCACTCTCCCCATATCTACGGGCAGTGAAGTATTTGCCTCTGAACCTCACCTCCCTAGACGCTGTGTCAGTATAGTCTGTGAGTTTGTCATGAAGAGTGACCTGCTGGGTATTAGAATTTGCCACCGACATATTGGTTTCCAGTTGTTTTATCTCTATTTCAAGACGTCGCAGTCTATTCCAAATGTCTCGAAGTACTCCAAAACGTTTTGATATACAGATGCCCTTGACCGTGACTTTAAAAGCCTCCCAAAGTACGGCCATGTCGTCGACAGACCCCTTATTCCTATCGAAAAAGGAGGTGATCTCGTCTCCCAGTTCCTCATGAAACACGGTGTCTAGCAATGCCTCAGGTATGAGTCTCCAGCACCATAGGGTGGTGATCGAGTTGGGGGGTAGCAATTCAAGGTACGCCGGTGCGTGGTCATAGTGTGTGCGAGCTAGGTGAGTGGCATTACAAAGGGTGTCACTCGCCTGGAGAAAACCCAGTAGTCCAGTCTAGACCAAGTGGAGTGTCCTGCCGTATATAAGGTGCCCTCCCTGTGTGTGGGTTGGACGTATCTCCACGCGTCAACGAGTCCATGCTCCTCAAACATGCCAGATAAGGTCTCCCAAGTGTTGGTATAATGATGCGGGAATGGATTTGAACGGTCCGTGGATGGGCAAAGTGCGGTATTGAAATCCCCACCACATATGACATGCGTGGAGCCCATTTTTTGTATTTGTCCCCGGAGGGTGGCTAAATAACCAGGATTTTCTGTGTTAGGGCCGTAACTGCAAGCTAAGTGACAGATTGTGTAGCCAGTATACCCCAGATTATACAGCTTCGGCCAGACGAGTCATTAAATGTTACCCCCAATTTGAATGGCGTATTCTTCTTAATACGTATAAGGGTGCCACCTGAGTATGTGGAGTATGATGAGTATACGCATGTAGAGGCCCATTTCGTGCCAAAGAAGGGAAGACGTCTAGGGTCCACATGTGTTTCCTGAATCATGGCTATTTGGATGTGGTGCCTGTTGAGGTATGCTAATACCTGTTGGCGTTTGCGGGGGTCGCGGGGTCCCCTAAAGTTCCATGTGAGTAATTTGAGACAGGGAAGGTCAGCTTGTGTCATCCCTGTAAGTGTAGCGGTGTTACGTGTTGATGTTGCCATTGTCGGAGGACAGTGTGTCTGTTCACATAGTGATGGCCCTGTCTAGCTGCACTTATCAAACGTGTATGAGAACAATGAAATAAATCCCTCCCCCAAACCCCACCCCTCTTTAACGAAACACTGTGAAAAATAGACCCCGTAGGAACGCAGCACAACCCATTCCAACGCCACCCACCATGGCACCCCAAACGTGCTGGCATATCGTAGTCCACCCAAAAAAAACAGCTATGCAATTGCATTTTGTAACAGTAAAGAAAAAAAAACAATGACATACGGGAGCTCCCATAGGGGGGCGCCAGGGGGCAATACTCCCTTCCGGGGCCTAACTCTATCTGCATCGCAGTCCCTGGGTGTCAACCCATAATGGGAAAGAATGGCGCAAGGGGGAAGGGCGCTTGGCCAAATGGCAGTTACAACTACTTTACATGTAGCAGGCAATACAAGATGTAGTCTGGGTCCCAGTCAATGAAGGAAGTTCGCAGGGCACTTATCAGCTCATGTTTCTGTTCAGTAGCGACAGCAGTGCAATAGCCATGATGGTGAGAAGTTATCCGTAACAAGGTAATGGCGCGGGCATTGGCAGCGTCGTAGTATACAGTCACCATGAAAAGGGAATAGCAAATTTGGCACATGTCAGATGATCATCCAGCATATGGTTAGCCAACTGACAGGGAAGGCGATCTGGAGGTACAGTCTCGGAGTGGAGAGCGTCTTGAGATGGTCTTTAGAAAATCATCCACCTGTTGTGGGTTTGTACAGAAGACATGTTTCTCATTGTGCATAATCTGAAGCTTTGCAGGGTATAAGAGAGCATATTCTATCTGAGCTTTCCGGAGTTTCTGCTTAACAGTGAGGAATTTCCGGCACGCCTCCTGCACCGCCATTGTGAAGTCCGGATACACAGTAAATGTATTTCCTTTGAAATGCAGTGGTTTTAATTCACTGGCTGTCTTAAGTGCTATGTCGCAATTTCGGTAATTTAGAAGCCTAGCAATGATGAGCCTCGGGGCTTCCCCTGGGGGTGGTCATGGGGCCAAGGAGCCAAGTGGGGCGAGAAAGAATCCTCATCAAAGTTGACTTTTAGGAGACGCCCAACATAGTCCTCCATACGTCCTGTATTTTTGCATTCAGGATGCGAACGTTGTTGCGACGGCTTCTGGCTTCAATGTCCTCATTCTTAGCCGCAATGACTTTTAGAAGTTTATCCATTGGAGGACCTGAGTCTGCATCCGAGTGGTGACATCTTTGTTCTCAGAGATGCAGCGTTTAATTGCCCATCATGCTAGTTGACCTTTTGCACCAAGAAGTCTAGTCTATTGTTTAAAGTGTCCATTTTCCCGGATAAGTCCTATAGGCTATGCTGTACTGCCAGGAGCAACGACTTAACATCATCCTTGAAGGTGTGCGGGGAGGATTGCGTTTGGTCCATAGCTACAGATTCAGTGTCGTCAGTGGTGGACCTCGTCGCGTTTTTTTTAAATCAAAGGTCAGGTGTGGTTGACGTCCGTCAGGTTTCTCCATCGCGGTTAGTCCCATGGCGCAAAGGAGCAAAAGCCAAATAGTTACAAGCAGGCACAGCTGGTGAGTTTGTAAATCTGTACAAGTGAGCAACAGACTGGGCTGTCCGCGGAGAGAGAAGACTTGTCTGGAGGCACTGGGTTAGAGTGAAGGGCGCCCCAGCACGCTATTGTATGTGGTCTTTCATCAATTTGGATTCACTCCCAGGGCAGAGTATTGCATGAAGGGGGACTTCCAGTGGAGATCAGCCAGTCCGCAGATCTTGTGGAAGGTTGATGGCCCTTGGACCGCAGTGTGGCAGCGCAGAGAGGCACCACCGATTATCCCCCCGTAGATTGCAATGTGTGCGCGAGACAATACAGATGAGGTGCCCAACAATGATGCAGCAGCAATAAAAATGGTGTCAACAGCAGCGGCAAGGTACAGCAGGAGCCAGGGCAAGACTGCAATTCACAACAGGCAGTGTAGCAATCCCTGAAGGAGGGCACAGGAGCCGCGGCAGCAAACCCAGAGATTACAAGCGGCGCTGAGAACGTGGAGGATCAGACAAGCTCCAGTATGCGGCACAGTAGGGTAGCCTCGCTGATCAGCGACGGTGGCGCCAAGAAGACAGGAAATCGCCCTCAGGGCTAGTACTCGCGTATCTTGCACAGCCCCCAAATCTGGTACAGGGGTCACGTCTTGCAGCAGTGGATAGTGTCCCTGAAATGCCACTGACCGCGCTCTCTCAACGCCGATGGCAGGCACAATTCACTGGACCTGGGGAGGTAACGGCCGATACAGGCAGAGGACGGCAGGAGAGGGCTGCAGTGCAGCACGGAGGTTGCGAGCCAATCCAACTGGGAGACAAAGTGCTCACTGCAGTTTGCCGCAACTCCCGCTTCTGCTAGCTTTTTAACCTTATCTTTATTTTAATTTTAAATCGCCATAACCTGGCTTTTGGTCACGCTTCGCGCTAGTGCTGCAATTTGCGCAGACGCGCCTGTGTTTGGAGGGGAATATTAGAGAGGCTTACTTGCACGATAATTTGTGGAAATCCCACCCACATTTGTGGGATTTAGTCAGTGGGCTACTTTGAGACTCGGGAGGCATACATCGCGGCGCTAGCCGCCATCTTGGGTGAGTGGGTTGGGAAAGTGGACCGGTGACTAGGCGCCATCTTGGTTGGCGGGCTAGACGATCGCATAGGCAGTCTCCCGCGCTCTGCTTCCGCATCTTGGTATTTAAGGTGAGCCCTTACTTCTGCAGGTAGATCTTATAGAACCTGCACGCACGCTACCGCTTCTGCTAGCTTTTTAACCTTATCTTTATTTTAATTTTAAATCGCCATAACCTGGCTTTTGGTTACGCTTCGCGCTAGTGCTGTAATTTGCGCAGACGCGCCTGTGTTTTTTAGGGGAATATTAGAGAGGCTTACTTGCACGATAATTTGTGGAAAACCCACCCACATTTGTGGGATTTAGTCAGTGGGCTACTTTGAGGCTCGGGAGGCATACATCGCGGCGCTAGCCGCCATCTTGGGTGAGTGGGTTGGGAAAGTGGGCCGGTGACTAGGCGCCATCTTGGTAGGCGGGCTAGACGATCGCATAGGCGGTCTCCCACGCTCTGCTTCCGCATCTTGGTATTTAAGGTGAGCCCTTACTTCTGCAGGTAGATCTTATAGAACCTGCACGCACGCTACTGCTTCTTGGTTGGCGGGCTAGACGATCGCATAGTCGGTCTCCCGCGCTTCACGGTGATAAATAACTATGGAGGACCCAGCGCGCAGGTTTAGCGCGCAGCGGGCGCGTCGTAGGCAAGCCGGAGGTGCGCCAGAGGTAAGCCCGTTTGCGCCCGTTCGCGCACAGGACGCGCTGGCGGCTGGAAATGCTGCCTCGGTCCCCCTCACGACCCTAACACATACCAAAGAAGATCTATTAGTCCAGTCCCCTGTTGTCACGGGAGAAACTCTTCCTTCTATTACTGCCGAAATACTCAATTCTCTGGTCTGCGGCCTGCTGAATATGCGATCTTTATGCAGGCATCATACAGAGATAGCGCTACTCATAGAACAGCATGAGTTAGACGTCTTATTCATGACTGAAACATGGACGAGGACAGATAGTGGTATAGAACTGGGACAAGCCTGCCCCCCAGGATACAAGATTAGACATAACCCTCGGGTTGGGGCTAGAGGAGGAGGTGTAGGACTGATTTATAGGGACTCACTGGACTTCCCCAGTTTGAAATCAAGCAAATCAAGGATTTGATGGGGTTCTCTCTGAAGGGACAGGGTGGGGTACTATTAACTGGTCTCCTGTGTTATAGACCTCCGGCTGGCGGTACATCGGCTGTGTCCGACCTTACCGACCTAATATATGACCTTTTTAACTCCCATGCCAGACTGATGATACTGGGGGATTTGAATATGTGGCCTAATGGACCTACAGACTCAGCCTTTACATATCTTACACAGGCTTGCCGCAATATCAATCTAGAGCAGTTGGTTCTTTCTAAAACTCATCAGATGGGACATGTTTTGGATTTGGTATTTGGTGACGCTGGCCAGGTAAAGGTTAGCAATATCCTTCCGCAGTGCTGGACGGACCACGCCCTAGTCCTCTTTTTGGTGGCTCTCCCGACGGGCTGCTCTAAAACTAGTAACACAGGAATGGCCAGGACGGGGAGACAATGGTCCAGGCTTCTGAGAGGCGCAATCCTTCCAAAGCTGCTTGCTGAAGTTTTTCAGCTGGCAGACAATGCGGATGAAAGCTATAACGCGCTCACCCAGCAAATTAAGACCACCTTGGATAGGCTGGCTCCGCTAAGAAAAACGCGAGACAGAACAAAAACTGCCATGCCATGGTTTTCGAGGGAACTTCTTCAACTTAAACAGCAGTGCAAACAGGCGGAGCGGAGATGGAGGAGACATTATCTGGCATTGGATAAGATTCTCTTCAAACAGGAACTGGCAGCCTACAAAGCACAGATTAAGTGTGCAAAAGCGAGGTTTCTGGAGGAGACTTTACTGTCAGCCTCAAACAAAGCACAAGCTTTGTTTAAAATTGTCAACGAGCTGTCACGACCGGCCTGTGCTACCACCGCCATCCCAGCCTCTCAGCTACTATGCGATTCATTGGCCAAGGCCTTTGAAGACAAGATCGCGACCATCCTGAGCAACCTAAATCCCACGACACCTGGGGCTGCTCACTTTCCTATATTGGAGTTGGAGGCTGGGAAAGCCAGGCTGGAAAGTTTCCCTCTCCCGTCTTTTGCAGAGTTTGGTGTCCTAGCGGATAGTGTATCCTCTGTTTCCCCCCTTGATGTACTTCCGCACAAACTCTGGAAAGTCTTTTGGGAAGAGTTGTACCCTCCTCTCCACGCAATTTGTTGCCAATCTCTTAGCTCCGCCCAGGTTCCGGACAGCTGAAAATTAGCAGTTGTTTCTCCATTACTGAAGAAAGAATCACTGGATCCCTTATGCCCCGCTAATTACAGACCTATATCATTACTTCCCTTTCCGATCAAGATCCTGGAAAAACTGGTCACAAGACACCTGTCCAGCTGTTTGGAAGTTAATGAATGTCTGGATGCGGCGCAGTTTGGTTTCAGACCAGCGCATGGAACCGAATCAGCCTTGGTGACTGTTTTGAGTGACCTTCGTTCGCGTGCCGACTATGGACGAGCAGCTTTTTTAGTGCTGCTCGACATGTCGGCAGCGTTCGATACGGTCAGTCATGCCATCCTGACCAGGAGACTGGAGGAGGTTGGGGTGACGGGCCTGGCCCGGGATTGGCTTGTCTCATACCTGGCCAATAGACATCAGGTGGTTGCCCTGCCCCCCTTTAATTCCACCGTTAAAAGGGTTGGTCAGGGAGTACCCCAGGGCTCGGCCATCAGCCCCATTCTTTTTAATCTGTACCTCCACCCCCTGGTCAAGCTAATCAAATCACTTGGCATCTCAGTCACAACTGACGACACCCAGGTTATTTTCTCCTTTGAAGGGGAGAATGCGGTGTCCCTGGAGACCTTTCACCATTGCATGGTCACCACGGCAACATGGCTGAGCAACAACTCGCTGCAATTTAACAGCTCAAAGACTGAGGTGTTACACTGCTCAGTGGACCGGGTCCCTCGATCTCTACCTCAGGACTTCTGGCCCCCCTCCTTTCAGGGCACGGCGGCAGCAGCTACCTCGGTTCGGAATCTGGGAGTGACAATGGAACCGAGTCTTCAACTGGACGGTTTCATTGACAAAACAGTATCCACCTGTATGGGCCTGTTGCGTTCTCTCAGGAAGATTCTTCCTCTGCTCCCCATCAATGCTAGACCAGAAGTAGTGCGCAGCATCATTCTAAGCAGACTGGATTACTGCAATGCACTACTTCTGGGGGCACCTGCTATGGCGATAGGTAAGCTACAAAGAGTGCAGAATTTCGCGGCTAAGCTAGCACTCTCTCGCCGCTGCTCTGACTCATCTTCTGCAGCTCTTAGAGACTTGCATTGGCTCCCTATCCCTCAACGGATCGAATTCAAGGCGCTATGTCTGGTCTTCCGGGTTCTGCATGGCTCGGGACCGTTGCCCTTACAGGAGATGTTCACTTGGTACACCCCCGCAAGAGCTCTCCGTTCTGCCTCTGCCTATTTGGCGGTTGTTCCTAAGTTCCGGAGAAAGCGAATGGGTGGCCGCTCGTTTAGTTTCACGGCATCTAAGCTGTGGAACGATCTGTCACTGTTGCTTAGATGCTCAGGAGACCTCCTTTCTTTTAAAAAACTATTAAAAACCCATTTGTTTCCTAGGTCAGGATAATTGCTCTATGATCCTTCTTCGATCGTGTTTCAGGACCTGTTTGATCTCAGCGCCAGGATGCCCGTCGGGTGACAGAATGCGATTTATAAGTGTGTTATACAATACAATACAATACAATACAACTTCTGCCGCACCACCGTCAGAGACAGATCTAGGGCCCCACAGATGAATGGATACGCTGCAATATCCGGAGCAGTTTCTGCAAGTGAGTAGCAGAATCGGCGCGGCAAGGCCATGGCCGGGGTCCGATGATGTTGAGGCCCAACACCTCGTGGCAAGCTGTAGGGCTCGAGTAGACACAGCAGCCGCTCCAAGACTCCAGCAGGCACGGCTGTCTCACACCTCACAGGTCGCACCTCGCCACAGCAGGAGCAGGGAAGCCCCGGGAGCCACAATTCTTGCCCTGCAGGTAGTGGAGTGTTCAAGGGCCAATTAGGCTGCAGCAAAGATTATGCCGCCATAGTAGAAGTAAGGATAAATTGCGGATAAGTTCACCAAGCTTCCCGAGCCTCACAGGCGTGCGGCCATCTTGGATGTGCACCACCTAGCGCCCCCCCCCAAATGTCACAGAAATAGTGCTACATTTAAACTTTATCACGTCTTAACTCTTTTAGGTTGCGTCAACACAATTCATTCCTATTTTAAAGAATTGAGGGAGGATCCACACATCCTTATAGACCATTTTAGATGTTTTATTAGTTGCTGAGAATGTATTGTTTCCCTTTCAAATACTCCTTGCCAAAGGAGAACTGTGAGGCAAAGAACAACACTGCTGTATATTTTGAGGAAAAGAAACGTTTTCTTCTTCAAAAATGGATTCTGGGCTAGAAAATCAGAACTGAAAATATCCCCAAGAAGAGTAGCAAGAAAAAAAAGAACAGGAAATTGGTAAGCTTAATGTTTCTAGATCACTTCGGAATCCACTGCATTGAAGTTTTTCACCATTCCAACGGGAGAAAGAACTTGAGCTCCAAATATTCCGCTTTCACTATTCAAGAAAAAGCTGAGCAGGGGCCTCGAAAGGGAAATGTAGTTTTGGGCCCACATCAATGCATACGCATCCTAATGCACGGGATGAAAGGCAGTTCATTGTCTAGAAATTGAAGATGAAGAAGATGCAGAGGATAGTACACCTGCCGCAACCATGCCTTTGGCCTTTCCTGATGTAAATCAATTACCTGAACTAATTCTACAGAAAGAACAGGAAGTCATCGATCCCTATTATAAAGCAGTGGTATAGTATTGTTTGGCGCAAGTAGGGCCATGTCCTCTCGTGAGCAGAACCGGGATGCTTGCCTGAAGCAACTTTAAGGACACCAGAAGGTTTGCAAACATTTTATTTTCTTCAGGTACCCCAGTTCCTTGTTCCCGTTTTCAATTTTTTCAAAAAAACTCGTCATAAAGCTAGGACTGCTTTTGTTTTCCCAAAAAATGAAAATCTTGAACTATTCTGATGGATACTTCTAGCTGCAGACTTGCCACCTTTAGAATAATTCCAGGTACTCGATTGGCTGGCTCTAGATTTTCCACAGCAATTGCTCTCACATACCAGTAGTTAGTCATGTCGGCTGCTGTGATGGCTTCATGCCGCCACAGAAGTAACAGCATTGAGCTACATAGAGGCACCACACCTGCTCACTTATCTCAGTTTCTTTTCTTTCTACACCTTTCAACGCAAATCGAGAGCACTGCTACCAACCTTGTCTATTGCACCGGCTCCAAATTTCAACAATACATGTGTTTCAGATCTCAGTCATAGTTCTACTTGTTTGTTTGTGGTGCCATGATTCTGGTCATGATTTAAAGTCATGGAGAAAATGTGCCATCATGCACCTGAAGGCGTTCAGGGTGTCTGGGAAGTAAAACTCTGCATTTGAGACAGTTATTCAGTTCCCATTCAAAGTTGTAGGACTGTTTTTGCTATAAGTTGCAGGGCCATTTCAAGTCACACCACAAGCTCAAGAAGGCCAAGCAGAATTCGTCCCCCTCTTACAGCTCTAGAACAGGCATGGAACCATGCAGTGGGCCTCCCAAGGGCCCTTTTCTGCAGATGTCCTTGGAGTCAATTACAAGGATAATCCTGGCATGCCAAGAGTTGGCCTTGCAGTTGTCGCCCCCAGCAGCTGTAAGAGATCTTTAAATATCTTTGAGTCGATGCCGGCTCCCTCTTGCCCTTTTGAGCCTTGGAGACCACCAGTCTCACTTCTGCTGGTGGTCTGCCCCCAGTGCCAACTGACCCCTGTGGACTTACTCCTGGTTCATGGCAGTTTCATCCCACAATTCCATTCCAGGCACTGTTGCAACACCAATCCATACTGCACAGGTGCTGATCCTTACTCCAGCAGCCCCCATTCCGATCAGGTCACTACTTCGATTTCAGACACTGAGTAAATATCAGTCCCCTATAGGCCTGTTTCACTTTATAAAATCACCAATGCGCAGCCTCACACAATAAATACTCCACAGCCTTACCCTTGATGCCAGTGCTATGGGACACCAAAGGCACTGCTTGGCTCCAATTCAGGCACAGTTTAGGGGCTTTAGAACATACAATATGATAATGAGGAGCTGGACATCTTGAACCTGATCACTGTACTGATCCTGGATGGAACATGGACTTAAAACATGCTATTGGGTTGGACACGTCCCCTAAGATCTGAATAATTTAAATCTCCAGCGTCCACCCATTGACGAACGTGCCTCTTTTGCAATGGCTGTATGCAAGGCAGCTGAAATACTTGATTTAGGACTACCAATAGATAAAACAAAATCAAACCGGTTGACGGAAATCTTTCAGCCTGCTCCTTCCTCATCTGAGCCCTTACGGCCTCCTAATGTGTCCCAATCAGATACTTATTTGCAAAAACAGTATGTATTCGAATTTCATAAATCAAAAACTGATTGGCCATTATTTATTCAATAATATCTGTACACAATATGCAACTGGAATGTTAACAGTGTGAACGTGACGCAGAATAAAACGGTGCTAAGTTTACAGGTGCTAACTGTTGTACTTGGCCCTTTTTGCAGGGTCATCCCTGAACTTTTTTCTGTCCTGTTGTTGGATGTTTTATGACTCTGGGCACTTTATCACTGCGGATCAGTGCTAAAGTGCATATGCTCTCTATGTTAATTTGATGTATGGATTAGTGACTCCATGATTGGCTGGTTTGGTTTATTTGTCAGACCCTAGTACAGTGCACTGCGTGTGCCAAGGGCTTGTAAATCAAATGCTGCTGGTGGGCTTGCAGCACTGGTTGTGCCACCCACAGAAGCAGCCTGTAAAGTGTCTCAGGTCTGCAGTTGCAGAGCCTGTGTGCAGTCTGGTACTGCCACATTGAATGGCAAGTCAACCCAATTGCCAGCCCCTAAACCTTCCCTTTTCGACATATTAGCCAACTCTATGGTAGGCCCACGGGCAGGGTGAATTGTAGGTAAAAGGTAGGACATGCCCTAATGTGTGTGGCATGACCTAATAGTGAATTACAGCCATTTTCGTTTTTCCCTATTGCAAGGCTACTTGTTCCCCATAGGCCAGAATGGGCAGTTTGATTATAATATCTTATAATCCTAACTGACTCAGGAAACTAGCTAGAAGTTCGAGTTTGGTATGCCTGAACTCAAAATGATAAAATACATCTTTTAGTGAAGTTGGTTTTAACATTCTGTGATTGAAAATGTCACTTTTAGAAAATAGGTGTTTGATTGCCTAACTGTCTAAGCCTGCCTCTGCTAGGTTGTGTATTCCTTGTCTGGAGTTTGAGTGACATGGACTGGGGGATTCCAGGAGACAGGGTGAGTCAGCACAGGGCTGAATAGAGCTATCTGCATGTAGATTGGTGGGTGGAGTTGCACCTGGGTCTAAATAGGGCTTCACGTCCTGTGGTGCGTCTGATGTCCCTGGCCCCCACTGTGACAGGAAAGAAGGAGTCTTGTCAACACAGTGCTCCAGGACAGCACATAACTGGTTTGGACTGGGTACAGGACCCTCTGCCTTCAGAGGACAAAGGATTTGCTAGTATAAATATTGGGACCCAGACCCAAGAACTTTAGATCACTTTTTTGAAACAAGAAGAACCTTTGCTGAGGAGAGGAGCCAAAGAAACTGAGGAGCAGACACGTCGCATCACCGGAGAAGTGTAACGCCGCTGCGGCTGTTGCCATCCCATCCCCCGAAGCGCCTCGCATCACCGGAGCAGAGAGTAGCCGTCGCAGCAGACACTGACGCATCACCGGTGAAGCATGTCACAGGGCCTGTCACGGCTCAGAAGAATCGTTGAGGCGCCGCACGGCCGTCGGGCATGCACGCATCGTTGTTGCATCAAGAAGAAGACGCCATTTTATTTCATTGCACCGGATCTTCATCGCATCACAGCGCTACTGCTCTCATCGCCACGGAAGCACAGTAAGAAGCCAACCCCCCCCCCCCAAGCAGAGAAGAACCAACGCATCCCCTACGCAGCAGTAGGGACCCGACGCATCACAGTTCCTGCATGCAAGGAACCGACGCATCACCATTCCCTGCAACACTTTCATTATATAGCGTTATGCATCCAAAGGTACGTTGAACTTAAAGAGTCTCATTTCACATCTAAAGAGAACTAAGCTCTTTCTACCATTTTTAAAGTACAGTATTGTGGATTTTTGTCGTTTGTGGTCTTGTGTTAAGTCTATATAAAAATACTTATTTTTATACTATAACTTGTGTGGTGTCCATCTGTAGTGTTGTCACTGGGTTACTGTATGTGTTCACAAATGCTTTACACACTGCCTCTGAGATAAGCCTGTATGCCTGTGCCAAGCTACCAAGGGGGGTGAGCACGGGTTATTTTAGGAGTGTACCCCATTACTCGGTCTAGACACAAGGGTCCCTATTTGGTCAAAGGTACCTACCTCTGTCAACTAGAGAACCCCAAATCTAACACTGACAATAACACCAAATGTTTCACAAGCACCATTAATCGAATAACGAGTCAAGACAAGTAAAAAAACAAGACAAAACCAATTTCAGGCGAAATAAATAAAATAAGGGTCGGGGGGAGGAGACGGGGAAAATAAATGTAGGGATAGTTTCTTCCAGAAGTGATTGTAGTAAATATAGGGATAAATGTAATAGAGCCAATAATATGCTTTTTCTATAGATGTCAAATTTGCGTCAATTGAGGTTTAGAATTTGTAAGTTAAAATCCTTGTGTGACTGTGTGAGAAATTGTCTAGTTTCAAGTTTTTAGTAATGCCTTAGTCATGGGATTGAGTGTGCCCAAGAAAGGAAATTTAGAAGCATGTGTGTTCTCAGTCCCAAAACGTTTTATCAAGGATAATAATTCTAGCCTGGTCCATAAAAGGGTGTCTTGTAGCTTGTTTATAATGTAAATCAGTTGCAAGAGATTGAGGCTCTGTGATGCAGTATGGCCATGTAGTTTTCATGGTTTTACACGTGATCTGTCACCATACCACAAATAAAGTTTATTATCTTGGCGATTCTACTTATCTAGTCTAGTCTAGTCTGGATACTTGTATTGCGCAACATATCACATCCCAAGGGAGTCTCATGGCGCATGCGGACGGTCCTGAGATGGGAGAGTGAGTCAGAGGATGGAACTAGCAGAAGAGCCATGTTTTCAGTTTTTTGCGGAAAGTCATGTGTTCTGTTGTTGTACGTAGGCTAAAGGGAAGTTCATTCCATAGGGATGGTGCCCTGAAAGAGGAAGCACGACCACCATTTCTGGCTGTTTGAACTCTGAGCGGCGTGAGCTGTGATTTGGTGCTTGATCTCAGCTGTCGACCAGGCAAATACCATGTCAATTTTTGGGTCCAGTATTTTGGTCCTCGAACGTACATGTTTTTATGAACCAGGCACATGGTCTTGAAGATAGTTCTTTTGTTAACAGGCAGCCAGTGTAGGGTTCTCAGGCATGGCAAAGAGGGGTATCGTCTGGGTAGGCCTAGAATCAGACAGGCGGCCGTGTTTTGGACGACCTGCAGTTTCCTGGTATGGCACTCGTTTATGGCGAGAAGCAGAGAATTGCCATAATCAAGCCTGTTTACGATGAGGCCCTGGACCAGAATTCTGCGTGCTTCAGTTGGTAACCATTTAAAGACCTTACGTAGGCTCCGCATAATTCCGAAACAGGTGCCCACCGTATGGTTCACTTGGTCTCTCATGGACAATTTGTTGTCTATGCGGAACCCTAAGTTGCGGACTGATTCCTTTGGGACAGGACATTCCCCTAATTCCGTAGGCCACCAGTCTTTGGTCCATGTTCATTCGCTCGCCCATACCCAGAACATAGCTGAATCTAGGTGCTATCACCATCTTGACGGTTTGTACCTTAACCAAAAACAACAGCTGTAGTGATTTCCCTTTTCAAAATTAGGCAGTTATTTTAAGCATTAGGTGTTTCAGATTGTCCACACCATGCCTGGCAGTCCAATGTATTACAAGTTGCGCTTCACCCACCTAAAAAAATTTCCTGTAGAGATGCCCTTGTTGGAGTCCGCAACATTGGTAGGGCTTCTTATTTAAACCAATTACTTTCATATCTATTAAAACTGGAGAAGTACTCTTTCACAGCAATGAGGGACTGAAGTTAAGTTTTGGGGTATGCTAATGTGAGCAAGATGTCTTCAGTGTATAATCGGGCTTCTGTCTCCCATAGATCAGTTTTGATTCCTTTAATTGCAGACGTCTTACTAAGGGTGGCAAATGAAAAAAGAAAAATTGATCGACAGGATGCAGAACAATGTCATACACTCACCCCAGTACAGAGATCTGGGCCTAAATAAATCGTTTTTTTGCTCACCATGCCATTCCAGGTTGGACCCAGCCATATGCAAATGAGTCTTGACCCTGCACCCAATGGGATATGTCCAGCCCGACTGTCAGGCCAGGTCCTCCCTGGCATGGAAACAAGCATCCTAGGACCGGTTTCGGGCTTTCAGTCCTCATTAGCCAGGATAGCTTGACTCCAGTAGCATGGAGAGCCCGGGGCCCACGTCTGGGCTTACCCATCCCACTTAAGGTGACAAATGCAAAAAGAACAATTGACAAACAGAATGCAGAACAATGTAATACATTCACCCGAGTACAGAGATCTGGGTCTAAATCCATCTTTTTTTGCTCATCATGCCATTCCAGGTGGGCCCAGCCATATGCAAATCAGTCCTGACCCTATGCCCAATGGGAACAGTCCAGCCCGAACTGCAAGGCCAGGTCCTCCCTGGAATGGAAACAAGCATCCTAGGACCGGTTTTGGGCTGTCAGTCCTCATCAGCCACGTAGCTTAACTCCAGTGGCAGTTCGGGCTGGACTGTTCCCATGAGGCACAGGGTCAAGACTGATTTGCAAATGTCCAGGTCCAAACTGGGGTGGCAAAATAATGATGGATTTAACCCAGATCTCTTGACTGGGGGTGAATGTTTTGATTTTTTCTGCATTCCATCCATCAATTGTGTGACTTTTGCTTTCCCTTCCTAAGTGCGCCAGGTATGCCCAGACGTGGGTCCTGGGCTCACTGTGCCACTGGAATCAAGCTATCCTGCCTGATGAGGGTTGAAAGCCAAAAATTGCTCCTAGGATGCTTTTTTTCCAGGCTAGGGAGGACCTGTCCTGGCAGTTCGAGCCAGACTGTTCCCATGAGGCATTTAGTCAAGACTGATTTACAAATGGCCACCCCAAACTGGGGTGGCATGATGAGCAAAAGAATGATGGATTTAACCCAGATCTCTTGACTGGGGTGAATGTTTTGATTTGTTCTGCATTCCGTCCATCATTTGTGTGTCTTTTGCTTTCTCGCCCTAAGTGCGCCAGGTATGTGCAGACGTGGGTCTTGGGCTCACTGTGCCACTGGAATCACGCTATCCTGGCTGATGAGGGTTGAAACCCGAAACCGGTCCTAGGATGTTTGTTTCCATTCCAGGGAGGACCTGGCCTGGCAGTTCGGGCTGGACTGTTCCCATGAGGCACAGGGTCAAGACTGATTTGCATATGGCCAGGTCCAAACTGGGGTGGCATGATGAGCAAAAGAATGATGTATTTAACCCAGATCTCTTGACTGGGGGTGAATGTTTTGATCTGTTCTGCATTACATCCATCAATTGTGTGTCTTTTGCTTACTAAGGGTGGGAGGCAGTGGTTTGATAACTAATATAAAAAGTAAAGGTGAAGGAGCAGCCCTATACTGTTCTCTTTTGAGTCTGGAACTGTGCAGATATGAACTTCAATTGTTTCATAGTTTCTAAATACAGTGTGCGGACTTTGAATATGATTTTTTCTGCCAGGTTGAGTTCCTCTAAGACTTGAAACAGGTAGTTTCACTACACCCAATCGAAGTCTTTCTTCACATGGAGAGAGTAGGACACTATCTGATCCGTGTAGTCCCTGGAGATCCATAGCAGATGGGATATGTACATAGATGGTGTCTCGATGGTTCTACCAGGGCCAATCCACACCTCTGCCTCGTGGATAAAGGAGAAAATATGTTTATAAAGTTAGGTTGCCAATATCTTCATGTACATATTCAGTACAGATACTTTGGACCAGGGGTCTTCAACCTTTCTGTAGTGAGAGCTACTTATAATCAGTGAAAATCATCATCAGCTAATATAAGCGAAGCAACTCATGTATTTTTTCCGAGAGACACCCCACGCCTAGCTTCACTGACTATAAGCCTTGTATAGAGTGGTTCTCTACCGCGGCTTACACCCGGGCCCAGGGTATGACTCTGTCTATTGGACTGAAGGTCTAGCTTCTTTGCCAGTGGCAGACACTGCCTGCAGTGCCCAGGTCTGTGGTTGCTTACCATTGGCTCACACTAGTTGCAGGGCCCACACCCTGATGTCCTTAATAGTGGTTCATAAGTTACAGGGCCTGGGGCTGTGGTTACAGGGGTTCAGACCTTGCTCCCCCCAGGCCTGTGATTCCCTACCAGTGTCTGACACTGTCTGCAGTGTCTGGGACCAGTGGCTCCTTACTATTACCTCACACTCTGCTGGGCCCGGGCCTGTGGTTCCTTAATTAATCAAACAGCATTTGTGCAGCGCAGCACTGGCCCCTCTAGGAGTATATCAGCACTGTGGATGCGACGTCTCGGACGAAGATCTAGGTCTTTAGTTTCTACCTGCAGTCCTCCTGGGAGGATGGTGGGGGAGGGCGGAGCCCTGGAGATGGGAGGGGAGTACGGCAAGAAGAGGGGGGAAACAGGCAGAAAGAGGCATGATAAAGGTGAGCGAGGGGCAGAATAAAGGTCAGAAATTAGCAGAAAGAGGCAGAATAAAGGTCAGAAACTAGCAGAAAGAGGTAAAATAAACGTCAGAAGTGAGCCAGTGGTTTCTAACTAGTATCTCAAACCTTCCTGTCCTGAGGCTGTGGTTCCTTACTGATGTTTGGCACTGCTTGACAGTCTCAGGTCTTGTTGTCCCTTAAGGGTGCTGGTAACTTGGCCCTCTGCGCCAGTTGACCACCTAACGGGATGCTAGGCCTCAGGGGTTGCCAGGCCCTGGGCCTTTGTTTAAGGGGCACGTGTCCCTCTGTATCTCCTTCTCGGCCCAGGAGCGGCCTCCCCAGCTCCTCAGGCCTCAGCTAACCCCACAGCCACCTGCAGGAATTACGGGCCTCTGCTACAAGTACCATTGCCAGCTCCTCCCTTCAAGAGGGCACAGATGTCTCTGAATTACACGCTGGCCCTGTGAGTCGCCAGCAGTAGCACCAGGCATGGGGTCTCTCCCCTGTGTTTGGCCACTCACACGCAGAGCGAGGACTTCTCCACCAGGAAAAAGTGCAGGCGGGAGGAAGGGAGAGGACCGTAGGGGTCCAAGTTGTCCCAAAAGTCAGTGCTAGAATGGGAGAGAGGGACAGAAGTGGCAGTTTGGGGTTGGAGGGAAGAGCCGGGGCGTTGGCACTTCAGGAAAGGGCAATAGAGGCCGGGCAAGAAGGATGGCTTTGGAGGGAAGGAGTGGGTAGGCGAGGGTCATGAGTGGTGCCTCGAACTAGGGGTGAAGGGGGCATGGGGTGCTTGGGAAATACAATAATTTCTAGGTTACGTCCAGAGTCTTCCCCTCACCCCAAATTGGGAGCATTCCAAAGATGTAAAAAAAAAGCATGACTCTGAGTTTCTTGTTGACTGCAGATCCTCTCAAAAACACTTCTTGTAGCCCTGGCACTAGCTGCTGCTGGCAAGCATTACAATAAATCATAAAAATAACTGGCCCCCCTGTGGCTTATGTTTGCAGCAGATAAATGAGCCACTTCTGTCACCAGCACTCTCTCAATGCCCTCTGCCACTCATTCTGGTGAGCCTGACTGTCTCTTCCAGTCGGTGTGGAGCTGATCAGGCCAGCCTCCCAGGGTTCATTAAGCCTTTCCTACTATGTGGGTCAAATTAACTGGTGACAGACTGGAAAAGGCAGGTGGTGTAGGTTCCAGTAGCAATTCAATACTACTTTTGCCACCTCCACGCTTTCCTGCACCGACTGCTCGGCTCTGCCACACCTGCTTCTCCGCTCCAGAATTCATGGTACTGGATGAAAAGCTAGGTGCTAGGGTGTGAAAGGAAGGTGGTTATATGTAGGCCCCCTTGGCCTTTTTACGTTTGTCCTGCTCTGTGTAATGGGTGTCAAATGGCCACTGAGCGTATTGTGCAGGGCCTGGCCAGCGTACAACTTTGAGACTATTGGTCTCACCCCACTGCAGACAAAGGCTGACCTCTAAGGACATTAGATGCACAGAAATGGTGGGTTGCAGGAACTACCCAGCACCACATCCTCTGCTGCGCACGGCCATAGGTTGCCTGTTAACGTTGCTGCTCAGGGTCTGGCGTGCAAGCTCTGGGGTCTACCTCAGCTATGTGCAGTCAAAGGAAGTACACAGGGACACAAGCTGACCTAAGGCCCCTCACTGTGTCTTTGTTTCATGACTTGGACTTTGTGGGTTACTTAAAGGGTCTTTATCGAGCCCTAAAAGGGCATACTGTTTAATTTTTAAGGCATATAGGATGCCACAAGAAAGATTCAGTACTTGATTTTTGTGTCTTCAGATTCCTCGTTATATCTTTGTTGAATGAAAAGGGGACATTCAGTGAAAAGAAAAATGGTACAGTTCTGTTAGAAATGGAGGTCTCTAATTGGCAGTGGTTTGCACCTTTGTCCAAGTAGGGACCTTTGCTTTTAGTCAGGGTAAGGGAGTTACTCCCTTAGGCAACACTGCTCACCCCCTTGCTAGCTTGGCACGAGCAGACAGGCTTATCTCAGAGGCAGTGTGTAAAGCATTTGTACACTCATACATTAACACAGTGGAAACACTACAAATGACACCACAACAGTTTAGAAAATGGGAAATGTTTATCTAAACAAAACAAGACCAAAATGACAAAAATCCTCCATACATATATCAAGATATTATGAAAAATAAGTTAATCACAAAAATAAAGCTTGTAGCAACAAATAGCTCCACCTGGGGCTATTACAACTTCATACGAGCTGAAAAGCCCAAAGTACGGTGCAGACTGCGAGGTGCACGGAGTCTGGCCCGGACTCACACAGACCCCAAAGAACAGTAATTTGGTAAACGATGAAAACAAAGACGGTACATGGCGTCATGGAGGTGATGCTTCATTGGCACAGTGTGGTGTTGGTTCCTTATGACCACAGGGTAGGTGAGGCGTCGGTTCCTTACTGCAATTCAGGGGAGGCGTCAGTTCCTTACTGTTGCCAGGGAGGTGACGTCGCAGTGGCGTCGAGGTGTCAGTTCCTTGCGACAATGTGGGGTCCATGGATTCGGGAGGTCACCCACGTCAGATATTGGCTCTGTGGTGATGAATCATCGGTGTACGTGAGGTGAGGCTGCGGTGCGTCGTGAGCATCCCGAGCTGTGCCTTCAGCTCCGGTGCAGGCAGCGGCCTCTGTGATCGTGTTAGAGTCGGTACAGTGCGGCGGCAAGCATCGGGCTGCAGCGTAAGTCAGGGGGGTGTGTTGTGCACTTCATGAGCAGTGCCCACAGCTTCATTGCAGGTTGGTTGTCGCACACTGTTGTCGGTGTTGCTATTTCCCTCTGTGGCAGCTGAAACAGCAGTTCCAGGTGCAGGAGGACAGAGGAAAGGAAGTGTTTGTGTCCCTGAGGCTTCAGAATAGTAGGCAATCTCTACACCATGCTCTTGGAGATCTTCAAGCAGGATGCACAACACACAGCAAAGTCTTGGTCCTTTCCTTGGCAGAAACAGCCATTGCACTCCAACCTCACACAGGACACAGCAAAGAGGAAGTACTTCTTTAATTTTCCCAGCTCTTCTCCTTGGCAGAGGTTTCTCTTGAGTGCAGAAGTAACCTTAAGTCTGGGGTCTGGGCCTCAATATTTATCCTCAATTTCTCTTTGTTCTCTGGTGACAGAGAAGCTCTGTGCTCAGTCCAAACCAGTTTTATCCTTTCTGGCCTAGCTTCCTGACAGGAGGTGGAGACGGCATTTTGTAAGGCAGACCAGGCCGATTCAGGTGTAGGGAAATCTCCTCCCACTACTATATAGGCAGCACAGGTCTATTCTGCCCAGCCCTGACTCATTCAGGAAAGCCAGGACACACCACAACCCCCCCATTGGCTGTCTGAGAGAATGCACACCCCCAGCCCTGGTCACTCCAAAGCTATACAGTCAATCCACAAACAAGCAGAAGCACCCTGGATGGCTAAGCAAGAAAATACACACTTTCTAAAAGTGGTATTTTCAAACGCACAATATAAAAATCATCTTTACGAAAATATGCATTTTTATGGTTTGAGTTCAAGCATACTAAACTACACCTTCCTACCTGGTTCCAATGGGAAGTTATACTTATAAGATGTTATAAATAAACTCCCATTTTCACATATGGGACAGATAGCCTTTCCATAGTGAAAATCGAAATAGACTATATTTCCTTATCTGGATATGTCACACACACCAGTACATGTCTTACCTTTCACATGCACTACACCCTGCCCACAGGGGTACCTTGGGCCTACCTTAGGGGTGTCTTACATGTAAGAAAAGGCAAGGTTGAAACTGCGTGCAGGCTCTGCAGTGGCAGGTCAGCGACCCTTTTAAAAGGCTGTTTGCAAGGCTTGCACAATCAGTGCTGCAGGCCCCCTATCAGCATTTGACTTACAGGCCCTGGCACACACAGTGCACTGTACTAGGGGCTTAGTAGTAAGTCAAATATACCAATCATGAAAACCCCAAACCCTAAACACAATGTACATGGGGAGCATATGCACTTTAGCACTGATCAGCAGTGATAAAGTGCCTAGAGTCATAAAACCAACAAAAACAGTTGAGAAAATGGAGGCCAAAAGACAAAAAGTCTGGGGATAAAGCCTTATGAAAAAGCCAGGTCTAACAAGTTCTCTTTCCCAAAGCCAGCAAAAAATGACAATCCCGGAATGTTCATTTGCTTGGTGTTGATGGTTTTTGAGACCTACTCTATTTTATTTGTCTCTTTTTTTTTACTTGGGTGTATTAATATGGCACAAACCTAGTTACGAAATGCTTCAAAGCACTTTCAGCGGTATGAAGGAGGGTTTCTGCTTTATAGTGCAGAGGAGAACGAGTACTTATAAATGGCTATGCAATTGGAGGAGAAGCTTACAAATGTATACATAGAACATGGGTCCGAAAGCGAAGGGAGGCCTTTTCTCAAAAAGAGGAAGCCAGAAAGGTTGTGTTATTGTAGATATTTGCTGTAAGCTCAATAAGGCTCCACCAATACCATAATCTGCACTAGATACACGGAAAAGGCATAGCATATTGCAATGTTATTCATTGGATGGCCACCTATCTCCTCTTAGGGCCTAATTTGGATTGCTGTCGGACCACAACCGATGGTTTGTCGGTTGTGGTCTGACCACCATCTACTGCTGCGGTCTGACCGACGCATTACGATGCGTGTGGTCGGAGGCAGCAGTCAAAGTGATCCACTGACGCTTTCCAGCGGGCTGAAGGAGCCCATTGGTCGGTTGGAAACTTACCATATCCCTTAAGGGCGAAATTTCTGCAGTCGGGATTATGATGTCGGTTTCCGACAGCCATTCCATGTCGGCCTTTGTGACATGGAAAGGCTGTCGGAAAGTGATATTGGGGGCCCTAGCAGGGCCCCTGTCCCTCTGCGCTTCCCCATTTGGGCCCGTCCCTGCACCGTGTGCAGTACCTGCCACACGGTGCAGGGATGTGCGCAAACTTGAATTTTTCAATGGGAGCTTGTGCTAAAGGCGTTTTCAGCTCATCACACAAGCTCTCATTGACAAATGGAAGTTTCCGTCCTAATTGGGGTGTAGGAACACCCAGCCTGTGGTCAGACGGTTCCTTCCATCCGACCAACATCATAATCATGGCCTATGTTGTAGAGAAGTGGGTCGCTTCATACTAAAACTGGATTGTTTTGTTATTAGTTAAAATTTAACTAACTCTCCTACATCATTCATAAAGAAATCCTTCAAGAAAATCGGAGATGCTCTATTGAAAGATGTGGTAATGCTAATGTCTCCCTGCACCACATTGATCTAAAGGAATGAATCAGAAAAGGCCTGATAACATTAAGATGTTTGTTTTTCTATTTATTGGTTTTGATGGTGCCGTTGCCACGGAAACCTGTTGCTAGTATTGCTTTCAATTATTGTTTTTTGGACCAGTCTCTTTCAGCCATGGACTTGAGACTTTGTCAATTACATCTTGTAGAATATTTATCTTTCACCTAATACTATTGGCTGTTTGAGTGTATTCTTCTGCCTCTTTTTGAGTGGTTACCTAAGGGACGACTTCACAACTGCAGTTGTCGGTGCGCTCCCGTTGACTGCTTCCTGATTGTGTCACTATAATATTCTAATGCTAAATATGTAGCACATTAAACCAAGACCCTATGGCTTTGTCTATGCTTGTTTCATCAGTTCAATTGCTGGAGGGTAAGCAGAGCTCTTTGTAGATGCAGTTTTTTACGCTGACTGTTCTATCATCAGATACTATTTTTACTGCTCTCTGTAACACAGATATAGTGTCAAAATGAAATAATTATATGGCTTTGTTTGGAATTTTCCTGATTATTTACTGGTAAAGCATCCAGGTACTTCTCATGTTATCAGCCTATGAAGTCCTCGCTGAGAGGACTAATTACATTTCCGTTGAACTCAAATGAGACATTTGTGTTCAATGGATTGATAAGCCAGAGGAAGATTCATTTCTTTAATCCTAATGCCAAACCAGGCAGTTGGTCCAGCAACGTTTCAATCTTGTATGTAGGCGTGAGCGTTATTAATCCAGAACAGAGTTATTATGAGAGCCAGAAATGTTCATATGGTGCTCTTCATCCAGCTATACATTGTATATATTGTATTCTTATAATAGGTAATTAAGAATATGTCTTCCATATCTCTATTTTGTCTTCTTTGTTGCAGGACAGTTTGGTATCCCTGAGGACATTGTCTTCTCCATGCCGGTGAAGTTTCAGGATGGAAGATGGGAGGTACTTTCGGACATGGCCATTTCAGATGAGATGAAAGAAAAGCTTCTAGAAGCAGCTACTGAACTGATACAGGTATTCCAGTTATGGGAAAATTAGACCATAAACCTCTTCGAAATAATATGCATTATTGTTTTTTTTTGTTTTTTTTTAATTTTTGAAAACCTTTATTCGTGCATATTAAAAGAACAAATACGGGCCTACAACCTTCAGGCCGGCCACGATACAATTAAGCACTGATATAAACATTACGGCCCCTTTG
Source organism: Lissotriton vulgaris (assembly GCF_964263255.1). Classification (NCBI taxonomy): domain Eukaryota; kingdom Metazoa; phylum Chordata; class Amphibia; order Caudata; family Salamandridae; genus Lissotriton; species Lissotriton vulgaris. Next base: position 420,997,258 of record NC_141687.1, read on the forward strand.
CTTCAACGGTCAAAATTAGCAACGATTTATGAATAATACACTGGAGAGACCCTCGACGCCAGGGGGAGGAGAAGTGAAGGTTAATTTTAAAGTTTATTAAAGCAATTTTATCAGGGAAAAAGTCAGTGAAGAGTAAGAACCAAGGAGATTCGAGTCCGCACGATATCTTCACCACACGGGAGAGCGGCAGCATCATTAAAACAGCAATGGAAGTAAAATCTCAGGCAGTGAGGCAATGCAGTTCTACAACAGGATAGTCACATCAGCAATTACGCACCCCTCCAATGCCGCCCCCACTCAGTCAACCCCACGCCCGGACCCAGAATCGAAACAAGTATAGCGCAGAAACATAAAAGGAAAAAAAGGCCCATAGAACTAATTAGAAACAGTAAATTACCCCCCCACCCTACACCAATGCGGAGGCTACGGCCTGCCCCCCCCCCCAGCATAGTGCCTGTCGCCCAATAAACCCGAAATATAGACAGGAAAGAGAGTAAGAATAGAATAAAGAAAGATAAGAAAAACATTACACCTATGATAAAGGGGGTAAGAAAAGAATAGGACTATTCTAATCTAAACTCCCAAAAAGAAGAAAGTGGGGAGGAGCCTACGTATCCTCAGAACGCCCTAAACCCTCGGCCATCTATAGCTTCCACACACTGAAAACCCACTGCACCAAAAGCGGTCGTGTGAAAATGAATTGTCACAACATTAGAGATGAAGGAAGACAGATCGCGACGAGCGCGCACAACATATACATACAGTTCCAGTCCCAGTCCAGCCCATCCGTGAAACCATGGCGATATAAATCAGTCTAGCCCTGGCCCGATTGCGGGCTTGAGATTAAGCCAGCCCCTACATGAAGGCCCCGCATCCCGTGCAGACAAAGACAATATGGCCGCTTGGGAGAAGATGGTTAAATAGGATCACAAAATGGCCACCGACCATCTGTAGAGGTCCCTTTGTCCACCACATAAAGTCCCAAATTGGCATTTAAAGTACAGGAGTTCCACAGGAAAGAAGACGAAGGCCACTGTGAACGAGTCCTCGAGGATGTTAGGTGCTGCCCAGCTGGATACTCTTGCAGACGCGGTGAGGCAGGCAACAATGAAGCAGGCAGCAATAAACGGGGAAACAAAGTATCCGCAGTTGAGCTGGAGAGCGATTGATCCTGGGTGCCGGGAAAGCCAGTTGCAGGCACCAGTGTAGCACGATCACATGCAGTCATTGTGTCCCCGCAGGAGGACAAGGGCACTGGCAGACCCACGCCGTGTTGGTGACAAACGGAGCGCTCACGACCCGCAGCCGACAGCATGGAGTCAAACTGCTCACTTAGCGCCTGCAAGCCAGCACACATTTGTAAACGAAAGTCCCGTAGGACAGCCAAAACGGAGCCGCATGTCAGTGGAAGCTGCACCCCCACATCAGCAGCAATCCGGGACGGCACTGTGGAGCTGGTGTCTGGTGGAGGGAGGGCGAAGCAGGCAGCGGGCAAGACCGGGGTATCACCCCCCAGCCGCGGGCAGGCAAACAACGCCATGTTTACCGCCGGACGGTACAATGGCCAGGGGGGGGGGTCGCAGCAAAAAGTCAGTTCTCCTCAGGTCTGCGCCGCCGCAGGGAACGCCAACAGTCGCCACCCTTCCCTCGGGTTCCCTTTGCAGCCAGCTAGACAGTAGAAGAAGGGGGTCAGCAGCCTCCCACAGCGCGGTCCACAGATCGGGCAGGAGACCCGTTTCACCGGGGCTTACCTTACAGCCCCAGCCCTTCAGGCGCAGGGTGCAGGAGGTGTCTGGCCGTCCCCCCCAGGCACAGCTGGCGGCAGTCCGTGGTGTGGGGTGAGGTCGGGACCGCGCGGCTCGGGTTGGCGCTAGCGGGTCCGGTGACTGCGGAGCTTCCAGGGGGCCGGCAAAGGCAACAATGGAGCAGGGGTCCAGGGCGGAGAACAAAAGCACCAAGAACTCCGGCATCCGGGCGGGCAGAGACTTCGGGGAAGCGGCGGCGTGGACAGCGCGTCGTCGCACACGTTTCACCTCGAGAAACGGCGAGGATAGTAATCAGGATGATATTACGGGGCCAAGGGCCGACGGAGCCGGGCGCTCAAGTGTCTGCTCCGGTCGCCATCTTGGCTCCTCCCCCCATGCATTATTGTTTTAATCCATTTATTGAGTAACCCTCATCAGGCTTAGCGGGTGTTAGAGGCCTGCAGCCAAAACCTATGTGGTGCCCTTTGGATGCTGCTTCCATTTTGGCCACATGTGATAAAAAGAAAACATGGCGTCTGGCACCTGGTAGTGGGGTAGTGGTGTGGCCACAATCAATCAATCAATCAATCCATCAATGCATTTGTAAAGCGCACTACTCTACCGTGAGGGTGCTGCTACTGCTCAAACAGCCAGGTCTTGAGTAGATTCCTGAAGTTAAGTAGGTCCTGGGTCTGCCGCAGGTGGATGGGGAGGGTGTTCCAGGTCTTTGCGGCGAGGTAGGAGAACGATCTGCCGCTGGAGTTCGCTCTTCGGATGCGGGGGACGGTAGCGAGAGCGAGGTCAGCTGAGCGTAGTTGGCGGTTTGGGGGTGAGTCGTCTGTTGAGGTATGCCAGTCCGGTGTTGTGGAGTGCCTAGTGTGCGTGGGTGAGGAGCTTGAAGGTGATCCTTTTGTTGACAGAGAGCCAGTGCAGGTTTCGTAGGTGAGGTGTGATGTGGCTGTGGCGAGGGACGTCGAGGATCAGGGGTGCAGAGGCGTTCTGTATGCGTTGTAGTCGTTTCAGGAGTTTAGCTGAGATTCCTGCGTAGAAGGTGTTTCCGTAGTACAGTCTGCTACACATGCTGTTTTATTATTAATGGAGATTGCAGGCTTGTTTGCAATTCCAAATCTATAAATGTTGCTGAAGGAGAGCGTCGTGGCCCTTGAAAGGTTAGAGCCTGGACTACAATGCCCCATCTGCTCTCTGCCCCATTAGCAATGGCCCTGACCACTTTTTAAGTGTATTTGTCGGGAATAAGTCCAATTATGTCCAAAGATGTCTTCAGTTATCGGTCGTAGACTGCATGATGAGTAATGGTGAAGGGAAACAGTGGCATTTTAACATAATTAACATACATAATGCTGTTAGTAAACTACAAAGTCACTTTTTTTGCATCTCTTTCCATTCTTGAAGCAACAACCACTTGTGTCTGTGAGAGAGTTTATTGATATTGCACCTTTTACTGGCTCTGCACTGGTACATATATGACTTGGCCAGTTAAAACGGATTGCAGCTGTAAGGCTTTCGCTGGCACATTAGTTAGCAAGCTATAAGTTAAAAATAAAGATTACTGTCAAACCAGATCTTCATCTAAATCATAAGGATAAACCACAGCTTGCTTACTTCTGCTCTTATTGTTTTTGGGTGTCAGAATCAAATCAAAACATTTCAACTACCTTTAGGAGAAAAAAAAAGTAGTAGAGCCGTAATCACTCAGTCACAGAATCGCCTATCCAGACATGGTTTACAAATCTGCTGCAATCGCATAAAAAAGCACGGCAGACTTTGCTAATTTTAAAGTCTTTGCCCACTAATGGGAGGGAGACTATGTCTCACGGAGATAAAGATATTTGTTCGATCGCCAACCAAAACAAAGACTGCAAACAAGCAATCAAAATGCTACGAAAATGCACTTTGATCTTAATATCTGAATAATGTAAACCGCACGAAAAGCATGTTTTACAAACGCACTGAACAACACAGTGATTCAAAGCTGAAAATGTAGAGCAGATACAATACAAAAGAAAATTAATAGAAGGCAGAAATTAACATTAATAAGCGTTTGAAATGCAATAGGTCTCACATTTGCGAGAGTTTAAGCTATTGACATTGTAAATGACAATGCCTTTCATTTATGTTTTAAAAACTAACATGTAAATAAAAGGCATTGCCTTTTACAATGCCAATAGCTCAAACTCTCACAATTGCGAGACCTATTGAAGTGTAAATGCTTGTTCTTCCCAGCATCTGGTGAGCTGTGAGGCGCGAGCCCTGGCAGGGGCAGCAGGGCCGGACTGGGAACTAAAACCAGCCCTGGCAAAGTGCTCGCCCGCCCCCTCTTCCCCCCTCTCCGAGGGTTGGCGGTGCCGCTGAGCTCTTTGCCAGGGCCGTTTTCCGGCCGATTTTGTTACAGGGCCGAGTATGCTGCAAAAACGGCCCTGTAACAAAATCACCCCCCAGGGGCCCAAAACCAGCCCCCACCCATGGGCCGCACCGGGGCATTGCCCGGTGCCCACTACGGCCAGTCCGGGCCTGAGGGGGAGGCAGAGCTGTCCGGCAGCTCCTCCTCTGACGCCTGGAGATGCAGAGTGCGCGCACTGCAGGGGCTGGCAGGGGCTGCAGTGTGCATCTGTGCGGCCGTCTTTCTCAGTTCCTTACCTGCAACATGCCAAAGACAGCCGGGCTGCAGAGGAGACAGGCAGGGGGGCAAGAGAGGCAGGGAGACGGAGCATCACCGAGAGACCGAGGGGGGGGGGTAGGGGGGTCAGCAGCAAGAGAGAAGGGAGAGGAAAAGCAAGGGGAGACAGAGGGAGAGGAAGGTAGAATGTACAGAGAGATAGAGAGAGGATGGAGACAGAGCGCCGACGAGAGGGAGAGCGCGAGAGGGAGAGTGCAAGAGAGAGGGATGAGAGAGACAGGGACTAAGGAGACAGCGGGAGGGAGGGCAAAGAAGGCAGAAAGATAAAAACGAAAGAGAGGGAGAACAGTCAGGTTAAAGAGGCAGCAAGAGGGTAGAAAGAGGGGTTGACAAGTGGAGAGAGAATAAAAAGTAAAGAAAGAGGTAGGAGAGGTCGGGAGAGGAGAAAGAGGGGCATGGCAATATAGAGTTAAAGGAGAATGTTCACGTCGGAACATGGAGAGATAGCGACAGTATAGATAAAAGAGAAGAGACAGGTGAGGGGAGAAGCAAGAATAAGGAAGAGAAAAGGGAAGGATGAGAGAAAAAACAGAGTCAAATAGATAGGGAAGAGACAGAAAGAGGGGCAGCAAAGTAGCAGTGGATAGGTGCCAGGGGGCAGGGGTGAAGAGAAGGAGAGATAGAAAGTGAGAGAGGAGGAGGGACAAAAGGGAGAGATGGGGAGAGAAGTGGCTTAGAAGCGAGCACTAGAAAGGAATGAGTAGTTGGGGGAAGGGAGATGGTCCGTGGACTTTATTTCCCTGTTAAAACTTTAGACCGATTCGCCCTGCGGACTGCTCGGGTTCCGGCCTCTACCTACCCTTGCACTATTTTTATCCTTTGCCTTTGACCGTCTCCTGTATTCTGATTTGGCGTTCAGGCGCGTCTCACCTCTTTTGGGCGCTGGACTATATGAAGATGGTGTCACCTGAAGGGGCCAGCACCTTGGACCCAGGGCCTGCCTGCAGGGGAGCCCTACTGCTGCTGATTGTGCCTGGCGGCTGTAGTGAAGTGGTGGTAAGCCTTGCCATGCCTTAAATACAGCGTGAAGCATTTTGTAAGCGGGGAAGTTTAAAGGAGGTCACCGAGCTGCGTGCGCACATGCAAGCCTTTGTTTACAGGACAACGAAAGTGCCTGGGGACACCCTGTGCGATAACGATGCCACCGCTCCTTGCGATACTAAAGAGGTGACCAGATCTCTGGCAAACCTCAAAGTCCCCAGGCCAAACTTTTAACGAGACTGGGAAGGGTGGAGGTATAGAAAAAACCCAAGAGCGGACGAGATGCAAACAGGGTCTCCAGACGTGAAAACAGGAAGTTCGGCAGCATCACGCCTGTGATGGGGCGGGACTTCCGCCTTCTGCGGGAAGTTCGCGTCCACGGAGTGCCTGGCAGAGAGCAGCAGTGTTGTGGTGGGACTCCCATGCCTGAGGGAGAGCCCTACAGTGGCGGCAGACGTGGCGGCCGATGCAAGTGCGGGGCTCCCATGAGTGAGGGAAGCCCCGCGTGTGCCAGGTAATGCAAAGCGGAGGAGATGAGAGCAGAGGAGTCCTGAGGCTGACGGAGTTTGTAGCAGCGACAACAGAGCCCGGTGAGTGGGGCTTAGTTGTACCGTGGGGGCTGGTGCGTATGTTTGTTTTGTAGTGATTGAGTACGCTTGCACTGGCTGGCGGCTGCTATGTGTGTATGTGTGTGTGTGCACGTTCATAGGTTGCTTGCCTAGGCTACTGGGGTGTGTGTGTGTGTGTGCGCGCGCGCGAGAGAGAGCATTACAATAATGCTAATGCAGGAGGCTGACTTGCCTCGGAAGTGGGACAGGAGATGTGCACAGCGTGTGGCTGTACGTGCGCATACTACACCAGCTCAAATCGCCAAAAGCTAACATCTCCTTTCCCACTTCCAAGGCAAGTCCCTAACAATAGAGCTCGCTGGCGACAGCGCTTCTCGCGGCGTACGCCAGGCTCGACCTAAAAAGAAAGGAGCACACATATAAAGGCAATAAGGGAGGGGATGGAGCCTTACGGCTAGAGCGATCGACCTCGAAACTGACGAACCGGTTTCGAGTCTCTGCAGCGACGCTCAACATCCTGTGATTTTGGGCAAACCACTAAATCTCCCGTGCTTAACAAAAAAAAGTGTCAATCTGTATAAAAACTGAGGCCGGCCCACTCGACCGAGACCGTTATCACCGCTGTTATGGACTCTCTCCGCGACAACGCGGATAAGGGAATCCCTCAGGCTCTGGTCTTATTAGATCTTTCAGCCGCGTTCGACAAAGTCGACCACGCCATCCTTTTGGACGTGTCAAACAGGCAGGTATCCGGAGCGCTGCCCTTAATTGGGTCAGGTCTTTCCTTAGCGACCGTACCCAAGCAGTTCGTCTGGCTACTTTTACTGCCCCTACAATTCAGACGACCTGCGGGGTGCCTCAGGGGTCATCGCTGTCTCCCCTTCTGTTTATTCTGTACCTTGCCCCCTTGATTCAGTCCTTAGAAGAGTTTCAAGTCACCACATTCAACTATGCGGATGATTTACAGCTTATCTTCTCGATCAACGGTTCCCCTAACTCAATCAGGGACTTTCAGGATACCATGCTACATATCCGCCATTGGATGGATACTAATCATTTAAAGCTGAACCCCTGAAAAACGGAAATAATCCTCAATGGAAAAAGCCAAGTACTTTGGGGCCCTCAATATTGGCCCCCGGAGTTGGGTCTTGCATCCCTCCCTTCGGCATCTGTCAAGAGTCTGGGAGTGGTTATTGACAGTAATCTCACATTAAAAACTCAGGTGGACATGGTGGTATCCTCGTGTTTCTACCAGCTGCACAGGATAAAGAAAATCAGCCGGATGTTGACCAAGTCGGCCTTGATCCAGGTGGTGATTGCTTTAGTTCTGTCTTGACTGGACTACGCCAACTCCATTTATCTGGGTCTCCCCCTGTATCTCGGCAGACGTCTTCAACTGGTTCAAAACCAAGCCACCAGACCTATTCACCACCACCCCCGTTGGCAGTCTGCCAGGCCCATCCTGAGGCAGCTTCACTTGCTTCCTTTCTCCCAGCGAGTGCAATTCAAAACTGCCTGCATGGTCTTTAAGTCACTCCACACCTGCAGCCCTCAGTTCATTAACACTCTCCTGTCTAGGTATACCCCCTCCCGCTATCTCCTCTCTGCTAGTCTCCATCTACTGTCTACGCCAGCTTTTAAGCTTCATCGTCAGGGCGTACGCAGGTTCGCTGTGCTTGCCCCCAAGCTCTGGAATTCCCTCCCTTTGGGGATTCGTTCTTGCACGGACCTCCTAGTATTCAGGAAACAGCTCAAAACCTGGTTTTTCCATTCAGCTTAGGTCCTACCCTTTGCCATCTGGGTCTTTCTGTTCAGTCAGCGCCATGAAGCCTCTGGGCGTACACACGCTTTATAAAAGGTTATTAACATAACATAACACAACAAGTGACATTTGAGTATAATCAATGAGCAAACGCTCGCAGTAATGTATAATTACCGGTGCATCATAATCGGTCTAGGTGAGAGTAGAGTCAAGAACACTCGGCGTGCCTGTGCCAGGGCGCCTAAAGAGTGTCTCTGATCTACAAGCTCTAAATATATATATATAAACTCTAAATATATATATATATATATATATATATATATATATATATATATATATATATATATATATATATATATATATATATATTCCCGAACAGTCCACTCCAATTACGGCTAGACATAAGACCAGCACACCATACCTTCGGCTTCACAAGAGTTTATTAAATTAAAGCCCCTACCCCCACAACAGACGCGTTTCGCCCGGAGGCTTCGTCAGTGTTCACCCGTGTGACATTACCAAACGCCATTTAAAGCTCACTCGTCATAGACATGAATGACGGCATGTTATCTTCAATTGCAATGTGTAGCAGCCATCTTGTAATGTGCAAATAAGCAAAAATTCAACATTTCATGGCGTAAACATCAAATAAAGTGCTCAGTGCAATTTTAAAAACATGAGGTGATCAATGAATACAATTTTCTAAAGTGCATGCAAGTTATTATATATTGGCAAACATCCAAAATTCTGCCTATTGTGCAATAGTGCTCTTTCTCATTACAGCTTTGTTGTTGTTACATATTGGCAGAATTATATCCCCAAAATTGAGCCCTGAATGGGCTTATACACCCTTTCTCATTTTATTCCAACATACTGCCCTGGATGGGCTAGGGTGAGAAGGGGAAGGGAAGGGAGGGAGTTTTCGTATTATTGGATGCGAAGATGTCATAGAGAGTACAGAGAATATAGAGATGCAAGGCAGTGCCTGAGGAGTCTGGAAATTGTAAAATATTATACAATGCTTAAGGTCTTATTCCAGATGTATCCACATCTCCTCATTGTTGTTCAGACCCCAGGGGACTGTGGTCTTTAGCCCGATTATGTATTTTGACTCTAAAGTCCAGAGTCTTTTTTCTCTGTCCCCACCCCTCTCATTGCGTTCCACTTGATCTATGCAGTAAAAGCTTAACAGGTCCCTGTCGCTTTTGTGGAACTCAGCGAAGTGTCTCGCTACGGGGTAGGCCTTATCCCTGTTGGTGATTGCGCGAAGGTGTTCTAATATTCGCATTTTTGCAGGCTTGATCGTACTGCCTATATAGCGTTTTTTGCAGGGACAAGTAAGACAATAGATAGTATACTCAGAATTGCAATTGAGTAGTTTCTTAATACATCTCTCGGGTTCATTTTCGTCAGTTTTCCCTGGGTAAGTTTTGGTTAGCTTACTATTTTTACATGCCTTGCATGCTCTGCACGGAAAGAACCCCGTAGATTTTGTGATTTGGCCTTCTGTAAAGCAGGGCAGCCACGGCTCTGAAAATATGACATTAACTCACCTGGATTTTAATTTCTGCAAGAATGAAAGTTTGAAAAGCGCACCCACTGGGGAATATTGGCGCACGAACTACAAGCACCATGAGGCTGCAGTAGCGTCCCGCCTATCAGAGCAGGTGTTATGAATATAAACTGTCCGTGTGCAAAGCGAACCTTTTGATTTCTTTCTGCTGCCACTGAGGAAAGGATGCTAAGATCCTGAAACGCGTCTGGCTTTAATCAGAGATGTCAATTTCTCGAGCAAGTTGACTGCTGGCAAGTTGTTTGAATAAATAATGAAAGACACTTTATGAAATCTTCCGATGGTTTTCCTTTTTGGTGCGTCCTGAAGTGTTGGATATATATATATATATATATATATATATTACCTACTGGCGGTCGCCAGTAGGTAGTTATAGTTAGGACCTAGTTTCCATAGGAAATCCTCAACATTCTATTTGGAATAACTTTGGCCCTGGTTGAAGAATCTTAGCGAATTTCTCAAAGAAGATGGCTCGGTCCGCTGCGCTCCTTCCCTAAAAGTTTGGGGGAGATTGGTCAAGTGGGGGCTGAGATAAAAGGGGGGTCCCAAAACGTGTTTTCTCCATGTTATTTTCCATAGGACCTTTAGACTCGGCTACAGGTCGAACGGGTGAATGGATTTATAAGGAATTTGGCAAAACTGTACAGTCCGGCTCGCAGATTACGCTTTTTTTGGAATGGTGTAAATCCGTTCAGTAGTTGCCGAGGAAATTAAAGTTAAAGTCAATTATATATCTATACGCGCGCACGGGTGCGCGCACTCAAGCGGCTGCGCGCGCGAGCGGAATTTTGCTGCGTGACGTCTGTTAACGTTCGATTCGAAGGAAATCAGGAAGTGTTGACCGCCATTTTGTCATTGCGAGTAAATATATTGTTGATTTCAAAGCGTTGGAACATGGAAAGGGGAGAAGGTAGAGATTGTTTTGCTGCGTAGGTTTTCTCAGGGTGTGCAGTAAGGCCCTTAAAGGCGAAAATATATATATATATATTTTTTTTTTTTAAGTTGCGTGGTGCGCGCACACCTTTTTACAAGAGTGTGAAAATGGAGATAAATCAGAAGTTTGAGTGCTTAGATATAAGGTGGCTCTGAAAAGAGCCCTTGTGTTAATTGAGTGTTTTCTGCATTTATAAGTAAGTACCGATGCAGAGCCTGATGTTGCAGAGGAAGATTCTGTTTCCCTCATTCGTGAAATGAACACCGTCTCTCCTATAGACATCTTGCATGTGGTATCGCAAGTTGTTGTGGTAAATAGAACCCATGCTATAATCTCTGAGGAACGCAGAAACAGATTTATTTACATGTCTCCTTGCTTTCTCAAATTGTGCACAATGTTGATTGGACCAATTCCATTTCTGTCTTTGGCATATATTGGAATATACCAAGGCAGATCGAGGAAAAAGTGTCATCAATTGTCGAAAGGTGTCTTTTAGAAGCATTTCCAGACCTACCCCAGTGATTGTGCCTAGATCGTTCCCACCACAGTGCACAATTATAAGGTCTGGTTCTGGGAGATTCATAAAAGTTTTCACCAATGGAATCAATTGGTGACATTTCAATCCTCTTTTGGAAATCCATGTTATGTGTACATTTGGTAAGCTGAGGTTGCAAATTCGTCTGCTTACTGCATATTTTTCACTCCAGTGAATATAACTGTGTCCTATTAGCCAGACCTTTATTTTCAAGGGATTTGTAGTCGTCCTCCGATCGGTTCTGGAAGTGGAATGGTAGTTAGAAGTTGAAATTCTAAATAAAGAAAAAGGAAGAGGCTGGGTGTGGTTTAAAAAATAAAAATGCTTGGTTGATTGTAAGAAGTGGAGATTGAACAGTACGTTGCATGTTAATGTTTATGTTAAACGAAAAGTACTATTGGGTGTGAAAAAAAAAGACATGTAACAGAGCTGTGGATTGGCAGGTGTTTCTGGAGGGAAAACCGTGTTGTTACTTTGCTGTAGAACGTTGAGACATGAACTTTTGACCTCTGCCTTCAGCCAGGTGCAGGATGAGGTGTTACCATGGAAACAGCCAGAGATGGCAGTGGGTGATGGGTGACTTTTATGTGACATTGAAAATATTGTGAGGGAGAACCAACTGAAATGTAAATGCTTACGTTACGCGCTCCGCGCCGCGGATTGCTTCCGGGAAGCTGCGCTTCGCGCCTCGCGCACCGGAGCACTTCCGGGTGCGCTAACGCGGCGCGTCATATGACGGATTACGCAACAACGCGATACGTCGTTGGGGCTCCACTGGAACTGATCGAATTGGTAGTCTACAGTGTTTCTGGATGTTTCAGACTGAAGCTGGCGTCAGCATGAGAGCACCCCGTGGCTACGTCGTGGCCATTCCGCGAGCAATCATGGCAGTCGCTCCCCACCGGAAGTCTGCAGGAGTCGGGGGCCTCGGTAACTCTTGTAGAATCTTCAAGGCTGAGGGGACACTTTTGGGAATGGGGCTCATGCCATAGCAGTCAAGCGTCCGAGTTCCAGGGTTGCCCAGAGCCATCCTTGCAGGCCAGGCCCAAGTCTGTGGAGTCGACCGCCATTTCCTGAGCTCCGTGGCAGCCGCCTGTCGCTGTATCGGAAGAGTGGGTGCAATTCAGCCGGATGGCGGGTGAGACGGTGTAATAGCAAGAGCAGGCGTAATTCAGCTGGCCGAGCGAGGCACTGTGCCGCAGGAGCAGGCGCAACTCAGCTGGCCGAGTGAAGCGCTGGGGTGTAGCTAAGAAACCTCCACCTGGTGAGGTGGGAGAGGCTCGTTCGCGCCGCCTTTCCCTTCCAGTGCACCCCACGCCGTCTCCTGGCGCAGGTATATGTGATGGTCGGACCAGGGCACCGCAGGACGTGTCTTCAGGTCAAACGGATTGTGGGACAAGGTCCAGAATGGAAAAGGCATCAAAAGGCAAGAAGTTCCGCCTGACCCCGGGAGCCGGCCGCCTATGTCGGGGGCGATCTCAGGCCATACCAGGGGAACAAGACTTGGGGAGGGGGCAGGAGCCAAGCGCCCCCTCCGAGTCCGCATTTCTTGGACCCTGAAGTATGGCACTCAACATCCAGAACTTATGACATTTGTGCAAGGCAGGGACATCGAAGCCTCTCAGGGACCAAGCATATCCAGAGTCCTTCCTACAGAAGGTGGTGGGGGTGGCGGCATTAGCAAGGCATCCCCCCACACAACTTGTCGGACCCTGAAGTATGGCACTCAACATCCAGAACTTATGACATTTGTGCAAGGCAGGGACATCGAAGCCTCTCAGGGACCAAGCATATCCAGAGTCCTTCCTACAGAAGGTGGTGGGGGTGGCGGCATTAGCAAGGCATCCCCCCACACAACTTGTCGGACCCTGAAGTATGGCACTCAACATCCAGAACTTATGACATCTGTGCAAGGTAGGGACATCGAAGCCTCTCAGGGACCAAGCAAATCCGGAGTCCTTCCTACAGAAGGTGGTGGGGGTGGCGGCATTAGCAAGGCATCCCCCCACACAACTTGTCGGACATCACCTCAGGATGTACTGGGTGTTCAATTTCAGAATTGAAACTACTAAGAAGCAATTAGAAGTGTTGTTTTCATGTTGCAGCAGGCTGCCATGTAAATAGTTATTTAATAAAACGTTTTATCCTGTTACTTTGCTGGTGTGTTGTATATATTTATAATATTTGCATAGTGTTTGTCGTTATTTTGGGCGGGGTGGGCGGCGGAGCCGAGCTGTGTTGCAGCCATCATGGCGTCGAGCTCGGTTCCTCTCTCTAGTTTCATGTTTTTCTAACGATTTATATGTTATAGTTTGCTAGCACGATACAGCGGATAGTCCGCATTTTATATATATGTCCTTTTTATTAGGGGGGTCCTCCGGTGGAGTCGGACGATCTACCTGTAATAAACGGTCCGGGTTGAACCAACTACCAACAAACTGGGCAGAGATAGGCATGACGGGTTACAAAGGGGACAAAAGTGTGCACTATCTATCCTTCACTATCTGCAAAAACTAAACAGAGTATTGCGACTCTGTGCTTATTTGTGAACAGAGAATGACCCAAAGAGAACCAATTTCGAACAATCATAGGCTATTGGCAGTGGGCAGAGAGGCCATGACACAGAAAATGGCTGTTACTTACGTGCATGATGGGGCCTAAAAGGGACTAGATGGCGTGGCCACTGTTTCGCGACTTTCACTTTACTTTTAACAATGGCTGTGGTGAACATAAATGAACGCCGCTTAAGTATACCTATTTTTTGTCATTTTCCACAAAAAAGCTTTTGATATTTGCTATTAAAAAACCAAAGAAAATCACTGAAAAAACCATAGGTTATAGACCATATATAGTTAAATATCTGAAGTCCATCTCTGCGCTCGATGGAGATACAGGTCGTCGATCAGAAGATGTGCTGGCCACCTCTAATGGTAATAGCGTGGCCAGGGCTCTTGTCGTTGCCTCTGCAAATTGCAGAGGGTGCACTTGTTTGACATGCCGCACCATGGTATGTATGGAAAAGGAATATTTTTTCTGCTGGATTTCTTCTTGAGAGAACCAAGTCACATATCGTGCAGGTTACTTTTGGTGCATTCGCTTTCTTTTGATCTTCAGGATAAGTGAAAAATTGCCAGATGAAAGATTTATTTTTTCTTATTAAAGGTAGTCGATCATTTTGGTCAGATTCGGAAGATGAATGAGATACGGTAGACATTTCACCAAAGTCTTCCGAAAGATGTAGGACGTTGTTCTCTCTTGAGAGTAGAAAAGATAGTGAGGGAAGTGGGTGGAGTGCTGCGTGTAAATTCCAGAATTGAAACTTTTAAGAACCAATTGAAAGTGTTTTCATGTTGCAGCAGGCTGCCATGTAAATAGTTATTTAATAAAACGTTTTACCCTGTTACTTTGCTGGTGTGTTGTATATCTTTATAATATTTGTCGTTATTTTGGGTGGGGTGGGCGGAGGAGCCGAGCTGTCTTGCAGCCATCATGGCGCCGAGCTCGGTTCCTCTCACTAGTTTCATATTTCTCATGAGGGGTTGTTCCTAATTTTTCTATTTTAGCGAGGTCAAAAAAAGATCCCATCAGTGGCCTACTGATTTTGCTCGATTCCTTTAGTTTTTTCTAACGATTTATATGTTATAGTTTGCTAGCACGATACAGCGGCTAGTCCGCATTTTATATATATGTCCTTTTTATTAGGGGTGTCCTCCGGTGGAGTCGGACGATCTACCTTTAATAAACGGTCCGGGTTGAACCAACTATCATCCTGATTTTGTATATCTTCTGAGCTGGATTTAAGCACACAATTGTTAAAGTATGAAACGTTTTATATTTCTGAAAAAAATACCAAGGTGTGTACATCCGGTAACGCACGAAAGTTTAAAAAGACATTCGGCTCCTTTTACTGAAAAGTTTCATAAGAATAAAAAAAGAAGTCTAGGTACAGTCTCTTTGACGTACTATAAGTTCTTTGAGGGGTGTATGAAGAAATTCAATAAGTTCAAATTGCAAAGTTTTCACGAAATATATAGGCAGGTGCGCGCACTCGGTCGCGCACGAAAGCCTGGAAATGCGATATCCATTTTATTGACAACTGTTGCCGAGAGTGCGCACACCGGGTCGCGCACGAAAGTTTAGTAAGGCTATTTTTATTTACAGACAAATTTTAATGTGTTTAAAAAAAGGCAAGGTACAGACTTTCGAATTCTGTATCGCTTTACAAGGAGTCTCTATGCAACTTGAACAGTAAAGAAAACGGCTTGTTTTCGAAAAAAATATTGCCAGAACTTTATTGACAAAAGTATAGGTTGCATACACGACATTTTTCTGAATTAGCATTTTAAAAACCAATGAAATTCACAGAAAAAACCATAGGTTTTACACACGTTATAGTTAGGAAGTAGCATTTAAAAAACCTATGAAATTCACTGAAAAAATCATAGGTTTGACACGTTATAGTTAGCTGGAAATTTTACTGATATAAAACCAATGAAATTCCACGTTATAGTTAGTTGAACTCACTATAACTTGCGCGTGCAATGCACTGCTGATGACGTCACATATTACATCACTCATGACATGGTCAGTGACATCACTCATGACACCATCCAGTGAATATGTGTCTTTCTGGAAAATAAATATTAGTGAGTAATGTTTAAATATTTAAATATATATATTAGTGTTTCACTTTGTGTATAAGTGGCTACATGTGTTGGTAAGTAGCTACATGCGTATGTATATGGGTTATTAGATGTTTCTCTTAGTATCTGTATGAGTGTCTATATGGTTTGGTGGGGGTATTACTTAGCACATAGATGCATGAGTGACTGACTCTCTGTTTGTATGTGTTTTGAAGACAGCATATGTGCAGGACTGTATGGGTGGATGAGTGTGTATATGTGTTTGTTAGTGAGTGAATGACTGTCTCACTAGTGTCTTTATCAGTAACAACATATGTTTTAATCTAGTATATGTGAATATTGATGTATATAAGTGAGTATATGTGAGAGTAAGAGATTGTAAGAGTTCCTGTTTAAATAAGTATGTGTTTCTATAAGTGATTGTTTAAGAGAATAAATATGTGTAATTTTCAATAGAAGTAAGGTGGAAGTGTGTGTATAACTCTATATTCAAATAAATGGATGTTCAATAATTTATTTGCACGTGTGAGTATGTGTGTGAGTAACTTTTGGATGACTGTCTGTGTGTAACAGGATGTATAGGTGTATCACTTCATATGATGAGTGAGTATATGTATGAGTGACTATATAGAACTGTTGGTGAATGAGTGGATGTGTATATAGATGGTGGAATTACTGAATTACTTGTTGTAACTGATATGGGTATCTCCATTTTTTTTTAAATTTCAGTTTCTATTTTTGAATATGTGTTTCAAGGGTTACATTACACTGAAATTAGGTCTGTTACTCTGTCACAAGGATGGTGTCATCAGTGATGTCATGAGTGATGTAATATGTGACGTCATCAGCAGTGCATTGCACGCGCAAGTTATAGTGAGTCCAACTAACTATAACGTGGAATTTCATTGGTTTTATATCAGTAAAATTTCCAGCTAACTATAACATGTGTCAAACCTATGGTTTTTTCAGTGAATATATATATATATATATATATATATATATATATATATATATATATATATATATATATATATATATATATATATATTTAGAGTTTGTTTGTAAAAAGTACTTCATTGAACACAAGAGTAAATACTACACACAGACTAACAAATAGGTGCAGGCTGGTAGCTGGGTCTAGTTCGCCCTATATAAAACACATATATATATATATATATTCACTGAAAAAAACATAGGTTATAGACCATATATAGTTAGGAATTAGCATTTACAAAACCTTATTTTACTCACACAAACCCATTGAAATTCGCATATATAGTTAGTTACACTAACTATATATAGTTAGTTACACTAACTATATATCGCGCACCCGCAATCCACTGCTGATGATGTCACATATTACATCATTCATGACATGGTCAGTGACATCACTGATGACATCACTGATGACATCTCAAATGACATCACTGATGACATCACTGATGACATCTCAAATAACATCACTGATGACATCTCAAATGACATCACTGATGACATCACTGATGACATCTCATTTGACATTACTGATCACATCACTGATGATATCATTCATGTGATAATACGATGAACCTCTTCAGACTCTAATATAACCTTAGATACAATCAGTGTAAACGGACACTCACAGACTGTCACAGACTGTCACTCATCCATGGAGTTACTCACACACCTAGTCAGTCATGCAATGATGAATGAATGATGAATGAATGAATGAATGAATGATTACCCATTTCTATAGGTCATGGTTACCCTGAGGCATCCCAGTGCTTACGTGGTCCAGTCATCACCATTAATTTTAGCAGAATAGGAAGGTTTTCAGCATTTTTCTAAACCTGAGATGGTTCTCCTCCAGGCGGATAGCATCTGGAAGATTATTCCAAAGCTTTGCAGCCTGTAGAGAGAAACGTCTGCCCCCGGTGCGCGATCTCCTGATCCTGGGGATTGCCAGTAGATTCTTATTGCTGGATCTCAGGGTTCTGCATGTTTGATAAGGAGTAAACAAGGGTGCCAGAATGTCTGCTCCGGAGTTATGCAGGGCTTTATGAGCAATAGTCATTGCTTTAAATTCAATTCTTTGTTGCACAGGCAACCAGTGTAGTTGCTTCAATGCTGGTTTGGCAGAGGTTCTGCGTGGGATATTTAGTAGCATTCGGGCAGCACAGTTTTGGATGGTCTGAAGGATCTTGATTGTCCCTTTAGGGGCACCTAGATAGACTGCCTTGGAGTAGTCTAATCGTGATAGTATCAGGGATTGTACTAGGATCCTTCTAGCCTCAAAGGGAAGTAATCCTAGGATCTTTCTGAGTGCTCTCATGAGGGCATAACCAGTCCCTGCTACCTTCCGGGCTTGGACCTGAAAGTTGAGGGCTGGATCCAGCCACACTCCCAGGCTTTTAATTTGCTCCTTGGGGGTTGGAGGCTGCCCCAGGGAATCCGGCCACCACATATCCACAGAGGTAGGTGGTTTATGTCCTAGAATCATGACCTCTGTTTTAGCTCCATTAAGCTTCAAAAAGGAGTCATTCATCCATTCCTGGACTTTGCTAAGACAAGAGGAGAGATTGTTATAAGTCGTCTCCTGCCCAGACAAGGAGATGATAAGCTGAGTATCATCAGCATATGTTACCAATTGTACTCCCCAAGGTTGCACCACCTCAGCCAAAGGTCTCATGTAAATATTAAATAGGGTCGGGCTGAGGGATGACCCCTGGGGAACACCACATTGGAGCTGTATTGGGGCTGAAACTATATCATCCTCAAACACTGAGAAAGTCCGATTGGAAAGAAAAGAGCTAAGCCAGTTCAGGGCGGTCCCAGTGATACCTACATCACTCAATCTCTGAATGAGAATCATGTGATTAATGGTATCAAAGGCCGCACTGAGGTCTAATAATAGTATGGCCGCGCATTTCCCTTCGTCCAGAATCTTTCTGGTTTCCTCAATTACTGCCACAAGGGACGTTTCAGTACCCTGTTTACATCTAAACCCGGTCTGGGTGTAGTGCAGCAGATTATTAGCTTCAATGAAGGTAGATAGAAGAGAGTTGACATGTTTTTCAGCAATCTTGCTAACAGTTGGCAACAAGGAAATAGGGCGATAGTTGGAGCAATCGTCGGGGTTAAGGTTGGGCTTTTTTAATAACGCTCTTACTCTTGCTTGTTTCCACATAGGTGGAACTACCCCAGTGGTCAAGGATGTATTAATCACATCCTGTATCACGGGGGCCACTGTGTCTGAGACAAGCTTGAGGATGGTAGGTGGGGCTACACCACTAGGTGACCCAGATTTCAGATTGCCCAAAAGCAATTGGGCCTTGTCGCCCTCCAGGGGAGAGAATTCATTAAGCGTAGGTAGGTCTTGTACCAGGGGGGGGTTGGACCTATTGCAGTCACCTGTGGCAGTCACCTGAAAGGATGCATAGATGTTTGCAACCTTTGTGGCAAAGAAATTTGCCAAGTCCCTGCAGCGCGGGAGTGCCATAGTTGAGTCCATAACGGGGGTGGGAGGGGTAACCAAAGCTTTAAAAAAGAATCAATCACACCTCCATTTCCTCAACTATACAGTTATACACACCTTACTTATTCAAACATATACTAACACATATTTACTCTCTTATACAATCCCTGATACAAGTTCACAATGATCCATACAGCCACTCACACATTCACTAGCTCTTATGCACAGTTATTTATATATGTCAACTCTCACATGTACTGTGTTTTACATATGTACTTACTTTGACATGTAGCACTGAGATATCATTCACTCACCAATACACTCATGCACACAGTCAACCGCCCATACAGCTGTTTCCACATGCACTTTTGAACCCATACATCTAGTGAATCAACTGCTCACACATCTATGCACAGAGTCATACACCTCCCAGCCACCCACACACACACACTCAGTCTCCCATACAAATACTTGGGCAACCAATCAATAACCCATATAGTTACTCATATAGCTACTGATCAACACATGCAGCAGTTTACAGAACAACAGACATAATGATGCACAAATTAAGACAGTTTAGTCACTAACCCATGCACTCAGTGAGACACATTTAATCACTCACTCATACAGTCAGTCATGCACCTACTAAATCCTTCATCCAGACACTTATACATCCACTCATTCTTCAATATGTAAGACATATTTTAACTTTACAGAAACATACAGTCACTGGATGTTGTCATCAGTGATGTCATCAGTGATGTCACTGACCATGTCATGAATGGTGTAATATGTGACATCATCAGCAGTGGATTGCGGGTGCGCAATATATAGTTAGTGCAAATAACTATATATGGGAATTTCAATGGTTATGTGTGAGTAAAATAAGGTTTTGTAAATGCTTATTCCTAACTATATATGGTCTATAACCTATGGTTTTTTCAGTGAATATATATATATATATATATATATATATATATATATATATATATATATATATATATATATATATATATATATATATAATTTCTATGGCAAAATGAAACCCCTCATTTTGTTCCTTTTCAAATTAAATGTATTAAGTGTTACCACTTTATTCCAATCAAGGTGACTTCAGGTGTGCCATACTTTTGTCATAAGTAAGACTGTTAGCGTTCTAGTTGTTCTTTAGAACACTCTTGGACATTCTGTCATTGGGCTATAGTTGGGCTACATCTGGCTGATATTTGGGCTACATTTGTTATTTTTTGTCTCTGGTGGCCATCTTTGGGCTACATTGGGCTACATTTGGGCTCTAACATATATATAGCCCAATGTAGCCCAATATATGTTTTTTAAAGTAAATTTTCGGAAAAACCACTGGAGCATATATCTTGAGACATAGCAAAGGCACATCGGGGTACCAGTCCCTACAATTTTGCCAAGTTTGGTGGAAATCCATTCAGCCGTTCGGGCTAAAAGTGAGTCCAACCGCCCTATGGAAAACTCAATGTTAAAAACACGTTTTGGGACCCCCCTTTTATCTCGGCCCCCGCTTGACGAAACCCCCCCAAACTTTCAGGGGACGCTCAGAAACAAAGTCAGCCAATTCCGTCCATCAACGCCAAAGTTATTCAACATAGAATTTTCAGAAATCCCTATTAAAAAAAATCCTAACTATATATACCTACTGGCGACCGCCAGTAGGTAATATATATATATATATATATATATATATATATATATATTCCAGCAGCCCCTCCACACGAGAGGGTAAATGAGTCGCAACCTTAGTCAGTTTTAAAAATGCATTTATTTTTCTTTTCAAAAGCGGCATGGTTCTGTTTGGCTCCAATGCATTTCGCTCACCACTGTGAGCTTCGTCAGGGAGAAGGCGCAGCAGGAAAGGGTGATTACAGCTCACACACACGGCCAGGAGTGTGTCGGTGCTTCCGTTTGTTTGATGTAAATATATAATTTACCGTCGTAATTTCTATGCAGATAAGTACTTAATTAATAATAACTCAATCGGAAAGAAAGAAGACAGAGTCCGTGGTGTTAGAGTTCTTAGGGGTTTTATTCCTTAAAAAGGAATGGTCAAGACCAGGATATCATGTTCTTCCCACCACAGGGGTGGAAGAAGGGATAGAGCACCGTTTTATTAACAATACATAGCTTATATACTTATTTTACATCATTGGAAGTAATAGAGTAGGCGTAACAGCTGAGAGTAGACAAGATAACAGCACCCACGTGTTACTAGTGCGTAATCAGAAGGCGTGGTCTAGGCGTAACTGAAGGTGTGTGCTAGAAACGTCACAGATAGGTGTCACAAAGGGGTGGCACTAAGCAGAAAGTTGCAATGTCAGCAGAAATCAGAGGCTTGGATGCGCGCGCAGCTGCATGACGTGTGATTGACGTGAAACTGGAGGGTGCAGGGGGTTTGACATTTGCACTGACGGAAAGAGACAGAAGTCTGGCATGTCAGATCAACTTGTGCTTCTATCATATCTGATATCTGGTGTTTAGGAACTGAGCTATCTGGGCGGAAAGGTCTCTGGGGCAGAAGCTATTCTATACTGACTGTGAGTGCGTGTATAAGCGCCTGAGTGTCTGCATGAGAAGCGTGGGGGCATGGGCCTTCCATGGGAGCATGGTAACAGAGGCTATGAATTACTTGCATGGGGACAGGCCGGCCCTTTGGCTCTGCAGCTGGGGAATGTTTACTGAGGCTAGTAGGCAGGAATGTATTTTCGAGGAGCGGAACAGATAACTCGAAGGTTGTAGTCAGTCTTGGCAGGCAGCAGGCTGAGCTAAGCGTGGTGGGCCGCGCTAGAAGTAAGGCAAAGTTCACGGGTACAGAGGCAGCCTGGGCTGAGGCTTTCAGAGTCAGGAGGAAGGAAAAGGCTCGATGGCAGAGATTCTGGGCCTACTTTGCCAGAGCTGAAAAACATGTAGAGTACACTACAAAAAGACATTGGCATAGTATACTTAGGAACGGGCTATCCAACCCATTCAGGGTGGGTCTGAAAGAGGACATGTTAACGTTGGACGCAAATGTATTTGCGTCTTCATAGCTGGCACAGGAGGGAAGTTACATGCACTTTAACTCGTACATGGAGACGGTGGGGTACACGCTAGGGAACACAACTTGACCAAAATTTATATTTCCTCATGTTAACCCCTTGTTGGGTACCGCATTTCAGCTGTTCTTTTCAATGCTGCATGCTGGGCCATGTGGTTTACTGCAGCCTTCCGTGCGTGTTGATTTGAATTTTGCGCCTTCAATGCCACCCGGAAAAACCCTGACAATGTCCTTTTCTAACATCATCTGGGACCCTACCATAGTCCAGTCTATGGGAGCACCTCACGCCCTTCGTGCTTCACACGTTCAGCAAGGCGGTCCAAGTTCGGGTGTGAATGGCGCTCTTTGAGGGCGGTGCGTTTCTCTTGGGCCGGACCTTGGCCCATATGTATTCCAGCAGCCCCTCCACACGAGAGGGTAAATGAGTCGCAACCGTAGTCCAGTTTTAAAAATGCATTTATTTTTCTTTTCAAAAGCGGCATGGTTCTGTTTGGCTCCAATGCATTTCGCTCACCACTGTGAGCTTCGTCATATATATATAAAATTATTTACTCTTTTCTATATATATATATATATATATATATAAGTATGTATATATATATATATATATATATATATATATATATATATATGAGTAAATACTTTACTCTTGTTTGCCCTAGTATTTTCGAACACAGATTTCGCACAGAGGACATGTCTCTGCTTCCACTGCCTACATCTCCGGACTTTATGGGGTTTGATCTCTTCTTGATCTTATGTTTATTACATTGTCTCAGCTTAGGAACTCATACTTTTACAATGGATATTTCTTCACACCCCAACAAGTTGGGTGCACTAGTTATAAAGTGACCAAACCTGCTTTTGGCACTAGAAGAAGTGGTCTTGCATGCTCCACCTTTCAGGCCTACGAGTTTTATAATTTACTATATCTCTACATCAAGAAATCATTCTTGCATTCTTGTTACGGGTTCCATCCAGTACTAAGGAAAGCGATTGTCATTTGTCATATTTTTATAGTACTATCAGGTTCAATTCAGTGTAAATTGTTCCTTTTATGGCTTCTGATTCGTCATGTGTTACTTTTTCCCAAGCCATATGGGAAAAAAACCCTAAAGCTTGATGCGTCTCTGGTATTGGGCTTGGTTAAGTGAACCTTCCACTTTTAATCCACTGTTGCTCTACCTACAGGATGATGAATAAGGTGGCTCTTTCTTTCTTTGCCTATTAAGTGATTTTTGTAGCTGCATCCTCGTTGACTTTTGGGTCTGCTGTGTTGGCCTCGCTCTAATTCCATAGTGGTTGTAGTTTGGATATTCAAAACTTTGTGCACGGTGCCTTTGACTTTGTGTGTTTTTTGTGTGTGTGTTTTTTTTCCACTTCATACAGCTTCAAATGATAAAGATATCGTTGTGGTAGAAGGACAAAGTGGTAATGCTCAAATTACTTACTTATAATCTTTAGTAGAAAGAGTTTCACTCTACCTACTCACAGTCCTACTACTCTCCTGTTCTATATGTAGTAAGTAGGGTGGCACATTGGTCCTATACGCACTACCTGTCAAACTCCAGGTTGATTGTGGAAGATTAGCCTTCGTATTCCTCAACTGAGGAAGGGAGAAGTTAAGGTTTTTCATCTAGTCCCCACCGTCACATGTCTTTAATTTCTATATTTCTTTTTAACTGGGGCAGTTTTTTGCCCACAAATAATAAGGATTGCGGCAAGGAAGAAGAGGCTCAACCTAATGAAGGAGAGGGCTGAATGTAATGAAGAATACTGGTAGGTCACCTAGGGGCACATGCATCATTGTAGAATTTGCATTTCCTAAATTGCGAAAATTAAGGAATCGCAATTTAGGAATTGCAAAATCCTATGCATCAAGAAATCCTAAATTTTTTTAGGATTTCTTAATTTTCGGAATTTGCAATTCCTTAATTGCGAATCGCAATTAAGGAATGGCATTACATTGATTCCTATGGGCCTAGAGGCCCATAGGAATCAATGCCGTTTTGCATTTCTATTTTTGGGAATTCGCAATTTGTTGATGCATTGCAAGGGTGCAGAGGGGGGTCCAAAGGACCCCCCCCCCCTGCACCCCTGAAATGTATTTTAAAGTGCATGTTTCACACACACATGTCCTAAGGACATGTGTGTCTGTAACATGACAATTTCCAAAATGCATTTTTGTGCTTTTTTTCAGAATTTCGCAAATTAACACGAGGGTCAACCTCGTGTTAATTTGCACTTCCTATTTCAAAATTCGCATTTTAAAAAAAATTGATGCATTGCATTTAAGGAATCGCACAAATGAGATTCCTTAAATGCATTTGCATTTTTAGGAAATGCAAAAAAAAGCGAATTTTGAAAAATTGTTTCATGCATCCCAAAAACGTATTTAGGAAGCGTAAACGGCCGAATTTACCGATTCGCACCGTTTGCACTTCCTAAATAGGTTGATGCATGTGCCCCAGAGATTCTGCAATACGCTTTTATAAGAGGCATACCATTTGATCACACCACACCATTGCTACATCTACATTGGTTGTTTTTAGAATTTTGGAATTTATTATTTCTATAGCCAAAGTGGGTGTCAGATGTTCATTCTGTACAGATATCTTAAAGATTATTAACATTTGAGGTGCTTGTGGTTCTAAATTCTTTAAAAGGCTATTGATTTGGCTCTGTCCTTTTATTAAAGCTACAATTCAGACATATATTTATTGCTGGCTCCGTCTGCCATCTTATGAACCAGGGCATGGCTATTAGTGCAGGTATTTGTCACTTAAAATAGTTTTCTAACGACCATAATATCAGCTGGATGAATAAATAAGCTGCAAATGTTGTAGGGGCTGGGAGATTTTACTCGCATAATGTCTTATAAAGAACAGGCTAAGACTTTGCATGAAAATGCAATTTTTGCCAAAGTGTGTTGCAGAGTTTTATCTAAATCATTATATTCAACTTTGTTTTCTGCCACCTGTATATCTATCTAAAGCCGAGGGGAGAATAGGCAGATGTGGTCGAAATAGGGCCCCAAGTCACTGAATGACATAAATAATCAGTTTTTTGTTGGTGGTGATTCTTCCAAGTTAGTGTAGTTATCCAAGCAAATAATTTCTCAGTGGATAGTGACTTCCAGCACTTGTAACGATGGAACGACAACCGGGCGCCGCAGAAGGACTACAGGTCCAAGGAGGAACCAGATCGACAGTTTCGGTCTTTTTCTCTGCCAGGCGACCCAAGGAGGCTTTGAACAGCTAAATACTGTCAAAGCGAGAGGGAATCCCCTTCTCACCCATATAGCACCTTAGTGCGTGCTACACATAAAATCTAAAAACACTCACTGTAAATTAATTTTATAACACAACACATACTCACTTGGTCCTGAGGAAAGCCTGTTTTAAATTAAGAAAGGCCAGGCTGAAACATGTAGACCACACAGGACACTGGAGGTCATAATCCATACTCCACCGTGTCCGTCTGCCTTTTAATGTGCCAACAGATACCCAGTTTTATTAAAATAGTTTTTACCCTCGGGTGCTGGGACTTTTGTATGTCTTTTTAATCTTCACCTTCACACTCACCACATTGCACACTCAGTAATTATACCAGCTCCGCAGTAATCTGGCGTCGAAGCACACCCGGGGCACGTTAGGTGCCACTGTGGTGGGCCCGATGATGAAGCATGCCACCAACTAGGTTGGTGGGTGAGGGCTTTCTAATAAAACCTACTGGTTTTCCTTGACATACGTACTCCATTGAGTCTTATCTGTAAAAACTTAGCTAGTCTTTCTTGATTTTTGATATATAAAAGTGGGGATTCAGACTAGCTTATCTAGTCCTCCCTCTCTCCTTTGATTTAGTGATATTAAATAGATTTGTAAGGAAGTATTTCTGCCGTCACCGCACAAGGCTCCTGAACATTATTTCCTTATCACTGGGTGGGAGGACGTTGTTTTAGCACAGCTTATGGTAATGCATAATGTTATGTGAGATATCAGAGTTTTCTCGTTCGAGATCCTTAGCAGTTGCTGGGGGACATTTTCAAAGCGTAACAACTCTGTAGAGGATATAATATGTTTTAGAAAAGGAAGTTACCTACTGTTCATGTTTATTTAAAATAATTGATATTTATTTGTTTATTTATATAGAAGCTTATATAGCGCACAGCTACCCCCGACGGGGGCGTCCCGGCGCTTGGACAGGCAAAGGAAGGAGTGGACTCAGTGGAATTTAGTCGCTGGAGGAGAGCCAAGTCTTAAGGTCTCGGCGGAAGATGGTTTTTGAGTTAGTAAGTTGTAGTGTCAGGGGTAGGCTATTCCAGATTTTGGGGGCGGCCACCGCAAAGGCTCTGTCTTGCGCGTCGAAATGGGGGGCTTGATAAGGAGTCGCAGATGGTTGGATTTAACAGCCCGGTTAGATTGGGCAGCCTTAGCTGAGCTCTCAGATAGGCCGGGACTGTATACCGTAGTGCTCTAAAGACTAAGACCATAGATTTAAATTGGATGCGTTTAGCCACTGGGAGCCAGTGTAGCTTCTTCAGATGGGGGGAGATCGAGTGACAGAAAGGGATATTACGCGTTCTGGACCGTCTGCAAATGTCTAATCAGGAAGGCCGGAGCCCCTCCGTACAGACTATTTGCGTAGTCTAAATGGGAGGTGATAAGTGTGTGAATAACGGTCCAACGTGAGTTCTGAGGGAGGAAGGGGAATATTTTCCGGATCATGTGGAGTTTTCCAAAACAGGCTGCCGGTACTTGGTCAATTTGATTTTTACATGAAAGTTCAGTGTTGAATCTGACCCCTAGCTTTTTCAGATAGGGGGAGATCGAGTGACGGAAAGGGATATTACACGTTCTGGACCGTCTGCAAACGTCTAATCAGGAAGGCCCGAGCCCCTACGTACAGACTATTTGCATAGTCTAAATTTGAGGTGATAAGTGCGTGAACAACGGTCCAACGTGAGTTCTGAGGGAGGAAGGGGAATATTTTCCAGATCATGTGGAGTTTTCCAAAACAGGCTGCTGGTACTTGGTCAATTTGATTTTTACATGAAAGTTCTGTGTTGAGTCTGACCCCTAGGTTCCTAGCCGATGTCACAGGTTCAGGAGGTGGGGACAATTCTGAAGGCCACCAAAGGGAAGAAGGGGGAGTGCTGGATTGGTTAAAGAATAGCACCTCCCTTTTATCAGAATTGAGCTTGAGGGTGTTGAGGGCCATCCAGGAAGAGATGTTGCGCAGGCAACGTTGAAAGTTAGAGAAGGTAGCTTTGGAGCGGTCCCTGAATGAGAACACTAATTGGGTGTCGTCAGCGAAGCATGATCACACAGACTCAGCAGGCTTCAACTACTTGAGCTAGGGGGATAGGTAAACGTTAAAAGGTAAAGGGCTAAGTGCGGAGCCCTGTGGGACACCTCAAGTCAGCTGTTTCTCACTGGAGACAAAAGGCTGCAGGGAGACTAATTGAGAGTGGTTAGTTAAGAATGATGTGAACCAGGATGGAGGCGGGCCTTGGATCCAGAGGCTGAATAGTCTCCCTACCAAGATGTCATGGGAAACCGTATTGAATGCTGCAGACAAGTCAAGACGCACTAGCATAGCTGTCTCGCCTATGTCTATGCATTTGCCGATGTTTTCCGACACCTCCAACAGTGCAGTCTCGGTGCTAAAGTCTGGTCTGAAGCTGGACTGAGAGTCATGAAGGAGGTGGTTGGCTTCAAGATAGGTTGCAAGTTGCTCCTCGACTATTTTTTCAAGAACCTTCGCCGGTTTAGGTGGAAGGGAGATTTTGGTGATAGTTTTTAAAAATCGGAGGGTCTGCATCAGTTTTAAAAAAAATAGGTATCAGCTTGGCCTGTTTCCAGGCAGAGGGAAAGGTGCCGGACTGTAGTGAAGTATTCCAGATGGAAGTCAGCGGAGAAATAATAAGGGGGGCAACTAAGCTAAAAAGTGACGCAGGGCAGAGGTCCATAGGCTAACCAGATTTGCAGGAGAGCCATTTTTGAAGAGCAGCTTCGTCGGAGATCATGGAAAAGGAGGTGAAAGAGTAGTCATTGGAAGGTTCTGTGCTAAGTTCAGGGTGTTGCAAGGAGGGGTTGAAGGTAGAGTATTTTATCGTGAAAAACTTTAAAGTCAGTCGCAGAGCTCCTGAGTGGGGGGGTTTCTACTGGATAAGGCGTCAGGCTTAACAAAACCTTTTACAATTTTAAAAAGGGTTTTGGATGAGTTGCTGCCCGAGTTGATCTTTTTAGCATAGAAGTCTTTCATTTCAGCACGCTTTAATCTGTGAAAGTTCTTGATAGCAGCTCTATAGGTGGCTTTTTCCTCTATACTATAGGTGAGTCTCCAGCTTTGCTCCAGTTGTTTGCACTGGCTTTTAGCGGCATGTAGTGCGGAGGTGAACCATGGGGCGGAAGATTTAAGTCTGGAGGAGATAAGAGGTCGGATAGTGGTAACCTTGTCAAGTTCAGAGGAGAGGCAGGCGTTGAAGCCGGTAACATCAGGATCCACGTCCCCACTAACCCAAGGTAGAAAGTTGCCTAGGGCAGAGGCACGGGTGGAGCAGGTGACCTTGCACCATTTTCTGTAGTGCTACCATGGAGATGGGGGGGTGCGGGTTAGGAGTGAGATGAAATTAAATATAAAAGGGATCAGAAAGTGGTCTGACCAGGGGAGCGGCAAGGGAGTGGTAGTGAGAAGTTTGGAGTTGTTCATAAACAGCAAAGCTAGAGTGTGGCCTGCCCGATGGGTGGGACCTTTCACCCTTTGCTTAAGATTAAGGCCATTCATAATTTCTAGAAGATACTGAAACTGAACTTTCTCTGCACATCCTGTATTTTTAGCCTGCCCGCCTTTCTTTGGTTACTTCCCATTGGTCGTGGATGACTTCCTGACAAGAGGAATCAAAGAAAGTGAAAGAATGAGTGAGCCAGCACCATATTAAATATATTTCCAGTCAGTTCAGTACGGTAACCACATAAGGCTGTGGTTCACTTATGATTCTCTCCAGTTTGTTAAAGGTTTCTAGAGTTCCAATTTGGATAGCTAGGAATATCTAATAAGGTAAAATTGAGACATAGAAAGCACATGTTCATTAGCATTGAGGCTATTGAAAGTACTAAAAGTTTTCGTCTCCTTTACTTTGATGCCTCTCTTGAGCATCCCTGAACTGCTTCATCATTTCGAATTTGTCCCACAACTTGTCTCCGCGTTTGATTAAGACATAGCCAAAGTGTTTGAGAAACTAACAGATGTTATTTTAAATGAACATTTGTCTTAAGAGGTATATAATGGTGATGAGTAAAAATCAAGTATTAATTGTTT
Organism: Lissotriton vulgaris; assembly: GCF_964263255.1. Classification (NCBI taxonomy): domain Eukaryota; kingdom Metazoa; phylum Chordata; class Amphibia; order Caudata; family Salamandridae; genus Lissotriton; species Lissotriton vulgaris. Next base: position 421,026,536 of record NC_141687.1, read on the forward strand.
ATTAGATAATATCAACATATTTCATAACAGATTATTCTGTTGAAATAGCCTAGTATTAGTTGTCCAACTGTAATTGTCTTAGAAATTAACTCTTTCTTTGCCAGCAACTGAAGGCTATAAACTGTTTTCTTTACCTATGGACTATATTGTGTGGTGCTACTGGATTTGGTAAATTGTCAGCTCTGCTGTATTATTTCCATGATTTTCCATTGTGCTGTGCTTTACAAATCTTCAAAACAAATACATTAAATTGGCTGTCAGTGCTTGGTTTGGTGTCATATGTTGACTATAAAAATTGCACATGTGCATCAGATTGTTGTGACATTGAAATCATGCTTTGTTCACAGGAGAGAAATATTGCACTGCCGTCTCCAGAAGAAAGTGAGCCTTTACCTGAGCCTGAACAAGCAAGCGATACACAACAAGAAAATATTTTTCCAGATCAGCAGGAAGCTGGCTTAGCATTGACAGAAGACCTTGGCATACCAACACATTCAAGCAGTTTTCTACCTGTTTCTCAAGGGAGTGCCGTTATAACTTCAAAAGAAAATGTCCATGAAACTCAAGACGATGGTATACAAGCAGTCCAGAATGCAAGTGTTGTACTAACTCAAAAAGAAAGTACCCAACCAAATCAAGAAACTGCCCTGTCGGTTGAACAAGAAAGTCCCTTTCCAGCTCAATCACAAAGTGCCCTACCAATTCAGCAAGAAGATGCCTTACAACCTGATCAAGATGGTGGCCTACCAACTCGGCAAGAGAGTACCATACCAGTAAAAGAAGAAAGCAAACAATCAATTGATCAAGATAATGAGTTAAGAAGTTAACAAAACAGTTTCTATTAAGGTAATAACTTGTATTCAATTTAGGGGAATTCATGAAAAATCCCTGTTCACTTATATATCAAATGTCACTTCATAATGAGTCACTGAGATGGAAGTTTACATCGCATGTTCACCGTTTGTTTGGTCAAAGGTGTCATTAGATCATACATTTTGTTGACTACTGCATTAAATTAAAACACTATTTAAGTGCATAGGTGATAATTTACAGATCAGAGACTAAACAACTTAGAATATAAATAACCACCAAGCAGATATAAAGCTAAGGCTACAAAACAAACAACTTTGTTCGCCACCACTATTTACCAGTCATATCAGACCAACAGCATTATAATGCTGAGCTCCAGTATCCTGTTCATGAAAATAAATATTGCATTCTACTTTTCTTCAAATCGTTTGTGAAATCATGTTTTTTTAGTTTACATATTGAGTACACTTAAGGACAGTAGTGCACTGGTATGTGAATTAACTAACAAACTTTAGGTTTAAATCAATAAACATGTAAAAAAGACATCTTAAAGCCTGATGCACTAAAGGAGTTTATAGTCACAAAACCTACATGTACCAGAATTGCAAAACTCAAAGTCACAAACTACATTGTGTATCTCAAATGTATTTGAGAGGTGCAATGAACAAATTGTGATTCCTTATGAATTGTAGTAATAGGGGTGTGAAATGGATGCACGCATTCCTAGTAATTAACAATGAAATGCATCACCAGTTTGCTGTCAATGATCACTAGCCATTAATTGATCACAAACTATGAATTGGATAACAAAAACTGAAAGGGTATGGTATCCATTCAAAAAGTGAAAGCTATTGTAAAATCTCTGCCTGCATTAGGGAAATTGATTACATTGATTAATGTTCTCGATTAATAATAGTAACATGAAGATTCTCACTCAGAGAATATTTCCTATTTCGAGCATCACGTCTTTAGCCCTTAATGTTGTGAAATACATATTACACTCATAGGGCAGAGCATTTGGAAGGCTGTGCATTCGCAGGTTTGAGTTGGATATTAATAAATGATTCAGGTCTGTTTGCACCATCCACTCTGAAGGCTGATTCGAGGGCAAGGTTGATCTGTTCTACAATTGGATTTGGATGTGTATCTGCGGTGTGAACCTACCCAACCACATGACTTATTCACGGCACCATTTCATTCCCAGTCTTTGCATTCAAATATAGAAGATGTCCCAGATTATTATTCTTGGGTGGTATCAAACCACAAATAATTCCGATTTATACCAATATTAGAATTTGGAGTATCAATATTATTGTTTGTCTGAAAATACAGCTGCTCTAATTAGCACATTTGCTTTTGAGAATCAAATGGGACATACATTTAATTTTTTGAGATTACTTATTTTTGTGGTCAATCTAGCTGAGGCCTTCAAATTGGGACATTACCACTGTTTATTCCGTACTAGCAGTAAATAGCCTCGCTCATTCCCATGAACTCACCAATGGGCGGGCTGGTGCTACCCCTTTTTGTTCTTCCACCTCTGCGGACTATCTCGTTCGTCTGAGGGGCAAGAGAAATCTACTGGACGAGACAGATCTTTGGCATGCATCATCTCCTGTTCTCGAGATATGTAGATAAGAGCTTGAAAATCAGATTTTTGTATGCAAGCGCATATGTTGGTGGCTTAATACTTGCAACAAAGCTTACCAAATTAAGCTTGTGCACGAAATGGGGCAAATGGGTAGGCTAATAAAAGATTGCTAAAGTTCTGATTTTCATGGGAAAGGCCAACTAGTTATAATTACGCATGCTTCACATATTTTGTGTAGTTTCTGTAAGTAGACTTAGGGTGTTTGAAATGAAACCTGGGTACCTTTGCACACCTCTACACATTTTCAGGATTTGGCCACATTATATTCTGATATCTACACACAGTTAACAGGTGAAGTAATTTGTGGAATCAGCCAATAAATAGCAATATTGGCCACCCTATTTACTCATTGAATAAAGATGTTTTAAATAATGTGGCAGCTTTTTATTCCTAAGAATAAATCATTTTCTTTATTTGACTGACACAATGAGGTTCGTGTAATAGTGACTGTAGTATGAGGTATCTGAACATCAGAGATAGCAAGATGTTCATTTTAGTTACGTGAAGCAAATGTGAATGACATTTTATTTTAGGATCCTTCAATTTAGTTATGAATATAAATATATGTATTCCTTTAGACTTTTTGTTGATATCTTAGATTTTGATAGTCAAGTGGTGGTGATTAGTTAAAAGCACAATGTTATATCAACCTTTACCAGTTTAAAGTATATTAGGTTTGGACAATTTATAATAAAGGTCTTTATACCAATAACACCCTTGCTACGCAAGCAAACCATTCATACATTTTCTAATACCTGATCCTAATATAATGTATTAATAAAAAAATACACATAAGAACGACCTATTCAATTCTGCTATTCTTTACAATGTATGTATTTGTTTAATAACACATAATTGTGCTTCAAGTATTTAGCCTGCATTTAAAAGACTAAGGGCCATATGTAGGAAGCCTAATTGCGGTCGCAAATGCTGAAATTCACAGAATTTCAGCATTTGCAATCGCAATTAGGGCAGTGTGGTATGCAGCACACAAAAACCCACATGCAAAATAAGGAATTGCAAAATTTGTGATTCCTTATTTTGCAATTGCATTTAAGGAATTGCAAATAGTGATTCCTTAAATGCAATGTAGGAAGCACCCAAGTAGTGCAGATTTTGGCTTAAGGAATCGCAAAATACTACCAACTTCAGGTTGGTGGTAATTTGCGATTTCTTTGAAAAATGCACTTTTTGGCATTTTTCAAAGTGCCATGTGGGTCACATACATGTCCTTAGGGCATGTATGTGGGCCACATGTGCACACATGTTAATTTCAGGGGTGCAAAAGGGTGTCCTATTGACACCCTGGCAATCCCGAAATTGCATTCTCAATTTGCGATTCTCTAATTGAGAATCGCAAATTGGGAATGTTTTCCCATTCATTTCTATGGGCCTTCTAGCCCATAGGAATTAATGAGAAGGTATTCCTTATTTACGAATCTCAATTTGCGATTCGCAAATAAGTAATAATTGGGATTCGCAAAAATGTGCTAATCCTACCTACATTTTGTTTTGCGATTCTCTAATTGCGATTCTCCAAAAATCGCAATTTGAGAATCGCAAAACAAAAATTACCTACATAAGGCCCCATGGGCCTAAATTAGATCTTGGCAGACGGCTTACTCCATCACAACAGCGATACCTATTTTTCTGACCTTGTTTTCATTGTCTATAGGATTGTGGGCACTTTACCAGTCCTGATCAGTGCTAAAGTGCATATGCTCTCTGTATAAATTGTGACAATGGTTGGCTATTCATGATTGGCACATTTGATTTACTGGTAAGTCCCTGGTAAAGTGCACGGTGTGTGTCAGGGCCAGTAAATCAAATGCTACTAGTGAGCTTGTAGCACTGGTTTTGCCACCCACATGAGTCGCCCTGTAAATGTGTTGGAGAGAAAAGAGTAAATTGGGGAGAGGAGTTGGCCTAATGGCTAGGGCGGTCGACCTCGGAGCTGGGGAACCAGGTTTATGGTTTGGCAGTGATGCTCATCATCTTGTGATTCTCGGCAAATCACTTAATCTCCCAGTGCCTAACAAAAATGAATGTGTCCTTGTGTAGCGTAACTGGTGCTCGTGTAAAGCGCTCTGATACCTGATACCTTCGGGTTAAGTTTGTGCTATATAAAACTCTGTATAAAATATATATATATGTGTCTCAGACCTACCACTGTAGTGTCTGCATGCACATGTAAGGCATCCCTATGGTAGGCCCAGGTACCTCCACGGGCAGGGTGCAGTGTATGCGAAAGGAAGGACATGTACTGGTATGTGTGACATGTCCTGATTGTGAAATACTGTATATTTCGTTTTTCATGATTGAAAGGCTACCTGTCCCATAGGCTTATCATTGGGGTTGCACTGTAACATTATTACATGTGTAACTCGTAATAGGGACAATATAGAAAAACTGAATTTAGGCTCTCTGAACTCAAATTTTATTAATGCACTTTTTGGTAAAGCTGGTTTTTAAATCCTGTGTTTGAAAATAACACTTTTAGAAAGTGGACATTTTCTTCCTTTATCATTCTGTGTGCCTCTGGCTGTTTGTGCATTCAGTGTCTGGTGTTATATTTACAGGGAATGTGCATTCACTCTAGACAGTCACTGGGGGGTTGAGGTGTGCCCTGCTTTGCCTGGGTGACTCATTGCAGAGCTGAATACAGCTGCTCTGCATTTAGTGTTGTGAGAGTAGTTTTGCCTGCATCTAAATAGGCTGTGCCTCCTTTTTCACAATGCTGTCTTCGTCCCCTCTGGTCATGCTGCACCAGGGAGGACAGGACTCGTTTGGACTAGCTTCAGAGACCCTTACATTAAAGAGAACATTTTGGTGTATAAATATTACACCTAAAACCCCGAGACATTAGATTGCTCCAAAAAAACAAGTGAACCCTGCCAAGAAGAATGACTGTGTGAGGAGCGCTGCCTTTTCTGAGTGAGAGATAGATTGGCCTGCAGTTGCTGCTTCTGTCTGTGGTGGAGAAAAAGGACTGACTCTTTTTGCCCTGCTGCGCTGTCCTACTTGGAAAGAATCTCTAAAGGCTTGTGTGTGCTTGCTCCTGTTGGAAGCCTCAGGAATATCAAAGGCTTCATGGAAGAGATCTATGCCAGATTTAAAAGTAACCTGCCTGGAAAGAAAACTGCAGAACTGTGTGAGAAGCACTAGCCCTGATGCTTGTGGGGTGGGATGGCCTGCAGTTATTGCTCCTGTTTGGGGAGTAGGAGGAAGGCTGGATTGTTCTTCCGCCTGTTTATTTTAAAGGAGTGTGTGGAACGCTTTAGGGTGCTTCCCTCGCCATTTTTTAGTGACTAAAAAGTGAAAGCGCTTCTTATGCAGACCCAGCGCTTGGGAAGCGTGTTATGCCTTTTTCCTGCTGGTGAAAGGCAAACGCTACGAATACCTAAGGGATCAGCTCTTGGCAGATCCTCCTTTTGTACGTCGGGGAAAATGCTTCCTGCGGCTCAGGTTGGAAGCGCGTGGTGAGCCCTGACCTCAGGCCCAGAAACTAGCTTAGATCCTCAAAGGATTTCCCTGGCCTGCAGAGAGAAGCCACGGCGGCAAAGGGCCTCTGGCATCTCCCGAAGGACACTGTCTGAGCCGAGAGCGAGGTGGGCGGACTTGTAGCAGGGACCGGTGTTCCCCATTGCATCGCACTCAAGAGTGCGGTAAGCGCAAGGTATGTAGTTTTAAATTTTTTTTATTTGATGTTACTTATCCTGTCATCTGTCGACTTCCCCGACTGTCTCCCCGCCTGTCCAACTGCTCTTACCTGTGCCGGCCGCCACTGAGAATATCTAATACAATATTTAAAAGCATCTGTGGATTGTATATTTGAAAGAATACATCTCCTGTTCCTAAACCTTGGGAAGGAAAACTTCCTAAGGCTGCGCTTGGGTGTAATTGCGATTAAACTCCATCTTCCACCATGGTTAAGGAAAGGAGGAATTTTGACTTGTCGTCTATGCGGAAGCGGGAAGGAGGACATTATTCATATAATTTGCAACTGTCCCAACTTAAAGGATATAAGATGTACTTTGCTACGTCCCTTTTTCACGTATTACGGCAGGCAATGAAGCAGACGTCCAGCTTAACAGTCGGCTAACAAAATTTTTTGAAACGGTATCCAAGAGACTTAAAAACCTGTAGTTATCCGAAATACATTAAAGATAAGAGTACAAAGGGCTTCTGGAGGGAGCTTTTAAAAAACAAAAACTTTATAGTTGAACCAGTGGTTTGTTTTTTTACTTACTGCCCAAAGGTGGAATGCTTCTCATATGTAAAATTAACTTTATATCTTACTTTAGTTGCACTCGCACTTTAATTACCAAGCTTCTAACTTGAACAATGGACCTGGTTAAGCTGTGTTATCTGGCTTGGGAATTAATGGTAGTCATTGTCAGTTCCACACTACCTGAGATATAAGAACTTATGAGTACTGCTTTTAAAGCAGCTAATTGTATAACTTGGGAATATTTTATCGATGATCCTTTTTAATGTTGCTTTTAAATATAATAATTTGTGTACATTGGGAATTTTGTATTGTTATGTATTTGCAAAGATTTTAATTAATCAGGCAAAATAAACATTATCTTATCTGTTACTAAACCAATAAAAAGAAAAAACAATGAAATCAAGGTAGTGTATTCTTGAGGAATGTGGTGGTAAGTGCATTCAATGTTAAAACCAGCAGACAAGAAAAAGCACATTGTATGTTTGGTCTATTAAAAATGTATGTTCTCTTATGACGGGGACAGATAGTTAATGTGAAATGCTCTTTCAAACATTATGAAATAGATCGATTTTAGTCATAGACTGTGAGGTGGAGGTAAGACCTTGTTACAGAAATTCCATTTGCTTAGTGTTTGTTTAGTATTATTGATGTATCTTACTTTAACCATGCATTTATTCCGATATATAGAAAACTAAACAAATGAGTTTTTGTAAACAATGAAGACGGTACAAATGTATCTAACTCTAATGATAACAGTTATTTTTGTGTTTCAGAATCCAGTGATTTGTCCAGTGACTACAACAAACTATTGAATTTAGAAGAGTTCGATGTGACTGTCACTGTCTTACAAATCAAAGGCATTACATGCTCTATAATAGTTACCTGTTACACAAATAACTTCTCTCTTATACTTTCACATGACAGCCTTGAACAACGAAATCCACTCAGCTATCAGTATTTATATTTCTTGTTATTGATACGCTGATGTTGTTTTTTCCAATAATCTATACTGTATATAGAGTTGGATGGGTTTCTCAGGTACTGTATTTTCTATCATAGGCCACTTTTATTCCATCTTGAAAAAACCTCATCTGAACAGATTCTGCCAAATGTTGTGACCGAAGATATGTGTTTCAGAAATTATGATTATGAAAGACTCGGTATTGGGAATAGTTGTCATGGACTCGTCCATTTCATTTGGAAAGCTCCAAACTGCTCAAAAACAACAGGCAATTTATGAGTGGTTTGTACTGAACGAATGCGTATGACATCATATCTTAAAATCTTAATGTTAAGGTAAATCGTTGGTGTTGGTATTATCCTTCATTTCTCTGGTGTAGTCTGCTGTCTGACATATTCCTGGTGTGATCTATGATAAATGCCTGCAATAAAATGTATTGGCCTTTAAAGTCAACAAAACAATTTTCCTTTGTTTAGACATTCCGTACACAGAATGCTCCTTGTTATCTTTGTAGGTGGAATCGAGATGTTGCTCCAAGCAATTGTCAGGTGTCAAATGTTTCTTATTACTTTTATTCCAACTCAACATTCTGGCTTTTTATGTTGGAGTTTCGCTTTCTCTTGAAACAGTGCATGTGCATAACCGTTAAATTAAAATTGCAATCGCAAGTGAGTCATATTGTTCGAATTTATTCACCTTTTCAAATGACCAGCAAAATTAATAAAGAAACACACAATTTTAAATGTTCTTTTTCTCTTTTTACTCACTATTTTATTCACTCAAAATAATAATCATTTGTACCACACACACACACCGATTTACAATAGCCACATTTAGTCAGAATAGCAAATTTATGAGGTACGTGATAACTGTGAAATTATATAAACAGCAAAAAAACCACTTTGTTTATAAACAACATAATTGGCATTTTAGTTGCACACAACCCTCATCTTTGTATCATATTCCTCCCAAAACCTCACCCAACCTGTTTGATGATCTGTTCCTTCCCGGTATAATGCAATGAGCCCGCATACTTACACACCCATATTTGTTAGTGCATACAGAATTGCTCAAACTGCCCCTCCCCCATATTATTTTAATGTCTCACTCTATATATTAATTTTTCATCCCCATACACCTTTTTATGTTTCTTAATGATTCCGGCTCCACTGGCGCATCTTTGTCTCTCCAGTTGCCACAATCAAATCCATATTTATCAAATGTTTAGTGCTACTTGCTAATTCCAGATCATATCCCATTCTTTAAAGTACTTGTTGAGGCCCTAATTATATATATTATCTTATCTCCTCTGATAATATGTACATTAGCACCCTACTAACCCCTTACACAACTCTACAGATCAAAACCAAGCACAAGAAATTGCCTTTTTCCATGACGGATCTTAAAGAAAAATTATTATAATAGGGCTACATGTCTTCCTCCACAATGTTACCATTGCATATGCCATTTCGTGAGGTTATCAGAACTGGGACCTGACAACTATTGCCACGTCTTGGGATGCCATTTTTATTATATGTAATTCCTCCTGGCATAATTTATCTTGGTCCAACTCCTTTGAGTCTTGTTCTGGAAATGCTATATACTAGTAGTGTTTTTAAGTCATTTTATAGTCTTCTAGCCAGCGCTGTTCTTCTAGCGTCATAATTCTGATCAGATGGCATCCTTCCAATCCCTTTTTTTTGTTGGATTTTGAAGCGTTTCCCTGGTAGACTTATCATACACCCTAAAGCTTTTAGTGTTGCACACTAGCATAAAATTACCATTAGCGCAGTAGATGGAAGTCACCCAAGCAACTGACCCCCATATGCCACTTGTAAAAAATGTGTGTTTCCCAAACCCACCTTTCTCCCCTTATGGATGGTCCATTTTATGGTTCAAGCTGACGATCATCTACATTACTTGCTGCAATGACCTATAGAAGGATTGCCTGTTTGGTAACACCAAACCACCATCATATCCTATCTCATACACAATTTTCATTGACATCCTCGTGTTCCTTCCTGCCACGAACACCTTGAGATAGCTTAAACAAATTCTTCCAATTGTTCATAATTATTTTACCAGTATCACAGAGAGACTATTCTGCAACACATACAGACATCTTGATAAACGTACTACTTTAAATAAGGCTCCACCTTCCGTTATTAATAGTTTGAAGCTTTGCCGATGTTTTCTGTCTTTCCAAAGTGTGTCAAATAGTTTGCGAGAACCTCTGCTTCTATATGTATCCAGAAGATTAGCTTGTATGAGGCTCACACCCCATGTCACGTTCGTAGCCTTTGTCAGGTGTCTCAAGAAACTCTTTGCTCCTCCAACCCATTCAACATGCCCCGCATATATTCATTGACCTTCTTACTCTTCGTTTTTAAGAATTCTGGTAAATAGTTTGAACTTGATGATTCCTGATAGATTTAAGTTTCTCCATAGTCTCACCAAATAATTCCAACATTTCTTACTTCTTAAATGCCTCCGTTTTTTTCCTGATTTAAATCATTCCTTGCTAAATAACTAGTTCTAGTTTTCAACAAATACGTCTGCTAACTGACATGCCCTGTCACCAGGTTACCCTCAGCATTTGTAAATGTGCTTAGGCATACTGTCTGATACCCAACATGTGGATCAATCTTTCCACCGTGTCTCCAGTCATATATGTGAGATTGAGATGAAAGCCTCCTCATTCTAGGCACATCATTTACCCTATTCTTCGAGTACAGTTCATCTGTTTCCAAACTCCTTAGCATGCTGCCCTCCCAGTCCACACATAATGTATTTCTATTTACAAAGGGGTTGTCTTCACCTCTGTTATATTCCAAACTTGCCATCTACTTCATTCTAATGTTCGCCACCTCCTACTCTGTCGAAGCGGATTATAGACCTCCCAAAGTATTGGTTGGGACTGTATTGAGCAATAGTTTATTTGAGAATACTTCCATGTTTCCATTCTCAGGTACTTAACATTGGCCACATCCACCAAATACCATATCTTCAGGCACTGCAAACCTTACCACACCCTTGGACTTGGTCCACCTCATCCATTTAGAAAGGTACCTAACATACGTCTTATTAATATTGATGTGTATCAACCTTTTCAACCATAGCATTCAAATCTAGGCGTCAGACTGGATCTGTACATTTTCTAGCAGTATGCTTGTGTGCTGGTAGGTGGCGTGCTGGTGTCAGTTCAATTCTGTTTGCGCTGTTTGTTTGCCATTTTACTCTTCACAAGGCATCTTTTCCAAATTTAGATATTCGAATACTAGTGCGCAAGAGAAAATGTTGCCCCATGAAACCACAGGGTTCAAGCGTGTAGGGACTGTTGCATGAAAATGTCTGCAACTGTTCTCCACCAGATTTGCTTTTGGTGCTTGGAGTCAGACAACAACTCCAGTACCTGTAGCAACAGCACCTTGATGAATCCGAAGGCCACCTGGGATGGTAAGGTGTAACTGTATGTTGCCAAACACCACAAGACTCCGCACTGTGACCGGTCGAAGGGAAGGTCCTGTTCCCGCTAACGAAGTTGTCCCCGCAGCAGATCTTTGTCACATTCAAAGTCATTGAGTAAGTAAAAAAAGAAGCATAAATGTCCAAATGGGACTCTGCTCCTTCCTGCCACTCTTGAACTCTTGAAAAGACGCAAGGGCGTAAATGTGCCTCTTGGTCTTGCTCACAAACTCAATCTCTTTCTGAGATGGTTCCGGCTTTAGTCCCAGGGCTGACTGAGTTCCAGGTACTTCAACGATACTGTAGCAAATCCATGCATTCTGTGAAGGCATGCTGCATCTCTTGAGCATGCTGCTGTATTCCTCTGGCCTGCCTGCACCAAGGACCCACGAGGACTTCAACTGGGAAACTGCCAGTGGGTCTGTACTCGGAGCCAGTTAGAACCTTTGGACCCGTTTCTAGCCACCACTCTGGCTTCACTGCTGACATCTGCTTGCGCCCCACCCTTATGCAAGCCATTCAGAATGATTGCAATGCAGCAAAATACAAAATTTGCTGTAGGTTAGATACAACCCTCAAAACATGGATATTCAGAGTAACCAACAGCCTATGCCTATCTTTAATTTAAGGCCTCAGCGAGCAAGACTTTCAGGAGTCTCCAAATAGCGCCAGGAGGCTCCTTCCGGAGCGACAGTTTGCGCTTTATAAATGTTCACTTACATTACATTACATTACAACAGATTGCCTTGGTTTTGGCAATCTGCATTAGTATGGTACTCAGGCGAATCGTCTGGACGAGATCTATGAGCTTCTTTGGGAACTTCCAATCCTACCAAATGGACATGCCCTTCAATGGTTCTGACTTCTTCAATGGGAAGGCAGATTCACCCTTTAAACACTTTAAAGAAAATAGGGCCACGGCACCCTCCTTGGGTCTGTCTGCTCCAATGTGTTGGTTTCACCAGCGGTTTCGCCCCATCTGAGGCTATGGTAGGGGCTTTCAATAGCACTAGCACCCACACATTCATTCAGCCCAGCAGATCCTACAGCCTTTTGTGGCTGAGGCCACATTGCCCTCAGGCAACGTGGACAAGGGAAGCGAGCAGCCCAATCCCCAGTTGCCCCAGCTGCTGCAGCAACAAAACCTCTTTAGTGAGATCTTCCGGACACACAGCCGCCCTGTCAGAGGCAGGAACTGGCATTTTTTGTTCCAAGGTGGCAAGCAATCACTTTGGACAAGTAGGTCCCACAATATGTCAGTCAGGGTTATACCTTCCCATTTATTTCCACCCCACTGTACCTTCCACTGCATTCAGGATGGCTGATGGAGGACCACCTGTACATTTTATTACAGGAGGAAAAGGCCCTTCTGACTAAAGGACCCATAGAGTGGGTGCCAGTATGAGAAGTTGGATTGGCCTGTTACCTGTGGTTCACAGTAGGGGCAGGAGCATTTTCTGTTGGCTGTGCTCCCCTTTGGCCTCACCAGTGCCCCGTCGGGTGGTGGTTGTAGTGCACCTTTGGAGCGCATGTTTTCTAGACTTCACATACCTCTATGTGCCCCCAGGCAGTCATTACCCACCTCTGAGTTATGATAAACCTCTTAACATCATCAGGGTTCACAATCAAAATGCCGAAGTCTCACCTGACTCTTCACAAATGCTGCCCTTCTGTGCTTCTCCTACTGAGGAGAAGAGTCTAGGTCATTCAGGCTGTGATTCAGATGTTTTAGTCTCTGTCCTGGAGTGAACATGACTTTGCGACTTTTGGGCACCTGGTTTCCTACATCCTGCTGGTAAAGCATGCAAGATGTGCCCTATGGGCACATCATCAGGGAGATCTGTCCGACTATGTCCAGATTGCAGAGGAGACTGCAAAAGATCTGCAGGGCTATCTAATGGACCGTGATTGGGTCAGTGGCACCCCCCTATACCTACCACCTCCTAAGCTATCAGTGGTAACCGATGCATCGCTTTTGGGTTGGACTGGCCATCTCAGACAGGTGGAGATCAGCCGCCTATAGTCCCTGTTGGAAGCCCGGCTACACATCAATCTTCTGGAGTAGCAAGTTATTTGCTTGACATTGAAAGCCTTTCTGCCATCCGTCAAATGGAGGCTAATGCAAGTGCTCATGGTCAACACCTCTGCCATGTGGTATCGCAAAAAGCAAGGCAGGGTGGAGTTCTGGAGCCTTTTTCAGGAGTTGCTATGCCCCTTGAAGTAACTGGGACACCAGTGGATTTTTTCAGTGGCCCAGAACTTGGATGGATCTTTAAACACGAGGGCAGATGAACTCAGCCACTGATGCCAGCCACACCCAGAGGCGGTGCAACGTCCCTTCCATGATTTCTCCGCCTCCATTGAGAAAACGTTATGTGAGCATTTTTCTGCATTGGAGCTCCCAAGACAGCTCACTCTTGAGGAGACACATTCGTCCTAGAGTGGAACTCTGGGCTCCTGTACCTTTCCTGCCCATGTTCGGAATAAGATCAAAAACAACCAGGCTCAAGTCATCCTAGTGGCACAAGATTGGGCAAGGAGATTGTGGTACCTGAAACTCCTGGGCTTGAGCATCTGTCTGTAGATCAGTCTGCCTCTTCAGGATGATCTTTTCTCACAGCAGAATGGCAGAATTCTGCACCTGGGCATGCATAATCTTCATCTCAATGGCTGGAGATTTAGTGGAAGCGTTTGATCTTATTCAACATTTCTCCCAAAGTGTTTGATTTCATTCTAGCAGCCAGGTACCCCTGCGCAAAATCAGTATGGTTGGGGGGGTGTGTCCAAGGTGGCTGCGGCATAGGACGTCTTCCTCAGAGCTCCGCCGGTCTACAGGACAAGGCTATACACCCGCGGGGCACCGACGTCCTGACCCGGTTTGGGCGACACCCTGAGGTCAGCCGGTAACCGGGAGAGCCCCCGGATTGCGGTGGGGGAGGAGCGGGGTTGGTATTGGAGCATGCACCGGCGCACCAGCCTTACGCTGCTGGTGGGGATCGGGTCTGTGGCCTAGTCCGCTGTCTTGTGGGCCCCTACCGGACGGCAGGGCAAGTGGATTCCAGACCCTCCCTCACTAGAAGGTCCGACCATCCATGAGTGCGTCCCTGCACCACGTGCTACGGCCTCAGGGGAGGGGCCGACAGTGCCCGCATTTGACAGCACACGAGGGGCTGGGCCCCTAACTATCCTTGCGCCTGTGCTTACTGTGGCTGTTGGAGGCCGTCTCAGCCTCCGGTGTGGCGCTGTGATTGGGGGATGGGGCTATCCGGCTGTGCGGTGTACCCCGCTTTGTGCGCTGGCTTGCAGGGCCCGTGGGTGTCACCACTGGAGGCAGTTCCCTGGCCTGGGAGGCAAGGGCTCCGCTGCAGGGCCTGCTGCGGCCCGCTGCTGCGGACCAGCCTACCTCGGACGACATGTAAGGGGCTGAGCCCCCATCCACCTCTGCCCCTGCAACTAAACATGCTGACGGGTGCGCAGTGACTAGAAGATAGCCCCATACACTGAATTGCCCGGGATTGTAGAACCAGTGGGTGTGGCAGCTGGCGATAGACTGTGAGACCACGAGGTGAGGGCCCCGTTGCTGGACCTGCTACGACCCGTGGTCACGGAACGGCCCCCCTTAGACCACCGGTTAATCATGCCGCACCTGCACCCCCCTCCTTTCTATGTCCTAGCTGTGACATTTGGTGTGGCCCCCTCGGCTGGAACCCTCTTTGCCTACTCCCTTGGATGCCTGCGCGAGCGGCAGCCTGCGGACAGAGGGCGGAGACAGGAGGTGCACACTATTGAGTAGCCAGTGGAGCAGGAGAAGGCCCGTGTGAGGCCCAGTGCTGTGCCGAACTGGGCCATGTCGGGGGATTGTTGGGGCATGTCCCCTAGACTGTTGGTGTCTGCTCCTCCTACTCGGCCTCCCTTCACTGGAAGCGAGGGCCCGGGTTTGCGTCCTTCTGCAGCACACGCTTGGTGAGCCGGCCCGCCTCCCCCTCCCTGGTGATTTACCACCCTAAGACTGGACACAGCGCCCTAGACCAGAGCTCTCCTGTGGCCCCCCTGGGTTGCTGCGGTGGCTGCGTGTGGAAGACCTATGGGGGACAATCTCACACAGCTGGGGGCCACCCGCCTGTCACTTGGAGCTACACCCTAGGGCAACAGAAAAAAGACTCCTCCATAAAGGACATCTTCGCTCACACGACCACGAAAAAGATGGACCCCTGCTGAGATGGATAATCATGCTGATGGGCCTGGCAGCAGTGGAGGAGGATGCAAGGAGTCCCCACCGACACAGGCCTTTATAGAACGTCAGTTTGGCACCCTCCGCGCAGACTTCGCAGTGCTAAAACGGGACATAGCCGCAGACATCAAGGGGCTGCGACAGGAAGTTGCCGCCCTCGACCAAAGGGAGGAGGAGATAGAGTGTCATCATCAGGAACTCCTGGAGCTTCGCGACCAGAATGTAAAATTGCGGTACCAGATTGAGGACCTTGAGAATAATTCTCGACGCTCCAACATCCGCATTAAGGTGGTTCCAGCATGGGCCATCTCAAGCGATCGTGGCCAGGCTTTTCAAACACATGGCGTTCGCATTTCAGGATCAAGTAATAATACTCGACCGTACACATCGTTTGGGTAGGCCAGCGACCACCCCTGGCAAACCCCAGGACATTCTCACATGTCTCCACTACTATACCCAAACGGAAGCAATAATGTCTGCGACCAGGGATGTGAGAGTCCTGGACTTTGAAGGATATAAAATTGGACTCTACCAAGACCTCTTACCAACAACGCTGCAAAGCAGCAGAGCTTTGAAACCACAAACTGACTTCCTCCGGACCCAGGAGATTTGCTACAAGTGGGGACACACGCTATTCCGGGGATGCCGGATCTGCAGTAGGCAGACCCAACCGAGTCGGGAGAGGTGCTTGTCCAGAAGGGGGCCAAAGAATCTCAATAAGCCCACAGAGGCCGATAGCAGAGAGGAACGTGCCCAGCTTCTCCAGCATCTGCAGCATGAGTGTGAGGTAGGCACCACTGCCAATGATCATTGAAATGTTATATTAAATAGTATCCTGTGCACGGCTGATCAGAAGTGGTCCTACATTAGGAAAAGGACTGACCCTGACCGGTGTCCAACGTCCAACGAGATGGCACGTCACTGCAGACTCCCGAGCTGCTTTTCCCCTTCTTCTTTCTAGTCCTATGCAGCAGCAACACAGACCCTAACCTCATGATTAGTTCGACCCCCTGTTGGGGGATATGGTTGGACTTATTGGTTGTGTTGCAGACTGTTTTGTATTTTTACTTATCTCTTTTCCTTCTCTCCTCTTCCTGTAACGTTCCAATTTGCCTCTTTCCATGGTGGAGGGGATGCAGAAATGTGGGGTACCCGATTGTGCAGGAAACAGGTGGCGACGAGATGAGCAATGGTGTCGATACTTAGCTTCAATGTCCAGGGCCTTAACTGCCCTGCGAAGCGCCTTCCGATACTGTCCATCCTTAAAGACACTAAGAGTGACATATGCTTTCTGCAGGAGACTCGCCTGGTCCAGCAGGACTGGCGGAAGATGCAATTCCACTGGTTCGACATGCAATATTTCTCCTCGTGTAACTGCAAGGGGGTAGCTGTCCTGCTTGCCACACACTTTGCAGGAAGAGTGGAGGGGATCTTCATAGATGTTCCAGGCCGCTTAATGGTGCTGCACATACAGGTCCGGGGGTCCGATACACGATAGCTGCTATCTATGCCCCTAATGATAGACAGGAAATGTTTATTAAGGATGCCCTGGAACAATTGATCTCCACGCCAGTGCTGGGGATGGGGGGCGATTTTAACATCACAATGGATGCTCACCGTGACTGATCCCATCCCAGGATGGCCAGACTGGGGGACTCACCTCGGCTACAAAAGAGTGGAGGATTGAGGCGGGGCTCACAGACACCAGGTGCCATATGCACCCCACAGAGGTTGAATACACGCACTTCTCCGACACACCAAACATACACCCGAATTGACTACTTTCTGACCACACCAGGGTTAACAAGGGCTACACTAACCACAGATATTGGAGCCACCGCCCTCGCAGATCACTCTCCTATTAGCCTGCGTTTCTGCCTAGCACCGGGAACCCTAGCTCCCCAGCGCTGGCCCCTCACACGTAACTTCTCACATATGAACAGGTGCGTTTGTCCACTCTCACAGCACTGACCACCTTCCTAGAACACAACAACACCGCTGGGACAACTATGGAAACACTCTGAGAGACGCTAAAGGTGGTCCTGCGAGGACACTTCATAGGTGTCGTGACAAAATACAATAGGGAAAGGCGGGATAAGCGAGCACAACTGGAGGGCCAGGTCAAAGACTTGGAAGCAGCACACATACGCTCAGACATGGTGATGGTCATACGAGAACTATTGACAGCTCGTAAACAGCTGCGGGCGATAGACATGGGACTGGTGGAGTTTGCCTTGCTTCGGTTGCGCCAAAGGTATTATGCTGGTGGAAAGAAGGCGGGATGCATGCTGGCCCATCGCTTTAGGGAACAGGCAGTCGACAGAAGGGTATCAGAGATCCGGGTAGCCGATGGTTCCTGGCAGGAACACAGACGAAGGTATCGCACACGAATTCAGAGCGTTTTATAAAGCATTCCATTCAGCGAAACCGCTACGAGACCCGGACGTCGAAGCCTACTTGTCTATGGTATACCCAGCTGGGCTGGATGTACCTATTTATGGTGCCCTAGAGAATGATATTACAGCGCAATAGGTCCTCGCTATCATACAGAGGCTACAACCTCACAAGGCGCCCGGCCCCGATGGCTACTGCGAGAGTTCTACAAAACATTGCCTCCCATCTGGCCCCGATTCTTGCATGCCTATGCAACTCCTTAGACAAGCAAGGATCCCTCCCGCAGTCTATGTGTAACGCCACTATCACTGTAATTCCCAAGCCCGGCAAGGACCCTAAGAGCTGTGCTTCATATCACCGGATATCCCTGTTGAACGTGGATTCAAAAATCTTCACTAACGTGCTGGCACAGCAATTGGCGCCCTACGTCCAGGGCATAGTGGACCCGGATCAGGCGGGGTTTATCCCTGAACGCAGTTGCAGCGATAATACAAAACCGTTATGCCATCTCTTGGGCAAGATTCAATGCTCTCAGATAATAGATCTGGTGCTTACGATGGACGCCAAGAAAGTGTTTTGATCGTGTCCACTGGCCATACCTGTATTGGGTTCTGGAGCGTGCGGGATTTGGACCCTGACTGTGCGGGTGAATACGAGCTTGCTATCCAGCCTCACAGGCTGACATCTATGTCAACAGTATACAGTCCCCCACTTTCTCCATTGAGTGCGGAACCAGACAGGGTTGCTCCCTTTCCTCCCTTCTCTTTGCGCTCTACATGGAGCCACTAGCTGAGTGCATACAGGGCAATCCAGAGGTGGCTGGAATCCCGATGGGAGGGAGCACAAGATTATACTATACGCGGACTATGTCCTTCTGACCCTCATGCAACCGCCTACCTCACTAGCGGCGGCTATGACGGAGATCACATGCTTCGGGCTTGCATCGGGCTTCAAAATAAACCCACAAAAATCCCTGCTACTGGACCTAACAGTAACGGAACCCAGTCGTGCACATATACGCCAGCATTTCCCATTTCTCTGGGCCGGCAATAGTATCCCGTACCTCGCATGTAGGTCTTTCCCACAGTCAAAGCCACCGCAGACTATAACTATGGCACCATACTTACACTGATACGGACTGAACTCGGCAAATGGAAAATCGCAGAACCTTTCCTGGCTAGGACGGCTGGAAGCAATCAAAATGACGTTACTCCCTAAGCTACTCTACGTTATGCAAACTCTACCAATGCAGCCTCTGACACGGGTTCTAGATAAACTACAGGCTCCAATCTTGTACTTTATTTGGGAAACTAAAAGAGCGAGAATGTCCAGGCCACAAGCCTACCTTTCCTTGGCGGAAGGCGGGTTGGGGGGTTCCAAACCCTAGCAAGTATTATAAGGCAGCCCAACTGCGCTACATGGTAGAATGGTCTCGCACACTCACAGAAAAACACTGGTGCTTCATAGATCAGGCCATAGACGGGATACATATCTGGAAGGTGCCCTGGCTACCTAAACAGTATAGGCCCCCGAGTGTCTATGCCTCGCCCGTTACATGAGCGACGGTGGGAGTTTGGAACAGGGTGCAGCAAAAACATAATCTTTGCACCCCATATCCCTGCCGACCCCCCAATAGGTAACCCGGACTTCCCCCCAGCGTTAAATGGCGCAGATTATAAGGCATGGCAAGAAGCCAACTGTAAGAGAGTGAGGGACCTGTTCAACCTCGATGGTTATGTTATGTTATGTTATGTTAATTTTTTTCTTCTATAGCGCTCGGCTACTCCAAGGAACATCCCGGCGCTTTGGCGAAGAATATCAGCAGGAAGAACAACAACATAACAGCTAAAACGCAGACTAAGAGAGAAAAAAACTATTTAGTAAAAAGCCACGTTTTTAGGCCCTTCCTAAAAACAAGAAGGCTGGTAGCCTGTCTCAGGGACAGTGGTAGTTCATTCCAGGCCCTCGGGGCTAGGTAACGAAACGACCGGCCTCCCATTCTTACGCGCCTAATGGCAGGAACTGTCATTTTGGACAAGCAGGATGACCTCAGGGTCCTGCTAGGTTGATACAAGGAAAGGCGTTTCCCAATATACTTGGGGCCTATGCCATGTAGAGCTTTGAAGGCCAGTGTCAGGCTTTTGAAGAGGATCCTCTTTGGAGTAGGTAACCAATGTAAGGTATTCAGTAATACAGTGGCACCTGCTCTTCTCGGGAGTCCATAGATGGCTCGGGCTGCCAAGTTCTGTACTACTTGCAAACGGGTCAAAAGATACTTCGGTAGACCCAAAAAAAGAGCGTTTGCGTAGTCTAGTCGTGATCCAATCAAGGCCTGGACAATTATTTTCCTATGATGAAGTGACACTAAAGGAAGACATTTTCTTCCCTGAAAGGCCCAAAATATGTGGCCCAAAGGACAGTTCACTGTCCACTATCACTCCGAGGTTCTTGGCCTTGAAAGACACACTGTCAGGAGGAAACATATCTTGTGGCCACCAAGATTTCCAATTTGGCTCGGGTGCGCATCCAAAGAAGAGCAGCTCCGACTTATCGGAGTTGCACTTCAGGCCATGACACCTAAACCACTCAAAAACAGCACCAAGACAATCCCTGATCTGTATGCCTTCAAACGTCCCGCCCCTGTCACATGTGAATAGGAGCTGGGTGTCATCGGCGTAGGATATGATCTGGGCGCCAAAGGACTCCGCCACCACCGCCAGAGGGGCCATAAAGATGTTAAAAAGCATGGGGCTAAGAATGGAACCTTGTGGGACCCCAACCTCTAGCTGTGTCATATCAGTGGAGAAAGGGGGCGCCCAGATCGTTTGCCGGCGGCCGGCCAGAAAGGATTTGAACCAGTTCCACACCGTTCCACGAAGGCCACATTCCCAGAGTCTTAAAAGGAGGCCATCGTGAGGAACGGTGTCGAAAGCCGCCGACAAATCAAGCATGACTAACATGGCCTTTCCCCCAGAGTCGAGCACATCCCTGATGGCGTCAGTGACCTCGAGTAAAGCCGTCTCCGTGCTAAAATTTGCACGGAAACCAGATTGAGATGCGTGCAAAAGGTCGTTTCCTTCGATGAAACTGGAAATCGTCCTATGCACGTACCTCTCGGTCACTTTCGCCAATGCAGGGAGGAGGGAGATTGGCCTGTAGTTGGTATGAATGAGGGGGTCTATGGCAGGTTTCTTGAGCAGTGGTAGGATCATGGCGCGCTTCCATGCCTGCGGAACCACACCTGTAAACAGGGAGGAGTTCAGAAGAGGGTTCAGCAAAGCATTTAAGGCAGGTGCCACTTTTCCCAGATATTTAGCCGGGCACAAGTCAAGTGGTGAGCCAGATTTCAAACCTGACAGAAGATCCAAAGATGTGTTGAGGCACATAGGGGGGAATTCAAAAAGAAAAGGGCCCTGACCCTCCGAAAAGGATGACGAGGATGAAGGACTCAAATCCAGCTGTGGGCAGGAATAAGAAAGAGAGGCTTGAATAGTTGTAATTTTACTGACAAAAAAGGTGGCTAGTTGTTTTATCCAGGGTTCTGAGTGTGTATGAGTAGGGGTACACATGGCAGGAGATGTAAAATCCTGAACCACTTTAAAAATCTTTTTGCAGGTGTTCTCAGCCTCATCAATACGGCGCTCAAGATAGGCCTTTTTTTCTTCCCAGATCGACTTGTGGTAAGCTCTGGTAACCGCTCTAAATTTCAGTCTTTCAGTTGGGTCGTAGACCCGCCTCAAAGCTCTCTCAGCCTTCTTACAGTCCTGCCGTAGCGTCCTCAACTGGGGAGTAAACCACGGGGCCGACGCTCTTCGCTCACCTAATTTAGGCTTCTTCTCGGGGATTAAGGTCTCAAATCTGGCCATAAGCCATTTTTGGAAGAGAACAAGATTCTCCTCTAGGTTGTCCAAAAGAGGACATGGAAAAGTAATGAGAGCCTCAGATAGCATATCCACCGAGAGCAAATGAAAAGGCCGCGAAGTCCGCGTGGCCTCTTTTGTAGGTCTCACCCGTGTAAGGGCGGTAGCGAGCAAAGAAAAAGAGATTAAAAAGTGGTCAGACTATAGTACTGACTGTAAGGAGGATACGTTAATAGGTTTCGTTGAAAAAACCTGGTCCAAGGTATGGCCTTTGTTGTGTGTCGGTCCTTGAATGAACGGAAACAGCCCTAACGGGGCCGTGATATCAGTAAGTTTCATGGCATCAGGGTCAAGTTTGTTGTCCATGTGAACATTGAGATCCCCAAGTAGGATACAGTGATCTGATCTGAGAGATGGAACTGAGAGTGCTACTTGTAATTCATCAAAAAAAGGCCCAGTGGGTCCCGGCGTTCTATATAGAAGAATCCCTGTACAAGCCTGAAGGGGAGAGAGATGAAGGGTGAACCCAAGGGCTTCGCATCCCTGAATATTCTCTACCGGAAAGGTCGAGCAGGGGATGTTTTTATTCACAATAAGCGCTACTCCTCTGCCCAATACTCTATCCCTCCTGAAGATGTTGTAA
The DNA here is from genome assembly GCF_964263255.1 of Lissotriton vulgaris. NCBI lineage: Eukaryota > Metazoa > Chordata > Amphibia > Caudata > Salamandridae > Lissotriton > Lissotriton vulgaris. The sequence goes on from NC_141687.1 coordinate 421,048,782, forward strand.
TCCGAAGGGATGGCGTTGGCTAGGTCAGGGGCAGAGCAATCGCCCAGCCAGGTCTCTGTAAGGAATAAGCATGATACATTGGAATTCTGTAGCAAGTTCCAGATATTAAGGCAATGGCAGTTCAGAGACCTGGTATTAAGAAGAAGACACTGAAGGTGAGCAGATATATTAGCCTGCGAGGATCCATTGGGGTCCGGAAGACGCCAACCACACTCCGAGCAGCCTTTTCTGAGAGCCCGGCCGCCAGGGAAAATATGATGGCAAAGGCCTCGAGGGAGGCGTAGAGTAAGAAGATCTGCCGAAGTATAGGTGATCATACTTACAGAGCAGCACAGAAGTGCGACCGAATGAGAAGAAGCCAGCCGTCCTGCCCCGTCCGCCACCGAGACGCTGACGAGCGCAGACGGGCAGGACTCTGGCGCGACTCAGGCGCAGGGAAGGCGCATCCCCTACGCGTCACCGCTGCGCGTTGAAGAGAGTGGAGCTTTAAGTAGGCCGGCGCTGCCTGTAGGTCCAAGCGCCGAGACCCGCACCAAGATGGCGGCGTCTGGCTTCAAAGAGCTGTCCCAATATGGCGCTCCCACACCTACCCTAGATCGAACCCGCAAAATAGCGGTGGGTCTGGTTGTATTTTAAAGTGCAAGTAAGGGGCCGCTGCGGCACTGTTTTAAAAACCGGGTAGAACCAACTAAACATACAAAGTAAATACAAAACAGGAGATTTTAAAATAGAGCATAAGCGCTCGCGAAACGCGCGACTATCCTGCAGCAGCAGCGCTATGCAGCCACTCTGCCTGAGGACACCTTTTCCAGGCTGCCCCCGCTTCTGGTTCCGCCTTAAGTAGGCCGGCGCTGCCTGTAGGTCCAAGCGCCGAGACCGGCACCAAGATGGCGGCGTCTGGCTTCAAAGAGCTGTCTCAATATGGCGGTCCCACACCTACCCTAGATCGAACCCGCAAAATAGCGGTGGGTATGGTTGTATTTTAAAGTGCAAGTAAGGGGCCGCTGCAGTACTGTTTTAAAATTCGGGTAGAACCAACTAAACACACTAAGTAAATACAAAACAGGAGATTTTAAAATAGAGCCGAAGCGCTCACGAAACGCGCGACTATCCTGCAGCAGCAGCGCTATGCAGCCACTCTGCCTGAGGACACCTTTTCCAGGCTGCCCCCGCTTCTGGTTTCGCCTTAAGTAGGCAGGCGCTGCCTGTAGGTCCAAGCGCCGAGACCCGCACCAAGATGGCGGCGTCTGGCTTCAAAGAGCTGTCCCAATATGGCGCTCCCACACCTACCCTAGATCGAACCCGCAAAATAGCGGTGGGTATAGTTGTATTTTAAAGTGCAAGTAAGGGGCCGCTGCGGCACTGTTTTAAAAACCGGGTAGAACCTACTAAACATACAAAGTAAATACAAAACAGGAGATTTTAAAATAGAGCAGAAGCGCTCGCGAAACGTGCGACTATCCTGCAGCAGCAGCGCTATGCAGCCACTCATATTCCAGACCTATTACCCCTCCCACACTCAGCAAAGTGGCAATATCTGGCCGTATCACATGGGGTCACTAGCCCATTGATTCAGCTGCATGCAGGCAGACCACTCCTGCCTTTTGAGAAGTGGCTGCTTACGCGGAGCTCTGATAAGAAGCTACTATCAGACATCTATGCATTCCTGACACAACCCGTGCGCCCTGTACACTCTCCCCCCAGGGCCAGATGAGAGATAAAATGCTACTACACATTCACAAACAAGGAATGTAGCGACATCCTCCAAAGCGCCCGCTCGTCTGCCCTCAATACAACCAATAAGGAAATGCTCCTTAAAATAGCCCATTGCTGGTACCCAACACCAACGAGAGTAGCTGCTTGGGACCCCGGAGGGACGAGATGTGCTGGCGAAAATGTGTGTAAAAGGGTACCCTTACCCACCTCCTATGTCAATTTCCCCATCTTGGCTCATTCTGGTCAGAGGTGCTGGACGCGGTTGACATCATGTTTGACACAGAGATACCCAAACTCCCCACCTTCACACTGTTGGGTCTCCCTAATCCGCTCACCTACCCGCTGAGGTCCCTATGACACAAAGTCATAACCCTCATACTGGGGGCCGCAAAACAACTACTGTTGGGACTGACAAGATCCCTTCTCATTAGGACTGGCTGCACAAAGTCTAGGACGTCCTTGGAATGGAGAAGCTCACGGCGGTAGCTACACAACAACTACCGCAATTTGATCAAATGTGGCAGCCATGCATAGCATACCTGGCAGACAAATTCCACAAATTGCCATGCACCCAATACCTACGAGTGCTACGCCTTACCCACACCGAACGTAACACACAGCAATGGGCAGCACCCACTTCCTAGACATAACAACATTACGAGAGCGAGGAACTCATGCTTCCCCCCCTCCCACTCCTTCTTCTCTTGCCCCTTTCTCACTTTTCCCGTTTTAGTTTGCATTCAAGAAAGAGGTTCTAAAACTTGTAAAGTTCAATATTATTATTATTGTTTTTTTTACGCCAAACTGCCGTACATGTATCTAAATGCACGCCCGCCGGCCGGTGGATGTAGGCGGCTTGGTGCAGTATTGGGAGATCTACCTACTTCAAGCCAAACTATCTGGAGTGCCTAGAAATGCTCTGCTCTGGTCACAGTTAAAGGTTATTTGTCTGCTCTTTTGGCTACAACGTGGTGTTGAGAACTCAATCTTTCCTTTCTTCTGAAAGTGGCGGCTCCTTTTTATGTTAGGCAACATATCACCCCCCAGCTTTCTTCCTGCCACCTCTCCCCTCTAAAGTGGAGGAAAGACCTAATCAGCTGGATCGCAAAAAAGCTCTCAGCTTCTGAATTCATCATACCAGGGAGCATTGTGTGGGCGAGCATCTGGTTGTCGCATTAGCTGGAGTGAAGAAGGGCAGATCAGAAAAGGACCATTTCTCACTGGATCGCTCTTGGCATCAAAATCTGCTACGCAGTGGCTAAGAAGCGACCCCCGGAAAGCGTTCCTGCTTATTCTACTAGAACTAAAGATGCTACCACAGGATTGGCACGCAGAGTGCCTGTTTTGGACAACTGCCAAATCGCTATGTGAGCATCACTCCACACATTCAAGAAACACTACTGTCTGGACAGCCAGGTCCGATGAGAGGGGCACTTTGCCCGTTCGGCCCCGCAGGAGTTTTGGTTTGAGCCACTTCACAGGTTCTGTTTTGGTATTTATTCAAAAGTAGAGTAATCTACAGTTAGAAGTATCCATAAAAAGAACATGTTACTTACCTTCAGTAACAGCCTTCCTGAAGACAATCCTAAAATGAAATTATAAAAGTTTAGTATTAATGTACCATGTCATTTAACAGCACAGCTAGCACCAGTGCAAAACTTAACAAGCATTTGCAATGCAATAGGTCTCGCATTAGGAAAGTTTTAGCTATTGGTATTGTAAATGACAATTTTTTTATTTGTGTTGGTTTTGAAAATAGCGAAATTAATAGTTTTGTCATTTACAATGCCAATAGTTTTAACTTTCGCAAATGTGACATCTATAGCATTTGTAATGCAATATGTGTTGTATTTACATGACTTAGATGTATTGATATTACAAATAACAATGGCTTTTATTTTTTTTAAATAATTAATACTATAATTAATAATTAATAATAAACGATAACAAGGGTCAAAACCAAGCAAACAATTATATTTATATCTGGAAACACATCTTGCATTGTAAAAAAGAGCACAACAGCAACTTAATGAATAATGAAAAAGTTAAAAAAGCGCCATGACGCAGCCATGATTAACTGCGTAATAGTGTTATTTTTGCAAAAACAGCAGGGGGGTTTGGGTCTGGCAAAACAACAAGAATGAGGAGGGTGGGTAACAAGAATGTGCAGCAGACATACACATTGTATTCTTTGCCATCTGACATGGTGGTCAGAGTTTGATATTCCCCCACATCCTCATCCATTGAGTTTGTGCCACACTGGATGTAAGACGGAAAATTGCCGGCTCGCCATGGCTACTTTATTGGGTTAGGGTCGCCGTCCTCTTGCACGGACTACAGTATGAGGAAAGAGCACAGTGGACTCTCTCTGATCTAGAGCTGTTGCTTCACACTCGGATAGGCATAATGTAGGTGTGGCCTGCATTAGCTCCACCAGTCTAAAAATTGTCACTCACTAATCCACATATGGGTAGGAAGCGCTATACAAATATCTTAATACAATACAATACCTTGGATACTATGCCTAATGCGTGAGCACCTTCCCATGTTGTCTTTGTTTGATCCTCCTCCGATTCACACCATGGGTGCATACATGGCCACGCCTTCATGCCAAGAGCCCGAACTTTATCGTGTAAGCCCACTCTGTTGCCAAAAATGCCCAGTATTTTTCTGTACGATCTCCTGTTGTATCTTCTCACATTGACTCTGCACGCTGATCATCTCCCAATAGCATTCAATAAAGCACATCGAAAGAGAGCCAACTTTCCCACTGCTTGCAAATAAATGTATCATTTGCAGTGCAGTAGGATCCCAACACTGGAAATTGGAGTGATTATGGAAATCATATGCAATAAAAAACAAAACAAAAAAAAACTGTATTCTGGGTGTTAACGACGCTAAAATGATGTTCACCTGTTGTACAGTTTGAGAAGTCTCGACCTATGGTAATCATATCCAAGACGCTTATTGCATCTGGGGCCGGCCCATTTGTTATTTCTAGGAAAACAAGCAATACACAATACGGGAGCGGCAACCGGAGTCACAGAGTGTAACAAGAGCTGCCTTGACCCCCTCCACCCAGGTGTCATAACTTAATCTCAGCACGCCTACCAAAAATGAATGTGTTGTTCTGTAACATATGTGGTATGCATGTAAAGCACTCCAATACCAACGGATCGAGATCGTACCTTCTTAAAAAAAAAAAAAAAAAATGACAATTCTTTTCCAGGTCCGGCAGCGGGGGCATAGTGCAGTGTTATTTGCCCGACTGACAATTCTTTTCCAGGTCCGGCAGCGGGGGCATAGTGCAGTGTTATTTGCCCGACCCTAGTGAAGACAGAGCAGGCGCCACTGGGAACCAGCAGGACAGGCACAGCAAGTAATACAAAACGCAGGGGTGGCAAAGGGAGTCACGGAGGTAGTGACATCGGCCCTGACTCCGCTCACTCAGGCGTTATGAAGAACTTAATCTCCACGCGCCGACCGAAAATGAATGTGTCCTTTTGTAACGTTTTTTTTTTTTTATAGAGGCTTTTATAGCGCGCTCTGTTACTAAGAAAATAGTATCCTGGCGCGGGAGAGGTGAGAGGCAGAGCAGAGTGAATCCAGTGTAAAGATAGGAGTGAGAGCCCTATACAGTGATGTTAAAAAGGTGGGTCTTCAGTCCTTTCTTAAACACAGTGATGGATGGGGCTGTTCTTAGATGGAGAAGAAGGGTGTTCCAGGCTCTCGCAGCTCTGACAGAGATGGATTGGCCACCAAGCCTGCTGTATTTAAACTTTGGTACAGTCATTTGGTACAGATTAGTTGACCTGAGAGGTCGGTTGGGAACATACAGGGAAAATCTTTTTCTCAAATAGACTGGACCGGTTTGATGGACAGCTCGATATGCGAGGACAATGATTTTGAATAAGATCATGTGAGCGACTGGGAGCCAATGAAGGGTGCGAAGAGGTTGGCGGACACTTGAGCTTTTGGGTATGTTAAACAAAAGCCGCACGGCGGCATTTTGAATAACTTGGAGACAATGAATCAGGTAGGCCGGTAGACCGCAGAAGAGGCCATTCGCGCAATCCAGTCTGGATAATATAAGGGCGCGAATGACAGTCTCCTTGGCCTCTCTCGGGAGCAAAGGGAAGAACCTGTGTAATGTTTTGAGTGTGGAGAAGCAGATCCCAGTGAGTTTTTGTAGATGATCCTCAAATCTGAGGTCATTTTTAAACCAGACTCCTAGGTTTTTTGCAGTGCCGCCGATGGATTTGGGACATGGCAGATCGGCAGGCCAAAGAGAGTCGCTAAAGTTGTCTGGAAAAGAACCATACAGCAGGATTTCTGATTTACTTTCGTTACATTTTAGTTGGGCGAGAGCTAGCCAACGAAAGACAGATGATAGGCAGGATTGGGCTCCCGACGTATCCAAGTTATTTTTTGGCCATGTGAACAGAAGTTGTGTGTCGTCGGCGTAGGCCATAATTTTTGCTCCCAGCTGTTCGGCGAGATAAATGAGAGGGGTCAGATATATATTAAAAAGCAGGGGGCTGAGGGTAGAGCCCTGAGGTACACCAGTTGTGAGTTTTTGGGGAGAGGAGGCAAAGGGCGGCATCCAGACTTGTTGAGATCTATTATCTAGAAAAACAGAGCCGCTCTGCCACCTCCATCCAGACAATCCCGGATAGCCTCGGATATTTCAACTAATGCCGTCTCTGTACTGAAGGCTGCTCTGAAGCCTGATTGCGCTGGATGGAGTGCCCGGGAAGTTTCTACAAATTTGTCCAGCTGTGTAAAAGCAACAGTTTTTGGTGCGTATGTAAAGCACTTCAATACCTATGGATTGCCGCTGACCGCGCAACACGCAGGGGAGCATGGGCGGGACAGCGCCCTAGTCCCACACGACAGGCGAGCAGAGCCCTTAGCGTGGCACCCCTCCCTGAGCCATCCTCTATGCGCTATTAGCCAATTGTGAGGGCTCACCTGGGGATGGGGGCGTTCCTTACTTAGCTCGGCCTCTCTTCCCGCGCCAGGATTCCCTTAGGCTCTGCGCTTATCGTCGTGCGTCGTGTACATCGTCGGGTGATCTCAAGGTACATTGCTGCTACTTGGCCTCCCCCTGGCCCCGTCCCTGGGCATGACCAGGTTGATGGGGCCCAGTGGTGTCGACCACGGGGGGGGGGGGAGGGATGTTTATAGTAGCGGTTCGCGGTCAGGGTAATGAGCCATTGGTAAGAGTGACCGGGCGGGTTGGGAGCGCGAGGCGGTTTAAAGGGTCTTGGCGGCATGGCGGACGGCGTTGCATCCACCACGCCAGCTATTTCACGTTTGTGGGCGCACGCATCACTCCACAAGTCCGACTCAGCTTGTTTTTTTAAACGGTCGATGTATTCGTTGTACGAAATTCCAAAAAGAACGCCAAATTGCCGCGGCTATGTCGTAGTACATCCTGGCAATTTGTAGTGCAGCCTTCCGGGTAACAAGACTAACGCGGTCGTGCGTCAGTCTTAAAAAAGCCAATTAGTAATACGGCCTTTTCATTCGGTGGGGGGTTTAAGGGCCAAGGAATAGCGCTCACAATTGCAAGGCGACGCCGCAGCCCTTTACGTATGCTTTAGAGCCACACTGCATGGCCATGGCGTATTGCAGCGTTCCGCGTGGGTTTTGATTCAGCTTTGGTGTTAAACGGCCGGTTTATTGGTTTGTACGAAATATCAAAAATAGCGCCAAATTGCCACGGCTATTTTGTAGTACATCCTGGCAATTTGTAGTGCAGACTTCCGGAAAACAAGACTAACGCGGTCTTGCATCAGTCTTGAACGCCATTTTGTAATACGACCTTTTCCGTTTAACCGCCTCTCCGGCTGGGCTGGTCGGACGCAAGGGTCTCAAAATGCACAGTTACTCCGGGCTTGCCATTAATCCTAAACAAAGACTGCCAAAGTATTTGCCAAGCACGAGCTCGTAAGCCTTACGCTAAATCTTATCTCATGTTAATGCTTCCTGCTAATTCAAATATTCAGCTAGCGTTAATATGCTCCATGTGTATGTGCGCAAACGGGAAGAGCTGTCGTACTTAAAAGTGGATTCGCTATTCCCATGGCGGCAATGCATAAATAAACACTGCCCCATAATTCGGCCCCCCTTGCTCCATGAGTCTGTCTCGGTGTGAATGAGTGTTATATATCGATCAAGGTCTTAGCTAGTGCCACACCATAAATCACAAGACATCGTTTGAGGGATCGAGATGCGACACGTATAATATCGGTGTCTTGTTTCCACTCCAGTCGCCACGGGTTTTAACAGATAGGGCAACTGGTGCGCATAGGATGCAACGGGTGTTGTCCAATTGCCCTTGAGGTTACATCCCGGAAGCAGGGACTCGAGTGCTTGAATAGAGGTGTCACACACCTCACAACTCTGGCTACGTACGTTACATAAGACCTCAGTCAAACCCGTTGCCTCGTTAATTTGAGAACCTTGATTCTACCTGGCTTTACTTTCCTCAGTCTCGTTTCATTTCGACGAGGCCCCCTTTGTAGGGATTTGGGGTTTCGCTCCGAGCTGGTTTGCCTGAGGTGCTACCACGCCTGCGCAACCCGAGCCCCGCACCTTCCTGACTCACCCGCTCGCTCACTTGTTCAGGGCGGTTTTGTTATTGAGAGGGGGCACGACACATCCGTGCACCATGTGTTCGTACTAAGCCTGCCTGCACCGCCCTTAAAGCACAAAGTCCAACTTTCGTGAGTATTGAGAACATATAAATGTTACCTCGGCCATTCGGTGCTGTATTTTGGTTTTGAATCGGCACATTACCCGGTGTCTATATAGGACCCTGGAACCGTTCGTGGGAAGGTAGCCTAGTGAGTTCGCATGACCTGCAATGACAAACCATAACACTTTATCATTTTAAGAGAACCGACTAGTTGCCATTACAGTTTTGTATTCAGCTCTTCAAATGACAAGTATACTGAGCTTAGACACAGTATGACGACACTGCCTCGGCCTGTAAGGTAGCGAAAAGAGTCGGCTTACTTGTCCCACGCGCCCGAAAATGGTAGTTGCTTCTCCTTCCGCCATGATTGCACCACCGATGTGGAGGATTAGCGGATGGCGGAAAATACGTAGTGACTAGAGCGGGACCTCACAGTTCCCTCGAAGTGATCTCGAGCCGTGCGACTAAGGCTGCAGTACCGCCTAGGTGCTGTATGAATGTGTTATACTTGTAGTCAGAATATTAGTGACATTTGCAATTTTCCTTGTGCTGCTCATTGTGCAGTCTCTTTTCCTAGTGCTTCTCCCGGCGTAGTCTCTTTTTCTTGTGCTGGTACAGTCTATTTTTCCTTGTGCTGCTCTCAGTGCAGTCTCCTTCCTTGTGCTGTTCTCAATGTAGTCTCTTTCCTGGTGCTGCTATCAGTGCAGTTTCTTTCCTTGTGCTGCCCTCGTAACAAGCATTGGCCATGCAATAGGTCTGACCTCGCGCTGCTGGAAAAGACAAACAATGCACCTGTGCGCTATTAGTAATTTAATCACAAGCCGGTCTGGCTAGACGCTTCGGTTCCCCAATGACGAGGGGGTTTAGGGCATGTAACGTTAGTCATCGCCTAGGGTAAAATGTTACAGCATGGCAAGTTCGAGTGCACGTGCAAGACGTTGGAACAGAGTGCAATGTACACAATGAGTAAATGTTTGTTCTTTCAGATCACGCATGAAACACGTCGGAAGGATTAGCGGCGCATAGGAGGAAGGAGTAGATCAGCAGGTAATATAAGAGTACGAATAGTACTAGGCAACTCAAACTGACTCCTCAACTAAGGGTCTTTTTGCGACAGCGCGTTGGGCGAAGGGACAGTTTGATCATGAAGTACAATTTACACATGAGTAACGCGGTGTCGTGAAAGGCAATTGCACATTGATTAACGTGGTGTGGTTTTACGGTATTTAAGTGCAATTTACACACAAGCAACGCGGTGTCTTTCAATGTACTTGCACATTGTAGTAACGCAGTGTTGTTTTACAGATTGCGCTCGGGTACACGTACAAGGACTGGCAGCGGCGTAGGATTGGACAGTGATCAGCAGGTAATTCATGGGGTGCACGCGTCGGTTGGTGGTATTGAGAGGGAGGTATTTGCCAGCATAACGGATGCTGTTGGCAGCTGATTCTGCTAGGTACGGCAAGATCCCACGGGTGGTCAGTAGACGCAGCAAGGTGTGGCACAACCTCATGTACTTTCTGATCCTTAGGAACCCGGAAGGGTAGAAGCCATCTCAATGAGCACCCGCAGCGCCGCGTTGCCACAAGATGGGCTATGGGCGGAATTTCTGGCAGTCGCGCAGGCTAAAGGGCCCGCATGGGCACAGGGTTTCATCGAGGCGCGTAGGCTAGAGGAGGCCGGCCGACCTGGGGCCACCGAGGACGCTCCATGCACTTCGGGAGAGGGGACGCGAAGGTCCACTCGCAAGCGGAAGCTCACCCGAAAGGAATTCCCGGCCGTGCCGGCACGAAGCAACCATCCGGCGTCGCCACCCCCCGGCCGTGGTGCCCTTGGAAATACTGACAATACTTGCCGTGGTGCACGAGTCAGCGGCGGGAATAACAGACTTGACCCAAATGGGTAAGACTATGGACGATATGATGGGCTTAATGGCATTGTTTCAAAAACATTTAGACGCCATGGCAGCAGCACAAGAAAGGCTGGCCCCCCCTTCCGAGCTAACAACAGCTGATCCAGTGATGCAAGTATGGGCTCAGCCATTGCCAGCGGGGCCACGATTGCCAGCTGGACCACCAGTGCTGCCGCCTGCCACCCCTGTCACCCCTCAGAGTGTCACCCCCATCACCCCGTCACCCCGCAGAGTGTCACCCCCATCAACTTTCAGAGTGTTACACCAGTCGTCCATCAGAGTGTTGCCCCCTCTGTTCCACAAAGTATCGCCCCCATTATCCCTCAAGTTGTCACCCCCCTCATTCTGCAGATTGCCGGTCAAACACCTGCCATAGACGGTGCGGCAACGAGCGCGGCGAATGGTACGATTAATGGCGGGGCTGGCTCAGCGGGGCTGGCTCAACCTGCTTCCGGTGGGGCCTCCTCGGCACAAGTGGGGGCGTTACAACCGGCCGGCCCGGGTAAACCTGGCATGAAGTCAAAAGGCGGCTGCTCCCTGGCCAGACAGGTACCCCAAGCTGCCAAAGAAGGTATATGGAGGAGGGAATATATCGATATTTTGACACTGTTAATGCATGACAACGCAGGTGCAGACACAAGGAGGATGGGGAAGAAAGAGGAGGACAACAAGGTTAGATATCAGCGTTGGCCTGAAAAGACTATTGAGAACTGGACTGAGGCGTTTAACATACTAGCAGCAATCATAGTACAGAAGGATCCAGCTCAGAGTGAGGCCCTGATGGAGTACGCCAACTCCATCCAGCAAGGGGCAAGGGAATCCGGAGGGATGGGCTAGTTCTGGTACGACCAAGAATTTAGGAAGACCATGGCTGGCTGCCCAGACATAGGGTGGGACAATACGGACATCCAGCTCTAGTTTAAACATATGTGCAGGACAGGAAATAGTAAGAGGGAAACTTTTTATAAGACACAAAGCGAGGGTGACACTAAAAAGTGGGAACATGAACAGAAGTGGGAACAGTTTTCAAGGCGGTCTTTCCAACGGCCCTTTCGGGGGGGGCGGGGGAGGGGACAGGGAGCCGGACCGAGACGTTTTAACTCAGGAACCTGCAGAATGTTCAACAATGGGACATGCACCTGGGGTAGAGCGTGTAAGTTTGCCCATGAGTGCAGCAAATGCGGTGCCCAACACGCAGCAATCGCCTATACCAGCGGCCAAAACCCCCCCGCCACACCACAGGGAGCGGATGGAGCACGAAAATAGGTTACCTGAACAGCAGAAAGGACGGACTGAGCACACCAATAAGACAGGCAACAATTTACCTTCACAGCATAGAAACCAGTCGGAGCACACCAAAGGCCTATCTCCCATAGTGTTGCAGAGCAGGGGACGGACTGAGCACATCAATAAGACAGGCAATAACTTACCTACACAGCAGGGAACAGGGACGGAGCACACCAAAGGCCCATCTCCCATAGTGTTGCAGAACATCTTACCACTACTCAGAGTGTATCCATTTGTAAGGGAGGGAATGCTATTGGTTGATTTTTTTGGGAACGGCTTTAGGATACCTTACAGAGGCCCCCTGGGCTCCAGGGACGCTTTGAATCTCAAATCGGCCAGGGACTTACCACAGGTGGTCAGTGACAAGATCAGGAAGGAGGTTGATCTGGGGAGGGTGGCAGGGCCATTTTCTTCACCCCCTTTAGAAAATGTTTTAGTCTCTCCACTAGGAGTGGTTCCCAAAAAGCAGCACGGGGCATACAGGTTGATCCATCATCTATCCTACCCGGAGGGCAATTCAGTCAATCATTGGTTAGAGGAAGGGGCGTGTTCGGTCTCCTATTGCTCACTGGACATGGCCATAGACTTGATTAGGAGGACAGGCAAGGGAGCGTAGTTAGCCAAGGCAGACATCAAGTCAGCGTTCCGCCTCCTACCTGTTCACCCAGACAGTCAACACTTGCTGGGTTTCAAGTGGGAGGGGGCATTCTTTTTCGATCGCTGCATGCCCATGGGCTGCGCAGTCTCGTGCGCCTACTTCGAGGCATTCAGTTCCTTCCTCCTGTGGGCCCTCACGGCCAGGCATGGTATTTCCCAAGACACCCACTACCTAGACGATTTCCTGTTTTTTGGCAGGGATGGTTCCCAGGAATGCGCAGAGGCCCTGCAGGCCTTTGAGGAGCTGACGGAGCAGTTAGGTGTTCCCCTAGCCCCCAGGAAAACCGAGGGGCCGGCACAGATTCTGACATTCCTGGGCATAGAACTCGATACCATTAGAGGGGAATCCAGACTCCCAGATGACAAGGTTCGCGACCTGAGGCAGGACATTAGTTCAATGGTTGGGAGGAGTAAGGCAACACTTGAAGCGGTCCAGAGTCTGTTGGGTAAACTGAACTTTGCAGCGCGTGTCATACCGGCAGGCAAGGTTTTTTCCCGCAGGCTGGCAAGGGCTATGGCCAGCGTGAAGAAAAAGCACCACTTAGTGCGCCTGGGTCCGGGGTTGAAGGCAGACCTACAGATCTGGGTTTAATTTTTGAGGAATTTCAATGGCACAGTGATATGGAGGGCTCCCTGGGAAAGCAGCCAAGGCCTCTGTCTGTTTTCAGACGCATCCGGTAGAGAAGGTTTTGGGGTGATCTTTAGAGAGGAGGGGTGTGCCATGAAGTGGCCTGATGCCTGGCGCAAGAAAGGGGTGACTGCTAATATAACTGCCCTAGAACTGTTTCCCATTGTAGTTGCACTGCATATATGGCCAGAGGGATTGGGCAACAAGAAAGTGGTGTACTGGTCGGACAACTTGGCCGTGGTCCAAGCTATCAACGGTCTGACTGCCAACTGCACGTTAGTCTTAAACTTGCTGAGGGAATTAGTCAGGGCTGGGTTATGGAATAACATCGAGTTTAGGGCTAGGCATATCGAAGGTGTTAAGAATGTGGCAGCTGACGCTCTCTCTCGCTTTCAGTTGCCACGATTCCGAGAGGCCTGGCCACAGGCAAGGGAGGCGATGACACAATTTCCGGCAACTCTATGGTGACTCCTTCAGTGGGGGAGCGGTTCAAGAGGATGGGACAACGTTCTCTGGCCCAGGCCACCAGAAGAAGATATGCGGCCCAGCTGACCAGTTTCCGTGCATAAACTATGTCCCTGGGAGCAGCGGCCCTAAGTCCTATAGAACAGGTGGAGACTTTTGTGGTATAGGCGAAGGAGGCTGCCAAGGCACATTCCTGGGTGTGCGGCCACCTGGCGGCACTCAAACATGAGACCCAATTAAATGGAGACGAGGACCCCACGAGTGCATTCAAGATTAGGGCAGCATTGAAGGGATGGGCTAGGGACGAGGTCAGGTTCCCCGACAGAAGGGCAGGAATTGAGTTACCCGCCCTTCAGCGCATGCTGGACGTGGTGCCGTCCATCACGAAGTCAGCGTTCGAAGCTCAGCTTTTCTCAACAGCCTTTTGCTTAGCGTTCTTTGGCGCCTTCCGGGCTAGCGAGCTAGGGGCCAAGTCCAAATTAGATGGATCAGGGAGGGCCTTGGACATGATGGATGTTTGTGCCAGGGATTCCTTGGTACTGTGGTTACGCAAATCCAAAACGGATCAGGTGGGGAAGGGAGTGTCCATCACGTTGCTGGCACTAGAGGACTCCAGATACTGCCCAGTCGCCACGGTCGGGAATACCTGAAGATTAGGCCACTACTGGCAGGTAACTTCCAAATACATGCTGACGGCTCACCACTCACTAAATTCCAGTTGGAGCGGGTAATGGCCGCAGTGTTGGCCAAGGCTGGTTTGTCTGCTACAGGTCAGAAATTTTCCAGTCACTCATTTAGGATAGGGGCAGCTACCGCCGCTTTCTGGGCGGGGCTAGGCGAGGATGGCGTTAAGAGGGTAGGGAGGTGGTCGTCCTCTTGCTACCAGCGTTACATTCGTCCTTGAATACTTCTGGCCACAATAAGGGCCATGCCTGTGACATGTGACATATGTGAAAGAAATGCCATACTTGAGCGACAAGCATTGTATTTATAGGCATATCGGAAGTAGATCTTGTAGTATATATATGTATGAAGGATCACGTTTGCAAGTGGATTGCAGTGTTCAATTTAAATAAATCATTGTAGTATATATGTTATGAAGGATCACGTTCTTCGTGTGGAGTGCGGTGTTCACTTTAAATAAAGCATTAATGAACAGCGTGGTCTCCTCCCTTTGTTAGTATAACCCAATGGTGTCTTGTTTCTTGCAGCCGAGTGTTGCGTGTGGGTGATGGGCCATTCTTACATTCCCAGGCTGGAGCAGTTGGCGTTATCCAGAAGATGGGATCCGGCTTTAGCAAAGACACAAATTCTATGGTTGGGTTTCCCTGGAATGAGATGGGGTCAGCTGCGGCGCAAGCTTGAACAATGTCTAGCAGTGCGGGCGGTCCTCCCAATATCCTCATTATCCATCTGGGAGGAAATGATCTGGTCACGGTGGGGAGGAGAGCCCTAATGGAAACCATGCAGAGGGATGTGACGGCAATAACAAACCGATTGGGAGCTACTGAGTTAATATGGTCAGAAATTGTCCCTCGCAAGGTTTGGAGGGGAGCTCGATCAGTTGTGGCAATAGAACAGGAGGGTCAATAGGTCAATGCAGAAATTTATGGAGAGGAGGGGCCTGGGGTTCATTAGGCACGCACTGATACAAGAAAGAACTGAGGGGTATTACGAGAGCGACGGGGTACACTTGTCTGGGCTGGGTATGGATGTCTTCCTCCTAGACATACAGGAGGCTCTGTCAGTGGCGGGTTGTAAGTAACTGGGTAGGTGGGGGGCTCTGTCATCAACGTAGGCCTCCTCCAGAGCTGTGGCGGAGTACAGGGCGATCTGAAAGCAGATGGACAGTAAGGGTACCTCTGCGGCAGAAGGATACAGTCTAGATACCTCTGCCTGGCACAGTAAGGGTGCCTGAGCCAAGCACCTGGAGCCGAAGGAGGTCCAGGAAACAGCGTTGGTGCCCCGTTAGTCCTTCGGGCGGTTGGGGGGCCTGAACCGACCAGGGGTGTGCCTCATCGCTCCGCCCTGACAGGGGGGGCGGGAGTATAATGAAATGGTAATTACTGCACCGTCAGAGCATCGACTCGCCGTGCAAGATGGCTCCTTAGGCATGCGGGTCAGCGAGGGGCTGCCGCATTGGATCGCCTGTAAGATGACCCACCTTAACAACTACCTGTTTGTACGAAATAAACCTGCAGCACTGCTTTCCCACAATTATGTCTCATGAGTTTCCTTCGGTATATAAGTGTGTAAAGTGCAATGCGGAGCGAGCGCTGGCGGTGTGGGCACTATGCTGCTGACCGCGCGACACGCAGGGGAGCATGGGCGGGACAGCGCCCTAGTCCCACACGACGGGCGAGCAGAGCCCTTAGCGTGGCACCCCTCCCTGAGCCATCCTCTATGCACTATTAGCCAATTGGGAGGGCTCACCTGGGGATGGGGGCGTTCCTTACAGTATAAAATGGCGCAGCAACTTGGCTCGGCCTCTCTTCCCACGCCAGGATTCCCTTAGGCTCTGCGCTGATCCCACCCTGACCCATGACCCAGCTGCAGAGCGGCAGGGTGAAAGTTGTGAATTTTTAATGGTCATGTTTTGTGTTCCAGGCGGAGTCACAGGGCGATCTGGAAGCAGATGGACAGTAAGGGTACCTCTGCGGCAGAAGGATACAGTCTAGATACCTCTGCCTGGCACAGTAAGGGTGCCTGAGCCAAGCACCTGGAGCCGTAGGAGGTCCAGGAAACAGCGTCGGTGTCCCGTTAGTCCTTCGGGCGGTCGGGGGGCCTGAACCGACCGGGGGGGTGCCTCATCGCTCTGCCCTGACAAGGGGGGCGGGAGTATAACGAAATTGTAATTTACTGCACCGTCAGAGCATCGACTCGCCGTGCAAGATGGCTCCTTAGGCATGCGGGTCAGCGAGGGGCTGCCGCGTTGGATTGCCTGTAAGATGACCCACCTTAACAACTACCTGTTTGTACGAAATAAACCTGCAGCACTGCTTTCCCACAATTATGTCTCATGAGTTTCCTTCGGTATATAAGTGTGTAAAGTGCAATGCGGAGCGAGCGCTGGCGGTGTGGGCACTATGAGTTCACGCTATATACAAACAAGGCTTCTGGACGCTGCTTAGGGGAGCAGAGAGAAGGAGGGACGCGCAGCAGGTACATTTTGCCATTCTGTGCCAGCGTTGCCTCTGTATTGAAGAGTAATTGCATTTATTTATCGTTTCATGCACCTGACAGGGCGCCGAAGCGTCAGCTAGCAGAAACCCAGCGTCCTGCACACACTACGAGAAGCCGCAGCCTCCCTCTCCCACCCATACTGCGGCAGGCAGGCCTGCTCCGGGCAGCTGCTGCAGTGATGTGCAGGAGTCCTCTGCCCGCCCCCACCTTCTCCGGGCAGAGCATTGATGTCAATGTCAAGCCGGGCACACACAACGAGGCCGCCGCAGGCACCACAGTCTTGAAGCTATGTGAGATAGCATGACAAACATTTGTCTTACGGGCTTCCTCACAAAGCGCATTATCTTTAGCATGTTCTGTGTAAAGGGGATTCAGAGTTGTGACTTCCGTCTCCATCTCTGCCAGCTTGCACCAACCCTCATGTACTGTATTGCAATCAAACAGTGGGGCTGAGTTTTTTTGTGTAATGCTCATTTAGGGTGACAGCTGACTCTTCCAGCTGTTTGTGTTGAGACTCAAAGTCTGTCAGTGTTCACCTGGGATCTCTTAGTTTTGACTCTGCAATGCCGGTTGATTGCAAAACTGACAACTTCCTTACATTGTTTGGACAAAAGGCCGTGAACAATAAAGAAACAGAGCTGCTCCAGCAACAGGAAGGAGGGGGCCTCTCAAGGTTAGGGCGACCAGAAACAAAGAGCACGTCAGCGAAGCTTTTATCAGCGCCACGCGCCTCTCTGCAGACTCCCCCTGCATTCCAGAGAGGCACGCGACGCGATCCGGTCTGCCATGCCATTCTGTGGAGACAAGACCTGGCCGCGTGCACAACGTTATCCTATGGAGAAACGCTGCGCGGGGCCAGGTCTTGTCTCCCTTCGTGGTTCTCAGACTGCTGAGACGCAGACTATAGTTCTCGCTGCGAGAACGCGCTTTCAGCGCGTTCGTCGTAGGCGAGGCCTAAAAAGGATACTGAAATGAAAACAGCAAATTTCAAGTGACAACCTCTCCTACCACATATTCTGATTTAATTAGGGGCACTAGAGATCACACGGCAAGATGGAAGTACCATAGTGCAGCTCTGCCGGCCGGGAGCCTGCATTCGTAAATTATCCTGCATTACGGCTCACATCTACACTGAACTTGAGGGGCCTGTTGTGAAGGAGGGTGCTGGGGATTTGTGTATCCTAAAAGCAGAGAATGGCGCTCTCTAGTGAATACAATTTGATCTGCAAGACTGTGCTGCGTATGACCCCTGTTGCAACAAAGAAGGCAGCCGCGTGATCTGCTGAGGTATTGGACTGCTGGCAGGGCTGGATTGGGAACCAAAAGCAGACCAGGCAAACTGCTCGGCCGGCCCCCATGAGGGCTAGTTTCGGTTGATTTTGTTACCGGGCCGAAATTGCTGGCCCCTAGTAATGAAAACGGCCCCAGGGCCCAAAACCAGCCAGCACCCTGGCGGCCCACTTGGGAAACACAGGGTGCCCGCTACAGCCATTCCAGCCCTGACTTCTGGGCTGAGGCACCCTATCACTCCTGTGGCGGACCTGTGGCTGGGAGTCACCGCTGCAGCCTGGGTTGCTGCCCCAGGCAAAACATTGGTGAAACCTGGGTGGCCTGCGGTGTTAGGTTGCAGTGGCAGTGTCGCTCGTTGCGAGAGGGGTGGCAAGGTGGTAAATGGCTGTAGCGAACTGCGGCCTTGTTGACTGGCTGTGGCAAGGGCTGAACACCATGACCAGCAAAGAGGCAGTGAGGAGCCCTGAGGCCTAGCATTTAAGAAGTCCCTATTTACTGAAAGCCTAGTGACATTGCGAGCTGCATCGTGTTTCATTGAGTCAGCAGCAGCGAGGGGCACTGCTTGGCCAATACTACCTAGGCTTGCCGAATATTGTAATTAGTGCAGTATTTCATACTTCCTACCAGCTGAGAGCAAGGAGAGCATCCAGCTGGGGGTTCTGTGCTTTGAGTCCTGACACCAACCTGCGCTTTGCAGCTTACTGCTGTTCTTGTGTCTGAGGTTACTTATCGCTCTAGGGCAGGGGTCTCCAAACCGGTCCTGGAGGGCCGGATCCATGCCACATTTTTAAAATTACTACATGTATCTCAATGGGGATATCCCAAAAATCTGGAATGGATCCGGCCCTCCAGGACCGGTTTGGGGACCCCTGCTCTTGGGGGGTCACATTGCTTGTTACTGAGGAGTGTGGCTGGCAGTATTCAAAGCGACCCCCTGCCCCCATTGAGCTGCTGAGTTTCTTGTTTGTCTGTGTATACTAAGAGGTTCTGTTAGAAATGGGGGTCTCTAGTTGGCAAAATAAGGACCCTTCTTCCTAAGTCAGGGCAAGTGGTCTACCCCTTTTGATAACCCCTGCTCAACCCTGTGGTAACGTAGCACGAGCAGTTACCACAAGCAGTTAGGCCTATCTCAGAGGCAGTGTGTGAAGCATTTATGGTCACGTACAATAAGGCAGTAATGACACCACAAAAGAATACAACTCAGGTAGATATAGAAAGTGAATATCTTTATCTAACAGTTTACTCAAAACTCTCAAAGCATTTCAACAACTTCAATTCACGTCAACCCGTAGGGACTCAAAGAAACAACTACGTATTCACCCAAAGCATGACACTGACTGAGTTCAGGGCTGGGGCCTATGCGACCCGTTGTGCACCAGATACCCGCAGTTGGAAGGGAATACAGCACTCAGCTTCTGGAAGAAGCCGAGACAGTGACAGGCGGACTCCCAGCAACCACAAGTCTTGGAGGCTGAGGTCCGCAGCGTGCACTCACAGTGGTTCGGGCACTCGGGGAAGGCGGGCGCTCAATGGCAGCAGCGTGCGGCTGCGGTGGCCTGGGCTGGTGGTGGCGATGACTCTCGTCGCGCAGCTCCGTGGTGGGCTCACAGTGGCAGCAGCTCTCTCTTAGCTGCGCGGCCCACAGAACAAATCCCAGGAATGCAAAGTTGTCAATGGTGTGGGCGCTCAGTGGCCACAGCTCTCTCTCAGATGCGGCGGCCCGCAGGGCAAATTATGAGGATGAAAAATAGCACAAGGTGTAGTCACTCAGCGACTACAGCTCTCTCTTGACTGCGGCAGCCCACACAACAAATCACGATGATGCACAGTAGCAAAGGGTGTGGGAACTCAGCGGCTACAGCTCTGTCTTGGCTGTTGCGGCCCACGGGACAAATCACGATGATGCACAGTAGCAAAGGGTGTGGGCACTCAGCGGCTACAGCTCTCTCTTGGCAGCGACGGCCCACGGAACAAATCACGATGATGCACAGTAGCAAAGGGTGTGGGCACTCAGCGGCAGCAGCTCTCTCTTGGCTGCGGTGGCCCACAGGACAATCACAATGGTGCACAGTAGCAAAGGGTGTAGGCCCTCAGTGGCTACAGCTCTCTCTTGGCTGTGGCAGCCCACGGGACAATTTACGATGGTGCACAGTAGCAAAGGGTGTGGGCCCTCAGCGGCTACAGCTCTCTCTTGACTGTGGCAGCCCACACGACAAATCACGATGATGCACAGTAGCAAAGGGTGTGGGAACTCAGCGGCTACAGCTCTCTCTTGGTTGTTGCGGCCCACGGGACAAATCACGATGATGCACAGTAGCAAAGGGTGTGGGCACTCAGCGGCTACAGCTCTCTCTTGGCAGCGACGGCCCACGGGACAAATCACGATGATGCACAGTAGCAAAGGGTATGGGCACTCAGCGGCAGCAGCTCTCTCTTGGCTGCGGCAGCCCACGGGACAAATCACGATGATGCAAAGTGGCAAAGGGTGCGGGCAATCAGCGTCAGCAGCTCTCTCTCAGCTGCGGCGATCCGAATGACAAAGGAGGGTCTCGACCTGGCGGGCACCACAGTGGGCGCTCAGCGGCCACAGCTCTCTCTCAACTGCAGCTGTCCACACGGATCCAACAAAAGGGTTGAAGATACAGATTTAGGCAGGCTCTCAGTGGCGGCAGCTCTCTTCTTAGCTGACTAAGTTCAGGGCCGGGCCTATGCGACCCGTTGCGCACCAGATACCTGTCGTTGGAAGGGAATACAGCACGCAGCTTCTGGAAGAAGCGGAGACAGTGACAGGCAGACTCCCAGTGACCACAAGTCTTGGAGGCTGAGGTCCGCAGCGTACTCTCACAGTGGTTCGGGCAGTCGGGGGCAGGCGGTCGCTCAGTGGCAGCAGCGCGCGGCTGCGGCGGCCTGGGCTGGTGGTGGCGATGACTCTCGTCGCGCAGCTCTGTGGTGGGCTCACAGTGGCAGACGCTCTCTCTTAGCTGCGGCGGCCCACAGGACAAATCCCAGGGATGCAAAGTTGTCAATGGTGTGGGCGCTCAGCTGCCACAGCTTTCTCTTAGCTGCGGCGGCCCACAGGGCAAATTACGTGGATGAAAAATAGCACAAGGTGTGGTCACTCAGCGGCTACAGCTCTCTCTTGACTATGGCGGCCCACACGAGAAATCGCGATAATGCACAGTAGCAAAGAGTGTGGGCACTGAGCGGCTACAGCTCTCTCTTGGCTGCGGCGGCCCATGGGACAAATCACGATAATGCACAGTAGTAAAGGGTGTGGGCACTCAGCGGCTACAACTCTCTTGGCTGCGGCGGCCCACGGGATAAATCCCGATGATGCACAGTAGCAAAGAGTGTGGGCAGTAAGCGGCTACAGCTCTCTCTTGGCTGGGGCGGCCCACGGGACAAATCACGATGATGCACAGTAGCAAAGGGTGTGGGAACTCAGCGGCTACAGCTCTCTCTTGGCTGCGGCGGCCCACAGGACAAATCATGATTATGCACAGTAGCAAAGGGTGTGGGCACTTAGCGGCAGCAGCTCTCTCGGCTGCGGCGGCCCACAGGACAATCACAGTGGTGCACAGTAGCAAAGGGTGTGGGCACTCAGCGGCTACTGCTCTCTCTTGGCTGTGGCAGCCCACGGGACAATTTACAATGGTGCACAGTAGCAAAGGGTGTGGGCCCTCAGTGTCTACAGCTCTTTGTGGGCTGCGGTGACCCACGGGACAAATCACGATGATGCAAAGTGGCAAAGGGTGCGGGCACTCAGCGGCAGCAGCTCTCTCTCAGCTGCGGCAATCCGCATGACAAAGGAGGTTCTCGACCTGGCGGGCACCCCGGTGGACGTTCAGCGGCCACAGCTCTGTCTCAACTGCAGCGGTCCACGCGGATCCAGCGAAAGGGTTGAAGATACAGATTTAGGTGGGCTCTCAGCGGCGGCAGCTCTCTTCTTAGCTGACTGAGTTCAGGGCCCGGGCCTACGCGACCCGTTGTGCAACCGCGTGATAAAGGAGGGTCTCGACCAGGCGGGCACCACGGTGGATGCTCAGTGGCCACAGCTCTCTCTCAACTGCAGCGGTCCACGCAGATTCAGCGGAAGGTCCGAAGGTGCAGATTCAGGCGGGCGCTCAGCGGTGGCATCTCTCTCTCAGCTGCAGCGGCCCACACAGATCCAGTGAAAGGGTTGAAGAGACAGATTTAGGTGGGCTCTCAGCGGCGGCAGCCCTCTTCTTAGCTGACTGAGTTCAGGGCCCGGGCCTACGCGACCCGTTGTGCAACCGCGTGATAAAGGAGGGTCTCGACCAGGCGGGCACCACGGTGGATGCTCAGTGGCCACAGCTCTCTCTCAACTGCAGCGGTCCACGCAGATTCAGCGGACGGTCCGAAGGTGCAGATTCAGGCGGGCGCTCAGCGGTGGCATCTCTCTCTCCGCTGCAGCGGCCCACACAGATCCAGTGAAACGGTTGAAGAGACAGATTTAGGCGGGCGCTCAGCGGCTGTAGCTCTCTTTTAGCTGCAGCGGCCCGCACAGGTTCAGCAAAAGTTTAGAAAGTCTCAATTCTGATCCAGGCGGGCTCTCAGCGGCGGCAGCTCTCTCTTAGCTGCAGCGGCCCACACAGGTTTAGCAAAAGTACCGAAGTGCCCAGTCCGCGGTCCTCAGAGTAGAACTAGAGGCTTCGGATTACTCGACCGAGGCCTCACCTGCAAGCGGAACTCCTCGCACAGGAATCCGAAGGCGGACAGGGTGAAGTCTAATGTCCCTGAGTCTTCTGCAGGAGGGGCTCTCGATTTAGGCCCTTGGGTAGTTGCAAAGTCCTTTCCTCTGTTCACTCGGACAGAGTTTCGTCTGGACATCCAGAAGGAACACACTTGGCCAAAGTACCAGCGCAGCATTTTATACCTAAAAAGTGTTTGCTCTCTAAGGTTGCAAATCACTGACTCCGGTCAGAACCAGTTCCGTGGTGTCGGGGAGCACTTGGTTTACGAGGTGACATCATGCCCTTTCAGAATGAGGGGGTCTGCTATCAGACACCGAGTTGGAGGTGGAGCCATCATTCACCTTGCCAGGCACTGCCCTGCTCAGATCAAAGAGTCACCCCCTCCCCATGCTCTGAATACTGATCTCTCTCTCCAGTCAGGTCTGACCCAGCTGGCCCTGCTGCTCCAAAACCAAAAGCCCAATACATATACGTGCAACAGCCTACAGTAAAGCTGAGACAAGAAACTACCACGAAAGGTATTTCAAAACATGTATTATATAAAAGGTCCTTACTAAAAGGTGCCCTTCAATGTCCTGAGCATATACATATCAAACTTGAGGGTCCTATCAGGTTCCTAGGGCCCGATAGGATATTAAAAAGCAATCTTTAACCGGCCCATCCTGGCCTATGAGAATGGATCGTTTCGGAGTAGCGACAGTGAAATGGAGGGTAACTCACTATTGAAACAGGCTACACCGATGTAGGTATTATAGTTATCCTTATTCATACAGTCATTTATATACAAGGAGCATTCGCACTGTGGCACTGAGTAGCAGTGGCACTGCGCCCAGAACATCTAAATCCAACCAATATAAAAGACAGGGAGAGTAGAGAGGAAGGGAGACCCACTCCAATGTTGCCAGGTCTAACAGGTTCCTTTCCTGGCCCCTTGCACTCTACTCTGCTATATTACGTGTCCTGCCGAAAGATGGGGAAAACTGACAGAAGCGAACCCGCCTCACGTTGGAATCGAAGTGTGCTACTAAATACCAACAAGATGTCCTCTCAGACCATGAGCAGGACTCTGAACCCTAGGGCGCATCTGCGCTAGAGACCCCGCTTATAGCCATGCAGCAGAGTCTCCAATCTATAGATGGCAAGATCAATTACTGAATTGTGCATGGATCATATGTTGGCTAAACTCTACAAACAGATGACATGCATCATGGTGGCAGAAAAGTTCATATTGACAGCTGAAGACCACCTGCAGTCTGTGACCATGAAATGTTTGATCCTGGAGAAGGTGTTTGCTGTTATACAGGCTAAAAATATGGACCTGGAGGCAGGCTCCCTCCATAATAACTTGTGCATTATTGGTATCCCAGAGTCCACCAACATCGGCAAGATGGAACACTTAGTAGAAACCATGCTGAGTGACATATTTGGCTCTGAGACCCTGTCAAACATGCTGGTAGTGGAGAGGGCACATAGGTCTATTATGGCTTGACCAACACTGGGGGGCACCTCTGCGTCCAATCATAGCCAAACTACTTAATTGCAGACACATTGATTGAAGGCCATACAATATCAGGGCAACAGCAATGCATTCTTCCTTGATTTCATGGCAGCAGTGCAGGCTACCTGGAAAGAATTTCTCCCCATTAAAAAGAGATTACAGAAGGCGGAAATACCAAATGCATAGACCATTAAAGGGCGCAGAAAATATTTGCAACACCTAAAGCAGCATTAGACTTTGCGAAGAAACTTGCCCCAAAACTCTGTGAGCACAATCAGAGTTGGATGATAATGATAACTAACGGGTGTGACTTAGCGCCCAGCGGAGATGGCGGCGTTCATGTGAGCGCTCCGTGGTCGCTGGGGTGAAGGAGCGGTTCACGGACTTGTTTTTTTACCGGAGATGACGGAAAGACCCTTCGGAGAGGTCCAGGAATGCTCCGACGCCCACTTCGCTGCTTCTGGTGACTCCCTTCTCTACTTCTGCTGAAATTCCTTCATGACGGCCGCAACCGCCATTTTGTGGCTCTGAGGCTCGTTTCCCGAGCGGCGCTCTCCTTACGGCAGCGATTATAACTGCATCCCTTTTCCTTCCCCAAACAAGGTTGGCCCTCATTTCTTCATGCAATGCCTTCATTGTCTATTATGCTTTTACCATTTCCACAACACGCTGTTTTATGGTGTTTTTCAACTCAGTAGCCAATTTGAACTGTATGTTACTTTATGAAGATTCAATATTTTGACCAGCTGAACTTGATGCTGAGCCTTCCTCCTTCATATAAAGCTGGCTATTGCTTCCTTTTCATATGTTTTTTGTGATTATCGCCTCACGTCCTCATGATACAGCCAGGTTTGCCTCTTTCAATTTTGGGTGACCACTATATTTTTCTCTAACGTTCCTCTACATGTTTTTTTTTCCTTGCGTACTCCTTCAGCCCTCACTGACCTCTCTTGTTACTTCGTGCTGCCCCCACGGTTTCAGAGGTCCAAGTGCTAATTTTTCTCTCCTGTGGGGGTCTTTAACTTATGGATAGAGGCACAAAGGGTCGTGCTAACAAGACTCCACGGCGCACCTTTATTAAGAACTCAAAAGTGTTTTCTGAACTGGCTCATTTTGAAGCCTCTCAGGCATCTGTTGTCCACATGTCGCTGTCCAGCGCGGAACATCCTGTGCAGCCCTCAGGAAAAGTCACCACGAAAAGGCTTAAAAAGGATCCTCCTTCACCGTCTAATTCCACTTCAACCGTATCTATGGAATTATTATTGGAGGAGATACGAGCCCTTCGTCCTTTTATGGAAGAAACGAACGCTAAGCTGCAAGTTCTAATTTATAACTGGTCGCAGATGGACGCTAGAGTTACGTTGGTGGAACGCAGTGTCTCTACTCTCCAGGAATCATCCTCCAAGGTCACCCATATGCACTCGCAGATCTCTTCTCTCCAGAAACAGGTTGAGGAGCTTGAAACCCGGAATAGGCGTAATAATGTACGCATCTACGGCCTGGCGGAGGGTTATGAGGGGAGTGATCCTATTGCCTTCTTCAAATCCTTTCTTCCTAAACTCCTGCATCTACCAGAGGACACTTTGCTCAACATACAGCGAGCCCATAGGCTTGGCCGCGCTCCTTCACCTGCTTCCACCTCTTCAAGACCAAGAGGCGTCATCATGTATTTCTTGGAATATACCGACCTTCTTAAAGTCCTCTCAGCGGCCAGAGCTTCCCCCCGCCTTACATGGTCGGGACCCACCTTGTTTTTTGCGCAGGATTACGCTAAATCTGCAGCCAGTCGCCGCAAAGCTTTTTTGGATATGAGGCCAGAGCTGCGTTCCATCTGCACTAGATATGGCCTCTTCCACCCTTGTTTCTTCAGAGTTACTCACAATAATAAGACAACGACTTATGAGGATCCTGTGCGACTTCGGAGCTTCCTGAATTTCTGCAATGCAGCCGACATGGACACCTCTGGTTCCTCCTCCGCTTTCCTCCATGACTTTCTTGAGTTGCGGTTATTTTCTTCTAGTTCAGTTGGTTCATGCTAGTTTTGTCATACTAGTTCTGTTTTTCTCCAATTCCCCTTGTTTATCCCTCCCTTGTATTCGTATATGATGTTTATTCATGTACCATCCTTATTATGTACCCTTCTTTACTTTTTCATTTCCTGATGTTTTCCTCATGTCTCCACAGAATTCGCTTTTTGTTCCGTGACGCTCCCCCGGCTTGACGGCCCGCTGACAATGGACGTCCTGACTTCTCCAGTTTGCTCTACCCCCCTCAACCTTTCGTTCATTCTCCCTTCTGATTGTCCTCCCTCGCTTCCCTCCCTTGTTAGTACACTCTCCTTCTTTGCCTAACATGTTTGCCTTTCCCTTTTTCTCCCTCTCCATGTTCTACTCCCTACTTAACTTTGGTTCACAGGTGTCACCTTTCTTCTATTCGCTTCACATTTCTACTACTCATTCTCTTCATATATTTCTTTACTCTTTGATTGGGTTTTCCTTTTTTATTTATCTATTTGGATACACTTCATTATAATGTTCTTCACCTTTGTCTTTTGCCTTTGCTCATATTCTTCTTTTTTCTCTTTCCCCCTATTTTTCTTTTTTCTTCTGCTCATTGTTCTATATTTTCCTTTTTTTCTTCTCCTCTCGTTCATAAATTTGATTTCTCTTTGCTCAGAATATCTCAGCAAATACTTTTTTTTCTACTTCTTCTCCTTTCCTTCCTTACTTTCTTCTTCTCACTTTCTTCCTTATACTTCTCTCTCTTCTCCTCCATTTACGGCATTTATGATCATTTCTTTCTCCTTCACTCATCTTTTTTCATGAGCTTTCATTTCGAATCTACTTCTTGTTTTCATTTTCTTCTATTTTGTCTATTATGTCATTGAAAATCATTACATGGAATGTTAAGGGCATTAATTCTCCAATCAAACGACAAAGAATCTTATCTCATCTAGCTAGATTAAATGTTGATATTGCATTTTTACAAGAAACTCATTTATCTGATGCAGAATCCGTTAAACTTAAAAGAGGCTGGGTGGGTGAGGTTTACTATTCCCAGGGTGATGGCAAACGAAATGGAGTAGCTATTTTATGTCGGAGAACTCTCTCCCATTCCCTGATTACTCAGGAATCGGATGCTGAAGGCCGGTGGATACATGTTAAACTATCTCTTAATGGTGTTCCAATTTCTCTTCTGAATGTCTATGCCCCTACAGGTGGTGATCCGGCTTTTTGGCATGACCTTTCTCACCATATCACCAGATTTGTTTATGATAATTTCATCTTGGCAGGTGATTGTAACCAACCTCTTGATCCCTTTCTCGACAGAAATTCCAAAACTCCCTACACTCCCTAAACTCTTTGCTCAAGCCATCTCCCAGCACAAGCTCATTGACACCTGGCGCTTGTGCAATCCGTCGACAAGAGAATTTACTTTTTATTCCCCATGTCATCATTCCCAATCTCGGATTAATTATATTTTTGTTACTCACAATATTGCCTAGACTCCTACTAATGCCGAAATTGGTCCAATTCTACTCTCGGATCATGCCCCTACTTTAGTGCATCTTGATATCCTTCCTAAGCCTGTTGGCCCTATGAGGTGGCGTTTTAATAATACCCTTATGTTGGATCCCAAATTCACTGCTTCCTTTACTACATTTTTTGACACATTTTTTCTGTTTAATGATACTCCTTCCATTTCAAAACACACCATATGGGATGCTTTTAATGCTGCGGCCAGAGATTTTATAATTGGACATGTGGCAAAGAAAAGGAAAACTGCCCGCAAATTTACTATAGATCTTCTTCGAGACATTAAGAAATTGGAGCACGCTTATTTTACTTCCCACTCACAAGACAGTTTAACAGCCCTGGTCAAGGCCAAAATGGAATTCAACACAAAATCCATAGAGGATGCTTCCTTATATTTATTGAAATCTAGTGCAAAGTTTTATGGAGGTAGAAATAAAGCCGGGAAAATCTTAGCCAATTATTTGAAAGTCAAGCATAACAAATTGAACATTGAATCCATCTACGACACTCAGTCTACTCTTGAACACAAAGACGCAGATATTCTCACTGAATTCTCCATTTTCTATAAAACCTTATACTCCTCTGAAACCCAACCCTCTTCCCAATCTCTTGATCATTTCTTTTCTACCATACACAAGCCAGACCATTTCCCTCTCGATCTTTCTCGCTTAGAACTAGACATTTCCCAACAAGAATTACTTACAGCGCTCCAAACCCTCAAAAAAGATAAAGCTCCTGGACCAGAAGTCTTACTGTTGAATTTTTCCTTCATTTCTCAAAGCTCCTCATCCCAAAATTACAGTCTCTTATAGACACATTTGTTACCTTGGGTGCTTCCTCAGGTTCTTTTTCTGACGCCCACATCTGCTTTATACCCAAGGAAGGAAAGGATGCTCACTACTGTAAAAATTACAGACCCATTTCTTTGGTCAATATTGACTACAAGATATTTGCTAAATCACTTGCAACACGTCTTGACCTTTTACTCCCAGATCTCTTAGGACAGGAACAATCAGGCTTCGTCAAGGGTCGATTTATCACTGATAACACTAGACTCTTGTTTAATGTATTATAAAAATCCCATAATTTATCCCACTCCCTCGCAGCAATTGCTCTAGATGCTGAGAAGTGTACAAAAATGAGGGTCCCTGTGAACCGTATATTATTCACATTTATTAAAGCAATAGTAATAAAGCAATAAACACACTGTAAATTAATCACAATGAGCAAATAATACAATTTATAAATTTTGGTAACAGTGCCCCAAAGGAAAGGAAGTGAAATAGCGTGATGCTGTGAGAAAGGAAAGGAAGATTGGGAAATGATAATAGTCGTGACAAATAAGTATATCCAATTTCTTAAGATTTATACACACTAATTGGCTTCAGGTCCCTGAGCCCAAGAAAGGGTTCATAACATATCCCATTAGTTATAAAAATTGTCTATATTGACACTGGTATGTAAATATCCAAAAAATGCGGGCGGTGTCAACTGAGGAAGAAAGGAGGTAGCCGTCGACGTTTCGACCCCACGCTACAGCAGTAGGTGTACTTGTGGCCTTACATCGGGGTCTTCATCAGGACAAGGGTGTAAACGAGGTGCACTACAATTTCATGGTACGTAGAGGTATTTTCATACGGTAATCAATTGAAGGAATCCACTTTTCATTCATCAAAATCTGAAGGTAAAGCACAAGTGGCGTCTAATAATCTCAGCGTATTGTCAACCAATGGTGGATAAACGAAAAACCCCGACCTAATCGGGGCACTTGGGATGCGTCGTATTTGAATCAAATCGCTCTCATCAAGGGTATTTAATACCGGCGTGGAATTCCTACGAAGTTCTCCGTAACGGGAAGAGTAGCCTCTCTGTGTGCAAGGGTGTAAACCCCGTTTTCACCCTTGTCCTGATGAAGACCCCGATGTAAGGCCACAAGTACGCCTTCTGCTGTAGCGTGGGGTCGAAACGTCGACGGCTACCTCCTTTCTTCCTCAGTTGACACCGTCCGCATTTTTTGGGATATTTACATACCAGTGTCAATATAGACAATTTTTATACCTAATGGGATATGTTATGAACCCTTCTTGGGCTCAGGGACCTGAAGCCGATTAGTGTATATAAATCTTAAGAAATTGGATATACTTATTTGTCACGACTATTATCATTTCCCAATCTTCCTTTCCTTTTTCACAGCATCACGCTATTTCACTTCCTTTCCTTTGGGGCACTGTTACCAAAATTTATAAATTGTATTATTTGCTCATTGTGATTAATTTACAGTGTTTTTATTGTCTTATTACTATTGCTTTAATAAATGTGAGTAATGTTTATACAGTTCACAGGGACCCTCATTTTTGTACACTACATAGCACCCAGGTCCCTTGTGGATTTTCTTGGGTAAACCCCCCCCCCCTTTTATCAATCTAGATGCTGAGAAAGCATTTGATAGGGTTGAGTGGACTTATCTTTTTCATACCCTTAAATGGTTCGGTCCCAAATTTATTTCTTTGATTTCTTTACTGTATTCTAATCCCCGTGCGGCAGTTTGCGCCAATGGCCTAGTCTATTCCTTTTTTGACCTGGGGAGAGGCGTGCGTCAGGGCTGTCCTTTGTCCCCTTTTCTTTTCAACCTGGCTTTAGAACCTTTTTTTATCCAAACTTCGCCAAAACCCCAATATTCATGGCTTTCAAGCTTTGGATTCTCAAGTTAAGCTCGCCGCATATGCTGACGATATTTTACTTCTTATCTCCAACCCCGTTGAATCTATCCCTTCCTTCCTTGCCGGAGTAAAAGATTATTCCCAGATATCTGGCTACAGGATCAACAATGATAAATGTGAGATCCTACCCTTGACGAAGTACACCTTTAAACCTGATTTTAGCACTTCCAATTTTACATGGAGCTCTTCACACATTAAATACCTTGGCCTACACATTACCCCCTCTATTTCAGGCACAGTCTCCCTCTGTTTAAATAAATGCATTCAAAAATTATCGATTTAACATCTAGATAGCATCCTCTCTATTTATCATGGTGGGGCCGCCTAGATTCAATCAAAATGAGGTTATCGCCCATAGTCCTCTACACTATTTCTAACATCCCTGTCTCTATTCCTTCTAAATTTTTCAGGAAGATCAACTCAATTTTTATATCCTTTCTTTGGAGCAATAAAAAACCTAGAATGTCTTTAGCTAGGCTTATACGCCCCAAATCAGAAGGCGGAGTTAATTTCCCAGATTTCCCAGCCTACCACAAGGCGTTTTTGTTGCGACAGGCTTCCTTTTGGATGCAAGACACGATCTCTCCTTGCCCCTTATGGGCTAAGCTTGAACGCTTTTTTCTTTCCCCCTTTTCCCCTGCTGAATATCTTTCATTCTCACGTAAACCCTCTTCTATTCCCACTCCCATTCACAAATTCACCATTAAATTACTTCTATCTTCTTCTCCTGCTCCCCCAACGACCGTTGCTGATTTCCTCACCTCTACCATTTGGCACAACACCTCCCTCTTGATTCGCGACAAACCCTTTTACTGGAAGTCGTGGTGGCAAAAAGGATTAATATGGGTTTCCCAATTATTCTCACACTCTTCTTTCAATCCCTTCCCTACACTTCGTACCGACTATGGTTTGCCTGCTTCTTTTGCCCACAAATACCTTCTTCTTAAAGAGACAGTAGTGGCCACTTACAACCGTCTCCTGCTAACTCCTCTCCCCTCTCCTCCTTCACTCACTCCCACTTCACTACTTCATTCCTTTTTGCGCACTATTCCTAAAGCCTCCTCTATTTACAAGCACCTTCACACCAAAAATACCGTTAGACCCAAATCTAAAGTGGAAGAATGCTGGAAACACGATCTAGCCACATCTTGGCCCATTCCTTTTTGCAATAAGATCTGGAATAAGATTTGCAAATCCTCTAGAGCAGCAACCTTGACACAATCCTTGTTCTTCATTTACAACAGACTTCTTTTCAAGCCATTTGACCTCCATAGGCGCTTGCCAGCCACTCCACACATCTGCTGGTCATGTTCCTCCCCGCAAGCAACTTTATTACATATGCTGTTCCTATGTACATTTGTTCACGACTTTTGGTTGCAAGTTTGGGCCCAAATTAATGTAATTTTCCACACATGTATTCTTTTTTCATACACTAACATTTTCTTGGGTAGTCTTTCTCCTTGTTGGGAAGATATTGATCTTAATACTAGGATTATTGATTTTTTGTTAGCTGTTGCGTTTCAGCAGACTACAGTCAACTGGAAGAACTTCTCTAATATTTCCTTTAAGGCATGGTGGTATAATGTTTGCCATAATCATAGACTGGACACTGCTTTTGTTTTTCCTGCTCACATGGCTGCAAAACGTATGGATTTATGGCTTCCTATTACGCTTTATCTTAATGTATGTGCTAAACGCTCATTTCACCCGCGTCCCTCACAGCAAGAAGTCTTAAAACCTCCTTAAATGCCCTCCTCATTCCATTTTTCCTTCAATATCAACTATGTGTATTTCCTTTTGCATAATCTTATTACTGCAATTATTGTTTCCACTTTATTTAGTTTTTGATGCTCATGATTAGATTTATTATTGTTTACAATGTTATTAGGCTCACTGCTTACTGATGTAATTATATTTTATATTCTTTTTGCATTATATATTGACACCTTTTTCTTTTCTCCTTTTACCAAATACAATTCTTTTTTGAACTTAAATAATGATAACTAACTCACCATACTTCTAAAGACATCAGGACAGACTTGTTAGTGGTCAGATTTGCCTCAGTGGTTGTTGGCACGCTGCAGGGAGTGCACATTACATGAAGTGGCACCTCCCATTGATGCCAGGGGAACACCTTGTACCAGTAAGCCATAATTGACATTGCCTTATTTGTGACCTGTAGATTACTAGACCAACTGTTCCGTGGAATATACACCGTCTGAATGGCCTGTATGGATGTGTGCAGCTCCTCTTGGCACTTCTCACCCTTCATACAATGTGCCACTACCTAGCCGATATACTGATGTTACTCCTGGCTACCTCTGACCACATGGAGGGGTTCTGGGCCTCTTCCTTCCCCTACGAGGGTACACCCCACATGCCTTTATACTGTGATACAGCACTTGCTATTGTGAGCTGTGATTTATTTTAGTACATATGTCTTTTTCTCTTTTAGGTAGTCTGGATGTCTTTGGCATGGCACAGATGCTGAAGGGGTTGGGGAGAATCATTGTAAACTATTTTCATTGCCACCAATGTGACACTATTTGCTGTTCCGATTGAACATTCTGTGTACAGTCTCTGAAGATGTTTGGCTCAGTAAATGGCTATGAGATGTTCCCATGATTCTGACCGCAGTTCATATTTCTTTCCTAACATGAAAAGTCAGCTTAACAACCACAGGAAAACACACCAGGTACTCCCCTACTTAGACAGGCATCATGTTCAAATTGCTTTCTTACAAGAGACGCATCTCACACAGCACACAGACAGAGTCATTGGCGCTCATTGAATGGGTTTCGGAGTGGCCTCATTCTACTCCTCATACTTTGGGGGAGGGGTACTACTATAGATCAAAAGGGTGTGCCTTTCACTATCACCCTTTTAGAGACAGATAACCGTGGCCTCTATGTGATAGTACAGGGGAGCATTTATGGTACCTTGGTGACCCTAGAGAACTCCTACGTGACTACTACAGATGATCCTACAGATGATCCTGAATTCCACATACAGCTCTGGCTCCGCCTGCACACGCTACAGCCTTCTGCGATCATATGGTGTTGGGACCTCAACACATATTTAGATCCATCGCTCGACCGGTGTGCCTCAGCAGATTGGCAGGGAAAACACTCCACCCAGGTTCTCCGTGAGGGAATGGAAGGCTTGTTTACTTGTGGAGATTGCGGAAGCCAGCAGGCTGAGAGTGCACTTAAACTCTTTCAGTACAAGGCTCATGGTCTCAATTGCACTATTGGCTGATGACCTGGGAGGTGAGTGCTTGTGCGGTGGATGTGGACATATGCTCAGAACGCTGTCTGATCATGCACCAGTGTGTCTTTTGGTTTCAATCTGTACCCTCACACCAACACATTTTGCACAGCACTACTAGACCCAGTGTTGCAGGAGGGATTACACACAGCAATACTTGAATATTTTGAGAAAAATGTGCACTCTGTGACCGAGGCAGACACCCTTTGGAATACATTTAAGGTTATCATGGAGGAGGGGTGGGTGTATAGGCACATAGCCAGGTGCCTTGAGGGCCATTTGGACACAGCTACAGAATATAGAACATGACTTACTGAACCTGGAGCGCACTTTTGAATCCACACCCAGCCTGCTTGCTGTCATTAGGGACCAGATCACGAACTATACATTCAAGGTGGTACAGGAAATGTGCCACCTTTCCCACTGATTCGTTGCTGGAGAGGGAGGTGTCCCGGGTCACAATTGGCTACCAAGTTGAAAGAGCCCTGGGCATATACACCTATTGTAAACGTAACTACCACATAGGATTGGACCTGTTATGACACACCTCCTGTTCTGTCCACATTTACAGACTTTTATACCCATCTGTACGAAGCCCGAGACTTAGCTCTGGAGGCAGAGATAGGAGATGGTTTGGACGATGTGGCCTTGGTGGGGCTCTCCCTGGGTCAACGGGAATACTTAGTGCAACCTATCATGGTGGATGAGATCGACAAAACCATACGCTGGCTCACTAATGGAAAAGCCCCAGGCAAGGATGGCCAAACGGGCACATTTATAAGGAATTTGTTGAGATAGTGGCACTGCACCTTCATGCAGTGTATGAGGAGGTATATGCTAAGCAGGCATTGCCCCCATATCCCTCATTATCACATTAATAAAGCCCCACAAGCAGTCTGATTGCTGTGAGTCTTATACACCATTATCGTTGATCAATGCAGATGCAAAAATCCTGGCTAAGAAGCCACCAGGCTCCAACCGCTTCTCAATAGTCTGGTCCTTCAGTCCGGCTTTACACCTTCAGCAGGGCATAATTTGTGCACTCTGTTTGCACTGCTACACTAATTAGATCCCTCCATGCAGGCGGCTACTATCCTGCTGGACGTCACCAAACCATTTAACTCAATTGAGTGGACTTAAATGTTCACGGTACTGCATCTTAAGGGGACCCCGCAGACCTTTCTGTGGTGGATACGCCTATTGTACACTAGTCCGTTGGCATGGATGTTGATAAATGGTAACACATCAGAGGCAATACACATATACAGGGGCACACAGCAGGGATGCCCTTTGTCACAGCTACTATTTGTGTTGGCTCTGGAACCTCAGGGACGTGTGATTGGTCAGTAACATGCCACCTCTGCACTATGATTCCGCCTGCGACCGCTAACCATTTCTTTATACATGGACAACACAGTGTTATATGTAAGGGACCTGGCCACACACTTGGTGCCGGTCATTTGGGAGTACAGGTGCTGTGAACATTATTCAAGTTTAAGCATTAACTGGTCAAAAAAGACTGTCTGTCTTTCCTTTGACTCCAGATACTGTGCTGCATTCGCTGGACTTTCCTCTGGAGTGGAGCACAGACCCTGTCAAATATTTAGAGATTTGGGTACAGAGACCTAAAGTTGGGTATTTGATGTAAATATGTAAATGTGTAAATGTATTGGCATTTATATAGCGCACTACTTACCCGTAGGGTCCCAAGGCGCTTCGACCGCTGCGAAACCCTTCCTGGCTTCCCTGAGAGATGGTCCCTTAATGGGTATCTCCAGGGTGAGACCAGGCATCCCCGGCGGTCTGGTGGGGCCGTTAGTGAAGATGAGGCAAGCTAATGCCCAGAGTTGCCGAGTGTGATCGCTGGTCAGAGTGGGCACCGAGGCGAGAGAATTATCGAGTCCGCTGACCCTGGTCCAGAAACCTGCCGTGCCGGGAATCGAACCCTGGTCCCGGGCCGTTCTCTGCTCTCGGGTCTGCCGCCTCTAACCAGTGAGCCACACTACTTCACAATATGTTAGCGGTCATTTCAAAACTCGAGGACCAGGTGGCTCGGTAATCTCGGCTACCCCTCACACTGTCAGATAGGGTGATGGTCATGAAAATGACAGTACTGCCCAAATTTCTCTACCTCTTTACTAACATACTAATTAGTCTGAAATGGAACTTTTTCAAATCATTCAGATTCCACATGAGAACTTTGGCTTGTGCAGGAAAACAGCCTAGAATCAACTGGTATACATTCACCCTCCCATAGGATCCGGACGGATTTGGTGCTCCGGACTTATACCTGTATTATCTGCGTGCACAGGTGCCGTGTTGTATTCTGCTTAGCTTCTTCTGTGTTAGCCTTCTAGATTGTTCAAGTGTTCTTCCTGTGATGTCTTTCTCTGTTCCACGATCTGGCAGTTTGTGCTTTGGCCAGATAGGTTACAGACCTGTATTCTTCTGTGCTGCAATAAATATACCTATTGCTTACCCCCAACGTGTGAGATTGCTGTCTTCACTTACTTCATTTGGCGACTTGGCTGTGGATGCTTCTGGCCATTCTTCAAGTCTTCTGGATTGCAGCGGAAATTGAATTTCACGGAAGTACAGCGCTCTGTTTCCTGATAAACCCGGCGTGTCAGGCGGTAAAAGAATGTGACGTCCCTTCAGTACTCTCATCGAGCGGTACGGCGAAAAACGAAGAAAATTTCATTTTTTCCATTTTCTTTGGTGTTGGTAATGCCATTGCCCAGATCTCCCGACGTCATTCCTGTGTTGCCGTAGCAACTGCTCCGCGGTGAGTCCATTGTTTCCTTGTCTCTTAGCAACTGAGTGTCTCCCGCACCCGGCACACAGCATTCTTTGGTATCTTGGCAACCAGTTGATGTCTCGCGTCTTCAGCACAAAGGCAAACGTGTGACGTTTGACGCTGACGTGACATCTGACCATGGCGGCCATCTTTCGGAAAGCGTATCGGCTTTCGATGGTCTGAGAGAACACTGTGTCTGGATTTGGTATCCTAGCAACCAGTTGATGTCTCGCGTCTTCAGCGCAAAGGCAAACGTGTGACGTTTGACGCTGACGTGACATCTGACCTTGGCGGCCATCTTTCGGAAAGCGTATCGGCTTTCGATGGTCTGAGAGAGCACTACGTCTGGATTTCAGTTTAAAAGTGGATTTTACTCGGCCATTCATCTGAATATTTTCTCATCTCTCATCCTATCAACAGTAAGCGCGCACTTCTCTAATGTCTCTCATGGTTTAAATGAGGTGTTAGTTACTTTAAAGACCACTGATTCTGGCGAATTACTTTCAAATGCTGACCAGCTGCATAATATAATCAAATTAATCGGAGTATTTCATGACTTGTTAGTTTCACCTCAACTGTGACTTTTTCACTTATTTTAAATTATTTTTACAGAGTACTGTTCTTACATTTGTTTGAAGATTTTTGCTGGCATATTTTCTTGATTGTACTAAATATGGCACAGCCAGTCAATGTTGCTCTTCCTCCTCAATTCCTCAGTGAACTCGGAAATCCATCTACCGCATGGGAAGATTGGATTGCAATGTTCAATAACTATATAGAGGCGTTAGATGGGGAGGATTTTTCACCCAAAAGAAAAAAAGCTCTTCTCATGACAACATTAGGAAAGGAGGGACAGCGCATTTTTAAATTTTTGCCACAAGTTTTATCTTCTGATTCATCCTCATCACTAGATGAGTTTAAAGAAGCAGTCACAAGATTGGAGACAAGATTTGGAAAAGAAGAGAATTTAGTTTTACAGAGATTTAATTTTCTAAGAACAAACAACTTGAGGATGAGAGCATCGATGATTTTGTTGCGCGTTTGCGTGAATTATCTGTTAAATGTAACTTTGGGCATATGGCAGATGAACTCATTAGAGATCAGCTTATAGTGCAGGCGAATAATCGCAAAATACAGGAACGTTTATGGGCTGCCAAAAACCCTACTTTGAAAGTGGCGATTGAATTAGCTAAAATAGTCGAAGAAAGCGAAAAGTGCATGAAGGAACTACAGAAAAGTGGGTTAGAGACAAAGGTTGCTGAAATTTCGCATAAATTAGCCAATAGTGATGACAGTGACAGTGAAGCGGCTGCCATCGCTATTGTAAGAAAAAAAGGTTATGTGCTACAAAAGAAAAATGTTTCACATCAACTCTCTAATAAGCCTCGCTCCAAAATGTGTTCAAGATGTGGTAGTTATTCACATTCTTCTGAAGCAAAATGTTGCTTTGCGAATAACAAGGAGTGCTTGCAGGGTGGTAAGCTTGGACACTTTGCCAAGATGTGCAAAAACAAATCTAATTCAAGGGTAACTGTTGTGGATGAGTTTAGTGAGCTAAAGCGTGATGTGAACAAAATTCTGGTTTTGTGTGATTCAGTGTGTTCTTGTCTAGGAAAAAGAGAACGAGTTCCAAAGGCTGATTTCATTATTGACGATAAGTCAGTCAGCTTAATGGTAGACACTGGTTCAAAGTGGACCATCATTCCTGTGTCTTTATTAAAGAGTGTGTGGGGTGACAGGCGTCTCCAAGAGTGTGACATCTTTCCCTCTGGGTATCAGGGAGAGAAAATTAATCTCCTTGGTTACTTTGAAGGGAAGATTGCTTTCAAAGACAGATCCTCTTGGGGTAAGGTTTACATATCTGTCGATGGTCCTGCCATTCTTGGTCGTTCTCATCAGTATGACCTACACATTGTAGTAAATCCAAGGGCTGAAGAACCTGTCATGATTGTAGACAATCTCACTGTCAATGATATTCTTTCCACTTATGTCAATGTTTTCAGAGAACAATTGGGTGAGCTGCAGGGGTACTCACATCGTATTGTGTTGAAAGAAGGCAGTATTCCTGTTCAACATAAGGCCAGGCGGGTGCCTTTCGCTTTCCGTAAGGAAGTAAAATCTGTTTTGGAAGAAATGTTACAAGGGGGCATTATAGAGCATGTAGAAGCCTCGCCTTGGATTTCCCCTGTTGTGATTTCTCAGAAGCCTGACAACAAGATTAGGTTCTGTGTGGATTTGCGCTCGTTGAACAAGTGTGT
This sequence comes from Lissotriton vulgaris, assembly GCF_964263255.1. Taxonomy (NCBI): domain Eukaryota; kingdom Metazoa; phylum Chordata; class Amphibia; order Caudata; family Salamandridae; genus Lissotriton; species Lissotriton vulgaris. Next base: position 421,087,414 of record NC_141687.1, read on the forward strand.
AGTGGCTGATGTGTTCCCGTTGCCTAATATTGGGGAATTTATTTCCACTCTCAAAGGTGCCAGATTTTTCAGTAAGTTAGATCTGAAGCATGCTTATCACCAGATTCGTTTAGAGGATGCTTCCAAACATCTGACAGCGTTTGTTACTGGGGAGGGGACTTTTCAATTCACTCGTTTACCATTTGGGCTAATTTCAGCTGCGAGTGTTTTCCAGCGTATGGTTACCGAGGTGTTTAAAGGTCTAGACAAGGTAATATACTTTCAGGACGATATCCTGATTTTTGGGGATTCTCTTGAGGAACACAACAGTATCTTATGAAGTGTTTTGTGCAGAGTGGCTGAGGCTGGACTCACTCTGCGCAAAGAGAAATGTGCGTTCTTGGTCAAGGAGGTTGAATACTTAGGTTTTTGCTTGTCTGCTGAGGGTATTAAACCGAAGAGAAACTTGTTGGAAGCCATCGAGTTAGCTCCTCCTCCTGCTGACAAGGAACAGCTAAGATCCTTCATGGGATTGATCGAATTTTATGCTAAATTCGTTAAAGATTTCTCAACCAAAACTGCTCCTATGAGATGTTTGTTAAAGAAGGGGGCTAGGTTTTTGTGGTCTGGTGAGCAAGATTCTTGTTTCAAGGCGATCAAACTTGAACTTAAGTCTGCAAATGTTCTTACTCCGTTTGACACCTGTCGCTCTTCTATATTGATGGTTGATGCAAGTGGAATTGGCCTAGGTGCGGTTCTTCTCCAAAAACACGGTGGGGTGGAGAGAACTATAGCTTTTGCATCCCGACCTTTGACTGCGTCTGAATTAAATTATTCAGTTATTGAACGAGAAGCTCTTGCAGCAGCTTGGGGAGTAGGCTATTTTAGAACGTTCTTGTGGGGTTCTCGATTTGTCCTTCGCACAGATCATAAACCTCTGCTCAATGTTTTGGCTCCAGGAGGTACTGTTAAGGGCTCACCCAGGTTGGCCAGATTAGCCTCTCGTCTTCAAGACTATCAGTTTGAAGTAGAATTTGTTCATGGCTGGAAGAACGTCCAAGCCACTGCTTGTCTCGTCTTCCGGTACAGTCTATTGGATCACCAGGTTTCTTAGAGGACGATGCTGCTGTTGCTTGCTTGCAGGATGTTTTATTCTTGGGAGAGGGTTCATTTTCTGCTGAAGAATGGTCTAAGGGCATGGAGGAGGATTCTGTCTTGAAAGCTGTAGTTGACCTTGTTGTCAAAGGGTCCAGAAGAGAGAGTACCGTTGAGCCTTCTGTTAGGCCTTTTCTCCGAATTTTGAATGAGTTATCGTTATCTGGCAAGAATGTTCTAATGAGGGGTGATCGGTTTATTCCTCCTCATTCTTTGAGGAGTAAGATTCTTAACTTAGCTCACGAAGGTCATTTAGGGCAGACCCTCACTCAAAGACGTGTGAAGGAAAATTTTTGGTGGCCTCTGATTGACTCTGATGCTGTGGAATGTGTAATTAGGTGTAGTTTCTGTAAGGAAGGGGAGAAACGCCCCAAAATTGTAGGCTCTCGTTCTATTGGGAACATTTCCTTTAAAAATCTACCTTGGCACAGTATTTGCCTTGATTTCATTGGTCCAATGAGTGAAATGCCTACCAATCAGCGTTTTGCTGTTGTGGTAATTGATTGCTTTTCTAAGTGGTTGGCTGTTCATTTTATGAGGGAAATCACTACTGACTCCACTATTGCATTTCTAAAGAGTGTCTTTGTCGATGAGGGTTTTCCCTCAGTGTTGATTACCGACAACGGCACTCAATTGACATCTGCCAAAATGGCTTCTTTTGTTCGGGAGTGTGGTATAGAACATCATCGTACGTGTCTGTACAATCCTGAAAGCAATGGTTTGTGTGAGCGGGTTAATCGTCTGGTTAAAGGCGTGATTCAAATGTGTGTTGCATCTGGATGTTTCTCGAATGAGCGTGTCCAGGAACTTGTGTGGGCTTATCGCTCTACCCCTCACAAGCATGGAGAAAAGTCTCCTTTTGAGCTGATGTGTGGTCGTCCTCCAGTGTCGAGGTTGACTCCCTCTTGGCTGAGACATCCTGACAATTCGTCTTCTTCACCTAACTTGACTTCTTCACCAATCTCAGCTGGTGATCTTGTCAAGGTCAAGCCTGGCCGTTGTTCCAAAGGTCTTACCAAATTTAGAGGTCCTTTCTCGGTTAAGAAGGCTTTTCCCCATTTTTTCCTACTTGACAACGGTGAGAAATGTAACTACAGGAGGGTGGCTCTTTACCAAAAAGGTGGGAATGTTTCCAAAGGTGGGACTGTTTCTAAAGGGATTTCTGCAAATATGTGTGATAAGAGCTGCAATGGTTACTCATTATTTTCTCACAATTCTGATGTTTCTTCTCCGTCTCATGTACGGGGGGAGGTGGGTAGTGGTGATGCTTCAACTTCTTTGTGTAGTAATACTTCAACTTCTTCTTCTGATGATGCTCTTGTTGCTGGTTCCTCTGTTTCTGTTCCTGTTCACTTAGCTCCTCTAAGTGTCAGTCTGAGGAGTCCTCGCTCCCGTCACCCTCCAGTTTACTTGGATGATTACATTCACTGATGGTTCTTTTGCTCTTTTGTTTCTTCTGTTTTCTGTTGTTTTCTTTTATTGTCCAAGGGGGGAAGATATGTTGTATTCTGCTTAGCTTCTTCTGTGTTAGCCTTCTAGATTGTTCAAGTGTTCTTCCTATGATGTCTTTCTCTGTTCCACGATCTGGTAGTTTGTGCTTTGGCCAGATAGGTTACAGACCTGTATTCTTCTGTGCTGCAATAAATATACCTATTGCTTACCACCAACGTGTGAGATTGCTGTCTTCACTTACTTCATGCCGTTTGCCCACTACCGAAACTTACATACAATCTTTAGCGATAGAAAGGAATGACACATATTCCATTCTCCTCAAAGCTATTTTACCACACAATCGAATGGACATGGCCCCCGAGGAGATTAACACCATCAATTGCACTATGATGGCGTGAAAGGCCCTTGGCACATGTGCAAAAAAGACCCCATTATATGCACTTCTACTGCAGTGTCACCCAGCCATTTTGGTCCCACATGCGACCAGAGCGATCGCCATGCTCGGGAAAACAGGGGCAGTGTTGAAGACAGTGAGAGATGATTACCCAAGGGAGAACTTGGTTGCCCTGGCCGATGTATTGCAGTTGCGGCGCAGGACCCCGCTCCTGACCTTCACAAACTATTGCCTTCAGTCTTCCCTGAGGGAGTTGAATCCCCAATTCCCTGCTGGACCTCCTGCGTGCTCCAAACTCTGTTCATTAGCACTACATGTAGAAGCCTAACTTCTAAGTTGTACAACACATCACAGAGATACAGGCCGGCAGCCCCAAATATGACCTTAGACAAGTGAAACGCCATGCTGGATGCACCGATGAGCCCGGCAGGCTAGGGTTTTTGTTGTGCACTAGCAGGTATGCTCACATCCAGTTGTAACCTACACATTATACATTTCAAATATTTGTAGCAAATATATTATACTCCTGTTAAATTGTTCAAATGTGGGCTCAGAATAGATGTGAACTGTGTGCGGTGTGGGGCCTTGGAGGTGGACTTCATGCACGTGGCTTGGCTGTGCTCTCCTATCCTTTACTTCTAGGAGCAGGTTGGGAAAGCTCTCATTGATATGGTGATGGAGCCGGTGGAGTGCACCCTCAGATGTTCTTGCTTGGCCTATTTAAGCCTCTCTAGCCAATCGTAAACTGGTGGCAGTGGCCCTGCTCTTAGTAAAGAGGAGGATGGCCATAAACTGGGGGGAAATACAGTACCAAAAACGAATCAGTGGCTCAATGACATGACTTACTGCAGAGACCGAATAGAACTGGTTGCAGAAGAACTACCATGACCCTCGAGGCCGAAGAACATTTGGAGCCTGCTTACAGCGTACTTATTGTCGATCCCAGATGTGTCGTCGTAGTAGGTAGAGATATCCTTGTACTCTAGAGCCCAATGACCAGACTTCAATCTGCCTGAGCTTGTGTGTATGGCATTGTACGGCATATGTGATGAATAATACTGCATACAGCAAAAAATAATTACTCCAGACAGGCTTAAATTCACTTATCAAAAAGTTTAATTTACTGTATGACAATTGAACAAAAGAGAGATTTCTAATGTTTTCCAGTTCCGAAAATCTACACATTCTACAAAGCTGTGAAATGTGGATGATGGATGTGACATTTAGAACACGTTCTTAACCTTTTGGATACAATTATACTATGCATAGCAAATAACAAAATAACAACATTATTTTAGCATGCTCTGCACTCCCAATTTACCTTGATGCTAGACCTGTCAGCCATAGGGTGGTCTACCTCCCCAACTTTTTGCCTTCCTCCCTTCTTCTGACCTCGTCGTTTCTGGCATTAGGACTCTGTACACTTTACCAGTGCTGAACTGTTTGTACACTCTCCTCTAAACATGATAATATTTGCCTTTCCCCAATGATCATATTTAATTTACTTATAAGTCCTCAGTAAGGTGGCATTACCTGTGCCTGGACCCTGTAAATTAAATGCTGCTAGTGGGTCTGTAGCACTGATTTTGCCACCTCCTTAGTAGCCCTTTGAAAATGACACGTCTGCCTTTGCAGAGCCTATGTGCAATTGTAAACTGTCAATTTGACCTGGCTAAATAACCGTTTGCTTAATTTTTCATGCTTAAATTTATCAGCTATAAATGGATATGGGGAAATATCTTTGTGGATTAGGACAAGTAGACGGTGTACACTCAAAAAGGATTTACCCTGCTTACTTCTGAATGCAAAAAGATTAGTAAAATCATAACTATTGAGAGAGCGCAATTTGAATGAAATGTATGAATACGCCATATTTACAAACCAGTTGCGTAAAGTTAGCTAAGGTAACTAGAGATATGAGAATATGTATCCGCATTTACTCACGATTGCTTTGTTAGATATAGAGAGCACATATAGAGTGTGGGCTAATATAGAAATGTGTGGAAATGCTTAGAAGTGTTAGATGTGTTAATCAGGTTCCACGTTATGTAGCTGCTAAATGAAGAAGGATGTAAAATGTAAAATGAAGAAACGTGCAGACCACATGGCACTGTATAAGAACGAAATGTACCATTGCATCTTTCACGTAACATGGATTCAATATTATTCAATGATTTTTGCTTATATGCTAAAGGCTATGTTTTATAGAAGTGTTCTTGTATAACCAGAGTGTGGTGTGTTAGCATATTATTTTAAGTTAAGAAATAAGGGTTCACAGGGTGCAGGCTACTGCACCTAATTTAGTAGGCCTGGAGAGATAAAGTGTCTTCTTTGATCTGCACGTGTTAGTTAAAAGTCAAGCCTCGTTAAAATAAATTGCCAATGCTGGTCGAAGTTTTATGGCCTAGCCTGATAAGGGGAGCCTGGAATTTGGGGCCCTGCTTCGGAGTGTCTGTTTGCAGGTGCGAGGGGGGTACCAATCAAAGAGCTTGATGAATAGAGCTCTGTTCGAGGAGATAGGCTTGGGTCCGGAGGAGTCTACTGGAATGTCATGGGGGTACCAGCATGCTGGAGACGGAGCCTGGGAAGCAAGGTCAACTTTAACAGACGGCCCAAAGAAGCGAAACTATGGAAAAAACCAGAAACAAGACCACGTGAATTGTGTACGTGGTGGGCGTCTCAGAGGGGCGTTCCACCCATACTGTGATTTTGTATTAGGGACAGCACCCTGGGGAGGAGACAGAGCAGACGGCCTGAGGACCCTAAGAGAGCGGATGGGTAGGATGACTGCTATGCATAGGGTTTCATCTAAGACTAAGAGAAGTGTGTGATCTTCTCTAGAAGTCACCACGGCTGACACCTTTTTAGGTAAAGAACTTGCTAAGTAGGGATGTCATCTAGGCTAGTGTAGGGTCAGTCTAACCTGATTTGTTTCTTTTCTGTAAATGACGCTCAAGATTCATCTTGTGTCTATGATATTTAACTTACTGATTTTTGAATTGGTTTTGGTAGTTTTCTTCTGTCGATTAAGATCTCTCAGAGAGTTCATGTTCATCTTACTGCCTGTGTATCTTTTGAATCTTATATTGAGATGTTTGTACCTGCAACTAATTTTGGCTTTATAATCAATCTTTAAACTTATCCGGAGTAAGTGGTTCTTTAGAGTTGTGTCAGTTTGGGCTGGTTTGACCTATGTAGGGTTTGCCTTTTACTCAATGACAGTCAACAATCGATCCAAAAGACTTAAGTGAGATAGGAGTTAGGGTGATCTGATAATTGATCAAAAATCTCACGTTCCCAGTTGGTAGCAGAGAAAGATGGTTGGCTTCTTGAGGAAGGCGACCTAGATTAGGTCAAGATTACCCCAAGGCCCCTAGTGATCGACGACCAGAAGAAGAGCCACCTGCCGAAGAAGGTGCTGACGGTGCGAGAGAGAAAAGCAGCAGAAACGGTCGAAAGTGAGTATAAGGGTCATGGGTTGTCAGATTGCGGTGTTTATGTTGTACCTGTGTTGTAATGTCAAGCGGAGTTGAATGCCTGTAGTGTGATTGTGAGACGGTTGTGAGCGCGCGCAACCTGGTGAAAATCTTAGGTTCAGAAGAGGAACTTAAGTGGTTCGGGTGTATCGGACATCCAGAGTAATTGTCTACCATTGTGAAGGGGGTCATGAGGTACCATTGATCGGGGGAACGTAAGAGTGAGTGTATGAGTAACGGACGCTGGTCGGACGTTTACTGTGTGTAAGTAACCTATCAGTTAAGGCGATCGTCTGACGGAAGACGTTTCGTCGGTTGAGGTGACAATTACAGTTAGACTGTGGACGTACAGTCAGGAAAAGTGATCGCTTGGGCGGAAGTAATCATTTTTTCGGGGTATGAATGAGACGCATGCATGACCGGGAGACGAGCTGAGAGAGGAGGGGAACTGCTGCAAAGGGGACGAATGACGTCAGAGCGAGCCGCGCTGGGATAGGCTGGTTGACGCGAGCCGCGCTGTGATACGCCGGTTGGGATTGGTGAATTGTCATCAGGAAGTAAACAAAGGAAGAGAATTAAGGAAAATTGTAGATTTTGAACATGAAGTGTTTTAAATGTCTAAGGGCGATCTTTAAGAGAGACAGAAGGAATTCTTATGACGGGGAAGAGGCCCCGCCGGAGGGTACACCAGCTCATTATATGGCTGTGAATGTTGGGTTACATACTATACTGTGGATCTCTGAGTGGAGCAAGATAACGGAGGGAAATGAGGAACTGACGTTCCCGAAATACGGAACGTTTAGGCTGGAAGCATTGAACCAGCTGAAAGCAGTAATGCTTGCGACGAGACCTCTACCCAGACCAACACAGTTTGAAGCCCTTAAAGCATGGTTCAGGGCGGCGTACGATCGGAGCTTGAACAGGCGCCAAGAAAGAGTGAAACGATCGGTAAGAGCAGTGCAGGATGCCAAATGGGATGAAGAAGCTAAAAAGTGGAGAGTGCAGAGAATTGAAGCAGACAAACTGTATCCAGTGATAGAAGTCACAGGAGAAAAGAAACCCCTAGTGGAGGACGATGAGAGCGAGACAGATGACAGCCTGATAAATAGGTTATTGATGGACAGACCACCTCCGTACAATAGAGAGGTTGAACGTCCCGAGCTCCAAAAGGGGGACGGGACTGGTAAAGGGGAACATAGACCGCTCCCTGTAACAGATTGGGAACCCAACAAAGGCGAGGAAATACCTCAACCTAGTCCAGTGCAGAGAGTAGTCGGAAGGTTCGTGGTACAAAAGGTGCCAGAAATGGAGCATGCTAAATCCTACCAGTTACCAGACGCTCTCCAGGTACCTGTTACCATAGGTCCTGTAGTGTCGATCTACAACCCAGAAAGAGCACGAGAGGAAGAACAGGTACGATTGGACAGGGAAAGAGCAGAAATGGAAAGCAGGAACAATACGATTAATTCACAAAGGCAGTTGCTGGGACCAAGAGGTCGGAGCACACCATTGGATTCGGTAGTGGATCCCATAATAGATCAAGGGGGCCAGAGAGGGCAGATGGATCTGAGAGGACCACGGCCGAAATCCTTTAGGGAGTTAAGGGAGTACTTGAAAGAATGAGATACGGCTGTAGAAACTCAAAACAACAGGTTAGGAGCGGAAGCGGAATGGGGAAGCCGAGAGAACGGAACCCTGTCTCAATGCGGGGCTGGCGAAAGCGGTCCAGAGTGGGACGGGAAAAGTCAGGACGGTAAAGGAGACACTCGCCACATCGGGAGTGGAAGTAGACAGGAGCATGAGTATAGGAATGCAGGATGTGGAGGGGTGCCTCGCCCCGTTCTCAGTGAGGGAGATCGAAGAACGCAGGAGTACGGGGACAGTTACAGGTGCACTCACCACACACCGGGCGAAAATGTACAACATTGGAGTCGCGGCAATATGGAGAGTCGCGAAGGGTCTCACCATGCATCCAGTGATCACGGACGGGATCGCGGGAACATGGAGAGCTGTGAGGGACCTTATCATGTACTGAGTGACACTAGACAGCAAGGGAATTGCGAAGGCTTACAGAATAGTGCAGGACCTTCGAAAGATTAATAACATAGTTGTTTCGTGTTGTCCAGTGGTACCCAATCCATCAGTGATATTGTTTCAGATACCATTCCAAGCTGAGTGGTTCACAGTGATAGACCTTTGCCAGGCCTTCTTTTCAGTCCCCTTAGATGAGGAGAGACAATATCTTTTCGCTTTTAAGCTGGAAAATCGCGTTTTAACATGGTGTCGTATCCCACAGGGGTATACAGAGAGCCCATCGATTTTTAACCAGCTGTTGAAGAAAAATCTTGAAAGTCTAGTACTGCCACGGAACTCGGTTCTGGTCCAGTACATAGACGACCTACTTGTGGCGTCAGAAACTGAGGAAGCTTGCAAATTAGACACCATCACCTTACTGAATCACTTGGCTGAGAACGGACACAAGGTGTCTCCGAGCAAATTACAATACTGTTTGACAGAAGTGCAGTACTTGGGTCACAGAATTGAAAAGGGAAAACGAAAGGTGTCACCAGATAGGATTGAGGCGATCATGAAAATGAATTCGCCCACGACACAGAGAGAAGTCAGGATGTTTTTAGGAATGGTTGGTTATTGCCGGCAGTGGATAGCTAACTTTTCACTGAAGGCAAAACCTTTACAAAAGCTGACACACAAGGAGGTGAGTGATCCGGTACCATGGGACAAGGATTGTTTGATGGCATTCTTGCAGTTGAGGGAGGACTTATGTCGTGCCCCTGCTCTAGGAATGCCGGATTACGAGAAACCATTCTTACTGTACTGCTGTGAAATAGAAGGTTGTGCATTGTCAGTTTTGGTCCAAATCCATGGAAATGCCCGTAGACCAGTTGCATACTTCTCGGCTACTTTAGATCCAGTAGCCGCAGCGTTGCCAGGATGTCTCAAATCCGTTGCGGCAAGGGGTGTCAGCATTGAGCGTTGCGAGAACATTGTAATGGGACACCAGTTAGTGGTGTATGTGCCTCATTCTGTAGAACTGTTAATGACCAGGACCAAGACACAGCATCTGACCAATAGCAGGCTCACGCGCTATGAGCAAGTCATTCTGGCTGCCGAGAACGTGACCCTCAAGAGATGCTCTGTTCTGAATCCTGCCACTTTGATGCCACTTCCAAATGACATTGATGATGATGTATGTACATATCATGACTGCCTTGATGTGACTGAACTATGTACCAAACCAAGACCAGATATCGTGGATGAGCCCTTGACTGACCCTGATGAAATATTCTTTGTTGATGGCTCATGCGTAAGAGACGATATTGGTCAGCTGAGAGCAGCTTATGCCGTTTGCACCATTACCGGAGTTGTGGAAGCCGCTTGCCTGGAAGGAGTACACTCCGCTCAGGTAGCTGAAATCATTGCATTGACACGCGCCTGTTTAGCAGGTAACAAAATTCGAGTCACCATTTACACCGATAGCCAGTATGGTTTCAGGGTAGTTCATGACTATGGGCAGTTATGGTCTCAAAGAGGTTACATGACCTCTTCAGGTTCACCTATTCGAAATAGGGAATTTGTTCGACTGTTGTTGGAAGCACTGCAAGGTCCGGCAGCCATTGCCGTTGTAAAATGCACTTCGTTATAGAAAACAAAGGCGCCTAGCTTATTCAACATAAATGCAATACAGTATAGGAACACAATGGAAAACTATACGATTTAAGGTTTCCTGACCCAGCCGGGAAAGGAATTTATTCTCAAGAAGCAATGTCCAATATACAGTACAAAAATAACATGACACAAGCCTGTGCCGTACCGAAAGAGGAAAAGGAAAATAGGAATAGGGTGAAAGGGGTGTTTTTCAGGCAAAGGAAGGGAGCAAAGACAGGGCACTGTAGATAAATTCAAGATCAATAGCAGTGTCGCCTGGAGTGGAGTGTACACAATCTCAATTGACAATATTGTGAGTGTAAACCCACTCATGGGTGTCGACGTTTCGATCCCTATTGCTCAACTAGATGCATGGGATCCTCATCAGGACTTTAACAATAAACAAAGCATGCCTGAATCAAATAAAGCATGTTAGGTGAAACAAAAAGATAAAGATTTTTTTAAAAAAGGTTACCACTAAGGAGTAGTTTAAAACTTATCTGCCCACGTTGTAACACAGTCGAAATCGCAGTGTGTGAACCGGTGCAAGGTGCTTGTGCCAGGTAAGAGAACATAACAATGCTGTTTTTAAAGTATTTGGAATTGCAGTGGCATGCGTGGATATGCTGCGTTTAACGGTTTGTGCAGTGATGGTGATTGTTCCAGTTCGTCTTATGATCTAATGGGATTCACATTGTGCAGTGATGGTGCAAGTTTTCAAGTTGTTCTGGTTATTAAGTGGTATCGAGTGGATAAGTGGCTGGGGGTGACTCTAGGAGTCCTTTTGTTGGATTGGTTATAATGGAGAAGTAGTTCATACCTCTGTTGTTCGAGGTAAGAAGCCTCACATTGGAGGTTTCCTGCACTTCTAGGTTATGGCGGAAGTAGTCGCGCCAGGCTGGGGACACAATTAAAGACGAGTTAGTTGGGAATCTACCTCTTAATTGGGCAGTGAAAAGTATACATACTAAAACATACCACGGGGTTGTATGTCTTGGAGGTCCTTAATGGGGTCCAGTCACAATGTTAGTTTTAACAATTGAAAATAAAACTCATCGCCCGTTTCCGTTTTTGTCTGGTGACCGCACTGAAAACAATTTAAACGTTATTACCATAAAAGGGTGACAAGGATTGGATTTACTTCAGAGTGTTTAAAGCCTTGGGGCTCCGAACAATCGTAGTAGGAGGGTGTCGAGGGACCTACCTTTCTCCACTCTGCGTGAGAGCGAGGTACGGGATTTAAAGTGTAGGCATCAGTGGCCATACACTCAGGGCACCAACAATGTGGTGTTCAGGCTCTGAAATAAATAAGGGAGGTCGGATCAGTGCGCGGCTCCATAAAGGGGCCCTGACTAGAGACTGCTTTTAAGTTGTAAAATGCACAGCTCACACTAAAAATACCGATTTTGTGTTGCAAGGCAATAGGTATGCCGACGAGGTTGCACGCTACTGTGCAGAACAAGGATATTCCTTTACGGAGGTGGAAGTGAGTGGGATTCAGGAAAGGACCGAATTAACCATGTTGTTGGAAACTGTAGACACTTGGGATGAGTTAAAATGCTTACAAGAGAATGCACCTGACTTCGAGAAAAAGACATGGGAAACTGCAGGTTGTACAAAGAGTGAAATGGATTTTTGGGTCTCCGCAGATGGGAGGGCAGTGTTACCAAACGAACTAGTTAGTCCAATGGCAAGGAGAATACATGGGCCAGCACACATAGGTAGAGATGCAATGGTGAGGGTATTCAGGCAAACATGGTACAACCCCAAGTTTAGAGTAGCGGCAGAAGCAGTATGTCAACGTTGCGTGATCTGCCAACAACTGAATGTAGAAAAGAGAACACCAGTCACATTGAGTCACATACGGAGGTCCGGGGGACCATTCAATAGGATGCAATTAGACTTTATTGAAATGCCAAGGTGTAACCGCCTCAGATACGTCCTGGTGGTTGTCTGCATTTTTTCGAGATGGGTTGAGGCTTACCCCACACGCAGGTGTGACACACTCACAGTAGCAAAATTGTTGCTTAGAGAACTGATACCGCGCTTCGGGGTGCCGGCCTCTTTGGAATCAGATAGGTGAACACATTTCAACAGCGAAATTGTGAAGATGCTTTGCTCAGCCCTAAATATAGACCAGAAGCTGCACTGTAGTTATCGACCAGAAGCTTCAGGAATTGTGGAACAGATCAACAGCACGATCAAGTCCCGAATTGCCAAAGTTTGTTCATCGACATCCTTGAGCTGGCCTGATGCACTGCCACTAGTCCTTATGAGCATACGTAGCACACCAGACAGAAGGACAGGTCTCTCTCCACATGAGGTGTTAATGGGGAGGGCTATGAGACTGCCATCAGTCCCAACTACAGCACTGTTGAACATCACAGATGATTTGATCCTGGACTATTGCAAGGGACTCTCTGACGCCATTCATTCTGTGTCTCTTCAGGTGCAGGCCGCTGAAGTTCCATCGTCCCAAGACTTGTGCCACGACCTGTGCCCTGGGGACTGGGTCGTGGTGAAGAAGCACGTCAGGAAGAATTGCTTAGACGTGCGCTGGCGTGGGCCCTACCAGATCATACTGGTAACGAACACTGCAGTGAAGTGTGGAGGCTTGCCCAGCTGGATCCACGCCTCACACACCCGAAGAGTTCCAGCACCTCCGGAAGAAACAGCTCCTCCCTCGGATGAAAATCCAGCTGAGAACGGAGAATCCACAGGGGAGACCAGTCAAGCTGTAGAGGTGCCAGAAGAAACTGGGAGTGTGTCTGACCAGGCCGAGGACGGTCAATACACCAGCGAAACTGAAGTTGCCACAGAAGGAGAAAGTAGCTGGGAGTACGAATCAGACACTGATCAAGCTGCAAGTGGTCAAGAGTCGAGTGCAAGAACAAGGAGCAGGAGAACAAGGAGTGGAGAGGCTAGCTGGCCGGAAAGAAGGAGAAGGCCAAGCCTGAGAGCAAATCCAGAGAGGACTCTTGTTCCAATTTCTGAAGACTCAGACCTAGACGAAGGTGCAGTGGACTCAGACTCTGAGGGTCCAAGAAGATCAAGGAGGGTACGTGTGCCCTGCAGAAGATACGCCACTCCTGAGTGGACCTACTTGGCGGCAGATGTCTTGGGGACAGAGATCCGGGAGGGTGAGGGAAGTGCAGGTGACCAACCTTGATCCAATCGTAACGGTGGAAGTAAGACTGTTGACACCTGGAATTGAGACCGAAGGGTTGTTAACGTTCACTCTCCCCGTCCCTCTGTATTTAAGCAGGATCAAAGACCTGGTGCTGAACAGATTAGAATTTCCAACTTTGGGTCACCCAGTACCAGAGCACGAAGAAACCATCCTTTGTTTAGAATTACTGGAATATGCTATTAGAGCCGCTGGAACAAGAATCATCGTAGATACCTAATAGACTTTGTAAATAAACCAGAGAGAAAGGATAACCTAGCGCCTAGTGGAAGAAGAAGAAAATTAGGGACATTTTCATTTAGTGGACGGAGAAGGGCTAGGGTTGTCTGTTGTTGAAATTAAAAAGACTGAATTGCAACAAAAAAAAAGACTATATCAGCTTCCAAAGTGTGGTTAACAGACTGAGAAAGCAGAATGAAAGCAGAGTGAAGAAATCAAAAGAGACTTTTCTGAAAGAAACTACACTGTTTGATATCATGGAGGCCGGTGGTCCGAACCGCAAGGCAAAATGCATAGTAGGCACACTTATAGCAGTAGTGATTTCCCTTATAGTCATAGTAGTTACTGTATCATACATAGTGGGACATGCGAGTGTAACAAAGGCAACAGATGCAAAGCCTGTAGCGACATCGAGACCTGCTGTTGCTGGTAAAAAGGAGGAGGACAATGCAATTCAGGAGAAAGCGTTGCTGGCAGCAGAGGCCCGTAGGTTACATGTAGATGAGTCGCAGGGAAATTTTAAAACCAATGCTTATGCCAAACTGTTATATGAATACATTGACGTCATGGAGGCCAAGGATTGCTATGTCTGCATGCAATTGCCGGCTTCTGTAGATGAAGGCATTCGATATCATCACCTTCCATTGACTTATGGTATTACATGTAGTCTATTGCTTAGTATATTTTATGGACGAGATAGTTTTGAGTATTATTTCTCGAATTATGACTCAGTGTTACCAGAAGTCCCGAACTATAAGCAGATGAACAAGTGGGACTATTACAAGAAGGAAGATAGACTGGCGAAATTCTTCCTTCCTTGGGACACACTAGATACACCATATGCACGCAGAAACAATCTAACTTGCAAAGTGTCAGATATTGAGAAGAAGTTTATAGGGCAAGTTGATGACCGTTACAGAAGGCAAAAGATTCTGAAAATGTCAGGACAATGGAAAACAGATTGGACCGAGGAGGAGAAGGCACACAAAAGGAAGGGTAGTAATGGTCCAATAGCTTTAGATCGAACACAGAAAGGAAAGTTATGTTTACACAGGAGTAAAACTTACTATGAGAATGTGTTCGTAGGTGAAGTCAGTTGTGAACATGCTTTCAGATTAGAATACTATACAAAGGATTTCTTAAAGGGAATGCAAGTGATTCCTAATGTATATTTTGTATGTGGAAGAAATGCCTTCGTGAAACTACCTGACAACTGGTACGGTTCATGTTATTTGGCAATTGTCTTCCCCAAAATATATCATGCCAAGGATTTAGAGGGAAAAGCTTCAGCAAGGGGGAGAAGAGACGTAGGCGATGCTGAGGTAGTGGGAGATGTATTTGGCGCTATGTTCCCTCTTTTAGGATTGATACTTAATGATGTCAAGATCAGGAGATTGGCTACAGTAAAAGACAGATTGTCTGCAAGTACTGCAAGATCGTTAATGTTGGTGGAAGGAGAGATGCAATCGATAAGGGCAATGGTTCTTCAGAATCGTCTTGCTTTAGACGTTCTGTTAGCCAAAGAGGGCGGAGTCTGTAAGGCTTTGAAGGTCCAGGAATGCTGCACTTACATTCCAGACAATTCAAAACCTCTTGAGAAGGAAATACAGAATATAACCAAGATACACCAAGAGATTGAGGACCTAACAAGGGTAAATGTCTGGGAAAAAGTAGGTCATGGGATGGGTAAAGTTGGAGGTTGGTTTGCCAATCTCGGGAAGAGTTTTGTCTGGTATATTCTGAAACCTATCATCATAATTGTGATTTGCATAATCATATTGTGGGATTTAGTGAGACTGTACCAATGGTATAGGTCGAACAGATTGCAAAGGTCTATGAGAGAGCAGGAGCAGAGGTTAGCTGCTATGCAAGATCATCAATACAGGAGTCTGAGGGCTCTGGAAACGGTCAAGAGAGTGTTATCCTCTCCGTCCTCAGGATCAGCTTGTGGTACAAGCAGGCCACCTCCAGATCTATCCAAGCCCTGAATGCTGTAATAGCCGTGGGCTAGAGAAGGATCAGGTGAGGGCAAAAATAATAAACGGGAGGGAAAGGAAGGGGACTGCAGGGAGGGAGAGCTGTGAAGACAGAAAAACAAACAAAGGATTGGTGTCAAGTCTCATGAAAGTACTCTCTTACTCAAGCTACCAATAAGGCTATACCATGCTATACCTGTATGAATGAAACTGACCGCCCGAACTCAGAAGATGCCTCTCTATACTGAGGTTACGTCAATCAGCCTGTGCTTGCCTTTCCCTGTGAACACAAAACTTAACAGTAAAACACCCCCTAAGACCCTGCAATTAGCAATACCTATATGGGGAAAGAAGTACACTACGTACCCTAATCTTTGTGCTTCAGAGTCCTGAAGAAACGTAGACCAGGTTCTAAGGAATGCGTAGTACGCATACAGTAACTCCCACAAAGTAAAATAAGGGTTACGTCACCCAAAAACAAAGGAGACAAAGGTTACCTGAAGGCAGGTGATTTCAGGTGGTGTAAACTCTTCTTCTCAGCCTGGAACTAAATAAAGTAGACCCTCTGCAATAGCCGGTGCAAGAAGGCTGTCCAACAGAGGATCTGGTATTTCAAATAGCGCGAAAACAAACAACTGTTTCCTCCGCAATAGCCGTAGCAAAAAGGCTCGCCAACGGAGGAAACGGGAAGAAGCAAAAGCGTGTCCTCCGCAAGAGCCTTTAGCAATGGGGGCTCGCCAACGGAGACACGCGCACAATACTAGGAAAACACAATGACTGTCCTCCGCAATAGCCAATGACAAGGCTCTCCAACGGAGGACAGAACTGAAGAAACACTGCCAAGAATACAAAACAGTCCTCCGCAATAGCCGGTGACAAGGCTCTCCAACGGAGGACAGGACGGACGCAACAGCGCCGGAAATCACACACCTGGCACACCTGGGTGAATCCGAGATACCGAGGTTACCAAAAAGCTCAGAAGAAACCTCACCGCACAGTCGACAGGAACGCCAGGAAACACGAACCGGAATATCCGACACCGGCTCCAGGAAGTAGCGTCTATTTATGCTCCGCCTCTCGGCCGCCAAGCCTTCTGGGAAATGTAGTCTTTTCCCCGGCGGTACCCGTTGGTTCCTTGCGGCGCGATAAACTCTGACAGTACATCCCCCCTCACCTAGAGCGCCGAAGGGGACCAGGGCGCTCAGGGAAACGGCGATGATAAGCAGCCACCAGGCGCGGGGCATGAACACCCGATGCAGGTTCCCACGAGTTCTCCTCGTGACCGTAGCCTTTCCAGGCCACCAGATATTGAAGGCCACGGCCACGCCACCTGGAGTCCAGAATCCCCTCCACCTCGTATTCCAGACCTTCAGGAACCAGCAAAGGGGGAGGGAGGCGTCGCACCACCGCAGCTGCAGGCTTGAGCAGGGACACATGGAAAACCGGATGAATACGCAGATGTCTAGGTAACAGCAACTTCACTGCCACTGGATTGATGCGCTGCACCACACGAAAGGGACCTATGTATCGAGGGTTAAACACACTGTAATGTCTAAACCTGAAGTTCCGGGTGGACAACCACACCCAATCCCCCACACGATACAAAGGACCAGGACGACGTCTTTTGTCAGCCGTGTTCTTATAAGCCACCTTGGATGACCTCAGGGAGTCCTGCACCTGCTCCAGAATTCTTTTGAGTCGAGAAACCCTTCTGGCGGCTTCAGGCACGGTCTCCTCTCTGTACGGCTGCACAAAAGGGAGAAATCGGGGATGATGACCATAAGTGCAGTAAAATGGCGATACTCTCGTGGCAGAATGTGTCGCATTGTTGTATGCCACCTCAGCAAGCCAAAGGTGCTCCACCCAATCTCTTTTCTCCTGAGAAACATAGCATCGCAAGAATTGCTTCAACGTCTGGTTGAGGCGTTCCGTCTGTCCATCGGTCTGGGGATGGAAGCTCGTGGACAACGCTGTCTTGATGTGGAGAGAGGAGCACCACGCCTTCCAAAACTGGGCGGTGAACTGAGAGCCCCTATCCGACACTATGACCGATGGTAGGCCATGCAGACGTACGATATGTCTCATAAGAAGCAGTGCCAATTGACCTGCTGTCGGCATCTGAGGACAAGCAATGAAATGTCCCATCTTAGTTAGATAATCAATGACTACCAACACTGTTGTGCAACCCTGATCCCTGGGAAGACCTACCACAAAGTCCAAAGATATACGTTCCCAGGGAGTAGAAGGGGTAGGCATGGGCTGCAGTAGTCCTGCAGGCCGACGATGATCAGACTTGGCGCGAGCACAAACATCACACTCAGTCACCCATTTTCTTACATCAACCCTAATAAGTATCAGCTCTCCTATCGAATACCTTTGTGAACTCTGCTTGGAATGCGTCCCAGTCATGTAACATTGGGTCGTTTCTCTGAACCATGGGAACCGCCCATTGAGCCGCATCTCCTACTAAATACGAGATGACAAACGCCACCTTTGACTGATTGGTAGGGAATGACCGGGGTTTGCATGAAAAATGCATCAAGACTTGCGTCAAAAACACTTGCACTGATCCAGCATCGCCGTTGAATCGTTCTGGATGTGCTAACGGAATGCTAGGGGGTATCTCCACCACCACCGAACCGGCTGTACCAGACCCTGAAGCCCCAGCACTAAAGGGGTTTTTCTGGATGTTATCCAACCGGTTCCGTAATTCAGTGCTTTCTTGTCTGGATGCTATCAATTCAGATTGCACCACGACTAACGCTGCCATCACCTCGTCCAGGGTTGCCATCACCCTAAACTGATCGGGAGGACTAAATAACTTGGGTCGGATATTCTGTTATCCTCTCCGTCCTCAGGATCAGCTTGTGGTACAAGCAGGCCACCTCCAGATCTATCCAAGCCCCGAATGCTGTAATAGCCGTGGGCTAGAGAAGGATCAGGTGAGGGCAAAAATAATAAACGGGAAGGAAAGGAAGGGGACTGCAGGGAGGGAGAGCTGTGAAGACAGAAAAACAAACAAAGGATTGGTGTCAAGTCTCATGAAAGTACTCTCTTACTCAAGCTACCAATAAGGCTATACCATGCTATACCTGTATGAATGAAACTGACCGCCCGAACTCAGAAGATGCCTCTCTATACTGAGGTTACGTAAATCAGCCTGTGCTTGCCTTTCCCTGTGAACACAAAACTTAACAGTAAAACACCCCCTAAGACCCTGCAATTATCAATACCTATATGGGGAAAGAAGTACACTACGTACCCTAATCTTTGTGCTTCAGAGTCCTGAAGAAACGTAGACCAGGTTCTAAGGAATGCGTAGTACGCATACAGTAACTCCCACAAAGTAAAATAAGGGTTACGTCACCCAAAAACAAAGGAGACAGAGGTTACCTGAAGGCAGGTGATTTCAGGTGGTGTAAACTCTTCTTCTCAGCCTGGAACTAAATAAAGTAGACCCTCTGCAATAGCCGGTGCAAGAAGGCTGTCCAACAGAGGATCTGGTATTTCAAATAGCGCGAAAACAAACAACTGTTTCCTCCGCAATAGCCGTAGCAAAAAGGCTCGCCAACGGAGGAAACGGGAAGAAGCAAAAGCGTGTCCTCCGCAAGAGCCTTTAGCAATGGGGGCTCGCCAACGGAGACACGCGCACAATACTAGGAAAACACAATGACTGTCCTCCGCAATAGCCGATGACAAGGCTCTCCAACGGAGGACAGAACTGAAGAAACACTGCCAAGAATACAAAACAGTCCTCCGCAATAGCCGGTGACAAGGCTCTCCAACGGAGGACAGGACGGACGCAACAGCGCCGGAAATCACACACCTGGGTGAATCCGAGATACCGAGGTTACCAAAAAGCTCAGAAGAAACCTCACCGCACATTCGACAGGAACGCCAGGAAACACGAACCGGAATATCCGACACCGGCTCCAGGAAGTAGCGTCTATTTATGCTCCGCCTCTCGGCCGCCAAGCCTTCTGGGAAATGTAGTCTTTTCCCCGGCGGTACCCGTTGGTTCCTTGCGGCGCGATAAACTCTGACAGTACATCCCCCCTCACCTAGAGCGCCGAAGGGGACCAGGGCGCTCAGGGAAACGGCGATGATAAGCAGCCACCAGGCGCGGGGCATGAACACCCGATGCAGGTTCCCACGAGTTCTCCTCGGGACCGTAGCCTTTCCAGGCCACCAGATATTGAAGGCCACGGCCACGCCACCTGGAGTCCAGAATCCCCTCCACCTCGTATTCCAGACCTTCAGGAACCAGCAAAGGGGGAGGGAGGCGTCGCACCACCGCAGCTGCAGGCTTGAGCAGGGACACATGGAAAACCGGATGAATACGCAGATGTCTAGGTAACAGCAACTTCACTGCCACTGGATTGATGCGCTGCACCACACGAAAGGGACCTATGTATCGAGGGTTAAACACACTGTAATGTCTAAACCTGAAGTTCCGGGTGGACAACCACACCCAATCCCCCACACGATACAAAGGACCAGGACGACGTCTTTTGTCAGCCGTGTTCTTATAAGCCACCTTGGATGACCTCAGGGAGTCCTGCACCTGCTCCAGAATTCTTTTGAGTCGAGAAACCCTTCTGGCGGCTTCAGGCACGGTCTCCTCTCTGTACGGCTGCACAAAAGGGAGAAATCGGGGATGATGACCATAAGTGCAGTAAAATGGCGATACTCTCGTGGCAGAATGTGTCGCATTGTTGTATGCCACCTCAGCAAGCCAAAGGTGCTCCACCCAATCTCTTTTCTCCTGAGAAACATAGCATCGCAAGAATTGCTTCAACGTCTGGTTGAGGCATTCCGTCTGTCCATCGGTCTGGGGATGGAAGCTCGTGGACAACGCTGTCTTGATGTGGAGAGAGGAGCACCACGCCTTCCAAAACTGGGCGGTGAACTGAGAGCCCCTATCCGACACTATGACCGATGGTAGGCCATGCAGACGTACGATATGTCTCATAAGAAGCAGTGCCAATTGACCTGCTGTCGGCATCTGAGGACAAGCAATGAAATGTCCCATCTTAGTTAGATAATCAATGACTACCAACACTGTTGTGCAACCCTGATCCCTGGGAAGACCTACCACAAAGTCCAAAGATATACGTTCCCAGGGAGTAGAAGGGGTAGGCATGGGCTGCAGTAGTCCTGCAGGCCGACGATGATCAGACTTGGCGCGAGCACAAACATCACACTCAGTCACCCATTTTCTTACATCAACCCTAATCGTAGGCCACCAACACCTACGCTGAATCAGATCCATAGTCTTATCTAACCCAACGTGTCCAGCACTGGGTGAAGCGTGACACCACTCAAACATTTGTTTACGCAAGGATTCAGAGGGCACCAGCATCCGTCCTTGGTTGATTGGAAAGCCATGTTGCAGTTGCCATTCAGGATGTGTCTGTAGCCATCTTTTCCACTGATCCGTTCTAATCCCATATCGAATACCCTGCAGAAAGGCATCAGGTTGTATGCCACAAACCACCTTGACAGGGTCCACTATAGAGGTTTCTGCTCTGGCCTCCGAGACCTTTGTAGATGATTGACGAGACAAGGCATCCGCCTTTCGATTGTCTGCTCCGGGTCTGAAAGTGATAATGAAGTTATATCCCGAAAAGAAAAGCATCCACCTCAACTGTCTGGGGGTTAAATGTCTGGCTGCTGACATGAACTGTAGATTGCGGTGATCGGTATAAACCGTCACCACGTGCTTTGCCCCCATAAGGAAATGCCTCCATTCAGTGAACGCCTGCTTGATAGCTAAGAGTTCTTTCTCGGCTATGCAATAGTTAAGTTCCGCCCCCGTAAGTTTATGTGACATAAATGCCACGGGATGCAATTGTCCTGTGTTTTCATTTCTTTGTGAAAGAATGGCTCCGGTAGCTACCTCTGAAGTGTCTGCCTCGACTACGAAAGGGACATCAGTATTGGGGTGTGTCAATATTGGAGCTGTGACAAACGCTTCCTTTAAAGCAGCAAACGCCTCCTGAGCCCTCATATCCCACATGAACCCTTGGTCTTTTTTCAACAGTCTAGTTATGGGAGCCACCACTTTCGAAAACTGGTTAATAAAACGTCTGTAGAAATTGGCAAATCCTAGGAAGCATTGGACATCCTTGACGTTTCTTGGACTTGGCCAATCTCGTACTGCTTGGATCTTCCTCTCCGCCATTTCCTGTCCCTGAGGGGTAAGCATAACCCCCAGAAACTCAACTGTAGTGACGTGAAAGTCACATTTGGACAATTTGCAATAGAGATAGTTTTTTTGTAGTATCCTTAGAACAGACTTGACATGTTGTATGTGCATGTCCTCTGATTCTGAATAGATGAGGATATCATCTATATATACAAAGACATGTCTGTCCAATATTTCTCTTAACACGTCGTTCAGGAAAAACTGGAATGCAGCAGGGGCATTGCAGAGCCCGAAGGGCATGACCAGGTATTCGAATAACCCATACCTGGTCTGGAATGCTGTCTTCCATTCATCCCCTGCTCGCATTCTAACCAGATGGTATGCTCCCTTTAAGTCTAATTTGGTGAATACCTTGGCTTTCTTCACCTGCTCCAGTAAGACGTTTATTAATGGCAAAGGGTATCTGTTCTTGATTGTTACCGCGTTGAGGGCTCGAAAGTCTACACAGGCTCTCAGATCCCCGTTAGCCTTAGGGATGAAAAACAAAGGGGATGCTGCTGGCGATCTTGAAGGACGTATGAACCCTAATTCTAACAGCTTGTCTAAATAGGATCTCAAGTAGGCGTTCTCTGGCTCTGTCAGTGCATACAGCCGTCCCTTAGGGATCACCGCCCCTGGAATTAACTCGATTTGGCAATCGTATGGCCTATGTGGGGGTAATTCTTCCGCTCTTACTTCGTCAAACACCCCTTCGAAGTCCTGATATGCCATTGGGAGAGACACTGCCTTTTCTGCGGCCGTGGCTATTACACCCCCACCGGCCAAAGCAAACGAAGGACATTGTGCATATTTAAAACAATGCTCTTCACAATGTGCAGAATTCATCGAAATATTGCCGGTTTCCCAATTGATGTCGGGGTTGTGTCTTTTCAGCCAGGGAATGCCTAAAATCACCCCATACTGCGGTGCCTCTATGGTGCTGAAAGACACTCTTTCTCTATGACGACGGAATCTCATCTCAGTTAAGGCCGTTTGATAACTTATGGGCCCTGTGTTCAGTTTCCTCCCATCTACTGCAAACACATCAGTACCGTCTTCCTTGTGGATTAGAGGAATGCCTAACCTTTCTGCTTCTTTCATATCCATGAAGAAACCCGTAGCCCCGGAATCCACCATGGCCTGTGTATGTACCTCAATCATGCCTATCATCAAGACTATCTTAACGAATAGATGTTGCGCTCCTACTACCATACTCAACATGGAAGGGATAGTAATCTGACTCCAGGGAACCCCTTCAACACCCCCAGAGCTCTTCAGTTTTCCGCCGGTTTCTCAGTGGCCGCTGACACCCCCCTATTCAAGCGAAATTTGGAAAATTTGGGTTTGACAGGGCATTCTCTAACATAATGGCCTTTTTTGCCACAATAAAGACAAAGGCCCAACTTGCGCCTCTGTTCCTTTTCAGTGGCGGTCAAAGCGGCACGAACTGCTCCTATATCCATGGGCTCAGCGGCATGCGATACCGAACTATCCGGGGTCTTTACCGCCACGGAAGAGGGAACTGGTCGGTTCTTTGCTCCACCACCCCCTTTACGATTCTTCATCCTATGGTCTAGTCTTAATACCAAATTAATCAAATCTTCACATGACACCGGTTGGGGGTCGATTTGAGCGATTATGTCTTGCATTTCTTCGGTTAAGCCCTGATGAAAGATAGACGCTTGTTTGGCTTCCGGCTACTTAGTTTCAGCAACTAAGCGTCTGAAATTATTCAAATATGTTACCAGGTCTTGATTCCCTTGACGTAGGCCTAAAAGTTCTTTATCTGCCGTATAAGTATCAGCTCTCCTATCGAATACCTTTGTGAACTCTGCTTGGAATGCGTCCCAGTCATGTAACATTGGGTCGTTTCTCTGAACCATGGGAACCGCCCATTGAGCCGCATCTCCTACTAAATACGAGATGACAAACGCCACCTTTGACTGATTGGTAGGGAATGACCGGGGTTTGCATGAAAAATGCATCAAGACTTGCGTCAAAAACACTTGCACTGATCCAGCATCGCCGTTGAATCGTTCTGGATGTGCTAACGGAATGCTAGGGGGTATCTCCACCACCACCGAACCGGCTGTACCAGACCCTGAAGCCCCAGCACTAAAGGGGTTTTTCTGGATGTCACCCAAAAACAAAGGAGACAAAGGTTACCTGAAGGCAGGTGATTTCAGGTGGTGTAAACTCTTCTTCTCAGCCTGGAACTAAATAAAGTAGACCCTCTGCAATAGCCGGTGCAAGAAGGCTGTCCAACAGAGGATCTGGTATTTCAAATAGCGCGAAAACAAACAACTGTTTCCTCCGCAATAGCCGTAGCAAAAAGGCTCGCCAACGGAGGAAACGGGAAGAAGCAAAAGCGTGTCCTCCGCAAGAGCCTTTAGCAATGGGGGCTCGCCAACGGAGACACGCGCACAATACTAGGAAAACACAATGACTGTCCTCCGCAATAGCCGATGACAAGGCTCTCCAACGGAGGACAGAACTGAAGAAACACTGCCAAGAATACAAAACAGTCCTCCGCAATAGCCGGTGACAAGGCTCTCCAACGGAGGACAGGACGGACGCAACAGCGCCGGAAATCACACACCTGGCACACCTGAGTGAATCCGAGATACCGAGGTTACCAAAAAGCTCAGAAGAAACCTCACCGCACAGTCGACAGGAACGCCAGGAAACACGAACCGGAATATCCGACACCGGCTCCAGGAAGTAGCGTCTATTTATGCTCCGCCTCTCGGCCACCAAGCCTTCTGGGAAATGTAGTCTTTTCCCCGGCGGTACCCGTTGGTTCCTTGCGGCGCGATAAACTCTGACAGTACATCCCCCCTCACCTAGAGCGCCGAAGGGGACCAGGGCGCTCAGGGAAACGGCGATGATAAGCAGCCACCAGGCGCGGGGCATGAACACCCGATGCAGGTTCCCACGAGTTCTCCTCGGGACCGTAGCCTTTCCAGGCCACCAGATATTGAAGGCCACGGCCACGCCACCTGGAGTCCAGAATCCCCTCCACCTCGTATTCCAGACCTTCAGGAACCAGCAAAGGGGGAGGGAGGCGTCGCACCACCGCAGCTGCAGGCTTGAGCAGGGACACATGGAAAACCGGATGAATACGCAGATGTCTAGGTAACAGCAACTTCACTGCCACTGGATTGATGCGCTGCACCACACGAAAGGGACCTATGTATCCAGGGTTAAACACACTGTAATGTCTAAACCTGAAGTTCCGGGTGGACAACCACACCCAATCCCCCACACGATACAAAGGACCAGGACGACGTCTTTTGTCAGCCGTGTTCTTATAAGCCACCTTGGATGACCTCAGGGAGTCCTGCACCTGCTCCAGAATTCTTTTGAGTCGAGAAACCCTTCTGGCGGCTTCAGGCACGGTCTCCTCTCTGTACGGCTGCACAAAAGGGAGAAATCGGGGATGATGACCATAAGTGCAGTAAAATGGCGATACTCTCGTGGCAGAATGTGTCGCATTGTTGTATGCCACCTCAGCAAGCCAAAGGTGCTCCACCCAATCTCTTTTCTCCTGAGAAACATAGCATCGCAAGAATTGCTTCAACGTCTGGTTGAGGCGTTCCGTCTGTCCATCGGTCTGGGGATGGAAGCTCGTGGACAACGCTGTCTTGATGTGGAGAGAGGAGCACCACGCCTTCCAAAACTGGGCGGTGAACTGAGAGCCCCTATCCGACACTATGACCGATGGTAGGCCATGCAGACGTACGATATGTCTCATAAGAAGCAGTGCCAATTGACCTGCTGTCGGCATCTGAGGACAAGCAATGAAATGTCCCATCTTAGTTAGATAATCAATGACTACCAACACTGTTGTGCAACCCTGATCCCTGGGAAGACCTACCACAAAGTCCAAAGATATACGTTCCCAGGGAGTAGAAGGGGTAGGCATGGGCTGCAGTAGTCCTGCAGGCCGACGATGATCAGACTTGGCGCGAGCACAAACATCACACTCAGTCACCCATTTTCTTACATCAACCCTAATAAGTATCAGCTCTCCTATCGAATACCTTTGTGAACTCTGCTTGGAATGCGTCCCAGTCATGTAACATTGGGTCGTTTCTCTGAACCATGGGAACCGCCCATTGAGCCGCATCTCCTACTAAATACGAGATGACAAACGCCACCTTTGACTGATTGGTAGGGAATGACCGGGGTTTGCATGAAAAATGCATCAAGACTTGCGTCAAAAACACTTGCACTGATCCAGCATCGCCGTTGAATCGTTCTGGATGTGCTAACGGAATGCTAGGGGGTATCTCCACCACCACCGAACCGGCTGTACCAGACCCTGAAGCCCCAGCACTAAAGGGGTTTTTCTGGATGTTATCCAACCGGTTCCGTAATTCAGTGCTTTCTTGTCTGGATGCTATCAATTCAGATTGCACCACGACTAACGCTGCCATCACCTCGTCCAGGGTTGCCATCACCCTAAACTGATCGGGAGGACTAAATAACTTGGGTCGGATATTCTGTTATCCTCTCCGTCCTCAGGATCAGCTTGTGGTACAAGCAGGCCACCTCCAGATCTATCCAAGCCCCGAATGCTGTAATAGCCGTGGGCTAGAGAAGGATCAGGTGAGGGCAAAAATAATAAACGGGAAGGAAAGGAAGGGGACTGCAGGGAGGGAGAGCTGTGAAGACAGAAAAACAAACAAAGGATTGGTGTCAAGTCTCATGAAAGTACTCTCTTACTCAAGCTACCAATAAGGCTATACCATGCTATACCTGTATGAATGAAACTGACCGCCCGAACTCAGAAGATGCCTCTCTATACTGAGGTTACGTAAATCAGCCTGTGCTTGCCTTTCCCTGTGAACACAAAACTTAACAGTAAAACACCCCCTAAGACCCTGCAATTATCAATACCTATATGGGGAAAGAAGTACACTACGTACCCTAATCTTTGTGCTTCAGAGTCCTGAAGAAACGTAGACCAGGTTCTAAGGAATGCGTAGTACGCATACAGTAACTCCCACAAAGTAAAATAAGGGTTACGTCACCCAAAAACAAAGGAGACAGAGGTTACCTGAAGGCAGGTGATTTCAGGTGGTGTAAACTCTTCTTCTCAGCCTGGAACTAAATAAAGTAGACCCTCTGCAATAGCCGGTGCAAGAAGGCTGTCCAACAGAGGATCTGGTATTTCAAATAGCGCGAAAACAAACAACTGTTTCCTCCGCAATAGCCGTAGCAAAAAGGCTCGCCAACGGAGGAAACGGGAAGAAGCAAAAGCGTGTCCTCCGCAAGAGCCTTTAGCAATGGGGGCTCGCCAACGGAGACACGCGCACAATACTAGGAAAACACAATGACTGTCCTCCGCAATAGCCGATGACAAGGCTCTCCAACGGAGGACAGAACTGAAGAAACACTGCCAAGAATACAAAACAGTCCTCCGCAATAGCCGGTGACAAGGCTCTCCAACGGAGGACAGGACGGACGCAACAGCGCCGGAAATCACACACCTGGGTGAATCCGAGATACCGAGGTTACCAAAAAGCTCAGAAGAAACCTCACCGCACATTCGACAGGAACGCCAGGAAACACGAACCGGAATATCCGACACCGGCTCCAGGAAGTAGCGTCTATTTATGCTCCGCCTCTCGGCCGCCAAGCCTTCTGGGAAATGTAGTCTTTTCCCCGGCGGTACCCGTTGGTTCCTTGCGGCGCGATAAACTCTGACAGTACATCCCCCCTCACCTAGAGCGCCGAAGGGGACCAGGGCGCTCAGGGAAACGGCGATGATAAGCAGCCACCAGGCGCGGGGCATGAACACCCGATGCAGGTTCCCACGAGTTCTCCTCGGGACCGTAGCCTTTCCAGGCCACCAGATATTGAAGGCCACGGCCACGCCACCTGGAGTCCAGAATCCCCTCCACCTCGTATTCCAGACCTTCAGGAACCAGCAAAGGGGGAGGGAGGCGTCGCACCACCGCAGCTGCAGGCTTGAGCAGGGACACATGGAAAACCGGATGAATACGCAGATGTCTAGGTAACAGCAACTTCACTGCCACTGGATTGATGCGCTGCACCACACGAAAGGGACCTATGTATCGAGGGTTAAACACACTGTAATGTCTAAACCTGAAGTTCCGGGTGGACAACCACACCCAATCCCCCACACGATACAAAGGACCAGGACGACGTCTTTTGTCAGCCGTGTTCTTATAAGCCACCTTGGATGACCTCAGGGAGTCCTGCACCTGCTCCAGAATTCTTTTGAGTCGAGAAACCCTTCTGGCGGCTTCAGGCACGGTCTCCTCTCTGTACGGCTGCACAAAAGGGAGAAATCGGGGATGATGACCATAAGTGCAGTAAAATGGCGATACTCTCGTGGCAGAATGTGTCGCATTGTTGTATGCCACCTCAGCAAGCCAAAGGTGCTCCACCCAATCTCTTTTCTCCTGAGAAACATAGCATCGCAAGAATTGCTTCAACGTCTGGTTGAGGCGTTCCGTCTGTCCATCGGTCTGGGGATGGAAGCTCGTGGACAACGCTGTCTTGATGTGGAGAGAGGAGCACCACGCCTTCCAAAACTGGGCGGTGAACTGAGAGCCCCTATCCGACACTATGACCGATGGTAGGCCATGCAGACGTACGATATGTCTCATAAGAAGCAGTGCCAATTGACCTGCTGTCGGCATCTGAGGAAAAGCAATGAAATGTCCCATCTTAGTTAGATAATCAATGACTACCAACACTGTTGTGCAACCCTGATCCCTGGGAAGACCTACCACAAAGTCCAAAGATATACGTTCCCAGGGAGTAGAAGGGGTAGGCATGGGCTGCAGTAGTCCTGCAGGCCGACGATGATCAGACTTGGCGCGAGCACAAACATCACACTCAGTCACCCATTTTCTTACATCAACCCTAATCGTAGGCCACCAACACCTACGCTGAATCAGATCCATAGTCTTATCTAACCCAACGTGTCCAGCACTGGGTGAAGCGTAACACCACTCAAACATTTGTTTACGCAAGGATTCAGAGGGCACCAGCATCCGTCCTTGGTTGATTGGAAAGCCATGTTGCAGTTGCCATTCAGGATGTGTCTGTAGCCATCTTTTCCACTGATCCGTTCTAATCCCATATCGAATACCCTGCAGAAAGGCATCAGGTTGTATGCCACAAACCACCTTGACAGGGTCCACTATAGAGGTTTCTGCTCTGGCCTCCGAGACCTTTGTAGATGATTGACGAGACAAGGCATCCGCCTTTCGATTGTCTGCTCCGGGTCTGAAAGTGATAATGAAGTTATATCCCGAAAAGAAAAGCATCCACCTCAACTGTCTGGGGGTTAAATGTCTGGCTGCTGACATGAACTGTAGATTGCGGTGATCGGTATAAACCGTCACCACGTGCTTTGCCCCCATAAGGAAATGCCTCCATTCAGTGAACGCCTGCTTGATAGCTAAGAGTTCTTTCTCGGCTATGCAATAGTTAAGTTTCGCCCCCGTAAGTTTATGTGACATAAATGCCACGGGATGCAATTGTCCTGTGTTTTCATTTCTTTGTGAAAGAATGGCTCTGGTAGCTACCTCTGAAGTGTCTGCCTCGACTACGAAAGGGACATCAGTATTGGGGTGTGTCAATATTGGAGCTGTGACAAACGCTTCCTTTAAAGCAGCAAACGCCTCCTGAGCCCTCATATCCCACATGAACCCTTGGTCTTTTTTCAACAGTCTAGTTATGGGAGCCACCACTTTCGAAAACTGGTTAATAAAACGTCTGTAGAAATTGGCAAATCCTAGGAAGCATTGGACATCCTTGACGTTTCTTGGACTTGGCCAATCTCGTACTGCTTGGATCTTCCTCTCAGCCATTTCCTGTCCCTGAGGGGTAAGCATAACCCCCAGAAACTCAACTGTAGTGACGTGAAAGTCACATTTGGACAATTTGCAATAGAGATAGTTTTTTTGTAGTATCCTTAGAACAGACTTGACATGTTGTATGTGCATGTCCTCTGATTCTGAATAGATGAGGATATCATCTATATATACAAAGACATGTCTGTCCAATATTTCTCTTAACACGTCGTTCAGGAAAAACTGGAATGCAGCAGGGGCATTGCAGAGCCCGAAGGGCATGACCAGGTATTCGAATAACCCATACCTGGTCTGGAATGCTGTCTTCCATTCATCCCCTGCTCGCATTCTAACCAGATGGTATGCTCCCTTTAAGTCTAATTTGGTGAATACCTTGGCTTTCTTCACCTGCTCCAGTAAGACGTTTATTAATGGCAAAGGGTATCTGTTCTTGATTGTTACCGCGTTGAGGGCTCGAAAGTCTACACAGGCTCTCAGATCCCCGTTAGCCTTAGGGATGAAAAACAAAGGGGATGCTGCTGGCGATCTTGAAGGACGTATGAACCCTAATTCTAACAGCTTGTCTAAATAGGATCTCAAGTAGGCGTTCTCTGGCTCTGTCAGTGCATACAGCCGTCCCTTAGGGATCACCGCCCCTGGAATTAACTCGATTTGGCAATCGTATGGCCTATGTGGGGGTAATTCTTCCGCTCTTACTTCGTCAAACACCCCTTCGAAGTCCTGATATGCCATTGGGAGAGACACTGCCTTTTCTGCGGCCGTGGCTATTACACCCCCACCGGCCAAAGCAAACGAAGGACATTGTGCAGATTTAAAACAATGCTCTTCACAATGTGCAGAATTCATCGAAATATTGCCGGTTTCCCAATTGATGTCGGGGTTGTGTCTTTTCAGCCAGGGAATGCCTAAAATCACCCCATACTGCGGTGCCTCTATGATGCTGAAAGACACTCTTTCTCTATGACGACGGAATCTCATCTCAGTTAAGGCCGTTTGATAACTTATGGGCCCTGTGTTCAGTTTCCTCCCATCTACTGCAAACACATCAGTACCGTCTTCCTTGTGGATTAGAGGAATGCCTAACCTTTCTGCTTCTTTCATATCCATGAAGAAACCCGTAGCCCCGGAATCCACCATGGCCTGTGTATGTACCTCAATCATGCCTATCATCAAGACTATCTTAACGAATAGATGTTGCGCTCCTACTACCATACCCAACATGGAAGGGATAGTAATCTGACTCCAGGGAACCCCTTCAACACCCCCAGAGCTCTTCAGTTTTCCGCCGGTTTCTCAGTGGCCGCTGACACCCCCCTATTCAAGCGAAATTTGGAAAATTTGGGTTTGACAGGGCATTCTCTAACATAATGGCCTTTTTTGCCACAATAAAGACAAAGGCCCAACTTGCGCCTCTGTTCCTTTTCAGTGGCGGTCAAAGCGGCACGAACTGCTCCTATATCCATGGGCTCAGCGGCATGCGATACCGAACTATCCGGGGTCTTTACCGCCACGGAAGAGGGAACTGGTCGGTTCTTTGCTCCACCACCCCCTTTACGATTCTTCATCCTTTGGTCTAGTCTTAATACCAAATTAATCAAATCTTCACATGACACCGGTTGGGGGTCGATTTGAGCGATTATGTCTTGCATTTCTTCGGTTAAGCCCTGATGAAAGATAGACGCTTGTTTGGCTTCCGGCTACTTAGTTTCAGCAACTAAGCGTCTGAAATTATTCAAATATGTTACCAGGTCTTGATTCCCTTGACGTAGGCCTAAAAGTTCTTTATCTGCCGTATAAGTATCAGCTCTCCTATCGAATACCTTTGTGAACTCTGCTTGGAATGCGTCCCAGTCATGTAACATTGGGTCGTTTCTCTGAACCATGGGAACCGCCCATTGAGCCGCATCTCCTACTAAATACGAGATGACAAACGCCACCTTTGACTGATTGGTAGGGAATGACCGGGGTTTGCATGAAAAATGCATCAAGACTTGCGTCAAAAACACTTGCACTGATCCAGCATCGCCGTTGAATCGTTCTGGATGTGCTAACGGAATGCTAGGGGGTATCTCCACCACCACCGAACCGGCTGTACCAGACCCTGAAGCCCCAGCACTAAAGGGGTTTTTCTGGATGTTATCCAACCGGTTCCGTAATTCAGTGCTTTCTTGTCTGGATGCTATCAATTCAGATTGCACCACGACTAACGCTGCCATCACCTCGTCCAGGGTTGCCATCACCCTAAACTGATCGGGAGGACTAAATAACTTGGGTCGGATATTCTGTTATCCTCTCCGTCCTCAGGATCAGCTTGTGGTACAAGCAGGCCACCTCCAGATCTATCCAAGCCCCGAATGCTGTAATAGCCGTGGGCTAGAGAAGGATCAGGTGAGGGCAAAAATAATAAACGGGAAGGAAAGGAAGGGGACTGCAGGGAGGGAGAGCTGTGAAGACAGAAAAACAAACAAAGGATTGGTGTCAAGTCTCATGAAAGTACTCTCTTACTCAAGCTACCAATAAGGCTATACCATGCTATACCTGTATGAATGAAACTGACCGCCCGAACTCAGAAGATGCCTCTCTATACTGAGGTTACGTAAATCAGCCTGTGCTTGCCTTTCCCTGTGAACACAAAACTTAACAGTAAAACACCCCCTAAGACCCTGCAATTAGCAATACCTATATGGGGAAAGAAGTACACTACGTACCCTAATCTTTGTGCTTCAGAGTCCTGAAGAAACGTAGACCAGGTTCTAAGGAATGCGTAGTACGCATACAGTAACTCCCACAAAGTAAAATAAGGGTTACGTCACCCAAAAACAAAGGAGACAAAGGTTACCTGAAGGCAGGTGATTTCAGGTGGTGTAAACTCTTCTTCTCAGCCTGGAACTAAATAAAGTAGACCCTCTGCAATAGCCGGTGCAAGAAGGCTGTCCAACAGAGGATCTGGTATTTCAAATAGCGCGAAAACAAACAACTGTTTCCTCCGCAATAGCCGTAGCAAAAAGGCTCGCCAACGGAGGAAACGGGAAGAAGCAAAAGCGTGTCCTCCGCAAGAGCCTTTAGCAATGGGGGCTCGCCAACGGAGACACGCGCACAATACTAGGAAAACACAATGACTGTCCTCCGCAATAGCCGATGACAAGGCTCTCCAACGGAGGACAGAACTGAAGAAACACTGCCAAGAATACAAAACAGTCCTCCGCAATAGCCGGTGACAAGGCTCTCCAACGGAGGACAGGACGGACGCAACAGCGCCGGAAATCAAACACCTGGGTGAATCCGAGATACCGAGGTTACCAAAAAGCTCAGAAGAAACCTCACCGCACAGTCGACAGGAACGCCAGGAAACACGAACCGGAATATCCGACACCGGCTCCAGGAAGTAGCGTCTATTTATGCTCCGCCTCTCGGCCGCCAAGCCTTCTGGGAAATGTAGTCTCTTCCCCGGCGGTACCCGTTGGTTCCTTGCGGCGCGATAAACTCTGACAGAGAGGGAGCCTTGCAACAAGTTCTGTTTAACTCATTCAAATTGGTGTACTAGTGATGACCCCTAGAGGTCATCAAAGGGGGGAACTGAGAGAGCGCAATTTGAATGAAATGTATGAATACGCCATATTTACAAACCAGTTGCGTAAAGTTAGCTAAGGTAACTAGAGATATGAGAATATGTATCCGCATTTACTCACGATTGCTTTGTTAGATATAGAGAGCACATATAGAGTGTGGGCTAATATAGAAATGTGTGGAAATGCTTAGAAGTGTTAGATGTGTTAATCAGGTTCCACATTATGTAGCTGCTAAATGAAGAAGGATGTAAAATGTGAAAAGAAGAAACGTGCAGACCACATGGCACTGTATAAGAACGAAATCTTTCACGTAACATGGATTCAATATTATTCAATGATTTTGCTTATATGCTAAAGGCTATGTTTTATAGAAGTGTTCTTGTATAACCAGAGTGTGGTGTGTTAGCATATTATTTTAAGTTAAGAAATAAGGGTTCACAGGGTGCAGGCTACTGAACCTAATTTAGTAGGCCTGGAGAGATAAAGTGTCTTCTTTGATCTGCACGTGTTAGTTAAAAGTCAAGCCTCGTTAAAATAAATTGCCAATGCTGGTCGAAGTTTTATGGCCTAGCCTGATAAGGGGAGCCTGGAATTTAGGGCCCTGCTACGGAGTGTCTGTTTGCAGGTGCGAGGGGGGTACCAATCAAAGAGCTTGATGAATAGAGCTCTGTTCGAGGAGATAGGCTCGGGTCCGGAGGAGTCTACTGGAATGTCATGGGGGTACCAGCATGCTGGAGACGGAGCCTGGGAAGCAAGGTCAACTTTAACAGACGGCCCAAAGAAGCGAAACTATGGAAAAAAACAGAATCAAGACCACGTGAATTGTGTACGTGGTGGGCGTCTCAGAGGGGCGTTCCACCCATACTGTGATTTTGTATTAGGGACAGCACCCTGGGAAGGAGACAGAGCAGACGGCCTGAGGACCCTAAGAGAGCGGATGGGTAGGCAGAGAGGACATGACTGCTATGCATAGGGTTTCATCTAAGACTAAGAGAAGTGTGTGATCTTCTCTAGAAGTCACCACGGCTGACACCTTTTTAGGTAAAGAACTTGCTAAGTAGGGATGTCATCTAGGCTAGTGTAGGGTTAGTCTAACCTGATTTGTTTCTTTTCTGTAAATGACGCTCAAGATTCATCTTGTGTCTATGATATTTAACTTACTGATTTTTGAATTGGCTTTGGTAGTTTTCTTCTGTCGATTAAGATCTCTCAGAGAGTTCATGTTCATCTTACTGCCTGTGTATCTTTTGAATCTTATATTGAGATGTTTGTACCTGCAACTAATTTTGGCTTTATAATAAATCTTTAAACTTATCCGGAGTAAGTGGTTCTTTAGAGTTGTGCCAGTTTGGGCTGGTTTGACCTATGTAGGGTTTGCCTTTTACTCAATGACAGTCAACAATCGATCCAAAAGACTTAAGTGAGATAGGAGTTAGGGTGATCTGATAATTGATCAAAAATCTCACGTTCCCACTATTTTCGTTTTTTCTTGTAAAATATTTCTAGCTGATGAATGAAATATGTACTTTGTCTTTATTCCCAGCTTCAGATGCGGGAAAAACAATAAAAGAGCTTCTCAGCATTGTTAAAGCCACGGATGTGTACTTCAGCCATCGAAGCTGGGACTATGGTGGCAAGGAAGAGTCACATTTAGAGAAAGGACCGGGGACTGGACCCGAAGAATAGTGTGCTAATGCTTCCCTTCCATGAATAACAGCAGCTTGAGTCACAGCTGGAGAGCTGAAACACAAGTCTTTTAGAGAAAGGATCCCTGCCTTTCTTTTTAGAGATTACTCCTGGACTTCGCTTTTAAGAAGGTAGTACTACTTACCTTCGGTGACCTCCAAAGGCAATACCATCTGGCGCAAGGAGAACTATACAGATATTTACAGATTAGACATGCGATGCAGGCGGCGTTCCCGTCCCTCAAAGATATACCGGAATCGTCACCACTGGAAGACCGTTTGCTAGATGGGCCTCTCCGTTCAAAGGCAATATCTTTAGCTTATAAGAAGTTGAGGACTAACCTGCCAGACACCTTTCCGAAGCTCTGGGAGCGGTGGCAAGAAGACATAGATCCTATAGATGATGAGGATTGGCAAGCCGCTCTAAAGTCCCCTCAAGAAGCGGCCATCACACAGAGATTTAGGCTGATTCAGCTTAGGATACTCCACAGATCAGACGTCATGGGGAAAGTATTGGCAAGAATAGGAGCTAGACCTGATGACCTATACATGAGGGGGTGTGGTCAGGAGGCCACATTTTACCATGTTCTCTGGAGTTGCCCAAAGTTACATACCCTATGGAAGGGAGCGTCGGACCATATGCAGACAGCCCTAAGAAAGGACATAGTACTGACACCACAATTGGGACTGTTGAACATATGGGAGGCGACTGATCTCACGGAAGTTGAACAGCAATTTGCAACACTAGGATACACATTGGTGAAACGAGAGCTGACTAGAGGATGGGAGGAGAGAGCCCACCTCTCGTCACCCAGTGGGCCAAAGAAATGGATAGATGCGTGTTGGCAGAGGCCGAGGTTTTTAAGGCTTGAGGGTGCCCCAGGAAATGGGATAGGAAATGGTTGTACTGGAATAAAAATCGAGGTGATCCCTGTGTGTCGCCTACTGTTGAATAGACAAGGGAACATGTGTGGAATGGTAATTTTTGCAATGAGAATAAATTTCTGCTCGGATATCATGTTGATTAGCTTGTAAATGCCGTCCAAACATGTATGTATTGCTCTGATTGAAACCAATAAATAAATATATATATTTTTAAAACAGAGTAATCCCAGGTATATCCTATTCTATTATCGGCCATATTACCACAGTGCCTGCCTCGAAGCCCCACTGCAATTCAGACATTACCCACTACGTGCTGGGCATGGTCAAAACTATGAAGATATTTACAAGGTGAGTTTTTATTCTCCGCACACATACCGCACTTACACAAACCCCTGGCTACCCCCCGCCACAGAAACCCTCACTAAACATACACTGACCAGACTCGGGTTACGGGAAGTGGGAGATTTTTCTAAGGATTCACGACTGTAAAATATGGGGGAACTCACACCCCATGGAGCTATATCCTATATGGACATATTCCTCCTGCACAGTATCCACTTCTCCCTTTTAGGGGCGCTTCCAGGCACGGCGGCGGAGACCGGCTGATTTTTCACTGCTTACATTAGTCATAACTGCACTGGACGGGGAGCACTTTGTATCACGATTATATCATTTATCTTTGACTCTCCGCCCTGCAGGCGGGGCGAAAGCACGTATAGCCCAGGAGCAGGATTTAAGTCTATTATTAACTGACAAGATGTGGTATTATTGCTGTGAACACACACGTTATGTATCAAATAATCACCGCCCTGAACTCTTCCATTTTAAATATTTACATCAAGCATACATAACCCCATATCTGTTAGCCAAAATGGATCCTAACGCTTCACATGCATGTGCCAGGTGTGCTGCTGCTGATTTTTTGCAACTTGCCTGGAATTGTGGGCCCATCCTGGCATGATGGGGGGAGGTTTTCTAGCACTTCTCTCTAATGTTCGAACATATATACCCTGCACCATTGTTGGTGCTGCTGAGATATGAACAGCCTCTGAAGAAAAGTATAAGGCGGTTTGCCTCAATCGCCCTATTGATTGCGAAACGTCGAATTTCCCTGCACTGGGGCAAACCACAAACACTGGCAGTGAAGACCTGGCTCAGAGACCTGGTTTATTTGGACACTACGAGTGAAATATATGCCACATTACTGCCACTAATGTCGTGTCCACGAGACATTTGGCAGCCAAGTAAAAAAACTATTTACAAACACCCCTTGGAAAGTGACTGATAAAGCAAGATGGCGGATGCGCGCGCATCTGTGTGAGCAGTCGGTGATGCGGCTTACCTCTGATCGGACCCTTTCTCCCTGGTGGCCGTTTGACTCGCGGTTTCGTGCTGTGGATTTCTCCATTTCTCCATCTCTTCTTTTTGGCATGATTGGGGACTGGATTCGCCTTTGCAGGCAGGTTCCGCGTCCATTTCGACAGCTTCGCTGCTGCGGGTGCCAGCGCTGCCGAGCTACCGTTCAGCATTCCACAGGTGTGTCGAGAAAAGCAACGTGCAGGGCGGCGCTTACTTCCCTCGGCTTGGAGAAGAGAAAGGCGGTGGCGGCAACGGTTTGTTTAAACGCCAAACAATTCTTTGGTGAAAATATCAACCCTTGTGACAGCAAAGCTGAGAGTTTGCAGTGGGAGCAAAGTGTATGGTGTATGAAGATGCCTCCAAAAAGCAACAATACAAACCCTCAAAATAAAATGGGCAGACCACAAACTCGAGCGGTGGCTGCAGCAAGTGAAGCTGATATAAGGAGCCCAGAGGGGAGCATTTCGGAGCAGGAGACTGCTATACTCTCTGTGAATAATGGATCAGCAAATACCACCACAATTACACCTGAGATACATTTCGCAAAAAGTGGACCATCAGAGGGGGCTGTCCCGAAAATCCCGGGAATGTTTAAAAAGAAGAACTTACCTAAAGGTAAGCAACAAACGCCGGTAATTTCAAATAAAGGTTTGAAAGAAGTAGTAAATAGTAACTCTATAAGCTTAACCATAGAAGCTTCGCCTATGTCTGAAGAATGCGAGATAACTTTGGATGAGGCACAGCCCAATTCAGTGCCTGCGGCCGGTAACTTGCAAGGCGAACCTGTGAGGTTGATAATTCTGCAAGGAAATACAGGGAATTCAGGGGATACAGTTGATGGAGCAAGGATTCGCACGTAAAGCGACTTGCTCTGATTCAAGAACCTCGCCTAACTTGTAATCATATTAATTCAACCCGTCCGACATTTATTTAGCGTTTTCCCCAACACGCGGGTGTCCCCAGGAGGCTTGCCTGTGTGTCTTTTCATCCTAACAATGCTTGCACTACGGAAAAGGCTGCTTTGCAGAAATCCAGTCTGCGCATGCGTCGGTCATATTCACGTGATGTGACGCACTCGCATTTTGGAGGGACTTTGTTGCTCATGCGCACTGTTGCAAACATGGCCGCTTGTCTCTCACCACGCTCTCTGCTTGCCACCGCTGCTTCTGCCTATCTGTCTTTTTGCACTAAACTTTAATGCTATAGATATTATGAAATAAGGGGTGCAGTAAAGTCTATAACGGTATACAGTGTGATCATTTTTACGTATGATTCTAATTTGTTTTCGCTTACTTTTCATGTACCGTGTATCTGGGGGCCGGGGAAAACAGGAGATGCACCATACTTGAAGCTCTTCTGAACCCTGTCACGTGACATGGGAGAAACCCCACTGCGCAGAAGCTAAAACCAGCCAGCTGGCTCCTGAAGCTCGATGCGCCTGAGAACCCACCTAGAAGACACAGCATTTTTCCTTGACTGTCCAACAATGTATCTGTAACATGCTCTCTCTCATTGTCTTCTATATTCCTATGCCTGGGAACGTGAACCCAAGGGGCGGGTATGCAAAATTGCATAATAATGATGGGAACACTAAATTCTAGGAGGTGACAATGACCAAATCACCTCTCCTGACCAATCATAATGTGGGAAACTGTCACTTGCAACATTTGTGGGTGGTCTAAGGGTCCCCAAACCGTATAACTGGCCTAATGTAGCTTAGAGAAATTGTCCGACTTGTCCGAGTAGCAGACCTGTCACTGACCCTACGAACTCTATAGGTGATCACTCTTGAGTGCTGCGGAGCACTCTGTCCATATTTTCCACAAACTCCCAGGGGTGGAAATAGTCCTAAGTACTGGCGAAGCACTTTGCTGGGGAAATTTGAAACCCAATCGGGGTTGCTGGCGGATTACTTGCAGAGAGGGGTAACGCAGGCGTTGCATCCGAAGCTGTGGGTGTTGGTCGTACCTTGGTGAGCCCAGTCCTGACCTAAAATCCTGAGGGGTATCCTGTCCTGACTGTCCGTGAGCTGTACCTGCTCTCATTCTGGTATTCCATTCCATGAGGGTCCTTGTCCCCGTCTTTCCAAACTGACCCGTGGCCAGGGTTAGTCCTCGTTCCTATTTAGGTAATTATTAATCTGTGGGTTTACGTCTTCCTATATCTCTCTCCTCTTCTAAATAAAGCACACTTGCCTGTGATATTGCTCTATCACCTTTGAATGCAAATTATATACAATGGTTTATTAGAAATGTTCCATTTCTCTCCCTACCTGTAGGATATTATTAAAGTGTCGTATTAAATTAGTGTGTTCCATTTTTCCCTTCCCTTTAGTATGGTTGCAGTGAACTTAGTAAGAATAGCATAAGTAGTCTAGTTTAAGTACACAATTTTAGGTCCTGTTCATGTCCCATGCCCTAGCTTAAACTTATGGTGAATAGCTCTGTTCCTACTTCTCGTACCCTGTAGTGTTCTCACTTACCCTAATGGTACTTGCCCTAATCCATAGTTACATTGTGGTATTAGTTTTAATGATTGATGTGTTAATTTGTATTTGGCTTATCGTCTTGGCATATTCATTCTGAAATTTCTTGATAAATCTTTAAAACTCATCAGGTGTCTGTGGTCATTTATAGCATAAAGTGTGGATAAATGTACTAAAGTATATTTTGAGTTCTACTCCCTTTTAAGGAATCCTGTCACCTGTCCACTGCTAGCTCCTGATCCGTCAGGAGTAATGTGCCTGTGGTAAGTCAGGTACATGAATAGTAAGTGGGGTAAGAGTCACCCCCTGAATTACTCATAGTAGCGTGTAAGAATCACCCGGTTCACGCAAACTAAGTCATCGTATGCACGCCAGGGCCCAGTGCGTGGAAAAATTGGTCAATTCGGTGACCCGGGTGACCTGCGCGCTCTATCAGTAATTTTCTGGTAGCAGAGCTATGGTTAGGACTAGTTAAGATAGGTAGATAGGATAGTTGATAAACAAACCGTGAAAATAAAATGTGCTGCTGATATTTTTATGCTGTTCTATTGATTATATTGATTCAAATATTGCGCAATTGTTTAAAGGATTTATATGTATATGTAAATGATTTTTTGCATTGCTGCTATAAGTGTTATATGTGATATTAATCAAAATTGTTTGTAAGTGTTCAGTGTAGTCCGAATCCCCGGGGAAGTATATAGCTAACGATGAGCAGAATCCGGTTGGCTGTCAAGGTCACTTGTTATGAGTTATTAGTGCAGGGTTAGGAATACCTGGAAGCACTAATTAGGATCTTTTTGCATCTGAATAAATGATAGCCACGGGTCCTTTTTTTTTGATAAAACTTCCATTGCGATATCACCTAGTAAGGGTCACATACGGAAGGAGTAGTAGGGTCTCCGAGGCTTGAATGGTAAGTAAATTAGTCCGCTGGTGAAAGCCTGACTTAGTATATATCCCAGAAAGAAGTGGATGAGTCAGGGGAATAACAGGTTCTATATTACTCGTGTGAGAGGTTAGGCAGAGAAGTCTATCCGGAGTGAATGAAAAGTAGACAGAAGTGGTTTACTTGTAGTGAAAGAAAAATTTTCTATCTATTTAGAACACTCCGACACAGTGGCAAACGTTGTGTGTTGTTAACTAAAATTTGCACTCGCACTTTAGGAAAAGTTAAAAGTTTCCGTTACCTTGTGAAGGAGGGAGTAGGTCGAAAGGCTGCTCTGACGTCACTCCGTGCCGCGCTGGTATTGGTCAAGACAGTGGGTGTGTAGTGAAGCTGAAATTGTAAGGGAGGGGTGAGTGCTGGAGCGTGAGACCTCGTCTCGCGAAAAGGCCGCGCACCCATTGGACAAGAGCTTTTTGTAATCACTGTGTTGATTGGCTGCCGCAAAATAAAAGTTGACCCAGCATTGGAAGCACAAAGGTAAACAAAATTAATCAAGCCGAGTTAGAAGCTAGTTGGAAAGGTGTATGTGGTATCCAGAGTTTATACCTAATCCACAGTACCTAGGATTTCATAAGGATCAGATTCTACGAGGTAGACCGCGCATAATGTACGGAGTAAAAAGAAAATTGTCCTTTTCCGATAAAATAAATAATTTTTTTAAAACGGACAAGCCTATTAGAACAAGGGAGGGTGTGCTCATTCCTCCACCAAATACTCCTGCCTCCTTCATGATGATTGATAAAGGGTATCATACCTGTGTATGGTTAGAGAACTGGGCAAAGTATACTGCAGATGACGGAGTCCTAGCATTCCCTATGGATGGTACGTTTAATGGCAGAATCCTGTTTAACTTGAGGACCCGTATGAACGAATTACATCCCAGACCCAGATTGACCCAGTACGAAGCCCTAGAAGAATGGGAAATTGAGGCTCTAGAAAGAGATAGACCCCGGATGGACAAGGGAGTAAGCAAATGGTATCCGAGGGTCCATAGAGAAACCAAAGAGCAGAAAATGAAACAGTGGAGGCAGAATATGATGGTTGAAGGGTTATTTCCCATGATGGGAGTACTTGAACAAAAGAAGGGAAAATGTACAGAGAAAACCCGCCACTTAATGGCTATGGGAGACTCGGAAGATGAACATCTAGAAGACTTATTGATGAAAAACACACCTCCCTATGTAGCAGAGTCAGAGCCTTTGAGTTCCCCAAACCCGTTTTCAAAATATCCTAAATGTAGAAGGAATAGTGAGACCGATGGAACGGGTACAGATAGTAAGACCAGTGATGGGGATGGATTTTGCAGACCCCATTCTACAGTCCCGAATTACCGTCCTTTCGGAGAAGACCCCCCTCGGTTGGTTACTCCGACAGCCCCGAATATTTACCCTACTTTGGT
The DNA here is from genome assembly GCF_964263255.1 of Lissotriton vulgaris. NCBI lineage: Eukaryota > Metazoa > Chordata > Amphibia > Caudata > Salamandridae > Lissotriton > Lissotriton vulgaris. Next base: position 421,129,292 of record NC_141687.1, read on the forward strand.
ACCCCAAGTATTGCATGACAATTCTGCAGACAAGGCTTTGAGAGAGCGAGAGAAGGAAGCCCTGGCGAAACAGCAAGATGATTTAATTCGGACCATAGCTCAGATCCATCCTCATCCAGATTCCCTGACTATCCCAGTAACTATCGGTCCGGCTATTCCTCTTTATGGGGATAGATTGGCCAGTCCTCAAACTCCTACTATAACCCCGATGGTCCCTAATGCTAGTGTCCCAACCCCGAGAAGAGAGCCACTCATAGATGATGATCAAGAAAGTGAATGTGAGTCGGTGGTTTTGATGGATCTGCCTATAGGGGGACCTGGACCCAGTGTATCAAGGGCAAGAAGTCAGAGTAGGGCAAAAGAAGTTCTGATTGAGAGCACATCTGGGGTCAGAAGTGCCACGGTAGTAACTCCAGAAGAATTGGACAGATGGACAAAAGAATTAAAGAAAGAGACCACCCCCCAACCAAAACCCTTAGAAATTTATATGCTAAGGATCGAAATTGAAGAACTATTGGCTGGAAATGTAGGATTAGACAGGTTAAACTCCTTTAATGAAGAAGAGTTACTGTTTATCAGCAAGAACCTTACCCGAAACAGTAGATTACTACATGAAAGATTAATGGACACCGCTGCTGACATGGGAATCGATGCTAGTAAATCCAAAATCCTTCAGAAACCCTACAGAGCGGATTTTTCAGACAAAGACTTAGAGAGCTTGAATGTAGTAGGGAAACAAATCCAGATAAAAGAATTACTGAAACTGCTACAGAAATGGGGGGATGTAGAAAAATGGAAAACCAGATGGGCAAAGAAAAAGGAAGACAGTAGGGCAAAATCCCAAACTTCAGAATTCGTGCTCAAAGAAGTAGGTCCCGCAGAAAAATTGTGTCCCATGAGAGAGGTCCCAGGGGGAAAATACGTCCATGTCCATTGTGTCATTTACAAATGATTTTCCGAAATTGCGAGAGAAGCCAGTTGACTGGTACAGACAAGTCGAACGCTTCATAAAGGTTCAGAAATGTCTCCTGAAAGACCTGGATGGGTTTTTCGACATTGTAGTACCTGTAGATTTATGGACTGAATGCAAAATTGAAATTGATTGGCCCAATGATGAATATCCGAGGGATAACAGAACCGGAGCTCCCTCACCCGAGGTAATGAGGAAGTATGATCAAGTCATACAATACCTCAAGAAAAAAGTGCCCGCAAAGGAAACCGATTGGACCTGGACAGATAGAACTACCCAAGAGCGCGATGAAACTGTCCACTCCTTTTATGAAAGGTTGCTGCAAGTGTTCAAAACTTACAGTGGAATCGATAATGTGGACATGAAGGACATGACCCATTTCAGTTACAGATTTGTGCTGGGATTAAGGCCTGAAATATCCCAATGGATTCGAGACAATAAAATCAGTTGGCAGGGAAAGCCTATAGATGACGTCCTTAAATACGCAAAGTACTGCGAGGATGAGATAGAAAACAAGAAGAAAGCCCTCAAGGAGAAAGTTATGTGGGCACAAGTGAAGTTGGCCGAACAGCAAGAAAAGCAGTTAAGTAAACTGAATTCTACTAATAATGCCCAGAATTCCAACGCTGGGGGAGGAGGGAAGCCCAGAGTAAAAATGAGTCGAGAGGAGGCTATGAAAAAGTTCCCCTGCCACGGGTGCGGTCAGATAGGGCATTGGAGAGACAAGTGTCCACACTTACAGGCCGGTAATGCCCCTGTAAATGGTTTAAATCCACAGGTGCAGAAAGAGGGGACGAAAAAGAACCAGCAACAGGTAAAGCTACCTCCAGTACCTCGCGCTCCTAGACAAAATTACAAGAATCAGGGTCTGCAGAATGAAAGGGCGGAAATATGGGAAGGAGAGAATGAGAGAAATGCAGCAATCCCACAGTACTTGTTAAACGATTCTTTCCTCTGTGATGAACAAGATTGACGGGGCCTGAGGGGGGAGGATAAGGAGTGCGTGCTTGGCGCCTCCTTACCGGTAGACCAGACTGGACCATACATTGAAGGAAAGGTTGAGGGAAAAGACGTCACCTTTCTGTTGGACACTGGTGCTACCCGGTCCACTGTGAGAACAGTGGATGTTCCTAACCTACCCCTCTCGGGAGAAGCAATCCAAGTAGTGGGTGTCTCCAATCAAATAATCAGTACTCCAGTAACTGAACCCATGGAAATCTCTATAGGGAATTTCAAAGAAATGCACAGATTTGTGGTCTGTGATTCCAGTCCTGTGAACCTGTTAGGACGCGATTTGTTGTGCAAAATGAATTGCACCATCTTTTGCACACCAAAAGGTGTCGAAATTCAGACCCCCGATGAAGATGGCTTGTACAAACTGATGTTAGTGAGACCTGACACTGATATTAGACCCTTGTCCGTTGAAGACTTACCTGAAGAGCTCCAGTTAAGAGTGGTACCCGAAGTGTGGGATTTCACGGGAAAAGATGTAGGCCTAATGGCAAATGTGGACCCAGTTAAAATAGCAATAAAAACAAATGCTGTATACCCCAGAACAAGACAGTACAAAATGACTTGTGCCATGCATTCTTTTCCATCCCATTGCATCCCGAAAATAAGTTCCTTTTTAGTTTTGAATTTGACAGCCATATCTATGTCTGGAATCGTGTCCCTCAAGGGTACTCTGAAAGTCCATCGATTTTCAACCAGATCCTAAAGAAATGCCTTGAATCTTTAGTACTGCCAAGAGAGTCCGTTTTGGTGCAGTACATAGATGACCTTTTAGTGGCATCTAAAACTCAAACTGACTGTGTCACAGACACTATCGCCTTGCTAAATCACCTAGGAAAGGGAGGACATAAAGTATCACCTGACAAATTACAGTTCTGTAAAAACTCAGTAAAATATCTGGGGCACCAGATAGAGAAAGGGATCCGAAAAGTCACTACAGAAAGGATCAAGATAATTAAAACCATGGACCTACCCCGAACTCAGAAAGAGGTAAGAATGTTCCTAGGAGTTGTGGGGTACTGCAGGCAGTGGATTGTAGGATTCGCAGCTCTAGCCAAACCTTTGATAAAAATGACCAAGAAAGGAGTAGAAGACCCAGTCAGTTGGGACAGTGAAAGCATGTCCGCTTGGGTAACATTGCGAAATTGTCTATGTACCGCTCCTGCATTAGGTATGCCCGATTATTCCAAACATTTTGAACTGTTCTGTGACACAAGAGAAAATTGTGCTCTCTCAGTCCTGACCCAGGAGCATGAGTTGGTCAGGCGTTCCGTGGCCTATTTTTCGGCCACTCTAGATCCAGTGGCTGCTGGATTACCTGGATGCCTGAAGGCAGTAGCTGCTACTTGAGTCAGTCTAGAACAGAGTGAGAATATTGTCATGGGACATCCTGTCACCGTATATGTTCCACATTCTGTTGTTATCCTACTGACAAGAACCAAGACCCAGTATCTCACACCTAGTCGGCTGACTGAGTATGAGAGAATTTTGATTGGTGCTGAGAATGTAACAATTTCTCGGTCCAATGTCTTAAACCCTGCAACACTGTTACCTGTTCCTCTGGATGTAGACGCCGAGGATGAAATGTATGTATTGGCATTTATATAGCGCACTACTTACCCGTAGGGTCCCAAGGCGCTTCGACCGCTGCGAAACCCTTCCTGGCTTCCCTAAGAGATGGTCCCTTAATGGGTATCTCCAGGGTGAGACCAGGCATCCCCGGCGGTCTGGTGGGGCCGTTAGTGAAGATGAGGCAAGCTAATGCCCAGAGTTGCCGAGTGTGATCGCTGATCAGAGTGGGCACCGAGGCGATAGAATTATTGAGTCCGCTGACCCTGGTCCAGAAACCTGCCGCGCCGGGAATCGAACCCTGGTCCCGGGCCGTCCTCTGCTCTCAGGTCTGCCGCCTCTAACCAGTGAGCCACACTAACTGCATCGATTTAACAGAATTCAGCACTAAGCCCCGTCCTGACATCCGAGAAATAGCCTTACTTGATGGGGATCTTACAATCTTTGTGGTTGGCTCGTGTTTAAGACATGAGAGTGGAGGTCTGTGTGCTGCCTATGCTGTAGTCACATTGACAAACACCCTGGAAGCATCTTACCTATGCGAAGTGAAATCTGCGCAAGTCGCAGAACTCATCGCGTTGACTAGAGCATGTAAGAGGGGTAAAAACAACAGAATAACTGTTTATACAGACAGCCAGTACTGTTATGGGGTTGTTCATGACTTCGGCCAATTGTGGTTACAAAGAGAATTCATGACTTCCTCAGGTACCCCTAGCAGGAATGGAAAGGTGGTACAAGACTTACTGGAAGCTATTCAATTGCCCAAAGAATTGGCTGTGGTCAAGTGTGCGGCTCACAGATCCGGAAATGATGATGTGACAGCCGGAAACCGATACGCTGACCAAATCGCCCAGTTTTGTGCCAGACACCAAATGTCCCTCCAAATTGGGTTATGGGGTGGAAACAGCTGCCAACTGATGTTGTTTGAAAATGTGTCCACGTGGGAAGAATTGAGAGACTTACAACAGGCAATAGACAGGGAAGAAAAAGGTAGATGGTGGGCGAACAAATGCAGAATAAGGGATGATGGAGTGGTGGTAAACTCGACTGGGGTGCCTGTACTGCCCGACAGCCTGATAGATCCCATGGTCAGGATGATACATGAACCAACACATATGGGAAGGGACGCAATGTGTCGCGTGTTTGACAAAGTGTTCTATAATTCAAAGTTCAGGAACCAAGCGGAAAGGCTTTGCCAGAGGTGCCTAGTGTGTCAGCAATTCAATGCAGGAAAGAGGACTGTAGTGGAACAAAGTACCATTGGAAAGGCAGTAGGTCCCTTTGTCAGGATGCAGGCGGACTTTATAACAATGCCCAGATGCAAGGGATATAGATATGTCCTGGTCATAGTGTGCCTGTTTTCCAGGTGGGTGGAGGCTTATCCAGCAAAGAAAAATGATGCCCTAACAGTAGCCAAACTATTGCTCAGAGAGTTGATACCTAGGTATGGAATTCCTGAGACGATTGAAACAGACCAAGGTGGGCATTTTGCCAACGATGTCCTAGACGAACTCTGTACCGCATTTAAGATGAAGCAAAGGCTGCACTGTGCATACCGTCCAGAGGCTTCTGGAATAGTTGAACAGATAAATGGCACACTGAAGTCCAGACTGGCGAAAATGTGTGATTCCACCAAAATGAACTGGATAGAAGCTTTGCCCCTTGTGCTGATGAGTTTGAGAAGTATTCCGAATCGAAAAACAGGCCTGAGCCCCCATGAGGTGCTAATGGGGAGAGTGATGCGACAGGCATGGGTACCTGGACACAAACTGCTAAGCATTTCTGATGATTTGGTGCTAGAATACTGCAAGCAGCTGGGTGACCAAGTGCGTTCTCTCTCTCACCAGATTGGAGAGACAGCTGACGACTGGCCCAAGACTCCAGCACATAAACTGCAACCAGGTGATTGGGTGGTGTTGAAGAAACACACCCGGAAGAGTTGCCTTGGACCAAAGTGGGGAAAGCCAAGACAAGTGATCCTTGTCACCACTACTGCTGTAAAGTGTGCTGGTGTACCGAAGTGGATCCATGCCAGTCACACGAAGCGGGTAACTGGAGAAAACGCGACTGAAGCTGAAGGCAGCACAGCTGAGGAGGCTCCCGAAGAGAGTCCGGATCTCGCTGACGTCGAACTGCCGAGCACAAGTCGAGAAGTTGATTGGTTCCCTGCCGATGACCAGGTTCTTGGTCCAATACGAACCAGGAAATATTCCTACCTAGACAGTGAGTGGGATAGTGCAGGTGAGACAGAACTAGAGGACGAAGGTCAGGTCAGCGAGACTCACATCACACCTGATCAGGAAGTAGGCCAAGTAGGGACAGACCAAGACATCGACACTCCTCCTGAAACTCCGGAGTCTGGAAAGGGACAGATAGTGGTCAAAGTTGAAGTTCATGCGGAAGAAAATGAAAGGAACGAAGTGCATGAACAGGAACAGATAGAAATAGATGAATGTGTTCAGGAATCAGAATCCAGATCGCCTGAAAGCAAAGAACACATACAAAGCCAACCTGAACAAGGCCAGCATAGAAACCAGGCAGAAGAAATAGATGAAAGACCTGGGACTAGTCAGACAGGAAGGGAAATAGACACTGTCAGACAGAAAGCACAAAAACAAAGTGAAATAAAAAGAGTGCACGAGGAAGGCCAAGTGTCCTCGACCACTGAAAGTCACAGAAGTAAGGGTGAACCCCGATACGTCAAAAGGCTGAGACTCCGAATAAAGACAGTTGAAGAAAAACTAAAAGACCGAAAAAGGGCTGAAAGTGAAAGAAAAGCTGCCCGAGGCAAGTCTCTGAGAAAGAGCGACAGAGTAAAGAAACAGAACAGGCTGTATCGGAGCCCTGAATGGACATACTTGGTGTTGGAGGAAATTGATGAGCCCAACCCCAGTGGCAAGAGTGACGAAGAGTCCGGTGCTGATCAGAGTTCTAATGAAGACCCTCCTTGAGAAAAAGCCAAGTGAACCCTTGGTGTAAGAAAATAAAGAGGGGTTGCAAAAGCCACCTGTAAGCTATAATGTCTGACTCAAACGTAACTGGAAGATCCAGATTTAGGTGTTGCAAAACTTGTTGTAAAGTATGCTTATGTAGTGTAGCTATGTTGATAGTGATGTGGATAGGACTAACAGTCTTTATACCTTTTATGATAAGTAAAGATCCTAACTTGTCCCCTACTGAACCCGAAACGTTAGACACAGACGTTGTACATACTGTAAAGACTCCACGAAGCTTAGAACGACGTGACAACCTAGTTAGTCTGAAACACACACCACAAAAATTAGAAGCATCAGATGAGGGCGGACTACATTTTCACAAGATGAGAAACCGGACACATTTAAATGTTTTCGCTAACCTTTTAGTGCATTATGTAGAGGCTATGGAAATAGAAGATTGTTATGTCTGCATGAAGCTACCCACTTCTGTAGCTGAAGGTGTGACATATCACCACTTACCCCTAACCTACGGAATTTCCTGTAGTATATTGGCAAGCTTGTTTTATAGAAGCACTTTACAGTACTACTATTCCAATGCTGACGTAATATTTTCTGAACTTCCTATTAGGGGGCACCTGAACCGTGTACATATTAGGAGTGAGGTAACCCGTTATATGGGAGAATATTTCCTGACTATAGGTGACATAGACTTAAATGAAGCAAGACAAGCTAATCTGACCTGTTCTTTGCAAGAGCAGGAAAAGATGTTTATAAAAATGGCAGACAGAAGGAGGGAAAAGTTTCAGAAAAAGGCGAATGATGAAAAGGATAGAGTCCCTAGGTGGGCAGAGCACATGGACAACACCTTGCAAGGTGAAGCTACTCCTGCTTTGTTGCTGGATTTTGAACGGAAAGGGAAACTTTGTCTACATAGAGAAAGGACAGAATATTATAACAATGTATTCATTGGTTCCAGCGAGTGTGAACATAATTACAAGGTAATTGGAGGTTGGGGTTTCAAAAATGGGTCAGAACCTGTGTTTCCCGGAATTTATTATATATGTGGGAACAAGGCTTATTTCAAATTGCCGGATCACTGGTATGGAAGTTGCTACTTTGGCATTGTCTTCCCGAAAGTATACCATGTGAATAATGCTGCTGGAAGCAATGAAGAGACTAATGGCTTAGCGCGTAGTAAGCGAGAAAGTGTAGGCGAAATTATAGGTGATATCTTTAGTGCACTGATACCTGGAATGGGGGTAGTTCTGAATACTCACAGAATCTGCAAGTTGTCTACAGTAGTGGATCGGTTATCAACTGACACTGCTGCTGGATTCCTGCTGGTCAATACTGAGATGGTTGCGATCAGATCAATGGTTTTACAGAATCGCCTTGCTCTTGATGCCTTATTAGCAAAAGAGGGCGGAGTCTGTAGAATGCTGAAGGCGCAACATTGTTGCACCTACATACCTGACAAGAGTATCAAACTTAAGAGATACGTAAGAAACATAACTAATTTGGAAAAAGAACTCAAACCATTGGAGGTTGACAGTGCCTGGACGAGACTGACTGGAGGTCTCTCCTCTATAGGTAGTTGGTTTTCTAACTTAGGTAAAAATCTTCTGTGGAAAATACTGATGCCAATAGCTGGAATAGGTGTGGTTGCACTGATCATATTCATTTGCTGTAAATGTCAAAAATGCAAAAAGTACCCTGTGAATAAGAGGGGAGTGAAGAGAAATATTGATGAGTTAGAATTAGAAGAATTGAGGAATCAAATCTACAAAAAGGTGAAGAATCACCACTCTCATAGAGAAGCTGAAAGAAAACTCAACAATAAGTTTGTTGAAATTGAAATGCATGATATGGAAGAATGAAAGTTGGCATCCGTTTCCTTTATAGTGATGATAGTAAATATCATCAAAGAGGGGATTGATGGAGCAAGGATTCGCACGTAAAGCGACTTGCTCTGATTCAAGAACCTCGTCTAACTTGTAATCATATTAATTCAACCCGTCCGTCATTTATTTAGCGTTTTCCCCAACACGCGGGTGTCCCCAGGAGGCTTGCCTGTGTGTCTTTTCATCCTAACAATGCTTGCACTACGGAAAAGGCTGCTTTGCAGAAATCCAGTCTGCGCATGCGTCGGTCATATTCACGTGATGTGACGCACTCGCATTTTGGAGGGACTTTGTTGCTCATGCGCACTGTTGCAAACATGGCCGCTTGTCTCTCACCACGCTCTCTGCTTGCCACCGCTGCTTCTGCCTATCTGTCTTTTTGCACTAAACTTTAATGCTATAGATATTATGAAATAAGGGGTGCAGTAAAGTCTATAACGGTATACAGTGTGATCATTTTTACGTATGATTCTAATTTGTTTTCGCTTACTTTTCATGTACCGTGTATCTGGGGGCCGGGGAAAACGGGAGATGCACCATACTTGAAGCTCTTCTGATCCCTGTCACGTGACATGGGAGAAACCCCACTGCGCAGAAGCTAAAACCAGCCAGCTGGCTCCTGAAGCTCTATGCGCCTGAGAACCCACCTAGAAGACACGGCATTTTTCCTTGACTGTGCAACAATGTATCTGTAACATGCTCTCTCTCATTGTCTTCTATATTCCTATGCCTGGGAACGTGAACTCAAGGGGCGGGTATGCAAAATTGCATAATAATGATGGGAACACTGAATTCTAGGCGGTGACAATGACCAAATCACCTCTCCTGACCAATCATAATGTGGGAAACTGTCACTTGCAACATTTGTGGGTGGTCTAAGGGTCCCCAAACCGTATAACTGGCCTAGTGTAGCTTAGAGAAATTGTCCGACTTGTCCGAGTAGCAGACCTGTCACTGACCCTACGAACTCTATAGGTGATCACTCTTGAGTGCTGCGGAGCACTCTGTCCATATTTTCCACAAACTCCCAGGGGTGGAAATAGTCCTAAGTACTGGCGAAGCACTTTGCTGGGGAAATTTGAAACCCAATTGGGGTTGCTGGCGGATTACTTGCAGTAACGCAGGCGTTGCATCCGAAGCTGTGGGTGTTGGTCGTACCTTGGTGAGCCCAGTCCTGACCTAAAATCCTGAGGGGTATCCTGTCCTGACTGTCCGTGAGCTGTACCTGCTCGCATTCTGGTATTCCATTCCTTGAGGGTCCTTGTCCCCGTCTTTCCAAACTGACCCATGGCCAGGGTTAGTCCTCGTTCCTATTTAGGTAACTATTAATCTGTGGGTTTACGTCTTCCTATATCTCTCTCCTCTTCTAAATAAAGCACACTTGCCTGTGATATTGCTCTATCACCTTTGAATGCAAATTATATACAATGGTTTATTGGAAATGTTCCATTTCTCTCCCTACCTGTAGGATATTATTAAAGTGTTGTATTAAATTAGTGTGTTCCATTTTTCCCTTCCCTTTAGCATGGTTGCAGTGAACTTAGTAAGAATAGCATAAGTAGTCTAGTTTAAGTACACAATTTTAGGTCCTGTTCATGTCCCATGCCCTAGCTTAAACTTATGGTGAATAGCTCTGTTCCTACTTCTCGTACCCTGTAGTGTTCTCACTTACCCTAATGGTACCTGCCCTAATCCATAGTTACATTGTGGTATTAGTTTTAATGATTGATGTGTTAATTTGTATTTGGCTTATCGTCTTGGCATATTCATTCTGAAATTTCTTGATAAATCTTTAAAACTCATCAGGTGTCTGTGGTCATTTATAGCATAAAGTGTGGATAAATGTACTAAAGTATATTTTGAGTTCTACTCCCTTTTAAGGAATCCTGTCACGTGTCCACTGCTAGCTCCTGATCCGTCAGGAGTAATGTGCCTGTGGTAAGTCAGGTACATGAATAGTAAGTAGGGTAAGAGTCACCTCCCTGAATTACTCATAGTAGCGAGTAAGAATCACCCGGTTCACGCAAACTAAGTCATCGTATGCACGCCAGGGCCCAGTGCGTGGAAAAATTGGTCGATTCGGTGACCCGGGTGACCTGCGCGCTCTATCAGTAATTTTCTGGTAGCAGAGCTATGGTTAGGACTAGTTAAGATAGGTAGATAGGATAGTTGATAAACAAACCGTGAAAATAAAATGTGCTGCTGATATTTTTATGCTGTTCTATTGATTATATTGATTCAAATATTGCGCAATCGTTTAAAGGATTTATATGTATATGTACATGATTTTTTGCATTGCTGCTATAAGTGTTATATGTGATATTAATCAAAATTGTTTGTAAGTGTTCAGTGTAGTCCGAATCCCCGGGGAAGTATATAGCTAACGGTGAGCAGAATCCGGTTGGCTGTCAAGATCACTTGTTATGAGTTATTAGTGCAGGGTTAGGAATACCTGGAGGCACTAATTAGGATCTTTTTGCATCTGAATAAATGATAGCCACGGGTCCTTTTTTTTTTAATAAAACTTCCATTGCGATATCACCTAGTAAGGGTCACATACGGAAGGAGTAGTAGGGTCTCCGAGGCTTGAATGGTAAGTAAATTTGTCCGCTGGTGAAAGCCTGACTTAGTATATATCCCAGAAAGAAGTGGATGAGTCAGGGGAATAACAGGTTCTATATTACTCGTGTGAGAGGTTAGGCAGAGAAGTCTATCCGGAGTGAATGAAAAGTAGACAGAAGTGGTTTACTTGTAGTGAAAGAAAATTTTTCTATCTATTTAGAACACTCAGACACAGTGGCAAACGTTGTGTGTTGTTAACTAAAATTTGCACTCGCACTTTAGGAAAAGTTAAAAGTTTCCGTTCCCTTGTGAAGGATGGAGTCGGTCGAAAGGCTGCTCTGACGTCACTCCGTGCCGCGCTGGTATTGGTCAAGACAGTGGGTGTGTAGTGAAGCTGAAATTGTAAGGGAGGGGTGAGTGCTGGAGCGTGAGACCTAGTCTCGCGAAAAGGCCGTTCACCCATTGGACAAGGGCTTTTTGTAATCACTGTGTTGAATGGCTGCCGCGAAATAAAAGTTGACCCAGCATTGGAAGCACAAAGGTAAACAAAATTAATCAAGCCGAGTTAGAAGCTAGTCTGGAAAGGTGTATGTGGTATCCAGAGTTTATACCTAATCCACAGTACCTAGGATTTCATAAGGATCAGATTCTACGAGGTAGACCGCGCATAATGTACGGAGTAAAAAGAAAATTGTCCTTTTCCGATAAAATAAAGAATTTTTTTAAAACGGACAAGCCTATTAGAACAAGGGAGAGTGTGCTCATTCCTCCACCAAATGCTCCTGCCTCCTTCATGATGTTTGATAAAGGGTATCATACCTGTGTATGGTTAGAGAACTGGGCAAAGTATACTGCAGATGACGGAGTCCTAGCATTCCCTATGGATGGTACGTTTAATGGCAGAATCCTGTTTAACTTGAGGACCCGTATGAACGAATTACATCCCAGACCCAGATTGACCCAGTACGAAGCCCTAGAAGAATGGGAAATTGAGGCACTAGAAAGAGATAGACCCGGGATGGACAAGGGAGTAAGCAAATGGTATCCGAGGGTCCATAGAGAAACCAAAGAGCAGAAAATGAAACAGTGGAGGCAGAATATGATGGTTGAAGGGTTATTTCCCATGATGGGAGTACTTGAACAAAAGAAGGGAAAATGTACAGAGAAAACCCGCCACTTAATGGCTATGGGAGACTCGGAAGATGAACATCTAGAAGACTTATTGATGAAAAACCCACCTCCCTATGTAGCAGAGTCAGAGCCTTTGAGTTCCCCAAACCCGTTTTCAAAATATCCTAAATGTAGAAGGAATAGTGAGACCGATGGAACGGGTACAGATAGTAAGACCAGTGATGGGGATGGATTTTGCAGACCCCATTCTACAGTCCCGAATTACCGTCCTTTCGGAGAAGACCCCCCTCGGTTGGTTACTCCGACAGCCCCGAATATTTACTAGCCCTGGGCGGAGTTGGCGTAGTGGGGCTTCGCGGAGCTACGCGAAGTGGGCGAGAAACTACGCCCACCTCCGCACTCCGCGTAGCCCCACTCCGCAAAACCACTGGCCGCCAGCCCCGCCACCCGCCTCCCTCCCGCCCTCCCTAAATACTTTGAAATAAAGGAATGAAATAATTTAAAAAGCACTTACCTTGCCGCCGCTGCCCGCTGCGTCCCCGGGGCTCGCTATCTTCAGTAATGCGCATGCGCGGGCGGCCGCGCGTGCGCATTACTGAAGAAGACGGAAGACGGAAGATAACGAGCCCCGGGGACGCGGCGGGCAGCGGCGACAAGGTAAGTGCTTTTTAAATTATTGCATTCCTTTATTTCAAAGTATTTAGGGAGGGCGGGAGGGAGGCGGGTGGCGGCCAGCTACGCTCCGTCTGCGGAGCGTGCGTAGTGCCGCCTGGCTCTGCCAGCTCCGCAAAATGCGGAGTAGGCGGCACTACGCACACTCCGTGCACGGAGCGTAGCTGGCCGCCCACCCTTAATATTTACCCTACTTTGGTACCCCAAGTATTGCATGACAATTCTGCAGACAAGGCTTTGAGAGAGCGAGAGAAGGAAGCCCTGGCGAAACAGCGAGATGATTTAATTCAGACCATAGCTCAGATACATCCTCATCCAGATTCCCTGACTATCCCAGTAACTATCGGTCCGGCTATTCCTCTTTATGGGGATAGATTGGCCAGTCCTCAAACTCCTACTATAACCCCGATGGTCCCTAATGCTAGTGTCCCAACCCCGAGAAGAGAGCCACTCATAGATGATGATCAAGAAAGTGAATGTGAGTCGGTGGTTTTGATGGATCTGCCTATAGGGGGACCTGGACCCAGTGTATCAAGGGCAAGAAGTCAGAGTAGGGCAAAAGAAGTTCTGATTGAGAGCACATCTGGGGTCAGAAGTGCCACGGTAGTAACTCCAGAAGAATTGGACAGATGGACAAAAGAATTAGAGAAAGAGACCACCCCCCAACCAAAACCCTTAGAAATTTATAGGCTAAGGATCGAAATTGAAGAACTATTGGCCGGAAATGTAGGATTAGACAGGTTAAACTCCTTTAATGAAGAAGAGTTACTGTTTATCAGCAAGAACCTTACCCGAAACACTAGATTACTACATGAAAGATTAATGGACACCGCTGCTGACATGGGAATCGATGCTAGTAAATCCAAAATCCTTCAGAAACCCTACAGAGCGGATTTTTCAGACAAAGACTTAGAGAGCTTGAATGTAGTAGGGAAACAAATCCAGATAAAAGAATTACTGAAACTGCTACAGAAATGGGGGGATGTAGAAAAATGGAAAACCAGATGGGCAAAGAAAAAGGAAGACAGTAGGGCAAAATCCCAAACTTCAGAATTCGTGCTCAAAGAAGTAGGTCCCGCAGAAAAATTGTGTCCCATGAGAGAGGTCCCTGGGGGAAAATACGTCCATGTCCCTTGGTCCCGCCAAGACATTGTGTCATTTACAAATGATTTTCCGAAATTGCGAGAGAAGCCAGTTGACTGGTACAGACAAGTCGAACGCTTCATAAAGGTTCAGAAATGTCTCCTGAAAGACCTGGATGGGTTTTTCGACATTGTAGTACCTGTAGATTTATGGACTGAATGCAAAATTGAAATTGATTGGCCCAATGATGAATATCCGAGGGATAACAGAACCGGAGCTCCCTCACCCGAGGTAATGAGGAAGTATGATCAAGTCATACAATACCTCAAGAAAAAAGTGCCCGCAAAGGAAACCGATTGGACCCGGATAGATAGAACTACCCAAGAGCGCGATGAAACTGTCCACTCCTTTTATGAAAGGTTGCTGCAAGTGTTCAAAACTTACAGTGGAATCGATAATGTGGACATGAAGGACATGACCCATTTCAGTTACAGATTTGTGCTGGGATTAAGGCCTGAAATATCCCAATGGATTCGAGACAATAAAATCAGTTGGCAGGGAAAGCCTATAGATGACGTCCTTAAATACGCAAAGTACTGCGAGGATGAGATAGAAAACAAGAAGAAAGCCCTCAAGGAGAAAGTTATGTGGGCACAAGTGAAGTTGGCCGAACAGCAAGAAAAGCAGTTAAGTAAACTGAATTCTACTAATAATGCCCGAAATTCCAACGCTGGGGGAGGAGGGAAGCCCCGAGTAAAAATGAGTCGAGAGGAGGCTATGAAAAAGTTCCCCTGCCACGGGTGCGGTCAGATAGGGCATTGGAGAGACGAGTGTCCACACTTACAGGCCGGTAATGCCCCTGTAAATGGTTTAAATCCACAGGTGCAGAAAGAGGGGACGAAAAAGAACCAGCAACAAGTAAAGCTACCTCCAGTACCTCGCGCTCCTAGACAAAATTACAAGAATCAGGGTCTGCAGAATGAAAGGGCGGAAATATGGGAAGGAGAGAATGAGAGAAATGCAGCAATCCCACAGTACTTGTTAAACGATTCTTTCCTCTGTGATGAACAAGATTGACGGGGCCTGAGGGGGGAGGATAAGGAGTGCGTGCTTGGCGCCTCCTTACCGGTAGACCAGACTAGACCATACATTGAAGGAAAGGTTGAGGGAAAAGACGTCACCTTTCTGTTGGACACTGGTGCTACCCGGTCCACTGTGAGAACAGTGGATGTTCCTAACCTACCCCTCTCGGGAGAAGCAATCCAAGTAGTGGGTGTCTCCAATCAAATAATCAGTACTCCAGTAACTGAACCCATGGAAATCTCTATAGGGAATTTCAAAGAAATGCACAGATTTGTGGTCTGTGATTCCAGTCCTGTGAACCTGTTAGGACGCAATTTGTTGTGCAAAATGAATTCCACCATCTTTTGCACACCAAAAGGTGTCGAAATTCAGACCCCTGATGAAGATGGCTTGTACAAACTGATGTTAGTGAGACCTGACACTGATATTAGACCCTTGTCCGTTGAAGACTTACCTGAAGAGCTCCAGTTAAGAGTGGTACCCGAAGTGTGGGATTTCACGGGAAAAGATGTAGGCCTAATGGCAAATGTGGACCCAGTTAAAATAGCAATAAAAACAAATGCTGTATACCCCAGAACAAGACAGTACAAAATGAGTGCAGAAGTAAACACAGGGGTCGCAATTGAAATTAACAGGTTGCTTGAAGCAGACATTATACAGGAAGTAATGAGCAGTCCTTGCAATTCGCCCATCATTGGGATCAAAAAGCCTAGTGGAAAGTACCGGGTAGTGCAGGACCTGCGCAAGGTAAATCAGATTGTTGTACCTTGCTGCCCCATTGTGCCCAACCCTGCAGTGATACTATATCAGATTCCTTGGAATACGGAATGGTTCACTGTCATTGACTTGTGCCATGCATTCTTTTCCATCCCATTGCATCCCGAAAGCAAGTTCCTTTTTAGTTTTGAATTTGACAGCCATATCTATGTCTGGAATCGTGTCCCTCAAGGGTACACTGAAAGTCCATCGATTTTCAACCAGATCCTAAAGAAATGCCTTGAATCTTTAGTACTGCCAAGAGAGTCCGTTTTGGTGCAGTACATAGATGACCTTTTAGTGGCATCTAAAACTCAAACTGACTGTGTCACAGACACTATCGCCTTGCTAAATCACCTAGGAAAGGGAGGACATAAAGTATCACCTGACAAATTACAATTCTGTAAAAACTCAGTAAAATATCTGGGGCACCAGATAGAGAAAGGGATACGAAAAGTCACTACAGAAAGGAGCAAGATAATTAAAACCATGGACCTACCCCGAACTCAGAAAGAGGTAAGAATGTTCCTAGGAGTTGTGGGGTACTGCAGGCAGTGGATTGTAGGATTCGCAGCTCTAGCCAAACCTTTGATAAAAATGACCAAGAAAGGAGTAGAAGACCCAGTCAGTTGGGACAGTGAAAGCATGTCCGCTTGGGTAACATTGCGAAATTGTCTATGTACCGCTCCTGCATTAGGTATGCCCGATTATTCCAAACATTTTGAACTGTTCTGTGACACAAGAGAAAATTGTGCTCTCTCAGTCCTGACCCAGGAGCATGGGTTGGTCAGGCGTCCCGTGGCCTATTTTTCGGCCACTCTAGATCCAGTGGCTGCTGGATTACCTGGATGCCTGAAGGCAGTAGCTGCTACTTGCGTCAGTCTAGAACAGAGTGAGAATATTGTCATGGGACATCCTGTCACCGTATATGTTCCTCATTCTGTTGTTATCCTACTGACAAGAACCAAGACCCAGTATCTCACACCTAGTCGGCTGACTAAGTATGAGAGAATTTTGATTGGTGCTGAGAATGTAACAATTTCTCGGTGCAATGTCTTAAACCCTGCAACACTGTTACCTGTTCCTCTGGATGTAGACGCCGAGGATGAAATGGAACATAACTGCATCGATTTAACAGAATTCAGCACTAAGCCCCGTCCTGACATCCGAGAAATAGCCTTACTTGATGGGGATCTTACAATCTTTGTGGATGGCTCGTGTCTAAGACATGAGAGTGGAGGTCTGTGTGCTGCCTATGCTGTAGTCACATTGACAAACACCCTGGAAGCATCTTACCTATGCGAAGTGAAATCTGCGCAAGTCGCAGAACTCATCGCGTTGACTAGAGCATGTAAGAGGGGTAAAAACAAAAGAATAACTGTTTATACAGACAGCCAGTACTGTTATGGGGTTGTTCATGACTTCGGCCAATTGTGGTTACAAAGAGAATTCATGACTTCCTCAGGTACCCCTATCAGGAATGGAAAGGTCGTACAAGACTTACTGGAAGCTATTCAATTGCCCAAAGAATTGGCTGTGGTCAAGTGTGCGGCTCACAGATCCGGAAATGATGATGTGACAGCCGGAAACCGATACGCTGACCAAATCGTCCAGTTTTGTGCCCGACACCAAATGTCCCTCCAAATTGGGTTATGGGGTGGAAACAGCTGCCAACTGATGTTGTTTGAAAATGTGTCCACGTGGGAAGAATTGAGAGACTTACAACAGGCAACAGACAGGGAAGAAAAAGGTAGATGGCGGGCGAACGAATGCAGAATAAGGGATGATGGAGTGGTGGTAAACTCGACTGGGGTGCCTGTACTGCCCGACAGCTTGATAGATCCCATGGTCAGGATGATACATGAACCAACACATATGGGAAGGGACGCAATGTGTCACGTGTTTGACAAAGTGTTCTATAATTCAAAGTTCAGGAACTAAGCGGAAAGGCTTTGCCAGAGGTGCCTAGTGTGCCAGCAATTCAATGCAGGAAAGAGGACTGTAGTGGAACAAAGTACCATTGGAAAGGCAGTAGGTCCCTTTGTCAGGATGCAGGCGGACTTTATAACAATGCCCAGATGCAAGGGATATAGATATGTCCTGGTCATAGTGTGCCTGTTTTCCAGGTGGGTGGAGGCTTACCCAGCAAAGAAAAATGATGCCCTAACAGTAGCCAAACTATTGCTCAGGGAGTTGATACCTAGGTATGGAATTCCTGAGACGATTGAAACAGACCAAGGTGGGCATTTTGCCAACGATGTCCTAGACGAGTTCTGTACCGCATTTAAGATGAAGCAAAGGCTGCACTGTGCATACCGTCCAGAGGCTTCTGGAATAGTTGAACAGATAAATGGCACACTGAAGTCCAGACTGGCGAAAATGTGTGATTCCACCAAAATGAACTGGATAGAAGCTTTGCCCCTTGTGCTGATGAGTTTGAGAAGTATTCCGAATCGAAAAACAGGCCTGAGCCCCCATGAGGTGCTAATGGGGAGAGTGATGCGACAGGCATGGGTACCTGGACACAAACTGCTAAGCATTTCTGATGATTTGGTGCTAGAATACTGCAAGCAGCTGGGTGACCAAGTGCGTTCTCTCTCTCACCAGATTGGAGAGACAGCTGACGACTGGCCCAAGACTCCAGCACATAAACTGCAACCAGGTGATTGGGTGGTGTTGAAGAAACACACCCGGAAGAGTTGCCTTGGACCAAAGTGGGGAAAGCCAAGACAAGTGATCCTTGTCACCACTACTGCTGTAAAGTGTGCTGGTGTACCGAAGTGGATCCATGCCAGTCACACGAAGCGGGTAACTGGAGAAAACGCGACTGAAGCTGAAGGCAGCACAGCTGAGGAGGCTCCCGAAGAGAGTCCGGATCTCGCTGACGTCGAACTGCCGAGCACAAGTCGAGAAGTTGATTGGTTCCCTGCCGATGACCAGGTTCTTGGTCCAATACGAACCAGGAAATATTCCTACCTAGACAGTGAGTGGGATAGTGCAGGTGAGACAGAACTAGAGGACGAAGGTCAGGTCAGCGAGACTCACATCACACCTGATCAGGAAGTAGGCCAAGTAGGGACAGACCAAGACATCGACACTCCTCCTGAAACTCCGGAGTCTGGAAAGGGACAGATAGTGGTCAAAGTTGAAGTTCATGCGGAAGAAAATGAAAGGAACGAAGTGCATGAACAGGAGCAGATAGAAATAGATGAATGTGTTCAGGAATCAGAATCCAGATCGCCTGAAAGCAAAGAACACATACAAAGCCAACCTGAACAAGGCCAGCATAGAAACCAGGCAGAAGAAATAGATGAAAGACCTGGGATTAGTCAGACAGGAAGGGAAATAGACACTGTCAGACAGAAAGCACAAAAACAAAGTGAAATAAAAAGAGTGCACGAGGAAGGCCAAGTGTCCTCGACCACTGAAAGTCACAGAAGTAAGGGTGAACCCCGATACGTCAAAAGGCTGAGACTCCAAATAAAGACAGTTGAAGAAAAACTAAAAGACCGAAAAAGGGCTGAAAGT
Organism: Lissotriton vulgaris; assembly: GCF_964263255.1. Classification (NCBI taxonomy): domain Eukaryota; kingdom Metazoa; phylum Chordata; class Amphibia; order Caudata; family Salamandridae; genus Lissotriton; species Lissotriton vulgaris. The sequence goes on from NC_141687.1 coordinate 421,148,494, forward strand.
GAAAGAAAAGCTGCCCGAGGCAAGTCTCTGAGAAAGAGCGACAAAGTAAAGAAACAGAACAGGCTGTATCGGAGCCCTGAATGGACATACTTGGTGTTGGAGGAAATTGATGAGCCCAACCCCAGTGGCAAGAGTGACGAAGAGTCCGGTGCTGATCAGAGTTCTGACGAAGACCCTCCTTGAGAAAAAGCCAAGTGAACCCTTGGTGTAAGAAAATAAAGAGGGGTTGCAAAAGCCACCTGTAAGCTATAATGTCTGACTCAAACGTAACTGGAAGATCCAGATTTAGGTGTTGCAAAACTTGTTGTAAAGTATGCTTATGTAGTGTAGCTATGTTGATAGTGATGTGGATAGGACTAACAGTCTTTATACCTTTTATGATAAGTAAAGATCCTAACTTGTCCCCTACTGAACCTGAAACGTTAGACACAGACGTTGTACATACTGTAGAGACTCCACGAAGCTTAGAACGACGTGACAACCTAGTTAGTCTGAAACACACACCACAAAAATTAGAAGCATCAGATGAGGGTGGACTACATTTTCACAAGATGAGAAACCGGACACATTTAAATGTTTTCGCTAACCTTTTAGTGCATTATATAGAGGCTATGGAAATAGAAGATTGTTATGTCTGCATGAAGCTACCCACTTCTGTAGCTGAAGGTGTGACATATCACCACTTACCCCTAACCTACGGAATTTCCTGTAGTATATTGGCAAGCTTGTTTTATAGAAGCAATTTACAGTACTACTATTCCAATGCTGACGTAATATTTTCTGAACTTCCTATTAGGGGGCACCTGAACCTTGTACATATTAGTAGTGAGGTAACCCGTTATATGGGAGAATATTTCCTGACTATAGGTGACATAGACTTAAATGAAGCAAGACAAGCTAATCTGACCTGTTCTTTGCAAGAGCAGGAAAAGATGTTTATAAAAATGGCAGACAGAAGGAGGGAAAAGTTTCAGAAAAAGGCGAATGATGAAAAGGATAGAGTCCCTAGGTGGGTAGAGCACATGGACAACACCTCGCAAAGCGAAGCTACTCCTGCTTTGTTGCTGGATTTTGAACGGAAAGGGAAACTTTGTCTACATAGAGAAAGGACAGAATATTATAACAATGTATTCATTGGTTCCAGCGAGTGTGAACATAATTACAAGGTAATTGGAGGTTGGGGTTTCAAAAATGGGTCAGAACCTGTGTTTCCCGGAATTTATTATATATGTGGGAACAAGGCTTATTTCTAATTGCCGGATCACTGGTATGGAAGTTGCTACTTTGGCATTGTCTTCCCGAAAGTATACCATGTGAATAATGCTGCTGGAAGCAATGAAGAGACTAATGGCTTAGCGCGTAGTAAGCGAGAAAGTGTAGGCGAAATTATAGGTGATATCTTTAGTGCACTGATACCTGGAATGGGGGTAGTTCTGAATACTCACAGAATCTGCAAGTTGTCTACAGTAGTGGATCGGTTATCAACTGACACTGCTGCTGGATTCCTGCTGGTCAATACTGAGATGGTTGCGATCAGATCAATGGTTTTACAGAATCGCCTTGCTCTTGATGCCTTATTAGCAAAAGAGGGCGGAGTCTGTAGAATGCTGAAGGCGCAACATTGTTGCACCTACATACCTGACAAGAGTATCAAACTTAAGAGATACGTAAGAAACATAACTAATTTGGAAAAAGAACTCAAACCATTGGAGGTTGACAGTGCCTGGACGAGACTGACTGGAGGTCTCTCCTCTATAGGTAGTTGGTTTTCTAACTTAGGTAAAAATCTTCTGTGGAAAATACTGATGCCAATAGCTGGAATAGGTGTGGTTGCACTGATAATATTCATTTGCTGTAAATGTCAAAAATGCAAAAAGTACCATGTGAATAAGAGGGGAGTGAAGAGAAATATTGATGAGTTAGAATTAGAAGAATTGAGGAATCAAATCTACAAAAAGGTGAAGAATCACCACTCTCATAGAGAAGCTGAAAGAAAACTCAACAATAAGTTTGTTGAAATTGAAATGCATGATATGGAAGAATGAAAGTTGGCATCTGTTTCCTTTATAGTGATGATAGTAAATATCATCAAAGAGGGGATTGATGGAGCAAGGATTCGCACGTAAAGCGACTTGCTCTGATTCAAGAACCTCGCCTAACTTGTAATCATATTAATTCAACCCGTCCGTCATTTATTTAGCGTTTTCCCCAACACGCGGGTGTCCCCAGGAGGCTTGCCTGTGTGTCTTTTCATCCTAACAATGCTTGCACTACGGAAAAGGCTGCTTTGCAGAAATCCAGTCTGCGCATGCGTCGGTCATATTCACGTGATGTGACGCACTCGCATTTTGGAGGGACTTTGTTGCTCATGCGCACTGTTGCAAACATGGCCGCTTGTCTCTCACCACGCTCTCTGCTTGCCACCGCTGCTTCTGCCTATCTGTCTTTTTGCACTAAACTTTAATGCTATAGATATTATGAAATAAGGGGTGCAGTAAAGTCTATAACGGTATGCAGTGTGATCATTTTTACGTATGATTCTAATTTGTTTTCGCTTACTTTTCATGTACCGTGTATCTGGGGGCCGGGGAAAACGGGAGATGCACCATACTTGAAGCTCTTCTGAACCCTGTCACGGGACATGGGAGAAACCCCACTGCGCAGAAGCTAAAACCAGCCAGCTGGCTCCTGAAGCTCGATGCGCCTGAGAACCCACCTAGAAGACACAGCATTTTTCCTTGACTGTGCAACAATGTATCTGTAACATGCTCTCTCTCATTGTCTTCTATATTCCTATGCCTGGGAACGTGAACACAAGGGGCGGGTATGCAAAATTGCATAATAATGATGGGAACACTGAATTCTAGGAGGTGACAATGACCAAATCCCCTCTCCTGACCAATCATAATGTGGGAAACTGTCACTTGCAACATTTGTGGGTGGTCTAAGGGTCCCCAAACCGTATAACTGGCCTAGTGTAGCTTAGAGAAATTGTCCGACTTGTCCGAGTAGCAGACCTGTCACTGACCCTACGAACTCTATAGGTGATCACTCTTGAGTGCTCCGGAGCACTCTGTCCATATTTTCCACAAACTCCCAGGGGTGGAAATAGTCCTAAGTACTGGCGAAGCACTTTGCTGGGGAAATTTGAAACCCAATCGGGGTTGCTGGCAGATTACTTGCAGAGAGGGGTAACGCAGGCGTTGCATCCTAAGCTGTGGGTGTTGGTCGTACCTTGGTGAGCCCAGTCCTGACCTAAAATCCTGAGGGGTATCCTGTACTGACTGTCCGTGAGCTGTACCTGCTCGCATTCTGGTATTCCATTCCTTGAGGGTCCTTGTCCCCGTCTTTCCAAACTGACCCGTGGCCAGGGTTAGTCCTCGTTCCTATTTAGGTAATTATTAATCTGTGGGTTTACGTCTTCCTATATCTCTCTCCTCTTCTAAATAAAGCACACTTGCCTGTGATATTGCTCTATCACCTTTGAATGCAAATTATATACAATGGTTTATTAGAAATGTTCAATTTCTCTCCCTACCTGTAGGATATTATTAAAGTGTCGTATTAAATTAGTGTGTTCCATTTTTCCCTTCCCTTTAGCATGGTTGCAGTGAACTTAGTAAGAATAGCATAAGTAGTCTAGTTTAAGTACACAATTTTAGGTCCTGTTCATGTCCCATGCCCTAGCTTAAACTTATGGTGAATAGCTCTGTTCCTACTTCTCGTACCCTGTAGTGTTCTCACTTACCCTAATGGTACTTGCCCTAATCCATAGTTACATTGTGGTATTAGTTTTAATGATTGATGTGTTAATTTGTATTTGGCTTATCGTCTTGGCATATTCATTCTGAAATTTCTTGATAAATCTTTAAAACTCATCAGGTGTCTGTGGTCATTTATAGCATAAAGTGTGGATAAATGTACTAAAGTATATTTTGAGTTCTACTCCCTTTTAAGGAATCCTGTCACCTGTCCACTGCTAGCTCCTGATCCGTCAGGAGTAATGTGCCTGTGGTAAGTCAGGTACATGAATAGTAAGTGGGGTAAGAGTCACCCCCTGAATTACTCATAGTAGCGTGTAAGAATCACCCGGTTCACGCAAACTAAGTCATCGTATGCACGCCAGGGCCCAGTGCGTGGAAAAATTGGTCAATTCGGTGACCCGGGTGACCTGCGCGCTCAGGGGATACAGTAAATACAGGTACAATAGGAACTCTATCAGAACGTGCTGTAGATACAGACTCTGTTGACTCCGCAGGCACATTTTACTCAATGTCAGACCTCTCAAATGCTTTAGAAGTGGGGAGCTTGGAGGGTGAAGATGAATGGAGAGACAATAGGAGCCTGGCCAGTACTACAGGCACGGCAGGCTCTTTACAGGAGGTGGAGGAGGATGAGGAAGGGGACGCGACACCAGCAAGGATGGAGGAATGACCTCCTGAGGAAAGCACAGTTCGTAAAATCATGCATTCCCAAGCTCCTCCAATGTTACCTGGCACAATAGACACTGAGGGATCACCAACTGGGAATCAGTCTGAGGATGCTATTAAGAGCTTGAACGAGATATATACAGGGTCTAATATCACCCTTGAAACTGTCTATCAGGTCATGCTGCAGCACCGCGAGGATACTAAATCTGAGAATCTAAGAACTCAAGTAGCGGTGCGGAGACTCCAAAACACAGTCCGAAGAGTTGCTAAGACCTGTAGTGTACTCGCATCCAGAGTAGTGGAGTCTGAAGAAAGAATTTCATCGATGGAAGATGCAATGACCCAACAGAAGACGCAGATTACCAGCTTATTGTCCTGCCTGATGACATTGATTGGAAATTTGTTGACTTAGAGAACAGGTCAAGACGGAACAACCTACGGTTCCTGGGTATACTGGAGGGAAGCGAGGGGAAAAATATCCGCCAGTTTATTATAGATCTCTTTACTGAAGCCTTCCCCGAGTTAACCCAATGGCAATGGGATGTAGAAGTCCAAAGGGCACATCGATTTCCTTTCCATATCAAAGAATGTAGAGGGGCTGCGAATATGAAACCAAGGGCAATCCTGACATGCCTGAACAACTTTCTCGCAAGAGAGGCACTCTATGACCTAGCCAGACCTGACCGAAAACGGAGGGGGAAAGGTACAGAATTCTTTGTAAGGCCTGACTATTGTTAAGCGACAGTACAGCAAAGATGGCATCTGCGGCAGCGCATACCCCTCTTCCAGAAAAAAGGAGCACAGGCGGTTTTGCTTAATCCTGCCAAGTTTAAGATATACATAAGGAGAAAACTCAATTTTTTGCATCAGAGAACAGCGCTAAGGAATTCTTGGCTTCATTATAATAACTCTACAACTGAATGGAATTAATTGAACTAAGTGATGATGATGCCAATATCTGTTGTTTATCTTTAAGAAAGAAGTGAAGTCTTTGTTATCTGTGTTTTCCTTCTTACCTGACCAACTCCTGTGACCAACTCTTCATTGTCTAGTGCTTTTCTCTTTGATATGATATGGGAGAGGGGGAAATGGTATTGGGTAGAATGGGTAGAATGATAGTGAGGAGCTTTATTGTCCATAGACATGTATCTGAAGGAAAGCTATTAACTTGAGTATCATGAGCACTGTTCTCTACTCCAGGTCTTAGGCTCATTATGTATCTCGCTGTTGGGGGATTACATATGATTAGAGGTATGCACACCTTACTTCTCTTTCCATCATATTTGGGGACCCAGTTGTCCCTTTGCCTTTTGTGGGAGGGTTCTTGGGGAGGAGTGGGTGGGTGTGGGGGGCGGGTGTGGTTGGAGGGGGGACAAGCAAGTACAAGTACAGAGCAGAATGTTTGTTGGTACTGCGATATTTCAAGTTATGTATCAAGTTATTGGTGATTAAAAATGGATGCAGGGTGGATATTCTCAGTCTGATAGTCAGTAGAAATGTATTATTGTATAGATTCATTCAGACAAGATATATGATTTTTGATGATGGCTAGGCTTAGGATCTGCTCATGGAATGTTTGTGGGCTTAATGACATGAAAAAGAGAGGAATCGCCGCACAAATTATACAGATGTGACTTGCTTTGCTTACAAGAAACTCACCTGTCATGGAATAACAGACATTTGCTCTCGGATTTGGGGATGGAGATCGTAGGAGCCTCTAGACAAGGCTCAACAACTAGAGGAGTGGCAATTTAAAAAAAGGGGAAGTGGTATCTGTAAATGAGTAAAAACTGATGCTTGGGGGAGGTGGGTGATTACGGATTTCTGGTTAGGGGATAAATCCTGGACAATCTGTGCCATATACGGCTCAAATGTTGACGACCCAGAATTGTTACATTTTCTCAGTTTAGAACTCGCAGAATGGCTGGCTCTGCTTATATTGTGCGGGGATTTTTATATTCATCTTGAGGCACAATTTGATATTATTCATGATGAAGGATATCCCTGTAGAAAAGTTAAAGTTTATAGAGCCTTAAGAGGTCTAGTGAATGAATTTGGTCTGGGTGATGTTGGTTATTTAAAAAATATGGGTGCTTTGGGATATACTTTTTTTTCATCCCCTCACCAGAAGTTTGTACGCTTAGACTACTTTTTTGTAACATCTAGAATAATTACCGATCTTGATTATTTTATCTTCCCTAAAATAATTTCGGATCATGACCCCATCTTGATAGAACTCCCCACAGAAGGATTAGCAAGGTCTTCACGTAATCAGTGGACATTTGAACGTAAATTACTAGCAGACACTTCCTATATAGAGCATATGGGGAAATGGATAAACAATTTTATGGTATTTAATCGTGGCTCTGCCTCTCCACAAATGGTTTGGGATGCATTGAAATTGGGGATACGGGGTTAAACGCTCTTATATTCCATAAATAAACAAAAACAATCTCGAGTTAACATGGCTTTGCAATTTAAAAAGCTACAAGACTTTGAATCTAAGCTCATAACAGCAACAAGGCTTTCATTAGATACGGAAGATATAAAATCTGAATTAGCAATCCAAAAATCAAGAGTGTATGAGAATTTTTCTCAGAAACTAGCTGAACAAATAGCTGTTAATCAGGCTAAAATTTATGAAGTAGGAGAAAATACTGGACGAATTTTAGCTAAGAAAATTTGCCAAAAGGAGGCTAATAATTCAATAAAAAGTATTCAGGATCACTCTGGCCAGAGTGTGGAAAAATTAGAAGAGATTCTTGAAGTGTTTAGACAATACTATTCTGACCTATATACGGAGGAGAATCTCATGTATACAGTAGAAAGCTTTTTGGATTATAACAAAGCTGGATTGTTGTGAATGTATCTAGGACCCTAATTAAATATTCCTGATTCATGCCCTTATGTGGTTATGATAAACCGTGTCCTTGTGAAGGCATAAGAATCGTACCCATATTTAGTCATAGCCCACGCAGCCCAAATACAGCAAGGCTACTTCCTTAGATTCCTAGAGAGCACAACGAGTTCTTTCGACACACCAAACTTCCAGCAACCTGGGAATTCCCCATGTCTTTGTTTTGATTTGTCATTGAACTCCTGTGAGCACTAAAGGAACTGTCAGTTCTTAGTGACATCTTTTATTGATGTCTTATGTCCAACCTTACGTCAAACACGGCACCTTCCAGGTATAAATATACCAACACTTGCCTTAAGCAACACACGGTGGTGTGGAGCAGAGCGGCTATCTACTTATCCAAAGCCCAGCTGATGCGAGAGCCGAAGGAAGCCGTCCCTCCCCTTTTTGACATATCGAGAAAGAAGCTGCCTTTCCTCACGCAGAGAAATCCAGCTCCGGTGTTTCCAGTCACCCTCGCGGGTTACTGGGAGATCGAGTCCTGAGAAACGAGATACAAGACCTCCTTCATTTTATAACCAAGGTACGGAGCTGATTCAAACCTTAGAGAGAATTCTTGATTCAGATTCTTGGAAAAAACCTAACTTAACTTAAAACTGCAACTTACTTACTCCTTCCCACGTATTAGGCTTAGGTCAGGTACATCGGGGTAGGCGTATCTTAGGAGCACCAGTTGAGTTTGTTAGTCAATGTTTTTATGTATGTAAATATTTTATCCGTTTTAAAGTATCATATGGCTAAGAAACCATATCAATGCTTTTACAGTATTATTTCATAATACCCCTTTTACTGTACGCACTTTACTTCATGATAAGTATTGCAATTGTGGCAATTCATTTCTCTTGCATGAGAAAGAAGACTGCTCAATAAAATAACACCTTTCATTGAAAACACCCGTCTCTCTATTTCTCTGCACTCTGGTGAGAACTAAGTATGCTCGATTGACTGAGTGAAATAGCTGTCTATTGTTTTCACACAACTCTGGAGATATACTCCTTATTCTGGGGGAGTAAAGTTGTCATGTTATGTGGTTGTCAGAAGCTAATCCCTTCTTGTCTAAATCAGGGAACCCCTCCCTATTCATTCGAGAAAGTTTCTAGTGACTTCTGAGCTAGCTGGCAAAACTAATTAAGTCTAACATAGTCAGTAGAGACCTAGATGACCTCAGTCCTACGTCTACACTGCTGTTTATGTTATTCCAATGCGCAGAGCCTATTGGGAATATAGGAACTACACTACAGGATTTATGACTAGATTAACAAAAGAGCAGTCTTCAATCCTAGAAAGAGATATTACTTAGGAGGAAACGGAAGCGGCTATTCTCTCTTTGGCATCAGGCAAGGCCACAGGGCCTGATGGAATTCCCTTGGAATTTTATAGGATGTTCCGACATATACTAAAAGAAGATATAATCTTGAGTTTTATAGAGGCACAGAATGGCAGACCACCAGAGTCATGGAGACACTCAATCATTATGGCCTTCTTGAAAAAAGATAAACCATCTATCTTACCGTCCTCCTATAGGCCGATCTCTTTAATAAATGCCGATAGCAAGATCTATTCGAAGATTCTGGCCTCCAGAATTCCCAAGCTAATATCTCCTATAGTTTCAAATTTCCAACATGGTTTTATCCCTAATATGGATACCACAGACCATATTCGACGTCTTATTGCTGTTATGGACTGGGCTCAGGCGACAAAGACGCCCATAGGAATTACCCTGTTGGATGCCAAAAAGGCATTCAACAGGGTAACATTGTTGTATTTATGGGACGCGGTGAGCCAGAAGGGCTTTGGACCTAGAATGTTGCAGGCTTTGAAAGCTTTATATATAATGCCAACTGCCTCCATTAAAACAGTAGGAAATGAATCCGTTCCTCTTCCGATATCTAGAGGAACCCGACAAGGGTGCCCATGTTCCCCGCTTTTATTTGCTCTTTATATTTATGTTAAATAAATTGAATTCGGCTAAAGATATAGAACCTGTTAAAATTCCTAGGATGAATTATAGAACATTAGCATATGCAGACGACATCGTAGTAATCCCAACAAACATTCAAAAAACAACTCCAGTTATAGAAAATTTGGCATGTCAATTCGGCTCCTTTTCTGGCTATAAATTGAACATCTCTAAAACCCAAATATTATATCTAGCAGAAGATCCTTTGCCTCCTACACATTTTAAAACGGTGTCAGAGGCTACCTATTTAGGTATTAAAATTGGCACCACATTGTCTGATATCACGCGTACAAATTTTGAGCCAGTTTTAAAAAAAACTAATTCAATGCTGGAAAGATTAGATCACCTTCATTTTTCATTAACCGGTCGGGCCAATATCTTAAAAATGGTGGTCCTTCCAAAGTTTTTATACATGTTTCGTGCTATCCCCTTAGAATTTCCTCCTAGTTGCTTTAAAGAGCTAGAGAGAATGTCGACCAGATTCTAATGGAGATATAAACGACATAGACGAGCATATAAAAGAATGATTCTACATAAAGAAAAAGGAGGGTGGTGTATTCCTCACTTCTTGTATTATTATTTGGCTGCTGTTTTACAGTATATAGGTCCACTGGTGATTGGCGATAAAGCTAGATTAGCTCTGTGTCACTCCCCATCCATCTATGAATTTGCTTTGGGGAAGGAGTACAGAGCAGGTCTAACAAAAATAATTGAGCCTAGCTATTTTAAAAAGACGAGATTCAAGGTTTTGAGAACTGCTCACAAGGTATGGAGACTAATCAAGCGCCAAAGCGGGATATCGAATATAACACTATATACTCCTCTTGATGCTTCGCACATCCTGCCATCGATTTGGCAAGATAATGTGATGTCTAGATGGCGGTTGAAGGGCATTTGCTGGCTTGGTGATATAATTTTTAATGGGTCTCTTTTATCTTTCATGGCCCTACAGGATACATTTAATCTATCTAGCTCTGACTACTTTAAGTACCTGCAAATTCAAAGCTATATTACTAAACTAAAATCACCTTTAGATAGAATACCTATTATGGACAGCCTACATAAGAAAAGCAGTCGGCGTGTATTATAAATTGCTCTTAGAAACCTGCCCGACGATTTGGAGTCAACTCAAGGAAAATGGACCGTAAAATTGGAATTGAAATTAGTCCATCTAGAGGAATCAATCAAATTAGCCAAAGAAGTCTGTTTGAACTGGCCCTTCTTGCAGGGTCATCCCCAAACTTTTTGCTTCTTCCTTCCTTATTTTTCCTGACCCGTGGCTGTTGGCAATAGGACTCTGCGCTCTTTACCACTGCTGATCAGAGCTAAAGTGCATATGCTCTCTGTGTGAATTATTATTATGATTGGATATACATGATTGGAATATTTGTATCACCATGAAGTCCCTAGTAAAGTGCACTGCGTGTGCCAGGGCTGGTGATGACAAATGCTACTAGTGGGCCTGCAGCACTGATTGTGCCACCCACATGAGTAGCCCTAAAATGGTGTCTCGGGCATGCCACTGCAGTGCCTGTGTGCAGTCTAGGAACTGCCATGTCCTCCTGGTCAGTGTCCCCACTGACCAGGCCTAACCCTTCCTTTTTTGTACACATTAGTCACCCCTGTGGAAGGCCCAAGGTACCCCCCTGGGCAGGGTGCAGTGTATGTGAAAGGTAGAGCATCTACTTGTGCAGGTGACATGCTCTGGTAGTGAAAGGCAGCTATTTTCGTTTTTCACTATTGTAAGGCTATCTTGCTCCATAGGTTAACATGGGGGATGCCGGCTACAGTGGCTACCAGCATTTCTTCCCATAGGAACAAGATAGGACATAAGTCTAGTATCCCTGAACTTAATAACACTTCTTTTAGGAAAGGTGGTTTTTAAATCCTGTGTTTGAGAACAGCACTTTTAGAAAGCTGCTGTTCTCTTGTGTGACCCTTCTGTGTGCCTTGGCCTGTTTGTGTTTGAGAGTGACAGGGGCTGGGGATTCCCCAGGAGGCTGGCTGAGTCAGCGTTAGGCTGAATGACTGCATTTGCAACCTGAGTGGTGGGAGGAGTTAGCACCTGGGCCTGAATAGGGCTGTGCCTGCCTGCCACAATGCTGGCTCCACCTCCTGCTGGGCAGCTGACAACCCTGCCCCTCACTTTGAAAGGAAAGGAGAAGCCAGGAAAACAAAGTACTCAAGAAACACCCAGAACTGGTTCCGACCGGGCTCAGGGGCCTCATGCACAAAGAGAACAAAGACTTTTAGGGGTATAAGTACAGGACCCCTGACAACAGAAAATTTGATCATTCTGGAATCAAAAAGGAACCTCTGCCAAGGAGAAAGCTGAATCTGAAGAAGGAAGACTGTCCTGCTGTTGCTCTGCTGGACTGACCTGTTGCTTTGCTGACAAGGAGAGGGGAAGGACTTTGCTGTGTGCTGTGTCCCCTGTCTTGTAGGAATCTTCAAGGGCCTGAGAAGAGCTGGCTCCCTGTTCTGAAGTCCCAGGAACAAAAGGACTTCACCCCAACTTCCCTGAACTCTGCTGAGAGAGTTCTGTCCTTCCTAGAGTGCTTGATCCAGTTGTGGGGCCTCTGGAAGTTGTACCTGTACTGGGAAGCTTGAAACTAAGCTTGAGAGACTTTTACAATTGAAAAGTTATCGCATCGCTTGCTGTGGAGTGCATCCCCGACAGTGCGAGAAGTTTCCCGCCGCTACGAAGGTCGAGATCGTCGCAGCGCCTGTTGCCACTGTCAGAGCCGTTGCATCCTTCGTTTGCGGGACGCACGCGAACGGTGCGGGAAGCCTAACATCGCTGCGAGTGTCGTCGCAGAGCCTGTCGTCGCTGGGTGAGATCGCCGCACTGCTTGCTTGCGGACCGCATCACGTCGCTGCGAGTGTCGTCGCAGAAACCATCGCGTCGAGGAGCTGCGAGAGAGAAGATCACCGCTGGTCTGCGCATTGTCGCCCCGTAGATCGTCACACCTCCAATGATCGCCGCATCGTGTCTTTGCGAGAACAAACCTCCTACAGAACCTACGCACCGGAATCCATACAAGTGGCCTTCCTCCCCATACAGACTGGATTCGCCGCATCACGCCCGCTGCTGCAGCGGGGCTGTCGCATTGCCACCCCAGGGTCTCAGGAGCAACGCATCGCTTATTTTCCACCGCACCAGTTTCTGCTTTTGGAACTTTGTCGCAACTAAAGGTACTGTGTCTGAAACGTGACGCAACTGTGAACTTTTCACGCAACTGTGGATTATTTTATCGCAACCTAAAGAACTTACATCACAACCTTAAGAACACTTTTGAAACCATATTCTTGAACTGTGTATGTTGGATTTTTATTGTTTTGGTCTTGTGTAGTTTAGAATAAATACCTTTATTTTTCTAAACTGTTGTGAAGTCAGTTTGTGGTGTTTTCACTGTGTTACTGTGAGTGTTGGTACAAATACTTTACACATTGCTTCCTGAATAGCCTTGACTGCTCGTGCCAAGCTACCTAGGGGGTGAGCAGGGGTTATCTCAGAGGGTTTCCTCCTTACCCTGACTAGAATCAAGGGTCCCTATTTGGACAGTGGTACCTACCTTTGCCAACTAGAGACCCCCAGTTCTAACATTGTTGGTCAGCGGTGGGATTTGAACTTGTATTTGTACTAGCCCCACAGTGATTGGTGTACATCACTAGTGAGTGCAGACCACTATGCCACCACATACTGTTTGTTTTTTCCGGTGTCCTCCTGGAAGTATTTTTTGGATATTGAGACTCTGGCTAGTGTTGCACCTGAAAAATCCTGCCAAAATTGAAGTCAACTTTTTCCACCTGTGCATCTACACAGAAGAGGAGATAAAAGCCTTTTGCAAGAAGAGGGGGCTGCCCGTGGAGAAAGGTTCCACAAGGAGGGATCTTGAGGCATCCCATGAGGCCAGAATTTGGGAAGCAACATTAGCAGATGATTCTGAGGAGTAGGACTTCTCTGACAGTGAGGAAGAGAAAGATGAGTGGCTCCTTGCTGCTGAGCAAAGGTGCAGAGAATTAGACCGGCTAAACAAGGAAGGTATGATCCGGTGGTCCTTAGCCCAGAAAGAAAAATGGGACGCTCAAGGAAGGAGCTTTGCTGAGTTGGAGGTGGAGTCCAGCTCAGATGGTGGCAGCATGATTATGATATCTAGTGCGGAGAGAAAGGTACAAACACCCAGAGATGTGGCGCCTGACTTGAGGGAGGGGGTCAAAATACACCAGGGGGTTCAGGTTTATGATGTAGTTCCAGTGGAGTGCAGTGTCCCTGAAGTAGATTGGGGGATGGCACAGGGGACATATTCCTAGTGGTGGGAGGGACACTCTACTGACTCTAGATGAGAGGTACAGGGAGAGGGGTTCCCCCATGGTAGAAACCTTAGTGTGTGTGTGTGAAGACCAGCCAGAAGAGTGGGGGTTGTGTGACAGAGACAGTCAGATACTGTCTTGCCAGTCTCAGGAGAGTGGTGTGGGGTACTTGTGTGAGGCACTGGAGGGTGAGGCAAAGGGTAGCTTGGTCAACAACTGTGGGGGGCTGTGTGATTCATTTGTTGGAGAGCATATTTTAAGTCCCTGTTTTCCAGAGCTATGCCAACACCCGGTGGAGTGTGAGTTCTCTGATCCCAGAGAGCTTGCGTTGGAGGCAGACCTCTTGGTGGATTCCAGAGAGTCTGAGGAGGAATTGGGGAGTGATCCCAAAAGGAGTGGCTTAGATATCTTCCAGACCTGTGAGGTGGAAGAGGTTCAGTGTAGCCCAGTTAGATCCCAGTGTAGTGGGAGGGGTGTAGGGGCTCATGTCCGGTCTCAGTGGAGAAGGAATGAGTGTGAGACAGTGTGTCTCACGGTGCCCGAAACCCAGTCTCAGGGCCTGGAGGGTTCCTTAAGGGAACATCAGGTTGGGGACCTAGACTGTACTTGTAGGCCATTTGAGGAGGATCTCCTAGTGTCTTTTGAATGGGGGGTACCTGTAACCAGGCCTCCATCAGTTCTGGTGTCTGGCAGTGCCACTCCAGTTGGGAGGTTGCAGAAGTCCAGACTGAGGGGTGAGAGGGGGAAGGAGTCCCCAGTGGGAGAACCAGTGGGTCAGGGACCAGTCAGAAGGGCTGAGTCTCCCAGGAGTGACCATGGTGACACCACTTCTGTCCTGGGGGATCTTCCCGCACTGTCAGGTGGACAGGGGTCGGGAGATCTGCGCCAGGCAGACTGTCACGGGACACAAGAGTTCTGTGTCACCCTCAAGGGGGTACTGTGTGAGTCCCCAGAAGTCCTGGCGTGCCAGGCAAGTGCACAACTGCAGGTTTTGGTCCCTGGGTTGGGAGACAAGGTTCAGGATCTGCCTGACCTGGAAGGAAGTGCATCTGTAACCAGTGCCCTGACCAATATGGTTCCCAGGTGTACCCCTCCAGTAGGGAGGGTGCAGCGCTCTGGAAGGGGGTGCAGAGGGAGAGAGTCCTCGCCTCTGACCCTGGTACAACCTGAGGGGTTAAACCCTAGGTTGGGAGACCAGTTGCTGGAGGGAGGTCCTGAACTGGTAGGAAAGTTGTGTCTTTGGTTGCCTTGGTGGACAGGGCTGCCCCTGGAAGGAGGGCAGGAGTCTTACTCTGGGGGTGGACTAGGCCACACCCTTGTGTTGGCCAGGTGGGCACTGTCTACTAGTGTGGGCACACCAGTGAGTGAAGTCCTGGTGCGCCAGGCAAGTGTTCCACCGCTGGGGTTGGTCCCTAGGTGGGGAAGCCAGGTTCAGGTGTTGTCTGACCTGGGGGAGTTGGAGCCTAGGTTTGAGGGCCTGGTCCCCCTGACCTGGAATACCAGTTGCAGGATAGAACTCCTGAACTTGTGGATGAATGGTGCAGGGTACCTGCCACAGGTGCCTTGACTATTCTAGAAGGGGGTACCGCTCCAGGTGGGAGAGTACAGAGCCCCAAGGAAGAGGAGGACCAGGTGTGGAGAAGCCCACCTCAGCCTCCTGTCCAGCCGCCGGATACAGTGGGTCAGTGCCAGAGTGTCAGACCTGACCTGACAAGAGAGAGAGTGGACAAGAGAGAGAGTGGACCAAGGATATCTTAACACTGAACTTTATAAGAAACCTATGGCGAGAAATTCATTGTTACATTTCCAAAGCTACCATCCTCAGGCACTACGAGAGAATTTGCCCTTCGTACAATTTCTAAGAATCCGTCGTAATTGCTCTGATGTCTCGAGTTTTAAGGAACATGCAAACCTTTTGTCAACCCAACTTCGAGATCGACAATACCTAAGGAAAACAGTGAAAGCTTCCATGAAGAGGGCCTACAACAATCAAAGGGATGCCTTACTTGAACCTAGAGTGACGCCTACACCAGATCCCTCCACCCAAAGAATCACTTGTGTCAACACCTTCTGTAGCTACTCCAATGCCTTGAAGAAAAGAATTTTGAAGAACTGGAAAGTACTCAAGATTGACGGCAAGGCATTACCTCCACCACTATTTGCTTTCAAACGTAGCAATAACCTGAAGGACCAGTTGGTGCACACCCGCCCCAGAGATAAGAAATCCACTACCACTGAACTAAGCCTTTGGGGTCTTCCTCCAGTGAAGGGACATTTCCCTTGCGGAAATTGTTCTGTTTGCCCCCTGACTAGTCATCAGACTGAGGTTGACATAGGTACTCCCATCCCCTGGGTACTTAACAAACATACCAATTGCAATTCTGACCGTGTTATCTATCTGATAACATGTCCATGCCACAAGAGATACGTGGGCATGACTTCACATAAAATTAAGGTTAGAATCTCTGAGCATAGAAGCACCATCCGGTGTAAAAAGAGCGCGACCAAACTCACGAATCACTACCTAGCAGCAGGACATTCCGACACAGATCTCCATTTAATTTAATGTAATTTAATTTGCGGGTTTCTAACGCGCTAGAATCGACTCCCGAAGGAGTATCTCTGCGCAATAGACCGCTGGGGAACCCGACCTGGCTTTCCCTGTGAGATGGTCCCTACTGGGTATCTCCAAGGTGAAACCAGGCATCCCCGGCGTATGTGGGGGGCCATTGTGGAGATGAGGCAAGCTAATGCCCAGAGTTGCCGAGTGTGATCTCTGGTTAGAGTAGGCACCGAGGTGAGAATTATCGAGTCCGCTGACCATGGTCCACGACACTGCCACGTCAGGAATTGAACCCTAGTCCCGGGCCGTCCTCTGCTCCCGGGTCTGCCGCCTCTAACCAGTGAGTCACACCACTCCACTCCATTGGGAAGTTCTGGAGAAACCTTACATCCCAGCACATGTTACAGACATTCAGCGCTTTCTATTGCATAGGGAGCAAAGATGGGTATATAGACTGAAGAGTGATCGCTTCGGGCTCAATGATAATATACCATGGTTATCTCTTTAACACCTGCTCAAACAGATAATAGCACTGTCTATAGGATTTTTGTCCATGGATATTCTAGCCGCCTCTGAGCCATTCATAATTGATTTGACGTCTCCAGTGGCTCTGTATCATGATGTATACACCTAACTATCTACATTGTGCTAAGCTTGTGTTGACTCTGTATTCTACTTGAAAGTACTTCTCTCTTCAACTATATGGTATCTTTATGGACACTCCCATTAATATGAAAAGAGATCCATATTAGTTAACAATCAATGCGTTTTGTTAATATGGCACTATGCTTGCCTTTGATGGATCTATGGTGAGACTCATGGTATCTGTATGGAGGCTCTTATTAATATGTCCCGAGCTCCATATTAAGTTAACTATCAATGCGTCTGGTTATTATGGCACAATTCTTGTCTTTCGGTGTCACACTTTAATAAAGTTTTACAAAGATCAGCATTCCAGCACTACTCGTGCGCGGGTGCATTGACTGACACATGATCTAACAACTATGCGCCTATCAGGGAATACTTTCTTTCCTGACATGCGCAGTTGCTTCCCACAGCGGCTACCTTGCAGGCAGTTGTTTGGAGTCCGTTTTTAGGACCCCAACGTTCGGGAAAAGATACGCATGATGGGCGTCGTCGATACCTTCGGTCATTACTCAAAGACCATCCCGGGGTACCGACGGAGAGGTAAGGCCATCTTGTTGCCTCTCGCGATCTCTATCAACCCCTGCCCGTACTTGTTCTTTGCCGCACTAGAGACATGACTTCAACTGAGGCTAAATCAAAACTTGCGATTCTTGTAAACACTGAGTCGTTGGTTCTTACGTCCTAGGTGCTCTCAATTTTAGACACTTAACAACTTTAACAGCGAACCGCTCTTATAATCACGTTACTTTTGTCAGTATTACCTCATCTTGCATGACAGCTGTAGGGACTCTCTTGTCACGAAGGCCAGGAACCACAGGAGTCGACGTAGGTCCAAACTCCCCACCACCTCAAGGGCCACCCGAAAGATATTTAAGGTAGCCCCTGAAGCAGGGGGGAAAGGGGAAGTGGATAAGAGAGAGAGCCCGCCCGAGACAGCGGGTGACAACCTTCTGTGCTTCGTCGTCGTCACCTTGGTTCTTGCGGGCGTGGTAGTTAACACCTGCAGACAAACAGATCATGTAATCACAGTTCCACCATATACTCTGTTACTTTAACCTTAATTTTTGAAATCTCTTACCCTTTGAACCTGGGCTATAGCTTCTGCCTCGTTGTATTGTTTGTAAATTAATTCGCCTGAACCTGTGTAACACGATATCATTAAGACACCATCCAACAGCTTATAATGGACTCTTAAGCACAATTTTTATCTCTTGTTACCTTTTAACTGACAGGCGATAGCTGGAATGAAATTCAACTGTTGGGAAATAAATTCTCTAGGACTCCAGATTTCTGTACACCTAACTATGTGTAAACTAAAGAGGCTTGGCTGAACACGGAAAGTTACTCCACCACAGAGTTCTCCAAGAACAATAATTTAGTCTCTGAACAAGAGTGCGAGACGCACCAAAAGTCACACAATTTCACAACTGGTGCGTTTAGCAGCCGCTAAACTGAACACCGGAATACCTCACTTGCTTCTCCCTCGTTGCGCATGCGTTTATTCTTCACCGGCAAGAGTCTAGAACAAGAATTTTCAGCTTGACTGAAGTCGTCAGGAAAAACGTGGCGCTTGCTGGAACTTGACAGTTGAACTGCGCTGTTCTTTAATTGAACATGCGCTTTGTTACTGTTACTGTGCGCATGGGCAAAAAGACTAGACCGGCTATTCGTTTCTGGCCGCGTCCATCTTTGACAGCCATTATTCAATGTCAGACCACTCATCTCAGTCATACATCTTTTGACAAACAACGAAGTGACTCGATGGTTTCTCCGCCACTGCGGATATTTGGACTTGATTCTGAAATGTTGATTTCTCTTGTTTGATTTCCTGACTGAGCTCACAATGGAGACGGAGGTCTTGACAGTACCTCCCTCCAAAGGGGTACCTCCCAACTTGGGCTTCTTAGGATGTGCTTTATGGAAATTCCGAATCAATCTTGGGGCATGAACATGAGAGGCAGGCTCCCACGACCTTTCCTCTTGGCCAAATCCCTTCCACTTGACTAAATAGAACAGTCTGTTTTTTGTCACTCTAGAATCTAAGATTCTACTGACCTCAAATTCCTCTCCTGACTCTACCATTACTGGTTGAGGGGTTGACTTGAGTCTAACATTCTCAGGATTCTTTTTTAGTAAGGACACATGAAATGTGGGATGGATTTTTAGTGAGTTTGGCAAGTGGATTTTAACTACCACTGGGTTTATGATCTTCAAGATTTTAAACGGGCCAATGAATCTAGGTTGGAATTCCCTATTCCCTTTTAACCGTAAATGTTTCGTGGACAACCACACTTGCTCACCCACTTTATACTCAACCCCTTTTCTTCTTTTCTTGTCTGCCTGGACCTTGTATGATGCCTTAGCCTTACTTAGATTTTTTAAAGCCTTCCCATAAGACTTCCTTAATTCATTTAATTTGCTTGTAACAGCTGGTACATCGTTATTCTGGCTACCCATAATCATCTTTGGATGACGGCCTGAATTCAAATAAAAAGGGGTGTAATCAGTGGAATTATGCACTGCGTTATTATAAGCAAATTCTGCGGTCCACAATAAGTCAGACCAGTTCCCATCCTGCTCTAGCAAATAGAGGCGCAAATATTGCTCCAACTCTTGATTCAGCCTCTCTGTCTGACCATCGGTTTCAGGATGATAACTGGTTGAATATCGTGAATCGACCCCTAAATTGTGCATGAAAGTCTTCCAAAACTTTGACATAAATTGGGTGCCACGGTAAGATATGATTACCTGAGGGATTCCATGAATCCGTATGATGTGCTTATTAAATGCTTGTACTAACTGCATGGCTGTGGGTACTGACTTGAAAGGAATAAAATGGCCCATTTTTTAAAAGGAATCCACCAGCACCAAAATCACTGTGTTACCCTGACTGGATGGCAAGTCGACAATTAAATCGAGGGATACTGTGTGCCGAGGATAAGGGGCGTTTGGCATGGGTTGTAGCAAACCTTGAGGGGCTTGACAACTAGGTTTTCCCTTAATGCATAGCTCGCATGTCGATACATACTGCCCTATATGAGCTGCCATGCCAGGCCACCAAAAATGCCTTTTGATTAGATCAATGGTTTTCTTCACTCCCTTGTGACCAGCCAAACGGTCGTCATGACAGCCTCTCATTGCCTTCTCTTGCATGGTTTTAGTTGGCAGGTACAATTTTCCTTCGTAGTAAGGCAAGCCATTAACAAGAGTTTTCTTATTTCCAGAGTCTGTCCACACCTTTAACTCATCCGAAGAACAAGTATTTTGTATTTCTTTAGCAAATTCTTCCAAATGAATAGTTCCTATGATTTTATCCAATGGCGCAATAGGCTCGGGGGCTGGTACCCGGACTTCGTCAAAAGAGTTCATTCGCGACAGAGCATCGGCCTTGCCATTTTTCGCACCAGGTTTGTAGGTTATCACGAAGTCAAACTCTGAAAAGTACAGCGACCATCTTAGTTGTCGTGGGGTCAGGGTTTTTGCAGATTTTAAAAATTGCAAGTTGCGATGATCCGTGAATACGGTTACTGTACGTTTCGCTCCAAGAAGATAATGTCGCCAGTCTTGAAAAGCTTCCTTGACCGCTAACAGTTCTTTGTCTGCAATGGAATAGTTGTATTCAGGGTCCGACAATTTCCTGGACCGGTACGCGACTGGGTGGAGTTGGCCAGTTTTTTTGTCTCGCTGGGATAACACCCCACCAGTTGCAAAATCTGATGCGTCAGTCTCTACATGAAATGGTTGATCTGGGTCTGGGTGCATCAAAATGGGTGCAGTGATGAAGGCCTTTTTCAAGGTTCGCTTCTGGAGACCATTCAAACTTTTTCCCTTTCTTTAACAACTGAGGGATGGGTGCAACATTGGTGGAAAAATCAGGAATGAATCTTTGATAAAAATTGGCGAAGCACCACAGAGTTCTCCAAGAACAATAATTTAGTCTCTGAACAAGAGTGCGAGACGCACCAAACGTCACACAATTTCACAACCGGCGCGTTTAGCAGCCGCTAAACTGTACACCGGAATACCTCACTTGCTTCTCCCTCGTTGCGCATGCGTTTATTCTTCACCGGCAAGAGTCTAGAACAAGAATTTTCAGCTTGACTGAAGTCGTCAGGAAAAACGTGGCACTCCCTGGAACTTGACAGTTGAAATGCGCAGTTCGTTAATTGAACGTGCGCTTTGTTACTGCCACTGTGCGCGTGGGCAAAAAGACTAGACCGGCTTTTCGTTTCTGGCCGCGTCCATCTTTGACAGCCATTATTCAATTTCAGACCACTCATCTCAGTCATACATCTTTTGACAAACAACGAAGTGACTCGATGGTTTCTCCGCCACTGTGGATATTTGGACTTGATTCTGAAATGTTGATTTCTCTTGTTTGATTTCCTGACTGAGCTCACAATGGAGACGGAGGTCTTGACATCTCTACTGCTTGGATGAACACAACATTTATTAGATAAACAATTAGAGATGAAGGCATTTCTTCTATCTGCAAATTATACCGCACGCCTTGCTAGAAAGTGACACTCAATAGTAGCTTCATCCCCTGGCGCATAGTGCTTGTGTGAATGAGCACAACTATGGGTGTTTTGCTTTCATGTCTAAGCGTCTTCATAAAGTCGATTTTTAATCAATGGAGGATGACGTTTGGTTTGAGAGTGCATTGCTATTGTGTAGGAGTTTACCATCGAGAATCATGTGATAGAAAGGTATGCCATGATTAAGTGTATCATGGACATTGCTGTTTTTGTTACAGAGCGGGCCCCCTTCCCTGAGTAGCCACCAGGTAGAGGTGAGGGTGACACCCAACTGT
This sequence comes from Lissotriton vulgaris, assembly GCF_964263255.1. NCBI lineage: Eukaryota > Metazoa > Chordata > Amphibia > Caudata > Salamandridae > Lissotriton > Lissotriton vulgaris. The sequence continues at coordinate 421,170,139 of NC_141687.1, forward strand.
TGTGGGTAAGTGTATGTACTGTATGCACTATATGGACAACTTTGAAACCACATTTGGTTTCACTTCAGCCTTGTAATTCGATGGGGGCTGTTTGTGTGGTGAATTTTGAGTGATAGGGCTAGCACATCTTTAATATATGTATATTGTCTTTTCAGGTAACCGATAATCTGTTCCACTGCTGCTGAGTTGGATATTATCGGTGGAGTATATGAACTGTTTAATTTGACATTCATCACTGTTTTGTTTTTCACTCCTTGATATTTAGCAGCAGCTTTATATATTACTAGCTCTTTTGGTCCTGAGGAATGCCCCGATACTGTTAGATCCTTGTGAGGGCAGAAACATGTCGACCTCATTCATCACTTAACACTTGACTCTTTCAATTGTTAACAAACTGCTTTTTAACCATGACAAGGGCACTCTGATAATAAAATTGGTATGGAGCTCCTTTAGTCACTTTTAACACACTTTTTTCGTATTATTTAACGCTGCACTTTTCTTCTTTTTTAGAAACCCTCTTCACTTAGCAAGAATATATGCTAATGTGTTCTATGTTGTACTCTGTGGAGTCATCAGCCATCCTCTAGCCTTGAAAACAACGCAGGGTAACTTAGTCATTTTCCAAGACTGAGTGCCCTAGCGAGAGGAGGCCAGACCCAAATGATGATACCTCACAACTTGTGAATGATGGGTTTTGGCAATTAAGTTTCTCCTCCCTAACTGAGGTGGCTGTTGACATATTTTCATCCTTACTTGTCCCTTCCTTCACTCATTTTTCACCTCCTTTACTAGACCCAAGGTGTTGTGTGGTATTTGAATGTTATATAGGGGAAAGACACCTTGCAGGTCTTTAAAATTTCCCTGAGACCCTCCTTAATGTTTTGTGTTCCGTGTTGGCAATAGGACTCTGCGCACTTTATCAGTGCTAAAGTGCATATGCTCTCTGTGTAAATTGTTATTATGATTGGATATACATGATTGGCATATTTGTATCACTATGAAGTCCCTAGTAAAGTGCACTGGGTGTGCCAGGGCTGGTGATGACAAATGCTACTAGTGGGCCTGCAGCACTGATTGTGCCACCCACATGAGTAGCCCTAAAATGGTGTCTCAGGCCTGCCAATGCAGTGCCTGTGTGCAGTCTAGGAACTGCCATGTCCTCCTGGTCAGTGTCCCCACTGGCCAGGCCTAACCCTTCCCTTTTTGTGCACATTAGTCACCCCTATGGAAGGCCCAATGTACCCCCCTGGGCAGGGTGCAGTGTATGTGAAAGGTAGAACTTGTACTGGTGCAGGTGACATGTTCTGGTAGTGAAAGGTAGCCATTTTCGTTTTTCACTATTGTAAGGCTATCTTGCTCCATAGGTTAACATGGGGGATGCCGGCTACAGTGGCTACCAGCATTTCTTCCCATAGGAACAAGATAGGACATAAGAATCTAGTATCCCTGAACTCAGAATTTAATAACACATCTTTTAGGAAAGGTGGTTTTTAAATCCTGTGTTTGAGAACAGCACTTTTAGAAAGTTGCTGTTCTCTTGTCTGACCCTTCTGTGTGCCTTGTCCTGTTTGTGTATTGACTGTCTGGTTTGAGAGTGACAGGGGCTGGGGATTCCCCAGGAGGCTGGGTGAGTCAGCCCTAGGCTGAATGACTGCATTTGCAACCTGAGTGGTTGGAGGAGTTAGCACCTTTTCCTGAATAGGGCTGTGCCTGCCTGCCACAATGCTGGCTCCACCTCCTGCTGGGCGGCTGATGATCCTGCCCCTCACTCTCAAAGGAAAGGGGAAGCCAGGAAAACAAAGTACTCAAGAAACACCCAGAACTGGTTCAGACCGGGCTCAGGGCCCACATGCAGAAAGAGAACAAAGACTTTTAGGGGTATAAGTACAGGACCCCTGACAACAGAAAATTAGATCATCCTGGAATCAAGACGGAACCTCTGCCAAGGAGAAAGCTGAATCTGAAGAAGGAAGACTGTCCTGCTGTTGCTCTGCTGGACTGACCTGTTGCTTTGCTGCCAAGGAGAGGGGAAGGACTATGCTGTGTGCTGTGTCCCCTGTCTTGAAGGAATCTCCAAGGGCCTGAGAAGAGCTGGCTCCCTGTTCTGAAGTCCCAGGAACAAAAGGACTTCACCCCCAACTTCCCTGAACTCTGCTGAGAGAGTTCTGTCCTTCCTAGAGTGCTTGATCCAGTTGTGGGGCCTCTGGAAGTTGTACCTGTGCTGGGAAGCTTGAAACTAAGCTTGAGAGACTTTTGCAATTGAAAAGTTATCGCATCGCTCGCTGCGTAGCACATCCCCGACAGTGCGAGAAGTTTCCCGTCGCTACGAAGGTCGAGATCGTCGCAGCGCCTATTGCCGCTCTCAGAGCTGTCGCATCCTTCGTTTGCAGGACGCACCCGATCGGTGCGGGAATCCTAACATCGCTGCGAGTGTCGTCGCAGAGCCTGTCGTCGCTGGGTGAGATCACCGCACTGCTTGCTTGCGGACCACATCACGTCGCTGCGAGTGTCGTTGCAGAAACCATTGCGTCGAGGAGCTGCGAGAGAGAAGATCACCGCTGGTCGGCGCATCGTCGCCCCGGAGATCGTCGCACCTCCAAAGATCGCCGCATCGTGCCTTTTGCGAGAACAAACTTCCTACGGAACCTACGCACCGGAATCCATACAAGTGGCCTTCCTCCCCATACAGACCGGATTCATCGCAACACGCCCGCTGCTGTCGCATCGCCTCCCCAGTGTCTCAGGAGCAACGCATCGCTTGTTTTCCACGCTTGTTGTCGCAACTAAAGGTACTGTGTCTGAAACGTGACGCAACTGTGAACTTTTCACGCAACTGTGGATTATTTTATCGCAACCTAAAGAACTTACATTACAACCTTAACCACCTAGATGCTTGTGACAAGGTCTACTCGTCATGGGTGTTACCTGCGCTGTGCTTATGACGAGTTGACCTTGTCACATAACAAGGGATTTTTAAAATTTCAGCGCAGCACGGGAAAATGCTGTAGCAATGATGCGGTTAAGAACTCTTTTGAAACCATACTCTTGAACTGTGTATGTTGGATTTTTATAATTTTGGTCTTGTGTAGTTTAGAATAAATACCTTTATTTTTTAGGTCTCGTGGCGAACAGCGCGTCAGCGCTGTGTCCGCCAGGAGATCTTTTGTTACTGACTCTGCTTCCCAGGAGACAGCACCTGGCCGCGCGCATCTCGCAAAAGGAAATTGGCGCAGGCCACGCGCGCGCGAACGCGCTCGCCGTGCCTTTCTCCTGGGAAGCGCATACATACACAGGCACACTTCCCCCTGCACGCATGCGCACACACAGACACACACACGAGCGCACATACACGCACGCACACATACAGACACCCCCACCCCATGGTGTCGCACACATGCACACACACACAAGCGCACCGAGAGACCCCCCCACTTACCGCCACTACGGACTTCTTCAGCCTCGGCGGGGCTCCCAGTCACCACCTCTCCTTTGGCCAGGCACTCCGTGGGCTCGGGCTTCAAAAGACAGAAGTCCCGCCCCACGATAGGTTTCGTTTTCTCTGATGTTGAAGTTCCGCCCCACGATAGGTTTCGTTTCTCTGATGTTGAAGTTCCGCCCCACGATAGGTTTCGAATGCTGAAAGGCTGTTAATATGCAGATGGAGCAGAGGTGAAGGGGCTGATTCTTTCCGGTAAGGGTCTCCCATATCTGGAGTTAAAATTCATCTTAAATTCACTGGCAATTGTGGAACTTAAAATGAAGTATGGCATGCGGGAACACGTGTGTAGGCTGTGAAAGTACACAAAAAGCAAAGAACTTTACAGCGTACGGTAGGTGTGTTGTGTTAAAGAGAATTATATTTCATTTGAGTTTATGAGCAACCCATTGCAGCTGGAGGTCTTCTCCCGGCATACACTTTGTGTTATACCGTAGAGTGCAGGTGCCGTAGGTGCAATGTGGAACCGCAGAAATACAATCAAAACAAGGTTTTTTATTTATTATGTGGGATCTCCCACTCTTCAATCTCACTGTTACTTTTGGAGTCGAAGCTGCTTCAAACGTTTCATCACTCACTTTTGTCACACTTTTTATGGTTCGATTTCCTTCAGCAAGTTTACCAATCACCTGCTGCACTTGAATATGCAGAGTAGTGAGTGTAGAGTAGTGAGTGCAGAGTAGTGAGTGCAGAGTAGTGAGTGCTGAGTAGTGAGTGCAGAGTAGTGAGTGCAGGGTAGTGAGTGCAGAGTGCAGAGTAGTGAGTGCAGAGTGCAGAGTAGTGAGTACAGAGTGCAGAGTAGTGAGTGCAGAGTAGTGAGTGCAGAGTAGTGAGTGCAGAGTAGTGATTGTGCAGAGTAGTGAGTGCAGAGTAGTGAGTGTGCAGAGTAGTGAGTGCAGAGTAGTGAGTAGTGAGTGCAGAGTAGTGAGTGCAGAGTAGTGAGTGTGCAGAGTAGTGAGTGCAGAGTAGTGAGTGCAGAGTAGTGAGTGTGCAGAGTAGTGAGTGCAGAGTAGTGAGTAGTGAGTGCAGAGTAGTGAGTGCAGAGTAGTGAGTGCAGAGTAGTGAGTGAAGAGTAGTGAGTGCAGTAGTGAGTGCAGAGTAGTGAGTGCAGAGTAGTGAGTGTGCAGAGTAGTGAGTGCAGAGTAGTGAGTGCAGAGTAGTGAGTAGTGAGTGCCGAGTAGTGAGTAGTGAGTGCAGATTAGTGAGTAGTGAGTGCAGAGTAGTGATTGCAGAGTAGTGAGTGCAGAGTAGTGAGTAGTGAGTGCAGAGTAGTGATTGCAGAGTAGTGGGTAGTGTGTAGTGAGTGCAGAGTAGTGAGTAGTGAGTGCAGAGTAGTGAGTGCAGAGTAGTGAGTAGTGAGTGCAGAGTAGTGAGTGCAGAGTGCAGAGTAGTGAGTGCAGAGTGCAGAGTAGTGAGTGTAGAGTGCAGAGTAGTGAGTGCAGAGTAGTGAGTGCAGAGTAGTGAGTGCAGAGTAGTAAGTGCAGAGTGCAGGGTAGTGAGTGCAGAGTAGTGAGTGCAGAGTAGTAAGTACAGAGTAGTGAGTAGGGAGTGCAGAGTAGTGAGTAGTGAGTGCAGGGTAGTGAGTAGTGAGTGCAGAGTAGTGAGTGCAGAGTAGTGAGTGCAGAGTAGTGAGTAGTGAGTAGTGAGTGCTGAGTAGTGAGTAGTGAGTGCAGAGTAGTGAGTAGTGAGTGCAGAGTAGTGAGTGCAGAGTAGTGAGTAGTGAGTGCAGAGTAGTGAGTGCAGAGTGCAGAGTAGTGAGTGCAGAGTGCAGAGTAGTGAGTGCAGAGTGCAGAGTAGTGAGTGCAGAGTAGTGAGTGCAGAGTAGTGAGTAGTGAGTGCAGAGTAGTGAGTGCAGAGTGCAGAGTAGTGAGTGCAGAGTGCAGAGTAGTGAGTGCAGAGTAGTGAGTGCAGAGTGCAGAGTAGTGAGTGCAGAGTAGTGAGTGCAGAGTAGTGAGTGCAGAGTGCAGAGTAGTGAGTGCAGAGTGCAGAGTAGTGAGTGCAGAGTAGTGAGTGCAGAGTGCAGAGTAGTGAGTGCAGAGTAGTGAGTGCAGAGTAGTGAGTAGTGAGTGCAGAGTAGTGAGTGCAGAGTAGTGAGTGCAGAGTAGTGAGTGCAGAGTAGTGGGTAGTGAGTAGTGGGTATTGAGTAGTGAGTGCAAAGTAGTGAGTGCAGAGTAGTGGGTAGTGAGTAGTGAGTGCAGAGTAGTGAGTAGTGAGTAGTGAGTGCAGAGTAGTGAGTAGTGAGTGCAGAGTAGTGAGTGCAGAGTAGTGAGTGCAGAGTAGTGAGTGCAGAGTAGTGAGCAGTGAGTGCAGAGTAGTGAGTGCAGAGTAGTGAGTGCAGAGTAGTGAGTGCAGAGTAGTGAGTAGTGAGTGCAGAGTAGTGAGTAGTGAGTGCAGAGTAGTGAGTGCAGAGTAGTGAGTAATGCGTGCAGAGTAGTGAGTGCAGAGTAGTGAGTAGTGAGTGCAGAGTAGTGAGTGCAGAGTAGTGAGTGCAGACTAGTGAGTGCAGACTAGTGAGTAGTGAGTGCAGAGTAGTGAGTGCAGAGTAGTGAGTGCAGAGTAGTGAGTGCAGAGTAGTGAGTACAGAGTAGTGGGTAGTGAGAAGTGGGTAGTGAGTAGTGGGTAGTGAGTAGTGAGTAGTGAGTGCAGAGTAGTGAGTGCAGAGTAGTGAGTAGTGAGTGCAGAGTAGTGAGTCCAGAGTAGTGAGTGCAGAGTAGTGAGTGCAGAGTAGTGAGTAGTGAGTGCAGAGTAGTGAGTAGTGAGTGCAGAATAGTGAGTGCAGAGTAGTGAGTAGTGAGTGCAGAGTAGTGAGTGCAGAGTAGTGAGTAGTGAGTGCAGAGTAGTGAGTAGTGAGTGCAGAGTAGTGAGTGCAGAGTAGTGGGTAGTGAGTAGTGGGTAGTGAGTAGTGGGTAGTGAGTAGTGAGTGCAAAGTAGTGAGTGCAGAGTAGTGAGTGCAGAGTAGTGAGTAGTGAGTGCAGAGTAGTGAGTGCAGAGTAGTGAGTAGTGAGTGCAGAGTAGTGAGTGCAGAGTAGTGAGTGCAGAGTAGTGAGTGCAGAGTAGTGAGTAGTGAGTGCAGAGTAGTGAGTAGTAGGTGCAGAGTAGTGAGTGCAGAGTAGTGAGTAGTGAGTGCAGAGTAGTGAGTAGTGAGTGCAGAATAGTGAGTAGTGAGTGCAGAGTAGTGATTGCAGAGTAGTGGGTAGTGAGTAGTGAGTGCAGAGTAGTGAGTAGTGAGTAGTGAGTGCAGAGTAGTGAGTAGTGAGTGCAGAGTAGTGAGTAGTGAGTGCAGAGTAGTGAGTGCAGAGTAGTGAGTGCAGAGTAGTGAGTAGTGAGTGCAGAGTAGTGAGTGCAGAGTAGTGAGTAGTGAGTGCAGAGTAGTGAGTGCAGAGTAGTGAGTAGTGAGTGCAGAGTAGTGAGTAGTGAGTGCAGAGTAGTGAGTAGTGAGTGCAGTGTAGTGAGTGCAGAGTAGTGAGTAGTGAGTGCAGACTAGTGAGTAGTGAGTGCAGAGTAGTGAGTGCAGAGTAGTGAGTGCAGAGTAGTGAGTGCAGAGTAGTTAGTAGTGAGTGCAGAGTAGTGAGTAGTGAGTGCAGAGTAGTGATTGCAGAGTAGTGGGTAGTGAGTAGTGAGTGCAGAGTAGTGAGTAGTGAGTGCAAAGTAGTGAGTAGTGAGTGCAGATTAGTGAGTGGTGAGTGCAGAGTAGTGAGTGCAGAGTAGTGAGTAGTGAGTGCAGAGTAGTGAGTAGTGAGTGCAGAGTAGTGAGTGCAGAGTAGTGAGTGCAGAGTAGTGAGTAGTGAGTAGTGAGTGCAGAGTAGTGAGTAGTGAGTGCAGAGTAGTGAGTAGTGAGTGCAGAGTAGTGAGTGCAGAGTAGTGAGTGCAGAGTAGTGAGTGCAGAGTAGTGAGTGCAGAGTAGTGAGTGCAGAGTAGTGAGTAGTGAGTGCAGAGTAGTGAGTGCAGAGTAGTGAGTAGTGAGTGCAGAGTAGTGAGTGCAGAGTAGTGAGTAGTGAGTGCAGAGTAGTGAGTGCAGAGCAGCGAGTACAGAGTAGTGAGTAGTGAGCCATCAGTGCACACATCAATTGTTAACGCATCCACAAATAACTATTGTAGCAATCGCAGTATGGCGCACTTTACTTTCAAACATATTCATCTAAAGCGCAGCATGCCACCACTGCTACAAAAATAAATACACATTTTTTGGGCCTACAATTTATAGACTTTTGGTGCAATTGGTGTTGCAATATTAAGCAATGCCAATAGCTCAAACATAATTAACACGAGACCTATTGCATTGTAAATGCTTGTCTAAACTGTTGTGGAGTCAGTTTGTGGTGTTTTCACTGTGTTACTGTGAGTGTTGGTACAAATACTTTACACATTGCCTCCTGAATAGCCTTGACTGCTCATGCCAAGCTACCTAGAGGGTGAGCAGGGGTTATCTCAGAGGGTTTCCTCCTTACCCTAACTAGAATCAAGGGTCCCTATTTGGACAGTGGTACCTACCTTTGCCAACTAGAGACCCCCAGTTCTAACAAAGTCTTAATTACAGGACGCTCCAGAGCACAACATTACATGGTATATGGCAATCTTCCATCTCTATTACACTCCCAGTAAGATATCGAAACGGCAGACCTCGGTGGAACAGCGTGTAGCAGATGTGGGGCGGTTGCTGCAGATGCAACACATATGTTTTTCTTATGTTCAAAACTGAAGGGAACTTTTTTCTTCTATTGAAAAATTCTTGACTACAGTTCTGCACTCAGTAGTATCCATCACGGGGGAATTAGTTTTGTTTGGAGTAACATCCGAAGTAATGCCGTTAGAAAGAAAACTATTCTTATTTATTTGCATGGCGGTTACCCGATCTTGCATTACGCGAGAATGGATTAGCACTGCCCCGCCTGCCTTTGAGACTTGGCGAGCGGGTTTATTAGCTAAATTTAAGCTTGAGCTGGCGATATATAGGACTAAGGGACGGAGGAAAAAGAGTATGGGGCTGAAAATATGGACACCTTTGATGGATTGGTGTAAAGAGTAAAAATATTTAGATATTTAGTTATGATTCCGGATTATTTCAATGTATGAATTCTATAGGCTGTTTTATTCGGCAATGCCTGAATGTTCTAATTTTTTTTCTTTTCTTTTTCTTTCCTCAATGTATATTGTAACATAATGTACTGTGTTGTCTCTTGTACTTGCTTGTATAAAAACATAAAAGATTCAATAAAAAAAAAAGGAAAGGTACTGACAATCCTGCAAAGTTAACTGGGTGCACGCCTTGACCTGCTTGCTAATAGGGAGACTGGGCTGTGGTAGGATGCTCTCCTTTGTCAATGGTTATTAGACTAAATGCAAACTTTGAGTACAAAAAGAAATGTGAAATTGATTGTATTAGATGAGCCATCTTGTGGAAGCGACTGTCATTAACGTGAGAGAAATACTCTGTACGTTGTTTTATTTTTGGGTAATTTTGTTTGTTATTAATGACCAACTCTGGAAGATTTGTGAAGATGTATCTTAATAGACACTCACATGTATTATTGTACATTACGAATCTCAATAAAGAAAATAAAAAAAGACGAGTGATGTGATCAATTTGCTTGTGTACTAAAACAAACTGGGCAGCCATGTGAGGCATCACAGCGCTGGAAAATTGGGGGCGGTGGAATAGGTGAATTTTTGGCAGACCGAATGGGAGTGAGTTGCTATAGTTCAGTCAGTCAGAAAATAGACAAAAATGTGACAGAATATTATTAACCCTTTTCCTGGCTCCTCAGCAACAAACAGGTGGCGGTGGGGTAGGGGGAGGTGCGGAGCTAAAGGACGTGAAAAAGGTTCAACCCTCTGGTGTCATCGGCATTTGTGATGTCACTTCTGCTACCACTAGCAGTTTGGTGAAATGACGTCAATGTTGTTACCCTGGGATTATTGAAAGCCAGATACTGGTGGGCGCAACTTGCAGCATTTGCTTGTTATTTGCAGTTGATATCCGTTGCCTACAGCATTGGTGCTTTATTTGGCAGCATGAGCTGTGCTCCCCACAGCACAGGGCCTTCGCTTAGGGAACGACTTATACAGCTTCCGCATTGGAAGTCATCCTCTCTACCTTCCTTGCCCTGCACAATAGCTACTTGTGGTTCCCATAGTAACCGGACTTTGCCTCTGTGTCTGCTCCTCTGGGCGACTTCTTTACACCGCCTGTCTGTAATGAACATAAAAGGGATCTTTGAAACTGAGATGGAGGACGTTGACTCTACTGAATAATTGAATCTATTTATTATTAATTTGCGCCACCAATCGTCTGATTGGGCCGCTGTGGGGATGATGGATTGCACCTTGACCACAATGTTTAGTTCCAAAGCATCACATCCAGAGCTGCCTTCTCTGGAGCAGGATAGGGCACCCTTTTAGCTGCAAGCCAGAGAGAAGCTGGTCCTACTTGGTGCGACCTTTATTGAATGTGCGTCACTGAAAGGTAATGTACTTGTTGTCTCTGACTTTGACGAGAGATTTTATTTCATGAGCTACAAATAGGGGAGCATTCTAAAAGCAAATGGCTCTGTGCCCAGCGTGGGCTGCAGTTTGAAGTCGAGTGGGTCAGAAGTATATAGTATTCTTCAAGCTCTTTAGAAGTGCGTCCTTTCAAGTGAATTTGTGGGACGTAATAGGGTTAAGAATATAAACGAAGACGGTAGTTACCAAGAGAGAAAGAGAAGAGGGATGTGGTTGCAGCACTCACTATGCAACATTTTGTTTATCCATTGTTAAAAATCGAAGTGATATATTTTGCTTTTATTGGCATGTTTTGCATATAGCTAGGTAATTGAATTCAGAAATTCATGTGAAATATTAGAGCGAAAGGCCGAGTTTCAAATTATCAGGCCCAGTTCTACGGTGCGATAAGAAAGTGTGTTTATATAGTTTGCACAGGGCACATTAGAAGTCTAGTATCGTTTAGACAGTCGTGTGCCAAGGCTGCCATTCGCACCAGCTCAAGCAAGGAAAATGCCCCCCACCACCACCCCCACCCCTTTGCCCTGGTTTGTCAGTAAAATACTGTACTCGCGCTTTGCATCGCGCTATGCGCCTAAATACTGCGCTATCTTTTTTAAAGCTACCCTTATAACTATTTGTGTTCTTCTTAGTTGTATTTTGCCCTGATTTTAATAGGACTTATTGTAACCCCCTCACCTGCACTCTAATCGGCACCTTCACCGCTGTTTTGGCGGGTCCGGTTTCTGGGGTGGGATTGGCTTTGGGCGCCATCTTGGAGTGGTGTTCACTTTGGGTGGGTGTTGCTGACGAGCGATCTAGCGCTCCGGCTGAGTGGAGGGACGCCTATTTAAGGCGACCTGCCCTGTGGACTGCCCTGAGAAGGTACTCGCGCTTTGCATCGCGCTATGCGCCTAAATACTGCGCTATCTTGTTTAAAGCTACCCTTATAACTATTTGTGTTCTTCTTAGTTGTATTTTGCCCTGATTTTAATAGGACTTATTGTAACCCCCTCACCTGCACTCTAATCGGCTCCTTCACCGCTGTTTTGGCGGGTCCGGTTTCTGGGGTGGGATTGGCTTTGGGCGCCATCTTGGAGTGGTGTTCACTTTGGGCGCCATCTTGGAGTGGTGTTCACTTTGGGCGCCATCTTGGAGTGGTGTTCACTCTGGGTGGGTGTTTGCTGACGAGCTGTCTAGCGCTCCGGCTGAGTGGAGGGACGCCTATTTAAGGCGACCTGCCCTGTGGACTGCCCTGAGAAGGTACTCGCGCTTTGCATCGCGCTATGCGCCTAAATACTGCGCTATCTTTTTTAAAGCTACCCTTATAACTATTTGTGTTCCTCTTAGTTGTATTTTGCCCTGATTTTAATAGGACTTATTGTAACCCCCTCACCTGCACTCTAATCGGCTCCTTCACCGCTGTTTTGGCGGGTGTTGCTGACGAGCGGTCTAGCGCTCCGGCTGAGTGGAGGGACGCCTATTTAAAGCTCCCTCCAACGCGCAGTGGTTACGCGCAGTGGGCGTGCCTTCGCTGTGCCTGAGTCGTGCCAGAGTCCTGCCCGTCTGCGCCCGTCCGCGCTAAGGAGGCGTGGCCCGCGGCAGAACTCTGGACCTGGCCATCATGACTGTACCTTTGAGAACTTATAGTAGGGCCGATCTACTGGCCCTTCGGGACCGATGTACACATTGCGAGTTTTCACCTGTAGTCCCGCTTTGTGGCCCATATCATTGTAGGTGTGGGGCTTGGTCATTGGAACCCCCCTCTCTTATACGCTCCTTGGGGCCTGTTATAAAGAGGGTAGGACAAAGGGACCTGAGTATCTGGAGCTTAAACGTCAGATCTGTGGTAAAGCACCATCAGGAGGTTTACGACCTTCTCATTGATGGTTCGCCGGATGTGCTTTTTCTGACGGAAACGTGGCTCCAGGACTCTGACTCCTCGATAATTAACCTAGCCTTTCCCCCAGAGTATGCTATTTTTACTTTAAATCAGACGACTAGAGGTGGAGGCATTGCGATGGCCACCAAACGGTGTTATCCCTGCGAGTGGAAAGCCGCTGAACTTTTGGGGTTTGAGGGTGCCCTATTTAAAATAGCATTTAGTCACCAGTTTACCTTCTCTGGTTTATTAATTTACCGGCCTCCGGGCTGTGACTCTGTTTTTAGGGCTGCTCTTCCTGAGTACATTAGTACAGAGGCACTAGGATGCGCAAATTTTAATGTTGTGGGAGATCTTAATCTCCATTTGGACTGCCCTTCTTTACACTCTATTAGGAGCTTTCTGGCGGATCTTGAGGCTCTACAGCTCTCGCAGATGATTACTTTCCCCACACATAGAGGTGGTCATACTCTTGACCAGTTCTTCACAAGTCTAGAAGGATTCAGAGTTCTTGGTTCCTCCCAGTTGGTCTGGACAGACCACATGCTGGTGAAAACGGCATGCTCTTTGTCTGACTCTCCTTTTCTATCTCAGGACAGACTTGTTCTTAAACGACACTGGAACAAATTAAGACTGGAGGATTTTTACCATCTGCTCGAGGAGGTTCCTTTAGGTCCGCTCACCGAGGTCGACTGTGGATACGACTCCTTCTGTGAGTGGATATCTGGTGCCCTCGATTCTCTGATTCCTATGTGTTGGTCCAAGTGTCATCGGAAGGAGCCGAGTCCTTGGTATGACACTTCCTTGGCATCTCTTAAGAGGGCCTGTAGACAGGCCGAAAGATTATGGAGGAAGTCGTACGACCCAGATCTGAAGATATGTTATCTGGCCAAGGTCAAGATCTACCACAGGGCAGTGTGTCAAACTCGCGCTTCCTTTTATGCTCAACAGTTTCAGAATTCTGCCAATCCATCAAAACTTATTTTTAAAGTATTAAAGGACCTGATGGCGAAGAGAGCAACTGCAGTGGAAATATGCTCAGACTCACATTGTGAGGATTTGGCCTCTTTCTTCCATGAAAAAGCGCAAGCCATCTATCGCACTTTTCCAACGGGTTCCCTGATGCTAGAGCAGGTTGGTCGCACCTTAGGTGAGGGGGAATGTCTTTCTATCTTACCTCCCTCATCTCTGGAGGTGTTTGACTCTCTCAGCGCCAAAATCAAGTCTGAATCTCCGGCAGACCGGCTGAAACCGGCCCAACTCAAGACCCTGGCGCCGGTTTGCCGTACCCCGGTGCTGTCCTTGATCAACCTGTCCCTCTCTTCTGGAATGGTTCCCGTCAGATGGAAGCAGGCAGTAGTCACGCCAATTCTGACGAAGGCGACCCTTGACCCCCTTAAACCTGAAAGCTATCGCCCTATCTCCCTTCTCCCTTGGGCCACGAAAATAGCGGAGGCCCATGTGAATGCCACTCTTACAGACCATCTTGGTAGGCTTAACATTCTCGACCCTACCCAGAATGGGTTCCATGCGGGTCACAGCACGGAGACGGCCCTTCTCTCGATGGTCGAGCATCTGCGTTCTGTGCTGGATTCCGGTCGGACGGCGGCACTATTGTTATTAGATCTCAGTGCCGCCTTCGACACGGTCTCGCACAAGATTCTGATTCGGCGTCTTGAGGAGGTGGGCGTTTCTGGCTCTGCCTTGCACTGCTTTCGATCATTCCTTACGGATAGGTCATTCCAGGTGGCGATCCCGCCCGCCCGGTAAGTCGTCATCCTACCCGTTAGACCAGGGAGTCCCACAGGGGTCATCACTGAGTCCCACCCTTTTTAATCTGTATGTGAGACCGTTGGCTGCGGTCGTCAAGCGGTGGGGCCTAACCATGGTCTCTTACGCAGATGACACGCAGCTGGCGGTCACACTGAGTGGGGACTCAGACCTGGAGGCTCCCAGGTTCTGTGATAGGTCTGCGGGAAGTGGCTAACTGGATGAATTCCAACTGTCTCCAGTTAAACACCAAGAAGACGGAGATTATGGTGGTTGGTAAACAGGTGGCTTTGTGGGGTGACAAATGGTGGCCTTCGGAGTTGGGTGTGACTCCCCTCCCAGCGGCAGAGATAAAAAACCTGGGGGTGTGGCTTGATCCTTCTCTGAGTTTCATCTGTCATACCAAGAAGGTGGCGGCTTCTTGCTATGGCATCATCAGAGGACTTCGACCCATCCTCAAATTCTTTGATGCACCCACAAGACAGCTGGTGGTCCAAGCATCAGTGCTGTCCAGGCTGGACTATGCCAGCTCCCTACTGGCGGGGGTTAACCAGTCAGAATCTCTGCGGCTCCAGCGGGTTCAAAACGCTGCGGCCCGACTGGTGACAGGTCTGCCTAGGCGGTGCTCGTGTCCAATGCCCTGCGCTCTCTCCACTGGCTCCCTGTGCAGCAGAGGATTAGATTCAAGGTTCTCTGCCTTGCATTTAAAATCCTCAAGGGTACTTCCCCACAAATCTTGGAGAAACTGCTGATCCCCTATGTCCCCTCTCGCACTCTTAGATCTCTAGGCCAGAACTTAGCAGTGGTCCCGCGTTTTAAGTTGAGCAGAATTGGTGGCCGCTCCTTTCGAGTCTTGGCAGCGAGCTGGTGGAATTCTCTTCCTCCACAAATCCGGGCCATCGATGAGCTCCTTCAGTTTAGATGGGCTATCAAGACCTTTTTATTTGTTTAGCTCATCTGTTGTGTCTCTTCTCCTTTCTGCCCGCTTTTAATGCTGTGTTATGTTTACCTTCTCAAAGCGCCAGGACGCCCCTTTGCTGGGGCAGCTGTGCGCGGTACAAATAAAAATAACATAACATAACATAACATAATTGATGTTCGGCGGCCCCTCACAGCCATGGGCCCTGGTGCCACTTCACCTGCAATATTATTTGTAGTTGTGCCACTCTCTAAGTGCTGGAATACAAACACTGCTCAGAAGGGATCACAGAAGGTGGGTTTTCCGAAGGGTTTTCTTAAAAGGACGTGACTACTGAAGTTAAATACAAATAAAACTGAGATCCTGCTCTTTGGTGGGGCCCATCTAATATGGGATGCCTCTTGGTGGCCCGATTCATTGCGGGATATGCCCACACCTAACAAACCGGCCAAAAATCTTTGGATGGTTGTGGATGATTCTCTTCCTATGAAAGGACATGTCAAGGCCACGTGTGGTAAATGCTTCGGCATTCTCAAGTTGTTGAGAAGGTTGTTCAAGTAGTTCCTGATTGCGTGGAAGAAAACCACAGTCCAAGCTTGTTAAACCTGGCATCCTTGGCGTGATTTCCCCTGACTTTTTTTGCCTGTACCTTCTGCATTTTTGCCTGTGTGCTGGATTTCGTTTTTGCTGGTTTAGATGCTTTGAGCACTTTACCTTTCAACAAGTGCAATGGCAGCAAAGGATGATTATAGCTGCACTCACCCTTTAATCACTATGGGGCAGATTTATGTTGGTAATGCGCCACGTTTGCGTCACGCAACTGCGGCGTAAACGGGGCGCATTCCTACGACCCATTTACAACGTTACGCATCTAGGCAGATGCGTCACGTTGTAAAGCCCTGCGCCACTTGTGGGCGTTCCGGCGCAGAGTGCGCGTTCCGGGGCAGGTGCGCCTCGCAAAAGTGGCTGAGTGATATCTATAAGATTTCACTCAGCCACTTTCAGGCCAATGCTGCGTCAAAACCCTGCGCCTGCTTGAAGCAGGCGTAAGGCTTGACGCAGCATTGGACAGATAGGGCACCCGAGCCTTGCTGGAGCTGCGTCGCACTTGCGACGCAACTCCAGCAATGCGCCACCTTTACGGCACAGATGCGTCACGCATCTGTGCCGTTTTTGCCCCATGGTGTGCCGCATTGTAAATGCGGCACACCATGGGTGGCGGAGCAGCGGCGCAAAATAACTGGCGCATCCCTGGGGATGCGCCAGTTATCATAAATCTGCCCCTCTATGTCTTTAGAATTATACGTACACAGGTGCCCACCTCCGAGGTCCACTGCCACAAGACCTAATACAATAATGAATACACAGTGCAAAAAGAGGCACACAACAAAATAGCATATAATATGCACAATTGACTAAACTTTCAGGGACTTCAATGTGTTGAATTCTTCTTTATTGGTAACAAAATTCTCTGATACGCACAGCCTCAGCCAACGCATTTCACCCAAACAAGCTTCCTCAGGGCTAAATCACAAACACCTTGCTTCTCAATCCAAAGTTTGGCATCCGAATTCAAATCTCCAATAGCACTCCACTCTTCCTCATTATGTTTATTATGTCAATGGTCCACAGTCTGTTAGAAGTACTACTATGTCACATGAGAAAAGTGGCTGATTCCTTGAACAAAACTCGGAGCGTTCACCAATATGCACCAAAATTTAAGCCATCATTGCCTCGCTGTTGAAAACACGATCCGATTGTCATGTTTGTTTGGCCCTTCGCCTCCTGTGTAAAGTGTGATTATGATTAGTTATCCAGGATTGACATATTTGATTTACTGGTAAGTTCCTAGTAAAGTGCACTGTGCGTTAAACAGCCATTAAAACAAGTTTTTTACTGCGCAATACCATTACAACGCATGCATTACCGTGCATGCTTTGTACATCGCAAAGTCATTACTACAGATTTTTTTTATAACGCATGGTCATTTACCACGCATGCCCTTACAAGAATTTCATTGTAAAGGTATGTATGGTAAGTGACCATGCGTTCTAAAAAAATGTAGACGATCCACATCGTTGTAAGGAAACAGAGGCTGTTCCGTTTCCTCATAACAACGTGCACCGCCCCTCAGAGACAACGTGAAGCAGGAACCAGGAGGAGAGATGAACCACCAGGAGAGAAAGGTAAGGGGGATTGGGCATGGGGTGGAGGTTACTTTTTTAGGGTTTAGGGGTAAGTGCTGGGGGCAGTGTTTTAGGGTTTAGGGTAGTGTTGTGGTGTTTGTGTAGTGTAGGGTAGTGTTTCAGGGTTTAGGGTAGTGTCTGGGGGTCGGAAGAGGCTCATGCTGGAGGTAGTGTTTTAGGGTTTAGGGCAGTGTTGTGGTGTTTGTGTAGTGTAGGGTAGTGTTTTAGGGTTGAGGCTAGTGTTTTAGGGGAGGTCATGCAGGGTAGTGTTTGAGTGTAGGAACCAGACTGGGGATCAGGGGGGTCGTGCTGGGGGTAGTGTTTTAGGGTTTAGGGTAGTGTTGTGGTGTTTGTGTAGTGAAGGGTAGTGTTTAAGGGTTTAGGCTAGTGTTTTATGGTTTAGGGTAGTGTTGTGGTGTTTGTGTAGTGTAGGGGGTAGTGTTTTAGGGTTTACGGTTGTGTTGTATGTGTAGGGTAGTGTTTTATGGTTTAGGATAGTGTTGGGGGTCGTGCTGGGTAGTGTAAATGTAGTGAGAGGACTGTCACTTACCTTACAAACTTTTACCACGACCATACCTTTAGCACGCATGTTTTTGCATTGTAATGGCATGCATGGTAAAGGCATAGTCGGGGTAAAAGTTGGCGTTGTAATGGAATCTCGTTGTAATTGACAACGCATACTAATACTCGCGTTGTAATGGTACGCTTTGTATTGGTATGCGTTGTACCGAATGCTATTCTCACTGTGCATGCCCATGACCTGTAAATCAAAGCTACTAGTGGGCCTGCAGCACTGATTGTGCCACCCACATCAGTAGCCTTTCTAAGGTGTTTCAGACCTGACACTGCAGTGTCTATGCCTGCAGTTTTTAACTGCCAGGTCTACCTGGCAAGTTAATCCACTTTCCAGGCCCTAACCTTCCCTTTTCTTACATATAAGTCACCCGAAGGTCAGCGCAAGGTTCCCCCATGGGCAAGACAGTGTATGTTAAAGGTAGAACATGTACTGGTGTGTTTTGCATGTCCTGATAGTGAAATACTGTGCACTTCCCCGCCTGATACGCCGCGTACCGCGACTCTGCTACCGGCATACCCCGAGCCGCGATTTAGACGGCCTCGTAGAGAAACGCGAGATCTCTCCCTACACAGACCCGCCACTGAAGGGCTTCCCAATGCTTAAAAATCGTGCTTTCTGACTGGATTAACGGTCCTTTGACAGAAACCAGCCTTGTATGAAAGGCAACTGTTAATAATTTCCAAGACAAACATGATTTATATACTTGTCCTGAAGATGATGCCATGTATCTAAGGTTTCGGCATCGACACATCAGTGCCATATGTACCTAAAATATTTGTAAATGCTCTGTACAATGGTACCCTAAAACGCAATCAAGTCTGTTCACTGATTACAAGTATACAGACCGCCTTGTTCACTCTTGCCTGAACTCTGTTGTTTTGTCTTGTTCACTGTGGGTCACGGGCCGTGCCCTCTTGACATTACTCTAAGATTAATTTCTAATTGTGTGCATTTTTCAAATAAATTCCTGTCCGGCTGGACAAAGGACATACTAACTATCTAGTGTATGTCTATTCTTACCCTGCTCTATCAAGTACTAGGGTCCACTGTTTTTTGTAACAAGTTAACGCCCAAGGTCCCTAGTGTATTACCTTCCGATTCCCTTGTCTCCCGATAACAGCATTTAGAAAGTGGGCCTTTTCTTGTTTAACCATCCTGTGAGCCTCTACTGGTTTGTGTATTCACCATTTGGTTTTGGAGTGACAGGAGCTGGGTATCTGCATTCACTCTCATAAGTCACAAGGGGGGGGTTGAAGTGTGTTCTGCCTCTCCCAGGAGACTCATAGCCAGGCTGAATAGCCAGTCTCCTTTGTACAATGCTGTCTCCACCTCCTGTGGTCACGCTGGACAGGGGAGGGCAGAACTGGTTTGGACTGAGCTCAAAGACCCTTGCCACAAAGAGAACAAAGAGAAAATGGGGGATAAGTAATGGACTTAAAACTCCAGGACTTTAGATTACTTCTGGAAACAAAAGGACCATTTCAAGAAGAAGAGCTGAAGAACTGTGTGAGGAGCCCTATCCTTTCTGGGATGTGAGGGGTGGGTTGGCCTGCAGTTGCTGTTTCTAAGTGTGGGCAGAGGAAAAGGACTGCCCTGCTGTTGTATCCTGCTTGAGAATATCTCCAAGGGCTTGTGTGTGCTTGTCTCCTGTTGTGGAAGACTCAGGGGCAACAAAGTCTTCCACTTTTTGCTCTTCTTGAAAACCTACTGAGCACTCTGCAACATCTGCTTTCCTCCCTCCCATCGCCAGCACTCGAGGCACTGTGAAAGTGCGTGTCATGTCAGGAGCAGAGGCACAGTGTAAGCGTTTGCCGTGTCTTTAGCTGAAACTGTGCCGGCATGTGCCATGTCCGGAGCTGAGGCAGTGTGCAAGCAGGTGCTGTGACTGAGTGGATGCGAGGGAAGGGTTCCACTCGTCAGCAAAGCCAGCGTACTCCAAATAACCAAGTGGATATCCCCTTCCTTGCTGCCCAGCAACCGCAGCAAGCATTGTGCAGGCGTGGGCTGAGTTGGAAGGCTGGAAGGAGCAACATGAAACCAGCCCCGTCCAATAACAAAGACCTGCGCATGAAGATTCCTGAGCATGGCTCCCCTGCATTGCTAAGCAACTGCCGGGTATGAACAAATGTGCCTGCCCCGTCTGTCCAAGATCCGCAGCGAGAGAATCTGCAGCTGTGTGCGACGGAGGCCAAGGCGGTGTCCCTGTTCCGACCGCCATGAGAGACGGCTGGCCCCACCTGAAGGTCCAGCGATGGGAGGCCAGAGGTACGTCGGTGCTCTACACTACCCAACCTAGGGGCACTACATCAGTGGAGCGAAGGACCCCTTGTGTTCCGGTTGTGAGGACAGCTTCGGGAGCTGTGGGGCTGCCACGTACGGCTTGATGATCGACTAAAACCACTGTTGAGTGAGCAACATCATGCTCCCTCTCATGTAAACAGATCCCTACCGAGTTTTATCGGGCCCAAGTGGGCTGACACTCTTTTTAGGTCTCGCCTACACAGCGCGCATGCACTGCATAGGAGGACCTTTAGCGGTTGTTCTGCTGTTTTAGGATGCACATACTCGTGCTTGTGGGGGAATCCGCCTTGCTGAAGCGAGCAGGGTCGCGCCACAAGCACGAGTATGTGCTTCCAAAAAGAGCAGACTGTGCGCACATGCCTCGCTCCGCCTCTCGTCTTGCTCGCGCTTCTTGTTTTCATTTGTTGCCCATCAGGCTTGTGTGTTTTTTCATGCCTCCTCTCAGAGAGAATCTAAGAACCTAGACATGGGGGTGTCTTGTCGGGGCCCGGCATGAAGGGCACAAACAGATCATAACCTCTAAATGAAGGAGAAATGAAAGCATTAAGACAAATTAGATATATCTATAGGGGGTGCCCGACTGAGGCAAATTAGCATTTCTGAATAATTGGGGCAGCGGCGTTTCATTATGTAGCTGCGTTTCAGGCACAGAGTGCACTGTCCTAATTTTGTTTGTTTAACTTTTTTTCTCTTTTCAGACAAACATATTTTTGTCTAGTGATGGCATTTAAGCCTGAATGTGTGTATCGTAGGAGATCGACCTCTCAAAGTGAAAACGTCCAAAGGGATGGCGCGCATCTCCATATTCTCAAAAGGAAGCATTCATGCAATGTTTTGTTAGGTTTTCTTCACGTCTTTTCAGATGGGAAGAAGTAGTAGTGCTTGGAAATATTGCATGCATGATTTCCTATTTCGTGGGGAGGGGTGGTTGGGGGGGAAATAGTAGTTAACAAAAAAAAGTTTCTATCTTTGCAAGCTTAGGCCCACTGATGGTTACAGTTTTGACACTGCAGATTGTTCAAGATGGAATCAAAGCCTATTAAATCCAAGCTTTAATAAAAACTGACCATCTTGCGTCATTTTTGTGCAGCCAATCCATGGCATTTATCTATTTTATAATTCCACTTCTTTGATCCAGTGTAAACTGGCTTGTTGATGTTATCACTGTCACATATGAGAATATGAGAACGTTAGTTTCTGTTTGCAAACTAGTTACCAGCTTTTCAAGGATTTGAATTTGAATTTTAAAATATTTATAGAGCGCTCTTATACCAGAATCGGTTTCATGGCGCTAGAAGGCAGAGGACCAGTGGGTGCGGAGGAAAAGGAGAGTAAGTTCTTTAAACGGATTTAATGGCAATCAAGAGACAGAGTTATTCACTTTGTGAGTAAATTACTTATTCTGCTGCAAAAAAAGCACATTGAAACTTTAAAAATAGAACATAAATTAAGCTCCTAGGGTCCTGATGTAAAAATAAAATTGTATTGGATTCCTGAAAGAAGTGTTAATTCAGTGCAGATTCGACTACCAGAAAGTAATGTGGATTAAACTCAACCAATGGATACCTCAGTTGATTTAGCATTTCCTCCACGAATCAGGATTTTCTGTTACACCTAACTCTTAATCAGGCCGCTAATGTGTATGGGACACACATCTTTCTTTCCTTCTCTTTAGCCGTTGAGTCTCTCATTCCTCTCTTTAATTTGAGAGTTGGTCAGTTTTATGTAATACATTCATCAATGGATACAATAACAAGAATTTGCTTCTGCACATACTGGATATTTTGGTTTAATTGACGGTGTGGAATATTTGAATGATATGTCCTTTACTTTTGTCTGTGCTGAATGTCGTTTATTTCAATCTGATGCCCTTGATACTGGAGAGTTACAAATTTCTGCAGGATGTCTTGAGTTTGGGAGGTAGGCGAATCTTGTTAGGAACTCCC
The DNA here is from genome assembly GCF_964263255.1 of Lissotriton vulgaris. Classification (NCBI taxonomy): domain Eukaryota; kingdom Metazoa; phylum Chordata; class Amphibia; order Caudata; family Salamandridae; genus Lissotriton; species Lissotriton vulgaris. Next base: position 421,191,696 of record NC_141687.1, read on the forward strand.
ATGGTCCCTGCTTCTCCAAAGTCTTTGGCCAGGGATCTGTCCATTTGTGTGCTACAAGGTTGAGGACCATATCCAGGAGTTGACCTTTCAAATATCCACCAGCCCTCTGTTTTTTAGGTCGAGCCTGGGCGGCACAAGCGCTGCTCCGCGAGGCATGCTGTATTCGAGTATGGACTTGTAGCCTCGCCCACACTCCGTACATATTTGTCATTGGATTATGTCATTGTCCTTTATAAATGCTGGCTTCTAATTTGTTCATAGGCTTGTTAGTCCTTCTTTAGTGCCGCCTTGTCTTCATTTGTAACCATGAGGACTGGCCCTTTTACTTCGTTGTTACACGGGACGTCCTATTTAGTATGCAAGCACTATTTTCTTTAATGCTTTTCACCCACTGCATGCATGACATGCTTTCCTGCAACATTCCGGTACAAAAGAGGGTGGTGATGGACGGAGCATCTGAGCCAATCAAACACTCACACCCAGTCAACAGATCTGGGTTTAATTCATCACCGTTTCTGCCACCCCAGTTCAGACATGGCCATATGCAAATTAATCTGACCCTGTGCCTCATGGGAACAGTCCAGCCCGAACTGTCAAGCCATGCCTTCCCTGGACCGGATTCAAGCTTCCTAGGACCGGTTTCTGGCATTACAGCCGTCTTCAGCCAGGCTTGCTTGAATCCAGTGGCAAAGTGAGCAAGGGACTCACGTCTGAGCATACCCTGCCAACTTATGGCGAACAAAGCGGTACAAAAGGGGGTGGTGATGGACGGAGCATCTGAACCAATCAAACACTCACACCCAGTCCACAGATCTGAGTTTGATCCATCACCGTTCTTTAGTCCACTCTGCCACCCCAGTTCAGACATGGCCATATGCAAATCAATCTGACCCTGTGCCTCATTGGAACAGTCCAGCCCGAAATGCCAAGCCATGCCTTCCCTGGACCGGATTCAAGCTTCCTAGGACCGGTTTCTGGCATTACAGCCGTCTTCAGCCAGGCTTGCTTGAATCCAGTGGCAAAGTGAGCAAGGGACTCACGTCTGAGCATACCCTGCCAACTTATGGCGAATAAAGCGGTACAAAAGGGGGTGGTGATGGACGGAGCATCTGAACCAATCAAACACTCACACCCAGTGCACAGATCTGGGTTTAATCCATCACTGTTCTTCAGCCCACTCTGCCACCCCAGTTAAGACATGGCCATATGCAAATCAGTCTGACCCTGAGCCTCATGGGAACAGTCCAGCTCGAACTGCCAAGCCATGCCTTCCCTGGACCGGATTCAAGCTTCCTAGGACCGGTTTCTGGCATTACAGCCGTCTTCAGCCAGGCTTGCTTGAATGCCACATTTCTAATAGCATCAGAGGGAAATGACATAACCACTGCCCCCGGAAATGAAATAGTACCCCAACTCTTGATTGGGGAGGGTAGGAGAGAAAAGGGGGAAATGGTGCAACAGCTGGGAGCTTGTACCCCCACTATGGCCGTATCTAGCATGGAGACAAGGGAAGGGAAAACTCAGTCAGGGACCACCACTAGGGATAGCGGCCCGCCACAGGAAAAGGGAAATCACCAGCTAAAGCTGGGTTAGTCGATGGAAGTATAAAAATCCTCTCTTGGAACATAGCCGGGTTAAAAAATAAATTGCTCACGCCTGAGTGGGGTTCCTTTATGGCATTACATGACATCTGCCTGATGCAGGAAACTTGGGCACTGGAGGAGAGAGTAAGTCCAGGTTACGCAACCTTTAACATCTTGGCAACAACCAGGGGTAGAGGAAAACCATCGGGTGGCCTATCGATTTGGGTGGGTACGCATCTGGGCGTACAGGCAGCCCAAATATCAACGAATTCCCCAGATGTTCAATGCGTGCTATTGACCCCTCGAAGTATGCCCCAAGTAGCTATAATAAATATCTATTCTAGGCCAGTTAGGAACGGGCAGGAATCGGACACAATCAATGCATTAAAACATTTCATCCAGGCACTTGACCCCTCGATGGTTATAGTCCTTGGTGGTGATTTCAATTGCCAGTTCGAGCCTCTGATCAGCCCAGAGTTGGGCGAACAGGATGATGAGGACTTGTTTTGGCATATCCCTGAGCTTAAGATCCCCGCTGTCAGGGCATGGACGCCGTTGGTGCTGCAAATTAAATCATTCTCCCTTGCAACGTCTCTGCGGGCGTGCAATGGGAGGCTGGATCCTGACCGACCGGGGTCAGCCACGTTTAATAGGGCAGAGAAAACCTCCCTCATTGATTTTATAATGATGGAAGTAAAACACTGGGATAGATTGATGGAATTTAGGGTCCTACCGAGGCAAAATAGCGATTATAATGCTCTTGTTTTAACACTTAAGCCAGGGAGCTTCGGGTTGATAAACCCTGATGCCGAATCTAATACACTTATCTTGCCCCTTATGGTAGCCAATAATAGGCGTCGGGTTAAATGGCCTTATTTCCAGGACTCCCCCAGCAGGCTCGCTAAAATATACCAGATTGCTGTACAGCTGATCACTGAGATGGGAGACTTGGGCTCCCACGGTCAAGCCGTGGAAATCCATAGGCAGATTGCTCTCGCACTGGTGGAGGTGTTTTGTCCGGAAGGAGGGAATAAAACACATCGGGCTAGGACACACCCCTGGTATGATGCCACCTGCAGGAAAGTAAAAAAAGACCTCCTCTTGGCAATTAAATCTAAAGATAGTGTAGGAATTGGGCTATCTCGATTGCTTTATAAAAAGGCAATTGTCAGGGGAAAGAGGGACTGGGAGGAAACGAGGTGGGAGGAGTTGAGATCTGCGCTCCTTTGCAAGGATGCTAGGTCGTTCTGGGCCATTGTCAGCTCAGGTGTGAATGGGGGAGGTGAGGCCGTTTCCCCGAATATTTGCGCCTTCAGTGTGGAAGGCACATTTTGGAGCGCTATACACAATTTGGAGCGAGGCGATGTGCCTCGTTCAGGTTCCAAACCCCCCCAAGAGCATAGTATGCCAGGGATGATGGACTAGTCCCTGGAGGGAGCTGTGGTCCCCCCTTTGTCCCCCGACCCAAACCCCCGCCATGAGTATCGACTGGTGGGGGCCTCGGCCGAGGGACAGTGGTTGGATCGCCGGGATGTCCCGTACGAGTGCCATTCTGCAACACCAGAGACCATCGCCCTGAGGGGGATAGAGCCTGCCACAGTAGGGGTGCTGGACTTGTCCCCGGGGGAAGCAATGGTGCCCCCTCCGCCCACCGCCCCAGACCCCCGCCATGAGTATCGATTGGTGGGGGCCTCGGGCGCGGGGCGGCGGTCGGATCACCAGGACGTCCTGGACGTGTACCATTCTGTAACGCCGGAGATCATCACCCTGAAGGAGGTAGAGTCTGCCATAGCAAGGCTGCTCCCCAATAAAGCCCCTGGCCTTGATAAATTGCCTGGGGACTTATTTCGTTCCTAACCTAAAATATGGCCACCATACGTGGTTATCCTGTTTAATGCGGTCCTTAAGGGATCCGATCCACCAGACACCTGGTTGGGAGCTGAGATCGTCCCCATTTACAAGAAGGGTTGTCCGCTAACCCCATCACACTATAGGCCCATTAGCCTTATAGATACAACACAAAAACTAATGGGCAGGATCATACTGGACAGGATCCAATGGTGGATGGAGGAATACGAAATATTGACTACACTTCAGGCCGGGTTTAGGTCAGGCATTTCAACCCTGGATCAAATATTTCGGCTCCAGGTCCTATTCTGGAAAACGGCAAGAGTGGAGTGTGGCAGCCTCTACCTTGTCTTTGTGGACCTGCGGGCCGCTTTTGATCTTGTCCCCAGGGAAAAATTGTGGAAAGGGTTGGCAGATCTGGGTCTCCCGTCCTATCTACTGAATATCTTGATTAGATTTCATGTTGGCAATTATGCCCAGGTTAGGTGTGGGAGAAATGGGGATCTCTCAGCTTGTTTCCCTGTCTCCAAGGGTGTGCGACAGGGGTGCGTCCTGGCTCCTACGTTATTTTGCCTTTACATTAATGGCCTCGTGGACGTCTTAAATGGTGTAAAAGACAATGATGCTCCTAGGTTGGCCACTGGGCGGGTGCCTGCTCTGATGTTTGCGGATGACACTTTGCTGTTATCCAAAACATCATCGGGCATCCAGCGCATTCTGGACGGGTTTGCAACATTCTGTGACTCGCGTGGATTGGAGGTTAACTTGGATAAAACCAAGTATATGATCTTCAACCCGCCGAGGCAGACCCGTCCAAATCCCGTCCTGAACATTATCCCCCTAGAACGGGTCAAGACTTTTGTCTATCTTGGAGTTACCTTGACTGAAGATTTTGACTGGGGCCACCAAATCACTAAATCACCCTTAGACTATCGCAAATAGTAGGGGGTATAAGCAAGCATCATAGAACATCAGATTTCAAACCGGTTGCCCCGGTTCTTGAAATCTATGGACTTCAGGCCAGGACAGCCGCAATGTATGGCACTGAACTCTGGGGACATAAGAACACATCCAGCCTCCTGAGGGTCGAGCAGTCCTTTATGAGGAATCTGGTGGGCTTCCCACAGAGCACACCAGTTCTCCCCTTGCGACTGGATCTGGGGCTGGAGTCCATAGAGGAATTGGTAGCTGCTCGGCCTTTGCTCTACTGGAAGAGGTTCTGGTCAGTACCGGAACTGGCCCCCTATAGAGCGGAATTTTTGGAGGTTTGGGGACAAATAAAAAACAAAAATATCCCCTGGCTATTCCACATCAAGATCCTCACCACCCAGATAGTCTTGCCCCAGCTATGGGAGACCCCCGAGCTGAGCTGTCCGAGGATGCCCAGGTCGGAGCTGCTAACCCTGATGAGGCGACAAAATTTACTTGCCCTACAGTGATCAACAACCCAGGCAGGTTGTCTGTAGAGTTCCTCTTAGTAAAATCTGAATCACGACTAGAGGAATTCCTAGACGTAATCCAACCTCCTCTTGCAAGGAAATTATATACCCAACTGAGGCATGGCTGCTTGCCAATCAGGGCTTTACCTCGAAATGGGCTAAAACAGAAAATGGAACCTGCCCGGCATGTAATTATATGCGAGAAGATGTTCCACATGTTATGTTTATTTGTCCAGCGTATGCAACAATAAGAAAATGCTGGTTGATTCTATTATGTAGGAATTTGGGCTTCAGACATTGCATGCAGGCGTGTAGAGTTTTAATGTATGATACCTTGCCTCCCATAGTTTTTGCTGTATCCCGTTTTATACATGGTATGTGGCGCAGAAGGAAAGGCTATGTTTAATACCAATGTTAATATCTTTGATCAATTTTTTAAAAATCTTATGCTACTAGGTTCAAGATAACTTCTTAGTTTAATCTATTTTTATGACCAATATTACCTGCTTACTATTTATTGTTTTAATCAATTGTGCTTTGTATGTATTTTATCTGCACTTTTATGGTCTCCGACCGAAATAAAGTTATCACTGACTGACTGACTAATGGAAATTCAAGGATTATCTTCTCAAAACCTATATGTGCATCAACAGCACACTTTCCTCACATTTAATATTACACCATCATGGTGTAATACTATGTCGGAGTAAATCTGGTCACATGGGTCGCAAGTGAATTATCAATGGTGGGGATGCCTTGTGATGATGGTGAAGACCAAGGGTATGTTCATAAAGTGTTGCTTATCTCTGTATTGTAAAGATAAGCCATGTTTTCAGGGCTTTAGGCATGTAATGAGCACAGTAATCAAGATGATCAACATCTGTATAAGACTGTGTTTATCCTCTACCCAATAAGATACTCTGTATGATACAGGCACATATTCTAAGCTAGGCTGTAAACTATTACATGTCTCCTTTGTTTCAGTGACTTCAAGCGATAGCGGCACATGAAATGGATCCAGAAAAAGAAGGTAAGTGGCACATATGTCAGGAAGTATGTGGCATCCTTCTGTGATGCCAGTGAGCACCTTCCATGAACACCTTTCACGTTTAGTTAGCTGTAGTGACTAATCTGTAACTTTTTCCCGACATATGTGTAGTGTGCCACCACACAATTCAGATAAACCGTTTGTATTTCAGCAGTGAAGTTGTGAAACGGTGTTGGGAGTCCAAGGCACCAGGTCAAGTCCTCAAGCATCGTGTGTTTAGGAGGATAAAACAGCGACTGCCATTCAAAGCCTCGCTGACTAGGCAATGGTTATGAATCCAATCCTTAGTTTGTCCCGCAGCCCGTGAAGTCATTTTAATGAAGTGGATGCGACCTTCCAATCCGGGTTTAACCAGAAGGCAAGGTTTGCGCTCTAGTTTGTCTATGTACTTTGGGGCCATATGTATCAAGCCTTTTGCGAATCGCAAAAGGCCTTTTTGCATGTTTTGGTATGTATGAAATATTCGCAAAATAAGGAAGAGCAAAGATTTGCGATTCCTTATTTTGCCATAGCATTTAAGGAATCACAATTTTCCGATTCCTTAAATGCTATGTATGTAGCATTTTTGTGCTGCAAATTATGGTTAAGAATTCACAAATTACCACCAACTTGTAGTTGATGGTAACTTGCGAATTCTTCAAAAAATGCACAAATTGGCATTTTTGAAGGTGGCATGTGATGCACACACATGCCCATAGGACATGTATGTGCGCCATATGCACACTCATGTACATTTCAGGGGTGCAGCAGGGTGTCTTTGAGACACCCCTGCACCCTTGAAATAATTCTCAAATTGAGATTAGCAAATTGCGAATTCGCAATTTGAGAATTATTTTGCAATCAATCCTATGGGCCTCCTCGCCCATAGGAATGCATTGGAAATTATTCCTTAATTGCGAATTCGCAAAATGCGAATTCGCAAATAAGGAAGATTAAGGAATCGCTAAAAAAAAGCGATTTTCTTCATATATACCATTTTGCGATTCCTAAATAGCTACTCCTTAAAAATCGCTATTGAGGAATCGCAAAAGGGTTTGTTGATACATATGGCCCTTAGTTCTGCTTCTGCGGAGAGCCCTTTGCGCGCCCCATTGTAGTAGATAATGTATGACAAGGCCCCAGTTAAGATAAGTGTGATTCAGCCTAGAGTTTGCAGGAGAGTAACATTATTTTTGTTGATGAAAATTAGTTCCATTTCAAACTGAACTCCAATATTTCTGATTGAGTTTCATGAGCGGAGGACCATGTCAAGTGTTTAACCGTGGGGTACTGTTGCAAGTCACGCTATCTCCTGAGTGACCAGGACCAACATTTTTTCTTCTCAACTCCATGTGTGGTTGTGTTGTGGATATTTCCTGAGTGACCTCAGTGGGAACAGTCAACTTTAAACCCACATTCAAGTAGCCAGAAAGTTGTTCGTTCATCTAGTGGAAATCTTTCAGCCAGGGTACCATCTTTTCAAAGTATTTATAAGAGAAGCTGCTAGATTACCCCATCTCTTCCTCAATGTGGACAACGGAATCCCACGACCGTACGTTAACGGCCAGGTTTTCAAATCCTCAAGAATCTTTGCACTTTGTCTGCTGGAAAAAGTGCCAAGAAAAGAAATATGGACTTGTTTACATTTGTTTGTTTTTAAGCTGTTTTGTGAAGTGCGCATGCCTCCTGAGAGCACCTTCTTCTACCAAATCCTGGTGGTCTCCTCTGCACTTGAAACGTGTGGGTGGTGTAAGTGCCTATGTCCCATCATTTTGGTACCAAAAGCCACTTGAAAAAGAATCATCTTTTATTCATACCTGAATATCAAGTAGTTATTTTCTAGTTCTAACTTGCCTGCAACTTTAGTCAACATTTCTTATTTTGCCAAAGGAAATGTGTTTTTTTCTGTTCTTTTCTAGTTTCCAAACATCACCTGAATGTGTCTTTACCATCCAAAATGACCATCTGAAATTTCAGAATGATAATTTAGTGCTTTAAAAAAAATCCCAAAATGGCTGTCCGTGGGTGCACAGGGCCAGTGATCCACTGGTGGCCATCTTAGAATAGTTTTTCTCATGAAGAAAAAACATTTTCATATTGCTGCCCATGAATGCACATGTATCGTAATGTACCAGTTGTCATTTGGAGTTTTCTTTCTTTTGGTAAGGCCACTGGTTTTTATGCTTACTGTCCTCCTGGTTCACAAAGAACCATTTGCACATTCATGGTCAAACGATTCCTGACCGTTCGGACATTCACTTTTGCTTTTGTCAATAACTCCTTTAAATAGCGCATCAACTGACCTGGTGCTGCCAATATCCTAAATGGTTCCAATTTCAATGCCCAGGTTTGTGGCCTTTGGTGAGAAATTAACTATATCTGTGTGTGTGCAAACCTCTTCCTCACATTGCCTAAGGCATGGATTTTCCTCATCTCTAAGGCCAACAAGTAATCTCTTTGACCAACAAAACGTCAGAGCCAAACAAAAAAACTATTGAGTGCCCACCCACAGAAGAGGTTCAGAGAACTTTGCCCCAACATCCGCTACCACTCCCTGAGTACTACAAAACGACATCAACAATAAAGAACGTTTACACCTAATCAGATAGCACCAATCACAATCATAATTAGAGATATAATTCCAGAGAAACAACGTCATCATTTACACACACATTCAAAAAAGGGATCAAGCATCAAAAACATTTGTAGGAGGTGAAGAAAGAAAACTGTGATAGGAGTGAATTGTAGGCTAACTTTTTTGGGTAGTTATTATTCCTAGCAAGGCTGACTGTGTTTGTCAGCAGCTTTTACAAGAGTAGAGATTTTACTCACAGCATGCACAGATGAAGAAGTGGAAATTTACAATGATCTTGAAACATTTCTTGGGGTTACCACCACTGTGCATATGTGAGTTTTTGTAAGTGCAAATTGTGCTTATAAATTCCATTATCTTCTTTAATTCGAAACCTAATTCCACCAAAGTTGTCTTGATGCATTTGTTGCTTGTTTTCGCCAACTGGTTATATGCTTCAGCGTGGTTCTCAAAAGTCCTTCAGACAAGAAGGACTACGGCACATTAAATTCTTCCTCTGATATGATCGAATGCCCATACAATGACTAAAGTAACAGGTGCCTGAACTGGCCAGTCTCCTTTTAAAGATCTTTGACAAATCTCATTACCAGAGTCACACAACTTCCAGAGTAAAAAGATGACCAGAATCAACTCTAGCTTTATAAGTCGTTGGCAGTGTACCGCACTGACACAAAAACATCTCAAGAGACGCAGGGCTGTCAACAGTGCACTTCCAAAGTAAGGTGCTGGGTCAGGGATCGTTTGTTAAGTGTAATGTAGAATGTTATCCTAGTAAAAGCACTCCGGAATTAGGTTCATCCGTATTTTTGCTGTTTTATTTATATATAATTCAATGTAGAGGCATCAACCGAGAGTCTACCAACTAAATGAATGAGTGTTGCCTCAGTGCGGTATGCAGAGCATAGGTTAACTATGGCCCGCAGTTACAGGCCAGCTTGTATTAAAACTGTTTTAAAAGCCCAATAACAGCTAGTTGCAGTAATCAAGCCAGGGCGGGAGTGCCACATTGGCTATCCTTTTAGGTTGAGCTTTGAAGACCTGTTGTATTCTCTTCTGTTGGCTTTTGGAGCACCCACTAATTGCCATTGGTAGTTGTATGTGGCATTCAAAAATGCTGGCATGTAGTTGGTGTTTGTCAGTGTTGGTCCCTCCTTTATCTGTCTGTTCCCACCCCATGGCAATTTCACTAATGGTTTATTTTGTTCAGTCTGGCCATTTCAGCCTTAGTATTCTTTTGGGTGTCCATAGCTGGTGCTTAGCTGGCACCGAAAACAAATCAAGCAACAGTAACGAAAGCGGCCCTTGACGGTCCTTTTACATGAAGGCTCAACAGAGTACTATCAGGTGTCTCCGTGCTTGCTGCGGACAGTTCCTCCTGTTCAGCCATTCATTTGCAAAGCAGGCAATAAAAGACGGGTGAAACTATTGTATAATTTTGCTGATCATAAGAGCAATACAAATTATGGCCGCTAGAGAACAGTATGCCCTTAACCCCTTCGCTGCGGGGTGTTTTCCCCCCGCTGTGCAGGGGGGCGGGGGGCCGTACATTGCCGCTGTGCTTATGACGAGCTCGGCTCGTCATGAGGCACAGCGGAGCTGCACTCGTGATGAGTGGAGCTCGTCACAGCCACACCCGTTTTTGATCGTTCAGCACAGCGGAATAATTATCCCCGCGTGTGAACGTTTCAACGGCTGTAACGAGCTCAGCTCGTCATGAGTGCAGCTGAACCGTGCCTCATGATGAGCTGAGCTCATCATGAGCACCCAACAGGTTAAAGATTATTGTAGAATTTCCAGATTACACCTCTGCATCTTTCTCTTGGAACTGCATTCCTTCTTCTTTTCATAGCATTTGACTTTGATAGATCCAATCCTGAACCTTATTTTTAAGGGATTGTTAGAACTGGGGGTCTCTAGTTGGAAGAGGTAGGTACCACTGTCCAAATAGGGACCCTTGCTTCTAGTCAGGGTAAGTAGGAAACACTCTTCAGATAGCCCCTGCTCACCCCCTTGGTAGCTTGGCACGGGCAGTCAGGCTTAATGAAGGCAATGTGCAAAGTATTTATACCAACACTCACAATAACACAGTATAAACTCCACAAATTGACTTCTTCAACAGTTTAGAAAAAATAAAGGTATTTAATCTAAACTACACAAGACCAAAACAACAAAAATCCAACATACACAGTTCAAGAATATGGTTTCAAAAGAGTTCTTAAGGTTGCGTTAAAATAATCCACAGTTACGTCACGTTTTAGCCAACAGTACCTTTAGATGCGACAAAAGTTCCAAGTGAAAGCTGTAGCGTAGAAAAGCAAGCGATGTGTCACTCCTGAGACCCTGGGGAGGTGTTGCGACAACCCCGCTGGACGCAGCGGGCGTGTTGCGATGACTCTGGTGTGTATGGGGAGAGATGCAATACCTTGCGTGGATTCCAGTGCACAGGTTTTGGTGGAAGCGGCTCGCAAAAGGTAGGATGCGACGATCTTCGGGCAGCGACGATCTTCGGTTCGGCGACGATGCGCGGCTCAGCTTCGATCTTCTCCTCTCACGGCCCCTCGATGCAATGGCTCTGCGACGACTCTCACAGCGATGTGATGCGGTCCGCAAGCGCGGTGCGACGATCAAACCCAGTGACGACAGGCTCTGCGACGATACTCGCAGCGATGGTAATCTTCCCGCACCTGCCTGGTGCCTCCCGCAAGCGAAGGATGCGATGACTCTGGCAGCGGCAACAGGCCGTGCGACGAGCTCGGCCTTCGCGGCGGCTCGAATTTCCTCGCAATGATGGGGTTGTGCTCCGCAAGCGAGCAATGCATTAAAACTTGCAGAAAGTCTTTAAAATCTTGGTTTCCAGCTTCCCAACACAGGTACAACTTCCAGAGGCACCACAACTGGCCCAAACACTCTAGGAAGGACAGAACTCTCTCAGCAGAGTTCAGGGAAGCTGGGAGTGAAGTCCTTTTGTTCCTGGGACTTCTTAACAGGGAGCCAGCTCTTCTTCAGGCCCTTGGAGATTCCTTCAAGCAAGGGAACACAGCACAAAGCAATGTCCTTCCCCTCTCTTTTGCAGCAAAGCAACTACAGGTCAGTCCAGCAAAGCAACAGCAGGACAGTCTTCCTTCTTCAGTCTTCCAGCTTTCTCCTTGGCAGAGGTTCCTTCTTGGTTCCAGGATGATCTAATTTTCTGTAGTAGGGGTCCTGACTTATACCCCTAAATGTCCTTGTTCCCTTTGTGCAGGAGGGCTCTGAGCCCGGTCTGAACCAGTTCTGGGTATTCCTTGAGCACTTTGTTTTCCTGGCCTCTCCTTTCCTTTCAGAGAGAGGGGCAGGGTCGTCAGCCACCCAGCAGGAGATGGAGCCAGCATTGTGGAGGGAAAGCACAGCCCTGGAGCACTTTGTTGACCTGATTCCTTCTCTCCTTTCACAGTGCAGGGCAGAGACATCAGACCCGCCAAAGGGGGTGGAGCCAACACTGTGGGGGGTGGGCACAGTCATATTCAGGTCCCAGGTGCAACTCCTCCCTCCCATCCAGATGCAGATCTCTCTATTCACCACTGGGTGGACTCATTCTGTCTCCTGGAATCCCCTAGCCTTGTCACTCGCAAACCAGACAGTCAATTCACAAACAGCCAAAGCACACAGAAAGGTCAGACAAGAGAACAGCCATTTTCTAAAAAATGCTGTTCTCAAACACAGGATTTAAAAAACACCCTTCCTAAAAGATGTGGTATTAAATTCTGAGTTCCATGATACCAGACTTTTATGTCCTATCTTGCTCCTATGGAAAGATATACTGGTAGCCACTGTAGCCAGCATTCCCCATGATAGCCTATGGGCAAGATAGCCTTACAATAGTAAAAAACACAAATGGCTGTAATTCACTACCAGAACATGTCACCTGCACCAGTACATGCTCTACCTTTCACATACACTGCACCCTGCCCAAGGGGGTACCTTGGGCCTTCCATAGGGGCGACCAATGTGCACAGAAAGGGAAGGGTAAGGCCTGGTCAGTGGGGACACTGACCAGGAGGACATGGCAGTTCACAGACTGCACACAGGCACTGCGGTGGCAGGCCTGAGACACCCTTTTAGGCTACTCATGTAGGTGGCACAATCAGTGCTGCAGGCCCACTAGTAGCATTTGAATCACCAGCCCTGGCACACTTGGTGCACTTTGCTAGGGACTTCTTGGTAATACAAATATGCCAATCATGGATAACCAATCACAATAACAATTTACACAGAGAGCATATGCACTTTAGCACTGATCAGCAGTGGTAAAGTGCCCACCACCAAGGGTCAGGAAAAATGAGGAGGAAGAAGCAAACAGTTTGGGGATAACCCTGCAAAAATGGCCATTTCCAACAGTGAGCAACTGCACCCACGCACTATAATAGAGCTACACAGTTTAAAGGTTGCGAAGTGAAAGTTAGAAATACATTATGTCCTGTTTAAAATAAAATTTGGGCAAGATTAAACCGACACGAGGAAGCACTAAAAAGAAGATTGTTATGAAAAGTGCTGGTACTGAAAAAATAAAGCGGTTCAAGCGAAGTGAATAACCTCTAGGTGCTCTACATCTTCACGCCGCCTTGTTCCTCTGAAGTTTTATAGCACTGCACTTCCCCTGAGTACTGGGGTGCAAAGCATTTACAGTGATGAATAGCAGAGAGGTATATTGCCTGGACCTCTTGTATCAGCTGTTGTAGTCCCAGTTGGGTTTATTGTGTTCAAACGTTTCCCGGCAGCTCGTACACCCGTCATCATGGGTGGGGAGGGGCAGTGCACGGCATGTGGTCCTCCGCCAGCATCCCCAGAGGTGGTCTTTTGTCAGCCACAGTAATGGCACTTATAGAGAATCTGAGCCAACGTGACATGAACCATAGTGCAAGAAAGAAAACTAGTCCCCCAGCTGCTCTTTAAATCATAAAATCAGCAATAATCAGGGTTCAGTTGGCCCCTCAGATTCTTTTGTTTTTTTGTCCTCATTTGCCACAATGGTTTTGTTTCCATGATGAAGTCGAGTGGTATACGAGCGGGATGCTGTCTCAGCTGATAATTAGCTGGTAGGGCTCAACTTTAACCCTTGATACTTAACCTTCAGCTCCTCCTTCTCAAACAAACTCTATTTCACCAGACAAAAACCAATCAAGAAATGAGTGGATATTTCCACAATGATATCGGGCCCTGGGTTGGGTCTAAGTGGCTTAATCATTGGACACGGGGAAAAAAAAATACAAAAAAAAAAAACCCCGGACATTCAATGCGCCCAATTTAATAGATGCCAAAACGCCTTTTTGTTTGAATTACCAGACCTACCCAGGTCTAATCTGGAGACAGTAAAGATAGAGGTGTACCAATCTTTGATTGTAGGGAACAAAGAGTCTTTCCATCTTCTGCATATCTCCCTCCTGGCAAGCAAGATAGAGTAAAAAACTAGCTTCTTCTCTGAACTTTGGAGACCCTCCAAAATACCAAAGATAATCAGTGGGAGATCGAGGACTATGTTCAAGTTCAAAGATAAAGAAAGAGTTCTTTTAATGTCATCCCAAAAAGTTGACAAAACGGGGCACTCAAAAAACATGTGACAGTCCGAAGCAGCTACCACACCACATTTAGGGCATGTTACCGGGCTCCCCTGGGTAAATTTCGAAAGCTTTAATGAAGAGTAGTAGGCCCTGTGGATGGTAAAGATGTGATTTCTACGGAGCCACGATGGTTTCACTACGTCCCACAACATTCCACAGGATAGGCTCCAGAGCACTTGCAGATTACACCCCATTATGGTAGATGACCAAAGGTCTTCTGGTAATGAGAAAGTGCCATCCCTTTCTTCCATAATCAGGTTATACCATGATGAGATTTCCTTTTTAACTGGAGGTTCATCGACTAAGGATGATATTAATTGGCTGTGACCTCCTAGGGGGAATTTATTTCCACGCTTTGTCCGAGAAACATATGCGTGGGACCAACTAGCTATTTGCATATACTTAAATCTAGCAAAGTTGGAGCCAATGGTGTTTCTAAGACACTCCCACGAGAGCAGCTCCCCTTCTGTGAACAAATCACCCCAAACAGCCAACCCAGCTTCCTTAATCGGTATTGCTAGACTGTCTCTCAACCAAGCGGGACTCTCGGGAAGATCCCAAAGCGGAGTCCTGCTATTGTAGTACCCTACCTTAATGGTTTTAGTTATCTGTGCCCACATTTTGGCCATTCCTTTCCAGAATCTTCAACTTAATTTTTTTTTAAACTTGGGGTCCCCAAACTTGAACAAAAACACTGATTGGCTAACACCTTCTCCTGAAAGCAGGGTGGAATACAAAGAACCAGCCCCATTCCCAGATGGATTTTTAAGAACACTCTAACATGGGATAGTTTAAATCTGATATTAACTCCTTTATTTGGAGTAAGCGCCTCTCGAGGATCTCCTGGAAAAAGTTGAGGAGGCGCAGAGAAAAGGGTGGAATCGCGGCCCCTCAGATTCTTGTGCCCCAGTTGGGATTTGCCACTGTTCCAGGTACTGGTCCCTGTGCTATTCGAAGCTGATTATGAGATGGAAATCTTCTTATAATATTTAGGGTTCCTATGTCCTCAAACGTTGAATGCGTGGTAGGAGGCATTATGGTAACATTTCTTTGATAATCAAGAGGGATTTATTCAATATCCTCTCCAAACTTACAAGCAGGCTGAGGCTTGTTTCCTTCACTAAGGGGCACTTTGCTGCAGGCAGGCCACCTCCTGTAGCTAAGAAGTTTGCTGGTCTTTGTTACACTCACTCAGGTGGCCTGCTTCTCTCCCTCTTTGCTGAACAGATCTCCGTACCTACAGGAGCATGTAAGAACCATAATGCTGGAGACTGAACCTGCCCCACGCTTCTCAAGGACGACAGCAGCTACTCAGCACTTCATGTACTCCCCAGGGGTGTACGATTTTACTTTATATTAGCCACCAAACTACCCCATGGTGTAGAATTTTAGAGGGGGCAGCATCTGATTATTTTTTGACGGAGCGCTTACACAGTGATACATTTATAGCCACGGAAATCTACAATGCACTAATGTGTGATATGCTGAATCAATAAACACTTATAAGGTCCCAAATGCGAGATAGATTGCATTCCAAAGGCTTGTTTGAAGAAGTTTTAGGGAAGCTGTGGCTTTGTTTCCACATGTGGCTTTGGGTCAACATGCTCTAGGGACTAGTTTTGAATTTTGTAGTGTTGGGGTTTGTGAGTTAATCGAGGATGTCCGGACATTTAAGGGGTTTGGCTCATTTCTATGGCTGATGACGATTGGAAGAAGGGGACTGCTCATTGGTGGCGAGGCTCAGAGGCCGGGCATGTGTTGTGTTATATGGGACCTTTGCATCATACAGAGAATAGCAGGCTACGTTACTGGCCTTAGCTAGGGGCACACAGGGATGCGTTCACAGGCAGAAGTGAGGCACAGGAGTCTATTGGAGCTCTTTGGGTAGGACAGCTGCAAGGAAAAATACTTCTGACATCGAGTTTGACAAAGAGCCTAATGACAACTGCTCCAGAGCAGTGGCTGTAATGCTGACTCCATCTCCGGGTTACTAATACAGAGGGACTCAGGAAATGGAGAGGTGGGGAAGCTGCCACGCGTCACATGTTGATCTCTGAGGATCAACTAGGAAATGGGCAATTTACTAGTGAGTATGAAACTGCTATCCCGGTATTTCTAATTTCCTACTCGTTTTTTTTCTCCTCGAGACCTCAGCTGCTGCTGCTGCTGGGTGAAATACTCTGGGTCCGTGGTGTTCCAATGGTCAGGGATTAGGCCTAGAAGAAAGCAAACACAAATCAAAACCTTTCCGGATCCGCAACCAATGATCTCAAACCCCTAAAGAACAGAAGAAGCCCTTAAAAGAAGGCATGGCCGTCTAAGAGAATGTTCAACTTTCCTGATCAGTACTTCTTTCCTTTCTTCTTTACAGGGCCTCTCGGTGAAATTGAGAATTCTGTGTACAGAACTGCTATGAAGCTGCGCGCAACTCAGACGGTCTGCCAGCGTGAGTACTACAAATGCTATATTAGTAACAAGACTAAACAAGCATTTGCAACGCAATAGCACTCCCATTACTTAAAGTTTGAGCTATTAGTGTTGCAAGTAAAAATGCAACTGCAAACTTTCAGTAATGCGGGACCTATTGCATTGCAAAGGCTTGTTATATGCATGAATGGATGATGTAACTCTGTAATGCCGGTCTCTTTTAAATTAAAAGTGTTTCATCTGATGATGAGAACAAATAATGCGCCTCGTGGAACGTTTTTTTAACATAAAAATATAACGAACTTTATTTTGAGTTCCCAGAGTTCTGTAAATTACTGAATCAAACAGGAAGTTAGTCAGTAGTAAAAGTGCAGCAGAAGGAGGACTAAAACGGTGCGAATCCATAGCATCGTTTTAAACTTAGCAGCCATGTAATATTTAAAGGCCTATAATATGAAGTAACTGTAAATAATGTTCTTTCTAAAACAAGTGAAATGTAATGTTATGTGATGTGAGGATCATTTATATAGCGCACTACCACTCCAAGGAGCATCTTGGCGCTTTGACTCGTACTGCTGAAAGATGGTAACAGCTTAACCGTCCTCAAACAGCAGGCAGAAGTTAAACAAGTGTTTTACAGACTGAGCCCGCCAGGCTAAGTTTTAAGAGATTTCCTAAACTTCTGTTCAGAAGTGATTGCGCGGAGTTGCTGGGGCAGTTTATTCAATGCCTTTGCAACAATTACTGCCAGTGTTTTTCCTCCCTTAGTTGCCAATCTGAATTTAGGGACAATCATCGATTGGCTGTTGCGGATCGGAGTTCTCGTATGGGATTGTATGCCTGACGTTTTTATACAGGTACCATGGACCATGCTTGTGAAAGGCCCAAAAAGCAATGTAATGTTAGTTATCAAATAGGTCCTGCAATTTAGGCTTGTGGAATAAGGCATAGAAACATGCATCATGCCCATGCGATCTCCTTTGCATTAGCCTTCTTGTCCCCAATACTGGTCCTTCCCCGCAAAACATTTTTAGCCATCATTCCCTCCCCGCCCCCGCCCCCCTACGAATTTTTGCCTACTCACCTTTCTTTAATCACTTGGTGGAGAAAAAAAAGGGAAAACGCCGAAGAAAAACAGAGATGAGACGCCTTTTCGCAGAGTGCTTTAAGTGCAGTAACATGAGTTACTGGCGTTGCAGTTTTTCAGGATTGGCATTCCCAGACCGCTCAGCAATAATTAGTCACGCTGCGCAAAATAAACAGTCAACACAAGATTTTATTGGAGAAAGTTTGCTGCAGGTTTATTACATACAAGGAGAATGCCAACTTGGTGGGCTAACTTACGGGTGATCCAAGGGCAGGCAGAGTGACTGGCCTAAGCTGCCCTGCGCACCTGATAAGCCAAAGTGTACCGTGGCCAAGCCATTCAGTGCTACCATTTGTGTGGGGGTTATCCCCTTTACATATCATAGACCACCAGTCCATTCCTTTTACTCACGCCTTTTTCGGGGGACAAAGAGGGTGGCCAGTGGGTAGGGGCAGGTATAAATACCTGTCCCCAGCCCACCGCGCACCAGAGGCGCCAAACCCGAGGGGGCACGCCCAGAAGAAGGGTTTCCAACGACAAGATACTAGGGGGCTGCCCTCTTAAGGGAACCACTGCGTGCACAGCGGGCAGCCGCATAGTACCTAATATTGCACCTCTCGCTACACACCATAGTGGGTTACTGAACGAAATATTTCCCTTTCCAGGACTGTTGGTCAAGAAGTTAGCTGCCTTGAGAGAACTCTATGCCACACATAAGGGACCAGGCCAGTATTGACTTTTGTCGGAACACTTAGGTGTGGCGGCCACTGGCACCAGTAGCAGTAGGGACGCAATATCATCTCCTGGTGACACCGTGAAGATCTGGTACTGACAGCGCAGTGTGACGGCCAAGTACCTGGGCAGCTCCCACCACGCACCAACCTGTGTACGAGGGCCAAAACCCAAAGCGGACATTGGACCCTGCAGCGCTATGGCGCCTGCTGTCAAACTGGACTTGGGGTTTGTGAAAGTTAACATCAGATACAGTGTTAAATAATCGGACAATCAAAACCCTTTTTTATATTTATGTTTGATATATTTGTTAGATAAATAAAAGTGGTGAAAAGAAATGTGATAATATGCAGACTAAAGATGGTGCCAGAGGGAGCCCCGTGGTAAGAGGTACACCCACCGCCTGCACCTTACAGCAAAACAGGGAAAGAGGCGCTATATCGCAGCATGCTGTAAGTGAAGGAGGTGCAGTACATGAGTCCTCGGCATCGCACAGTTTTCCCCGACCCCTACCCCTGACGAAAGCCACACCGTACAATTATATATCAAAAAAACCATCTTGCACTTTATTTATGTAGAGGGGGGGCGAATTAGATAGCGAAAATATGTAAAAGCAAGAAACAAAGGTGATATTGACACAGAAGAAGGGAAACAAACGTAAAAGATTTCCTCCAAACAACGGGTAAACACTGCAAGCGTAAGAAAACCGTACTTGGCCGGTGCTCCTCAGCTTGTAACGGAAGTGACGTTTCGGCTGCAGGAACCAGTTGGGAGGCAGTAATGAAAAATGACAGTGGAATAAATCTATGGTAAGCAGCAGGCAGGAGCAAAGTCATGTTATTGACTCCAAAAGGTCTTGCAAACAGCACATGCGCCCTTCCTGCGCTCAACCTAAAAAGCCTCATTTAGCAGAATTTAGGGCTATTATCATTGTTGGGAATAGTAACTCGCACCATTGGTCATGTGAAGTTTGATATGATTAAAATGACTTTCTGTGCTTCGATGCTCACTATTAAGCGCCAAACCTCTGGGATGTTAGTGATCTGAATGAGAAATCTTCAATAAAATCTGACCTTCTTCACAACCTTCTTTACATTATGGTCCTGTCTTTAAACCTATCCTAGCTGTTTACACAATTATGCCACTGTACTGTCCGTACATTGTGTCACATGTTGTGTCCCATTCCCAGGGGCCGAGTTAGTGAGGATATCGGTGCTGCAGGATTAAATAATACATAGATATCCTTGCTACAATTACATTATTATTTGGTTTCAAAGTTGTGCAGTACGCAACAGTGGGAAAACTTCAGGTACAGTATTTTGATTTTTTTAAACTTAAACGTTTTTTAAAACCTAAGCAGTAAGGATACAGTGTCAATAATGGGGCGCAAGTACATAAATTGCTCCCTGTGCATGTGTAAAATCCAAAAGAAGGACACTTTTGGCAATGGTTTTCTGGGCATGTTTTTTTTTCTTCCAATAGGGCAAGAATCTCCTTTTTAAATGACAGATGCACATTCACTGAATCGATGCTGGTGAATCTGTGGCCACAAGCTGAGTACATTTTCCAGAAGAAAAAAAATATATATATATATTGTTTTAATTAATTAATGACACGTTAAACAAGCGGAGTTCATTTTCATGGAATGAAGCTTCTCTCCCTCTGCTGCCGTTTCATTTCCTAATGCAGAAAATGCACCAGTGACCTGGAGCTTTGTCAAGGAGCATGAATCTTTAGGCCTCCATGCTGGGCTTGTAAAGGGACCTGTTCTCATGCCCGGTTTAAAGTGTAATTTTACTAACAGAACAACATACATGCAAATACGGTATTTGTCAGTGTGCCCTGACCCAGGGCAGTGATGCTACACATTGCATCTTACGTCTCAGTGTACAAACTTGGATTTGACAAGGGCATTTTGTTTTTCTTCCTTGCTCAGTACAATGCCTGGTGTAGGTTATGAAAGGTAAGTTGTTGACACATTTAGGGCCTCATGTTAGTCGGAAAGGCTCTGAACAGCATTTATATTTTCCTAACCCGCATCGGAACCCATGTGTCCGACCAATTCGGAAAAATTTCTGACCGACCGATTACAATAGAAGGTAACCGTTCGGTCTTTTCGGCTCGGTTCCGACCGGTATTTCAGAGTAGGTCAGAGCCAAATCATAGAGGTCTGTGGACCGTTTGTCCGACCGATGTATTACGATGTCGTATTTGGACAGCCTTTCCGAATCGGTCTGTCCGATACAAAACGGCTGTCAAAAACTGTCTTTGGGTGCCCGTAGCAGGCCCTCCTTCAGCAGGAGGTCTCCGGTTGGGGACCATGCGGGTACCCATGAGACCCCTCATTCCAGCCTTGCACAGATGGCAGGTACCATGGGGTGCCTGCGACAGGGTGCACGGTATTCCGCAACCACCACTTTTTTTAAATAGAAGCCTGTGTTTTTGTTGGAACACAGGCTCCCATTGAAGTCAATGGGAGAATTTACGAATGGTGTACAGAACCATTGTAATCGGTAGGACTCGCTGAACGCGAGTCGGTCGGAACCGATTCCGACAAGGAGTCGGTCGGAATGCTTTCTGACTGACATCGTAATGAGGCCTTAATGTATACTAAGCATCTTTAAATGATTAGTAAAGGAAGCTAGATAGGGGAGTCTGTAACATGATTCTGGTTGGGGGAGGAAAAAAATATAAATTCCTCACCAATGTGTGAGTCATGCATGCAGAAACGTTAAGTGAATTGAAAGGACCAGCACACCCCTGACATGCTGAAATGGGACTGTTTACACTAGTGCTTAATTTTTAAAATATTAAGTGCTAGAGCTCTGACCAGGAGGCCACTGCAGCTTGCATCACCCATCGCCCTTGTCCTTGCTGCCAAAACAACTACTAACCATCTCTCTTGCATGTAAATGCGACAGTTCAGATTATTCCAGGCCCCCAATGCTAAAGGAATGAATGGCTGGGGAGGCAGGTATTAGCAATTTTAATGTATATTATATTCCTAAACAACTGTTGTTCTGCTCATTTCTAAATTAGATGAGCAGCGCCACCATGTGGTAGACTGTTCAAAGTATGATGTTGACAGTTAGATGCAGAGCACCGGAAACCAATTAAGTGCCGGTGCGCAGCACCGGAAGGCACAAGTGCAAATTTAGCACTGCTTAACACCTAGAAATGTGTACCACAACACTGATGCATCTCTTGAGCTATTTTTTTAAACCAAAAACGGTAAAACTTATCTATTTTTTTGCAAAATTACCTTAGTGATGCAAAGTGGCACATAGATTTGATTTGGGATTTGCTTTCCAGTGCAAAACTTGTGCGATGGAAAGCAGCCTAAAGTAACCTGCAGCCTAAAGTAATCTTCATTGATTTATATCAAAGGGATGTCACATGGTGGCACATGGGTGTTCCTGTGCAACCACTCATGGTTTTTGATGCAAAACACTTTCTAGCATTTGTAGGCAAGGCCTTGCACCAAAAAGTATTCCTCCATGTGGCAGGTGCAATGTATAAGCAAAGTTTTTTTTTGGTCCAAATTTTGTCAACTTTTCATGTGTGCTGCACTCTACAGTACACATACAGTAGTACCCTCTCACTACAAAACCTATGCTAGACTCATGCACAGACCTTTACCGCATAGTACAAAGGTGTTTGTGCATGGTGCAAAGCAGCTATAAAGTGCACCAGTGCAAGGTAAGAGAGCAGCAGCACCATATCTTAGCAAATATGGCTTTGCATTGTTCTCTCTCTTTCACGCAATGGGCTGTGTTGTGTTAAAAATAGTACATTTGCCCCCAGATTTCCTTGTTACTGGCTTGTTCAGATTTACAAAGCACGGAAACCAGGAACTGACAGTCACTCTGGCCAATCACATAGGATGTTTCTTCAGACACTCTGAGAAACACAAGACTTTCAGGGGTCAAAGTGAGCCATGTACAGCTCCAGCCAGGTTACATGACTTCACCAGACATGACACGTGTCATTCATCACTCATAGATCCCCCTTGCAGTCAGTCTGTATAGGGTCAGTATGCAGGAGCCCTCTTGCGAGATTCAGCTGTTCTATTCAGAAATCTCTGGGTGTTATAGATCCATGCCCTTTGGCAAATTGACCAGATCGTTGTTGAGAGAAACAATTCGGAAGACAGTTTACTTTGGACACCAATTATACTTTACAAAAGTTCAGGCGTGAAATACAGCCTTACATATCCATTTATTAATTCCTAAGTTAGTGCACATTGCTTACACTGGGCTAACAACAATCATTTGTTTGTTCCTACTAATAGATCCTATTTTGAGTTTTAAGAAAGTCAGCAGAAGATCAGACGATGATCTGCTATGGTATGGCATGTATGTAACGTGAACTTAGCTGGGGGGTTGGGGGGGGGGGGTGGCACCAGAGCACAGTTCATATCATTGGAAGTAAGCAGTGATTCATTATTACATACAAACTCTAATGTGAAAGAGGTCTCATGTTGTTAGGCTTTATGCTGGTGATGAAGGATGTTCCTGACCAGAGGATGCTTTCTTTATTCTACAGTGCACTTGGTTGGGGTCCCACTCATTCAACTTGTCCTACAGAGTCACAGATCCCATGTGGAGAGGCAAGACTTCCTAGACATCCCACAGCTCACAGAGATGTTGATGGAGCTGTTCCACTGTGCAAAGTGGGAGAAGCCTGGACAGCTGGATGCCAGAGCCCCAGAACTCACCCTGAGCCTCCTGTTGGCCATGTATGACAAGTAAGATTGAAAACTACCTTGGCTTTGAGCCTTTATTTATTGATGCTGTGTTTGAAATATACCAATGGTTAGCCACAGACATTGCATGGAAATACATTTCTATCGCAAGGAGGATACATTTTCATAAGTGAAAAGGTTTATTTTGTTAAATTTTCTCTTTAGAAAACGCACACAACAGCTATGCAACACAGGCATTGAAGTCTCACACGGCATCAAGGAGACAAAGGCCACCTTGTGCATGAATTAATTTGCCAGTTGTGGCATTCCTCTGTTTGATGTTATACAATTGAAGATCTGTCTGAGTGCCAGCAAAAACAAGTACATTTGAGGCTCCTGATGCTTTTGCCAAACACAGTTCCTAATTTTGTGAGGGAAACAGGATGCACAAAAACAAGAAGCGGCAAAGTCAACAGGTCTCAGTTTAATCTGTAAAAGTGCAGCGGAAGCAGATTATCGAAGCCAGCCAAAGAAATACAAGATGTACTGTATTGATGGCTCCTTCCTCGATACAGTGCTGTTTTCGTTTATATGTCAAAAATTGCACGGAGGGCAAAAAGAACTTTTGTTATAGTCCTTCTTTAGTTTTTTTTTAAGTTTGATTTATTGAAAGATAACAAAAGAAACACATATCAATAAAAGTGACAAAATCCATCCTATTGAATAATAAAATGATTAATTAAAATAAGAAGACAATATAGGAATTAACTTTATATGTATATATAAATACGAGAAAAATATATTGGGAGAAACTAAAAAGGGGAGGAGGAAAGGGAGGAAGGAGGGAAAAAGGGAGAGGAGGAAACATAAAGTTGTCAATATAAAACAGTCAGAAATATCATATAAATACACAGAGAATATAACATTGTAAGCTTATTATTGAATGAAAAAGTGAAAAGAAAACTGTAATGAACTTTCATTAATTAAGAGGAATCAGGTAAACAGATAAGCATAAAAAAGGCAAAACGAGCAAAATTAAGGTGGTTCCCGAACTTCATCAGGTATATTTTTAAGGGCAGCAGAAGAGGAGGCAGAATGAGATGAATAAGTTGTTAAGGGGAGCCATAAAAGATCTCTTTCAATTGCCAGAGATGGGGGGAGCCATAATTAGTATCAAGTCTGTGGTGGAAACAAACAGTGTTCCACCATGCTCGAAAAGTGACTTTATCAGCTTGTTTCCAGTTAGAAGTTATTAAGTGGAAGGCAATAGCTATTAATAAATCCAAAAGTTTAAAACTTAGTGGTGTTAAGGCCATTGGGGAGATAGAGTGCCTACAAATATTTTAGTAAAGGAAATTCGGATTTGGTCCTTAAAAATTTTCAAGATTTGGGACCAGACTAATTGCCAAAACTGATGGATTGAGGGACACTCAAATAACATATGTTTTAAATCTTCAGTGGGACAGGGACATGACCAGCAAACAGAGGATGAGTCAGAGGAAAAAGAAGCTAAGGACATAGGGGAGAATAATAGTCTGTGGTAAATGAAAAAAGGCTTTGCATGGTATTTGCAGCTCAAGAGGTTTTATGGAGCTTAGACCAAATTTAACCCAAGTAGCAATTGGCCATTCTTGAGAAAGTCCTTTTCCTAATTGATGCGCTATTTCCCTTAGAAGTAACGTCTCCTCAATGCACTCGGGTTTAAGTTTCAAAAAATGTTCAATAAAGGTCCATATCTTTATCTTTGATCTTTTGGGTAATATCTTTATTTCATATCACTTTTTCATTCTTCATATTATTGTCGTCATAATATGTATTCATCATTTATGCCCAATGCATTTTGGGTTTATGCCCTTCATCAGGGGACTTAGTATCTGAAGACAAAACAAGTAAAGCAATATTTTAATACATCTAATGTTTCAAAGATTATTCTTATAATGCGAGTCTCTTAGATACATGTAGTTGAAATAACATGCTATTTAAGTGCATCTATATACTACACACAGGACTGAACCGGGGTAGTGAATGAACAAAACACATGATAAAACCTCTGGCGGCTACTTTAAATGAATCCCTTACCATCACAAAAGGGGATTCTGAAGTGTTATTGATGGTGAAGAATTCTACCAAAATTAGGGTCGAGTAATAGGGAATTGTTAAAACGCCATCTACCAGGGTGAGGGGGAAAGGGGATCAAGTCAATATCAACA
The DNA here is from genome assembly GCF_964263255.1 of Lissotriton vulgaris. Lineage (NCBI taxonomy): Eukaryota > Metazoa > Chordata > Amphibia > Caudata > Salamandridae > Lissotriton > Lissotriton vulgaris. The sequence continues at coordinate 421,216,920 of NC_141687.1, forward strand.
AGAACAGGGGCATAGTCAGATATTAGAATTCAACCAATTTCTGAGTGAATGGCATGTTGTGACAGGGATTTACTTAAGAAAAGATAATTAATACGGGATTGTGAGAGGTGAGCAGCAGAATAGAAACTGGACTCCCTAAGGTCAGGATGGCATAATCTCCAAATATCAACTAATGCTTTACGTCGAATTGTTGAAATAAATTGAGCGTGCATTTTAGAAGGTGTAAACTTGGCAGTAGAGTGTCAGTCAAGAATGGGGTCTAAAATTTGATTGCAGTCTCCACCAAGTATAATGAAATCGTCGTCAAATGTAAGTAATTTGTCTGATAAGTTAGACCAAAAAATCTTGTCAATCGAAGTAAGACCATATACATTGAAAATAACAATAGGAATCTTATCAATAAGCAACTTAACAATAACCCAACGGCTCTCAGCATCAACTTATTGATGAACTACAGAAACATTCAATTGTGACATCGAATCAAAACACAATTTTTCTTACCTAGGGCAGGGGAATTAAACACATGGCCCACCCAGCATCTTTTTAACTTGGAAGCTTAATTATCAGAAATGTGAGATTCTTGAAGTAATGCAATGTCAGTTTTCAACTTTGCTAGGTGAAATAACACCTGTTGCCTTTTAATAGGATTGTTAAAAAAAATAGAGATAACAGACCAATTTCCATACCTTGGGATTTGTTTTCATAGGAAATCCACTTGGAAAAATGCTATTATAGCTAGAAAACTATCCTTTTCCAAAGCGATTGGAGCACTGCAGAATTTCACTATTAAAATTGGGGGTAGACCTGTCAAGGAGCTGACTGTTATCTATAAGGCTAAATGTGTGACCACGGCCATTTATGGCTCAGGGGTATGGGGGATCGACTCTGCACTCTGCATTCAACAAACTGAGAATCGTTTCCTCCGGTACCTCCTAGGGGTCCCAAAATCAACCCCTACCTACTTCATACATATAGAACTTGGTCTACCATATATCTCAGACATTATAATGACGGAACCCATTCTGCTATGGCACACGCTCTGGTTAACCCCTGAGACAACCTTTAATCGCAACACCATAACTGACTGTCTACAATTAGACGGTGTAAAGCTAATTAAATGGCTGTCTGTGGTAGAAAAAATGATGAATGACATTGGTCACCCGGAGTTTTTTAAAAACCTGCTTAGCATGGAATCAATCTCAAGGAAAGGGTTACGCAAAATGGTCATGGACCATCTAGAGAATAAAAGATGGAACATGGAGAAAATAAAAAAGTCTGTCCTAGCCTATCAACAGATTACTCCTGAACGGGGCCCCCGATTATATCTTATTAGTGATATTAATTGCTATGCTAGAATACTTTTAACTAGATTTAAAATGGGTACCTTTTTCCGATGAATCACATTCCCATCTTGTAACGATTGGTCGAGACAAATGTTGCCTTGTCCCTGTGACGATGTAGCCCCCCAATCAAATTTGCACTGCACTTTATTCTGTAAATGTTATCAAGTTCCCAGAAAAATTTTGCTTAGACCAATTCTTAAGGAGTGGGGTCTCTGTTCTTGTAGAGACGCATTTTTTAGACTACAAAGGATGGAAACCCCGGAAGTGATCTATACTCTAATCAAATTCTTGAAATTATTGGTAAAATTCAGAAACCCGATGTAACAAATAAACTGATTGTACATATTTTATAAACTGTTTTAATGCACAGGGTTCTGAGAACCGGATAATTTTTTAATATTACTCTATTTTTTTATCTATGAATGTGACCAATACTTTCCCTATTTTTATCCTAATTGAAATGGCACTGGCTCCTTGTGACTTACTTCTGTATGTGAATAGTGTTTTGTATGTATTTTAATAATTGTATGCTTTTATGATATGAAAAATGTATATCGAAATAAAGCTTATTTTGAATTTGAATTTGAATTTGACATCGAATCAAAACACAATTTTTCTTACCTAGGGCAGGGGAATTAAACACATGGCCCACCCAGCATCTTTTTAACTTGGAAGCTTAATTATCAGAAATGTGAGATTCTTGAAGTAATGCGATGTCAGTTTTCAACTTTGCTAGGTGAAATAACACCTGTTGCCTTTTAATAGGATTGTTCAATCCTTTAATATTCCAGGTAATAACCCGAAATGTAACTTACTAAGAAGAGTATGAATAAACATTATGCTTACAAGAAAGCAGTTAGATTGACTTTATAAGCGTAGAGGAAAATAAATGGAAGGGAAAAAAGTATTTACAAGATGAAAGAGAGTTTAGAAATATGTAAAGTATTAAGAAATGTATAGGATACTAAGTTTGAAAAAAAGAGCAGAGAAAGTGGAAGACATAGGTAAAAAAGATAAAGGGGAAAAGTAGAAGGGAAATCGGAACAGGTGAGAAGGGAGATACAAAAAAGAAACAGAAAAAAGAAGAGAATAGAGAACAAAGGGACAGTACATGTCTTACAAAGACGACTGAACATCATACCTACAAAACAGCACGACTTGGGGGAACTACACCAGGAGAAGACAACAACAGCTGTGAAGATCCATTGAATCTAGAAAGGACCACAATCAAAGATGTCAACGTTACAGGAGGATCAGGAGGGAACAAAATTGTTGAAGCAAAAACTCCTGTGAGTGAGATAAAAGAATTAATGAAAAGAAATATTCATAAGGTAAAAAATATAGGAAAATTATGAAGAGATAAAAGCGAAGAAAGAGAAATAACAGTATTACAATTATAGAGGTGTTACAAGTACATAAACAGAGCTAACAATCACTTAAACAATTTGAGAACAAGTTAAAAGAGAACAGTGTAACATGAAACATATATAATATTCAAGCAGGTCTTGAAGTGTCCATAGTATCAGCCCCATTAAGAGTAAGAAACTTCTGCTGTGCTGTGGGGTCATCAAAAGTTGTGGTTCCTTCTTTACACGTAACCTTGAAGATACATGGATGAAGGCGGACATATTTCGCATTGAGTGAATGCACTTGAGGACGAAGATCAAGACATTTTTTCTGTCGATCTGCTGTGATTTTAGCTACATCTTGAGAAAAGAAGAGACTATGACCTTCCCAAAAACCTGTTTCTTGGACTTGACCGCAGAAAGAACTTGAAGGAGATTGGTTTAGTTCAGAAAAAGCATGATCACACCACTAGGTTTTGCTGAGATTTTCGGAATAAGTCTGTGAGCTCTTTGAATATTGAGTGAATTGGTAGAATGTAAGTCCAAGAATTTGGGCAAGAAGGACTGAAAAAAGGGGGTGGGGTTGGAACCTTCAATGTTTTCAGGAAGTCCGTAAAGTTGGAGGTTGTTTCTACTATTCCTATTTTCCAAATCTTCTGCTTGTTTTTTAAGAAGAGACACTTCTTTGCAGTCCTGCATAGACACTTAAGAGAAAATCAAGACAAATAATGCAGCCTAACACTTACCAGGCTGCAATGGCCACCACTTAATCTAAACAGTGAAAAGGATAGCCAACAATGTCAAATTTTTTACACATTTTACCAAGTTTTCCTCATAGACAAAAACTCCCCCTCATCAAAATCCTTGAAATGATAGAGAGGAAGGGTTGTACAGACAAGCCCCCATAGGCTGCCATTATGTGTCCGGAAAAGGGATACCGTGCCTTTAAGAAACTTTCCAGAGACCCTCGGTATCCCAGCATGCACAGCCAAGCCCTTTTACTTTCAGTTCTTTTTTCCGGCTCCTGCTAGCAGGACCCTGGAGCATTAGATTTCAATTTTTTGAGTTTTTTTTATTCACTTTTAGTGATTATTTCTGGATTTTTACAGCTTCACTTGACGTCTTTGGCCTTTATGTACATTCTGCTGTGTTTTTTTTTGGCAGAATTTTCTGCAGTCTCCTTGTCTTTTATGCTAGTTCTAGCTCACATGTGACTGTGACTGCAGTTCAAATAAAGACCAACGCTGAAGCTCACAGAGTTGGTATTCTGTCTTTGCCTGTGTTTTGACACTTGTTTTCTCTGTCTATTCTTTTCCAGGAGGCTTCGGCTCCCAGGTTTGGAGCAGGGAAGTTTGAAGGCATTTTCTTCGGCCTCTGGGTAAGGAGAGGGTAGGTCCTCTACCGAGTCCTATGCTGTGACCTCTTGGGAACGCATCTGAAAAATGACGCGATTCCCGTCAGCGTCGAGGACTATGACGTCGAGAGCAGGATACTCTACGTCAACCCATAACTCCGGTCGACGCAACGTTATAGGTCGACGTCTAGGAGTGGGCCTGGAGGACCCCGAAGTTCTGGTGGTGATTGACGTCGACGTGAGGATCAACGTCGAGGTATGCTCGCCGTCATGGTATGCTCGACGTCAAAGTGCAGTGATGCTCGACGTCGAGGAGCAGTAATGCTCGACGTGGAGGGGGCAGTAATGCTTGACATCGAGGGCTCAACGTCGAGGAGCTGTAATGCTCGACATCGAGGAGCTGTAATGCTCGACATTGAGGAGTTGTAAGGCTTGGCGGTGATGCTCGGCTTCGAAGAGCAGTGATGCTCGGCACCTCAGTACAGTGCTGCTCGACGTCGAAGGGAAGTCGACGTCGAAGTGAAAGAGTGTTTGACGCTGTCGGGACGTTTCGACGTCGTGGTGGTCAATGTCGTAGAGACGGTCAATATCTTAGGGATTGTGATGTCGACATCATGGGTTACCGCCGCGGGGTCATTACCGCCGGCGCTTGACGCCGGTGTCCTGTTCCAGGCTTCGCTCCTCTGTGAGCCTTTCCTCGTCGGCGAGGATCTGGTGTTCCCGGCAACTTCGACTCTAGACGCCGAGCAGTGGATCAGCGTCAAGGAACTCTTCTCATGGGGAGTCTGAGGCTACTTACCAATCGTAAGCGAGGGACGTTGGTCCCTTTGCTTAGTTTTGAGTATTCGCATACCTACTCACTGTCTAGGTCGCCTCCTGCTCTGCCCCCACTGGTGATACCACCGGGGATGCCTAGAAATTCTCTCCGGCCCCTCTACCACCCACCGCTTCAGGGACTTTTTGCCCCTCAGTCTGCGACCCCCGTGGAACCTTGATGACCTAGAACGAGATCTGGAGGGATGCATCTTCAATGAGTGCGGGGAGGTGCTCTCCTACTCTTATATATTTCCCTCCTGGCGCGTTGTTCACTGGTTGGCGGTACTTCACTTTCGTCCACTGCCACCTGCCAGGAGGTTCTGGCTTCGAACCTACTCCTGACTTTGTCGCAGGGGTGGCGGCATGCAAACAGCATGTTGGGGCCTGCTCTTGCTGGGCCGTTGTGATAGATCCCTGTATGTGTGGGTTTCTTCACCAATTTGCGGATCTCCTGCCGAGAGACAGCAGAGACGCCTTACAAGAGATGGTCTAAAGGGCCTGATGGTTTCAGATCTACTCGTCAGCGCTGGAGCGGATATTTCTCTCCTGGCGACCCCCAGGTATTGCCATGGGTTTCGCTCTACAGGCACATACTTGTATCGTCTGCCATCTCTGCAGCCTGCGGCACAGCAGTGTGCTTCTAATCTCCCGTTCTTTGGGGCAAGTCCGGATGGCCGAGTGGTCTAAGGTGATGCGTTCTGGTCGCAGTCTCCTCGGGAGTCGTTGGTTCAAATCCCACTTCTGGACAACCCTTCGGATTCCATGCGGGTAGTGAGTAGTCCGCATGTGGTCTGAATTGAAGACAGTTGAAGGCTGTAGGTTTGGGAAAGCATGGAGAATGGCTTAAGGCCTTCCACCCTTTCTAGCGGCGTTTTTCCTTTCAGAATTTGTCTGTGGTCCCGGGCCGCCGATGGAATGATTCACAGGTATATTGTGCGCAGTGAGAGCTTGATGCTAACTCGGCGAACTAAGGCCCGGCCGGGTCTAAGCCCTGAGGGTTTACTTCCCCTCGTCCGTTACTCGCTCCGGTGGGGGGAACCATACACACTTACCGGGCAGAGTCAAGAACAAGTGGGTGCAGAATGTTGTTTGCGAGGGATACGTTTCGTTTTGTCAGCCCTCCTCCAGCAATTTCACCGGTTCGCTCACAGTTCCAGCTGCATGACCTCCAAGCAGAGGCTGTTACCCTGTTAAGGAAAAGGGCGATAGAAGACGCCCATCTGTCTCAAAGAGGAAAGGATCTTTCTTCATGGTTCTTTCCGGTGCGAAAGAAGGAAAAGAACGAGTTCAGGCCCATTCTGGGTTTGTGACAAGCGAACAAATGGATTTGCCGGGAGAAATTTTGCACGCTGTCTTTGCGCCAGATTTATCCTAAGCTGCACAGAGGAGACTGGCTTTGCGCTATAGATCTGCAGGATGCGTACTTCCATGTGCCCATTGCACCGACACACAGGAAGTTCCTGCATTTTCTAGTCAGCGCCAATCACTAGCAGTAGACTGTACTACCGTTTGGACTGGAGTCTGCACCCAGGACTTTTTCACAATGCACAGTGGTGGCTGCGCACCTGAGATAGTACAAGGTATTTCTCTACGACTGGTTGATCAACGCCTCCACCTTCCAGGAAGCGCAATTGCGCTTCAACAGAACAGTCGTTCTGCTGAACTAGCTGACGTTGCACATACACATGTCCAAATCTGTTCCAACTCCTGTCCAGTGCCTACAGTACTTGGGGGCCTCCATCGATGCTCTTTCAAAAGGTGTGCCTCCTTCGGAGGAGCGGCTCTTATCGATCCATCGGAAGGCTCAGCCTATCATGGCTGTTCCTTCTACAACAGTGAGGACGGTGTCTTCTCTACTGGGGTCGATGGCCTCTGGCATCTTCCTAACGCCACACGCATGCCTCCACAGGAGGCCACTGCAGGAATGTCTGGAGTATCAGTGAGACGGGAAGCGGGGGAGCTGGGACGGTAGGATCCCCTGTCCCTTCACGCTCCACAGTCCTTGAGATGGTGGTGCTCCGCAGAGAATCTCCTCCAGGGGATTCCATTCCACAAGGACATTCCCATTCAGAATATCGTCACGGATGCGTCTCTCCACGGCTGGGGAGCGCACTCAGATCATCTACAGATCCAGGGAATGTGGTCCCCGGCGGAATACACGTATCACATCTATTTCCTGGACCTTAGCGCTGTCCACTTGGCACTGCAGGCCTTTCATCTGTCCTTTCAGACCACCTCCTTGATTGTACAGACAGACAATACGACCACAAGGTATTACCTGAACAAGCAGGGGGGCTCGAGATCGCGCATAAGGCCACAGGCGATCTGGCACTGGCTGCTAGCCAGAGGACTGACGATAACTGCAACCCATCTGCCAGGTGGGCCGAATGCTCAGGTGGACTCACTCAGCAGGCTGGTACGAGTAAACCACGAGTGGGTCCTACACGAATAGGTTCTAGGAAACATCGTCGTTAGGAGGGGCACTCCAGATGTAGATCTGTTCGCCACCGCCTACAACAGAACATGCTGAGGCTTCGCCTCCAGGTCTTACCAACAGGGGAATATGGGGAGCGCGTTATGGATCAGCTGGTTGAACAGCTTTCTGTACGCCTTTCCACCCATTTCCCTGGTTTCGGTGGTAATCATCAAGCTGTCTCAGTCCAGAGCATGGATGATCCTCATTGCTCCGGAGTGGCCCCGGCAGTGGTGATTCACGGGCCTGCTTCACAGGGATTTCTTGCCTGTCCGGCTGTCACTGTGGGCCGTTTCTCTCTGCATTGGATTTCTTCTCTCCTCGTCCGCGGGTCCCGCTTCGTGAGGCGGGGAGAGGCGCCCTGTGACCGGAGGGGCTTTGCTGCCGGGCGCTTGTGCTGACTGAGGGAAGTGCAGGGCTGCGAGCGGACCCGCAGGGACTCAAACTTCCAGGAGTCCCTGCGTGAGGTCAACCCACAACACCTGGGTCCCTCTCCCTGCCTGCCCCACCCCCCGCCCAAGCACTAAAACCTGCCTTGATTCTGCACGTCGGGGGATTTCTTGCCTGTCCGGCTGTCACTGTGGGCCGTTTCTCTCTGCATTGGATTTCTTCTCTCCTCGTCAGCTTCTCGCCGGACCCGCTCCGCGGGTCCCGCTTCGTGAGGCGGGGAGAGGCGCCCTGTGACCGGAGGGGCTTTGCTGCCGGGCGCTTGTGCTGACTGAGGGAAGTGCAGGGCTGCGAGCGGACCCGCAGGGACTCAAACTTCCAGGAGTCCCTGCGTGAGGTCAACCCACAACACCTGGGTCGCTCTCCCTGCCTGCCCCGCCCCCCGCCCAAGCACTAAAACCTGCCTTGATTCTGCACGTCGGGGGATTTCTTGCCTGTCCGGCTGTCACTGTGGGCCGTTTCTCTCTGCATTGGATTTCTTCTCTCCTCGTCAGCTTCTCGACGGACCCGCTCCGCGGGTCCCGCTTCGTGAGGCGGGGAGAGGCGCCCTGTGACCGGAGTGGCTTTGCTGCCGGGCGCTTGTGCTGACTGAGGGAAGTGCAGGGCTGCGAGCGGACCCGCAGGGACTCAAATTTCCAGGAGTCCCTGCGTGAGGCCAACCCACAACACCTGGGTCGCTCTCCCTGCCTGCCCCGCCCCCCGCCCAAGCACTAAAACCTGCCTTGATTCTGCACGTCGGGGGATTTCTTGCCTGTCCGGCTGTCACTGTGGGCCGTTTCTCTCTGCATTGGATTTCTTCTCTCCTCGTCAGCTTCTCGCCGGACCCGCTCCGCGGGTCCCGCTTCGTGAGGCGGGGAGAGGCGCCCTGTGCCCGAGGGGGCTTTGCTGCCGGGCGCTTGTGCTGACTGAGGGAAGTGCAGGGCTGCGAGCGGACCCGTAGGGACTCAAACTTCCAGGAGTCCCTGCGTGAGGTCAACCCACAACACCTGGGTCGCTCTCCCTGGCTGCCCCGCCCCTCGCCCCACCTCTCCCTTCATTACTGTGCTTTGGTACCGCTGCGCGGGAGGGCGCCGGGAGAAGCCCGGGACAAGGGCGGGACCGTCTAAGGCCGTATAAGGACGGGCCGGGCCACCCCTCTTTCAGGTTGGAACTCAAGACTTGCTCATGATTATTAAGACATTTTTTGACATTCGTGTAACCTGGTACCATATTTAATTCTATTTTAAGTGGACATTCCTTAGATTATTGTGACCTGCATTGTATATATTTATTGTACATGATGTCCCTGAGATCTGGGAAGAGTAGACAAGTAACGGTGAAATCAAGCAGTGGTAAAGCTACAGGTACCCTAGACGATTTTATTATTAGGGCCACGGGGATTTTAGATAAAGAAATTGCATTAACAGAAAAACGCCTATCCTTAGACTTACTTACTGGGAGACGTTCCTCCTTGGGAAGGATTGCTTCATCAACCACCCCTGAAATTAGTATTACTGGTGACCTAGAATTCCCCGTTATTTCAGCAGTAATATTGGATACCCCGCCAACATTGATGGAGAATATAGCGGATTGTGTAACAGAAGATAATGCAAGTAGGAACGTTAAAAATCAGATCCCAAATACAGCCATCCCACAGTGTAGTCCTTCACCATCTCATGCTCAAGAACTTGATCCTATAGTCAACAAACAATGTAAACGTAAGAGAGGTGGGGGACACCTTAATGGAAATAGAACTAAAACGGCTAAGACTTCTGCCGTTAGAGGCGCTGCCAAATTTGCAAAACAAGGGGGGCCCATGTCGAAGGAATTTGGCTATTGGATACATTGCTGTGAAAATAATAATAAGGATCTCATGGCCAGTCTAGAGAAGCTGGTAAAAAGTCTGTTGACTCCCCTGGTGGAAAGAACCCAAATCATTAACTCAAAACTAGATCAATTAGAATTCTTAACATCTAAAAATACCCTTTTACTGGAGAGTCTTGTAGACAATAGCAAACAACTTGCTGCTACTGGGGGTAATATTATTACAGCAAAAAAGGGGGCCCAGAAAAGTCAGCTACAAGCTCAGCAAGCGAAAACTGCAGTATCTGCAGATTCAAACGGTATTACCCCTCGTATAGTGCCAGCTACTTTGTCTAAAACTACGCTGCCGACTACTGTGGGATCTCAGCAAAAGAACTCTTTGGCGGTAGCATCACCAGTGAACACAGTTGCCCCTGCCCTGTTAAATGCTACTGAGGGGAGAGAAACCCCAGTTAGCAAACCCTTAGCCCCCAGTAAAACACCCCTGCCTGGTAAACATATCTATGTAAATATACCCCCTGATGCTGCCCCCTACATGGCAATTTTGACAGGTGTTCCATTAATTGCAGCGAACAAATATGAGAAAATGGAGGACCTTTTAAATAAAACAAAATTCTGGCTAAATAATAACAGGCCCCTTTCCCAAGACACTGCTACAAAAATTTTAAGTGTGCGAAGGGTCCCCTGGGTTGGGCCAAGCAAGAAAGATCTGGAGGGGGATTGTATTCTGATTAATTTTAGAGACATCTGGGTGAAGGATATGATCTGCAGCAAAGCAAGGTTCGGTAGGATGGGGGACATCCAGTGTGTGGGACTTGAATATTTTTACCCAAATCTTTATCATACCATCTCAAATCCCAACCACCGCGGGCAAAGAACGCGCGGCAGTAATCATTCGGGTTGGGTACGTAGCTTGACCATGAACCAAGGCACACAAAATTATTGTGGTCCTTGGCATGAGATAAATGGCCCCTTTATGGGACCACCGAGTATGGGTCATTTCACACAAGCCCCGTATAACCCACGAAGACCAAGGTATCAAGGTGAGGAGTACCCAGGATGGATGTCAAATAATAATATCCCATTGAGAAACCGCTTTGACCCATTAATGGGTATGGAGGGTGTAGATTGACCATCAGCTAGGTCTGAGGACAACGCTCTACCCACGCTAGACTTGGGAAAGAGGAAAAACACAGGGATAGCCCGCAATGATAACCCAGTTGTGGTGACTGGTGATTGTGATATTGTGAGTATTGGCCCCCCATATGTAGAGAATGATGTTATTTATGGAGGAGATACCATCTTGGGTTGTGAGAATTACCCACTACTGTCTGGGCAAGACCCCTCAAGTATAAAAGACACTATGGGAAGCACTCATGGGAAACCGGGGCTGTCTCTAATATCTTGGAATATTGCTGGACTTATAGGCAGATTGGAGGATGATGCGTGGTTGGATTATGTAGGAGCCCAGGGAATCCTGTGTCTACAGGAGACTTGGACTAGGACTGCCTGTGACATTGAGGGCTTTCAATAATTTAATGTTTTGGCCGTTACATCGACATCTGGGAGGGCAAAGGGTGGCATAATAACAGCGTTGCCCATAAAACTACAGAAGTTGACAACTTCGAAACTAGTGGACACAAATTGGTATCAATTGTTGTTATTGGAGCATCTTTTCCCAGAACCTGTGTTGTTAGTCAACTGGTATCACAATATCTTTAATGGACGTGACACATCGATAATTCAAAGTCTGGAGGACGCAGTGGGCAAAGCACAAAGCGAGCATCCATTATCGTCTGTCATTTGGGTTGGCGATTTTAACTGTTCGTTGTGCAGTTTTGGAGGTTCGAATGTGTGCGGTCTGGAGGACTCAAACACACAGCCCTTGACTCACTTTAAACACACACCCCAGGGGGACGCCTTGAACAATATTATTATCCTGAATGACTTGTGTGTGGTGGAACCCTGGTCAGCCCCTAATATACCGCAAATACCAACTTTCCATGGTACAAGGGGAGAGATGAGCACCATTGATTTTGTCCTGGTGTCCAGTAGCTTTCTTAAATATGTTGACAAGCTCGAGGTGGTGGCCAATCCCGCAAGTGACCATAATCCCCTAATGTTGTCATTGTGCTTGCCCGTACAAGAATCATCAAATACTTGGGACCAGTCAATCAAGTACAGCAAGAATCAGGGTGTTAGTTTAAAATGTGGGAAGGTAGATACGATAAAATTGGAGTAAGATATCTTTGATAGTTGCAAAATGGAAATGTTATCATGTCTACTCCCAGTACCTGATCCTCACAAGGTTATTGAGAGTTTCGAGAAACTGTGTGGGCATGTAGCAAAGCACCTTAGGAAACCCAAGGGAAAGGGTGGCCAAAAGGCCTTTAGATGGTTTGATTCTGTGTGTTCTGCCACACATCAATCCCTAAAACTAGCCTTGCGCCAAAAACCAAGAAATAGAGAACTTGTAAGAACTAGCAGAAAGGCTTATAGGAAGGCTATTGTAAAAAGAAAGCAGGACCTAAAAAACATTGCTTGGGAAGACCTAGAAAAGGCTGCAGAACTAAGAAATAGTAGGCTCTTTTGGGAGGTCCTAAACCGCCCCCTTTTTAAGAATGACAATAAAGAAACTATAGTTATGCAGGTCACCGCTGATCAGTGGGAACTACATTTTAGTAAGATTTTTAACCCTAATTCTATTCCAATAATGGAAAGATCGGATAGCACAGGGGATCTGGCGATACCATCCTCGGCTTTGACCCTCAGCTCTTCACTTACACTGATAGAGATTGAGGAAGCTTTAGGGAAGGGTTTATCACTAAAAGCTCCAGGCCCAGATGCTGTCCCCTTGGACCTTTTTAAACATAACGTTAGTTTGTGGGCACCCTTATTATTGAATGTATTTAAGGCTGTTGTGGTCGGTCGCATCCCTGGTTCTTGGAAGGAGGCAATTGTAGTGCCGATCTTCAAGAAGGGTGATAGGTGCGATCCATGTTGCTATCGTCCTATATCCCTAATAGATGCCTCATGCAAAATCTTGGGCAGGGTTATCCTAGCCAGATTAGAAAGCTGGGCAGACTCAACAGGTCTTATAGTTGATTCCCAATATGGATTTAGGCGAGGAAAGGGGACTGTCGAGCAGTGTCTGAATCTGGCACTAATTATAGGCAAGTACATGAAGGCAAAAAAGTCTGCAATACATCTTGCCTTCATGGACTTGTCAAGTGCATTCGACACTGTTTGTAGACATAAGTTGTGGCAGATGATGGATGACATGGGCTTCGAGGAACCTTTGGTCACATTGCTTCGTAGGTTACATGCAGCAACAACTGTAGCAATTAGATTTGGTCCTGGAGGCGAAATGACAAAATCAATTCCATCAACTGAGGGTGTGCGTCAAGGATGCATTCTGGCGCCTTTTCTTTTTTTGGTATACACGAACGGGCTAGAAAAGTACTTATTAGACCAGGGTTGCGATTTTCCAAAAATGAATGGTAAAAGTATCCCCATGCTTTCCTACGCAGACGATACGGTCTTAATGACCCTAACTGGAAATAGCATGCAAGTATGTTTAGATGACTTTTATACTTTCATGCTGGACCTTGACTTAAAGGTAAACTTCACCAAATATTTTGTAATGTGTTGTGGTCCTAAAGGGTCAAACATCAGGAAGTTTGTGGTAAATAATCGCACAATTGGAAAGGTGGATAATTTTAACTATCTAGGTAATTTGTTTAATAACAAACTAAGCTGGACTCCACTTATGAAGGTTCGAGCCCAGAGTGCGACCCGGGCAATAGAGGGCATCTTCCGTTTTTGTAGCAAATTGGGCCAAAAACATGTTACGCACCTCAAAACCCTCTATACATCTAAATGTTTATCGGTGGCCACCTACGGGGCAGGGGTTTGGGGGACTGAAACACCAACTGTGATACAGGTGGTGGAAAATAATTTCACAGAAAGGGTTTTATCAGTCCCCAAAGGCTCCTCAAACATCTTTTGCCACAAAGAAATGGGAATGGTCAGCGTATCTGATACGATTCGTTTGTCCCCTTTATTGTTATGGGGCAAAATATGGCGATCTGAAGACTTGCAACTTACTAAAGACATCATTATGGATTGCATGGCCTTAGAAAATTCAAAACAGATCCCTTGGTTGTCCTATGTTTGCAATATGTTAAATAAGATTGGTTTGGGTTCCTTTTATGACAACCCAGAAAAAATAGAGAGAAACCAAAAGACAGACATAAAGACAATGTATTGGAAATCATTAAATTCACAACCTCTGGATGATGTTAATGTTCATGTTCGTAAGCCCCAACCTCAGTTCTATTTAACATTTACTCTCAATGTGCAATGGCGGTTCTTACTAACAAGGTTTAGATTGGATATTCTGCATTTTCTGCTTGCTTTTCCGAAACAAGGGGGGTGGTGTGAGAGGCTGCCCCCTTGCCCATGTAATAACAGGGTTAGCCAAAGCACCATACATGTGGTCCTTTTTTGCTCCTTATATGAAGAGCCAAGAATCCGGTTTATTAAACCAATTCTGAAGGGGCGTCAACCTTGTACTTATGAGGAAGGGTACGATTACCTGTCTTTACTATCCTCTGTTGAAACCTGCTGTGCCATGTTAAATTTTATTAGAGTTTCGCTAAAGATTAGGAAGGGCTATGGCTAGTACCAAAATGCATATAATGTTTTCTGGCCCAAAAATCTGCATATATGTTTACAATGGTCCTTTTATTATGTCTTTTATAAATTTGTGGAAATTGTGTATTTTTCTTTTATATGAGGTATGATGGTTTGTATGTTCAGCACTTTTATGATCCATTTTATGAATCGAATAAAGTTTTGAAACAAAATGAAACAAAACGTCTCCCCCACCCCACCTACGGATGCCGTGTCGGCCGGGCCTTCTTGCGAAGTTCGGGGGGCAGATGGTGCACCCCAACCTCTCATACTTGGGTTTGGCGGAGTGGCTCCTGAGATAGTGCAATATGGATACCTGACTGTGCCTGATGATTGCATTGGTATTCTCGAGGATGCTAAGCGACCTTCCACTAGGACTTCCTATACCTTTAAGTGGAAGAGGTTCTGCATCTGGTGTACGTCTGGGAACTATGTTCCGACGACCTGCCAGGAAGTTGTCATACTTCCATACCTTTGCATTTGGCTCAATCTGGACTTAATCTTCATTCTATTAAGGTCCACCTCGCAGTGTTAACTGCATATAGGAGATGCTTTTCACAGACATCATTCTGCAAGGTTCCTGTGATTAAAGATGTTTTGGAAGGATTGAAGAAAGTGTTTCCTCCTGTTCGGCATCCTTCACCTTTGGAGGAGCTGAATGTGGTGCTGTCAAGGTTGATGAGGGAACCTTTTGAACCTTTTCAGGAGGCTTCACTATAGCACTTATCATGGAAGGCGGCTTTCCTCGTGGCCATTACATCGGCCCGCAGGAAGGGGTGAAATTCAGGCATTGTGTTGCCTAAAACTGTATACTGTATTTTGTGCTGCTAAGGTTGTGATGCGTACTCACCCTTGGTTCCTTCCTAAGGCGTTTTCTGATTCCCATGCCTACCAAACTATAACTTTGCCTACGTTTTTCCAAAATCTTTCCACTCCAATTCAAAGGTTTCTTCATTCCTTGAATGTCAGAAGTTTGTTGAAATTCTGCTTAGACAAGATCAAGGTCATTCGTAGGTCAGACCAATTGTTTATCAATTATGGGTTGGTCAGGACTGGTCTTGCCACTTCAAAACAGTCCATCTTGGGTGGACTGTGCCCTGTATCCAGTTATGTTACCGAAAGGCTAATAAAAATTTATAGGTTCATTCCACCAGGGGCAAAGCGGCTACGACTGCTTTGCTACGTAATGTTCCCATTGCAGTCATCTGTAGGGCTGCCACGTGGAAGTCGGTCCATACCTTTGCTAAACACTACTGTCTGGACTCTGATGCCAGAGTGTATGCTCTGATCGGGCAGGCTTCGTTGAGAAATCTGTTTGCACAGTAGTGGTGTTGTCTTTTTTCTCCACCGCCAAATTGGTTTGTTGGGATGGGCTTGCCATTCTATTCACTAGATTATGACTATACATAGAGATCCCCTACTACAGAAGGAGTAGTTTCTTACCTGTAACTCCAGTTCTGTAGTAGGGGTATCTCTGTTATAGTCATAAGCACCCACCCTCCTCCCCGGTGGAGAAATTGATAATGTGCTGTATGCTACAGGCCTTGCTTTATACACCTTCAAAAAGAACTGAAAGTAAAAGGGCTTGGCTGTGCATGCTGGGATACCGAGGGTCTCTGGAACGTTCCTTGTTCTTGTCTGTCCAACCCTTCCTCTCTTTCATTTCAAGGATTTTGGTGAAGGGGAGTTTTTCTCTATGAGGAAAACTTGGTAAAATGTGTAATAAAATTGACATTGTTGGGTATTCTTTTCACTGTTTAGATGAAGTGGTGGCCATTGCAGCCTTGTAAGTGTTAGGCTGCATTATTTGTCTTGATTTTCTTCTAAGTGTCTATGCAGAACTGCAAAGAAGACAATTTAAGAGATTATTTTTGATTGCTCCGGAGTCCCGGCACATGGGCGAAACTATTCACTAGATTATGACTATAACAGAGATACCCCTACTACAGAACTGGAGTTACAGGTAAGGAACTACTCCTTTTGAAATAGCGCCTGAAGAAATATCAGGTTTTTGAAGGGGGAGGGTCTTCCATTTCAGAACCGTTAGGATTTGAGTCGAATCTGAACACTTAGACACCTTAGAAGCTTTAGATGACGCTGCTAGCTTAAGATTCCTCATCTTTCCCATAAAAGGTGCACTAAAATACAGTAAATATCTTTAAAGCAGTTGTGAGCGAGTGTAATAAGTCCATAAATAATTATCAGTGAAATAAATAAAACTAGTTGCAGGATGCAGGCTGTAAAATCCCAAAATATAAACTCAGCGGTGCACCGCGAAAAGCAGCAAGCAAATAAAAGTTACCATGGAGGTAGTGAAAATCAGCTCATGAAGAGAAAATATGCACGAGTGGAAATAAAGGCTGCTCTAAAACAAGGTACAAAGAGGAAAATATTTTCTATATTTTGAATCTAAGTGTAAAAAGGAAAGTTCCAATATTCATGAGAGTAGAAGCCTAACTGTGACAGGCATAATGACCCTCTGACTGAGAGGAACAAATATCAACAAAGTCTGTGTGAAAAAGATACCAACACTGATATCCTTAATTAGAAAATGAAAAAACAAGCAAATGGAGCTTGTAACAAAGTTCAGGGCATAACAGGGCAAAAAATGGCATAAAAAGAACCCTGACGCGCGTTTCCTGAGGCGTCATACAGGAATCTCCTCAGCGCTGCAGATCAAAGGAAATGGCGGCCATGTCTAAGACGGAGCCGCCTTGTAACGCATATCAGACATAATGCAGCTTATGAGTTGAACAAAAGACCGGAGAGTCACAACGTGTGCTGCCTCTCTTTACACGGCTATTCCCTCACACTGTGCCCACATGAAGGCTCATTGTCGTGTTAGGTATGTCGACAATTGCAGCCGTCCCCGCAGAGTCAGGGACCCGCCGCCATCTTCTCCGGGCCGTCCTTCTTTAGTTTTAACAACATAGAAAGAAAGGAGAGCTTATAATAAAGGTTCCAATGCCATTTGAGCTTCTTTTGATGTAGAACCAAAAAGAAACAAAAAGAAAATCCTATTTAAGCCATGGGAGCCTTCAGTATAGCCCGCCATTCTTTTAGCGAAATAGAGAAACACTGCAGAGATGGAATGGAGAGCAGGGGCAAACAGAGAGGGTGGCAGGCATGGGGAGCAATAATTTAATAGGGCTTAGAGAGGAGGAAGGAAGATACAAAAGTTTGACAGAAAGGGGGACCAAGGATTCCACACAGGAAGAAGAGAGAGGCGGGGGAGAAAATAGTAAGGAGTGGCAGGCAGGGAAGAGAGCACACTGGGAAGAGAAGCAGGGCCAGTAGGGAGGTGTGAGAGTGGGTGGCAGACAGGGAAGAGAGCACACTGGGAAGTGAAGCAGGGCCAGGAGGGAGGCGTGAGAGGGAAGGCTGGCAGGGAAGGGAGCACACTGGGAAGAGAAGCAGGGCCAGGAGGGAGGCATTAGAGGGAGTGGCTGGCCCTTGGTGTTACGAGGAGCAGCAAGAACACACACAAGAGGGAGCCAGCAGGAGTGGAGAGGGAGGGCTACCGTTATAAAGTAGTCTCTCTTCAATGCACCCACTGCAGTGGAGACGAAAAGATACATCCTAACAGCTAATGAATGAATGAAGTCATTAGTAAAGCGCTGGCTTTCACTCCAAAGGAGCATCTTGGCGCTGAAAGCGGGTAAGCTGAGTGTCAAGGAGTGAGGTCTCTGATAGCACAAATATCAGATGAGAGATAAAGCCAGACTGTCTGGTACTGCGAAGATCCAGGTTAGTCTTTTCTTAGACATGGAGTCCAGCTGTAAGAGTCTCAGTTGAGTGGGTAGATAGATCCATGCTTTTGTTCTCAGGACTGCCATAGACTTTCCTCCTCTGGACGTCAGATGGAAATGGGGGGGCACTAACAGATTTTCTATGGAGGATCTCAAATTGCGTGCATGTACATGAGCTTTTATTTTCATCCTGAGGTATTTGGGCCACTTTGTTTACAGCTCTGAGGGTTATTACCAGGATCTTAAAGAGAATCCTCTTGTGTATTGGCAACCAGTGGAGGATTTGGAGGACCTCTGAGGCAGATGACCCCCTTGGTAGTTTCAGTACCATTTGGGCTGCTGCATTTTGAGCAGTCTGCAGCTTTTTCAGAGTGCTCTTCTTTACTCCTGCATAGAGACTGTTACAATAGTCTAGGCATGATAAAATCAGAGCCACTCCCACGGTCTTACGAGCTGTAGCTGGAAGGAGGTCAAAGAATGTTTTAAGAGTTTTTATCCAATGGAAGCAGGCTTCTGCCACTGATAGGGCCAGCTGGTGAAAGGAGAGGGGGGTATCAAATCAAAACCCTAGGTTCTTAACAGTATCCACTGTATTAAGGGGGGACTGTATCATAGTATCAGATGGAAGAGATACACTACTTTATGCTGAGACAAGGTGTAATAGGAAAGTCTCAAGCCAGGAATGACAAGAAGAACATTAGCTATCAGCAAGGGTCAAGTCAAGTCAAGTCAAGAGATTTATATAGCGCGCTACATACCCAGAGGGTCTCAAGGCGCTTGAAGAAGGGTGGGGGATTACTTGTCGAATATCCACGTTTTAAGTTGCTTTCTGAATGCTAGGTGGTTCTGAGTAAGGCAAAGGTGAGTGGGAAGTGAGTTCCAGGTTTTAGCTGCCAGGTAGGAGAAGGATCTACCTCCCATTATGGTTTTGTTGATGCGAGGTACAGTGGCAAGGGCTTGGTTGGAGGATCGTAGCTGGCGGGAGGGGGTGTAGAAGGACAGTCGTGTGTTGAGGCATTCGGGTCCAAGTTCGTAAAGTGCTTTGTGTGCGTGGGTTAGGAGACGGAAAGTGATCCTCTTATTGACGGGGAGCCAGTGGAGGTTTTTCAGGTGACCAGAGATGTGTTCTTTACGCGGGACGTCTAATATGAGCCTGGCTGAAGCGTTCTGGATGCGTTGGAGTTTTTTCTGGAGTTTTGCAGTGGTACCGGCGTATAGGGTGTTTCCGTAGTCCAGGCGGCTCGTGAGTCGTGACCAGTGCGTGGGTGACCGTTTTTCTAGTTTCGGTGGGGATCCAATGAAATGTTTTTTTGAGCATGCGAAGAATGTTGAAGCAAGATGAAAAAACGGCGTTGACTTGTCTGTTCATCGAGAGAGAGGAATCCAGGATGACGCCCAGGTTCCGTGCGTGGTCCGTCGGGATGGGTGCTTTTCCAAGGGCCTCTGGCCACCAAGAGTCATCCCAGGCGGAGGGGGAGGTGCCTAGGATGAGGACTTCTGTTTTGTCTGAGTTCAGTTTCAGACGGCTGTGCTTCATCCATTCGGCTACTTCTTTCATTCCTTCATGCAGGTTGGTTTTGGCAGTGTTAGGGTCTCTGGTGAGTGATAGGATCAGTTGAGTGTCATCGGCGTAGGAGATGATGTTGAGGTTGTGTTGGCGTGCGATGACCGCGAGGGGGCTCATGTATACGTTGAAGAGGGTGGGGCTGAGTGAAGATCCTTGTGGTACGCGGCAGATGACTTCAGTGGCCTCTGACTTGAATGGTGGAAGGCGGACTCTCTGGGTTCTTCCGGTGAGGAACGAGGTGATCCATTCCAGTGCTTTTCCTTGGATTCCGACGTTTCTGAGGCGCTGTAAAAGGGTGCTATGACAGACTGTGTCGAAGGCTGCGGAGAGGTCGAGGAGGATGAGGGCGACTGTGTCTCCATTGTCCAGTAGAGTTCGAATGTCGTCTGTTGCTGCGATGAGGGCGGTTTCAGTGCTGTGTTTGGCTCGGAAGCCGGATTGTGAGGAGTCGAGGGATTTGTTGGTTTCGAGGAAGCCGGCGAGCTGGTTGTTGACCGCTTTCTCGATGACTTTGGCCGGGAATGGAAGGAGCGAGATAGGGCGGTAGTTTTTGAGTTCGGTGGGGTCAGCTGTGGGTTTCTTCAGAAGGGCGCTGAGTTCGGCATGTTCCCAACTTTCCGGGAAGGTTGCGGAGTTGAGGGAGCAATTGATGACGTCTCGGAGGTGTGGTGCTATAATGGAGTCTGCTTTGTTAAAGATGTGGTGAGGGCATGGGTCTGTGGGGGATCCTGAGTGGATAGAGTTCATCAGACGGATGGTGTCCTCAGTGGAGATTGGGTTCCAGTCATTGAGGATGTTCAAGGGGGGTGGGAGTCCTGCAGAGGGTTGGGTGGGTTGGTCTTCGGGTCGGTTGTCGAAGCTGTTGTGGATGTCTGCAATTTTGTTGTGGAAGAATGAGGCTAGGGAGTCGCAGAGGGCTTGAGAGGGGGTGATGTCGTTGGAGTTGGCTGAGGGGTTGGTAAATTCCTTGACGATGTTGAATAATTCCTTGCTGTTGTGGGCGTTGCTATCTAGTCGGTCCTTGAAAGCGGCTTTCTTGGCATTCCGGATCAGTTGGTGGTGTATGCGGGTGGCGTTTTTGAAGGCGTCCTTGGTGCTGGTGTTTGGGTCTTTTTTCCAGGCCTTCTCAAGGGAGGGACAGAGTTTCTTGGATTTCTTAAGATCATCGTTGAACCAGGAGGCCTTCTTGCTGCCTAGTTTGATTTGTCGTTTTTTCAGTGGTGCTAGGATGTCAGCGCTGTTGGATAACCATTGGGTGAAGTTAGTGGCTGCTTGGTCGGGGTTTGAGGAGTGGGCGGGGGGGTTTTGAAGAAGCGATGAAGGAGATCTGGTCGATGGTGATTTTGTTCCAGTTTCTTCGCAGAGTGGGTTGGGGATGGTTGTTGGATGTGGACTTGTTGTAGGTAAAGTGAACGCAGCTGTGGTCAGTCCAGAGGAGAGCTGTGGTGTGGCTGAAGGAGACATGTTTGCTGGAGGTGAAGATAGGGTCGAGTGTGTGACCTGCGATGTGGGTGGGGGTAGTGACAAGTTTAAGTCCGAGGTTGGCGAGGTTGTCCAAAAGGGTGGTGGTGTTGCGGTCGTTGTTCTTTTCAAGGTGAAAGTTGAGGTCTCCCAGAAGGATGTAATCCTCGGAGGGGAGCGCGTGTGGAGTGATGAAGTCTGTGATGTCTTCACTAAATTGTGCGCGGGGTCCTGGTGGCCTGTAGAGGAGGGTGCCTCTGAGTGTGGTCTTGAGGTCGATGTGGATCTGGAAGAGAAGGTGTTCAGTGTTGGCGAGATTGACGTCTGAGCTGGTTGAGATGCGGATGGAATTCTTATGGACGATAGCGATGCCTCCTCCTGTTTGGCCGGTACGGTCCTTGCGAATGATCTTATAGCCTTCCGGGATGGCAATGGTGATGTCTGGGGCTGATGTGGCGTTCATCCATGTTTCTGTTAGGAAGGCGACGTCCAGAGAAATGGTGTCTAGTAGATTCCAGAGGTCGATGGCGTGCCTGTGGACTGAGCGGGTGTTGAGCAGGATGCATTGTAGGTGGTTGGGGTCGGATATCTGTTGTGTGATCGTAGATGAGGAGTTGTTCTTGGTGCCGTTAAACTTGCAGGAGTTGCAAGAGAAGGGTCCATGGGTGTGTCCAGGAGCGGCTTGGACGCAGTTGGGGGAACGGCCGGGGTTAAGGGCTAGGAGGGTGGTGGCATCGTAAGTAATGCGGGAGGGGTGGGCATTACGAGGACCAGGGGGTCTGGCGCTGAGCGCGGTCCAGGCGCGGACGGGCGTAGACGGGCTTACCTTTGGCGCACCTTCGGCGCAACTGGGGCGCGGTCGCTGCGCGTGAACGCTGCGCGCAGAGGCATCTGTCATAGGTAGGTGGGTAGGGGGAGGGGCGAGGGAGGAGCAGCAGGGAGGCGGGTGCGTGGTGGAGGGGGCGGGCTCCGGGCACAACAACAACAATCAATAATGGCGGCTGGGGCTGAAACGCCGACCGGGATGGGGAAATGCCTCAATGGAATGAGTTGGTCAGCGAGGCGCCTGGGGAGCGGGGCACACTATGCAAAGGGTCATAGCAGCAGGTAATGAGGAAAAAAGGCGATCGGCAATGCGAGCGAGCACAGGCACTTGAGGTCGAACAAACAGTGCAGGCAAACAATGTAGGCGCGAAAAGTACACAAATCAGTACAGTTAATGCAGGCACGGAAAAGCGCTAGCGTTACCCAGGTAGAGTAGGTCCAGTGGGCAGAGGTAGAAGTGAGCGACCGTTTCTGACGGAGTCAGGACGGTCACAGTGCTTCGGAGGGCAGGTCGAGGAGGGTGACTTCCTTCTGCCAGCTCTAGGAGAGTCCGCTCAGCGCCTCCTAGAATGTGCTTATTCAGCCTGCCCCCACCTACAACCTTGACAGGCCTGACGTGCAGGAGCAACAGCTTGTTACATTTGTCAGACTATTTCTCAGGAGAACGGCTCTTACTAAGTGTAATGGTAGGTTTCTACTAATGCTGCAAGCGGACTAGGCCCCAAGATGGCGCCCGTCAGATCGTACTACTTTGTTAGTGAGAAGACGAAAAGCTAAATAATGTGTACGTTGATCCTAACGGCATTATATATGCAAGCTTATTATTAGTCGAACACTCACTTTAGTCTAGTAGGTACATCACGCTAATTTCTAACCATAATTATGCGTTTTACTAGGCCTCATTCAGATTTTGGTTCCTCAAACCCTCCTTTTAAGAGACATTTTAATCTTGGAAAAGGTCGTCATCAATGCCCATTAACTTACGAATCTCCTGTTGGAGCATCTGAGGCTTAGAAAGGGTAGTAGAGGGGACAAACATGGCTGTCAATTTGGTGGCACAGTAGGAGCAACAGGCTTGCCCACATTGCATGTAAAGGCAACAAGTGAAGAGGATACCTGGGGCTCCAGCAACTATCATCAATATTTTCCAACCCCAACTAGATAGAAGCCCCCAAAACCAACCAGAGAGTGACCAGGATCCATTCTCAGTGTGCATTTCTGCAGCAATGCGATGCAGTTTCTGAATAGCCAAATGAACCGTGGGGGCGGAGTCTGGAATGTAAACGCAGCAGGAGCTGCCGATCACCCTACATGCTCCTCCCCGATCAGCCAGGATAACGTCAAGAACCATCCGGTTCTGAAGAGAAACGAGCCTTGTCGCCTGAAGCTCTACTGTTATATTTGTCATAATGTCAGTAGTGATATTTATGACATTCTCCACTATCCTGGATAACCGTCTTATTTCTCTACTATTGAATATCGACCCCCAGAAAGGGACCAATCCTTTGGTAAAATCCGTAAACTGTTGCAAGGAAGTATCAGTTTGATCAACCTCAGTCATTCCGAGCTGCCTTCGTTGTCAATTGGAAACAATTTTCGTGTTATGCAGTTGATGAGTTTTGTGATAATCTGATGGTGCTATGTATACGGGAGGGTACAAGAAAGACAGGTAACATTGCCCAGCCCATCCCTGTGATAACCAGGTGTAAGCATTTTCCCCACATACAAAGTACACATTCGGTGGTGTCAACAGTGGAGCCCTGCTGAAAATGTTCATTCTATAGGTGTAATTACAGACACTATTCCCAACTTGCACATGCCCAATTCCTTGTACACAGAAAGCAGAGGAAGTATTCAAGATAGGGACGGGCATAATGCTTTCAAATGTAACGTTCCTTGTGACAAACTGCTGGAAATACTGAGAATGATTAAAATTAGCAAAATCATAAAGTTCATCTTTCAACCAAGTACTGTTTTCATTGGTAGTATACACATTCATACAAGCATCTGGGTCTAATGATCCCTCTCTCCCATTTCCCGTTGGATGGAACCCCTGGTGTGTTTCAATGTAAGCTAGAATCATGTTATAATCTTTTTCTGAGTACTGTTTGGGGTTTTCCACATAATGGTTATACATGGCGGAAAACATTTGGAACTATGCTTCACAGCTACCTAAGTAGGATAAGTGTTACATACATAGGGGTCCCAGTTGGAACAGAATTTAGTACACAAAGGAAATTACTTTTAAAGAAATCAAGAAAATCGGTATTGTATTTACAGAGAGATGTTTTTAATTCACATCCTCAGTTGTAGATTGGTTACACATACTTTTCTCAAAATAATACAAGTGCCCAAGGGGGGGCAAGGTGAAAGAGGGACAGAGGGGAAGGTAGTGCAGGTAGTGAGGATATAGACAAGTTGCAAAAGAAATCGTGGGTGGTCATTTATACATTTTAGAAATGATACCACAGAGGCATAATCATATTGCCATACAAATAATTACTCTCAGCCTTCATAATCCTATACCAACAAATTAACACAACCAAAAAATGAGCTGTTGTTATTGGCTAGGCGACAGTAGGATTGTGTCGACGTTTCGACCCCAAGGTTGTAGGCTGATTCTTGCCCTACTGCGGGGTCTTCATCAGGCCCAGTGGGGACAGGGTGGTGAAGGGTTAGGGCGGGTACCTGTGATTAAAAAACGTGATGTTTTAGACAGGGGGAGACATTATAGACTAATAAAAAGGTGCTACCTGTGTCCGAAATAATTACCTAAAAGCCACTTGAGTAGGCGTGGCCCCTTCTATGAACGTGCGGAGGGCCCGAAGGCTCCGGAGAACAAGGAGAGCGTCAACCTACAAAAGTTAGGTTATTGTCAATTGAGTTCTAGATTAGAATTTGGAATCACGTCACCCACAAATGTGAAGTACATATTATGTGCCAACGATGAAGATAGCATCCAAACATTACCCAGCCGGGTTAAAAACAACAAGGAGTTATAATCATATAACGAAGGGTGTCTCAACCAGAACACACAAAAGAGTTTGACCCACAAATTCAAGCTTAAGGGGTTAAATAGTCTTATCCTCTATCCATGCAAGTTAAGTCGGATCTAGGTTCAGAAGTCATATCTTAGTTTGTAGACACAAGATTACATTGGTAGAAAAAATCATTACCCGAGGGGACGACCCTGGATGTCCTCTTTATACTCTTAGATATATTCAAACGTTGAGTAGACCCACTCTATTAGCTGTTGGAACTATGGCCGGTATCCGAGCACAAATCTGTAATGAGCGGAGGGCCAGGCATTAAGTTTACAGTAATACGGGCGGAAAACCCTTATACCTATTCAGGAGAAAGTGGCGAGAGACTTACCACGGATTACTAGGCAGTATCATTCAATGCGCACCTCGTATGGAAAGGTCAGAACTGAGCATCTCGCTGTTATTTAAAGGAAATGACACGTGTCCCTGCAGCAGCTAAATGCCTGCTGCCGTGCTTTAGCAAGGCCAATAGAAGAAAGACTTAGCGTTTAAGAGCGGGCCGGTAGAAAATAGGCTCTTCTCTAAAAACACTATAACAGTTGTATTTGTTGCCCAGGGGTAACTCATAAATTGTAATCGACTATAGGGAATTCAATAAAAAGGGGGAGGAAGTTATTCTTGGGGGTGTTGGTGGGAAATCCTTATTGAGCGTGTCATCTGTAAAGAACCCATGGTTCCGAAATAACATAGGAGAGTCAAGGCCATAATAACGGCTTAGAAGACAAGTTGTTCACAATACTAATCATATAATACACATACATGAATACACATTACAATTGAAGACGGTGATGTTCATCTGTATTGGACCTGCAGGAAAATAAAAACAGCTCGAAAACAGAAGGAACTTCAGAAGTTTACAACGGTACACTCTTAGCATGTACCCCATCAGTTTAAACAAGCCAGTTGAGCATAACTAGTATCTTGTTCATTTAGTCCTTGTTGAATAGTATCCAAACGGGTCATCCATTTGCTTTCTCTAACATTAAGTACAGAAGCGATATTACCACCCCTAGGGCCCAGAGAGACTTTCTCTAGTACCACCCATTGGAGTTCTTCTACAGTGTGTCCTGCCCTTCTGTAGTGATCTACCAAGGGTGCTCCTGCCACTTCACACCTAATTCTGCTTTGGTGTTGGAGAATGCGTACTTTTACCTTCTGCTGAGTTTGTCCTATATATGCTAAGCCACATGGGCATGTGATGCAATATATTACACAGTTGGTATTGCAATTTGTGAACGTTTGAAGGTCTATTGTGAAATGTTTGTACTGAAACTGTTTGGTTTGTATGCAAAGTGGGCAAGCTTTGCAACTTCCACATTTAAAGTTGCCAACCATAGCAGGTAAATTCTACATAGCATGGATAGTGGGAGGCTCAGGGGTTTCGAGGAAGGAACGTACCACGTGATCTCTGATACTTTTCGATTTCTTGAAGGAATGCATCGGTAGTTGAGATTGTCCAATGTCATTAGCTACCAATAGCCAGTGTTTGTTGATTATTTTACGTATGTTGTTGCTTTGTGTGCAATACGTAGTTACACAGATCATCCTCTCCATATGATCCTCCTTTTTATCTTGTGGTGTGAAGGGGCCACGCCTACTCAAGTGGCTTTTAGGTAATTATTTCGGACACAGGTAGCACCTTTTTATTAGTCTATAATGTCTCCCCCTGTCTAAAACATCACGTTTTTTAATCACAGGTACCCGCCCTAACCCTTCACCATCCTGTCCCCACTGGTCCTGATGAAGACCCGCAGTAGGGCAAGAATCAGCCTACAACCTTGGGGTCGAAACGTCGACACAATCCTACTGTCGCCTAGCCAATAACAACAGCTCATTTTTTGGTTGTGTTAATTTGTTGGTATAGGATTATGAAGGCTGAGAGTAATTATTTGTATGGCAATATGATTATGCCTCTGTGGTATCATTTCTAAAATGTATAAATGACCACCCACGATTTCTTTTGCAACTTGTCTATATCCTCACTACCTGCACTACCTTCCCCTCTGTCCCTCTTTCACCTTGCCCCCCCTTGGGCACTTGTATTATTTTGAGAAAAGTATGTGTAACCAATCTACAACTGAGGATGTGAATTAAAAACATCTCTCTGTAAATACAATACCGATTTTCTTGATTTCTTTAAAAGTAATTTCCTTTGTGTACTAAATTCTGTTCCAACTGGGACCCCTATGTATGTAACACTTGACTACCCAGGTCCCAGTGCCGTTGGGTCAACCCTTTAAACATAACGTAAGTAGGATAAGGGCAGAGAGGAATAAGTCATGTTTATGCATATCTGACGGCAAGAGTCCACAAACCCAACAATCGGTCATATTAGTAGTACTATGGGTTTGGTGGAGCATTTCTACGAATACATTCTTAGCATAGGTCTGGCGGTGTCTCTCCTTAAGCGGTGCTAAAGTGAACATCAAATGCTCAGGCGGGGCAATGGTTGAAGGCATCATGGCTTGCATTGGATATCTATACTCTAAATATACGAATATGCTCATAAAAATGGCTAGTATAACCGTTATTACTAACACAAAAGCTACTTTTACACGTATGGTCCAGGCAGAAAACATTGGCTCATAAAATGGCAAATATCGTGGTGCAAAAGGACATTCTTCTTCAGGTATAATGCGACCAAAAGGGTACATTCCTAACTAAAAGTCCAAAACTAAACTCGGGCACAGCAGTCCGTCCTGCCAGAGAGGTTCTTCTCCCTGTGTCAATCTAGAGTCTCACAGGCAGACTCCTATTGTTCATCTCAAGAAAGCAAAACGTCGTCTTCAAGGAAATCCAATGTACAACCTGGCTGTTCACAAGTGACAGTCTTTCTTTCTGAACAGAGCGCAAGACCAAAGTTCCAGCTCTCAACTAGTTCAGTCCAGTGTCTCGCTCAGTACCTCAGACCAGAAATCTAGCGAACCCTGATTATTCAAGTCTTTCCTTATCTTCTAACCGTGGCATCTGAGGTACCGTGATGTTTTCTTGGCCGCAGGTTGTAACGTACATGACCCGAAACTTCCTGATCAGAGAACATCACAGAAGGTACGTTTCCTTCATCAGAGCCCCTGCTTACTGGAATATCGGTGACAGGTTGAAGGGCAATTGAGGATTCACTGGGGACCGTTCCGCCCGATCCAGTCACTCCTTCTTCTTGCCTTTGCTCTCTTTCACAGGCTTCGGAAAAAGGAACAAATGCAGTGGCTCTTTCACTTTCCTAGGTCAAAACTCCAGTCGGATGCTGCTGATCATAAGGGAGCGGGAGTGGTAACCGTTTGAGATGGGAAACGTGGATCCAGTGTTTCTTCCCCTCCACTTTTACAGCCGTCCACGGGGCAAGAAGGATTTGATATGGCTTAGACCATCTCGGAGCCAGGCTGGTGTCTCGTTCGTACTTTTTGACCATCGATTGGCCAGGTTCCAATCGATGTCCAGGACCCTCTGGCAGGGGCTGCAGTACAGATGCTATCTGCTGATGAATAGAACGGAGGTCTTTAGTCAAAGCATACAGATAATCAATTAGCATAGGATATTCAACATAAGTAAAGGACCGTGGTCTGGGCACCCCCATATATTGGCAGGTCGCCCAAAAATTACTTTGTAGGGAGAGAGACCAGAACGTGAATGAGGGGTAACTCGTAATGACATGAGGGCCAGGGGCAAGGTATCGGGCCACTTCAAACCAGTACTTTCCTGAATCTTAGCCATTTTTAGTTTCAAAATCCCATTATACTTTTCCACTAAACCTGCCGACTGAGGGTGTCGAGCTGCATGGAACTTCTGTCGTATCTGCAGTCCGTCACAGATATGTCTAACAAGAGCCCCAGGGAAATGTCCCCCGTTATCTGACCAAATCAAACGGGGCAGCCCGTATCTTGGGATAAAATCTTTGATAAGAGCTTTTGCTGTAGCCAAAGCAGTGTTCTCCTTAGTTGGGTAGGCCTCAACCCATTTACTAAAGGCACAAACCACTACCAGAACGTATTTTAAGCTGTTGACGCACTCCATACGGATGTAATCCATCTGGAGTACTTCAAACAGCAAAACAGGAGGTGCAAAATTCCCACTCAGAACATTTTCTCCTTTTCCTGGATTGTGTTGTAAACAGACCATACAGGATTGGACCAGATGGACAGCCGTCCTTTGGATGTTGGGATTATTCCATACTGGGTCCAACAAAGCACAAATACCTTTAGCTCCAATATGAGCTGGACCGTGAGCCATAGTTACGACAGTTTGAACCAAAGCATTGGGTAACAGCCATCTTTGTTTTTCCTTCAAATCAACCCAACCGTTATTTTCATCCAACCTTCCCACTTCCTGCTCTCATCGCACCAATTCAACTGGAGTGGCTTCCTTCTGTATTTCTTGCACACTCTCTATGGTATTATTGAACAAATCAGATTCTTCCACCCATCTTGCAGAAGAGGTTACAAACATAGCCGATAATGTGGACTCTGCCGTTTGCTTGGCAACCTGGGCAGCAAAGGCATTCCCCTCCCCTACTTCTTTTACCCCCGCCTTATGGGCACTGCATTTGATCATGGCTAGTTTCTTGGGTAAGGTTAGGGCAGCAAGTAATCGTAACACCAAGGGGCCATTCTGTATTTTCTGAGAGGTGAGGAAGCCCCATTCCCTCCACAGCGGCCCAAAACTATGGGCCACACCGAAGGCGTATTGGCTGTCTGTATAGATGTTAACCTCGAGTCCCTCACTTAATTCACAGGCTCTTAATAACACTACCAGTTCAGCAGCTTGGGCTGATCGATAGGGAACTCGAGAAGTCTCAACTACCGTTTTTAGTGTGGTGATTGCATATGCAGCTGTTGTTGTGCCATCTGCTAACTTGAAACAAGACCCGTCCACATATAATTCCCATTGGGGGTCATATAGAGGAATGTCAGTGAGGTCAATCCTCCCCTTCGTTTCTTCCTCAGTTCGAAATATGCAATCATGTACATTATTTGTAGTTTCACTTGAAGGGAGAGGTAAGAACGTGGCAGGGTTTAACGTGGCACATCGCATAATCGTAATATGCGGAGCAAATAGTGTCAATTCATAACCAGTGAGGCGAGCGCTTGTAAGATGCTGTGTTTTGGTTTTATTTAGCAATGCATCCACAGCGTGTGGCACCATCACTGTTAGGCTAGAATTTAGAACGAGCTCCTCCGACTGTCGGATGGCCATCGCAACAGCTGCAGTGGCCCTCAGACAGCTAGGAAGTGCTCTGCAACATTATCCAATGTGGCCGAAAAGTAAGCTCAGGGCTTTTGCTTACCACCAAATCCCAGCGTTAACACTGAAAGCGAGCAACCGTCGACCTCATGCACAAATAGTACAAAGGGTTTACGGTAATCAGGAGTACCCAAGACGGGTGCCGAACAAAGAGCAGATTTCAAAGAATCAAAAGAATGCTGACAATCATCAGTCCAAGGAAGAGGTTCATGCACATCTTTAGTGGTTAAATGCAACAAAGGTTTAGCAAGGAGAGAAAAATTAGGTATCCATTGGCGACAGTAGGAAGTGATGCCAAGAAAAGCACAAACTTCACGTTGGGTGCAAGGGACAGACATTTTAGAAATAGTAGTAATTCGTTCAGGAGTCAAACGCCTACCCTCCTTCGACAGTAGATGACCTAAGTAGGTCACCTCCTGTCAACAGTATTGAAACTTGGACAGGGACACCTTATTACCTTTCGCTGCCAGATGGTGCAATAATTTAACAGTGGCATCCTTACAACCCTCCTCAGTGTCGGACGCTATCAAGAGATCATCCACATATTGCAAGAGCACATTGCCTGAGGGCCAGATAACGGCCAGATAACGAGAAGCCGAAGATCTGCCGGCTGTCTAGATGAATCCAGATGCTGAAGAAAGCATTCTTCAGATCAATGACTGAGAAATATTGGGCAGTTGGTGGGATCATTGTCAGTATAGTGGTGATATCAGTTACTACAGGGTACTGTGGTACTACAATCATATTAACCTCCCGCAGGTCTATCACAAAACTATATGCATCGATATTCCCAGGAGATCCAGAATCAGAGCATTTCTTCAAAATCGGGAGGATAGGACTGGTACAAATATTAGCTGCTGTTTCCTCAACCACCCCTTTATCAATTAAGTATTGAATAATTGAGAGTAATGCCCGTTCGCCAGCCGGCGAAATTTTGTACTGGGGGATACGTGGCAATTTGGCACCAGGTTTCAACGTGATATGGACGGGAGGGATGTCTAATTTACCGACATCCGCGTCCCCAGTTGCCCATAAAGTAGTAGGGATGGCATCAAACTCAGGGGGAAGAGGTTCATTTTTGTCAAAGCACTGTTTCATATTATCAGGCTGGGGCTGTATCGTTAAGTAAACACCATCGGGGTAACATAAAATTTTCGCATTCAACTTCTTCAACATATCCAGACCTAACAAGTTCTCACCACAATGTGAGGTCAACAGGAAGGGGGAATCAATAGTTGCAGGACCAATAGTGAATGGGAGGCGTTTAGAGATGGGGCTCACCACCGATACTCCTGAAAATCCCACTGATAAATTATTTTGCCCGGACAGAGCCGCCCCTGGGACCAGTGATCGAGCAACAGTCTGGGCCGCCCTGCCCACGTCCCCGTCCCTGGACAGCTCCGTTCTGGGCAAGCAGTAACAGACACTGAGCTCTCGAATGTCCTTCCTGTTTACAATAAGTACACTGATTTATCCCTAACGGCGTGGCCGCGCCAGCACTTCTTCCTGTCCCCACCCCACGAGATGCTGGCCCTCGGACTCCTCTCCTTCCTCCTTGCCCTCAAATGACTTGCTGCAGCAATACTCTGGTCTTAAGATCCTTCGCCTTTTTCTCCACCTTATCCTTACTCTCATTTTCCCTATGCTCATAGTATTGGGCCATACTTAATATCACGGAAGGAGTAGAGGTAGTCTCAGTACTCTCGGCGCCTTGCAGTTGAGCAGAGATTTCAGGTATTAAGTTAGTCACGAAACGGTTCACAAACAACCGGACCCCACCTTCTGTGGCTAGGTCCTGCCCGCTAAAGTCAATGAAAGTACCTTCAAACCGAGTGAAGAAATTGGAGACACTTTCGTCTTCCTTCTGTTTGCAAGCAGTCAATTTATCTCAATCAACTTTGCGTGGAGGAATCAGGGTGTGCATGTAGGCAATTATTTTTGCGGGGAGGGCAGAAATTTCATCTCTGGCTTGTCCCCGGGTTTGCGGTCCCGGTCCCAGTCTTTCAACTGAGTCCAAGTCCCTCCTAGTTCCGCTGCGTGAATGGTGTCATGAACCTGTCGCCATATGTCTACAGGAACCAGCAATCCGAAAAACAGTTCGACATCAGCTAAGGTCATTACATCCAATGCTGCAGCTTCAGTTAGTTGTTTATAGTAAGCGGTGGGGTTCTTACGAGGGTCAGGCAGTTGTTATTTTAAAGCAAGAACCTTGCTTCGTTTCCATGGTGTATATACCCATTGTTCCTGAAACCGTGCATCCACTCGAGTTATGTAACTTGATTGTTAGCATCACGTGCTTCAGGCACTTCAGGATGGAAAATAGGATGCACTTCCCTCATGGGATGGTGAAAATCCCAGTTGGGACATTTCACGAACATTCTGCCCCGGTATTTCACCAAGGTTTCTACGTTTTTGTATACTTCCACCGTGCTCAGATCGAACTTAAGAGCTCGGTCCAGGATGTCATACAATATTTGAGGGGCTAATCTGTCCTGAAAGCATTGTTCCCAGGCGTCAATGAGATACCGGGACATTTTATGCAAAGCATGTTGTTGCATAACTGGTTCGAGGTCCTTTATGGTACTCCATAAATCGGCCACTGTATATACATCCTTCCGCATCCATTTGACTGCCTGGTCTGCTATAGCCTCCTTCTCACTGTAGCCCAGAGAGGCTCTTGTGAATAGTCGCCTAGCAGTCATTTCACCTCGATCCCCCAATGGAGTACGCTCCCTCTCCTCAGGGGTCGCACTAGCTGAATGAGACGTCCATATGGGACTCGGGTTGCCAGGACTATACGGGAAGTTTCCGGGGGTTGCCGTGTGTCAGGGATAAGGTTAGCCGTGTCTCTCACTGAGGTAGTGGTGACACAAGTAGTGCCTAGGAGGGTGAGAGACACCGCTGCCTCCGGAGCGGAGGCTAAAGAAGAAGTAGCTGGATGAAGAGGCATAGCGGGGTATATGCGCTGAGGCGCATTTGGTGGCGGGGCCGAACATTCAATAAATCCTCTATCTCATCTTCCGCCTCATTCCGAGTCACGTAACTCTTGTCTACCTGTAACCCGAACTGCCTATCTAAACATTCAATATTCTGCTCGGTCTGATTTTTATCGTAAGCAATGGCTTTCTGAGTCACAGTTTGTCCTTGCTTTATCTTTATCAATTTCTCTGCCCTGATACGTCTCCGCTTTGTCTCCTTCTGCCATTTATTGAGAGTATCGAACATGGCCTGCCTGCTGCCTTTAGCAAACAGACGGTCTTGCAAATACTGGATATTTTTCTCATCAAAAGATCCTGTCAAGGGCCACTGTAGTTCTACATTATCTTTGGTGTACTTATTCCATAAAGTATTAAATAGTAGTGGGCCAATCCCATGTTTACAATACATATCGTGACTGGGACTTCCCTCTGGAGGGGCTGGTTGGCTTTCGTCCAGTCTCGTTCCTCTCCGGCAAATACAGCCGAAGCATAACTTACTAAAACACGGCATTGCCCCCCCTCTAGAATCGAACTACTTCTAGCTGAAAAAGAAAAGGTTAGTTTACAACCCTCTCACACACATGGCCATGTTTTCAATCAAATTCAATTACACACAGATAGATCGACCACAACCTTTATATCGACATAAAACGACAAACAAACCTATATTCAGACAAAAGGTGGAGCCCCTCGACTCCCACCTATGGAGAACTCTTTCCAATATTTCCAACACAAAAAGACCCAAAATCAAGCATCAGAATCAAACAGTCTTGATAGCCACACAGGTTTCTGCAAACCACAGACCGACCTAAGGACCATCCAGCAACCTTCATGGTTCACCTCCCGGACTATTCTGGCTGAGCCCGCTTTTTCAAGCGCCGCTCCAAATCTGTCCGAGGGCTACCCAATCTCAGCTGCCAGCTTTTAAGAGAGCAGTCCGGCCGGGTGTACACTTCATAAGTTACACCACGGCGTCTGGTTCCAATCTCTATTACTCTCCAAAATATTCCAAGACAGGAGCGTCTGCCCGTGCAGCCTAAATACTGCCCCGTCAGACCCCCTTCTGAGTTCTCCGTGGCCTGAAACCACCAAATTCCAAATTCAAATCCAAAAGATATCCAACATAAAACAAAACAAAACAAGTCACTCACCTGGTGCATCTGATGCACTCAGGTTTGATTGCGCGTTCTTCACTGCCAACTTCTGTAGACCAACATGGTCTGTTCCTGGGTTACACCCATAGGACTCCGGCGTGAGGTCACTAGCAGCTGGGTCTCTCTCGATCGGGAGAGCGGAGTAACCCCCAAAGATTTTCGGTCAATCCCCCCCGATCAAGATCACCCTTCCCAATGTCCCGTTCCTTTCTGATTACGGAGGGACGACCCCAACGCGGAGTCCCGGCAGAGTCGCCAACTGAAGCACCGAAAATTTATCACAACCCAAATAGAGCTATACTTACAAATAGCCCTGATATCATTTACCAATAATCAGTCAGTTGGCAGTGCAGAAGGTCCAATTATTTATTATACAAACAAACTCTGCCAGAGGAGCTTCTCGCGACCTAACCCCTCGATGTCTGCCGAGAAGACTGCTGGCACATTATCAAC
This sequence comes from Lissotriton vulgaris, assembly GCF_964263255.1. Lineage (NCBI taxonomy): Eukaryota > Metazoa > Chordata > Amphibia > Caudata > Salamandridae > Lissotriton > Lissotriton vulgaris. The sequence goes on from NC_141687.1 coordinate 421,251,666, forward strand.
AGATCACATATATACTGTTACATTTCGAAACCGTTACCTAAGAAGGAAAAATACAAGTTGGTACAGGTTGGTGCAAAGGAAAGACCATATATGGCACTCAAAGCATCCTTAGTTTTAGCTCAGCTCGTTATAGCAAGGTCGAGGAGGGTGACTCCCTTCTGCCAGCTCTATGAGAGTCCGCTCAGCGCCTCCTGGAATGTGCTTATCCAGCCTGCCCCCACCTACAACCTAGACAGGCCTGATGTGCAGGAGCAACAGCTTGTTACATTTGTCAGACTATTTCTCAGGAGAACGGCTCTTACTAAGTGTAATGGTAGGTTTCTACTAATGCTGCAAGCGGACTAGGCCCCAAGATGGCGCCCGTCAGATCAAACTACTTTGTTAGTGAGAAGACGAAAAGCTAAATAATGTGTACGTTGATCCTAACGGTATTATATATGCGAGCTTATTATTACTCGAACACTCATTTTAGTCTAGTAGGTCCATCACGCTAATTTCTAACCGTAATTATGCGTTTTACTAGGCCTCATTCAGATTTTGGTTCCTCAGTGGCCTAAACCTAGCTCCATGGTGTGCCCAATCAGGTTTTTGTGCAACAATTTTTTTATGCCAGCATGGCCAGTGCTTTCATTCTCAGCTTTATCACTGTGCCAAGTAAAACAGAGAAACAGGTTTGAGGAACCAGAAGTGCTTAATGCTTGAGCAAGTATACCTTATCACCCTTTAGTGATGTAGTGAGGCTGCAGGCTCAAGGTGTGTCATTGCAGTTGTTTCACTTGGGCTTGCTTTTCAAGCCTGAGGGCCTATCATGAAGGGTTGAGCTGGCTCAATACAGAGCAGAGCACCTGTTTTTATGTGCCTGCAGTGTGCGAAGTAAACTCATTTCTCAGAGGTAGGGCCTGATTTTTAGTCAGTAGAGCTTGAAAACAGCAAACGCTATTTGCCTCTTTCTGTTTCTGAGACATGATTTCTAAAATAATGCACTAAATTGTAAATTTTGAACAGCCTAAAGTAATAATGTTACTTATTCCTAAGTGTAAGAGTAAACTTTAAACATTAAAAGCATACTTTTTGGAATTTGTTGTAAATCAGTTCAGTATTTGTTTTTTAAATTAATGTTAAAAATTTAACGATTTCTGGACTGTTGGGCTAGAGCAACTAACTTATTATTCACTGCTTCCAGCTAGGAGCACCCCATAATGCCCTTCAAGGGGTAATTTTCTTTTTTGCATGCTTTGACTGGTGTTCAAATCTTGGCAGGGGCACCGTCAATATGCTACAAAAGTGTAGTGGGGGCTGCAGGGAGTGTAACAGCCCCCCAGAATTCATTTATTAAAAGTAACCCTAGGTTTCCTGGGGCATATACAATGTAACCCCCATAAATTATTATGATTACTTTAAGCATTTCTAGAGCTGGCGACTTTGCTCTTCATCTAAGGGCTGCATGGACTCCTTATGGTTGAATTTATGACTGTTGTATGTGGCTTCAAGTGTGTAAAGAAAAGACTCTGACAGTATTTACTGTTGTTGACAAAGCTAGTAGGATTTCCTTCACATACTGATATGGTAAACCCTTGACAAACAATGTTGTTACCTCTTGACAAAGCCAATATGCTTATTTTCATGCAATGACATGGTGACCCCTTGATAAAGCTCACAGGCTTGCCTGTGCTCACAATTTGACAAGGTCAATAGGCTTCTGGTCATATAATGATGTGGTGACCCCTTGATAAAGCAAATTGGCTTGCCTTACATATTGATGTGGCCTCCATTTGACAAGACCACCCCATTGGGCTTGGGTATTTTCACAAGCAATGAAGAAAAGACTGAAAGATAAGAACTTGGATGTGATCCTTGATATGTCCAGATGAAAGACAAATAACATGTTGAGGTGTTGCCTAAAACATTGCTGGCCCTGGGACACTAGAGATACTAAGGCTCTCACTAAATGACCCACTTGTTTTTAACATTGCTATGGTGTCCTTGAAATAAAACAAACGTATTTACATCTTAGACAATTTCAATTTTAGGGTACCCCCATAACTACCACATAGCTCTCTTGATTGTCAAGGTTGAGCCCATCCAGACACAGTAGGTATCTGGATGAAGATTATAAGATGAAGCATGCCACTAGTAACCCTAGTGGATGAGAGTCCTTGATAGACCTGGTACCATTGGTGTGAGTCTCCCTTCCATTTTTTTTGCAATGGTCTCCTTTGTTTTTTATATGTTTTGCTAGTTTACATGCTTTTGGCACTGTGCCACTGCTATCCCGTGCCACAGTGCAAGTGCTCCCTATTGTAAAATGATGTAATTGTAAATGTAAATGTATTGGCATTTATATAGCGCACTACTTACCCGTAGGGTCCCAAGGCGCTTCGACCGCTGCGAAACCCTTCCTGGCTTCCCTGAGAGATGGTCCCTTAATGGGTATCTCCAGGGTGAGACCAGGCATCCCCGGCGGTCTGGTGGGGCCGTTAGTGAAGATGAGGCAAGCTAATGCCCAGAGTTGCCGAGTGTGATCGCTGATCAGAGTGGGCACCGAGGCGAGAGAATTATCCAGTCCGCTGACCCTGGTCCAGAAACCTGCCGCGCCGGGAATCGAACCCTGGTCCCAGGCCGTCCTCTGCTCTCGGGTCTGCCGCCTCTAACCAGTGTGGCTAACCAGTGAGCCACACTACTTCACCATGTAATGAATTTGTGACTCCATGATTGGCTTGTTTAATGTTCTTGTCAGAACCTAGTACAGTGCACCATGTGTCCCCAGGGCCTGTAGATCAAATTCTGCTAGTGGGCTTGCTTTTTTTTTGGGAAAAACAGGTGATGACCATACAGAAAGTAATCTCCTTCTTTGGAGTGACAAATAAAGAATATTTCAGAATTTGTCTGGTATTATTTATTTTATACCCTTTTACTTTTTGTTTTTTAGATTTAGAAATTCATTTGTACGAAAAAGACATACCATATACATTTAACATACACTTATTCAAAAAACATATACAAAAGAATTTGCATGTGAAAAACAGAACATCAATCTGAACATTTCATATATACATTTGCACAAATGTTTGTGCATCAACATAAGTATTCATTGTTTGCACTATCTTTCTTTAGAAAGAAGTATATTAACATTCAAATAAAGAAGAAATCAGATGGAGACAACGGTAAATGTTCGAAATGATACAAGTAAGACTGAAGGACTTAATCTCAATATCAGTCAAACAAGGTGCAACTCATTGTTAGCTGCTGTCAGATACTTGTCTCCCTTTGGCCGACGCGTTTCGAACTCGCTATTTTACTTTGCGTGTTCTCGTCAAGGCTTTATGACTTTTTCCTTACAAAAATCGTCACCGGTAGATGGGGTTCAAATATTATCTATGGAGGTCCCCGTCGTAGTATCTTCTTTTGTGGTCCTTTCTTTGCCCATAAACTTAGTCTTAGAAACGTTTACCTCCAACTCATGTTCGTGACAGAATAGCTCGAACCTAGAGAGGGCCTGCTGGAGACCCTGTCTGGTTTTACATATTAAAAGGGTATCGTCAGCGAACATGAGTAGAGGTATTTTCATTCCCGCTAGTGACGGGGCATCTGTGGGGTGATTAGCAAAATAGTTGGCAACCCTATTAATATATAACGAAAATAGGGTAGGGGCTAAAACACAGCCTTGCCTTGCCTAACACCTTTGGCCTCAGTCACCTCCCCAGGTTTGCCCCAACGTACCTGGGCATAGGTATTCCTATGTAAGCTAATTATCAGACTAACAATAGGGGCTGGCATTCCCATGTCTAATAGGCACTTCCATAAACCAGCCCTCGGTACAAGGTTAAAAGCAGACCTGAGATCTACGAATGCTGCATATAGGTTGCCCTTGCCTAAAAAGACCGTCTTCCAGAAAAGTAGCATAAAACGATAGGCCTGGTCTAAGGTGCTTACATGGGACCTGAATCCCGCCTGTAATGGAGTTAGAATACTATGTGAATCTATCCATTCATGAATCCTAGCAAGGACAAGACAGACTATGATTTTTTGTACCGCGTCTATAAGGCTGATAGGCCGATAATTGGAGGGAACCGACCTATCACCTTTCTTATAAATAGGCAAAATTTCAGCCCCAGCCCAGGATTCAGGGACTCTGGCACCAGAGGCCAAGGCATTAACCAACTGAACCAGATATGGAACCCATTGATCTTGATCCCGAAGGAATAAATCGGCTGGGATGCAATCTGGACCAGGTGCCTTCCCTCTCGAGATAGAATTCAAGACAGATTTCACTTCTGTGGATGTAAACACTAGAGGATCAGCTGTTATAGGCCAACAAATATTCTCCAGTGAACTATCTGGACCCTTAAATTGATTCCCAAAGTAGCTCACCCAATGTTGTTGACCCACCGATGAAGGGCTCGGCCGATCATCCTGAGACAGGCCCCATCTAAGTAGATGCCAGAACTGCTGGAGATTCTTGGAGCTGCATGCATCAGCCAGAGTGGTCCACCTTTCTTCGTTCCATTTCACCCTAGCTCTATATTTCGCTACATTAAAAGCCTTCCTACATTCCCTTATGAGGCACAAATCCTTAAGTTTAAGGGCCTTAAACAATTCGGCATGGGTTCGACGACACTCATCATCGAACCAGTTTAACCTTTTCTTGCACCCCCTTCCCCCCCTTTTGGTGAGGGATTTAATGAAAAGTTTCTTTAAAGACCTAAACAGGAAAGTGTGAGTATCGGTGATCATAGAGTTAATTGCCTCCTGAGACTCACATTTAGAAATATTAACCAGGGAATCGGAAACCAAAGCTCTGATGGTCTTACAGGCTTCAGGATCCGCACTGATTTTTGGCCATCGTACTCTTCTTGTGTCATTAGTAAGAAGGACATTATCCAGTATGACGTTAGAAACATAATTATCTAGGCCTATGAAACTTGTGTCCCTTAGTTCCACCACTAGGGGGTCGTGATCACTTTCAGGGCGTGATGTTACCTCCATATCCACCAACAAGTGCCACAGTTTAACATCCAATAGTACATAGTCAATTCTACTACTATGTCTACCATTACTAAAGGTGTCTTTGCCTAACCTATCAGAGGCTGTTCTGCCGTTAAGGGCACGCAAGCCTTGGTCCAAACACATACCTTTAATGAAAATAGCCACCTGGGACCACCTTTTAATCGGAACTAAATCCAGTTGAGGGATCCCCCAGGCCTGGTCTTCAGACTCAGTGAGCGAGCCGTCATCCTGGCTTAGGGGTTCAAAACAAGAATTTAAATCTCCCATCACCACCTTCAGCCCTGAATTCGAAGCTTTACTTAGATAGTCATCCAGGGTGATAAGGGATGGAGATATCCTGCCGCCCTGAATACCCCTGGCATAAATATTAATCACTAAAATGTCCAAGCCACTTGTGGATTTTATGCTAACCAGTAGTATGTCCGGACTATCAATAAAAATTTCTTCAACTATGACACCCACTTGCTGCCTAACCCACACTGTCAGGCCCCCCTTGGCACGACCTTTTTGTCCCTTGACAGCCAATTTACTAAAGGACAAGTAGCCAGTAAGAAACAATGGTTGGAGTGCCCATGTCTCTTGGAAGGACCAGACATCCCCTCTGCGTATAAAACTAACCCAATCAGGTAAAGACAGTCTGGACTCCAGACCGGCAATATTCCAGCTAGCCAGAATGGTACCATGTCCACCTAATGAAGCTCTAGATATCCCTTCATCAGGAATACATTCAGCGTCAGTGGTTGGGATAGCAACTGTATGCAAAGGAACAGCTCCCATTTTAGCAACACTTTCACCCAATTCAACTATTGCACAAGAACCAGTGGGCTCACCCAATGTGCTTACTGCTAGGGTTTCAGACTCTATGGTTGCAACTGATGATAATACGGGTTCTAGCGCCAACATTGAATCCCCAGACCCATACAATTCGACAAAAACATCAATAACATTTTGAGCAGGTTGACCCCTGGGGTCTGAAACTTTACAGAAATCATTCAATTCGGAAACAGCAACCCCTGGGCAAACAAAGCTGCCCACTTCATCCCTCGTTGGCGAGGTTTGTCAATCATTATGATTCAAGTCTGATAGGGGCTCGTAAAGTTCAAAGTTTTATTATGTTTTGGCTCTCTGCGAGGGCCACATAAAAGTACATACAACAAATTCAAAAACAAATACAAATAAAATCATAATGTTCCATATACATATGTTACTCAAATCCATGAATCGTCCATTAACGGAGCTACAACAAAAAGCTGGCACAAATCAGTCAAGTGACGTATTAATAAATAGCTAAAAATCCTTTAAAAAAATTAAAAATGTAGAAGCAGAACATTTCATTTGGAGGCCAATATAAGGATTGTACAAAGATATTTACATTAGATATACCTAATCGAAGGCAAATTGGTTTTAGCCATTTAAGGCGCAAAGTGCGGAGTGCAGGGCAAATCAGCAGAACATGCATACGATCCTGTGTACTCAAATTACAAAAATTACACATTTTAGATGATCCATACCATTTGGATAGGAGTACATTTAAAGGTAATAGATCATAGCGAAGAAGAAACCATAGTCTTCTAATGCCATGGGGAATATTCCATAATACAGAGGGTTGGGCTTTCTTGGCAACATATGAGTTAAGGAGAAGATCACAACCCCCTTTTCCTTGTATTACATTTTTATCTGTTAGAAAGCATAGTTCCCACGATGCCTGTTTTAGCAGGATTTTTAGTTGAGATTGAGAATGCAGGAACAAAACACTTTCATCTAACTTCAGAAGAGTCACAGCTCTTCTAAAATTCTTTACAAGTTGTGAAAACTCTTTGAAGTTGCCTAATAATTCACTTTTGAGTAGGGCTCTCATCGTCCCCGGTTCTGCTCTGGCAAGAGAGGCCACCCATCGTACCAAGGCACATAATCCCTGCACCCAACTGCTCCTTAGCCCAAACTCGAGTCTGCAAGCAGCCAGAGAGCAATTAGTATTTAGGGAGGACAAGGATCTTAAAAGTTTCCCTTCAATTTTATGGCAGAAATCCCAAAGTTTTAGCTCTACAAGTTCAATACCATAAAGAAGGGTAGCGGGGATCTTAGCCCTATATACCTCAAGCATACAGGCAAAATGTCTTTTACCGGTCGCTGAGTATAGTGAATTTAAGCCTTTACCATGAGCGAGGGCTTTTCGAGAGCAATGTTCAATATGGGGCCTCTCGCTCAAATTAGCCGCGATGATTTTTCCCAAAAAGGTATAAGATTTGACTACCAAGCAAGAAAATAGACAATACCTCTGTGCGGGCCTATATTTCTTTTAACAATGAGTATATCAGAGCAATTTTTAAACAGATGCCAGCGAGAAACTATAAGGTATTATTCAAACATTTATTTAGCTATTTTTTCATTTTCAACATTTTTCAACATTTGACAAGTAGACATTTGTGCAAAAAGTACAGTACGTTATCATTATATGAAACACATTTTATATACAAATTTTAGTAATGGTTATCCTTTCGTTCATAAGGTGCCCTCTGGTAACAGTTTGTCCTGGTACCCATACAACACAGACTCATACATCATTCATACTAATTCTAAAAGGTAAAAGGTACAAATCTAACAACCTAGACACATAGACATAGTGGTGCAAGACATTGAATTAACATTGGTGTTGGCTCAGAGGTGTACTTAGTATGATACGTTTGAGAACCTAGATGGTATGGTTCTTGCTGGTTATGGTGGAATTAACCAGATGGTATCCTGGATTATAGATGGTAGGCCGACGTACGTTTCGGTGAAAGTCACCTTCCTCAGGGCCGAAGACAACGGACAGACAAATAACTAATACAATATATTTAAAAAAATTGAGGGCTTGGTACAAAATTCTATAGAGATTAAGATCTAGGCGTTTCATTGAAGACAACCTTGTTGGTTTCTATAAGGCGTTAGCTTAGTGTCCAAAATACGCTCATATTAGTTATCTTTAATTTATGAGCCAATTAGGGGACTTCTGTGTGGCGGTTATGGCTGAGGCATTCGTGTTGCACGATGATTTTATTTGCTCTGATATACTCATTGTTAAAAGAAATATAGGCCCGCACAGAGGTATTGTCTATTTTCTTGCTTGGTTTATCTCCCCCCTCTGGGCCTTAAAGTATTTGGGAGAACTCTCTTTTCTTATTATAAGATTTGACTACCTCCAGCTTTTGGCTGCCAATATTCCACCCAAAATTTTCAGAGCGGCACTTCTTTTTCCCCCCTATGCACATGATTTTACTTTTAGATATGTTAATCTTCATAGAGTGGGAAACTGCAAAAGCATGGAGTGCTTGCAACCTATTTGCCAGACCTTTAGGTGTTAAATCTAAAATAAGAATATCGTCGGCGTACATCAGACAGGAGATAGAGGCCCCCCTATCACTGGAGCGATACCATAGCAGACAGACACAGCTGCAGGTAAATCCTGCGTATATAGGGAGAACAAAAAAGGCGCCAAGAGACAGCCCTGTTTTAGGCCGTTAAGAGAGGGAATACGATCGGAGAGACCCCTTTCACCCCCCTGCAGCACCCTACACCAGGTTTCCGTATGTAACGTACGAACAAGATCTAGCAAGTACGGAGGTACTCCAAGGGATGTTAATTTTCTCCACAGCGTTCTACGATCCACTTTATCGAACGCTGTGGAGAAATCAATGAAGGCTGCATAGACAAACCCCCCTCTCACCTGCGTATACTTGTCCGATATCACGTGAAGGGTGGTTAAATTATCTAGGGTGCCATGCTCCCTACGAAATCCTGTTTGTTCGAGTGGCAAAATATTGTTCTCATCAACCCAGTCGGAAAGTAGATTTAAAAGACATTTCGCAAAAATCTTACCGACTAAGTCGAGGAGAGCAATCAGACGATAGTTACTAGGGATATCCCTTGCTCCCTTCTTAAAGATGGGGACCAAGATACTACCCCTCCAAGATGCTGGTACCTTTTTCGAATCAAAACAGGATTTAAACAGTGGATAAAGAATTTTACTCCAAAGGAGGGGCTCCTGCTTCAGGACCGTCATGGGGAGTTCGTCAGGGCCCATTGCGCCAGACGAGCGCATATTCTTTATGGCCGCTACTATTGTTTCCTCCGATGGATACTTAATTTCTCCTTCAGAAGTTAAATCCGGGCGACTAATATCCACTATGGTACCATTCCCTCCATAAAGCTCCCAAATGTAGGCAGACCAAACATCTTCGGCAATAGGAATTGGACAGGGGGTTAATCTATTGCCACATCCCTTCCCGATTATGGACCAAAATTCACGGATCTTACCATGCGCTACTGCTTCCCTTAGGTTAATCCAGACTAAGTCTTCCTTCTCCTTTTTTAGTTTCGCTTTTAATCTAACTCTCTTTCTTTTTAACCTCGATATTTCTTTTTCCCGTTCCCCAGATCTACTTAAAAATTGGGCTCGGACTAGTTTATTTATTTCTTTGTTCAGTGTGCACAAGGCACTGGGCATGAATACCCGCTTCGGGGGACAGCTAGCCTTTTTTACATCCAGGATAATGTTCCGCATAAAGTTTTCAAAACTAACAATTTCCGAACCATACCAAGCATTCAGATCTAATATAGTTTTACATAAGATAGTATGCACCCCCGATATTGCAGATGGGTTCCAAAAACATCTACCAGAGGATGCATGGAAAGCTGTATCTTTACTATTAATAGACCATGATGCCGTACTAGGAGGTTTTAAGGAAATAGTCAGGAGGATTATATTATGGTCACTCAATGTCGTGGGAACTATCATAAGGTCCAGGATGCGCGGGAACATGTCATAGTCCGAGATCGCATAATCAATAATAGAGGGCTTACAATGGGATTTATGCGTGAATTTCGCAGGTACGTCGGAGGGGAATCTCCCATTTAAGATAAGCCCCTCAACTGCCGATAATTCTTCAAGAAGAATCTTCCCTCTTTTACTAGTTACTATTTTATCGGGAAAGAGGGGTTGAGGTATAAAATGCGCCTCTTCTTTGGCTTTATTTCTAAAAAGGTTCATACTGGAGTTAGATATTTTGCAGTTTAAATCACCCACTAGTATGACTTCTGGAGAAGGTGATGTGTTTTTAATCTGGCCAATATATTGGAAAACCTGCTTCAATACACCATTAAAACACTCTTCTGGAGGAATATAAACATTGATAATTACAACCAACGACTTCTTTGGGAGTGTGGGAAGATTTGCTATGGTTATGGCTTGGAAAAGGTTACTAGGGTCAGTATACTGAGAGAATTTCCAGTGCAATTTATTCGATAACAGGCACGCGATTCCCCCTTTAGCATGCCCTTTCTTGGATGAGACAGCCGGGACTTCCAACACAAAGTAGTCATTTCTAACATCAATATTATTAATACACCAAGTTTCTTGAATACAAATCACGTTTGCTCCCAACGTGAATAGGAACTCGAATTTCTCTGGACTACTGTGTATCCCGGCTGCATTCCAAGAGATGATTTTCAGTTGGTTGTTAAAGGTGCTGAAACAATTTGGGATTATCTGTGGATTTAGATGATAGGGTGTTATGCAGCCAATTCCACCGATTAGAATCCTCTATTTGAGAGGAATTCTGAATCAGTGGAGGTGGTTTTACCTGGGAAACCAGACGTTTCCCTTTTGCAACCCAAATCTTTAGATCTTTAAGTGGTGAAACAACCCCAGTTTGTCTATCATCCTTTCGGGACATCCTATGAGAAGCATCTTTATATCCAAAATTCAATATAGGTAAGACATCAATACCTGTACGTTGGAAAATCTCTGCCTGTTGTAGAATCAAATTTACAATTATTTTAGAATAAAATTTGACCCTTATACGCAAAACACTATTTCCCTCTAACAAAGAGACTAGCTCAATATCACTTGATTGAATAAGATGTAGACTATCCATCTCACTAAAGCGTTTGAGTAACCATGCTCTATTTAGTGGTAAGTCAACATCAAATAGCGGAAGAAAATCCAACACACAAGTGTCCACATAAGATGTAACCTCTTTTCGCTCTGAAATGGGGAGTGGCGGCTCCCCTGCCCCAGCTGTGAAAGTAAAAGAAGAGGCCAGTGGGTTGAGTAACTCAAATTTAACTGGGTTTGCACTCCTTGTTTTCAATTCTGGGGAAGATTTTAAGCCCAAACAGTCCTTTTGTGTTAGATCTTCCCTAATCGTGGGTAGAGAATTTCCAGGAGTCTCAGGGGCACGATAGGGAAGACTGGATTCCAAAACCACCATTGCGGTCATTGGGATTGGTTCAGTGGCTTTGTCTTCCTTATCACTTAGGAATAAAGAGTTTTGGAAAATTATCCGCCTCTGTCTTTTCTTCTTATGTTTACGCACCGGTTTCCTTTTATTTCCTTTATACTTTTTGTATTTTCCATTTTTATCCTTTACTTCTAGGTTGTCCTCAGAAAGTACTTTTTTATTTTCCGAGCAGAAAATAGGAAATAGTTCTCGTGGTACTTGGCAGTCAGGGCTAGGCATAATTTCTTCCACTACCTCCAGATCCACATTCATGATACAATTGGGTGCAGCAGTTACAGGCAAACCCTTGACAATGTTGTCGTGTACTGGTACTAGTACTGGTTCAGGGACCTTTATCTTGGAGTTTTCTGTGCACACCTCAGTTTCCCCCTTGTTCAGATTAGTAGCATGCGTGAAGAGGGGGGTATTCCTCATTTCAGGTGCTTTTTGTACTAGGGTTTCCAAAATTTGTGTAACAGAGTCCAAGATACAGTCCGAGCTGCCTACAAATTTCCCCAGTAAAAATAATATAGAGGCTAACAGATGTTCCAATGCAATCAGGGATTCCGATAGAGGTTTATCTCCTGCCCCGACTGTAGGACAACTGCCGGAGAGATTGAGAATCGGACTCCTGGAAGTACTTAATAAGTCAGACATACCTTGCCTATTCACTGAGGGGGTACTACTATATAGTAGAAGCCCGGATGGAGTTGCCCCCCCAAAAGGTTTATTAGTTTCAGGAGCAACCGGGCTGACAGCCTTCACATAGCGACCACAGAGTTCGAGGTCAATGGAAAGCGGTGGTGAGGCTTGACCATCCATGCTGTTCAAGGGTGACTCTAAAAGGGGACCAGGAATATTTGCTTGTATGTCATTGATAGAAAGTGCGAGAGAATTAATAACCCCACCCTCCTCAGGATGCACAAGGGAGGGTGTGTCAATGATTTTCACTTGAGATGGCTCAGAAATCACAGGAAGAGTGTTGGTATCAACAACTTGGGTATAGTTCTCCTGGATGTCAGGGGCTATAATATCCTTTCCAGCAGCCATTAGGGGTTTATCCACCGGTTTTTCCCATAGTTCAAAGAGCTGACATTGACCCTTTAACAGCTGGTTATTCACGGATTTATTTCGCAAGGGATTAGAGGAGTGGCAGCAAATGGAAGAGCAATCTGCCGTGAAAGTGCTCGCAGTCCCCAGTCCTTGGCAGGTAACAGAAGGGGCTCGTACAAATTCCTCAACGGGATATTCCAATACTCATTCGGCTGGATGAATTTGCCAGGGTTATTAAAATTGGGAGGGTGGCTGTGATGTTGTCTAGAATTAGGGAAAACAGGTAATGCGGGGTAACCCGGGAACTGGGGGTTTGAATTATGGTTAGCCCAGGGCGGTGTATAAGTAGAGCTGTTATATGCTGATTGGGAATAAGCATGATACATGGCTTCTGGGTTTATCTGGGGCCCGTGGAATCTGGGGGTAAAGTTGGTCCATTTAAGGGGATAGGGGTTACTTGTCGGGTGTGGTTTTCCTTGTGAATGTCCTTGTGGTTTAACCAGGGACTCTGGGTAGAAATAACTTAGGTTCCTCGTGGATATTCCACCATCATAGTTTCCCACATACCAATCGGTCAGGTGGGAAACTACCCTGTGATCCCTGAAGTTAATAATCACAGTATCACCCTCAATATCTTTTGGGCGAGGACCCACCCACTTACATCTACGAACTGAAATAATGTCGCCATTGAGATGGGCCGGGAGTTGTCTGTTGGTCTTCAACCAAAAGATAACCTTGTTCTTTAAATTAACATTGCTTTCCCTATTGCCATTTAGTAGTGGAGGCACACCCGTCATAATAATAACGTAGTTAGCAGACTCGGGTGGAAGTTCTACTATATTCCTGCGATTTAAAATGGGTCTAGAGGTGGGATTGGCAGACCTGGCTACACCTATATTGGGAGTTGCCTTGCTTCCCACAGCTGATGGCTTAGTACTTGGTAGGCTGGACTTATCTTTAGCAATATTGGAAGCACTTTTTGGAGCGGTTGGCGCTTGCTGTGCTTTCAATATGCTATGTGTTATACTGTTACTGGAAACTCCTGATAGAGTGTTAGAAGGAGCAGCAGTAACGCTAGGCTTAGATGGGGGAGCAGGCTGGACGACCAGACTCGTTGGTAAAGATGTAACCCCAGTGAGTAAGAGCCGATCCATCTTTTCACCTAATAACCTTACTCGTTCCAGAAGGGGCAACATGTATGATTTCAGGAGTTTCTCAAAGATATCATTACAATCCTTGTTAAACCCAGTTGAGGTATCCACCGAGGGGGTTGGTAGCTGGGGAGACCCAGCGGGAACCTCAATTACAGGAAGTGCCGAAAAGTCAGTTAACTGAGTGATTGGGGTGGGGGGACAAGTTTGTTGAACTATACCTTTTCTTTTCACACCACCCTTTTTCCTTTTCTTCCTGGGTGGAGGGCAGGCAGCACGTACTTTTCTTGAAGAATTAGATTCAGGGACAAGATTAGAATGAATTAGCGAGTTCCCTCCCTGAACATCACTTAAACAAGATTGGTTGGTAAGGGTTGAATGTAACTCTGGGGCAGCAATCTGTTCAACACGATCAGTAAAATCAATGGAGCTAGACCGGGCAGGATTGGAACTATTAGTTTGACCCTCACTATTCATAAGGGAGCAAACAGGGGAACAAATAGGTGCACGAAAAATACTCGGAATTTGGTCAGTGCTTGTCAAATCCAAATCAATAATCGTTTTCCCTTGCACTGCCAGATCTTGGGAATCCGTGGATGCAGGCTGAGTAGTCAACAAAGTTTGTTTCAGGAGTTCAATAGAACGGCGACGCTCAGCCCGCTTTTCTGCTAGGAGAAGTTCTTTATCAATCTCCTTATTGACCTTATCAAAATATTTATCAAGGGGCCCCTGAAATAATGCACCCGCACTAAGTGGAAGGGAACTTGTCATATTTGCAGAATGGACAAAAAATAACCACAATGTACTAGACCCCCTGACGGCTTACACAGGAGGTATATATCAGGGGGAGATTAACACACAAATAATAGAAGGAAGATAGTTAGAGACCTGGCCCAGCCCGGCCTCCTTCGGCCCCTGACGGCCACAGACGGTCCCGCCCTTGTCCCGGGCTTCTCCCGGCGCGCTCCCGCGCAGCGGGATCACGTCTGCCTTTATTTAACAACAGATCTGATAGGCGGGTGGGCGGGGCCTGCAGGGAGAGCAGCCCAGCTGGTCTCGATAGGGCGCGCAGGGACTCCTGGTCCTCGGAGTCCCTGCTAGTGCTCGCAGCCCTGCCGATTGAAGGATACTGCCCCTTTATGGATGGTGAATCAGCGGTTGAAACCGCGCTGCGGGACCCGCGAAGCTGGTACGGCGAGGCGTTGCAGCAGTTGAATGCTGTTTCCACAAAAGGAAGGTGGGCCGTGTCAGCGTAGCATCCAGGTGAGAAACCCACTCGCTTACTAAGGAAGCAGCCTTTTAACACTGTTGGCGGGCGGGCGGGCCGGCAGGGAGAGCAGCCCAGCTGGTCTCGATAGGGCGCGCAGGGACTCCTGGTCCTCGGAGTCCCTGCTAGTGCTCGCAGCCCTGCCGGTTGAAGGATACTGCCCCTTTATGGATGGTGAATCAGCGGTTGAAACCGCGCTGCGGGACCCGAGAAGCGGGTCCGGCTAGGCGTTGCAGCAGTTGAATGCAGTCTCCACAAAAGGAAGGTAGGCCGTGTCAGCGTGGCGTCCAGGTGAGAAACCCACTCGCTTACTAAGGAAGCAGCCTTTTAACACTGTTGGCGGGCGGGCGGGCCGAAAGGGAGAGCAGCCCAGCTGGTCTCGATAGGGCGCGCAGGGACTCCTGGTCCTCGGAGTCCCTGCTAGTGCTCGCAGCCCTGCCGGTTGAAGGATACTGCCCCTTTATGGATGGTGAATCAGCGGTTGAAACCGCGCTGCGGGACCCGCGAAGCGGGTCCGGCGAGGCCTTGCAGCAGTTGAATGCTGTCTCCACAAAAGGAAGGTGGGCCGTGTCAGCGTAGCGTCCAGGTGAGAAACGCAACTGGAATGCAACCCGAGATCGATGCATCACCTCCTCTCCAGTAAGGTACAGACGCATCCCCTACTTTGCGCAAGCACTGAGGAACAGACGCACTGCCTCCCCCGATGCAAGGAACCAACGCATTGTTCTGCCTGCAAACCTTTTGTTTACCTTACGTGACGCATCCAAAGGTACTTTGTGAGAAACTTGTTGCATTTACCATCATCTTTGAACTAAGCTATTTCTCCCATCTAAGAGTCATTTTTCTTAATACTGTATTGTGGATTTTTGTCGTTTGAGTCTTGTGTTAAGTCTATATAAAGAATACTTATTTTTATAAATCCTGTGTGGTTTCCAGCTGTAGTATTGTCACTGTATTACTGTATGTGTTCACACATACAGGCTTACTGCCTCTAGGATAAGCCTTCCTGCTCGTGCCAAGCTACCACAGGGTTGAGAATGGGTTATTTTATGAGTGTAGCACCCTTACCCTGACTAGAAGCAAGGGTCCCTATTTGGACAAAGGTGCAAACCACTGACAACTAGAGATCCCCAGTTCTAACAGTTCTAATAAAAACATGGCCTGGTTTTGTTGGCTGGGTATAGAGAGATGAGGGACAAGCACTAAGGAGTTCTCTCCTGTTGATTTTTTTCCTTGATATGGGGGTGAGTAGACACCCTTGAATACTTCTCACTCCCTCGCTTTGGAGTAGTATCTAGTTAAATCCAAACAGACAGGGTCACAACATCAGGGATTGCAGCACTTCATTGGTTTTAGGAGACTGTGATTTTACAACTTTGTACATGTGTTTTACAACTAGAACCAGTGCAAAAATGATTCTTGATTTAAAAAGCATGACTTTACTGCATTTAAGTGTAGGAAATACCGTAAATAAGTCTAGATGTGAATATACCTTTAAAATGTGTGCCTTGGGCACAAGTGCGGCCAGATTGCGATCAGTGGCCATATTGAACCAGGAGCACAAGACGCAATTCGCTCCCTCTAATTGTGTCTGCATCATTTGGAGTGATTCTGCCTCCACCAGACCTGCTTAATCAGCATATGAGCCCAAAAGCTCCTGCCATTAAGTGCTTATGTCTCAATCTTGCCATCTTTTGGCAACACAATACCGCTCAAGTCCTCTGTGGCAGTGCCCCACTGTGCATTGCCAGTGCTGTTCCACACAGCATTCATTGAGAGAATCTCGGTTGCAGGACACTTCCTAACCTGTACCATCTTTGTCAAAGATCCTTAACAAATCCGGCCCTTAAGAAGTATTTGGGTCTAATCAATTAGTCTTTGCTACCATGGAGGGACAGATATTGATGTGACGGCTTCCTGATGAATGAACTTCTGCAGAAGCGTGCATAGTCTGTAAATTTTCAAGCTTTCCACAATATAACCTATGTTTGTGTTTAGGTACAGAATGACTAATTATGGTCTTTTGCCTTCAACTGCATATAACAAAAATTATTGTTGACAGTAGATGATGCTCTTTCTACTGTACTTACACTAAACGGCTTTTTCATATGCCCTACTGATATCCATTCATGTATTAAGGAATGTAAGGTCTATTTTTAAACAGCTGCTTATCAGATTTTCCAACTTTAGTATTTTTTTACATTGTATAAACAATAAAAAAACTATACTTTATACTTTAAATAGAAAATAAAAAAAACATGTTTATTAATTTGATCAGATTGTATTGTTTTGTTGTTGTATTGATATTTGTATGCCCGTTGAGTTATATAAAATATTCCTTGCTCAAGAATGTTTTCAAATTTGTAGTTGCCTTTGCTTTGCACCCTGTATTTTGTCTGAGTATTATACACTCTGTTCATTTATATTTTGATGTGCTCTCCTGTTTCAGGAAGGAGACAGGACGACTGATGCTGAAATCTGTTGGAGCTGCTCTGATAGCACTTGCAGGAGACAGCCTCACAACCAAATACAAAGGCAAGTCAGTGAAACATATGTGCAAACGTCCTTAAATCCTTAAACCTCTATGTAAATGTCTGACTTTCCTGAAAATGTTGTTTATTATAACAACAACAGAGTTGATTATAACAACAACAGAGTTGAGGTTCAGGAGTCTTATGTCACTAATATATTAACATATGCAGACACTCATGCACACAGACACACACACATACGCACACACACTTACGTTCTCTTTGTGTTTCTGTGTCCGTCTGTCTGTCTCTCTCTACCTCTCCACCCCACCATCCGTCATTATACATGAAGACCTGCCAATGATTGTAATTTGTATTTACTATTTGTTAGACCTGTCAGCCTTAGGTTGCTCTAACTCCAACCCTTTTGCCTTACTCCCCCAGTTTTTGCTGAAATGGTTTTGTTGGCCTTAGGACTCTGGACTATTCACCACTGCCAGGCAGTGCTAAAGTGCTTCTGATCTCTCCTTTAAGCATGGTGAAATTGGCTTACACCCAATTGGCGCATTTGAATTACCCTAATAAAGTGGTACTACAAGTATCAACTGCCTGTAAATTAAACGCTATTAGTGGGTCTGCCGCACTCATTGTGACACCCACTTAAGTGGCCCTTTAAACCTGTCTCAGGCCTATCATTGCAGCCTGCATGTGCAGTTTTATACTGTCACTTGACCTGGCAAAATAAACCTTTTGCTAGTACTAAACCTTCCTGTTTAGTATATTTAAGTCCCCCAAGGGAAGGTCCTAAACAGCACAGCGGGCAGGGTGCAGTGCATTTAAAAAGTTGGACATGTACTTTTAACTTTTTCATGTCCTGGTAGTGAAAACAGTTAAATTAATTTGTCACTTCTGCAGGGCCTGCCTCTCTCATATGCGATATGGTGCCTACAACCTGTATCCTAGGTCACATGACTAGGTGTAGCTGGCAGTTGGTCTTTACATATTACTTCTAGATAGTGAGACAAAGTGGGAATAGCTGTTGGCAGGATGGGCCATCTCTGACTTGATGAGGGGGAGGGGATGTCACCTACCACATTTGCACATTTCAAAGCTTTCCACCTTAGTCATGTGAACCCCCAGACAAGCTGGGGCCAGGGCAGAGAGAACTGGAAATTCCAGACATCTCTGTAGGGGGAGGACTCTAGAAGCTTCTCATACTTCAAAGTGGGTACCAGATATAAATATTGCACCCTCAGACCCAACTCTTTAGTACATCAATGGGCCTGTGGAAGATGCAGAAGGACAGCTGTGCTGCTGTGCTGCAAGTAGGACTGCTGCTCTGCTGTCCTACTACTCTGCTGCTCTGCTGCCTGAGTGAGAAGCGCTGGACCTCAGTGTTCAACCCAGGACCACCACACTGACTCCAAGTGCAAGTTGACTGGTCACCTGATCAGAGCCACATGGACAGAAATGGCTCCCTGAACCTGGACTCTGTCTGCTATGTGTCCTGCCCCCCCTAGTGGTGCGATTCCAGTCCTGGACCCTTTGAAGTCGGTCTGAAGGTCACAGCCCAGCTGTGAACTTGAGCAGAACCAACACAGTAATATTCACCTACTTGCGGCTTCGCATCAGAACCACTGCTGCGTGACACATCCCTGCTACAGGGCCCCACACCACCCTGTAACCACCGCTGCACGACACAACCTTGATGCAGGACTTTGCATTGCAGCCCTGCATTTCCTTGGAATAGCCACTTCGCCATGCATCCTCAATGCAGGACTTCGCATTGTAGCCCACAGGTCTTCGGAACCACCGTACACGATGCATCCTCTATGCACGACTTTGCATCTCAGTCCTGCAGCTCCTCTGAACCACTGCTGCACGATGCATCCTCAACATAAGATTTTGCAATGCTCTGTAACCAGGATTCAAGGTACTTTAGTCAGCAGGCCTAACTTGGTCCCTGTATCCAGCCAGTGATCCATTGCAGTCGGCCTGAACGTGTGACTAAGTACCCAGTCCGGTGCTATTTTTCTTTGAATCCTTAAAATTGCATATTTCTGGTTCTACTAATTGCATTTCTGTAGTTTTGATGTCAAATAATTTGTTACATTTTACTCTATTTTTGTTTTGTTGTGATTTAACTTTATTACTGTTTGATGTGTTGCATAAATATGTTACATATTGCCTTTAAGTTAAGCCTAACTGCTTTGTACCAAGCTACCAGAGGTTTGAGCGCAGGTTAATTTAGGGTTTTCTTGTGCTTTTGCCTTACAAGAACTGTGGTTGCTACTTGAGTATGGTTTCACCCCACCAACAAGTAACCCATTTTCCTACACTATTCTCACTCCAAGCGTACCTTGATACTGGGGTAGTTTGTTGAGTAGACCAAAGGAAATAACTACTCTTTTAGCATTTTGATGCACTCCCTCGAATCTACCTCAACACTCAATAGTGTCTGAAGCAGTAGTGGTGAAATAGGTGCAAAGACACTTTGTAACATTTGCTTTACCATTTGAAATCAGAATATCGCAACTGAAAGTAGCCTGGAGTAAAGCTGAATTAGGTATCTACAGGTAGCCTTGTTTTCAGCTGTCTATTTTTGTGTGTTTCCCAAGCAGGTCAGCTGCCTCCCTTCTTTCTGTATTCAGGGTGCAGGATTTGGCTGTGATATTATGCAGATTATTATCTTTGGTGTATCCCCACCAACAATGCTGACTGCTATATCTGGACCCACATTAAATGGTGCAGTGTGAAACAGAGTGAAACATATTTATTTTCTATTATAGGGATTCCCACCTCAAGGTGGGTCGTACGTTGAGCAGTAATTATATATATATATATATATATATATATATATATATATATATATATATATATATATATATATCTATCTATATATATAGATCTATATATATCTATCTATATATATATATATATATATATATATATATATATCTATATATATATATAGATATCTATATATATATAGATGTATATATATATATATATATATATTATTCACATAACTGTTTTAAATTGTTTTAAATCCGATTCGCCATTATGCAAATGGAAAAGGGTTGATAGATCTTCGCAAAACCCACTTGAGTTACTAGTACCTCTTCTGTTGATTCTGGTTGCTTTTTGATGAGGTTTGTACTACAGATGAGACCACCACGACTTGGGAATTAGTTACTTACTGATTATGATTTGAAATATTTTTTTTACTGGAAGCCAATGCACTTGGTGCAAAGCACCTTACACACAATCACATGTCACATGAAGACCCAAATACACGAAATTGACCAAGCCAGTTTAAAGGCATTCACAGACATGAGCCTCTGCGGAAAGGCCAACATGGAACAATTCTAAGAACTTGTAAATGTTAACACACATTTTGGTTGTAATTACAACACATGCCATTACCCTGCATGCCGTTGCAATTTCAAACTTTACCCCAACTTGCTGTCAGGGGTGCGCTGGAAGTTCAAATAGATTAATGTTCTATTCCAACTCCAGTGTGTGCAACAGTAGGGAAGGTGTTGGAGTTAAATCCAACACCTTCTACCCACTGCTACACACCTTTTTCGTAGCCTTCAGGGTAAATTCATGCATAGTAATGGTTGCAGTGTAAAGGCTGTTTCTCCTCTGGGCTGAGGTTGAGCGCCAAATCAAAAATTGTTCCAAGATTACTCACAGCGGGAACCTGCTGTGTGCGAATTCCAAGACTTGAAGACTACCAGTTAACCCGCGGTTAGGTTGGTTTTTGTGAGATAAGCTCCATTTTAGCCCAATTTACCCTGAATTGCCTCTAACACAAGGGATGTGTTACAACACCTCAGATTTCTCTCCCTGTAAATTGAACATCACCTGGCTGTATTTAGCTTTCAAATAAAATATAAGTCCAAACTCCAGAAGCCCCTTCTATGTAAATATATGTTAAAATGTAAACGGGACTCCATCAGAATCTGCACGACTCCTCACCACATCACTTTGAGTCCTGAAGTGCCTTTCATTGAAAACTCGCTGAGCTCTCAGATTAGTAGTTGCTTAGACAGATCTGCTAAAATGAATGTAACAGCACCACCGAAAGCCTCTGCAATTCATCTAGGCATGCTGCCATTTCAATGTAGCTTTGAGGCTGACCAAACACTGCTTTCGCTCAAGTTTAGGGGCCTAAGGTAGCTGTTAGAAATGGGGTCTCTAGTTGGCAGAGGTATCCACCCTGTCCAAGTAGGGACCACCATTCTAGTCAGGGTAAACTAGATATCCACTAAAAGATAACCTGGGCTCACCCTCTAGTACCCTGGGATTGAGCAGTCAGACTTATATAAAGAGGTAATGTGTAAAGTATTTTTGCAAAACACACACACATATAGTAGCACAATAAATACACCATAAAAAGGCTCCACACTTGGTTAACAAAATAGACAATTCTTTGAGTAAATCAAGACCAAAACAACAAAGATCCAATACGTAGAAGTTGAGTTATGAATTTTTATAGAATAAAAAGAGTTCTAGTGCTTAGAAGCAATAAGCATCTATTGGGGTTACCTGGTGGCGCTGGACCGAGGCAAGGTCAACAGTTCAAGCTGAATGCGAAGGAGTGCAGGCTGGGAACAGGAGCCACACAGGCCCGGTAAACAGAGTACTTTGATTCTGGTCGCAACAGCGAGAAGCGGAGTGCAAACAACCAATGCGCTGTGTCGAGCCCACAGTCCAGGTGATACGTCAATTTTTTCATGCAATGGTGGTGAGGCGTCAGGTCCAATGAGTAAGCCTGGGTGGTGAACTCCGCTCTGCTCGAGGTGTTTGCGGAGTTTTCCTCACTCCATGTTACACGGAGCTCGCAGAGTTCTGAAAAACTCTGTTCCGTGAAGCACAGCAGACTTTATTGACTTGCTTGCACTTGTCAACATCAAGTTGGCGAGCGCGAGCAAGAGAAATCATCCTCCTGGTGGGATTTCTCAACACGGGTGGTCAGATTGAGAAGACATCCGTTCTCGTTGAGAAAGCTGCAACTCGAGTAGAAAATCTACTTGAGTGGCAGAAAGGAAGCAGCACCCGCTTGACCCCACATGCTCTGTGCATGTTGCCGATCGCGAGATTTTCAAGGCACGGACAAACAACCGGCCCTGAACATTTCAGTGAATGGTATTTTTTGGAACACTCTCCGCCACTCGCGGAGCTCAGGGTAGCACGGCAGAGTTTTTTTGCACTTTAACTCCACAAACTCCATCATGGCTTACCGATGAGCAAAGCGCTGGTCCGAGTGTGGTGGTCCCAAAGGCAAAGCACCGGTTTAATGCACACTGGAAGGGCGATGCGTTGATCTTCTCCAAGCAGTGGCGGAGATGTGTTGGTTCCGAATTCCGGATGTGATGCAGCGGTTTTCAGTGCGGCGCACAGATTTTATTTCTGCAACCGGATCGATGCTCTGGTTCTGCTACACACAGACCTGAGATGCAACAAATTCTATGGTACAAGTATCTGGGTCCACTTCAGTGAACCAAGCACATGAGGAGGGGTAGAGACGTTGTTATCACTGAGTCTCACGCAACAGGAGGCAGGCAAACAAGCCCTTGGAGGGCACCTTGGTGCAAGGCAGAGGCCAGATATCCTAAGCATGGTCAGAGAGCAGCAGGGCAGCTCAAGAGAAAAGGAGGCCTTCCAGATCAGTAGTCCAGCAGAGTGTCAGTCCTTGATGCAACACAGAGTCCAGTTGTAGGTCCTGAAGTGTCTGACTTGGTGCAATCTAGGCCCCGGTACTTACAATGAGTGGTACCTTTGAAGCAGGAGAGACTTCAATAAAGGGACTTTGAAGTGCAGAGATGTCCTTTCTTCCCGGCTATCAGCGTGAGGACAGGGCATTGCCTATTCTGGTGTGTCAAACACTCCTTCCCTTCCTACCCAGGAAGAGCCATCAGAATGCAGATGAGTACTCAGACACACCTAACCTTCCTGTGTTTGTGGCTCTCTAGAGGGAATGCACAAAGTGTAGTTGTCACCCACCCCAGTGTATTGGAGACAGGCTGCAGGCGCACTGAGCTACAAAAGCAGGAAAAAGTCCACTTTCTAAAAGTGGCATTGCTAAAATAGTAAAGTCAAATCCAGCCTTACTAATACAGAGGATTTATTGTTACCATTCCATTGATATAAAACATGATAGAGCTACCCCTTTCTAATCCGGAATTACAACTTAAAAGTGTATTAAGGAATTTCCAATGTTAACCTCTGAGAAGAGTAGGCCTCACAGTAGTGTATACCCAATTTGGGTGCTGTCACTACAGGACATGCAAAAGTTAAAATTGCATGTCCTTCTTTTTATCTCACACAGCACCCTGTTCTATTGGCTACCCAGGGCCTACCTTATAGGCGACGTATGTGCAATAAAAGGGGAGTTTAGGCATGCCAAGTTGAAGTGGTAGTGAAATGCACATACAAGCCTTGCAGTGGCAGGCCTGAGATAGGTTTGAAAGGCTACTTGTGTGGTGGCACAATCAGTGCTGCAGTGATGCAGGCCAACTTGTAGCATTTAATTTAAAGGCCAAGGTATATGGTATTGGTGTACCACTTACAAGGGACTTACAAGTACATTAAATATACCAATTGTGTATACATCAATGTTATCATGTTTAGGGGAGAAGCACATGCACTTTAGCACAGGTCAGCAGTGGTAAAGTGCTCAGAGTCCTATGGCCAACAAAAAGAATTCAACAAGATAGGAAGAAAGAGGCAAAATGTTTAGAGTGACCCTTTAGAGGGGGCAATTTTCTAACAGTAGCAGAGACACTGGCCTCAAGTTAGACTGTTCGCTAGCATCCAATTATATTTTTTCACAGTTGAGGTGGAATTATTGAATTCAAGCTATCAACCAAGGATAGCGAGGTAACCATCTCCTTTGTTAATTCTTTAGGGCAGGCTAATCTGACTAAGGTTCAAAATAGTTCCTCTGAAGTTTCACACAATAAGCTATGTGTCTGAGAATAGAGCTGTTCAAGTCAAAATTGGGACACAAGGAGCATAGAATATGTGGGAGATACTATCCAACACACAGTCCCCAAAATGATGCTTCCCATATTCATCAGTTCTGCCACATACTAAAAACTTTAGCTCATCTCAAGCTCTCCCTGCTGCAGTTTTGTTTTTGCAAATCTTCTCTTGTTCACTACTCCTGCTTTGTAGGCTGGTCCTTTAAGATTCCATTAGACGCTCCCAGTAGCTTGCTGTCCTACCAGCTGCTGGTTTAGCTTAATCTTGAACAATACTTTCCAGAGCAATTGACTGTCTGACAAATCAATGTTGATGAAACAGACCTAATGAAATCTTCATTTTACACTACCTCTCAATTTTGTCAAATTATTTATGACATAGTATGTTTCTGATGTAGTGTATTGAGGTGGGAGACAAATTTATCACAGCTCTACTCTAACTCATACTCTTTGCACTTTTACCACAAAGCTACATGCCATCTCCTTTTTTGTGGACTTACTGTCTCCACTTATGTCTCCGCCTCCTGCTTCTCCTTTTCTTCCTATTCCTTTTGAACTTTAACTCTTATTTTTTGGTGGGGAGGGAGACTCCAAGAGTCCTTCATGCTTTGCATCATTCTCTCATCTCAGTTCATGACTAGCCTACTCTCTTCAACCATCCTTAATCGTTTTTTACATATCCGACCCTCAGATCCATCATGGACATCTATGAATCAAAATACCAAGGGAAGCAGACTAGAATTACATCACAGGATGGGACATCATAGGTCCCCGATATTAGCCCACGACAAGTGGTAGGGCTGGCATGGAGAGATGTTGATCCTAGGTCCTAATTCATGTTGTCATGTGTCTGTAACGTCTACATGGCACCGCTCGCCCACATCCCATGACGGCATGACCTCAACATCATCTCCTACGCCGATGACACCCAGATGATCCTCTTCCTCACCAAGGACCCCCATACCGCCAAAACCAACCTCCAAGAAGGAATGAAGGCAGTCGCCGACTGGATGAGGAACAGCCGACTGAAGCTGAACTCGGACAAGACAGAGGTCCTCATCCTCGGTCCCACCCCTCGGCCTGGGACGACTCCTGGTGGCCGACTGCACTAGGAACACCTACAACACCCACCGACCACGCACGCAACCTAGGGGTCATCCTCGACTTTATCCTCTCCATGATGAAGCAGGTCAACGCTGTCTCCTCCTCCTGCTTCAACACCCTCCTCCTGCTTCGCAGGATCTTCAAGTGGATTCCCACAGAAACGAGAAGGACGATGACCCAGGCCCTCGTCAGCAGTAGACTGGACTACAGAAACACACTCTACCCAGGAGCCCCGGCCAAACTCCTGAAACGGCTCCTTTGCATCCAGAATGCCTCCGCAAGCCTGATCTTCAACATCCCTCGCCGCAGCCACATCACACCCGACCTGAGAGACCTGCATTGGCTCCCTGTTAACAAGAGGATAACCGTCAAACTCCTCACCCACGCACACAAGGCACTCCACAACACCGGACCAGCGTATCTCAACAGCAGTCTCAGCCTCTACACCCCCACCCGCTAGCTCAGCTCCGCAGATCGCACCCTCACCACCATCCCCCCATCCGAATAGTGACGGCCTGCGGCAGATCATTCTCCCACCTCGCTGCCAAGACAAGGAAAACCCTCCCCCATCTGCATACGGCAGACCGAAGACCTTCTGATCTTCAGAAGACTTCTCAAGACCTGGCTCTTTGAACAGTAGTAGCGCCCCGCCCCCCAGTGCCTTGAGACCCTCACAGGTATGTACTGCGCTTTACAAATGCTATGATTGATTGATTGATTGATTGATTGATTGTAAACCAGTGAGGCACCCAACTGATATATTCCCCAGACCACTGTGTTTTGTACTAAATGTAGTTTTTTCAGTTGCTCTCTTAAGAAATTATTTTTGTAAAATGCTATCACAATTTTTGTATTAATATGGCCGCCTGTAGGTGGGCACATGTGGTCCGCTTCAATGCGTTTTGTAAAAACATTTGAAAATGGCAGCCTTTCCATGCACAAGTGTGTGCATGTACAGGGAGCAATTTGTTAATGTTTTTGAAATAAGAATTTATAAAAATCATTTCTAAATAAAACAAGCAGCGGCAAAACCAAAAGGGCAGCAGCCAAATCCCGACCTATTGGCTTTACCAATGCTCGTTGATTTTTGGGTCTCGCCTACAAGACAGTGCAAGGTGTCAGGCGGCGCATGACGTATTGTGAACTTACAGTGGTCTTCCAGTCGCCCAATGCTTATCATCAGTTGACTTTATGCCACTCTTATTTGCTTGCTTATTATTCAATGGCTTACCTTCCTTTTCTTATGTTTGTCTATTCGCTGGAGCATGGCCTCTTTGCAACCCTTTTGATTGGCTTATTTATATTCTTCCCCTGTTCATTTGTAGGGAACTACATTTTTTCTTTTTTATTCAGCACTGAATGATGATGCATGTGTTTGCTAGCTGTCTCCCTCGTGTGCTACTTCTCCCCTCATATACCGACCCAATCTGTGCTGTGTAGCTCCCCACCCTTACCAGCTAATCTGTAAAAGCACAACATAGATATTGTTTCTGGGGTAGGGCTGAAGAGCAGGCTGAAGGGTTGTTTTGCTTTTATCTCCTTCATTCCACATATTGCTTGAAAGCACACGTTTGGCACACAAAGACTTTTATGGTGCTGCAGGAAGGGAAATCTGCTGCACTTACCCTTCAGGTATCTGAGGCAGAAGGTGTACTTCGCATGAAACGTCTCCTAGAGGCTCCTACATCTGCTCCCTGGACTACTGCAGAAGACAAAATTGCTGAATTCTCTGGGAAGTAAAATAGGCCTTCAAAAGTGTTTCTCTTTACATTTTCCTTATTCTTTTTAAAATCTGTTCAGAAATTCTTTACTAAATAGTATTTGAAAAATGTACTATGCCATTTATGAAGATGGAAACATCGAATTAAATGTATAGATTTGCGACAAAAAAAAATACTTGATATACAATTATTGGCAAAGCCAACAGCTCAACACTTGCATTATAAACACATGAACATATAGGTTTTGCAATGCTTGCTGCAGTGGATATCAACAAGACCCAGGGCTCCAAACAAGGAATGTTCTTCCTGCCCTGCTAGAGTTATTTAAGTAGAGCAAATGAAACACATATATTCATCAGAAGGCACTTTGGTCTGGAGAAAAAAATCAGTCAGAGGTGCTCACTGCATTGCAAACCTTTGACAACAAACAGCAGGGCCTATTATCATCCTCTCTCCATGCCGGCCACATCCATTTTCGCAGGGAGGCCGCACACTCAGAGAGGTCTTCCTGGATTTGCTTTTCTACTCCTGTCATCACGAGAGAGAGAGAGGTCTAGCACTGCATTTAAAGTAGGCAGAGTTTCAAAACGAGGGTGTTTATTATGTCCCCTGCAGGATAACATTTAAAGTCATCAGTGTGCGCATCACATTTACTTCAGAATATGTTATGTTATGTTATGTTATTTAAGATTTCTATAGCGCACGGCTACTCCATTGTAGTATCCCGGCGCTTTAATTGGCGGCTCATAACAGCAGAAAAAGAACAACACAACACAGGTATCGAGAGAAAAGGAAAAGGGGAACAACCGAACAACGGAAAAAGCATCTTACAGGGTAAAGAGCATCTTACAGGGTAAAGAGCCACGTTTTAAGGTCTCTCCTAAAGGACAATAGGTCAGAGTTACCCCGTAGGGCCAATGGCAGAGCATTCCAAAACTGTGGTGCCCTTAACCCGAAAGAACGCCCCCCCCCAATACGGGCCTTCTTTATTCGGGGGACCTTCGCAAGAAACAAAGATTCAGAACGCAAAGCACGGGCCGGGCGATAGAAGCCTAGCCTGCGCTGAAGGTATTTTGCTCCTGAACCGAAGAGCGCCTTGTGTGTCAGTGCCAGCGTCTTAAAAACTATCCGTTTCCGGATAGGCAGCCAATGGAGGGACTGCAAAAGGCCGGACACAATGGCACGCCTATGAAGGCCAAAAATGGTGCGAGCAGCAAAATTCTGCACCACTTGTAACCGCTGTACAAGATAGTCTGGAAGGCCCAGATAAAGGACGTTGGAATAATCCAATCTGGAGCCAATTAGGGCTTGCACCGTAATCCTCCTATGTTCTTCCGACAGCAGGGGGAGAAACTTTCGGAGCATCTTGAGAATGCCAAAACATGTGCCCGTAAGACCGAGGATCTGAGATCTCATAGTCAAACCGTCGTCGATCTTAATACCCAGATTTTTTTCCAGCCGGGACGCATTAGCTGGGGGGAACATATTAGTCGGCCACCATGTCTGCCAATCAGGGTCCGAGGTACAGCCATATATTTACTATGGTAAACAAAAACATTCATAAGTGCGATGCAAATTCTAAAAAATGTATGTTTTCCGGTTAGAGTGTAGCAACAGAAAAATGTTGCTTCTATTCTTGGCACTGCCTTTGTTATTTAGAAGAGATGGGGTGGGAAGGGCGGGGCAGGATTGGCAAGGGAAAATGAGGCGACCCCTGGCAATGCCTAAATGACGCCCCTGAGCTCTATTTGTAGAATCCGCTCCATCACCATTTATAATCCTCCTCCTTGCTCTACTGGTTTTAGAAATGTAAACAACAAATGAACACATTATAGTTTTGTCTGGAGAAAGCTGCCATCTAAGGAAAGCACCAGTTGAAGATGACCGGCGTGTATCAAGTGGACTCACCTAGACATAAATATGCAACTACAATCGATACAACTAGTGGGGATACTGTATGAAGCAATTCGAGTTCTAACTTTTGAAGGATTTATTTAATATGATTAGCAATTGCTGTAGGTTGTTGGGTTTGAGCAGGTGCCAATAAAACATGTGGCTTACTCCCCAGTTTTCCATAGACAGACGTGGTTTGGGATGCGCATTTCTCCATGGTTTATCACATGGCTTGAAACCTAATCTATTCAAAGTAAGCTACAGGCACAGACTAGAAGAGTCATTGAGCACAACAAAACGGCATCCTGAAATTATAGTATTTTAACTCGTATTCTACAAGCGTGTAATGAGATTATATTTTACACTCAATATAATACTTAAAATGAATCCTGGTTACAACCAACCTGCCTAAGGTGCAAAATGGATCGTGCTGATTTGTAAGTGAATATTGATATATGTGGTTGGACTGTGGGGTGATTGCATCCTTTTGTGATGAAGGGGTTGCACACTTGATGAATTATGATTTACCTGGCAAAGGCCTTGCTATGAAAAGCGTACCTGCTGCTGGATAACCTGCTGGTGGTATTTGGGGCATGGACCCTCTGATCCAATAAATAGGTCTCGGCTAGAAGTGCTCATCTTGTGTATCACTGCCCCATGACAATCTCAATCCACAATGGTTAGTGAGACAATGCTACACGAGCATAACCTCACAATCTGGCATGCATGCAACATAGGGTTGCTGCTTTGCACTGAGGACCATTTTCAGCTCTTTGATATCCTGAAGCCTGAAGGCAAAAGCCTTTTCCTTTGTCCCCTGAGCTGCCTATGCCACTAGCACCTCTGCTACACCAGAAGGCAACACCATCTGCCCACCATTATATGCCCCTTTCTTTAGCAGAACCAGAAGTACTATGTGTTTGTGATTGCTGCATAGCGGGTTGATTTCCCGGGACAACCTTTACAAAAGTATATTCTTGTGGAAAGTTTTGCAGGTGTACGCCTGACAGTAGTTATAGCTTATGCCGATGGACTTTTCTGCTGTTTATATAATCCTGCCTCTGGTACACCTTCCAAAAGGAAGGTTCAGCCTCTGGCCTGAAAACATGTGTGCACAGAGAGAAGGTAGTGGATATCAGCTCTGTGATTGGTGGACTGACTCTGCCCCAAAAGTCACAGGAAATGATACAACTCATAAAGTACAGCCTAAAGGACGTCATGAGCTCCATTCCAGGACCACAATATTGACGACAAGATGGATGTGCAGATCATCAGCATCTGCAGCAAAATGATATGGAGTGTCTGTAGGGTCAATGACACTGAGAAATGGATAAGCAACCAGAAGACAATTTCACATACATTCCCAGTCATTTAAAGATTTGTCCAGAACCTGTGAATTCCAAAAGAATAATCTAAAAATCGCCTGAGTCATCATAATGTCCACCACACAGGCCTTCCTGAGAAGACTTAGGGCCTGATTTAGATATCAGCGGACAGGTTACTCCCTCGCAGTGGTGACGGATATCCCATCCGCCAAAATCTAAATCCCATAGGATATTACGGGATTTCGATTTTGGAGGACAGGATATCCGTCCCTGTTGTGACCCAGTAACCCGTCTGTCGATATCTAAATCAGCCCCTTAGTCTGGTAATAGGACCAACTTTATGAGCCATCTACCAAAGGAACTTTTAATGGGCCGAATACTTTATCCCTCAATGTCATTAATTGGATTAATTTGTCCATATATCAAATCCCAAACCTGGAGCTCCACCGCATGTGATTATGCATCACTATGCTTTTTACTACTACAATAAGAATATACACAGGCCGGCAATAGTTCAAAATATGTCTCCTCTAGATTCTCAATCATCTCAGATTTGAGCCAGTCCGTACAAAGAGAAGCCCACACTTTCCATTATGTAATGGTGGACATGAGGAAGCACAATTTCAAGTATGGCACACAGTTACCAGGTAATCTCAGGGTCTCAGTTGAGACCAGAGGGCATTTTTTCCTCTGCCCTTGCTGAGGCGCGCTCTTTAATAGATTCTCATCCCATCCTGATGAAACAGAGAATTACTACTCCCCAGACCAACTGGGGTTCGATGTGACTCTTGTTCTAGCTTTCTGTACCTAATCCAGTATGAAAGGGAGTTCAACAGGAAAGAAGACTTGGCTATCTCCTTCCTTTCTAAAATTTAAATGCAAGAGGGGGCGGACTCAATATGGAACATTTAATAGTGGGACATTCATCTCCTTGTCAAAGGTATGGGGTGTGCAATAAAATGCCTGCTATTAGGCTAGTTGCAAACACTCTATTGCTTTTTGTATGGTATGGTCCTGTTGTGTGGGAATGAAACCCTGGAGACTACATTCAGATCTTTCCTGCATCCTCAGGTCTCATCAAAGAATCAAATGAAAGACAGGCAGAATGAGATTCCTAAGATTCTATGAATAGCATGGTCGCAGGTAAGGAGTCATTGAAAATGGTAAACAAGCATTGGCATAGCCAATAGGTCTCGCCTTTGGGACCTTTATAAGTGTTAAACCATGCAACAGTTAATGTTGGTGCACCAAGGATATTGTGCAGCATAACTAAATACTTATAAGGTCCCAAAAGCAAGACCTATTGGCTATGCCAATGCTTGCTTCTTCTTCTTTTTAACAAGACCTTCAAATGGCCCCCCCGAATCCAAGAACACAGTCGCCAATGCTCTCTTCACCAGCAGGAGGGACTACGGACACACTCTCAACGCCGGAATCAATAAATCTCCCATCCACAAACTCCAGACTGTCCAGAATACTTCAGCCAGATTTGTCCTCAGCATCCCATGACATGACCACATCACCCAGCACCTCTGAGACCTCCACTGGCTCCCCGTCGAAAGAGAGTGACCTTCAAGCTGCTCACACATGCCTACAAAGCCCTCCACAACACCGGACCCCAATAAATCAACGAAAGAATCTCCTTCCACAACCCCAGGAGAAACCTCTGCTCCGCCGACCTAGCCCTGCCCAAAATCCTCTGCATCCACAGAGCAGGGACGGGGACAGATCCTTCTCATACATAGCGGCCAAGACCTGTAACAAACTCCCCCTGAGCATCAGACGAAGCCCTACACTGCAAGCTTTCAGGAAAGACCTCAAGACCTGGCTTTTTGGATGACCTCGGGCTGCCCTTCCCCAGCACCTTGAGACCCTTACGGGTGAGTACTGCGCTCTAAAAATTCCCTGATTGACTGAACATGTCCTATCTTAAAAGCACTTCATACCAGAACCCAAATTCAATAACTTATGAGAAGCTTTAACGAGGGAACTGTTAGTACTGTTCACTATATTTTCTTTGTGTAGGACTTCATTAGGATACATTGTGTAGTTTTTCCCTGCATTTTTATGTAGGTTTCAATCAATGAGTATTTATGTAGTGTCACAGTGTGGGTATCACATCCTAGACTCTACTCTTCACATGGGATCTCAAGTCCAGCATCCTGTGTTACCATCTCCTGCATTCTTTTACATGGGGTATCAGCAAAAGAAAGTTTGGCGACATTCTCTACATGCGGCTCTTTATGTGGGGTCTCAACATATGGTGGCTTGGCATGGTTCCCTACAGGGCTCATTCTGAGATGGCTAGTACCGCTTGACTGCATAACTGCCTATAACATGGCTATCAACCTGGAAGCTCTTATTACTGTTACCTCCATTTAAGTCTTGCATTTTCCTTACAGGGGGCATGCCCCGACATACTTTGAATTTGTTTGGGTCTATACACGACGTCTCATCCAAAGGCAGCCTAACACCCTATCTACATTTTTTACTTTATGCTAAGTTTCATACAGATACATTGTGGAAATATTTGCGTCCCAATCTAGAGGCTAAGAGCTCACCTCGAGGCAGCTTGTGATGGCTCTCTTCATTACTTTAGGAATGTTCACATTCAGAACCCCTGGCATGCTTATATATCGCTCTGCGCTTTAGATGTGCATTGTTGTATTCATTTGAATGTGGCTCACAACATGGAACGTCCTCCCAGTCAGCTAATCGAACGGCAACTGACTGATGCCATTCAAACCCCTTCCAGTGGACACTCCATGCGTGAGCCACATTCAAATTAATACAACAATGCACATCTAAAGCATCGCACACTTGCCACACGGTGTATAAGCATTAAACATAGCATTAGACATTATACCAACATTACAACACCTTAATTTAATAAGGTAAACAACAATAACAAGTCTGCCAGACTTATGAGACTAGTGTAAAAACTCCAAGAATATAATTTTGTGGTTAGACACATACACGGCGGGAAAAATTTCAGTGCAGACTGTTTGTCCAGATTGCTTATGCACAAGGATGATGAGTAAGATACCCTAATGGAGGACATTACATGCGTAGCTGTAGTGGACCCAGTACAAGAGTATGGTTCCGTGTTGTCCGAGGATGGTTGGAAGACAACTTGTGATGGTGATTCTGTTTTACAGAAGGTAGTTGAGTATACGACCAACAGCTGGCCTGAATCTAGATGTTTGAATGGTGATTTGCGTGTTTTTGCACAGGTGTCGTATTAAATGTCTATTAAAAATAATATGGTACGACGGGGTGACAGATTTGTGCCTCCCGCCAGTTTAAGCTCTTCAATCATTAACAAAGCACATCTTAGGCATCTGGGATCTACTAAGACTGGGATGAAGATTAAACAACATTATTGGTGGCCTTCCCTGGATTCCCAAGTTAAAAATACAATCGACAAGTGTCCTGAATGTCTTCTTTCCGATAAACATTGGCAGATGTTGAAAACCCCTTTATACCCAACATAGATCCCTAATGCCCCATGGGAAAAATAGGTTTCAATTTTTCAGGTTCATATTCTATACTCAACCAAGATATGAAATATGTCATCTTAGCTGTCGATTATTTTTCTAAATGGATGTATCACAGTTTTGTCGAGTCCCCTGATACAGAGTCCACCATTTCATTTTTTAACAAGATATTTTCGTTGAAAGGGACCCCAAAAGTTACAGTTACAGATAACGGAACACATTTTGTTTCTGAGAAGGTTTGTAAATTCTTAACATTCTAAAAGTGGCGTTATTCTCTCCCACATCAGCCGCGTAGTAGAGAGAGGGAAGTAAGTGGTGAAGGAAGGGATCCAGACAGCATTAGCATCCGGGTTGGATGTGAGAGAGTTTATCGATCAAAAAATTTGGAA
This sequence comes from Lissotriton vulgaris, assembly GCF_964263255.1. NCBI lineage: Eukaryota > Metazoa > Chordata > Amphibia > Caudata > Salamandridae > Lissotriton > Lissotriton vulgaris. The sequence continues at coordinate 421,285,796 of NC_141687.1, forward strand.
TTGGAACACGTCTCCTCACTTTCCTACGGGAATATCCCCTTTTACTTTGTTGCCGGGCAGAGAAGCACATACTCTTCTTTTTTTTTTGTTTAAGAGATTTTTATTGAAGTTTTACAAGAAATAGTACAATAGAATAGCAGTACAAAATGGAAATAGTAAACATAAAATATATGCAAAGATTAAATGAATACTAAAACAGATCAAATGAATACAAAAAATGATAAAATGAGAGAAGAAAGAGGAATATGTAAAAGAGAAGAGAGAGAAAGAGAGAGGGAGGAAAAGAAAAGAAGATAGAAAGAGGGAAAAGGCAGAAAGGAAGGGGGAGGGTAGATAACAGAAGAAAGGCAGCTAGGAATTAGAGGTAGAACCAGAAAGATAAGCAGTGAAAGGTAACCAAAGGAGATCAGATTTAATTTTGCTTGGGAGGGATAGGGAAGAGACAGTAGAAATCCTATGTTCGTCACAAACAAAATTCCACCAAGTTACTATAGAAACTTTTGATGTATCTTTCCAAGAAGATAAAATACCTTTAAAGGCAAGAGCAATAAAAAGGTCAAATAACAAGGAAATAGGAAAAGAAGCATTAATATCAGGTGATAGTGATCCTAAAAAACATTTTGAAAAGACAATGGCAAATCACAGTGAAAAACTTTCATACAAATTTCCCAAACTGATTTCCAAAACGAGAAAACATTAGAACAGTCATATAGTTGATGCAGTAATGTACCCCTAACGGTAGAGCATGGCCAGCACATCTGAGATAAAGATGGGAGGAATTTAGAAATGCAGACTGGAGTAATAACAGCTCTATTATAAATGAAATACATACACTGCGTAATACGTGCAGCAGGAGAAATGTTAAACAGCTTAGACCACAACTTATCCCAAATAAAAATAGAAAGGGAAACAGCTAAATCAGTTTCTCAGGCAAGTCCGTTCAGCAACAGTGGACAATAACAACTTATAAGCATGAGCCGCCTTAGGTCTGTGAGTAGGGAAAAGGGAGAACTAAGAATAAGAAGTAAGTGATGGTGTGTCTGCAGGCAAGTCAAAGGTGGCCAGATGAGACTGTAAAGCAGTGAAAATAATGGTATATTGAGCAAGAGAAGAGTCAGATAGAAGATAGGTAGACTGGAGGGTAGAAAAAGGGATAACAGAACCAAAATGCACCATTTGATGAACATACAGGATACCCTTTTCTTTCCAGTATTTGAAATAAAAAGATTTATCCTTGTATTTAAGGAATTTATTGAACCATAAAGAGGAAGATAAAAAACATTGTAGTGGTGATAAACCAACGGAAAAGCCATTGTATAATAAGTACTTAGAATATTTTAAGGTAGGAATTGTAGACAGAAAGGTACTGTTGGACATGAAAATCACATCCTGGAATGAGAATTCCTTAAGAAGGGAGCGTTCATACAGAATCCAGGTAGGGATAGGGTTATCTCCAAAATCATAAGCTAATGCAAAGGATAGTTTAAGTAGAAACGCAGAATGATACAATTTGAAATTAGGAAAACGCACCCCACTTTCTCCCTTAGGATGGATAAGCTTGTTAATGGCAATACATGGGTGTTTGTTGTTCCACAGGAATTTTGAGCATGGAGAGTGTGTACAGAACATGAGGGGAGATCATCATTTTAATGGTGTCGAGTCTACCTCACCAAGATAAAAATAAAGGAGAACAATTAAGTAAAAGAGATTTAAGTTTGGAGATTAGAGCAGTGAAAGTGAGTTTAAGGGTATCGTGTAGGGAGGGGGCAAGCCAGATGCCAAGATATTTAATTTTGGAGGGACACCAAGCAAATTCAGTATCGTCAAACATGAACTGGTAGCAAGAGGAGTTTAAAGGTAGTACTCTAGTTTTGGACAAATTTAATTTATAACCAGAAATACTGGAATAAAGTTGAACTTCATTCAAAAAAGGGGGGAGGGAGTCAGTAGGATTAGACATGTAAATAATATATCATCAGCATAGTCTGAGATTTTTGTGACATGGGAATTATGCTGAAAACCTTTAATTTGTGTGTTAACACGAATACGTTCTTAAAAGGGTTCAAGGCATAGAATAAAAAGCAAAGGGGGCAACCTTGTCTAGTACCTCTTGATAAAGGAAAGGATTTGGAAAAGTGGTTAATAACAAAAATACTAGCTCTGGGACAAGAGTATAATAGTTTAACAAGAGAAATGAAGGAGGGGCCGAAGCCAAACCACTGGACTGTTGCAAACATAAATTGCCAATTAATACAGTCAAAGGCCTTCTCGGCATCTAAGGAGAGGACAGCCAGGGGAAATTTATATTTTTTGGCAAAGGAAATAACATTTGCGAACATTCTAGCATTATCAGATGCCAGTCTACCCTTGACAAAGCCTACTTGATCAGTATTAATTAATAGGGGAATTATATTTTCAAGGCGGGTGGCGAGAATTTTTGCAAACATTTTACAATCATAATTTATTAGGGAAATGGGACGACAATTCTTACAATATGAGTGGTCTTTATCTGGTTTAGGGATGATAACAATTAGTGCGTCCATAAAGGAGCCAGAGGCCTTGGCATCAGCAATGAAAGAATTAAACACCTTAAGGAGCTGCGGGACAAAAATGGAGGAAAAAGTAGTGTAAAACTCAGCTGAAAGGCCATCAGGGCCCGGAGTTTGGGACTTTTTTAGTGATTTTATTGCATTAAGTATCCCTTGAGAGGAGATATCAAATTCTAAAGCATTGAATTCATCAGGCAAGGAGAGTGGAGAAGGACGGCCAGAAAAAAAATTATGTAAATTCTGAGAAGAGGGGAAGGTATCATCCAAATAAAGGGACTGGTAATATGTATGAAAAACATCAGCAATATCCTCATCAGATGAAACTAACTTATTAGAGGATTCATTCAGAATAGGCCCAATCGTTTTACATTCAAATTTGATCTTTAAATCGTTGGCTAACATACGACCGGCTTTGTTTTGACCGCCATGATATTTGGACTTAATTTTGAGAAGTACGTTGCAAGTTTCAGTTGTAGCCAGTTTATTGAGATCTGACTTAGCTTTGATCAATTGATGTAGGGCAGACGATGATTTAGAAGTAAAGTAAGAGTGTTCCAACTCCTTTATATGACAAAGATGATCCTCATATTTTTTCCGTGTTGCCTTCTTTTTATGGGACACAAAAGAAATGACAAAAGCACAAAAAGAAGCCTTGAAGGAGTCCCAATTATTAGGAATACTAGTATCCATAGGGTTGTTAAAGGTAAAAAATTCATTTATATGTGCAGTTGCCTTTTTAACAAAAACAGGATCAGATAATAAAGAAGTGTTTAATTTCCACCGGCTAAATTGGGAGGAAGTGAGGGAGAAATCAAATACAGCATGAACAGGGGCATGGTCGCAAATAAAAATAGAGCCTATATCAGAGGCTTGTATAGAGGGCAACAAAGATTTGCTGACAATAATATAATCAATTCGAGACCTCGTGCGATGCACATTAGAATAAAAGGTATATTCAAGCAAATCAGGATTACAGGTCTTCCAAACCTCATATAAAGGTCGAGAGGTGATGGCAGACTGAAAGGCTTAGTGAGTTTTGTCTGGGTTAAATTTAGATGTACATAGCCTGTCAGAAAAGGGGTCCAACCATTGATTAAAATCACCAGCAACAATCACATTGGGACAATCAAGTGAGGAAAGTAGAATTTTAATACTGTTCCAAAAATGAGGGTCAGGTTTGACCGGGCCATAAATAATCAATAGAACAAGGGTTTGTTTGTGTATAACAATTTTTGCCATCACCCATCGACCATTTTCATCAGCTTGAGTAGATAAAATTTGTACAGACAACGATTTATGAAATAATATAGCAACACCACCTTTTTTGTCAGAAGTGGAGGAATGAACAACCTGACCAACCCATTGTCTCTTCAATTTGAGAGATTCAGTATCAGAACAGTGTGTTTGTTGAAGGAAAACAATACAGGAATTAATTTTAGATAAATGAGACAGTTCCTTTTGACGCTTAACCGGGTTTCCAATACCACGAACCATCCACGAAACAAGCTTACACATGATGGAGGGTAATGGAGGTGGTACACGAAAGGGTGTGAAACACTTCAGGGAAACATCTGAAATAAAAAGCAAACCATGTGAGGGAAAGGTAGACAAAGAATACAAATAACATCTAAGCAAGATTGATAGTGCAGGACATGAAAAAAAAAATACACTTAAGAAAAGACCAACCAATAAAGAGACACACCAAATGAGGAAATGTACACATAGAGATACAAGGAATAGCGAAAGAGGCACAGAAGAAAGGGAGAAAGAAAAGACGAAGAAGTGAAAAGAAATAGAGGCGTAGCAAGACAGAAATGAACAGATCAAGGCAAGAGAGCCTGATCTGAGGAGAAAAGAAAAACCGAAGTAGCAGGAGCATGGATACGCCGAAGAGGAAGCGAACCCCTACGAGCAAGATAGAAGATGAAAGGGGAATCAGAACCTCGAGAGAACAGAGAACACAAATGGAGAAAGGAGTGTTAAGTAAAAACATCTAACACTGAACTCAACCGCCCAAGTCAAACAAAAAAAAAGGGGGTAAAAAAACAAAGAGAAAGGAATATTAATCATTAGTGTCCATGCCAGAAGGAGACGCAGACTGCAGGAACGAGTGGAGCTTCTGTGGTTCATTAAATGAACGAGTGCGACCATTGTGTGTGATTTTACAGAAGCATGGATGAAGGATACCATACTGGATATACAATTGTCTCATCAGAGGGTGAATATTCAAAAATTCTTTGCATCGAGCATTCGTAGCTCTAGAAAGGTCTTGAGAAATAAAAATATTGTGACCAGACCATATAAGACGTCTTTTAGTTTTAGCAGCCTTCAACACGGACATTAATTCAGTAAATTCAAGAAAAAGCACAATAATACCACGAGGTTTAGAAGCATGAGGTTGAAGACGGCCTAACCGATGGGCTCTTTGGATATTAAGAGGATGTGCTGAAGGTTGGAGTTCCAGAAGAGCCATCAGAAACTTCTGTAAAACAAAAAACACCATATCAGTCCCCCCGACATTTTCTGGAAGACCGCACAGGCGTAGGTTATTCCTCCGGATACGATTTTCAAGGTCCTCCGTGTGTAATTTCAATTTGTGAATTTCTTGTTCCAAAGAAGGGATCTTGTATATCTCTTACACATTGCTCCAACTCCAGGACTTTGCCATCCATAACCGCCAGTTTTGCTTCAATCTGAGAGAGTTTGACATTGTAGCCGACATGAATGGTTGAAGACTTCTTCTAGGATAGAGTCCAGGACGGGATTTGGCGAAGCAATGGGAGACGGCGGATCATTTTTTGGTCTTTTCACTTTAGTTCCAGTGGCAGAGTGTTTCGAATTTCCATGCTCAAGAGACTTGCAGCCTGATTCATCAAGCCGAAATCGGCTCGCAAAGGGCCAGATTCTGAGAATCTGGCCCTTTGCGAGCGCTATTTTTGCATTTGGGATTCATCATTCCCAAATGCAAAAATCGGTAATAGCGATTTCGCTATTTTGCGAGGAATTACATTTAAGGAATCTCTATTTGAGATTCCTTAAATGCAATTCATCATCCATTTAAAATTTGCGAATTCGCAATTTCGGCCCGCTATTTACCCCGAGGTCAAACCTCGTGGTAAATAGCGAAAACTCAGAAAAATGCTTTTAAAAGCATTTTTCTGAGTTGCATGTTGCACACACACATGTCCTTTGGACATGTGTGTGCGCAACACCTGTTTAAATTAGCATTTAAGGGGTGCTACAGGGTGTCCTCTGGACACCCCTGGCACCCTTAAAATCGCTATCTTATTTGCGATTAGCTAATTGCTAATCGCAAATAAGGAATACTCCCCATTCATTCCTATGGGCCTTTTGGCCCATAGGATGAATGGGGAGTTATTCCTTATTTGTGATTAGCAATTTGCTAATCGCAAATAAGGAATCTGTAGAAATCGCAAAAATGTTGGCTATTCCTACATGAATCCCGTTTTGTGAGTCTGGAATAGCGATTCCTTATGATTCGCTATTTCAGACTTGCAAAACCTCCCAATTATGAATCAGGCTGATATTGAAGCCTTCAATTGAGATAACAGGCACAGTCAAACAGGGGAAAAAAAAAATGGAAAAATGAAAAATAAAAAGAGTAGGCGTAGATATGAGACCAGGTCAGGCAGGGTCAGGAGGCAAAACAGGAACGGGCAGTTGAGAAATCCAATAGTATATTCCGACTGCTTAACTAAAGAAATAGAGAGGAGTCACGAATAGGTATGCATCTTCCAGGGTGAATTGGAGCAGTAGGTAGAAATAGGAAACAGTCAAAGCACGTTTCAAAACCAAATTGCGAAGTGTATTGAGCAATGGGCACTACAAAATGTGAAGAACAAGCATTAGTGCCAAGATTCAAGCAAGATATTGGTGACAACGCAATTTAGATGCAGAGTTGGTTGGTGACAGAATTTATCATTCAGCAGAGCTTCAGTGTATCACTATGTACACCACAATTCAGGTAATGAGAACCAAGTGGAGACGTGGTGTGATGAGTGAGTTAGAAATTAATTTAGTCCAACATTAGCCATTAAACCTAGCAAGCTTTTGAAGAAACCTTGGAAAAACATTGTTGCAGAAGCCCCAGAATAGGTTAAAAAAAAACGGGCATTCTCACCATAGCAACAAAATGGCGGCCGTTATCACCACATAGGTAAAAGTACAGGCAACAGAATAGGCAAATGCTCATATAGAGGAAAAAAAGGCATCAAAATTGCAATTTACACCACATTTAATCAAATGTAGGAAGCGGATACGCAATATGTCCAAAGCAGGAACAGCAGCATAGCTAAAAAAAAACAAAGATGCGGAATCTGGAGAAAGGACGCGGGCTCGGCGGCACAAAATGGCTGCCGCCCGTGTCCAAAGTCAAAGAAAGTTACCGGCTGGGATATTTGGATCCAGAGGCACAGCCGGTTGATTTCAAGTGCCTCGTCGGTCTCCCGACATCTTCACACAGCCGCAGGTATAAGCCGGAACCTCCACGAATCCCTCAGAGGTCCGCTAAAGTCACCGAAGGCTCGCCGTGACACGGAGCTCACAGGTGATGCGCCATCTCTAGCCGGCGCCTAAGCCACGCCCCCAGCACATACTCTTCTGTTCCCAACATGGTTGAAGGAGATGTCTGGTAGGAACACAATTAACTTTAAGGATGGGTCTGATAGGTGTACGTCAAACAGACTCATATGAAGGAAAGTGTTAATAAGAAATGCCGCTTAAATGGTGAGAACGTCATGGTTGGAGACTGGGTTCTGATTTAGAAACCGGTAAAAGTTAAGAAGGGAGAGTAAAAAATGGTGATGCTCGAACAGGTATACAAGGTCAGTCAAGGATCTGCTTTTGTAGGAAAAAAGGGGTGGCGGAACAAAAGACAACTTGCTAAAGTATCCCCTGAACAAGCCAAGATAATGTATCATAGATGGAAAAATATTGAGGACGATCTTGATTGGGGGCTCTCGTTGGATCCGGTTAGATCGGCGAGATCCCTTGTTCAATATACCCCACCTTAATTAGTTCCCCCACCTCAGATTGATGCTAGCTACCCAATCCAGGCTGATGTTAATTTGAGCATTAGTAGCTCGTCCAGGGGACGTGTCATTAAGGCACCAAAAAAGTTTGAGGATTTTATTAGATATTAAAATTCCCACTTTGTTTATGCCATTTTGTTTATTCAAGTTCTTTACTATGTAACTTTCCTTTTTGTTTTCTGTAAAGGGGGAAGGTGTTGTAATGTTGGTATAAAGTGCCTTCCTCTTTTAAAGATGCTCGGCTGATCCCCCTGCTAAAAAAACCGGGGGCTGACGCGAAATGTCTGAAAAATTTCAGACCAATTTCCCAGTTACAATTCTTGGCGAAAGTACTGGAGCAGCACGTCCTTACCACTCTGTCGGACCATCTGGAAAGCAACATGCTGCTAGAGCCGAATCAAGCAGGTTTCCGTGCTAACCATAGCACGGAGCTGGTTATGCTGTCAATCGTAGATGAGCTTAGGAACAGAGCAGACAAGAAAATCCCGGGGGCCCTGGTGCTGTTGGACCTCTCCGCGGCATTTGATACCGTGTGTCATGAACAACTATTGTCGCGGATGAGGGAATTCGGCATTCAGGGCACAGCACTTGCATGGTTCACATCCTTTCTTCAGGGGAGGATGCAGAGAGTGCAATTAGGTGATATGCTTTCTACTGCAACCTCGATCACCTGCGGAGTACCGCAAGGGTCTGCTCTGTCACCCCTATTGTTCAATATATACCTGCAGACTTTGATTCTAATGCTTAATCAAATGGACTGTCAGGTATATAACTACGCGGATGACACCCAGATTATCATCCAATTGGATGATAGCCAGGATGCTTTTGCTAGATTGCAAAACATCTTAAGAAGTACAGCGAACTGGATGTCCGGGAACTCCCTAAAAATTAATCCGGACAAGACCGAGGTGTTGCCAATTACCATCGCTGGCAACCCTTGGAGTGATCGTTTCTGGCCTGGGGAGTTGGGCATGCCTCCAGAACCGGCAGTAGTGGTCAAGAGCCTGGGCATCCAGGTGGACAGTAAGTTGTCCATGAAAAAGCAAGTTATAGTGGTGGTGGGCAGCTGTGTCGGCCTTCTCCGACAACTTAGGAAAATCTCCTTGCTGCTTTCTTTTTCTACTTTGAGGAGTGCGGTTTCTGCGATGATTCTAGCCAGGCTGGACTATGGCAATTCGTTGTACATAGGACTACCACAAAAACTTTTAAATAGAATGCAGACTGTCATGAATGACGCCGCCAAACTCATTTTGAAAAAGCCAAGGAATGCCCACGCATCCCCCCTCTTGCGGGAACTACACTGGTTGCCAGTTAAACAGAGGCTAATGTTTAAGGGGCTCTGCATTGTCCACAAGGCCCTCTATGGCAGGGCACCTACTTATCTGAAATCACGTTTGACCCTCTACAAACCAGGGAGGGTGCTCAGATCTTCCGAATCCAGTTTTCTTGTTCAGCCACGCTGTAGATTGACTACAGTGGGTGGGCGTGCCTTTTCACGCACTTTGCCAGCTATGTGGAACAAATTGCCGCTGGAACTTCGGAATGAGACTAATCTAATGTCCTTCCGTAAGAAATTAAAAACTGTTCTTTTCCAGCAAGCGTGGGGCGGCCTTTAATTGTAACCAGATGTATCCTTTATTTTGCCTAGCGGACCCTAACAAAGCGCTTAGAGACCTCTGGGTTAGAGTGCGCTATATAAATCAAATAAATAAATCAAATAAATAAATAAATAATGTCTAATGCTATGTTTAATGCTTATACATCGCGTGGCCAGCAAGCTATGCTTTAGATGTGCATTGTTGTATTCCTTTGAATGTGGCTCACGCATGGAGTGTCCACTGGAAGGGGTTCAAATGGCATCAGTCAGTTGCCGTTCAATAATCTTACTGGGCTTTGGGGGGGCTCCCTCATATGCCAATATCTATATGTCCAAATTTGAGACCGATCACATTTTGAACAATCCGACCTGGACAGTAGGCCTCCAGGTCTTTAAGCGTTACATTGATGACATATTTTTATTATGGAAAGGCGAGAAAGAAAAACTGGAAGAGAACATAGCTCTGTTGAACACACACAACGAACGGATCAAATTTACCCACACCATTGATAAGGAATCAATAGCTTTCCTGGACGTCATAGTGATGATGCATAACAATACTCTCAACACCAAAGTACACATAAAAAAGACTGATAGGAATTCTAACCTTTTGTTTCAAAGTTTTCACCCGGAGTCACTCAAGAAACATTTACCTACCTCCCAATACATCAGACTGAAAAGGATCACCACTCACAATATGGATTTACAAAAATTGTTTAAAGCACAAACTAACAAATATCGTCTAAGAGGATATCCTGAGGAAAATCTCAATGAATCCTTGAAAAAAGTAATGGCAAAACCAAGGGAGGCTTTACTCAAAGAAAAATTTCAGACCAACGAAAAGAAATCTGTATGTGTTCTTAAGCATTCCACTGAAGCAGCACGCATCAAACGTATTATCAACAATCACTGGTCACTGATCCAAACGGAAACAGATCTGAAAGGATTGTACAATGACAAGATAACGTTCGCTTTGCAGAGATCAAGAAACCTCAAAGAAATTTTGAGCTCACCCAAGAAAAAAAAACATAGCATAAGGGCATGTCAAGATGCCAAAATTGTATACATTGTAGTAATTTTATGGTAGGAAATCAATTTCCCCATCCTACCAAAGGCCACCAAATCGAACTGCATCACTTTAGCACCTGTGATACGAGAAACATCATATACGCCATCAAATGCCCCTGTGGCAAAATATATGTGGGTCAGACTGAGCGCAAAATAAAATTTTGAATTACCGAACACAAAAGCAACATAAGATCATCCAATATGAAATCTACCGTAGCCAGCCATTGGAAGGAACCTGCCATCAGTGGATTGGTGTGGCTCACTGGTTAGAGGCGGCAGACCCGGAAGCAGAGGACGGCCCGGGACCAGGGTTCAATTCACGACGCGGCAGGGTCGTGGACCAGGGTCAGCGGACTCAATAATTCTCGCCTCAGTGCCTACTCTAACCAGGGATCACACTCGGCAACTCTGGGCATTAGCTTGCCTCATCTCCACAACGGCCCCCCACATACGCCGGGGATGCCTGGTTTCACCTTGGAGATACCCAGCAGGGACCATCTCACAGGGAAAGCCAGGACGGGTTCCCCAGCGGTCCACAGCGCGGAGATACCCCATGTGGGGTGATTCATGCGCTTTACAAGACATCATTACAACATTACATCATTACATCATTACATCAGATATCCCATCTGAGATTTACGATTCTGGAGGTTATCCCACAGTGCCGGGATATGGATCCCGTGAAACAAAGACTGTAAGCTGAGTTTTTTTGGATCAAAAAACGTAATTCTCTACAACTAATGGGGATGAATGATCGTATTGAATATGCTTGTTTTCTGTAGTCATACATAAGATGAACTTCATTGGCTGATGAACTACTCTATGTCCCTGTCTTTAACACCATTTCCCATTCATGATATATTTACTTGCTGTTCAGGCATTATTAATTTCTGCAATAATGTATTCCCATGCTGATTAATGCATTAAGTTATCTTGTTTAGGTCTTTTCTTTGTATTTGTACATGCTGCACCCGCGGGTTCTATATTTTACACTGTGTGGTTATATTGTTTCTTTATAGCATGATTCACGCTGCAACTTTATTTATTTTTCTGTTCGTTAGATTTCCCACACTTCCTTGAAGCCTCTCTCCTCATATCACGTGATATGTGTCTGACGTGATTGCAGTTCTGCGGATTGGTTAAATCACGTTCACTTCCGGACGCTTGCACTCTGAATGTTTGTATTGAGACGCGGCTTGTTCGGTCCCATTGTAAGTCGTTCTGCCTTTCTTTCTATCATTTCACCCTGAGTTCCATGTTTGTTCTATAGGCACGTAACTATGGTTCGTATCTATTGCTTTCACGTTTGGGAGAAATCGCTATTTCATTTTCTGTATTTTGGTACTCGGCACCTCCAGTTTACTGCTGCACACGTTTCCTTGTATCAGCATTTTTGTTTCATTAAGTTGATACCGCACTTATGCACAGAAGTTTACGGTTTGTTTCGTTTGCTTTTCATCACCACTTGAGCATGTACACCTTTGAGCCACATGCAATTATGTATACTATTAATTAGCTTGAGGAGTATCTAAAGTGGTCCTGTATGACTTTTTTACAGACCCCTGATGAAGGGTCTTTGTCATAGACCAGAAATGCATTGGGTATTCTGAAGGACTGGAATTAAGGATGAAAGCATCATAAGATTGTCATTATGAAAGCTACCATCGTTTGAATAAAACCTGGATGTAATCACTGGAATTGAATTGATCAGAATTTGTGAACAAATGAGTTTGAACTGCTAAGAAACCACATGGTTTAATTTCTATGTGTGCGCACATCTCTGTGAGAAGGTAACCCTCCTCACTCCACGGCTAGACTACGTGCGTCAGATGTGGCGCCAACTGGATTGTGTTTAACTATTTAAGAGTACTTCACCGTAGAACCTCGAGTGCACAGGGATAACACAGCCTTGAATAAATGCCTTTAGCCACGTCAACCTCTGGCGAGTTACTGGCATTATCACTAGACGGAATCACCCTATGCTCCATTTTGGAAGCCTCCAGAGAACCTCCAGTGGCAACCTGTCTCCCTTGGTCACTGTCAACAATACATTTATCATAATGGTTGCTTATGGGTGCAGGCGCGGTATGTCGGTCGGCGTTTTCTGCAACATCGCTAATCTCCAGTCCAGCAGGTTGTTTACTTGCATCGAGAACTAGGGCACCCTCAGTAGATGAAACCTTTGTACTGCTGAAAGGAGGAGCAAAAACATCCTGAATGGACCCCGTGCTGTCACCCTGTGTAGCAAGCCCATCTTGTTCCAATGGCCTGTCTGGGTTGTTCTCTGCAAGTGTGCTGTTGTCCTCTTGAATGTTTCGTTCCCCGCTGGCCTCCCTTTCAACGCTATCCTCCTCTTTTTCTTGCTCTCGGGTGTCCCGGGATAGGCTACAATGTGGGTACACCCGGGTGGGAATTTAGTGCGGGCCCGCAGTTGGTATTCGCTCTTGTTGCCTCGAAGTCTCTTGAGATAGCGGCTCTTCATGGCCTGTGAGGTGTGTCTGGTGAGCTGCACACAGCTCATCTCCTTCCAGACCGCTGTGCCAGTGACAGCGGCACCGACAGGAGCATGGTCACGAAGGTACATGAGGAGGGCCATGTCTTCGGCATGGGTAAAGGAGCTGCGGCCGTTAGAGCGGCCCGGGACTAGCTCGTGAGAGCAGCATGGTTGTGTGGTGAGCGTTTCGGGGACCAAGCGGAAGGCATCAGGGTCTAGAAGTTCTCCGGCCCGCACACACTCTGCCACAAAGCGAACAGAGATGTAGACGTCAGGCCCGGCCTTGAAGCCTTACCCGTTTGGTGCCAGGAGCAGTGCCCTCGGCTGCTGCAGCCGGCACAATAACCCTCCCCTGTGCTATATGAGTGGGGACAGCAGCTGCTTCCAGGGCACCGGTGGCATGTAAAAATGCATAGGGCTACCATCCTCCTGAACAATTGGGTGCTGGAATGAGTGAGAGGTGCAGCAACTAGCTTTTCAAACTCTTTCAACGCCTCTGATGAGGAAGACTGCTTCGTAACTGGCCGGCCAAATGGGCGCGCCTGCCTGTCTCCAATTCAAACACAACCGTTAACGCTTGCGCTATGACCGAGCCACTACACTAATTACTGCAGGAGTTAATTGGAGACCAACAGAGTGCTGCCTGAAGAACAGAAGTGCTCCATCTCAGAATAAAACTCAAATCCCTTAATAAAAACTAAAAAAAACAGGACAGAGTAACTACTCTAACTACTAAAGGAGATGAATGGAGAGCTACAAAGTACAACTACCTGTAGAATAGAAGTGTCCCATCTCAGGAATAAAAACATCCTCAATGTCCTTAAAAATAGAAAAATCTCAAACTAAGTGGAAATTGAATCAAAAACAAACCAAAAACAAGCCAAACCCCTAAACGATGACAACCATTCTAAACAAGCGTGGCTGCGAATGCAGCTGCTTCGTCACACTGCTCTGGGCTAACAAGTGGGAGGGGTGGGGTGAGTGCAAGAGAACACACTGCGAATCCCTTGCGGGAGCGAGCACACATATGTTGCCAAAGCTCGCTCCTGCAAGGGAATCGCCAAACGTGCACGCATTGTCATTGAAAGTGATGCAATCCGTGCACGTTTTTGGCTGAAAAGCTGAAGTGATTTCTATAGATCTTTTTCCTATGCAGCGCATGCGCGCTGCGTAGGCGAGACCTACAAATGATGCACTATAGACAATGTTAAGTATGTTGGCAACTATGTGACAGTGGACCAAAGTAAGTAATATTTATAGAAGCATTGGCTACCAGATGCTGTACTAAATGGTGAAAGAGCTTGATGTTAGCTGAATACATAAAGAAAGAAATGCTAAAAAAGTGAAGTAGTGTGGCAAGAGATTGAAGATACATTTAAAAAAGAGTAGAATGTGGCGATGCCAGAGTCACATTCTTAAGAACACGTTGTGCTGAAGGCTGGAAGGTGGAAAAGCCATGTATTATTAGCCTCTGGAATGGCAAGTTCGAATCCAGGCAAAGCAAGCACTTGCTTGGAGATCATGAAAGTACCTTGGTGCTGGTGGAGAGTTGGTTAGTCAATGGTGTTAAAGTACAAAACCATATGTAAAAAGACAAACTCCTAAACATTAAATCATTGCCCTCAACCACGCCTTGTCCAGCACAAATGTACTTACAAAGTAAGTTCTCACCCTTTGTCTAAAACCGACAGAGTATTAGTCCAGAATGTCATTGGATTCGGTGTGAATTGTTTTCTTTTACAAGGATGTGACCGTTTTTTGTTTATGAATATTGCTAACAGACTTTTCTGCTGTTTTTAGCCTTCTATCAACTTTGCACTAACAGTGGTGCAGGAGGTTCCAGCCCTGCAGCACAGCTTACTCAAAGTGCACTTCGGAATTTGCTAATTGACCTTCAGCAGGTAAAGACAGCACCACTACCAGTACTACCTCCACCACCACTACTGTACATCATATTTACAGAGTTGCAGCCGTGCCTCTTTAGTTAAGATTGACACATAGATTCATAGTAAATCCAAAGTTTGCATCCATAATGACTTTGATTTTCCCTGACCCATCTGCACTACCCTTGGAGGAAAGAATGTATACAAGCATGTCTTACAGCGTGCCAGACTTTGTGACAAGGGCTCCAACAGTGCCGGGGGAAGGGGGGGGGGGGGGGATTTGTCCTACATTTGTTTTTCAGGATGCCGTACTAGAACATCACTGGCAGAATATTGTCTGCCACAAATATTCTTTTATAAATATCATCTATAAAAATGGTGTTCCATTGGAGTTAATATTAGCAAATCTCTACCCAATGGGGCAATACTTAGGGCACAATATTTACGAAAGCAGTGTTTCTATTCAATATTTTGACATACAATTGTTTTCCAATAACTAGTTTAATGACATTTCACATAGAAAACGTTTGTGCTATCATAATTGTGAAACTGCTGAACCAATGGTCACAAATCTTTTATCGCATTGAAGCCTCTCGATCATTTGCTAACTTAGGTGTGAGAGGCGTTTAGAAAGAACCCTCAATAGGTCTGATTTGCATTTTAAGTTACAAGTGAAGTCTATTGTCTTGCCAGTGTTGCAGCCTGGGAGAGGCGCACAGAGGGGCTACCAGGGCCTGACAGGTTGGATCACTGGGCATCATGAGAAGGCCAGCTGAGATGGGGCTCAGCGGCACACAGTGGCTGCACGGCAGGTGAGGGCACTTGAAGGGTCTACAGCGGATCAGGGCACATAGAAAAAAGTCCTCTAAAATAGAGTGCCTAGAGAGGGGTGGGTGCTCACATATACGGGCTGCATACACAAGGCGGGGTGGTCACGAATCGGACTGCGACGGGGGCACACGAGGACCACCAGGGGCAGGGCTGGGTAGTACACAGGGTCTGAAGGGGGACTGGTGCACACCGAGGGGATGCATGGGTAAGAAAGGATGGCACATGCGGGTGCAGGTATTTGTGAGGTGAGAGCATGTGTAGGGGCAGCATGGGCTGAACAATGTGTCTGTCATACAATCACTTCAGGATGGATAAGGGACTGCACAGGGTCTGCAGGAATCAGGGACACGGAGAGAGCTAGCCTTGGCACAGAGTGGCTACAGTGGAGAGCAGGGGATCACATAGAGTGGCTGCAGAGGTGAGGCCGGGTGGGAACACAGAGGGCCCGTGGAGGGGCAAATGAGTGCCAGTAGGGCCAGGGCTGAGAGGTACACGGGCTGCGTTTGTGACTGGGGCACACAGAGGGCAGGTTGGTGCACATGGACTGTAGGTAGGTGATTGTGTGGGGTGCACCAAGGTGCAGCCACGGTGGGATAGGGCATCATCCAGCAGCTGCAGGGCAGTTAAGGGTGTAGAGAGGCTATAGTGTAGGTGGGACATTTAAAGGGCAGGCCTGGGTACACACAACCGTTACTGTGGGACACAGGTAACACATAAAGATGCCGAAGGGGCGAGGCGGGGCAGGCAGTCAGAGGGGCAAGAGAGAGCCAGCTGAGGCATGGCTGGCTGATACAAACCGAGGGCCGGGGCACACCTAAAGGATACAGAGAAAGAATGGAAGAATGAGTGGATTCAGGGGAGGTTGATAACACACAAAAGAATGGCACAGGGTGGAAGGGCTCACAGAGGGACTGCAAGAGAAGGACACAGTGCTACATAGGGACTGCAATCAATAAATTTGAGCCCACTGCAGATTTATATGGGGCTGAGGGCACATAGAAGGGTGGTGGAGGCTAGCGGAGGGGCTGGAAGGGGCAGGCCAACAAAGAGGCGCTGTGGGGTGCAGGCACAATGGCACACAAAGGAGGTTGTACGGGGTTGGTGCTTCAGGACTGTCAGGGGGACACATATAGAGGTTACATGTAGTTAAAGAACACAAAAGTACAAGCAAGGCAGGGCAACACATAAGGCCTGCAGGGAAGACTGGAGCCCACAGAGGGATTTGAGGCGGTGGGGGCACAAAGAAGGGATGCAGGGGAGTCAGGTGACACACATAGAGGCTGCAGAAAGGGCGAAGGGGCTCAAGGGGCATATTGCCATATGGCACAATGGTGGCCCTTAACTGTTGTATTTCCTCACTTTTGGGGCTTGCGTTGTAGATATTTCTCCCATAAACTAAAACCTTTTAATACAATTTCAGTGCTTTTTTTGTTAACACAATAAAACAACAATTATATGTCATTCAAACATCTGGCAACATATAAACAAGACATAATATTAGTTACAGATATGATCAATTTGCAGCCACAATTGCATACAATCCATTTATTCCTGCATCCCTACGTGTACCAATAATCATAATAATAATATTAATATTAATAATAATCATCATGCTACTGGAAAATGCAAATAATATCAAAGCAGGATGAAAATCCACACAAATGCCACATCTGGGATATCAGCAACCAGGTCCCACATCCCTGAGCTTGTAGAAACGTGTTGCCTCTGTCAGTCAATGGAGCAGCGAGTATGATTCAGGTCTGTTAGCTAAGTACATTAATCACATAGAGGGAATGGCATCCGATTGTATGCATACTTCCGGCAGTGTAGATCCATGCCACCTTCTAGATTACACATGTGGCAGGCTCCAGAGTAAAGCCCATACATTTTGTGGTTCCAACCAGTGAATGTTGGACTTGGCCCTTTTTCCCCAAACATTTTCGCTTTTCACCCCCCTGTGTTAGGATGTCTCCCCACATGGTTGAAAACTGTATAGGTCATGTGTGGTGTGAGACGCCATGTTAAATGTAATGCGATGGTGTGCACTTGTTAACCCCCCCATTGTAAAAATGTACCATGGTAACATGCTGCGTTTAAAATGGATGCCATGGCTGTGTGTGATGCCACCTGACTGCAGTAGGTTAGCAATCTAGATGTTCGGTTCCCAGCCATCCCTGCTTAAGGAGGGGAAAGCCTGGCACCCAGGGTGCTCTACTCCTCCCTATGGACCAGTTAGAGCCAGTTCCCCAGAGGCTTCTAGAAGCTTCTGGCACTGCCTGGAAGGTGGGGTGAGGGGCGCATAAATAAGGAGGTTGTGCCACCATGTGCTCAAACAGTGCAGGGACATGAATGCGAGGGAACCTGCTGCCAGGGGTTTCCGCCACTTGGGCCTGTGTGCTGGACCCACCCAACTACAACCCCTCTGCTGTCCACAGGGCTAGTGGAAGCCCCACTGCAGGAGTACAGGCTGCTGTACAGGAGAAGTGCCACACTACAGTGGAGGATGGTTAAAGCCTACCGCCCTGTCTTGATGAGTACCCACTGACTGCTCTCCTTGCCCAGTAGTGCCTGCTGCTCTGCTCCCTGGCCCCGGAAGAAGCGCCATCCTAGGTCCCTGAGGCTGGCGGGAACTAGCGCCACGCGCCTGGAGAGAAGAGCGCTTTTCCTGACTGCCAAGGAGCACTTTTAACTGCGCCGAGAAGGACGTGAGGAGCGCTATAGGCTGAGGGCTAGTAAAGAAGAGTGCTACCTCCTGTCCCAAGCTTGCCTGCTGCCTAGCGCTGGGTGAGTGCAGCGCTATATTTCAAGCACCAGAGAAGAGGAGCTGGGGCCAAAAGCGTTGTAATCCTCTAAGCGATGTGCGGCCAGGAAGAACTGTTGGCTTAAAAGCGCCGCGGGTGCCTACACTGCGTTTTGGCGCTCTTGGACTACTTAATACTGGCGGGTGCCTACCCTGCTTCATGAATAATTTATAAGCGGGTGCCCACCCCGCAGGATTGCCACCTGGAAGCACCGCCACAGCCCGGGAGAACTGCCGACTTCCGAATTCCAGCGGGAGCCTACCCGGCGGGCCAGATGCCAGAGGAGCGAGTGCCTAGAAGCAGAATGCGGGATGCCACCCCGCATTTCTAGGATGCCTGAGCATAAGCACGTGTGAAGCGCTGATGAAGAACTCACCGCCACCCCTGGGGCGCGAAAGGTTCTGCCGCTGCTGTGTCTACGGATCACCGCTGCCTCCCAGGCTCACCCGAAGGAGGGGCGCGCTGGCAAGGAGGGCTGCAGTGGCGTTGCAGAGGCCCGCGCTGGGCATGTGAAGCCTAAAGTGCCGCCATCACGTGACGTGGCGCCGGCGACGTCATCGACCGCGCCCCCGCCCTGCCGCGCAGCCATTGGCTGCTGTGGGCCTGCCCCCAGAAAGTCACTCTCGATTTGGCTCCCGGGCCCAGGATCCAGCCAGGAGCCCGGAGCCGTCCAGACCGAGGAGGACGGGAGCCTACCCGTCTCTGTTTGTGGAGAAGTACCGTGAGGAATCTGAGGGGCCGCCCCCCCCTGGTGGAAGGGAGAGCCCCTCGTAAAGGCAGCGAAGTCCCGGGCCCCTTGGAGCGGGACCTGTGTGAAGAGGAGTGCCGCCGCCAAAGCCGGGAAGAACCCTGCCAGTGCCGTGCCTGTCGGGAAGGAGAGCGGAGGCGCGTGTCTCACTGAGGCACAGCCTCTGTGCCTGGGACCGCCGCAGGAGCTTCCCCGAAGAAGTGAACAGAGTCCAGGAGCAGCCGGTGAGTGGGGCTGTGTGAATGGGACTGTGTGGGGCCGTCCGAGGCACACTGTCGGTGCTTGAGGCCCCAGACGTACCGAGAGGACTTGCAATCATCCCTGGTTCCAGCGGCGCTGCAGTGCGGGCCGCTGCGACAGTTGTTGGCCACATCTGGGGCAGTGTTATATTGCTAGAGACCTGTGAGGGACTCCACCAGACCAGGGCTAATTTTACTTGTCACCACTGCCCCGCTGGACAGTGGGCAGGGGCCCCGATTGGGGCACCAGGTGTATGGGGGGGTCACAGATGACCAGTGGCACGAGGTGGTTGACTGCTGAGGTGAGTGCCCAGTGCCCCTGCACAGGGAAGGTTGTGCCTGACGCCTTTATGTTACACAGGTCGAGGAACTGGTCTGATGACCCCGTCCTGCCCCTAGGTAATGAAAGCCTATTGTTACGTGCCTTCTGCTAATGTTATGCATACGTTCGGTTAATTCTTTGATCCTCAAGCACAAGAGGGATTGTAAGGTTGAACCCAGACCTAGGAAATGTACACTCCCTGAGCCTACTGCATATCTGGGTTGGATATGTCCTCATGATGCCCAGACTGCCAGTGCGTTTATGCTAATGGAATGCCCTCATGTGGAAGGTGTTCATGCCAGGGAAGGTTTTTAGGCCCTGTGCCCTGCCTAAACTATTATGCCTGATGTTTTCCCCTAAGGGTGATGCCCACTGTTAATGTGGATTCTGCTAGAGCAAAGCCTATTAGGCTGTGTTAGGTTAGGCCTAGTGCTCCTGGGCCTCAATATCATTTATGTCTAAGCCTCATGATTGATGTCTACGGATGTTCTATGCCAAATGTTAATGCTTACATTTTAATTGCAACATTGGAACTGATGGACTTACTTTTTCCCCATTTTCCCCGTAAATAATCCCCCTGTATATATATTGCCCTGGCGCCACTTGGCGCCGTATGGTGACTACTATGTTTACGATTGCATATTGGACCCAATACAAAAGTTATTCTTTTCAATCAATCAATCAATCAAGAAATTTTGTATAGCGCGCTACTCACCCAGGGGGTCTCAAGGCGCTTGGGGGAGGGGGGTCCGCTACTGCTCGAACAGCCAGGTCTTGAGTTGCTTCCTGAAGAAGAGGTGGTCTTG
Organism: Lissotriton vulgaris; assembly: GCF_964263255.1. Lineage (NCBI taxonomy): Eukaryota > Metazoa > Chordata > Amphibia > Caudata > Salamandridae > Lissotriton > Lissotriton vulgaris. Next base: position 421,306,185 of record NC_141687.1, read on the forward strand.
GGTCAGACGGAGGTGGATGGGGAGGGAGTTCAAAGTCTTGGCTGCCAGGTAGGAGAAGGATCTTCCTCCCATGGTGGCTCTTCGAATGTGTGGAATGGCGGCGAGGGCGTGGTTGGTCGATCGCAGCTGTCAGGTGGGAGTGTAGAAGGTCAGGTGGTTGTTGAGGTACCTTTTCCATCTAAACTGGTGTGGAACAGTTAGAGCCAGTTCTAACTGTGGTGTGCCTTGTGTGTCGTCTTTGTGCACTGCGTGGATCCTTCACACATGTCCTTTGGAGTTTGGCCTGCCCGCTCTGCACCATGCTACCCCATTTCTAACAGTGATCATATAGGCGTAGAAAACGGAAATGTATTATTATTAGTTTAAACCACATGGTGCTGGACAATTTTGCACCAGAGACCAAAAAAGAAATGTAATTATCCATTTACTGTCACTTTGTACTTGCTGAAAACAGAAGCATGCATTTTAGTGGCAGACTACTTGTGGGACACCCCCGCGCCGCACGGCCACCAGCTGCTGCGTGTGTTCCCCCTCTGCCTGCCTTCTGCCTCGCCGCCGGCCTCGCTGACGCCGTGGTCGCTCCCCTCTGGTTTCCCAGTTGTTTTGCCCTAAATTTGTGCTTGTCTGTTTCTGCCGTCTGCTCGCGTATTTTGCTGTTTTTCCTTGTTTTGCCCTAAATTTGTGCTTGTCTGTTTCTGCCGTCTGCTCGCGTATTTTGCTGTTTTTCCTCGTTTTGCCCGTAATTTGTGCTTGTCTGTTTCTGCCGTCTGCTCGCGTATTTTGCTGTTTTTATTTGTTTTGCCCTAAATTTGTGCTTGTCTGTTTCTGCCGTCTGCTCGCGTATTTTGCCGTTTTTATTTGTTTTGCCCTAAATTTGTGCCTGTTAATTTCTTTGTATCCCCTGTGCCGTGTCCAGTTTCCTTCCTGATTGGCCGCCTACCTCGCCGCCCTCCGCTCTCGCTTCCCGCCACCGCCATTGGCCCCGCCCCTTTTTCTCTTCTGTTCCCTCCCCGCTCCCGCCTCCCAGCTGCTCCGCCCACCCGCGCACTTCGCCTTAAATGGCGACCGTGCGGACGCGCAGCGGTCACGCGCAGCGGGCGCGCCGATTGTGCGCCGAAGGCGCGCCAAAGGTAAGCCCGTCTATGCCCGTCCGCGACCGGATCGCGACCAGCGCCAGGACCCCTGGCCCACGAAGACCCCGACCGACCCGCCTGACGTACTCCGCCGCCACCCTCACCGCTCTCAACACCGGCCGACTCCCAGAATGCCATCAAGCCTCTCCACGACGTACCCACGGACCCTTCAGCTGCCACGCCTGCAAGTTCACCTGCATCCGGACCTGCCTCGCACCAGCACCCACCAAGCCGAACACCAGCAGTACCCACCTCAAGTGCATCCTGCTCAACACCCGCTCCATCCACAGACATGCCATCGAACTCTGGAACCTCCTCGACACCACAGCTCCAGACGTTGCCTTCCTCACGGAGACCTGGATGAACGCCTCTTCAGCTCCCGACATCGCCATCGCCATCCCAGAGGGATACAAGATCGTCCGGAGGGACCGAAACACCAACCAGATGGGAGGAGGCATCGCCATCATCCACAGGAGCACCATCCGTCTCACGACCAGCACCGACAACTCCCTGACCACCGCCGAACACCTGCATTTCCAGATCCACACCAACTCGAACACCACCCTCAGAGGCACCCTGATCTACCGACCCCCTGGACCACGCACACAATTCAGCGAGGACATCGCCGACTTCGTCAGCCCACATGCCCTCCCCTCCGCTGACTACATCCTCCTGGGAGACCTCAACTTCCATCTGGAGAACAACAACGACCGCAACACCAGCACCCTGCTCGACAACCTCACCAACCTGGGACTCAAGCAACTGGTGTCCACCCCCACCCACCTCGCCGGACACACACTCGACGCTGTCTTCTCATCCAGCAAGGACATCAACTTCAGCCACACCACAGAGCTTCAATGGACGGACCACAGCTGCGTCCACTTCACCTTCAAGAAAACAACGACCCACCACCACCAGCAACAGACCGCCCGCAGAAGCTGGAACAAGATCACAGCAGACCAGCTCGCCACCTCCCTGAGCCAGCACCCTCCTGCCAGCTCAGCGAACCCCAGCCAGGCCGCCGACAACCTCACGAAGTGGATCAGCAACTGCGCGGACGAACTCGCCCCACTGAGGACCCCGCCCAGCAGACCCGGCAGCAAGAAAGCCCCATGGTTCACCGACGAACTCAAGAGCTCCAAGAAGAACTGCCGAGCCCTCGAGAAAGTCTGGAGAAGGGAACCGACACCGGACAACAGGACCTCCTTCAAACTTGCCACCCGGAAACACCACCAGCTGATCCGCGCCGCCAAGAAAACAGCATTCAAGGACCGGTTGGACAACAACGCACACAACTGCAAGGAACTCTTCAACATAGTCAAAGAGCTTTCCAACCCCAGCGCAGGAAACAACGACATCACCCCATCGCAAGACCTCTGCAACTCCCTGGCTTCATACTTCCACAACAAGATCGCGGACATACACAACAGCTTCAACAACCAACCAACGCACACCATGACCAAACAACCACCCCCCACCACCACCCTCCACGCCTGGACCCCGATCAGCACCGAAGACACCATCCGCACGATGAACTCCATCCACTCCGGATCACCGACCGACCCCTGCCCTCACCACGTCTTCAACAAAGCCGACGCTGTCATCGCACCCCACCTGCGAGACATCATCAACACATCCCTCGACACCACCATCTTCCCCGAGAGCTGGAAACACGCCGAACTCAGCGCCCTACTCAAGAAACCAACAGCGGACCCCACCGACCTCAAGAATTCCCGCCCCATCTCGCTCCTCCCGTTTCCAGCCAAAGTCATCGAGAAGACCGTCAACAAGCAGATGGCCGCTTTCCTCGAGACGAACGGATCCCTCGACCCCTCACAGTCCGGCTTCCGAGCCAACCACAGCACCGAGACCGCCCTCATCGCCGCCACCGACGACATCCGAGCCCTGATGGACAATGGAGAAACAGCGGCCCTCATCCTCCTAGACCTCTCCGCGGCATTCGACACGGTCTGCCACCGCACCCTAGTACGGCGCCTCAGCAACGTCGGAATCCAGGACAAGGCGCTGGAGTGGATCACCTCCTTCCTCGACGGGAGAACACAGAGAGTCCGCCTACCACCGTACAAATCAGAGGCCACCGAAGTCATCTGCGGCGTCCCCCAAGGATCATCTCTGAGCCCCACCCTCTTCAACGTCTACATGAGCCCCCTCGCGGCCATCGTACGCAAACACAACCTCAGCATAATCTCCTACGCCGACGACACCCAGCTGATCCTCTCCCTGACCAACGACCCCGCCGCCGCCAGAGCCAACCTGCACGAAGGGATGAAAGAGGTAGCCGAGTGGATGACGACCAGCCGCCTGAAACTGAACTCGGACAAGACGGAGGTCCTCCTCCTGGGCTCCTCTCCCTCCGCCTGGGACGACTCCTGGTGGCCTCCCGCCCTGGGCACCGCACCCAAACCGACAGACCATGCACGCAACCTGGGCTTCATCCTGGACTCCTCCCTCTCCATGACCAGGCAAGTCAACAACGTCTCCTCGGCATGCTTCAACATCCTACGCATGCTACGGAAGATCTTCTGGTGGATCCCCACCGAGACCAGGAAGACCGTCACCCAGGCCCTCGTCACCAGCCGACTGGACTACGGCAACGCCCTCTACGCCGGGACCACCGCCAAGCTCCAGAAGAGACTCCAGCGGATCCAGAACGCCTCAGCCAGACTCATCCTCGACATCCCACGAACCAGCCACATCTCCGGACATCTGCGAGACCTTCACTGGCTCCCCGTCAACAAAAGAATCACCTTCCGCCTCCTCACCCACGCACACAAAGCCCTACACGACCAAGGCCCGAGCTACCTCAACAGCCGAGTCAACTTCTACGCTCCCAAACGCCACCTCCGATCAGCCAACCACGCCCTCGCCGCCGTCCCCCGCATCCGAAGAGCGACTACAGGAGGAAGGTCCTTCTCCCACCTGGCCGCCAAGACCTGGAACTCCCTCCCGACCGACCTGCGCCTGACCCAAGACCACCTCTCCTTCAGGAAGAAGCTGAAGACCTGGCTGTTCGAGCAGTAGCGGCCCCCCCCCCCCAGCGCCTTGAGACCCCACGGGTATGTAGCGCGCTTTATAAGTGTCACTGATTGATTGATTGATTGATTGACTACTTCATTTTGTCTTGACTTCAATGAACGACATCCTCTGGTGCATTACCTGTATACAGTCTGGGAAAAATGTCAATTTATTACAATCAGAACTCCTCCCGCCAGTCTGTGGCATTGCAGTGCATGATCCCAGTCTCTATAATTCAGCAGCTTTGCAGTTATGAGTTGGAAAGGAGCAATAGGAAACAGTGGAAATACAGAGTTCCTGTGGGCCTTTTTTACAGAGAAACCCTAAGAAAGCCCCTTATTTTCCACCTTCTTGGAAATCCAACTTGAGAGGATGCAACCAGTGTCAGGGCCTTTCACCAATTCAGGCAGACCCACTACCCTTAGGTTATTGCACCAGAACTGGTTCTCCCCATCTTCAACCTGAAATTCTAAGTGCTTGGTGCAGTCCCGCTACTTCCCTATCTGGTGTTTCTGTGTCTCAATTGCAGTTTGCATTTCTGCAATAGATAACACAGTGTTATTCTCCCTTTCTGAAACCTTCCACAGGTCTACATGCAGGAGGCCAACATCTATAGTGAAATAGTCCACTTTGTCCCCCTAAGCCATAGGTGTGTTCTGATAGGTAAAAGAAAGTCTCCCAGTTGGCTAGTACATATTGCCATAGCTAGCAGACAAACAGAGGATTCCAACAGACATTTTACCTTTATTGGCTTTGGTTGAGAGGCATTCATGAATTTTTCCAGTTTGTGTTGGGATGGTGGATTGGCTTATTCTTGTTAATCTCAAAGCAGGTCAGGTTAAGACACATGTTAATTTTAACTAAAGAAAGAAGTCACTTTCACTTGGTGTCAATATCCATTAGTGGTGCAGGTGCTACTCCTCAGGGCCATATGTGAGTCCTCCACTGTCAAGTGGTGCCACCAAGTCATGGACCCTTGAAGTCAACCTAAATGTGCTCGCTCTGCCAGCCCTTCTGTGGATCCGGCACAATGGACACATCTCCTCTGCTCCATGTGACAACCTCGAGCAGAGCCTCTGCTGAGATGGTTCTTCCATCGCAAAGGACTCTGCAGCGGCATCAGAACTTCTGCCAGTGTGAAGCTTTCGCAACGCAGGTCCCGGCATCTGTTGTCAACAGCAGCCTCGACAACATGGGTACTTGCATCGCAGCCTCACTGCTCCTCGGAACCAAGGCATCCTCTTGACTGCGGGGTGCACCCTTCCATTTTGAACTTTGCATTGGAAGCCCTCCTCGATGGGATCCTTGGCGACGATGTGGAACCTCGCATTGCAGCTCCTCAGCACATCGGGTCCACCTCAACGCCTCTGCTGCACTACGCATCCTGGCTGAAGACGGCTGATAGCCAGAAACCGGTCCTAGGATGCTTGATTCCGGTCCAGGAAAGACATGGCTTGGCAGTTCGGGCTGGACTGTTCCCATGAGGCACAGGGTCAAGGCTGATTTGCAAATGGCCATGTCTGAACTGGGGTGGTGTGGAGAGCAAAAAAAGATGGATTTAGGCCCAGATCTCTGTACTGGGGTGAATGTATGATATTGCTCTGCATCTGTCCATCAACTGTTGTTTTGCATTTCTCACCCTGAGTGGGATGGGTATGCTCAGACGTGAGTCCCATGCTCTCCACACCACTGGAGTCAAACTAGCCTGGCTGAAGACAGCTGATAGCCAGAAACCGGCCCAGGATGCTTGATTCCGGTCCAGGAAAGACATGGCTTGGCAGCTCGGGCTGGACTGTTCCCATGGGGCACAGGGTCAAGGCTGATTTGCATATGGCCATGTCTGAACTGGGGTGGTGTGGAGTGCAAAAAAACGATGGATTTAGGCCCAGATCTCTGTACTGGGGTGAATGTATGATATTGCTCTGCATTCTGTCCATCAACTGTTGTTTTGCATTTGTCACCGAGTGGGATGGGTATGCTCAGACGTGAGTCCCATGCTCTCCACACCACTGGAGTCAAGCTATCCTGGCTGAATACGGCTGATAGCCAAAAACCGGTCCTAGGATGCTTGATTCCGGTCCAGGAAAGACATAGCTTGGCAGTTCGGGCTTGACTGTTCCCATGTGGCACAGGGTCAAGGCTGATTTGCATATGGTCATGTCTGAACTGGAGTGCTGTGGAGTGCAAAAAAACGATAGATTTAGGCCCAGATCTCTGTACTGGGGCGAATGTATGACATTGCTCTGCATTCTGTCCATCAATTGTTGTTTTGCATTTGTCACCCTGAGTTGGATGGGTATGCTCAGACGTGAGTCCCATGCTTTCCACACCACTGGAGTCAAGCTATCCTGGCTGAAGACGGCTGATAGCCAGAAACCGGTCCTAGGATGCTTGATTCCGCTTCAGGAAGGACATGGCTTGGCAGTTCGGGTTGGACTGTTCCCATGAGGCACAGGGTCAAGGCTGATTTGCATATGGGCATGTCTGAACTGGGGTGGTGTGGAGTGCAAAAAAACGATGGATTTAGGCCCAGAACTATGTACTGGGGTGAATGTATGATATTGCTCTGCATTCTGTCCATCAACTGTTGTTTTGCACTACGCATCCTTGGCATGGAACCTCGCAGCACTCCGCACTCATTACTTAAGGTACGTTGTTCAGTAGGCCTAACTGGGACCCTGTACCCAACCCTCACTCCATTTTGGGTGGCCTGAACTTGTGACTGTGGTCCCGTTCGGCACAACGACACATCAACAGTTGGTGCTTTGTGCAATTTGGTGCTATTTTTAAAGAGATTTTATAACCTGCATAACTCTGGCTATACTGATTGAATTTGTGTTGTTATGGTCTTGTTTTATTTTTTAGAAATTACTATATTTTATTAAACCTGTTGTAGGATCCTTTTCTGGGGTGTTGTCACTGTGTTACTTTTTAAAATGCTGCACAAATACTTTGCACATTGCCTCTAAGTTACGCCTGACTGATCTGGGCTAAGCGACCCGAGGGTTGAGCATACGTTAATTTTGGGTTTGCTTGTGACTTCACCCTGAGAAAAATGGGGATTCTCCAATTAATGCAAAGAGAATCTTGATTTCATTAAAGACAACAGAGGCTAAAATTATGCAATAACCTTTTATTGCTGCCCCAACATGCAGCATTTAAAGAACAATAATACATCACACAGCATTAGAATGTCCAGACAATATATTGAGGGAACATATTCATCAGCCTCTTTAAACTGCGACGAAGCAATATAAAATATTCATCTTTTTCCAAACTTTATAATAAGTTGTCTGCAAATAAAAATTCAAAATTAATCCACAAGCACTTGACGATATTACCATTATGGTCTTTTTCTTCTTATTCTCTCCTCATAGAGTGAGAAGGATGGGACAATGTTAGCCTCCATTGTTTTCAATGAAATCAAGATCCTTCTTGCATGTTAATTGGATAACCTCCATTTCATTTCAAGACCGGAGGATCCCATTATGCATGTTTAAAGTCACCTAGGATCACACACCTCACATGCTCCATGGGTCTTAAATAACATTTTGCGAAAGTATTTGCAGTAGACCAATCTGCTGCTTTTAAAATTTCTATTAGCAAACCGCCTGCCGAGATAACCTTACTAGCCACTGCACCTCTTGTAGAATGGAAAGATATATTCCTGATTCACTCATTACTGCTTTCACCCATTTAGCTAAAGTAGCTGTTGAGACTGCTTTTTAAGGTGTGACATAAGACAGTAACAACTGTTGCTCACTGTTGGACTTGTGTCTTTTTGGCTAAAGTTCCTTAAACTTTTTGCCTTCCTCCTAGACCTTTTTCTGACATTGTGTTGCAGACTTAGATGCTTTGGGCACTTTGCCACTGCTGATCAGTGTCAAAGTGCAAGTGCTCCCTACATAAAGTGTTATGGTAATTGGTTGTCCATAATTGGTATGTTTGTCTTACTAGTAAAGTCCTGAGTAAAGTGCAATATGTGTGCTAGGGGTGGTAATGCAAATGCTACTAGTGGGCCTGCAGCACTAATTGTGCCACCCACACAATTAGCCCCGAAAAGAGATCTCAGGCCTGCAACTGCAGTGCCTGTGCACAGTTTGTTAACTGCCTTGTTGTCCTGACAAGTGCACCCACTTGCCAGGCCTTACCCTTCACTTTTTATGCACATCAGACACCCCGATAGTAGGCCCAAGTCAACTCCCTGGGCAGGGTGCAGTGTATGTGAAAGGTAGGAAATGTACTGAGGTGTGTATCATGTCATGACAGTGAAATACTGTCAAATTCGTTTTTCACTGTTGCAAGGCTATCTAGCCCATAGGACAGAATAGGGAATGCTGTGTCACATGTTTCCAGCATATATCCCCATAGGCATAAGATGGAGAGGTGGAGTTAGTGTGGCTGAACTCAGAATTTATTAACACATCTTTTTGTGAAGATGGTTTTTAAATTGTGGGTTTAGAAACCACGCATTTCTAAGTGGCTGGTTTCTTGTCCTAACAATCCTGTATGATTCTGCCTGGTTGTGTATTGAATGTCTGGGTTTGGATGTGCCAGGGTCTGGGGAGTGACCTGACACCAGGGAGGAGGAGGTGGGACAGCAACAGGCTGACCTGCATTTTGTGGGGTGGGAGGAGTAGCCCCTTGGATGCGAAGAGGGCTGTGCTGCTGGCACAAAAGAATCGCTCCACCTCCTCTGGAGCATCTGGGGCCCTGACCCTCACTAAAAAATAAAGAAGATGTGCACTGGCAGGAAGACACCCAGGTCTGGTTTAGACTGGGCTCAGAGCCCCCTGAACAGAAAGACTTCAAAGGCATTTAGGGGTATAAATGTGAGAGCTGAAACCCCTGAACTCAAGACTGAACTCAAGACTGAAAAAGGATTGAAATTACTCTGTGATCAAGAGGAACCTCTGCCAAAGAAGAACAGCGTAAGAGACTGAAGAGATGGACTGCCCTTGCTGTGTGTTCTGGGGCTGGCCTGCAGTTTGCTGATGTGACAAGGGAGAGGACAAGGGACTGTGCTGTGTCCCCCTGCTTTGCTGTGTGCTGTGTCCTGAAGTAACTTGTCTCCAAGGGCCCGAGGAGAGCTAGTCCCCTGTTGTGGAAACTCAGGAACATCAAAGTTTCCAACTGTGTCTCAGCGACGCTTGGCGTGTGTGCTTTTGCACGCCCGAGACTGCCTTATGGTCTGTGGTGCTGTTTACGAGGTGCCCCGTGACCGCATTTACCCCGCAGCGTGAAACATCATCTACGCTGCTGCATTGCTGTTTGTGGACCAAGCCGCAACGTGCTAAGAGATTTCTTGAAACTAAGGAAGCTGCAAGGTGAAAGGGATCATGTTCATTGGTCGCCAAGAGAAATCTGCCCAAGATCGCCAACGAAGGAGAAGGAAGCGCCGTAACCGGTCCAGCTACAGCGTCGCCTAGCAACGGATTCGCATTGTCATCGGGACCACCCAGCAGGACATCCGACGAGCAGGGAGACAAAGTGAGTGAGGCAGCACGCCCCCCAGGTAAGGCTTGGACTTCAGTCGGGAGCAGCCGGCATGTGTGGCCTGGGGAGGCGTGCAGGAGGAGTACAGGAGTGCTCCGATCTCTCTCCCGCTGCACCGTGTTAGACGTGCTGAGTCCCCAAGCGGATCGTACCTGCCCAGCAATACCGGGGCCGCCCCTTTAAGTTTACGACCATTGTCTCAGTTGTTGGGGCCTAGTGGTGCCAGAGCTGACTGTGCAGATTGGCTTATAGCATTATTCCTTCCATTACAAACTGCCTTATGCTTGCATAAAGAACTACCTTATTCTTGCATTAAGAACTGCATTATTCTTGCATTCCAACTGCATTATTCCTGTGTTACGACCTGCATTAGTACCTGCATTAAGGATTGTCGTATTTGTACGTTACGAACTGCATTAGTACTTGCATTAAGGACTGTCGTATTTCTACGTTACGAACTGCATTAGTACTTGCATTAAGCAGTCTTATTTCTACATTATGACATGCATTAGGACTAACCCTGGGCGTAGTTCACGTAGTAGCGCTACGCGTAGCTACGCAAAGTGCACTTAGCACTATGCGAGCTACGTGTAGCTTCGTGTACTGCATAGTGCACTATGCAAAATGCTGTTCGCACTGTTTGCACAGTGCCGGATGCTTGTCCGCACTGTGTAATCAGTGCAAACCACATTTTGCACAGTGCAAGCGGTCGTTTTCTGCCATTCAAGTAGATTTCTACTCGAGCGGCAGCTTTCTCAACGTGGACTGGTAGTTTCTCATCACGAGCGTTCGCGAGCATACGCGACCACTCGCAATGAGAAACCTGACCTCCCCACGTTGAGAATTCCACTGGGAGGTTTATTTTTCACGCTCGCGATCGCCAACTTGATGTTGCTGATCACGAACGAGGAAAAGTCACGCCGGGATTTTTATTTTGCTCGCTCGCTGCCGCCAACTTGACGTTGAGGACCGCGAGCAAGCAAAAAATGACTGCTACTCATGTTTGCACTGTGCTACGTGCAGTTCGCGTAGTGCGTAGTAGCGCAAACTTCGCAAACTATGCAAGCGTAGCATAGTACTTTGCCCAGGGTTAATTAGGACTGCTAACTTCAAAGAGATCTGTCTAAGAGAAAGATAATTATTACCTGGCCATGAAGTGAACAACCTGAACAGTAGACTAACGTCCCATAATGATTCTTAACTAGCCCTAAGAGGTCTCTTTCATCTTACATCTTTAATTACTCTCCTGATCAAAGGGTTATTCCCTGTTGCAAAATTATTACCTAACACATGTGCGGCAGAGACAGATGATTTATAACAGTTAACAGTCCCATATAAGAGGTCAAAGTTGAACAGATCCACTAGATACTTTGCCACCTCCGCTACAGGAGTTTCCACGGGATTGAAACCCCTTTCCATGCACCAACTACACCACTACATCGCACCACCTTCACCACTTCTTCCATACCCCCTTGTAGCTCTTTCTAGTTCCTGGGGCACATGATTCACCCAATAGATGTTTAGCCTTTCCTGAAAGCCTTGAAAATCCATTGGTACACCTGAAATCTCCCAGACAAGAAGGTTAATTTTCCCTTCTATAACCAAAGGTTGCTCCTCTCCTTCTGAATCCACCAAAAGTCCCAAAGAAACCGGAACCAGATGGAATATTGCTACAGCGAACTCCATCACCACTGGGAACCTAACTTGGGACTTCCAAAAGGGTGTCACTAGGATGATACCGCATCCATCCAATCTGACCTTCATCAACACTTTCACGATCATCAAGAAGGGGGTAAGGCATAGCCTCCCTCTCTTCCTCAACCTTAGTGAAAGGTGTCTACCATCATTGCACCGGGGTCTGGTCTCCAAATGAAGTAGTTGGGTACCTAATATGTTCAACTCCTTGCAAACAGATCCACCAGCACTGGACCCCATAGTCTCTGAATCAGACTGAAAACCTCTGGATTTAACTTCCAGCCGCTGAAGCACCTAAAGTACCTTTACATTCTGCTGACTGACTATGGGTGTATTTTGCTCTCATAAGTATCTTGTAATTCCAACAAAAATACCAAATTTGTTTTGCCAGATCTGCCAAAGGTTTTGATCTCGATCAGCCCAAGCAGTTTATATAGTAAAGAACTGTAAAATAGTCTAAACGTATCAGTGCCACTGTGTTCACCAAAAGGTCCTTGATGCTCATCAAAGCGTTCAGGCCTGCCAACATCTCAGAAAAATGTATGTGAAATGATTGTTCCTGCTTGGACCATCTTTCTCCTATCCCTAAACTATTCAAATGTGCTCCCCGGCCTAAATTGCTGGCATCCAATTCTAGAATCGATTCAGTAACATTCCCAAAGCCAGCCTTCCCATCCCAGGCCTCTATACTTTCAACCACCAGTCCAGATCCCCTTAGGCATCCACGGACAGGGAAAGTGAGTCTCCATACGTGAACCTATCCTCAGACCCAAAGCCTTCAGCCTCTGAAGGCCCCTGTAATGTAAGGGCCTGGGGGACTGGCCTGAGTGAAAGACGACAGTAGTCCCAAAACTCTTGCTAGGTCTCTCAAGGTGATCTCATGTCTCGATCCCTTACCAAGACCACCCTTATCTCTTTCCTTATCTTTGTTACCTTCTTCTGTGTAAGAAACAATTGGGATAAGAGATTATCCACCTAAAACCCCAGAAATACTATGTTATGTTTGGGGACAATAACAGACTTTTCTATATTTATTATAAATCCCAAACGCTCTAGGAGGTCACTTGCACAAGCCAAATGTTTCAGTAGTTCTAACCTGCCCTGGGACATTAGCAACATGTTGTCCAAATACATTATTAGTCCAACTTCTCTTTCTCTTAGGAAGGCTACAACCGAGTGCATCACCTTGGTGAAACACCACAAAGCTGAAGACAGCCCGAAGGTTAGGCAGAGGAACTGTTATAGGGAACCTCTCCATCTGAATCATAAACATCTCTGACTGTCCTTCGCCATAGGTAACATGAAGTATGAGTCCTTTAAATCCAATTTCAAATACCAATCTTTTGCCTGCAAGGTGCCTCCCAACAGGTGAATTACTTCCATCTTGAAATGTCTGTAAACGAGAAACTTGTTAACGCCCTTAAATTTTTTACAGGACGCCAACCCTTGTCTTTTTTCACAAGAAAAAATGCACTAATTGAAAATTCCATCTCTCCTGACTACAACTTGAAGCAAAGCCCCCTTGTCTAACATCGTGCCACCTCTGCATCTATCAGTTCCATTTTTTTGCATCTAAGGCCAACTCAGTTGGCTGTTTGTGTTGTACAGTTGTTCCCCAGAACTCTATCTTAAAATGGTCTCTAAATGCCCAACCTTCTCCTGGTATTTTCTCCCAATTGCGGGTGAAAAATCATAATATTCCCCCCAAATCTTGCATGAAAAGAAACAACTGTGGAATTTGATCCTACCTTGGAATCCTGCACCTTGAGGTCTTTATCTTCCACCAAGGGACCTTCAATTTCCCCCTCTCTGAGGATAGAAGCTTGAGTTGGGGCGGTAATCCCTGCCATAATTCCCATTGTTTTTTGGGATCATGGGAGTAATAATGGGACTTAAGTCTATGGCTGACAGCCAGTTCCCTCATGTCAGCCCTTCCAAAAACAGCCCTTGAGCCGGATATGCATCTCATATTATTCTGAGCCTTGCTAAAAGCTGTAAAGGTTGAGACATACTTCCCCAAAGATTTGACAAAACTCTCCCCAAACAGAAGTCCCTTTGGGCCCCCCATTTCTCTCTGGTGGTCACATCGGCTAATTTGGGGGGTTCATCCTCATTAGGACTACTTTCCTTTTCTCAGTAATCAGTCCTGTCTTTGCATTCCCTAGCATGCAAATGGTGCGCTGTGCCCAGACCCTCAAAAGGTCCATGTTGACCCTGTTACTTCTGCTTCTGACCTTCTCAGTCATATCAAGAATGAGAGTTAAAGGACTCAACATATCAAGGACTTAGTCCTGACAAAGCAAAACATTAATTCTTCTTCTAGGCAAAGATACCCACTTGTGGGGCGACCAGTGGTGGCCTCCTTCCCTTGGGTTTCCTTCTTGTCCCAAGTCAGTGTTTAAAAACCTAGGTGTCTGGGTGGACAGAACTTTAACTTTTGAAGCACAGGCAAAATCTGCGGTAGTCATTTGTATCAGGCTTTTATGTGGACTCAAACCCATTCTGGGCATTTTTGATCCCCATATTCGACAAGTCATCATTCAGGCAGCAAATCCTCCAGGTTGGACCATTGTAGCTTCTTATACCTGGGTACTAACAAGTCTGTGATTAGAAGACACCAGTTGTGGCTAGGCTGTTGTTTTCTCTCCTGAAGCATTGCTCAGTCTCTAGCCTTATTCGCAGATTGCATTAGCTCCCTGTGGATAAGCATGTTCAATTTAAGACCTTGTGCCCAGCTCATAAGATCATATTCTCCTAGTGGCCCCCATTTTTTCCAATCTGCTATTTCTGTAACTTACTTCTCAGCCACTGTGCTCTGCTGATCTAAACTTGGCTTCTGTTCCTTGTGTTAAGAGAGTAAGAGCAGGAGGTCACTCTCCCCTGTCCTTTGGAATGCACTCCCTTTATCAATTAGGATTATTCCTAACCACTGGTCCTTTTGGAAAATTCTGAAGACCTGGGTGTTTTCATCTTAAGTGTGCCTTTCAGGCACTTTTGTTTGGTCGTTCTGTGCAGACTATTCTTTATGAGACTATCACTGAGACGCCCCTTTGCTGGGACAGGCATGTACTCTCACACATTTTATAACACAACATAACATTGCTTAAGGCACTTCTCAGTCCCCTTCCTGGGTTCCTTTCCAAATCTGAACAGGAAGGTTATAAGTACAGGACTTAAATTGGGTGTACTATAGGTTTTATCTCCAGTGGATGGCCTTGGGTAGTTAACCTTCAACAAATTGTAGGTATCTTTATCCAAAGACTTCCTGACCCACAGTTTCAGAAATTTTGTTACTTGGTCCTTTGGTCACCACTCCACACTCCGCGGATGTTTTTATCATATTAGGATTAAACATAACCCCCCCGAAGGTGTCCTTTACCTCGCCAATGCAGATTCCTGGTCCAAATCATCATCCAGGCTCTAAAAGAGCTCTGACCTCATATGAAGGCCATCGACATGTTCATTCAAATCTAAGTCATGTAAATGTAAATGTAAATGTATATGTATTTATGTAGCGCAAATCACCGACCCCGTATCTAAGCGCTTGCTTAGGGAACCCGTCCTGGTATTCCCCTGTGAGATAGCCCCGGCAGGGTATCCACAAGGTGAAAGCCAGGAATCTCACCGCGAGGGGCCGTTGTGGAGATTAAGCAAGCTATTGCCCAGAGTCGCAGAGTGTGAACCCGTGAATCGAGTAGGCACCGGAGCGAGAATTGTCGAGTCCGTGGACATTTTAGGACTCAAGATCCCGCCGAGCCGGGAATTGAACCCTGGTCCCGGGCTTACCTCTGCTTCCAGGTCTGCCTCCTCTAACCCGTGAGCCACACTTCTTCACCAGACTTAATAGTTTCCTCCTCTATCACGGAACTCAGGGGCATATTATCAAGAACAGAGCTAAAATTATCTCCACTTTAGCGGCAGAATACTGCTTCTAAAGCGGCGATAATGGGCCTTGAGAATTCCCATAGAAGCCCATGTTCACACCAGAACATGGACTTCTATGGGAATTCACAACAGCATATTATCAATCCCATTATCGCCGCTTTAGCTGCACTTTTCTGCCACTAAAGAGGCGATAATTCTAATGCTGTTTCTTGATAATATGCCCCTCTGTCCATCCCACAACTCTTTGTGCCAATAAGGTCACTCTTTCTCATCCTGTTGCTATGGAGAAACTTTCCCAGTGCCCCAGCAAGGTGGCATTTTCTTCTTGTGCTGTTGCAAACACCATCATTTAATGTAGTGCTCAGGCTACCACTACCATAACAGTTGGTTTCTGCCTTCTGAAGGTGCTTCCTATTCTGGGAAGCTTTAACCCTCTTATGGGTATTAGAGGCGGAAGGGGAGTACCCCTCAGACAAGGACATTTCATTTTCATCCAAAAGGGGTGTCCCTCTCCCTCTTCACAAGTTGTGTGTCCAACACCTCTCTAACAGGGGATCATAGTTCTTCCTTCAGACATTTCTTGATAAAGTCCTCTGCTAGTTCAACCGCAGTGTGAACCAGAGAATTTGACACCTCTGGTTATGATCATAGTTCATTCAGACTCAGCTGAAAGAGTACCTTAACCAGGCCAGCAGGGGGAGCGTAGGCACTGCTGTAGACTTCATTTCGATATGAGCCCTCTGAAAAGCTCCTAGTTAGTATAATTAGGCCGGAGAGAGAAGGCCAAAATGCTGCCAGTCACTGCTCATCACCTCAAAGGGATCGTTACAATGTATTTAATCAAACACCGGCTGCTTGCCTGGCAACACACTCCTGCTTGTTTGTGCTGCCAAGTAACCTTTGTACCAAAACAATGGAAGATGCGTAGTTCCAATTGAGTGTCAGTGTGGTTACCTGGCAACGCACTCCTTCTCAAGATTGCTACCAGGCAACCTTCCCAAAATCACTGTGGAGGACACCTAGGGCCCGATGTAGGTAGGCCGTTACCGATCGGTAACGGCCGAAAATACCGATTTTGGGCCCTTACCGATCGGTATACTGCCATCGAGATGTAGGGAAAAAAAACGTCCAAATCGGTACAAATACCGAATCGGAATGACTACCGAATCGAAAATAATCCGATACGTACATACCGAAAATCGGAAATGTAACGATTCGGTAACACACCAAATCGGATTAAAATACCGATTCGGTCCATGTACCGATTCGGTAGTGACACTGAATCGGAAAATATCCGAATCGGTCCATATACCGAATCGGTAGTGACACCGATTCGGAAAAGATCCGATTCGGACCATGTACCGATTCGGTAGTGACACCGAATCGGACATAAGCCGAATCGGATAACCTACCGAATCGGTAGAATTACCGATCGGGAAAGTCCCCGATTCGGACAGATGGGGAGATGTAGGGAAGCACAGAAATACCGATTTTGCCTCAAAATCGGTATTATTCACTCGGTATTTACCATGGATTACAATCAGGTGGTAACCAACTCCAACCCATAAAAACAGACCCAAAATGCATTGCAACTTGCAGGATGGCAGCTTTTTATGTCATTGCGAGGCGGCTACGGCTACAGCAGGAAGGACAGAGACAATGGCAAAGAGAGGAACAGGTCTACAGACAGAGGATCACCCTGTTCATGCTCACTGAGGCAGAGATCCTACAGAGGTACAGGCTGGACTCAGACACCATTCTGGAGCTCATCAGGGACCTCAAACCACTGTTGAACCACCCCACCCCAAGGGCACACGCCATCCCAGCGCACGTCCAGGTGCTATGCAGCTTACACCTGCTTGCGTCTGGCGTCTATCAAAGTGGAGTTGCAGCGGTAGGAGGGGTGACCCAGAGCAGCCTGTCAAGGTTCTTCCACACATTTCTTGACGCCATGATACACAGGATGGACCAATACATCTCTTTCCCTGCAACCCACGCAGAACTGCTACAAACTAAAGCTGACTTCTACCAGATGGCACAATTTCCCCAAATCATTGGCTGCATAGATGGCACGCACATTCCGATTTGCCCCCCAGCTGACACAGAATACATATACCGCAATCAGAAGTCTACGCACACCATCAACGTGCAGGTGATCTGCAATGCGAAGTGCACCATCACAGACCTGGTAGCAAAATTCCCAGGGAGTACCCACAACTCCTACATTTTTCAACAGAGCGGCATCTATGCACGGCTGATGGCTGGCGAATTTGGTGAAGGATACCTCCTAGGTGAGACACATCATCAGACCCCCATAACACAAAGTAGCTAGGTGTAATAAATGTATGCATGTGAGTAATGTTACCCCTTTTCCTTCCAGGCGACAGTGCATATGCCCTCCGCTCTTTCATACTCACCCCCTACCTCAACCCCTCCACACCCAGCCAAAGGAGGTATAACCGGGCCCACAAAAGCACAAGGAATGTAGTTGAACGGACCTTTGGCATCTGGAAAAGTAGATTCAGATGCCTGCACAAGAGTGGAGGTGCAAGGCAGTATACCCCCATGACCCTGCTGCAAGATCATAGCTGTCTGTGCAATGTTGCACAACCTTGCGGTGAAGAAGGGCACTGAGGTCGAGTTGTCTGACTACGAGGACCATGACGACGACGATGCTGTGCCACTAACACAACCTGCTGGGGTGTCTACGCCAAGTGATGGCAGATACAGACGTGAGGAGATTACAGAAAACTATTTCTGAGTGAGTACAGATGCACAGACAGGTAAATGGTTGTGGTGAAAAGCAAATTTTAATAATGTTGCAACACCGTTACTGCACTGATGTGCAACAAAATAAAATGTCTAAGTAAAGAAAACAAATGTCAAAGGTCCGGGTTGCCTCACCCGCGTTGGCAAGCCTACTTTTTGGGGCGTTTGGAAGCCCCACTGGGGTGTGCCTCACCCCCTTCCGCATGTCCTGCGGCTTCTGCGGAGCGCCTGGTGCTCCGGCGCGGCTCCGACACAGCGCTGGCCGGGCTGCTGCGGCTGCTGCTGTCCCCAGCATCCCCCAGGTCCAGGGCTGGATTGGCCGCAGTGTTGGAGATTATCATTGCCTCATGGCTGTTGTGATGCGGGCCATTCCCCTGGTGACCTCAGCGGTGTTTTGTGTCAAACTTGCCTCCATATTAGCCCCACGTTGGCACAGCTGCGCGGTTGCAGCAGCAAGGCGGCTAATAGAACGGTTGTGCACGCGGGCATCCCGCCTGCGCGATAGCTCGTGCTCGTCTAGTCTTCCGCATAGCTGTGTTATGGCTGTGGTCAGCCTGCCAAGACCTGCAGCAACCTCCTTGTTTGTGTCCACAAAAGCTTTGAACCCTTGCACCATCTCGCCCATCTGCAGGTTGTGCTGGCGGAGCTGGCAGGCCATGATGGACTTTGCCTGCAAGCGTTGGATTTTGACCATGCTGCCTTCAAGCCCCTGGAAGACGCTGGCCTCCCGTGCCGGCGGTGCACTGCTGGAAATGGCACGCCTCCGGGTACTGCTGCTGCCGCCCTGCTGTGCGGGCTGGGGTGTCACTGGTGTCGTTGTGGTGGTGGCCGGGGCCTGACCCGCTGCTCCCTGGATAGGGTTGAGTGGAGCCACAGCCATACTCCCGGCAGGAGGTGTTGTAGGTGCAGGGTGGGCCGTTGTCGGAGAGTTCTCAGGGGAGGACCGCAAGGGGGGTGTGCCTGACATCTGTGGGGAGTGAAGGAATGTGTAGTCGATTACCAGGTCTCCCTCATTTCCCTGGCCAATGTTGTTGTCCTCCTCCTCCTCCTCCTCCTCCTCCAGGGCAGCCTGACTTGTGGTAGGCCCTGCCACGGCACTGGTAGTTGGTGCTGGTGCTGGTGCTTCTATAGCTTGTGGTTCTCCGCCTGATGGTGCCCCTATGTAAAAAGAAGCATTTGTGAATTGAGTGCCGATGTATTACAGTCACTACAATTAAAGCATTGCACATGTCCTTGCATCTCCTTTGAATGTGTTCTACTGTTTTCTATCTTGTGGTTCTGCACTGCCATATTTTGTTAACTTCTGCTGACTACATGTACCATGATGCTTTTCTCTTGTATGTTGGTTGCAGTACTGGGCTGGGGTTTGGCTGTGCATTGTGTCTAAAGGGGAGGTGTCTGGTAGGGTGTGTCATGATGCGCATGCTTCTTACCTGTAGCTGTAGCTCTGGCTGAGCTGTCCAGGGTCCCGATTCCTGTCACACACTCCCTCTCGATGGTGCTGGACACCAGTTCCTCCAGCTCAGTGAGGGGTGGCGCCGGGTTCCTGCCTCCACCTGTCAGTCCAGCTTGCCTCTGCAGCTCAGCCATCTTGCGTTTGGTCAGGCTTCGGATGTCGTAAAATCGTTTTTTTAGGTCATCAAGGGACCTGGGGGTGACACCTACTGCGTTGACCTTTTCACCTATCTCGCTCCAGAGCCTCCTCTTCGTGCTGTCCGGCACAGTGAGGGACAGCCTCCCAAAGAGCTGCCTGTGCACCGTCACCACCTCCTCCACCAACACCTGCAGCTCCATGCTACTAAACTTGGGCTTTCTCTTCTGGCCAGCCTTCTTGCTCTCACTGGTGCTTGCCATCTTGCTATCCACAGTTCTCTGGCTCCTGCTCCCACTGCTGCTCACTGTGAGTGTTCAGCTCAGGCTGGCTCTCCAGAAAGTTCTTAATGAGCTGCACCTGCCTGGGTAGCCACTCCCTGCTTGGGTGGGGGAGGGCGGATACACCTCATTGGCTATAGCGGATTTTACCGAATCGGATTTTACCGATTCGGATTTTCCCGAATCGGTTATTACCGATTCGGATCGTTCAATGCATTCCTATGGGCATTTTGGCCATGGGGGTGTATTCCAACCACCGAATCCGTAATTGCCGATTCGGTATTTGCCGAATCGGCATTTTCTGATTCGGTGGTAGCCGAATCGGTACATCCCGATTCGGTCCGTGCCGATTCAGTACGTATCGAATCACAATACCGATGCCGACCGAATCGTTTTTTTTTCGGTGTTTTTTTCCTACATCTCGTTTTCCGATTTCAGAATACCGATTCGGCCCGCCTCGGTATTTTGAAATCGGAAAAACCCATTTACCTACATCGGGCCCTCTGTCCTCTTTCTTCTACCACTAGTTGCTCAATCGCAGAGCTGATGCTTCTGCAATCGCGTGCTCCTTACTAAAGCAGAGGGGGAAGAAGATGCAGCGGAAAAAACAGCACTACTCCCAGATTCGCTGATGGGCCGTCTGAAGAAGCAGATCAGGGGTTAATGAAGCCGATGGCAGGCTGGACCCGTGCACTAATGAAAGCAACAATTTGCAAGATGACAAGCGGTCGTCTATGATACTAGGTTTTAAACCATAGCAAAAAAACAATTAAAGTTGAACGTGGTTTACACTTATCCCTAAATACTCACTGGGCTGAACCATAAATTGGAAGGGCAATCCCACACCCAATACACCAGGTACCAGGTCAAAAGCCAAACAATAATTTATTATCAGCAGACAAGAGAAATAGAAGAAATTCTTATCTGTAAGGGAGCAGCTAATAAACAAGGATGATGACTGCGTGACCTGGATATAAATATATATATATTCACTGTAAAAACCACAGGTTTCAGGAACATTACAGTTAGAAATGATCAATTAAAAAATCTTAGAAATTCACAGAGAAAAACACAGGTTTCAGGGACGTTACAGTTAGTTTGACATTTCACTCGTACAAAACTAGAGAAATTTGGCATTATAGTTAGTTAAGCCAACTATAACTCGCGCCCCCGCAATACTCTGCTGATGATGTCACATATTACATCATTCATGAGATGGACAGTGACATCACTGATGACATCTCAAATGACATCACTGATGACATCATCCAGTGACTGTGTCAAGGTGTATTGACGAATGAGTGGGTGTATAAGTGTCTTAATGGATTATTTAGAAGGTGCATGACTGACTGTACAAGTGAGCAATTGAACGTGTCTTACTGAATGCATGGGTTAGTGACTAAACTGTGTGAATGTCAGTCTGTCAGTTGGTGTGTAAGCAGCTGCTTGAGTTGGTGAGTAGCTACATGAGTGTCTATATGTTTATTGATTGGTTGTATGAGTATCTGTATGGGTCCTGAGTGTCTGTGTGGGTGGGTAGCGGGTGAGTGACTCTGTGCATAGATGTGTGAATGGGTGATTCACTGGGTGTATGGGTTTAAGAGTATATCTGGGAAGGGCTGAATGGGTGTGTGAGTGTGTTTATGGGTGTGTTGGTGAGTGAATGGATGTCTCAGTGGTACATGTGTTAGTAACTACGTATGTGAAAGGCAGTGTATGTGAGTGTTGGAGTATATAAATGACTGTATGTGAGAATGAGTGATTGTGAGAGTGGCTGTATGGATGAGTGTGTGCTTGTATCAGTGATTGTATAAGAGAGTAAGTATGTGTTAGTATCTGTATGAATAAGTGAAGTGGTGTATGTATAACTGTATAGGTGAGTAAATGGGAGTGTGATTGATTCTTTGCATGACTGACTAGATGTATGAGTAACTCTATGGATAAGTGACGGTGTATGAGTGTCTGTATAGGTGTATGAGTGCTGTATTGGTGAGTGACTGCATGGATGAGTGACTGTATGGGTGAATAAGTGGATGTGTGTGTAGACCTAGGAATCAGTGAGTGCGTATGGTATTGGTGTATCTATGATTTAAAAAATGGTAATCTGTATTTTAGAGTGGGTGTATCAAAAGTTATATTAGGGTGTGAGGAGGTAGATCAGATTATCACATGGATGATGTCATCAGTGATGTCATTTGAGATGTCATCCGTGATGTCATAAGTTATGTCACTGACCATGCCATGAATGATGTAATATGTGACACCATCAGCAGTGCATTGTGGGGTTGCGAGTGATAGTTAGCTTCACTAACTATAACGGCCGAATTTCTCTGGTTTGTAGGAGTGAAATGTCCAACTAACTTTAATGTCCCTGAAATCTGTCATTTTTTCAGTGAATTATTAAGGTTTTTTAAATGCTAATTTCTTACTATAACGTCCCTGAATCCTATGGTTTTTTAAATGCTAATGTCTGACGATGCCTACAGAGATAGGAAAGAAAGAAAGGCACAGAAAGAAGCAAGAGAAATAAAGAAAGAGGCAACAGAAGTCCGGAAAGATGAAGAAAAGTACAGAAAGAAGCAAGAGATATGCACAAAGAAACAACAGAGGTGCAGAAAGTGGCCTTGTTTCAAGGTCATCCTGTGCCCCCAACCTTTTGCTGATTGGTACTGGTGGTAACTGACTCTGACTAACCAGGCCCGGTGCCAGTACCATGCTGAAATACACCTAAAATACAATGAAAACACCTACAAATACTAGGGTACACTATGGGTTGGGGTGACCGTGTGATTGGCATGCCTTCCCCTGTAAGGCCCTAGTACATAATAGGGCAGGGGAATTAAAACTACCTCTAACTCAGAGGTGCAGAAGGAGGCAAGAGAAGTACAGAATAAAGCCACAGAGGGGCAGAAAGAGGCAAGAGAGGTTCAGAAAGAAGCAAGTGAAGTGCAGAAAGAGGCAAGAGAGGTGCAGAAAGAGGCAAGAGAGGTGCAGAAAGTTGCAAGAGAAGTGCCAAAACGAGCAAGAGAGGTGCAGAAAGAGGCAAGAGAATTGCTGAAAGAAGAAACAGAGGTGTAGAAAGAAGCAAGAGAAGTGCAGAAAAAGGCAAGTGAAGTAAAGAAAGAAGTAAGAGCAGTTTAGAAAGAATCAGCAGAGGTGCAAAAGAAGGCAAGAAGGGTACAGAAAGAGGTAGGAGAGGTGCACAAAGAGGGAAGAGAGGTACAGAAAGGGGTATCAGGAGTGCAGAAAGAAGGAAGAGAGGGGGAGAGAGATGCAAAATGGGTGCTGAAAAAGGTAGGAGTGGTGCACAAAGAGGCAAGAGAGATACAGAAAGAGGCAGGAGGGGTGCAGAAAGAAATAAGAGAAGTGCTGAAAGAAGTACCAGAGGTGCTGAAAGAGGACCAAAGGGTGCAGAAAGAGCAAGAGAAATGCAGAAAGAGGCAAAAGAGGTACAGAAAGAGGGAACAGAGGTGCAGATAGAGGCAAGAGAGATACAGATTGAGAAAAGAGGGGTGCAGAAAGAGCAAGAGATCTGCAGAAGAAAGCAGCAGAGGTGCTGAACGAGGCAATTGAGGTGCAGATAGAGGCAAGAGAGGTGCAGAAAGAGAAAAGAGGGGTGCAGAAAAAGAAAAGAGGCAAGAGATCTGCAGAAAAAAGCAACAGAGGTACTGAAAGAGGCAATTGAGGTGCAGAAAGAAACAAGAGAGGTGCAGAAAGAGGCAATAGAAGTGCAGAGAGAAGCAGCAGAGATGCAGAAAGAGGCAATTGAGGTACGGGAAGAGGCAATAAAAGTGCAGAAAGATGCAGCAGAGGTGTGGAAACAGGCAATTGAGGTGCAGAAAGAGGCAAGAAAAGTGCAGAAAGAGGCAACAGAGCTGCAGAAAGAGGCAGGAAAGCTGCAGAAATAGGGAACAGGTGTGCAGAAAGAGGTAAGAGATCTTCAGAAAAAAAGCAACAGAGGTGCTGAAAGAGGCAAGTGAGGTGCAGAAAGTAGCAAGAGAGATGCAGAAAGAAGGAAGAGAAGTGCAGAAAGAGGCAAGTGAAGTAAAGAAAGAAGTAAGAGCAGTTTAGAAAGAATCAGCAGAGGTGCAAAAGAAGGCAAGAGGGGTACAGAAAGAGGTAGGAGAGGTGCACAAAGAGGGAAGAGAGGTACAGAAAGGGGTATCAGGAGTGCAGAAAGAAGGAAGAGAGGGGGAGAGAGATGCAAAATGGGTGCTGAAAAAGGTAGGAGTGGTGAACAAAGAGGCAAGAGAGATACAGAAAGAGGCAGGAGGGGTGCAGAAAGAAATAAGAGAAGTGCTGAAAGAAGTACCAGAGGTGCTGAAAGAGGACCAAAGGGTGCAGAAAGAGCAAGAGAAATGCAGAAAGAGGCAAAAGAGGTACAGAAAGAGGGAACAGAGGTGCAGATAGAGGCAAGAGAGATACAGATTGAGAAAAGAGGGTGCAGAAAGAGGCAAGAGATCTGCAGAAACAAGCAGCAGAGAGTAACAGAGATACTGAAAGAGGCATGTCAGCTGTAGAAAGAAGCTGGAGAGGTGCAGTAAGAGGCAATAGAAGTTCAGAAAGAAGCATCACAGGTGCTGAAGGAGGCAACAGAACTACAGAAAGAGGAATAGAGTTGCAGAAACAGGCAAAAGAGGTGCAGAAAGAGGGAAAAGAGGTACAGACTAAGCATGGGCGAATTTTGCGAATTCGCAATCCGCGAATTTGTGGATTTGCGAATTCGCGATCCGCAAAATTCGCGAATTTTTGCGAATTGGCGGATTTTTGTTTTTTTGCGTCTTCGCGAGCCGCTTGCATAGCGAAGTTACCCATGCAGTCGTTTATGGGAGAGGGAGAGAGAGATAGATAGATAGATAGATAGATAGATAGATAGATAGATAGATAGATAGATAGATGGATAGATAGATAGATAGAAAGAAAGAGAGAGAAAGAGAGGGAAAGAGAGAGGGAGAGAGAGAACGACAGAAAGAAAGAGAGGCCGGATCTCTGAAGGGCCAGATTCCTGAGTTGCCCCTACAGAACATACAGCTTTTTATTTTTAGCAAAATGCATATGAAAATTGTGCTCCTAAAGTCTCTTTTAGTTTAACCCCTCCTGACAACTCAAAATGGGTGTATTTGCCATCCTCTCCCTACTTCCTGTTTTTTATATATGTAAGTGCTTCCTGATGAGGTTTAATTCCTTGGACAGGTGCCTCGTTGCCTACTTGTAACTATTCTCTGACCCTGCTTCAAGGGTCAGAGCAGGGTCAGAGAATAGTTGCAAGTAGGCAACGAGGCGCCAGGAAGCAATTAGCAGCATGTGTCCAAGTTGAAGTTAATTTGTTTGTAGCCCTTTTGTAAAAGGTTACAAAGAAATTAGGTTCAACTTTTGCACCTGCTGCTGTAACCCTTGCCTGGCTGAAAATTCGTCCCCGCTGATTCGCGGATTTTACCGCGATTTCGCGAGATTCGCGGATCGCGAAATCGCGGAAAATCCGCAAATTCGCCCGCGAAACGGATTTTACGCCCACCCTTAGTACAGACAGAGACAGAAGAGGTGTAGAAATACGTAAAAGGGGTGTAGAAAGAGGCAAGAGGGGAGCAGAAATTTGCAAGAGAGGTACAGAAAGAAGCAAAAGCAGTGTAAAATAACCAACAGAGGTTCATAAAGAGGCAAGTGAGATGCAGAAGGAGGCAAGAAAGCTGCAGAAAGAGGCAAGAGAGTTGCAGAAACAGGCAGAAGAGGTACAGAAAGAGGGTACAGGGGGGCAGACTGAGGCAAGAGAGGTGCAGAAAGAGGAAAGAGGGGTGCAGGAAAAGGCAAGAGTGATGCAGAAATTTGGAACAAAGGTGCAGGAAGAAGCCAGAGCAGTGCAGAAAGAACCAATAGAGTTGCTGAAAGAGGCAAGAAAACACAGAACGAAGCAAAAGAGGTGCAGAAAGAACCAACAGAGGTGGGAAAACAGGCAGGAGGGGCATAGAAAGGGGTAGGAGAGGTGCACATAGAGGCAAGAGGGGTACAGAAAGAGGCAGGAGGGTGCAAAAAGATAAAGAAAACAGCAAAACGAAGCATCAGAGGTGCTAAAAGAGGCATAAAGGGTATAGAAAGAGACAAGACAGGTGACGAAAGAAGGAACAGAGGTACAGAAAGAGGCAAGAGGGGTACAGAAAGAGGGAAGAGAGGTATAGAAAGAAGCAAGAGTTGCACAAAGAGGGAAGAGGGGTGCAGAAAGAGGCAAGAGAGGTGCACAAAGAGGAAAGAGAGTTACAGAAAGAGGCAAGTGAAGTGCAGAAGGAGGCAACAGAACTGCAGAAAGAGGCAATAGAGGTACAGAAAGAGGCAAGTGAGATGCAGAAAGAAGCAAGATAAGTGCAGAAAGAAGCAACAGAAGTGCAGAAAGAGGGAAGAGGGGTAGAGAGAGAGGCAAGAGGGGTGCCAAAAGAAGCAAGACAGGTGCAGAAAGAAATAAAAGAAGTATAGAAAGAAGGAACAGAAGTGCAGAAAGAGGCAAAAAGTGTACAGAAAGACATAAGAGGGGTACAGAAAGAAGCAAATGAGGTGCAGAAAGAGGCAACAGATGTGCAGAAAGAGGGAAGAGAGGTGCAGACAGAAGCAAGAGAAGTGCAGAAAAAGAAAGAAATGTGCAGAAAGAAGCAACAGAAATGCAGAAAGAGGCTAGAGGGGCGCAGAGGGAGGCAAGAGTGGCTTGCACACCATTAGTACCAATTTAAAACCCACATTTAGCAATAAGTAACATTTGACCATTCTAAGTTTGCGAAGGGCCTTCTACCATGCTGTAACAATTGTTGCTGCATTTTTGGTAACGTTTGAGCCATTTGGGCTAGAAACAAGGCTTTTTTTTGTGTACATCTGCAGATTAGGGAGCAGATGATGAATTATGTGGCTAATGCAGAAAATGTATAATTGTGTGAAAGTTGGTGCAGCCAAACAGTCACATAATTCCAGTGGACCTGCTGTTTCATTGAGTTCTTGAGTTCATAGTTGAGCTTCAATGGAAATGAGGAATACTAAACCTGAGGTTACCAATCCACAACACAGACTACCATACCACATAATTACTCTCCAAAACACATAATCCCACTCTTCATAATTCCTATACACTTAATACCACATACTTTCTATCCACATAAATTCATTGCACAACATACCACATAATTCCACTACACACAACGTACATCCACTCCACCACACTCCAAAAAACATTGGTAAAACAACTTTTGCATTTACAACGCCAATCGCTGTAATTCTCGCAAATGCAAAACCTATTATATTGCAAACACTTCTTTAACTAGTTGTTTCGTGTACAGAGTAGTGGAGAAAGGGTGCTGGGCCTCCGACCAGTGCTCAGGAATTCCGCTTGGTAGGACTTACAGGAGGTGCCAGGAGGGCTTCTTGGCCGCCATTGTCCCTCAGGAGTAAATTGAACTTCATCCCCATTCCTTAGTCTGCTAGGAGGCGCATATGCAGAGTGGAGAAGAAAGAGGGGCATGGTCTCCGAAGATGTCTTAGCATTCCCACTGTGTGGGACTTACTGGAGGTAACAAGAGGGGTAGTTGGCCCCCAAGGACATCTTCGGGGTCCAACTACCACTCCTGTTACCTCCAGTAAGTCCCACACAGCAGGATTGCTAAATTCTCATAGCAGGCCACACCCACTTTACCCACCACTCTGCAAACATGCTCCATGGCATGCTCTTGGAGGGGGATTGAAGTCCTCTTCGCTGATGGGGGTCGTTTAGGGGGCAACTAGCCTACCTCTTACCTCTAGTAAACCCCACACAGTGGGATTGCTGAGTAGTGGACAAAGGCCAAACCACCTTTCCCCACCACTCTGCAAACACACCTCCTGGCATGTTCTAAGTTGGGGTATTAAGTAGCCTTCATTCCTGAGCCCACCAGGTACCTCCAGTTAGCGCCACACACCTGGATTGCTGAGAGTGGTACAAGTCCATGCCCCCTTTTTTGACACCACTCTCCAAATGCGGTTCTTGGTGCACTGCTGCTCAAGGGATGAAGTTCACTTGTGTCCTGAGGTCACAAGTGGACCTCATCATCCCACCATCAGTGTGCCAAGAGCAGGGTGGTGGAAAAAGGGGCGTTGCCTCGGATCACTTCTCTGCAATTCAGCTGTGTGGCGCTTACTGGAGGTACCTGGTGGGCTAGTTGGCCCCCTGGGTCCCCCAGTATTCAAGGGGACTTAATTCCCCAACTTAGAACGTGCCAGGTGGCGCATTTGCAGAGCGGTGCAGGGAGGGGGCGTGGCCTCCAGCGAGATGGCAGCTTTTTTTTCATATATATTTTTAGAAAGGGGGCTGTGTCGACCTCTTCTACTATTTTTGAAGCCCTTGGGACCCCAATTCCGAGGGCCCGAGCCTTTTAGAAAAAAAAATATTTAAACAGGAAGGGGGCTGTGGGACTCTCCTCCCGAGGCCCTGGGGCATGGCATCCTTTAAAAAAAATATTATTAGGGAAGGGGGGCCGCTTGGCCCCCTTTGCTTAGGCCACTTTTGGGCCCGGGGACCACATCCCGATTTGTGTGTTGTGTGTTATAAAACAGAAACAGCATATTCCCTAACAAGCCTGTTACAAAGCACGCCCAAAAAGCAAGTGCTAATGATTAGGTGCCCAAGTGCACACTGGTAGACCTCGGTTCAAACTAAAGAGTAGTTTAAAGTCTAAAATTGCCAAACCGATGTAGCAGCATGGTTGCCCGCTCCTAAAAGATAAAAGGCAGAGCGCTAGAACACGTGGTGTCTGCAGATTGCTCTCTTCACACTGAGCTGTCCGTCCATGTGGGCTTGTGTCTTAGCAATATTAAATTTGCCGGTTTGTGTGTTGTGTGTTATTAAACAGAAACAGCATATTCCCTCACATGTCTGTTTCACAGCATGTCGCAAGTGCTAATGATTAAGTGCCCATGTGCAAATTGGTAGACCCCGGTGCAAATTAAGGAGTAGATTAAAGTCCAAAATTGCCAAACTGATGCAGCAGCATTGTTGCTTGCTCCTAAAAGATTAAAGCCTGAGCGCTAGAACACGTGGTCTCTGCAGCAAGCTCTCTTCACATTGAGCTGTCTGTCCATGTGGGCTTGTGCCTTAGCATCATCCCACTCACCGGTTTGTGTGTTGTGTGTTATAAAACAGAAACAGCATATTCCCTAATGAGTCAGTTAAACAGCAAGCCTAACAAGCAAGTGCTAATGATTAAGTACCCATGTGCGCACTGGTAGACCCCGGCGCAAATGAAGCAGTAGTTTAAAGTCTAAAATTTCTAAACTGATGTAGGAGCATGGTTGCCTGCTCCTGAAAGATGAAAGCGCTAGAGCATGTGTTCTCTGCAGCAGGCTCTCTTCACACTGAGCTGTTCGTCCATGTGGGCTTGTGTCATAGCATCATCACACCCGCCAGTTTGTGTGTTGTGTGTTATAAAACAGAAACAGCATATTCCCTAACAAGTCTGTTACACAGCATGCCCAAAAAGCAAGTGCTAATGATTAAGTGTACATGTATGCACTGGTTGACCCTGCTCAAATTAAGCAATAGTTTAAAGTCTGAAATTGCCAAACTGATGTAGCAGCATGGTTGCCTGCTCGCCTGCTCCTAAAAGATGAAAGGCTGAGCACTAGAACACGTGGTCTCTGCAGCAGGATCTCTTTACACTGAGCTGTCCGTCCATGTGGGCTTGTGCCTTAGCATCATTACACTCACTGATTTGTGTGTTGTGTGTTATAAAAGAGACAGCATATTCCCTAACGAGTCTGTTACATAGCACACCAAAAGAGCAAGTGCCCCCCTTCCCTAAATCACTTATGGCCCCAGGAATCCCATCCCCCAGTGCCGGCCCTTTGCATTGGGGACTGTGGGGGGAGCCCTAATGCCCCCACTCTCCCAGCTGGCTCCCCGCCTCCTGCCAGAGCCGGCATTGCTTTTGCACAAGGGCAGCTGCTAACATGCTCTGGGGTGTGGTGGTCCCCAGGGCCATCAAGGGCTCCAGGAGGACAAAGCCCGGGGTAGGTGGTGGTCCCCAGGGTCTGGGGGTCCATAACGCATCCCCGTATTTACATACAGAGTGCCCCGAGGAGGTGGTGGTGGGCTCAAGCCCCCCACACAATTATTTATTTATTACAGCCCCAGGGAGATGGCGGTCCCCGGGGCTTGCGGGGCCTGTAAGGCCCCAACCCTTATTTGTATAAAGCACGAGAAGGTGGCAGTCCCTGGGGCTTATGGAGGTCCGGAAGACCAGCCGCGCTTATTTTAATGATGCCCCGGGAGGTTGCTGTTCCTAGGGCTGCGGGGGCCCCTGTGGGCCCCCGCTACATACATCAAAACCCGGGAGCTTTTAAAAACAAAGTGCGGGAGCCTGTGCCCCTAAATCACAAAAAGAAATGCTTTTTTTGGGCCTGGGGGTCCCTGTTTGACCCCTTGAGCAGGCCTGGGGGTCTGGGTGTTTTTACCCTGCCCTCATTTGTTATTTTTTAATGTTTCTCTCACCATTATGATTTTCACTCAATGCGAGGCACAAGATGGCTGCCAACTTTTCCTGGTTTGGAGTGTTAGCAGCCAATTAGAATGAAGCTTGTGCTCGGGAGGAGATGTGTGGTTAGGCTCCGCCCACATATCTATATTTCTTTTTCCTTTAATATTTCAAAAACTACTGAACGGCTTTACACCATTTAAAAAAAAACAAGAGCTACATTTTTGCCAAATTTTCTGTAATTCCGTTCAGCAGTTCGGGCTATAGCTTATTCCAAAATTTCCTATGGAAATTAACATGGAGAAAACACGCTTTGGGACCCTTCTTTTTTCTCGACCCCCGCTTCACGAATCACCCCGAAACTTTCAACAGAGAAACTAAGAGGGCCGACCTATTCGTTTTGAAAATTTAACAAAGATTTGTCAAATGGCGCCAAAGATATTGGCTAATCAAAAAATGCGTTTCCTATGGAAACTAGGTTCTAACTACAACTACCCACTAGTGATCTCCAGTATATATATATATATATATATATATATATATATATATATATATATATATATATATATATATATATATATATATATATATAAATATTTATATATGTATATACATATATATATATATATATATATATATTACCAACTGGCGGTCGCCAGTAGGTAGTTATAGTTAGGACCTAGTTTCCATAGGAAATCCTCAACATTCTATTTGGAATAACTTTGGCCCTGGTTGAAGAATCTTAGCGAATTTCTCAAAGAAGATGGCTCAGTCCGCTGCGCTCCTTCCCTAAAAGTTTGGGGGGGATTGGTCAAGTGGGGGCTGAGATAAAAGGGGGGTCCCAAAACGTGTTTTCTCCATGTTATTTTCCATAGGACCTTTAGACTCGGCTACAGGTCGAACGGGTGAATGGATTTATAAGAAATTTGGCAAAACTGTACAGTCCGGCTCGCAGATTACGCTTTTTTTGGAATGGTGTAAATCCGTTCAGTAGTTGTTGAGAAAATTAAAGTTAAAGTCAATTATATATCTATAGGCGCGCACACGTGCGCACACTCAAGCGGCTGCGCGTGAGCGGTATTTTTTTTGGCTGCGTGACGTCTGTTAACGTTCGATTCGAAGGAAATCAGGAAGTTTTGTCCGCCATTTTGTCACTGCGAGTAACTATATTGTTCATTTCAAAGCGTTGAAACATGGAAAGGGGAGAAGGTAGAGATTGTCTTCCTGCGTAGGTTTTCTCAGGGTGTGCAATAAGGCCCTTAAACGCGAAAAGATATAATTTTTCTCTGAAAAAAAAATACGGGGTGCGCGCACTCGGTCGCGCACACCTATTTACAAGAGTGTGAAAATGGAGGTAAATCAGAAGTTTGAGTGCTTAGATATAAGGTGGCTCTGAAAAGAGCCCTTGTGTTAATTGAGTGTTTTCTGCATTTATAAGTAAGTACCGATGCAGAGCCTGATGTTGCAGAGGAAGATTCTGTTTCCCTCATTCGTGAAATGAACACCGTCTCTCCTATAGACGTCTTGCATGTG
The DNA here is from genome assembly GCF_964263255.1 of Lissotriton vulgaris. NCBI lineage: Eukaryota > Metazoa > Chordata > Amphibia > Caudata > Salamandridae > Lissotriton > Lissotriton vulgaris. Next base: position 421,338,082 of record NC_141687.1, read on the forward strand.
GTAGCGCAAGTTGTTGTGGTAAATAGAACCCATGCTATAATCTCTGAGGAACGCAGAAACAGATTTATTTACATGTCTCCTTGCTTTCTCAAATTGTGCACAATGGTGATTGGACCAATTCCATTTCTGTCTTTGGCATATATTGGAATATACCAAGGCAGATCGAGGAAAAAGTGTCATCAATTGTCGAAAGGTGTCTTTTAGAAGCATTTCCAGACCTACCCCAGTGATTGTGCCTAGATCGTTCCCACCACAGTGCACAATTATAAGGTCTGGTTCTGGGAGATGCATAAAAGTTTTCACCAATGGAATTAATTGGTGACATTTCAATCCTCTTTTGGAAATCCATGTTATGTGTACATTTGGTAAGCTGAGGTTGCAAATTCGTCTGCTTACTGCATATTTTTCACTCCAGTGAATATAACTGTGTCCTATTAGCCAGCCCTTCATTTTCAAGGGATTTGTAGTCGTCCTCCGATCGGTTCTGGAAGTGGAATGGTAGTTAGAAGTTGAAATTTTAAATAAAGAAAAAGGAAGAGGCTGGGTGTGGTTAAAAAAATAAAAATGATTGGTTGATTGTAACAAGTGGAGAGTGAACAGGTCAATGTTTATGTTAAACGAAAAGTACTATTGGGTGTGAAAAAACAAGACATGTAACAGAGTTGTGGATTGGCAGGTGTTTCTGGAGGGAAAATAGTGTTATTAGTTAGCTGTAGAACGTTGAGAGATGAACTTTTGACCTGTGCCTTCAGCAAGGTGCAGAATGAGGTGTAACCATGGAAACAGCCGGAGATGGCAGTTGGTGATGGGTTCACTCTTTGGTGCCTCTGCATCTGAGTCTTTTCTCTGGTGGCTGGAGGACAACTGTTTGTTATTGTGGAGATGAAAGGGTGATAAGGAGAGAAATACGACATAGCGTCTGGCCTGTAGAAGCGTGGGAGCAGTGATTAACTCTGAGTAAAGCGGAACTGTGTCGGTGCTTAGTAACAGTAAAAAAAAAAATGTTAACAGTGGTATAACTGTCTTTACGGTGCGCGACCTACTAAGAAAGAGTTCACGGGCCGTAATTGGCTTGGAGGTTCTAGTATCAGTAAGTGAGTTCAAGAAAAGAAAACATTCAGGACTTTATTTATGAAGGCCTTGCGCCACCGGTGCGTTACTTTTTCCCATTTTAAAAAATGAGGCCCCGGCGGCGGAAGGTCTTCATAAATAAGGTCCTCAGTGTCTACAGTTAACGTTATGTGGAACCCATGAATAGTTTTTCAATATGAAATCATTTCAGTTGAGATTATGGATTAAAAGAGAAACCGTGAATATTTGAAATGTTTATTTAGAAATGTACTATTTTAAAGGCAAATCATTATGTAATCTGAGTACAGAAATTGCAAAAAACACAGTAATTGGTATTGTCAGTAGTACATGGAATACAAACGCTATAGTTGAAGAAAAATGAATATAGTTGGAAAAAAACATTGTACAGTCTTATAAGGAAGTATATTATATTTTAATAAATGGAAGAAGGTTTGTGGCCTTTCAGTTTAGGAACGATATATGAAAATGCAAGTGGTTATACATCATTACTTTATGAATCAGCTGTCTAACAACATGAAATCATAATGTCCACTGTTAGTAAAGCAAATAGGTCTGTTCTTCAAAAGAAAATATGGAAAATAACGTGAAGAATATAGAAAACCAAAAGGAAATGAGGACGTCAATGGGTTGTTTGAGAGTTATTGAAGCATTGTTTAGGCAAAATAGGTAGTTTCTGCTTGTAACAGGAAATCAGTTTTATCATTTGAAATTATGTCAGCTATCCAATGGAAAAGAGTAAAGCAGTACTGATAATCTCTTATAATCGGAGCCTCTTTTACCATCAGAGTGCAGGTCGGTGGGTTTTCGATGTAGCTCGCTGTTAGGAAAGAGTTAATTGTCCATTGTGTAGGCAAAGTATGCAGCAAGTGCCTCTAACATGAAATCACTGTTATCATCTGAAAACATGTCAGCCATCCAATTGAGAAGATCAAAGGAGCATTCATGATCTGTCATTATTGGAGCGTCTTTTACCATTATTGGGCAGCTCGGTGGGTTTTCGATGTAGCTCTCTGTTAGGAAATCTTGCGCCGCTGCGAATATATTCCAATGACCCAGAACTCCTTGTATCGCTGCAAAGGCCATAAACCCTCCGTTGTAACAAAGCTGTTCATGATCAAGTAACGGATTCATGAGGTGATTGTAATTCGGTTCAGGAGGTACCAAATTGCAAAGACATAAATCCAGGGCCCACTTGAAATCACAGCTCAGGCAATGAAATACAGGCTGAACACAGGTGAAATACGAATATCGAAATGATAATCGATATGATGCATTCAAAGTCGAGAGTGGTAAGATGCCGTAGTAGTCAAGCATCCTCTGGCGAAATAGTTCTAAGTGGCCCGGCTCGTTTGCGAAGGCAGGATGGACATCCATTTTGAATTTCCCAAGATGGTAAAGGAAACGGCGCAGCACCGCTGGTTGTATAGCAACTCCACAGAATTAGGTCGCCGGCTATGCAGTGGAGAGAAGCAGAATGACTTGATACATTTTCTAAGAGTCTAGTCACTTATATATTGCTTAGTGGTTATTAAAAAAGTAGCTTTTTTTTAACTGGAGGATGCGTTAAAAAATAAGGGAGTGATTTGAGGGAGTTGTAAAGCAAGGTCAATTTTTTTTTACATCAATGCTGTTTTCTGTGAATGTTAGCTTAGTGAAAGATATGTGTGTGAGCAGATGCAACGTTCAGTTTTAAATGTGACAATGGCGGTCTTGTTCATGTCTTCCGATTCAAGGTTGGTATTCGCTGCCAAATACAAAGATTAAGAAACGCATGCATGGGGTACATAGTGTGCATTCTTAAAGGAAAGCAAATGAAGGGTTATTTTTACCGCGTTAGCATTGTCGTACAAAAAGTTATAGTGATTTCTATTATATGTGAAGAAAGTGTCACTGATGAAGACTGAAAATAAATCCTTATAAATGATACGGACTGGTGTATTTTAGAAAAGGTTTGTAACATTACATGAATTGTGTAAAAAAAATAATGTAATTGAAAGTGTATGGTTTGAAAATGAAAAGTAGAGGTTTATAGTTCATGTTTTGAAAGCAGTTCTAGAGGGTCAGAAGAAAGTGTATGGTTTGAAAATGAAAAGTAGAGGTTTATAGTTCACGTTTTGAAAGCAGTTCTAGAGGGTCAGATGCATGATAGATTTATTAAAAATAGAACATGTTTTTAAATAGTATTTTGGAAAAAATATGTGCCTTTATGTACTATTTACATTATGTGCCTGTTGCGTATTCTTTGAGTTTTAGTAATCCTGTGTCTTATAAGTTTTCTAGGGGCGGTTTGAGGTTCATGGTGGGTTTGGGCAGGGAGGGTAGGTTGGGGGTTTGTAATAGGGGGTTCGGCTGGGGTGGAGTGCGGAGTTTAGTGAAAAGTGAGGGGGGCGGGGAGTTACGGTGTTTGGTAATGGAGCAGAGTCAGAGGATGCCACATTTGTGTTATGGGCTGCCACGGAAATATGTATTTATTCTCAGAGGTTTATTATATTAAGGATATATATTAGCATGGTGGCTCTTGTCGTTTTGTGGTTCTGTGTATGTTTATAATGCTGGCTCTGTAGTTTTTGTTTATGGACCTTATTGCGACACACAGGGGACCTACGTTGCACAGTTGGAGATCAGAGACTTAGGAAATAAAACTTTATATTTGTAAGGGCTGTAAGCGATAGAAATCGCCCGTTCTCGGTGTAAAAAATATCACCGCTATTGGTGGTATTTTCTACGGTGTTAGTACTCGAAGGAGACTAGTAACATATATGTGAAAAAAAATTATGTAATAGGCTCAGCATTTTACATTATCTTGGAAAACAAAAGTTGCTTTTACATAGCAATAAGTCTCTTATAATTAAGGGACGGAGTGTATATAGTGCTATTTAGTACTCTGCTATGTGATTGATGTCGAATATTTCATAAGAGGAGGCTTTAAAAGTTTTACGATAAACTGGTTTTCTAGGGAAGTGGGTGGAGTGTTCCGTGTAAATTGCAGAATAGAAACTAGTAAGAACCAATTGGAAGTGTTGTTTTAAAGTCACATGACTGCACATGCGTGTCTCGACGCGATAGGTGGGTGCGCGCACCCGGTCGCACACTATAAGAAAGCGGCGAGAAAATATCAGCTAATATGCTCTTCAAGCTTGTTTTGGTACAAAGAGTTAGTTCTGAAAAGAACTTTTTTTTTATTTTTTTTTTTATTGGAAACAAGTGTTATGATGCTTTTGATTTCTTAAAGTTGCGACGACATTTTTCAGTATGTCATACTATCCAAATAAAGTGAAGAAATTTAACTTTTCTTGGAGCATTTATGACTCTCAATTATTTGTTTAATTAGAGTAAAGCTTTGCTCTCCGTATACAAGAAGTTCTCCACAGTTCGTGCATTTCATGTGCACGTTCGCCAGATATGGTCTCAAGTCCATCTCAGCACTCGATGGAGATACAGGTCGTCCACCGGAAGATGTGTTGATTACTTCTGATGGTAATAGCGTGGCCTCCGTTTTTCTTGTCAAAGGTGGTCGCTCATTTTCATCAGATTCGGAAGATGAATGCGGAACGGTAGCCATTGTACCGAAGTCTTCGGGAAGATGTTCGACGTTGTTGTCTTTTGAGAGTAGAAAAGAAAGTGATGGTAGTGGGTGGAGTGCTGCGTGTAAATTGCAGAATAGAAACTACCAAGAACCAATTAGAAGTGTTGTTTAGAAGTCACATGACTTCACATGGGAGTGTCAGGTCCTGTACGCGATAGGAGGGTGCGCGCACCCGGTCTCGCACTAAAATAAAGCGGCGAAAAAACATCTTATAATATGCTCTTCGAGCATGTTTTGGTGGAAAGAGTTAGTTCTGAAAATAACTTTTTTTTTTTTTTTTTTTTGGAAACAAGTGTTTTGATGCATTTGATTTCTTAAAGTTGCTATGATATTTTTCAGTATGTCATACTATCCAAATAAAGTGAAGAAATTTAACTTTTCTTGGAGCATTTATGACTCTCAATTTTGTGTTTAATTAGAGTAAAGCTTTGCTCTCCGTATACAAGAAGTTCTCCACAGTTGTTGCATTTTATGTGCACCTTTGCCAGACATGGTTTCAAGTCCATTTTAGCACTCGATGGAGATACAGGTCGTCCACCGGAAGATGTGCTGATTACTTCTGATGGTAATAGCGTGGCCTCCGTTTTTCTTGTCAAAGGTGGTCGCTCATTTTCATCTTATTCGGAAGATGAATGCGGAACGGTAGCCATTGTACCGAAGTCTTCGGGAAGATGTTCGACGTTGTTGTCTCTTGAGAGTAGAAAAGAAAGTGATGGAAGTGGGTGGAGTGCTGCGTGTAAATTCCAGAATAGAAACTACTAAGAACCAATTAGAAGTGTTGTTTGGAAGTCACATGGCTTCACATGGGACTGTCAGGTCCTGTATGCGATAGGAGGGTGCGCGCACCCGGTCTCGCACTAAAATAAAGCGGCGAAAAAATATCTCATAATATGCTCTTGGAGCACGTTTTGGTAGAAAGAGTTAGTTCTGAAAAGAACTTTTTTTTTTTTTTTTTTGGGGAAAGAAGTGTTATAATGCTTTCGATTTCTTAAAGTTGCTACTACATTTTTCAGTATGTAATAGTTTGAAAATGAAGTGAAGAAATTTATCTTTTCTTGGGGCATTCATGACTTTCAATTTTGAGTTTAATAAGAACGAGGCTCTGCTCTCCATACAAAAGAATTTTTCCACACTCGTTGCATTTCATGTGCACCTTCGCAAGATATGGTCTCAAGTCCATCTCAGCACTCGATGGAGATACAGGTCGTCCACCAGAAGATGTGCTGGCCACCTCTGATGGTAATAGCGTGGCCAGGGCTCTTGTCGATGCTTTTGCATAATGTTCAGGATGCCTTTGTTTAACATGCCGCTGCATAGTGTGTGCAGAAAAGGAATATTTTCTATTTGGATTTCCCCTTGAGAGCTCCGAATTGCATATCGTGCAGGTTACTTTTGGCGCATTCACTTTCTTTTGATCTTCAGGATAAGTGAAAAATTGCCAAATGAAAGATTCCTTTTTTCTTCTTAACGGTGGTCGCTCATTTCCTTCAGATTCGGAAGATGAATCTGGTAGGGCAGCCATTTCAGCAAAGTCTTCCGGAAGATGCTCGACGTTGTTGTCTCTTGAGAGTAGAAAAGATTGTGAGGAAAGTGGGTGGAGTGCTGCGTGTATATTCCAGAACAGAAACTACTAATAACCAATTGGAAGTTTTGTTTTCAAGTCACATGACTTTACATGCGCTTCTCAGGACGTGTAGGCGGTGACACTATCTAGTTACGAACGTGATTACATACTTAGGAACTAGCATTCAAAAAAACTATGAAATTCACTGAAAAAACCATAGGTTTTACACACGTTATAGTTAGGAAGTAGCATTTGAAAAACCTATGAAATTCACTGAAAAAACCATAGGTTTGACACCAGTTATAGTTAGCTGGAAATTTTACTGACATAAAACCAATGAAATTCCACGTTATAGTTAGTTGGACTCACTATAACTTGCGCGTGTAATGCACTGCTGATGACATTACATACTACATCACTCATGACATGGTCAGTGACATCACTTATGACACCATCCAGTGAATGTGTGTTTTTCTAAAAAATAAATATGTTTTATATATGTATATGTAAAGGTCGAGGGAAGAATAAATGTTTAAATTATTGTCTTAATGAATGTTTTTTTCAAAAAGAAATGATTGGATAACTGGCTTATTAAGTGTACCTTAGTGAATACATATATTAGCGAGTAATGTTTAAATATTTGATTATATGTATCAGTGTTTCACTTTGTGAATAACTGGTTGCATGGATTGATGAGTACCTACATGTGTAGGTATTTGGGTTCTTAGATGTTTTTTTAGTATCAGTATGAGTGTTTCTATGGTTTTATGGGGGTATTACTAATCACATAGATGCATGAATGACTAACTCTCTTTTTGTATGTGTTTAGAAGACACCATATGTGCAGGACTGTATGGGTGGTTGAGTGTGTATAGTTTTATATGCAAATAAATGGATGTTCAATAGTTTATTTGCATGTGTGAGTATGTGTGTGAGTAACTTTTGGATGATTGTCGGTGTGTTACAGGATGTATAGGTGTATCACTACATATGATGAGTGAGTATATGTATGAGTGACTATATAGAATTGTTGGTAAATGAGAGAATGTGTATATAGATGGTGGAATTACTGAATTGGTTGTTGTAACTGGTATGGGTATCTCCATTTTTTTGAAAATGTTAATTTCTATTTTCCAATATGTGTTTTAAGGGTTACCTTACACTGAAAGGAGGTCTGTCACTCTGTCACAAAGATGGTGTCATCAGTGATGTCATGAGTGATGTAATATGTAATGTCATCAGCAGTGCATTACACGCGCAAGTTATAGTGAGTCCAACTAACTATAACGTGGAATTTCATTGGTTTTATGTCAGTAAAATTTCCAGCTAACTATAACTGGTGTCAAACCTATGGTTTTTTCAGTGAATATATATATATATATATATATATATATATATATATATATATATATATATATATATATATATATATATATATATATATATATATATATATATATATATATATTCCAACGTAACCCAGTTTAGGAAAATAAATAAATCCACTGGTGCCGTGGCCACATTTCATGAACGGTTTTTATTTTAGGCTTTCGGGTGGACCCGACGCGTTTCGCAGTTACCTCACTGCTTTGTCATATTTGTGTGTGTGTATATACTGAATTTCTCTCACCTACGGCTTAGGTGAAGAAAGCAAGCCACTCCGGTTTGCAGTTTTTCATGAAGATATATTTACTCTGGACATTCTAATGCTTTATGATGTATTATTGTTCTTTAAAAGGCTGCATGTTGGGGCAGCATTGAAAGGTTACTACATAATGTTAGCCTCCAGTCTTGTAATGAAATTATAGTTGCTGCTTGAGAAGGTTTCACCCCCCACCAGCAACCCAATTTCTTACATTGACAACAATAGACATTAATACATACGCCAATAACACATATGAGTTGATTTATTAAGGAATCTGGAGCATCATCTTTGAGGACCTGATCAGTGTATTGAGGCAATCTGTGGTTGCATTGCTGACCACTGGTGGCAAATGTAAACAGTTTTAGGTGCAAATGTAAAAGTAATGACTCTTCAATGGGCATTTTTACAGGGATTGTTTAGTTTTTTTTTACAAATTGCTCTTTTCTCATCTACTTAACCATAGCTTTCCTTTAGTAAACCTTGTTCTGTATACATTTGGAGCTTTGTTATGATATTCATTGACCCTTGAAAAAAAAGCAAATAACCACCATTAGCATCCTTCTCCAGTGTAGATTGGAGATTAGTTGTGGGGAATGGACTACACCTTTGCCCACTCTCCTTTGAACCTAGCTCAGTGAGCAAAGGCATCGGCCTTGTGAAGGGCAGGCCCTGCGCTCAGCCCCTGGATTTACCATACAGTCTCCAGCCACACATCTGTTTTATTTTAATTAAATCTTTTCATTTTAATTGTAGGTTAATTAATGTGCAAGTAATAGATTATTGTACAATTGATGCAAGCACATTCACAGAAAGCTATAAAAGAAAGACATTGTTCTATTTTTTAACCAGACCAGACGGCTCTGGCAAGAACCTTTTCTATGTTCTGTGTTTTATATTTCTTCTGGTTTGGTTTTGTCCCACTAATAACATTGGTAGTAAACAACCACTGTTAACAACTGTAACAAAAATTATTGATGGAAGGTTTTCAGGTCTTCATCCTCAAACTGGGATTGTCTGCATGGCCCATTGTAGTTTCCCTCTGTTAGCATAACTGTGCATATTGTAGGCCACTTTCATTTTGCACACATTACTACATAACCAGTTCTTTTTGTGCCACATTGTATTTTCACACAGAATCTGCACACGTTTTCGTATTTTATTATTCTCCTGGGATGTAGTCTGAACACACTAGACAAGGTCAAACAACAATGCCCCTTGTTATTCTCTCTGGTCAGACACTAGCACTTATACATAACAAGAAGGTGCAGCTGCTGCTTGTAAACAAACACTTCTTGTCAGGATGATCCGCCCGCCATCCTTCCAGCAAAGACCCCACGCCATATTACTTGTCGACCGGGCGGAAAAGCGGCGGACGGTCTTTCCGTCGACTGGGTGGAAAAGGGTTCAATATGGTGGCGGTGTCTGTTAGACACCTCCAGCCATATTAGTATGTGTGCTGAGACATGCCTTCCGTGGGGCAGCGGAGTCTGCCTGCGGGGGCCCGTTGCGGGCCCCCAGGGACTCCGGGGGTTGGGGTGCACATGTGGGGTACCTATGGTACCACCCAGCAGTTCCATGCACAACATGGCAGGCACCGCGCGGTAGAATGGAAGAACACAACATGCCTTCCTTGCATTGTGGCGGGCGGTGCTGAGTGCACCACCCGCCACAATGTCAGGAATGCAGGATGCGCCCGCCACAGTGGCGGGCGCATCCTAATGGTCCCCACGGGACCCCCGACCTTATGGCGGGCGATCCCATTTCACGATAGGATGGTAGGCGGACAAAGTCCGCCAGCCATCCTAATGACCCACTAAGAGTGCTTTATTAGCTGAAATGTACAGCATCCTCCTATGAATGCTAAGGTACAGGGACCGCCACAAAACCCAGATATCTATAATATAAAATCATTTACCTCTAGTTAAAGGGTGGGTATATGCTGATCTTCTTATAATATGACAGAGATTTTTATGGTTATATGTTAACTTTGCTATTGATATTTTTGATATGCCTTTGTTTTCTAATTGTGGGGCAAATATAGCATCTTAGAGCATGATAGTTTAAGTAAACATTATAAAATTCCTTTGTGTCTCTTGCTTATCTTGCTGTGGACAAGTATGAGTGACAGAGCGAAAGGGATCGTCCTGTTAGGTTAGGAGGGCAAGTGAGGCACAATAACTAGTTGGACTCTGGCTCATAACTACTGCGGGGGTATGGAGACCTAATCCCTACATGCTGATGTTCTACGATCCCAAGCATAGTTCTGTTACTAATCTGAACCCCAGCAACAGTATGCAATGCTTCTCTTCTTTTCACCTCACCATGTTTTTAGGTCAAGCCTGGACAGCACATGCACTGTCCTGCGAGGCATGCTGTTCCTAGAATATGTCTTTCAAGCACTGCCGATCTTTTCAATTGGCTCCTCTTACTGTCCTTTATAAATGCAGGTTTGTGATTGGTGAATAGGTTTAGTAGTCTGTCCTTTTGAACTTTTGTACCCTCCCATGAAGAATGCCCAAGTTACAAGCTTTTACGCTTCATGTTATTTCCTGAACTTCAAGAGCACTCTTTTTTGATTGGCCTGCCTCTGCTCACCTGAAGTGTTTTGTTTGATTTACTTCCTACCATGACTCTTTCATGGCCGCTCAGTCTTTCAGCTTGGCCCACTACTTATTCTATTAATCTCCCCGTGCCATTCCCCACACCATTTGACCCCTCCAAAAACAGGGCATGACTGCCCTCACCACGCCTCCGAGGTCGCAGCTTGTTTCCTATCCATGATGGTGCTTCTTCAGCATGGGCGCCCGCTGTTTAAAAAGCCTTTAGTACTTTTGTTCAAACTCAACATAAATTGAAAAGGGTTTTGCTGTTCACAATTGGTGAGCTAGATATCATGCTTAAAGTATGTTTACATAGCAGAAGAGAGAGGTGAGAGAGCGGGAATTATTTGAGTTCGTACAGTGAAAGATGTTAAAAAGTCACGTCTTCACTTCAAGAGAATAAGGGATTATGTTACTAACATACTAAGGTATGGAAATGGAAATACTTTCTGGTGATGGTTGCATCAAGATTGGGGCACAAACACATCCGAAAAGTGGGGAAATTTTTACCTTGTGACAAAGTGTCGAAGGGTCGACAAAGGAGCGGTCTGTGGTGAGACAACAAACATGGACAATTTTACTCTGAAGCGTCTCTTTTGCAAAGTGTGTGTACAAAGGTGTGGTTTTTTATGCTGTGACATTACACGCATGTTGTCAAAGATGAAACAAAGACAGTGGGAGCAAGGAGCGTACTGAGATACAGATCATCTTATGGTCAGACAGTTTAATTCAACTTTAAGCATGTGGGTAACAACTGAACTGCTTGACCTTAAAATGGCAGGCAGCTACTCTCGAGAGCCTTTGAGCCCTATCCACATTCTCCCTCCCCCAGCAATACGGGAGATTCCTGTTTATGCTACCGTATGGACTGTAGTAATTGTAAACGGTAGCATGCCAGAATGCTTTTATAAAGAATAGAGCAAAACCAAAGGGGATGATGGACGGAGTGGTGAATATTGCAAGCACTCACCCCCAGTCAACTAATCTGGGTTTAATCCATCATCATTCTTTAGCTCCCGCCGCCACCCCAGTTCAGACATGACCAGATGCAAATCAGTCTGACCCTGTGCCTCATGGGAACAGTCCAGCCCGAACTGCCAAGCCATGTCTTCCCTGGACCGGAAACAAGCATCCTGTGACCGGTTTCTGGCTAATCAGCCGTCAACAGCCAGGCTAGCTTGAATCCAGTGGAAAAGTGAGCAAGGGACCCACGTCTGGGCATACCCTGCCAACTGAGCAAAACCAAAGGGGATGATGGACGGAGTGTTGAACATCGCAAGCACTCACTCCCAGTCAACTGAACTGGGTTTTTGCATTTTTTTGCATAAAGGGTACAGCATTGCTTCAATGCAGCATCATCTGTGGGTTGTTGCACTGGGGCTCCTTAATTCCATGCAATGCTGCTCCATATTTCACATGTATACATCATTTTCCATTATTTGTGTCTCTGTTATTTCCTGTGAAATGTGAGCTTCATCCTGCTCAAGATGGTGGCATGTGTGTCTTGTTGTTTTTGACAGTTCACCACTTCTCTCGAATACTTATTGACTTGTTATTCTGCAAGACGCATCCCCATGCTTAAGGTTCTTAACCAGTACATGCATGAATGCCCAAGGATGTGTGCCCGGCTACATAATTTATATGTGACTTTTCATGCAATCTTGTGTTTCTCCTTGAGATAATGCAAAAAGAAATGCCATAAAATTGACTACTTGGAAAGTTCTCATGATTTGTTCAAAGACTCATCCACAATGAACACATCTTTATCTACTTCTCATTGTACCACTGAAGACTGTAATGGTCCAGCGGTATCCTTCTCTGAAGGGAATTTGTCATTTTCACCAGTACTAGCCATAGAGTTCTCAAACTTCCAAAAAGGTGGCTTATCTCTCTCGTCTATAGCAGAGAATATTGATATTGCAAAAGGGGCAAGGACATTTTAAGAAAGACATTATTTTCTTAGATGGTGGGATATTTAACCTCTTAACCAATCATGTATTTAACTTTTAACTACCAGCAGATCCTTACAAAGATCCACAGGTATTGTTTGTGTACAGAGGCTAGGCATCTTGCCAAAGCATGCCGCACATATTTGTGAAGGTTTTAAAAAATGTTTTTTAATTGGGTAACATTCAGACTCATGAAATGCTGTGGGCTTCCAGCTTTTTTTCACATCTTTGTAGTTTAGCTATATGAACAAGGAGCCCTTTGCTCAGAAACGCATCAGGCTGTTTTCTGCCATTGTTTGGCGAACCATTAAAATCACGCTGATAGTTGCACAGGATTGGCGGCCTGTCTCCTTCTTTCGCCGCATATGTGGGGGATTCGGTTGAGGAGTGACTTCTGGAATATTTAGAGGCTCGTGACCCTGCCGTACACTCGCTGCATACATCCACACTCCACACTCCAAGAAAACATTGCTGGGCACTCACTTGGTTTTTTAAAGCCATATATTAAATACAGATGCATTTCGGTGAAAAACCACCTTTCTCAATGTATTAATATATTGTCCACTGCAAATTGCATCCTGGGTTCATTTAAATATTATTCCATCACTGGTGGATTCCCAAACATGATAACAAAGAAAAGACTTTAAAAGTTTCACCAGCATTGCGGCCGCCATGCTGGTGTAAAGAGTATACATTATACTGTTGCTTGGGCTTAGATGCTGCACTACCCTCACATCAATAGGTAAGTAAAAAGTCCTCATAATATTTGCCACGTTGTTAATTAGCAATATATGTATATATATATATATATATATAACCTACTGGCGTTTGCCAGTAGATAGTTATAGTTAGGACCTAGTTTCCATAGGAAAAGCATTTTTTCTTTATGTCAATATCTTTGGCGCCGGTTGACGAATGTTCGTTAAATTTGAAAAACAAATGGGGCGCTTCGATCAGCTCGTGTCTTAAAAGTTTCAGGGAGATTCGTCAAGCGGGGGACGAGAAAAAAGGGGGGTCCCAAAAGGCATTTTCTCCTTGTTAATTTCCATAGGAAACGTTTGTTGAGGCTACAGCCCAAACTGCTGAACGGAATTGCACCAGAGATAGCTCTTGGTCCAGAGGCACTCTTTCTTTAAAAATTACAAATATTGATATCTGGTGACCACAGTGGATCCGCAAACCCTCCCAATCACGAGCTTCATTCTGATTGGTTGCCAACACTTCAAACCAAGAAGTGTTGGCAGCCATCTTGTGACTCTGTAAAACTGAGTCCCAAGCAAAAAGGGAAAACAATGATTAAAAAAAAGAAATTGACAGTGGCATAGTAATGGGCTGCACAGATATGGGGGCGGTGGCACTTCACGTGAGGTGAGCAATTTCGACAAGCGCAAGGTAAATCGTTCTCTTTTAAAAAAATGTTATTTTCCCTCATCGTCGTCTGTCCCTCCCCCCGCTCCATACCAGACGTCACAGTGCGGCAAGCTCAGGGACCGCCCTGGGTAGCAAAAGCTCTAGCTATGCCACTGCTTATTGGAAAAGGACAATCACATTTGGGAACACAGAAGTCTTCAAAAGGATGTGGGGGTTCATCTCATATTGTTTTTCCTCAACCAGACCCTTAAGTATTGAATGAGCGTGGGGGGGGGGGGTGGGGGGGGGAGCCAAACACATAAGATTTCGCTGCCCAACCACAATGTCAGTTTTTTATACAAGAAAATATGGTTTGAAGGAAAGGATACAAGAAAGTTTATGAGTAGAGTATATTTAATTACCCTCTCCGAAGATAAACTCTTCTTAATGCATGTATCGCAATATATTTACAATGCACATAAACAATGTTACCTAATCAATGAAGAAGACAGAGAATGACATACATCACAACATTATATACATCAACAAAAACACAGTTATACATTACAAAAACCCTAGAATATAGTTCTAACTAGTGTCCACCCAGCAATTCTGGGCGAACCACTCAGAGGAAGTCCGGGTGAAACACCTAAGGCCTAGGAACTTATTTTCCTGGCTCTATTGTGTCACTACACAATTCCAAGGATAACCAAGGTTCCAGGGACTCCTCCTTAGAAGTGTCGGCGTGACCACGTTTCAGCCTTTTCTTCTTAGGCCTCCTCAGGACAAGGGTAATAAGGCATTAATCATTATAATGAGACCAGAAAACTAGGCTTGTAGCGCTACAATCTCGTCTCCAAGCTCGAGGCCCAGTTACCTCCCTCTCCGTGTAGTATAAAACAATCCCCACTCTATCTCGGATGTACGCCGTCCATCGTAGTCAGAACCAGTCTCCTTGTCTTCTTCTCTACATGTAAGGGATATAATCTCCTCACTACGCACGACCTGCTTATTCCTTAGTAGCCGCGGCCGCCCGAGTATGTCAGCTTCCACAAAGTCAGGCCATAGGGTTAGGAAGACCCTCCGGTGGGGGTGGTTCCTACGTTTGCCTGATTGGCTCCTAGCCCTTGGGAAAAGCTAGAACCATTATGAACATCCAAAGACCTAAATAGTAAGTGAGCAGACCTTTGCCTTTGTTTAAACAAACTCTGTCTCTATTTCTTGACCAAGTGTTCGGGAAATGTTTGCAAGATTTACGAATCCCTCAATAGTCCATTAATGCACAACACCAGAAACCAGTTCAATGTGTTTCTCAGGAACCTTGTTTTGTTTAACGTGATGGTACAGATGCTTTCTGTTTGTGTTTCAGATTCCAGCGGCAGTGGGGGAATGCTATGATCAGCACTGTATAGAAACTGCTGTCCGCAGTTGTTTCAATGGGGTAGGTTCTTAATATTGTGTTTTGATTTTTTGGCACTGGAGCATCATATTCTAAACAGAGTTAACCGTGTATTTATTTACAGGTGTATTAAACTTACATCACACTAGAACACATACAGTTGTATTATTTCGCAAAAATCACAAGCCCCTGATCGCACATCTCGTTAAATGTAGGAACAAGACAACCACTTACACCCCAGTGTAACTGTATTGAAAACCCAAGGTTGCTGGAGATTCAAAATAGCAGCGGCCAATATACCCGCAAGTTTCAAAGGATGTCCATCTTGGCTTACTCATCTCTGCTTCCTGAGTGAATTCTTCGGTCTGTCTAAAAGCTAGATATACTTAGTGAATCTGCAGGGTGGGTGCCTGTGGGCATGTACCATAGGAGGTACACACTTGTGTGTGATTGCTTTGCATTTTATTTAATGTGTTAGGCTTGACCATGTATGGCATGGTATTCCCTCATTTATTTTGCCTTCACTACCCTATGTTGTTGAACTTCAGTTTGGGAGCAGATAAAAAATGCTTCTTCCACTCATTTGAATTGTAATGTGTAATCGTCTTTAATGATAAAGTCATATTTTAAATGAATATTCTGAAAATACTACTTTTGAATAGTTAGCATATTTCTGCCTAAACCAAATGTGCTTTTCTGCCAGTATCCAGGGTCACATACTGTCAGTGGCTCACCTATAGTGTGATCTGTATTCCTTCCAGCCCTGGGTTATGACGTTACAGTTTAACTGACATTTTCATCCTTATGCAACATGGGTCCGTAATAAAAATGTCTGGGCTTTTGGTGGCCTGTGTTAGTATTACTGTGTCTGAGTGAGCTGTGGGGTTGCCTCGTGGTCTCAGTACAGCTTTAGGCAGGCCAGGTAGCTAAGTCCTGGAATTGCATTGTTGCTGTGGGCATGGATGGTGAATAGCAGTAATGTTCGTCTGCCACATAATTAATTCAACTGCACTATAAAAAAAGTGGGTTATTTGTTGCATAGGATGTGGGTCCTAACCAAATAATAATTACAAAATCTTGTTAGTCCAACACAAAAGTTCAATCAATAAACCTGTGGTCTCAACCTTGCTAGTAGTTATGGCGTAGACACAATGCAATAAAAATCCTTCAACCAATTTCTACCAATAAAGAAAACTTTTATCAATAAAAATTATACAAAAATGGCTAAAATCCAATTAAGGGTAGCAGACTTATGATTTTTAAACGTTTTAAGGTAAAAGGTGAAAGAAAAAGTAAAGCACTAATCAGAAGTCCCAATTTGTGACTGCTCAGAACCTGCATGTGAATTTAGGCTGATTGCAATGGAGCGGAGGTTGGATACACCCAGCGGCTCATTCCTGTCCAATACTTTACCTTCTGGCATATGAAGTGAAGCTTAAATGAAATTCCAAATCCTCCAGCAGGGCAAGGTTGAAAGCTGTATCTGGCTGGGTCCTCTCGAAGTTGGATAGGCACTGGAATAGGTCCTGCTGAAGCCATTTGTTTTTGTCAAGATATTCTCGGATTGAGAATAATCAAATTTTGTGCCTGTCAAACTCCTCTCATTGGTCCGATAGTTTTTGCATTTTTGCTCGTCAATATTTCTACCTTTGAACTTCGTCTTTCTAATTGAGGTCAAAATCCTGTAGGGGTCAAACCTGAAGCTGCATCTCACTAAGTCCTCTTGAAATCGGATACCTTGGCCCCGCGGCCCCACTGACTCTCAAGAGGTCTTGAAAGTCCGAAATGTTTCCAATTCCCAACTTTTCGGACTTTTCAGGGCAGCTCCTCTTTGTCTCTTCTGTGGCCCCCATGATATATGGGGCAGCACTTCGGACAAGGAATCACTTCAGCAGAAGTCCCCAACACCTTCCAGTCCAAGTCCAGTTTTTATTGGTCAGCTAGTCACTCCATGAAAAAGGCCTCTTGAGTTTGAGTTTAAAATATTTGTAGAGCGCACCTACACCTGGCGGTTTCATGGCGCTATGAAGTACTGAGCCCAAGAGGGCAGGAGCGTCGGGGAGGAGGGGAAGAGTAGGACGATTATGATGGGAAGGCCTGTGAGAAAAGCAAGGTTTTGAGCGCCTTGCGGAAGTGCGGGTATTGAGTGGAAGATCTATGGTGGGCGGGCAGAGAGTTCCAGAAGGCAGGGGCAAGTGTGGAAAATTTCGTGCCCCCCCACTTTCTACGCCTAAAGCGGGGAACTGGCAGCAATTGTTGAGAGGATAAGCTTAATTCCCTGACGGGGGCGTAGGTTTTGATTTCCGAGGAGATGAACGCAGGGGCTACGCCAGCCCGAGCTTGAAAGGTGATACATCCTATCTTGAACTGAACTCATTCTCGAATAGGGAGCCAGTGCAAGGACTTCAAGAGCGGAGTGACATGGTGGAATTCAGCCAGATTGTGAACCAGGCGGGCAGCCTGGTTTTGGACCAGTTGTAATCGGCGCATGCTGTAGGCGGGCATGCCGCAGTATAGGGCGTTGCCATAGTCTAGGCGGGAGATTACCATCGCCAGGACAATGAGTTTCAGGGCGGAAAAAGAAAAGAAACGGGAGACTTTGCGGATGGTTCGGAGTGAAAGAAAGGAAGAGGAAACCACGGAGCTCTGGGGGTACAGACTGAGTTGGTCGTTCAGTTTGATCCCTAGAGTTTTCACGGAGGAAGAGGGAGGAGGGGGGGACCTAGGGAGGGGGGCCAGAAGAGCGGGGTCCAGGGACTGGAGCAACCACCTGTCAGAACCAACTCAGTTTTGTCGGGGTTTAACTTCAGGTGGTTGTAATTCATCCAGTCCCGGATAAAGATCATAATAGACTGGAAATTCGCCATGGACTCAGGGGAGGGGGACAAAGTAAAAATAAGCTGGAGGTCATTTGCGTAATTGTAGACGGAGACCTCCATTTGCTGAAGAGCAAAGATGAGAGGGGCAATGTACAAATTAAATAGAAGAGGAGAGAGGGAAGAACCCTGGGGGACCCCGCATTGCACCTTCCGGAAGTCCGCCGAGTAGTCGCCCAAGCGGACAGCCTGGGTGCGGTCCGTCAGGAAGGAGGACTGCCAGACCAAAGCTGAGCCACCGACCCCCGCCGCTCCGACACGAGAGAGTAAGATGGAGTGATCAACCGTGTCAAAAGCGGCGGAGAAGGTCGAGGAGTACCAAGGCCTGGGGTGGTTAGTGTCCATGCCATCTCTGAGGTTGTCAAGGACCGATAGCACTATGGACTCCGTGGAGTGTGCGGGGCGAAACCCGGCCTGACGGGGGGCTAGCACTCCATTTTCCTCCACAAAGGAACTGAGAGCTCTGGTGACATGGCGCTCCAGCACCTTCCCTAGGAAGGGCAGCAATGAGATGGGGCGATAGTTAACGAGAGCGAAGGGGTCGGCGCCCGGTTTTTTGAGGATAGGGACAATGATGGCCGATTTAAGAGGTTGAATGACAGTGCCCTGGGACAGTGAGCTATTGAGAAATTTAAGAGGAGGCTGCGCACAGACCGAGTAAATGTGCCTCAGGATGTGGGCAGGGCAGGGGTCTAGAGGAGAGCCTGGTTTAATCAAAGGGAGAATGGAGAGAAAGGCTTCCTCAGTCAAGAGAGGGAAAGAATCAAGGCGTGCCGCGACTAATGGACACTGGGGGTTGACGAATGAAGGGGGGGGGAGAAGGGATATTAGCTTTGATGTTAGAGATTTTGTCCAGAAAGAAAGAGTTAAGAGAGTCACATAGATCCTGGGAGGGGGTGAGTTTGAGGGTGGCTCTGTCGGAGTAAGCAAGGTCATGAACAATAGAGAAAATTTCTCTAGGCTGGTTTTCAGCAGCCATGATTTTAGAGGAGAAGTAGGCTGTCTTCGTAGCCAAAATAGTTTTTTTATATTGAGACAGGAGGATGGTATACTGGATTATGCAGCTTATAGGGTTCATGTAGGCACAAAGGCGGTCAGCCAACAAAAACAGATCCTATCCTCTTCAGTTTATCCACAGATTCAGATAGCGCGTGATGAGATGGGGACAAGTGGACGCTTTTGTAGGATTTACTAGCCAGCGGGTGGAGGTGATTCCAGGACACTAATCAATGGGAAAAAATTTCCCAGTGGCACATTTTCTCCACTTTTCAGTACATCATGTTTGCCTTAATGTACACTATCCAACAGTGCACTATTCTAAGTGAAATCCAGAATGGCAGAAGCCTTCTGCCTTTGGTTTTGGCAGGTTCCCATCCAGGGGTGTGTATGGGGAGAAGAGGAGTCCCTTCTTCAACAATACCAAATTGGTTCTGGGACCAGCTCTCTATTGCATTAGGCTGGGGCCAAGCTAGATGTAGTTGGCCCAGGGAACAAAAGGCTTCTCTTCTCTCTTCTCATTGACTATGAATTGGCAGGCCTCACCCTGGTCTCTTTAAAGTTACTATAATTCCTGAAGCCTCCCACTTTCATAACTGAAATGAACCATGCACCTCACACCCAGGTTCAGGTTAAAAGGCATAAACCATTGTTTCTTTTCTGGGAGCTGTTTTCACACCTTAATAAGGCGAAAGACTACCAAGGCCAAGCTGCTGGCAGACTTCTGGGAAAGTCTAAATTTTAAAATGTACTTTTGCTGTATAAACAGCTTTTCATTGAATTGTATTTATAATAAATATTTAAAATAGTGGTTGAATCATTTCTATAGTTTCTTTCAAACAAGAGTTAAGAAAAAGGACAGACGGACCAGCGGTCGGTGGTCTCGACCGCCTGATTAGGATGCGACCGAACAGCACTGCCGTCCATTTGGATTACAGGCTGGTTCCGAAATGACCCACCAGTTTCAATTCCAACAGGCTGAATCAATATCAGCTGGTCGGAATTGAAACCGCCGATATCGGTCGTAAGGCTTCCGACCTGAAGTTGGAGGCCTTACGACCGACAACGAAATAAGCCCCAAAATGTATCCTGTGCAAACAAAAAGACTTCGTAACGGCTGCTTCTTTAGTCCCAAATATAGCTAGATGTTTTGTTCCATATTTTAAACAGAATGCCACCTACAACACCAAGAATCCCTAAAATAATTCCATGACATGAAATGTGCATTTTAATTACATTTTCTTAATGTGGGCAAGATCAATGTGCGCCTGCAGTGACTTTCACAAAAGGCTTATACATCAAAGTCCACATTTCTAAATGATCAAATACACAAACCCCAAGTAGATCAACTTTCTAGAAAGAATTTTAATTACCAAACTACTTGAAACCTTCTGACAGGAACACTTTAACAAATCTATATTTATTTTCTCACCTTTTTTTCCTTATATAATTTATTCACCTATAAATGTCTAGATTTACCGAAGTGGCCATATCCTTAATAGTAGGAAACATTTCCTGGCTGTGAAGGCAACATTTGCATCTGCTGTCAAATGTAATGTTTGTTTTCCATATATTTGCAGGATTTTATTTAATAAAATATTATTGGCAGAGGCCAAATTTGGAATCTTAACAAAACTCAAGAAATAGCTCTGGACTTATGTTGAAATGAAAGGATGCCACAAACTGAAAATGAAATATTTTTTTGATGTGTAATTAGGTAATTCTAATACGCACCTCTCCTCAGACCCGATGAACAAAGCATTTTTGTTATTACAAATGGACCAGTTTGCAGACTCTGCTGTGTGCAACCACAAAAATGCTTTTTGAAATGTGCAAACACCAAACCAAATTGAAATTTGTGTTTGGGAACAAATACAAATTCAGTCTTTGAAAGGGATGTCAATTCCAAATAATGAATCATTATGGTATGTATTACAGTTTTGTGACCTAATTCTGGTCGCAAAACAGTAATAATTTATCACCTCCTCAAAGAATGTGGTAACCCATTTGTAAACTGGAAATGGGGTCCCCCTGGAATCACCTCTCCTTTGAGAATGATAAAAACATATTTTTATGAGCCAGCAGTGGACCTAGGGACCACAGACTGCTCTTTAAAAA
Source organism: Lissotriton vulgaris (assembly GCF_964263255.1). Lineage (NCBI taxonomy): Eukaryota > Metazoa > Chordata > Amphibia > Caudata > Salamandridae > Lissotriton > Lissotriton vulgaris. The sequence continues at coordinate 421,359,257 of NC_141687.1, forward strand.
TGAAACTTACAAGTTTCATTTTCAGTTTTTTAAACACTTCCCGTTTTCCTGTAAGTAAAACTGGTTGCATATAAAATATGGCCGAGATACCCGCCACCCCCTCTCAACACACTCCCCAAGGATGGGAAACCGGAAACAGTTCTGAACTTTTGGAAGACGGGAGGGAGTGACCCTCCCGGCCGTATTTATTAAAATATGAAACAAAATTAAAACATTAAAATAACAGTTTCATATTATGTACAATTTCATTACCACATTGCGATGTTTGGCTAACCTTAACATATTCTCTAATACAAAGGTTCTCCTAGCCGAACTAACATCCTACAAAACATTAACTTGAAATTTTGAAATTGTACATCCTAACGTTTAAGGGCCAACGGCAAGGTCGTAACCGGTGTCAAGATCCCTAAACCAGAAATATCCCCCTCACTTGTGAGGGGCGACCGCACAGAGGTGTACCTCAAGTGCAACTACCAATTTCCCTTGACTTGACGGGGGCCCCAATAAACTCGACGCCACTTAAAGGTCGTCCGAGGACTCGTGTGAGGTATCTAGAAGGTAGCGTAGACCCCCTCCCAAACCCCACACAACTTACCACATCTGCCGTCGCAGATATCCTGGCCCCGGGAAATTCCCCAGGAGGGGGCTGTAGCCCCTCCTACCCAGGAAGGGGCCTTGACCGCCTTTCCTTTCCTTTCGGCGTCCCAACCTTAGAAGGGACCGCCTACCCGTTGAGGGGCCAATGGCCACCTCCCTCGAGCGCTCCCATCCGTAATGGGTGACGCCCACTCATAGGGATCTGCCAATTAGTGCTCACCGATCATGACCTTACCGCCCGACCAAAAATAAATACGACAATTTAACTAAAATCACTCAATTACAAACAACCATAAACCATTTCACGTATGATTACTGATCAATACTAGTGCAGAATTACTTTATTTGAAAAACGTACTGTAGCTGACCATTCTTTATTGCATACTCAAAATAACACGACAATCACCACAACCTGCAAGAAATAGAATTACCACATCAAAACTTTATTCAAAACAACTGGCTGTCCTCAGGGGCTGGTGGGTGGGTCAAAATTGGCTCTTCGTTCCGTCTCAAGCTCACGTGCAGCGAGGGGGTGCAGCTTCAGAGCACAGGAACAAGAGGATGCGTTCTTGGCTTGTTGCTCCTTTTATCCGTCTTCAGGGCGGGCGTAAACCCGCCCCTTCCTGCCCCTAGGGCGTGGCCGGCCGCGTCAGTGTCTAGGCCAGCCCACTCTAGGGCGGGAAAAAACGCGCCCCGGCTACGCCGCTTCGGGCATACCAGCCGAGGCTCGCCTCCCGCCCAAAATTGGCTTCCCGGGGGGCTCGTGGTACTCAGCCATACGTTCGGGGGGACCGAATGGTCACCCCTTTCCATATGGCCGAGATACCCGCCACCCCCTCTCAACACACTCCCCAAGGATGGGAAACCGGAAACAGTTCTGAACTTTTGGAAGACGGGAGGGAGTGACCCTCCCGGCCGTATTTATTAAAATATGAAACAAAATTAAAACATTAAAATAACAGTTTCATATTATGTACAATTTCATTACCACATTGCGATGTTTGGCTAACCTTAACATATTCTCTAATACAAAGGTTCTCCTAGCCGAACTAACATCCTACAAAACATTAACTTGAAATTTTGAAATTGTACATCCTAACGTTTAAGGGCCAACGGCAAGGTCGTAACCGGTGTCAAGATCCCTAAACCAGAAATATCCCCCTCACTTGTGAGGGGCGACCGCACAGAGGTGTACCTCAAGTGCAACTACCAATTTCCCTTGACTTGACGGGGGCCCCAATAAACTCGACGCCACTTAAAGGTCGTCCGAGGACTCGTGTGAGGTATCTAGAAGGTAGCGTAGACCCCCTCCCAAACCCCACACAACTTACCACATCTGCCGTCGCAGATATCCTGGCCCCGGGAAATTCCCCAGGAGGGGGCTGTAGCCCCTCCTACCCAGGAAGGGGCCTTGACCGCCTTTCCTTTCCTTTCGGCGTCCCAACCTTAGAAGGGACCGCCTACCCGTTGAGGGGCCAATGGCCACCTCCCTCGAGCGCTCCCATCCGTAATGGGTGACGCCCACTCATAGGGATCTACCAATTAGTGCTCACCGATCATGACCTTACCGCCACAGGCCGGATAGTTGACCGGCTATCCGGACCCCCCACACACTCCTACCTAAAGGTCATGTCTTAGAATCCCCAGCCAAGCTATCAGGTCTCCTATGAGTAACTCGTTCCCCACCCGGGACAAATGAACACCATCACCCAAATACATACTGTCCCCTTTAATACAACCATGCGAAATAGAATGCAGTGTACTTGAACGGAACAATCGACTCACTTTATTATTAACCTTCCTTACTGAATGATTCAGAGCAGAAACTGAAAGAGCCCCCCGCCACACTTTTCGCGGGATCATATGGGACCATGCAATTGTGCACCCTGGAACTCTTCTCGCTAACCAACTTACAGTGGAAAGCATTGCCTCAAGAAGTAGTCGTCTACCAGTGGACACCAAATCGTTGCCCCCAAGATGTACTATGACTATAGCCGGCGGTGACCTCGTCCGCCCTAACAAACCCTCAAAAACTTATTGAAACTGGTCAATACAGAGCCCGCCCTTTCCGTAGAAGGACACACTGTACCCGTATTCCCCAGCCACGTGAATCATGTCACCTGCTTTGAATACGTCCGCGGCCCGCCTCACGTATGAGTGGCCCACGACCCACACCTCCTTTTTCACAGCCGGTGATGTCTGACCGCTGACCCGGTGTTGGGTCGACTGCACAGTCCGCCCCGCCTCGTAGGCTTGCGCAACTGAAAACCAAACAAAAACAAGAAGCGTGAGTACATCATTACAGCTTCACAACATGTGCAACCGCACATACCTTTTATAACAGTTCGAGGACCAACGCCCCACACGTTTAACTTGTTCGACATTCAGACCCCTGGCTGTAGCCTCCGTAGCAGCCCCTATCCGAAAGGAATGGGTCCCAAACTCGCCGGGGTTCAAGCCCGCAGCGGAAATTGACATGGCAAGCACCCGCTGAAACTGAAACCTCGTCAGTGGGGTGGTGTCAGCGTGTCTCAACAAGGTCCCCCCCCATGATGCCACCCTTTGCGCTAAATATTCCTCTACGCAACTTACCGGGCACATGGAGGACCCGGGAATCCTTTGTATGATTATGCAGTCCCCCATCGCACCCTGGTCGGTCTTGGACCTGACAAACGAGATGGACATTGTCTCCCCTCTGACCTGAACGTGCTCTCGGCACAGTCCCCCCGTCACATCCCGCTTGTTCCTCGCCACTAGTTCGCTTACCCGCATAGCCCCTTGGAATGCCAGCGCAAAAGCGGCTCGGAATAACACTGTTTCATACTGGGATGAACACGTTGAAGGGAGTACAGATAATAACAGGGCCAGCCTATCCAGACCTATCGGGCGCCTTTCATCTACTCTGCGACCCTCAAGGCGTTGCCACCCACGTAGTGCTTTTTGTACAACGAAAGACGCTGTCGGGTCCTGGATCCCATAAGCCCTCGCCACAAAGGAAATGGCTGCCCGATGCCTCTGGGCCGTAGCCGCAGATTTGCCTGCCTGATGTAAAGACAGCAGGAAATTTACTACCCACTCCTCCTGGCCCCAAAGCTCCCCTCCAGCAGTCCCCAAAAAGGCCAAATAGGAACGGAACGCCCCTTCATATGCCTTCCTTGTCCTGGGTGCTAAACTCTCTCCCACGAGGTTTCGTAGTTCGGGGCACCGAGAGACCAGAGAGCTTCGGGAAAGGGTGCCGCCACCGGGTCCGCTGTGGGCAGAAAACCCCAGAAGGCCTGCATACGGAAACGAGAAAGCGCATCAGCCGCTTGGTTCATCACCCCCGGCACATGTCTTGCCTTAAATAGGACATTCAATTGCATACACAACAAGACAATTTCTTTGAGCAGCCTCAGTATCCATTTGCATCGTGCCGCCTGGCTATTGATACACTCAACCACGGTCATGTTATCAGACCAGAATACCACAGAGTGATCTCTAAACCCCTCAGGCCAAGTTTTCAGGGCCACCAGAATGGGGAACAGTTCAAGAAAAGCAATGTTACTCGTCAGCCCACCCTCATGCCACCATGACGGCCATTGCTGAGCCGACCATTGTGTGCCAAATATGGCACCAAAACCAATGCTCCCTGCCGAATCTGTCCACAGCCCCAGCTCCTCGGAGGACACCGCCGGTTTGTTCCAGACAACTCGACCATTGAAATCCGCCAGAAATGCCAACCAAATGCGCATGTCCTGGCGAACCTCGGCCGAGAGCCTCGTGCGATGGTGACCCTCCTTCAGGCCGACCATGGCCTGAGCGATCGAGCGGGAGAAGGGGCGGGCCATCGGTATTACTCTCAGGGCAAAATTCAGCTGTCCCACCAATTGTTGTAATTGCTGCAGCTTAACCTTAGACTGACTAATACACGTTTCCAGGGATGCCCTGAACCTTAGCACTTTTTCTCTTGGTAAACGAAAACAACCCTCCTCCGAGTCGAGCTCGATCCCCAGAAACTCGAGGCAAGTCGAAGGACCCACAGTCTTACCTGGTGCCAATGGCACACCAAAATGATTCATTAAGACACAAAATTCATTCAAAGCCTGACCACATTCCGGATCCCCGGCTGCCCCTAGAAACAAAAAGTCATCGAGATAATGCATAACCTGTTGAAACCCCGTCTTCCTTGTGAAGACCCATTGCAAGAAACAACTGAACTGCTCAAAATAGGTACAAGATATAGAGCACCCCATTGGCATACATCTATCCATGTAATAGTGTCCCTGAAACATGAAACCAAGAAGACGCTGATCGTCTGGATGTACCGGGAGCAACCGGAACGCTGACTCGATATCAGATTTCGCCATCAGCGCACCGGGCCCTAGGCGATTCAATATGGCTACGGCCTCATCGAAAGATGCATACCGCACTGAACACACTTCCGGGTCTATCGCATCGTTTACGGAAAGACCGCGTGGGGCTGACAAATTATGTATCAGCCGAAACTCACCCGGGTCCTTCTTGGGGACCACCCCTAAAGGGGAACAAACAAAGTTAGCAACCGGTGGCACGTTAAACGGACCGGCGACTCGACCTCGAGCCACCTCTTTCCCAATCTTCTCTTGTACCACGGTCGTGTGCTGCAAGACTGATATTTGGTTTTTACATTTCGCTAAACCCTGAAATTCCCCCACTGGGATGCGGAAACCATATGAAAACCCGTTCCGCAACACCCCAGCGGAAGCGTGATCCGGGTATTCGCTGAGCCAAGGAATCATTGCCATGGTATCAATCGGAGTAGGTAAAGGCGCCCCTCGGACTATTTCAGACCTGTTTGGCGCCTCCTCTACCCCCGTTATCACCCGTTTTGGCTCTGCACATGGACTCAGGATGGGACGCTTGCCCACACCCACTACATTCGTGCCTAAATTTGCATGACCCCTGGGGCCTCGTACATTTACCCCTGTTAAAGTTCCAACAAATCCCCCTTTTACCTGTGGTGCCGTTCGGCCTGGAGTGGTAGTCGTTACTCGCACCTGATCGAAAGGGCGTCCCAGCATATTGGCGGGAGGACTCCCCCACACTACTCCCTACCAATGGCAAATTCAACATACCAGTATCCTCCATTTTCGACCATGACACAGAATCGTAACAATCCCACGTTAAGTTTTTATCATGTTCTTTCGCTTTTCTGAAAATATTATCGTAACAGAACCACTGATTGCCCCCATATGACACAGAATACCCCATGATCCGTGACTGATAAATCGGCAATTCAGACAGCAATTCGGGCCTACGTTCGCCCAGGATGGATGTAAAAATCCCCCACGCCTTGCCCCAATTGCCAATGTTTTCATTTACCTTGAAGGCGGCCATCTTTGCGCGCCAAACACTCGGATGCATGAGCTCCTTTTGGCTCTTAACATGCTCCATCTCATAATGATCGGTAAGCAATGAGAAGATGTTTACATACTCATCTGCCCATATCTTCTCCTTAATAGCTAGAGGGACATGTTGACCCAACTTTTCCCTTCGTGACGGGGCAGACTCATCCCTCGCAATCGGCAATGGCCGCTTACCTGAACCGGAAGCTGTATCTGCGGCTGAGCCTATCCCAGGTGGCTTTCCTCCTGCCGCAGCCGGCGTGATAACTGGCGATGCTGCCTTCGCCGCCTCCCTTGTTTCACGCAGTTGCCTCATCAAAACCCGTGCGTCGTCAGCCGTGGCGCCCTCGTTATTTTTACCCAACCACGCTGCTAATTGTGCTGCCAGCTCTGGCGGCATATCCTCCCCGGACACGGGGGTGACCATCACGGGAATCGGATTCCCCTCCGCCGGCACCGGAGTTGGCTCTTCGAGTGGGGTACAGGGAACCGGGATGTCCTCTCCAGCTGCTCCCCTTCTGGGCCTCTTGCCTTTTCCTCCCGGAGCTGCTCCAGCCAACGGACGTTTCGGTCCCTCTTTCTCCGCCATTCGCTTCTTTAGGTCGGTCACCTCCTTCATAAGAACACGCAGCATCTGGTCGGTAGTCATTCGCTTTCCAGCTTTCTTAGGCATTCCCCAACAGAGTATCTGTAAGACAAACAAGAAAGATTACCACACTCAAAATTGGCTCTTCGTTCCGTCTCGAGCTCACGTGCAGCGAGGGGGTGCAGCTTCAGAGCACAGGAACAAGAGGATGCGTTCTTGGCTTGTTGCTCCTTTTATCCGTCTTCAGGGCGGGCGTAAACCCGCCCCTGCCTGCCCCTAGGGCGTGGCCGGCCGCGTCAGTGTCTAGGCCAGCCCACTCTAGGGCGGGAAAAAACGCGCCCCGGCTACGCCGCTTCGGGCATACCAGCCGAGGCTCGCCTCCCGCCCAAAATTGGCTTCCCGGGGGGCTCGTGGTACTCAGCCATACGTTCGGGGGGACCGAATGGTCGCCCCTTTCCACAAGCATTGGCATAGCCAATAGATCTCGCTTTTGGACCCTTATAAGTGTTTAGTTATCGAGCACAATGTCCTTGGTGCAACAAAATCAACTGTTGCACGGCTAAACACTAATAAGATCCCAAAGGCGAGGCCTATTGACTATGTCAATGCTTGTTGTGAGATGTAGTGACCAACACACATCAGTAACTCACTCATACTTGCCAACACTCTGTGACCTCACTGATAGATCACCAGAAAGAACATCACATGACCTTTGGTATGATGACGACGTCACAGGAAGTGACACGACATGAAGATGAATGGAATGGACTATGCGCATATGACCTTTGGATTGATAACGACATCACAGTACATAAAATGACATGAAACTGAACCAAGATCAATGCAACGGTCTATGTGGTAGATCACACTTGATGTATATGGCATGACAAATGAGTGGGCGTCAATCACTACATGCGTTAACCACATTGATGGGGGAGTCAGTACCTCCATAAGCAGCAGGCATTTCCACTACACGGCCTTCAGAGGGTGTTGGTGATTTCATGACAGAAGAGATGGAGACCATTAGGTTTTGAGTAATCTACGCCATAATTTACCCCAATCTCTCATAAGCAGAACTTTCCCCTTGACACATTGGTGACCCAGCACTGGTCCAGCTGATCTATTTCCAGAAGCAGGAATCAATCCTGAGTGTAAGTGTTCGATCGAGCTGTTCCCTTGGACTGTATCCTCATGAGCTCCGACCAGTCCACCTCCCCAACATCTATCTTATGCCCAACCCATCTGGGCCTATACCAGCCATTGTCACTGAACATAAACAACCTATCACCAGTACTTAGCAGGACAAGAGCTTTTAAGAGGCCATATAAAAGTCAGATTATAGGCATATTTGCCAAACTTACCCTTGCTGGCAAAACTCCTGTAGCAATCGCCGGGAAAGTAAACAACCTCCTGGTGTCACTCTTAGGACCCTAGCAAGACAGACAGAATCAACATGACCATAATAATGGTGGGTTTAATATCTTGAAGGGTAGAGAGTTAACACAGGTGAAAAAGAGGTGCCCCCGCAAGTAGCATTTCTTGCTGGTCAGGGACCTTGCTATAAAGACCCCTGGACAGAGTACGGCCAGCGGTTGGGCTTGTTTAGGGTGTGATAAAAGAAGAGGCCCTACATTTTAAAAGGGCTGGCTGGCAGGGACAGCACCATGCCAAGGAGGATGCTGAGCAGAAGTACCATGCCTAAGAAAAGGATCATGTCAAGAACACAAAGAGAAATACTGTTCATCTCCAGATTCACCCTTCGACCTCAGCATCACTGCTCCTCTGTGCTTAGCATGAAGGGGGGGCCTCAAGGCAGTAGAAGCAGCTTTTTGCCAGTGAAATGATGCATTGTGGTCAAAGGAAAAGTGTGATCAGATTAAATTAAGGATTTCTGTGCTGGAAGGTGATAGATGGGGAGCACCCAGAGAGGGGTAAGGGGCCAAGAGCAAAACTTGGGGTGTAAGGGAGAGGTGCAAGTGACCCTTAGTAATGGAGACAGTAAGAATGAGCCAACGATGAATTAGAGGCGACAAAAGGACTTTGTGAATGGACCAGATCCATTTTCCTGATTGCCCTTTGTTGTTCGCTTGCATTACTTGCAGTCCATTTCAATAGTCAATAAAGACTGGAATGAGGCTTTCAAATGATGCTTCACCTGAGCGTCCTGCCGGCGGGCGGAAAGATGCTCCTAGAATCGATGCAGGAATATAGTGCTAAGAGGACAGATGGGTCTCCAAAGGGAACAGGAAGACGTGAAACAACCACTGTCTACCCCACCAAGATTTCACAGAGGCTTCTACAAAAGGGAGAAAGGGTAAACTGGGGGAACAGACTGTGGGAAGGGGTCTAACAGGAGTTGAAGGGACTGTCCTGCTAATCCCATTTCACCTCATACACTGGCCTCAAACAACGCCAACTGACAACATCACCCTTTCATTTGCATTGCGTTCACTGGGAAAAAATGTTTTTGTTTGAAGAGTGTCTGATGCAGCGATGAACTGCAGGGCCCATCCACAATCAGTGAGCGTGTGTCCACACTTGCCGTTTTCGGCTTAATTCCAGGGTTGTAGCGAACATGGCAAGAGTAAAAGTGTGTGGGGGGGCTTGAGGTAGGAGACAAAGTGAATGTCTTGGTACTTTGTGGGGTGGGGTAGGCATGACTTCTCAAAGGGGATTTAGGGAGATACTGCATTCGCACCAGATGCATTTGTAAGCACAGCAGGCCATTAACACAAGTCAAAGTGTAATGAGTTAAAAAAAATAAAAATACTGGGTATGACTGGTCACCAGATATGGTAAATGTCATCAGAAACACTATATTCCATTCTATCTTAACGCTCTACAAATCACTGTAGTTTAGTAATTTGATACAGCTGGCTCAGGTGAGTGGAAACTAGAAGTCAATTCCCCGAATGAATTGGGTGCCATATAAATACCTTTTACAATGGCCACAAGATGTCCCCAGAGCACTATCTTATTCTGTCAGTACCGTCCCATGTCAAAGTCCAAGAACCACGGCCTGCACAAGGGGGTAGAGACACTGTGTGGGAGACACGCGCAGTCACGCTAATTAAAACCAGATGGCATCCATGTGTGCCGCTGCTGGCTCGGGGAGTAACCATGTCACAAGAGGCTGGGACCATCACACGTCTTTGGCCAGTTGCGTACTAAAGCCAGACACAAAGGCCAATTGCGTGTGAGCACCACACGCATGAGCTTCCACACAAGCTGAAGTGGTTCCAAGAGGTCGATTTCCTAAGCAGCGCATGCACGCTGCCATAGGCTTAACATAAAAAAACAAAAGATTGCTTTAAAAAGCAATCACAGACATGATGGGTTGCTGACCCCATTAGGCCACCATCCCTGTGATGGCTGCGATTCCTAGTGGGTCAAGTTGCAACCTACTAGGAATCGCTATTTGGGAATAAAACAGTTCATATATTAGAAATACCGATTTCCTAATTGCGATTCTTAGAAAATTGCAATTAGCAAATAGGTAATGGTAGTACATATAACCCTTAGTTTTTAAATCTAAGAAATTAGAGTATTGTCCCTGTATTTAAATATTTTATAATTTATTTGTGAATATCAAAGGCCCCCTGAATTCTAAGTTAGAAAATTCCTAGGACAGGGAAAACAACAATGTGAAAAAATATATTTCCTAGGCAATTATGAATAATGATGACAGTGCTCCATGGACGGCTCAACAAAAAACATGAGAAAACAAATGTCTAAAAAGTACAGCGTGTTTTATTATATGTTCTGTACTAACTGTAGTATGTAGGATAGATAAAACAAAACAGATAAAATCTCATTTTCACATACAATAGATAATATCCACATAAATATTTTATAGACAGATTTAAAACAGCGATCAGGGTTTTCTATGGGTCTTGTGCTACTTGGCATGAAGACTGGTGCAATAGCTGGGAAAGCAGAAATCTGGTTTAACTAATTATTTGACTACAATAAATTACTACTTGTTTAGAAAGAAGAAATTGCCTGAGCCTTGATAAAGCAAATATTCAGGAAGGATCATGAATTCACCAGAGGACATCGCCTCCTTCCTTCCTGGCAGAATACCACCCGCCATACTTAGAAATCCCCACCAGCAAGGTGGGGATCTCTCTGCCTTCAGTAGAGCTGCTACTGTTGCTGCTCTATTAGAGGCAGTAAAATGTACTGAGTGGATATATTTGAAGCACTTGCTTTGCCAAGTTTTTTTGTTTTTCAAGAAGAAACTCCAACACAGTAGTTTTATCTTGAAAAATTAAAAAAAAACAATGATCTCCACAGACAGGGAATCTTCTCCCTCCACTTTTGGGCCATTTGCAATTTTCATGCCTCTCAGGTAGGGAAATCGAGTGTTGGTCGCCTAACCCTGCGGTAATTAAGCTGGAATGATTATCAGTATTACCTGACAGCCCTCTGTTAAAGTGACTGTCTGTTCAAAGGTTTTTGATGACACAGCTAACTTGGCTCCACTAATGGAGAACTAGCATTTCCCCAACACTGAATAAAGTGGGAGAACCAGTAGTATGGTGGGACAAGAGAATTGTCAATTATGGAGGTCCCTTGATGTATGTTCTATTATTTTGTCAGATCAGATGAAATATTGATCTACTTTGAGCAAATTAAACTGTGAATAGAGCCAAAGACATACAAGTCATGAGGTTCACTGACAGAATATCAGAATTAAAAATATCATGTGGACAGATTATTGTGTCCGAAATTATATATATATATAGTCATGGTACAAATATGTGGAGTTATATATATAGTAAAACTTTGCTCACCAATAGAAATTTACCTTTTTATAGTCTCAATATTCTTGACACAATATTTAGTTCCACTATATTTTTGGTTCCAATATTCTGTCTCAATGCCTTCTTAGGACTTGCCTTCTTATTATATAGCGTATAATCTAATAATGTTGCTTTATATATTTCAGGTGCTGGATCCAGGAATAAGTGAAGATACATTTTTGCTCTGGCTTCGTTCTGAACCCTACGTTCTCCTCTGGCTTTCTACCTGCCACAGACTGTCTATAACAGAAACTATCACTCACAACATCAGATGCGGTGTATGCAAGAATTTCCCCATCACTGGCTTAAGGTGTGTCCCACTTGCAGTGATTCACGGTGGAGTTTCCCTGTCACAGAATGTTAAGGACTTTGATTTCCTGGCTACAATGGGCTCATAGCCCTACTGCCTACTCATCCACGAGCATTAGTATTTATATATTGCCATTTTGGTTCGACACCTCAATGAAATACAGAGAATCAGAAAACCGATAAGATTGTCAAGGAGGTTTCCTCCTTTTCATTGCAAAGAGAGTCAGTGTGGTGGTTGAAAGAGGAAAAGATGTGTATTCTTAAAATAGACATTCTCCTTGCTAAAACACACTGGGGTATAGAGGCTACCGCATTCGGACAGTATACTAGAGCAGACATTTGAAATACATTACATTGGATCATACACTCATTGAAATGTTTAGGTTAAACTTGCCTGTAACCCAGAAACCTCCTCCATATGACAAGTCCTATGACCTCCCTTTCTGTAATGCAGTTGAGCGCAAGGTTTCTATGAAGAAGAGGAATGCTCATGAAATTCGCATCATTCACAGTGGGAGGCGGGGTGCAGTGCAGTTCCATGTTATTGCCTCATTTCCTTCCTGCTTAATAACCTAATTATCTTCAAAGTTGATCATCGCTGGTGCTTATGATCCTTTGAATTCTCTACATATTCGTGTCTGTGAGACTTTTTCTCAGGTAGTCTCGAAGGAGCGAGGAGACGCATCAGGTGTCCATGACACTCGACAGGAACAAGCATCAACCCTCCAATGCTAGAATATGTAGGAGCACTCGCTAGTGGCTGAGAATAATTCAACTATCTATTCCATCCACCAGCTGTAGTTTGTTGTTGTTCACTCCATGAGTGCGACGGGCATGCCCAGACGTGAGTGCCACAGGACTCAAGTTATATCTCACTGATGAGGTTTATTTATTTTTATTTATTTGACTGGCTAGACCCGGAAGTATCAGAGCGCTTTACATAAGGATCCACAAAGCTACAAAATTACATCAGTTACAAGTTACATTAGTTCACGATAAAATTTCCAGAGCGTCTGAAGACGAAGTAAAAGGAGCTGGAAGGGAAATGGGGTGGGGTGGGGTCTAAGAGGGGAAAAGGATGGAGATAGAAAGGATGGAGATAGGATGGATGGAGAGACGAAGGAAAGTCTGCCCAGAGTCCAGCTGGGTAGGTGACGGCTGAGGGGGAAGTCCACAGCCCATCTCCTCTATAGCTATCAGGTAGCTCCATCGGGCATCAGTCAAGCGGCTAGGTCTCAATGGGAAAACAGTTAGAGAGCAAAGAGGAGGAATAAATGGGGCATAAAGGAGAAAGTGAGTGGAGTAAAGGGGTAGGGGGAAGAGTACGATGGAGAGATGAAGTAAGGTCTGCCCAATGTCCGGCTGGGTAGGTGAGGGCCGAAGGGAAAGTCCACAGCCCATCTCCTCTATAGCTATCAAGTAGCTCCACCGGGCATCAGCCAAAAGGATAGGTCTCCACGGTCAGAGGTAGGTTCACAAATTTGGTATCCTGAAGGGTAGGACGGATGGGGGATGAGTTTGAGGACTGGTCGAAGTCCGGTTTATTGTCAGAGAAGTAGCACAACGTGGTAGGGAACACAATGACAGCCATTTTGGGGTCAGACAAGGGATCAACAGGTAGTGCCAGGGAGGGCAAAAAAAACTTGCTTGCCAAAAGATCATGGTGGTCCCCATGCCCTTCACCACTACCTGACTTTGGGGCACATCCACCGAAGAGCCAGAAGTATGCAGCAGCAGCACAGCGCGAGGAACACAGACATGCTTGAAACTTACAAAATAGATGGGATCCATCGTTACCTCAAGATCGAATGTGGGTATGAAGCACTCCGGGCCCCTTTTGTGCAGAGTCCGATGATCAGGCATGATTAGTCAACGGGCACCACTTCCAACATGGCAACCGGGATGACCGGGGTAGCAGCGTGCTTTCCACCAGTCATGGCCAGCGATCTCTGCTTCCGAGGGTCCTCAATGCCTCCCAGGGCTATCCCTAGAAATTCTTTTAGGGCCTTATCAGTAAATGCCTGCTGATTAAGTCTTCCTGAGCACTTGAATTTGGAGACTGGCAGAGGTGATAGTATTGCAATTTTCACTGCTGAGCGCTGTCGGTGCTTGTAGGTCTATGGGGAAGGCCCCTTCCACTTTAAACCCCTCTTGCTGTGCTGAGGTATTGGATGTTGCTGGGGCACCTAGTGCAAAGCCCCTTTCATTTATTCAGTCTTCTGCCTAGTGCCAGCCACCATTTTAGGGTCAGGCAAGGCTCCGGTTCGCTGCCGTTTTCTAGCCAGTCGGGTACTGAAATTGCTCCTGCTGCCATTAAACCACACCCAGTCATTTAGGTGCACCCCGCCTCACCAGATGTAAGTTGTACCTTCCAGGGGACCATTTGTCTGCAACGAGGGTCCCGACCGAGCTCCTCCGGTCGCGGTGTATAGCGTCCCGCTCACCGTTCATTCAGGGATCACGATGGGTGTGCAGCCACCACAAAATCTCTCAGTCCGCTCCGGCAAGGCGTATAGGGATCAGCGGCTCTTCCTCCCTCCGAGTGCTACGGTCGCCATTTTGTGCCAGCGAAACCCACTGCGGTGGTTGCGTTTCCATCTGGAGAGAACCTGGTGTGGCAGTTTGTGTTGGACTTTTTCAGGTTGAGAAGGATCATCATTCATTTGCATACGCCTGGTGTCTTCTAGACTGGCGAAGGGGGTAAAAAACAATGGTCTGGAATGTGTCCCGAAGCGATTCCTGAGATTGTCTTATACATTCCTCCTTCACTTTGTTCTTTATTGTCCTGATAGCAACATGCATCTTTAATAAGTTCCACCCCACCAGGAGCAGCTCCCTTGCTGCTCAGTCCACATACTCCAACTGTCTCTCTGTCACCCAGACCAGGCTCTCCAGCATTCCACTACCTCATCAAGCATTCCAGCATTCCACATGCATCACATTCATACTGGCTGAGCAGCAGGAAATAGGTAACCAAGAGAGAGGATGCATTAAGGAGATTTCGAGTATGACTGAGCGAGTGTTTGACAGCAAAAATTAATCTTCAGTACTGTTATCACAATAAACTTTTAACAATATTTAGTTTTGAGGGGAATAATGACTGAAAGGTTTTTGTCTCTTCTTACAAGAAACATGAAATATATGTATTAGAAAAATGTCAGATATTCTATGCTTGACTTCAAAAACAGGTGAGCCGACAGGATGGGTGCCGATTTCACTGAACGTGGGGGCAGGCTTTGTTGCTGGAGACCTGCTAGTTTTGTTCCTATTTTCAGCGCTTCTAAATAAACAATGCACAAAAACATGGTTTTAAAACATGCTTTAAGTACACTTTAAAACCATGGGGCATATTTCCAAGGAGGTAACGCCACCAGAACGTCACTTTTTCCAAGATTCTGGAGGCGGTTAGTCCGTCGTCTTATTTATAAATAAATAATGCCCCTATTCACACAGCACTTAGTGTGAAAGGGCGTGCAATAGGTGCTGCATTGGGCATTATGCTGCAACACCCATTGCTTTTTGATGCTGCCTCATATTTACAAGGTATGAGGCAGCACCAAAAATATTGCCAGGGAATACCTGGTCTTAAGCAGGCGATACGAGGAGAAATGGTTAATTTCTCCTCGTATTTTGCTCTTTCCATGCGTGCTGCCTGCATAGAAACAGCAAATCGCCTGTAAAGATTGATTATGTATAGGAAGGTGCAGTAAGGTGTCCCTTCCTGCATATAAACAATCACCCCTGCAGCACAGGCACCCTTGAAACATGGTGCATGGGTGCCTGCTCTCGGTGAGGCAGCTTCTATAGCACCAGCATTAAGGGCAACGGAGGGGTGCACCACATTCTTGTAAATGCTGGGCATCTTTGTGCTTTGAAACTGACTGAGCGCGGTGTTATCAATTTTGGTGTAACACTGCACTCCACCAGTTTCTAATAAATAGGCCCCCATTTGTCTCTGCTGTGTTTATATAGAGGTGCTGCAAGTAGGAAAAAAGCAGGTAGGCTCCAGCAACAAACACCTTTCCCTCCCCTGCAAGGAAGCTGGCTCTCATCTTGCTAGCACGCCAAAGTGCCCAGTAGCCAGTCCGGCCTGGTAGAATCAGGAAAAGAGCACATCCACCAACAGACAATACTATTCCATCCACCGCAACACTCAGCCAGGGCATAGGGCACACAGGATACTACACCATCCTATGAAATTAACATTCCTCTCCCACCAGTTTCTAAGTCAACGCACACGCTAATAAAAATAGACCCTTTGCTAAATGAATCCATTCAGCTAAAGAAATACCACTAGATGGAATGTCCTACCTGAACACTGAATGCACGAGCGCCAGCACTGCCAATTCCAACAAATCATAAATATGTGACTTTTCAAAAGCTCATTCTAGAACCAAGAAGAGTGTTTTAAATTTATCATATGTGCCACCGCCATTCCTCCACAGTTCCCCCTTCACTTAAGGACTCCACGCTCAACTACAAATTGACTGTGCTGTGAGACTTTGGTGGTACATTGGGGTGTGAAAACCCTGCCCAAATTATTACATACATGAAACTTTGAGATATTTTCAAGCCTGAGAGTTAATTCCATCTTTTTTGTTCTATGTAACAGGTATCGCTGTTTAAAATGTTTGAACTTTGACCTTTGCCAGGTCTGCTTCCTTACTGGCCGTGGTGGTAAGCAGCACAAGAGGACACATCCAGTTGTAGAGCACTGCCTGCAGGTACAGAAGCAACTGGCTGGACCTTCTCATCCCCTTTCCTCTTGCTGCTTTACTTATTTTATACAACAATGCCGGTCGGATGCCACATAATAGGGCCCCTTATCTACCTCTAACAGCTATATGTGAAATACTAGTGGGCGTATACCTATGAGCTTGGGTTGAGAAGGATGCTAAATTGCAGTATGTTCAAAAGACCATAATACTGTTGAAAATGAGGTAACACATAAAGGGACAGATGTAGGAGCCCTAATACCGGTCGGAAACGGCCGATTTCGGCCGTTTCCGACCGGTATTAGGCTTTTCAGATGTAGGGGACCTACTGAATCGGTAATTTTACCGATTCGGTAAAATACCGAATCGGTATATTTACCAAATCGGTAAATCCATATGTAGCTGACACTCCTAAGAGTGCCACAGGCCCTTAAGAGTCAGTATTTTACCACACAATCCTATTGTGTGGTAAAATACCGAATTCAGGTGTGCATGCACATCTGTGCATGCACACCTGTGCCATGTGACACACAGACATGCCCTTAGGGCATGTATGTGTGCCACATGTCACACAAGCCTGTACTTGGGGTGCTAGAGGGTGTCAAAGTGACACCCCCTGCACCCTTGCAGGATTCGGTATTTACCGATTCGATAAATACCGAATCGGTATTTCCCATTGATTGAATCAATGGGCAATACCGATTCGGTATTTACCGAATTGGTAAATACCGAATCTTACAGATTCGGTATTCCTAAATTCGGAATTACCTAAATCTGCCCCCTTCCCATTTACAAACTCTTAAATACCGATTCGGTAAAATTCGGTATTTAAGAGTCTGTAAATGGGAATTACCTACATCTAGCCTAAAGTGTTTGTTAGAAATGGGGGTCTCTCCAGTTGGAAGGTTGTTATCCTGTCCAAGAAGGGACCCTTCTTCACAGTTGGGGTAATGTAATATAACCCCGGCTCACTGCTTTGGTAGCTTGGCACAGACTGTCAGGCTTATCTCAGAGGCAGTGTGTTAAACATTTGCATATAACCAGCAGTAATACAGTGAAAACATAGCAAAAAGATACAACACCAGTTTTAGAAAAATATCCAATATTTTATCTATGCATAACAACACCAAAAAAATAAAAATCCACCATACAGTTCTTAGAAATTCTAATGAGAAAAATAGACTTAAAATTACAGTTCCTTGAAGTCAATTGCTCCGTCTGGGACTATCATGGCACCTTTAGAAATGCAGGGAGTCGGTGACCTCGCGATGACCCTCAAAAAGCTGGCGTCGTCAGGCGTCCGTTCCGGAGGACAGTGCAGGAGTCATCAGGCCCTTGAATTCACATGTGTTACAGATCGAACTCTTTGTGGTTGCAGTCAGGAGCCCTCAGGTTGCGGTGCATGCATTGGTGTGACCAGGACTGTGGTGTGAAGTGGGGCGATGCTCATTGCAGTGCTAGCAGGTCTCGGTGCAAGCAGTGGCATCATCATTGCTGAAGCGCTGTCGTCGGCTGAAGAACTGGAGTCAATGGCGCCGGTGTCAGTAGGCTAAGGTTTCAGTGTGGGGTGGGGTAGTGCGTCATGTATCTTACAAGCAGGGCCCTCAAACGACGGTGCAAGCAGGGGCGTCGCTATCAGCATGGATCATTATCGTCGGGGATACTAGGGCGGCGGTGGGAAGCGGGCAGTGTGCACTACTGTGTCCACAGTTCACAGTGCAGGCAGCAGTTCGGTAGCGGTGATGAGGATCGTTGTCGGTGAGACCAGGGTTGTAGTGCGAAGTGTGGCGGTGCCCTCTGTGGTGCTTTCAGTACACAGAGCTGGATGCGGGGTTGTTGATAGCGTCAGGTTACTTTTTCTTCTGTTGCAGCACAAAGTACACAGTTCCCAATGCTGGTAGCAGATAAACTTGAAGTCTTTGCTGTTCCTGAGACTTCTTGAACAGGGGCCAAGATCTACCTCAAGCCCTTGGAGAAACTCAAACAAAAAAGTTGCAGTAAGTTCAGTCCAGTCCTTTCTCTGCCCATGATAGAAGTAGCCACTGCAGACCAACACAGTAAAGTGGTAGTTCCTCCTCACAGATTCTACAGCTCTTCTTCTTGGCGGGTTCCTTGATACAAAAGAGTTCTAAAGTCCTGGGGCCAGGGCACCAATATTTATACCACATTCTCTCTTTGTTATTTTGCGGCAAGGGTTGCTGAGCCCAGGACAAACCATTTTTGCCCTCTATGGCCCAGCTTCACTACAGGAGGTGAATACAGCATTGTGAAGAGGAGACACTGCCTATTCAGGTGCTAGTGAGAACTCATTCCACCACTCTAAATGCAGACCAGGCCTAATCAGCCCACACAGGAAAGGCAGGACACACCTCAATCCCCCCCCCCCCCCCCTTGTGGCTGTCTACAGTGACTGCACTCCCAGCTTCTGTCACTCCAAAACCAGACAGTCTATACACAAACAAGCAAAGGCACAGAGAATGGTTAAATAAGAAAATATCTACTTTCTAAAAGTGCCATTTTCAAACACACAATTTAAAAACTATCTCCCTAAAAAGATGTGTTATTAATTTTTGAGTTCAGAGAGCTTAAACTCAATTTCTCTATCTTATCCCTATGGAAAGTTAAACATTCAAGATGTTATAAAGCAACTCCCATGTTAGCCTATGGGACAGATAGCCTTTCAATGGTGAAAAATTAAATTGGCTGTGTTTCACTATCAGGACATGTCACACACACCAGGACATGTCCTACCTTTCACGTACACTGCACCCTGCCCATGGGGGTACCTTGTGCCTCTCTAAGGGTTGCCTGACATGTAAAACAAAAAGGGAAGATTAGGGCTTGGCAAGTACGGGCACTTGCCGAGTCGACTTGGCAGTAAAAACTGCTTGCAGACACTGCAGTGGCACGTCTGAGAACCATATGAAAGGCTGCTTGTGTGGGTGGCATAATCAGTGCTGCAGGCCCAATACCAGCATTTGATTTACAATTCCTGCACATATACCGTGCACTGTACTAGGCACTTAGTAGTAATTTAAATAAGCTAAACATGGGGACACCAATCCATAAACACAATTTACAATAGGAACAATTGCACTTTAACACTGAACAGCAGAGCACTAAACCAGCAAAACGAAGTCCAACGTACCATTAAAAACAGAAGGCCAGAAAGCAAAAAGAGAGGGGAAACATGCCAAAACATGCCAGGTCTAAGACTGATTGTTTTTTCAGCTGCTGTGCACCAGTATGAAAATAGCATTAAATCAAACACTAATAATGAGAGAGGAATCTCAGTGCTTCCTTTGTAAATACAAAAATGAAAATATATAGTAACCAGTGCCAGGGTCCAATATTTTTCTCATGGAACCTCTGCAGCATTCACCTGCCCCCGTCATTACAAGGGCTGCCAAATGGCAGGAACAATGCTACATATTTACTATCACATTACTATAAATATATGACATTTTGAATTATTCCTGCCCCTCCAGAGCTGTTGGAATGGGCCTGATGTAATGGCATTATTATTTTCTATAATATGTATTGAATTGTTAAGCGATCTGCGAATGTTTAAATGTCAACAAACGTCACTACCATGGTATAGCCTCTTAAATTAAGCACTAGCACTGATATAATAAAAAGGAGTGAAAGTTGCTCCAAAAGTCACACTTTTGCACTATTTTCTTTTATCCCTTGCTCTAGATAAGGATTTTAGATGGAGTTTGTATATTTTTTTGTGAAGCCGCATTTCCGGTTTACCGATCTTGGCAGTTTAATCAATTAATGCTAGGTATGTACTGCACAATTGGTAATTTGGCAGTTTAAGAAGTGATGCTATATATGTACTGAGAGTGCATCTTGACAACAGGAGGGCTCTCTTCCCACATGCTATTTAAAGAATGTTATTTGGACATTGATTGGGCTGCCAGTCAAAGTACCTCAGACTGCCTAAATTATTTAGGGCTGACGTTCTGACATTATTTTTTCCTGTTCAGGACAGCTCAAGTATCTTGCATATATTACGAGGTAAACAAATTAATTACCAACACAAACTGAGAGACCATTCCCATGTTGTCAGATCATTTGTTTTTCAGTAAGCACTCGCGACTTTAGGACTTTGTTCTTGAAAACAAAAAAACTTTGCTGAGCAGGTGCATAGAATATGACAGGCGCATCTTCAGTGGTTGCAGCAGTGCTGCTTTGGTGGCAGCTCCTATAAAGACACCAAGATGCCCGCCTCCCTAGCAGAGATCTCTAAATATGGTGGGCAGTCTTCCACCAGGGGAGTGGAAGACGTCCTTGCACTGACCTGCCCACCAAACACAAATAAGCCACTAAATGGACTTCAAACGTGGCTTATAGTGAAGTAGTGTGGCTCACTGGTTAGAGGTGGCAGACCCGAGAGCAGAGGACGGCCCGGGACCAGGGTTCGATTCCCGGCGCGGCAGGTTTCTGGACCAGGGTCAGCGGACTCGATAATTCTCTCGCCTCGGTGCCCACTCTGATCAGCGATCACACTCGGCAACTCTGGGCATTAGCTTGCCTCATCTTCACTAACGGCCCCCCAGACCGCCGGGGATGCCTGGCCTCACCCTGGAGATACCCATTAAGGGACCATCTCTCAGGGAAGCCAGGAAGGGTTTCGCGGCGGTCGAAGCGCCAGGACGCCTACGGGTAGCAGTGCGCTATATAAATGCCTACACATTATAGATGCTACTGTGGTACTTACAGTTTGCATTAAGCACTTCACTCTAGATTTACTAAGATTTGGCGTTGGGGTTGCATAACTTATTTGGTTCAGCTTCGATGCAAAATACATTTTGGGATTTACAAAGCCATGCAAATCGCAATTTGTGTGACTTTAAAAAAAACTAAAACAATGCAGCGCAAAGTGCTGCCTTGTGTTACCTTGCGTTACATGGGTGGTGCATAAGCATTCCTATCTATGTATTCGGATGGAGACCCATATTTACATAGATTTATGAATATGAGCTTGCACCAAAATGGTGTGCCTACCTGAGACTAATTAAATGATTTTCCTCGATATTTCCCCCATGCATGGGTGCTGCATTCTGCAGCACACATAAAAAGAAGAAATAGCCTCAAAGGATAGTTTTTGTGCAGGTAGATCTGCCTTCCTGCACATAATCTATCTTGGCCACAACACATCTACCCTTACGCCATGAAGCAAGCATGCCTGCACTGGCACTAGGCAGCTACAAGTGCACCAGCACTGGAGAGAGCAGAAGTGTGCCATATCTTTGAATATATAAAGCTGCCCTGCCCTCTCTCTCATGCAGTGTAGTGTAGTGCAGTGCAGCAACATCTTTTGGTGTACTGCGTTGCTGGAAATGTAGTGAAAATATGACCCGTAGAACTGTTGAATACCAGCTGCTGTGGTGCAATGGAGGCATGGCCACCGCTTAGAGTCTATAAGAAGCTACTTGGCGGTGGGGCAAAAAGCCTGGTAGAGGGGTGAAGGAGGAGGGTGATTGGGGAGGATTCTTTGCTGCTTAACTAACTACTGAGACTCCTTACCCTTTACAGGGCCTCTGGTCTCTGAACTTACAGTAATTAGCCAGTGTGCCAGTGTGAAGGTGTTGGTTGACCCTTTTTGCAGGGTCATCCCTAAACTACTGTGTAGGCATTATGGCTTTTCCTACTGAAGATGCCAAGGCCCAACATCAGCCAGAGCACTACAAATTACAATACGATTCTGATAAATTGATTCACTGGAAGTTTGGACAGGGAAAGTCCTGAGATTTGTAGATGATCATGGGACTGAATACAGAGGAGAATCAAGTGTAGGAATGTCATCCATTAAACCATCCCTACGGCGAAGGAAATTCCATTAGTTAATTTCCCTACGGATCTAACACTTCCATCCACAAACTGGAGCAGTTTCGTTTACTACCCAACTCTGAATCAGATCTAGAAATGTGTATGTTTGTGATATCCTGTCACTACTCTGTCATTGTTCGTTTTTACATCTTCGTTCGTTACTGTATGTCACAGCATTGTTTGTCCGTGTCCTTCATTTTATATTTAAAAAAAATGATTAAGAAACCTGTAGCACAAAATAAGTAACATCCTTATATCTATCCAGCAGGTGTCAGCAAAGGAGCGCACTAAGCTTTTTCTCCGCACAGTGAAAAACAACCTCCTCAGAGGACGCTGCGAAGGAAAGGAAGCAGAGAGGAGGAAGCAATCATCACTCACAGAAAATAAGGCCAATGCTACAGCTCTTCAAGAAGTGTAAGATGCACGTGTGTGTTTGTGTGTGTTTACGCGTGTGTGCTCGCGTGTGTGCGAAGTATTTTATGAGACGTGTAGAATTTTAAATTGTGGAGGAGTGCCTGGTTGCACTGATCCTGTGTGGGAAGTATTTGGTGTCATGCATGAGCAAGCAGTATCTTTCTTTGGGTTGCAGCACCTCGCAGTGTTATGGAGGAGTAGGTGTAGGAGATAGATGTGCAAAGGGACCAGGAAAGGAGAAGAGAAGAGACAGGTGAAGGAGGCAGGGATCTTCCTCACACGCTCTGATCTGTACTTCCAAGGGCATCACCGACCTGTGATTGCTTGATCTCGTGTAGTTGCACCTACTTGTTCCTCTAAGAAGTTAAACACCAAGCACGGGGGGGGGGGGGGGGGGGCTGGTCACATACCTACTTAGCACTTGGGAATAGAGTCTAGGGTAGGGATGTGCCCAAATTGCGTCCTAATCAGTTTTCTCACTGACCACCAAGAGGGAACTGATTAGGATGCTATTTGGGCGCCTCCCTACCCTAGACTTTATTCCCAAGTGGCAGAAGGAGGCCCAATCCAAAGATGCACAGTGCTGCTTGTGTCGGCAGGCAAAATAAACATTTATCCTTGTGCTTTGTGTGTGCCCTAGTACACCGGATGTCACTGATGTGCAAGGAGTTTTTATCCTTGGATGTTAGAACCTGTAGGGCGGCACCCATAGAGGCTTTAAATTCAAAGACCTCATGTTGAACGCCCGCTTGGGGCAGTTTTTTTCAACTTTTATCAAACAGGCTAAAATGTTATCTTGGATGTCCTGCATGGGTTAGACAGGCATATATACCATATTCTCATTTTGCTATTTGCACGGTGTATGTTTTCGTCGCACTGCTATTTTTATGGATGCACCAGGCACTTTAGCCTCTTTGGCAGACAGGTGCACATTAACAAGTATGTCTTTTTCGCAACCCTGTCACTAACATTTTTTGCATTGCATTTGCCTTTTTGCACAGCAGCTACTAGATTCTTGCATGCTTCACAGGTAGCATGATCCCTATCAGCTCAGTTTCATATATAGTTACAAGTTATATAACATATTCATAGTAACTTTCTTGTACTTTCATGCACAATATAGGAAAGCCAATGGCTTTATACTTGTCCAAACTTCCATACTTTTACCTTGTTGTATGCTTGTTTCTTTAGACTAGAATCGCGATGGTTACACTGAAAGTGCAATCCTAGATACCAGTTGTCTCCTTTGTACATATGGACTGTATTTTTCTATTTTCATGTTTTCTTCAACTCACTTTTTGCAGACAGTACAGCAGCTCTCCCCTACTCGTCCATCGTGGCCCAGCTTCATCCTCCAGAATGGTTAATTCAGCCCCGAATACCCCAGCATACACCAAGAAGTCTAGAGCCCAGCAAACTGTGTCCAATGTGGACAATACACCAGTTCAGCTAACAGCCCCAAACCAGGTAAGGATAATATCTTGTTATATGCATACTCACTAAAGGAGGGAGAGTCCTTGAACCCCTAGCAATCATATGGGTATTGGAAAATAGCTCTATGGATCCATTGGATCATAATAAAGATTGTGCGGCGAAGAGGTCTGTCTTAGTCTCTGTGCTTCTATGCAGGTCATAACATGTTCATCCAATTTTCTCATTGCCTTGTTTGATTCTAGGCTGCTCAGGCCTTGACACAGACTTCATAGTGACCGGCAGACAAGGAAAACGATTTATTTTTTCATAGTTAATTCATCCCTGGAAGCAACATGGTGAGATACTCTTCCTTTGACCCTAAAGTAGCACAGTGGTGCTCGTCCAAAAAAATAGCAGCTCTGAGCTGATGTTTTGCATTTTTATTGTAAGGGAAATAAAGACACAGTTTGATTAGAGCAGGTTGAGGCCTTCCATGTTCCAACATGCTGTGCCGTAACCTGTGGGTACTAGCAGACTGCCTTAGCTGATGGAGCCAATGAAATGTTGAATATCCTCCACTCAAAGGGCAGTACTAGTTTAACATTATGCCTTCAGGTGAAAAGATGTCCCGTTAGCCTCTGACCACTCTACAAAGTTTGGTGATCCAAGCACTGGTTGGCAAAGATAAATTCTGACTTGCATAGTTGGGTCAATATGCATAACTTAGTACTGGCTGGGATGCCCATTTGGTATCAGAAAAATACCATAGGTGTTCCTGAGGACTCCCATCACTATCACTGCCAATTAGTGCCAGTGAGAGCCACCAAGTGGAGAAGGTAAAATCTGATATGCCTAGTCTAAAATTGGGGATGGGTGGTGTTTAGCGGTGGTGAGGGCTTGTAGGACTCAGGGTTGGGTGGAGTTTATGGGCAGAAAGAGTTTTAGGGTTCAAGAATCAGTGTAATTTAGGGCGGTGAATGATTTTAAGGTTCAGGGAAGGGTGTTGTTTAGATGCAGGCAAGGGCATTCTGTTAAAAGGACTCAGTAACACTAGATACATTCAGAAGTAGGTTTTAATGAAGACACATCACCAACAGCTCTCAACGACTCTGCCAGCTCCTCCAGGCTCCAAGACTCATCTGAGCATGGAATCACAAGGAGCAGAACAGAATGTACAAGGAAAAGGAATGGCAGCATGTCATAAGATAAAGAAGAAGAAACAAGCATATGTACATTACAACACATCCCCTATACTAAAGGAAATGAAGAAAAGAACAATAATAAGAAATAAAACAAAAGCACAATATTTCACCACAAGCAAGGAAAAATACCCAACAGGATAATAAGAGTAAAAGAAATGACCTAGACGTACTCTCTGTAGCGTACAGGAGCCTGATGAGTTCTCTGTGGAAACCTTCTAGAGGATACAGCACTTTGACCATCAGGAGGGGAGGAAGGGAGAGAACAATCCAAACTGGAAGAAGAAGAAGGAAACACAGGAGAGAACTTAACAAGCCTGGACATGCTCCATTTACATCCATTTTGCAAAGTAATCACATTACTGTAAATCTTGGTAATCTTGAATGGACCCATGAACTCAGAAGAACCTTTTTTAGAAAACCTTGGTTTTTTAACCAGAACCCATTCTCCCACACTCCACAACACAGGTTTGGTAGAATTCTTCACATCTTAACGTTCTTTATATTTTTGTTGATAAGAGAAAATTCTGTCCTCCACATTCCCCTTATCCAAAGGGAGAAGGGATTGAGAAGGAAGCCAAGGGGGATTCAATTTTGAACAAGCTTGCCTACCCCGTAACAAAAAAACGGGGAAGACTTGGAAATGTAGTTGATGGTGGTGCGATGTCCCCACCAGGTATCAAGTAATACATCTTTGAGAGAACTTTTCATCTCAATAGCCCTCTGCACGCACCCCTTGACAACACGATTCATCCGGTCCGCAAGACCATTGGCCTGGGGTGAATAAAGTGCAGTTTTAAGAGGAGATATACCATGGTCATTCAAGAAAACCTCCATATCAGTGGAGATAAACTGCACACCATTATCTGTAATGATGCACTTGGGAATGCCTTCAGACACAAATTCATCACGCAAGAAATCAATGACCACTTTAGAAGTGACTGAGGCTACACACTTAGTGGACACCCATTTTGAAGTATAATCAACAAGAAGAATCACAAATCTTTCAGAAGGCATCAACAAATCAAATGGACCCATGATGTCCAAACCCAATTTGAACCAAGGTTGGTCAGGAACCGTTACTGGTGATAATGGGGCCTTGCTTACTACCTTAGATTTGTCATTAATGGCACACTGATAACAATCTTTAACTACCAACTCAACCTCACTGTCCATATTGGGCCACCAATACCTTTCTCTAAGACGTGCTTTGGTAAAACTCCTACCCATGTGTCCATCATGAGCAAGATTGATAAGTTTCGATCTCATTACAGAAGGAGGAATTAACCTCTCACCACGCATCACAATGTCATCAACGATAGTAAGTTCATCTCGAACTGACCAAAAAGGCAAAAGCTCATTGCTAATATCTCTACTGTTACTGGGCCAACCTTTAACCACAAAATCCTTTACCAAAGGAAAAACTTGATCACCAGCTTGAGCAAGTACCCAATCTTCCAAAGAAATGGCAGTTTCACAAACCCAAGACACCTTGATAGTACCCAAGTCAAAATGTTCATCCTGATCTTGTAAGGGTAAACGTGAGAGACAATCCGCAGTCTTATTCAAAGACCCAGGAACATAATGCACAATGAAATTAAACTCTTCTAACCCCTCACTCCAACGTTTAAGTCTAGGGGTTAATCTCTCACTCTCCATGCAAGAAAACACCTGAATTAAGGGTTTATGATCAGATTTTACAATAAAAGGAATTCCCCACGAATAAAACTTAAAATGTTTAATAGCCCAAACCACAGCAAGAGCTTCTCTTTCGATGCAAGAATAATGTCCCTCAGCCTTTTTCAGGGCTCTAGAAGCAAATGCCACAACTCTTTCCTCACCATTGTCCACTTGAGAAAGAACAGCACCCAAACCGGATAGGCTGGCATCAGTGGAGAGAAATGTCTTTTTCTTGGTATCAAAATGACCCAAACTAGGCAGTTGACTGATAGTCTTCTTTACAACATGAAACGCATCATTGCAACCATCACTCCACTCAAAATGAACACCTTTTTTAAGAAGGTTCCTAATAGGCTCCACAACAGAGACAACATTTTTTATACATTTAGCATAAAACTCGGCTAGACCAAGAAATTATCTGACTTGATCCTTATCAGATGGGGTGGGAGCCTCTGCAATACTCTTTGCTAATTCCAACTTAGGCTGTATTCCTTCATCAGAAATTACATGACCAAGATAGGTAACAGAAGTTACACCAATCTTACACTTAGCTTTGTTAACCGTTAAACCCTTATCAGCCAATTTCAATAAAACTGCCCTCAAAACATTATCATGTTCAATATTGTCCTTGCCAAAAACCAAAATATCATCTTGGAAGAAAATGACATTAGAAACATCACCTACAACCAATTTCATAATTCTTTGAAAGCAAGCTGCTGCTGATGCCAAACCAAAAGGCATCCTGACAAAACGAAACACTCCAAGAGGTGTGACAAAAGAGGTAAGGTGTTTTGAATCATGATGAAGTGGGACCTGGTGGTAGGCTGAGGACAAGTCAAGAACAGAGAATATTTTAGCCCCAGCCAGCATAGTGATAGATTCAGGCATATTACGCAGAGGTTGTTGATCCACCCAAATACATTTGTTTAACCCCCTAAGGTCCACACACATGCGAATGTTCTTTCCACCATCCTTGGGGGCCAAAACCACTGGGGCCAACCACTCTGATGACTCAATTTCTTCAATCAATCAATCAATCAATCAAAGACATTTATAGATCGCGCTACATACCCGTAGGGTCTCAAGGCGCTTGGGGGAGGGGGGGTGCCGCTACTGCTCGAACAGCCAGGTCTTCAGCTTCTTCCTGAAGGAGAGGTGGTCTTGGGTCAGGCGCAGGTCGGTCGGGAGGGAGTTCCAGGTCTTGGCGGCCAGGTAGGAGAAGGACCTTCCTCCTGTAGTCGCTCTTCGGATGCGGGGGACGGCGGCGAGGGCGTGGTTGGCTGATCGGAGGTGGCGTTTGGGAGCGTAGAAGTTGATCCGGCTGTTGAGGTAGCTCGGGCCTTGGTCGTGTAGGGCTTTGTGTGCGTGGGTGAGGAGGCGGAAGGTGATTCTTTTGTTGACGGGGAGCCAGTGAAGGTCTCTCAGATGTCCGGAGATGTGGCTGGTTTGTGGGATGTCGAGGATGAGTCTGGCTGAGGCGTTCTGGATCCGCTGGAGTCTCTTCTGGAGCTTGGCGGTGGTACCGGCGTAGAGGGCGTTGCCGTAGTCCAGTCGGCTAGTGACGAGGGCCTGGGTGACGGTCTTCCTGGTCTCGGTGGGGATCCACCAGAAGATCTTCCGTAGCATGCGTAGGATGTTGAAGCACGCCGAGGAGACGTTGTTGACTTGCCTGGTCATGGAGAGGGAGGAGTCCAGGATGAAGCCCAGGTTGCGTGCATGGACTGTCAGTTTGGGTGCGGTGCCCAGGACGGGAGGCCACCAGGAGTCGTCCCAGGCGGAGGGTGAAGAGCCCAGGATGAGGACCTCCGTCTTGTCAGAGTTCAGTTTCAGGCGGCTGGTCGT
Organism: Lissotriton vulgaris; assembly: GCF_964263255.1. Lineage (NCBI taxonomy): Eukaryota > Metazoa > Chordata > Amphibia > Caudata > Salamandridae > Lissotriton > Lissotriton vulgaris. The sequence continues at coordinate 421,388,018 of NC_141687.1, forward strand.
CATCCACTCGGCTACCTCTTTCATCCCTTCGTGCAGGTTGGCTCTGGCGGTGGCGGGGTCGTTGGTCAGGGAGAGGATCAGCTGGGTGTCGTCGGCGTAGGAGATTATGCTGAGGTTGTGTTGGCGTGCGATGGCCGCGAGGGGGCTCATGTAGACGTTGAAGAGGGTGGGGCTCAGAGAGGATCCTTGAGGGACGCCGCAGATGACTTCGGAGGCCTCTGACTTGTACAGTGGTAGGCGGACTCTCTGTGTTCTTCCGTCGAGGAAGGAGATGATCCATTCCAGCGCCTTGTCCTGGATTCCAACGTTGCTGAGGCGCTGTACTAGGGTGCGGTGGCAGACAGTGTCGAATGCCGCGGAGAGGTCTAGGAGGATGAGGGCCGCTGTTTCTCCGTTGTCCATCAGGGCTCGGATGTCATCGGTGGCGGCGATGAGGGCGGTCTCGGTGCTGTGATTGGCTCGGAAGCCGGACTGTGAGGGGTCGAGGGATCCATTTGTCTCGCGGAAGGCGGCCATCTGCTTGTTGGCGGTCTTCTCGATGACTTTGGCTGGAAACGGGAGGAGCGAGATGGGGCGGTAGTTCTTGAGTTCGGTGGGGTCCGCTGTTGGTTTCTTGAGTAGAGCGCTGAGTTCGGCGTGCTTCCAGCTCTCAGGGAAGGTGGCGGTGTCGAAGGATGTGTTGATGATGTCTCGCAGGTGGGGTGCGATGACAGCGTCGGCCTTGTTGAAGACGTGGTGAGGGCAGGGGTCGGTCGGTGATCCGGAGTGGATGGAGTTCATCGTGCGGATGGTGTCTTCGGTGCTGATCGGGGTCCAGGCGTGGAGGGTGGTGGTGGGGGGTGGTTGTTCGGTCATGGTGTGCGTTGGTTGGTTGTTGAAGCTGTTGTGTATGTCCGCGATCTTGTTGTGGAAGTAAGAAGCGAGGGAGTCGCAGAGGTCTTGCGATGGGGTGATGTCGTTGTTTCCTGCGCTGGGGTTGGATAGCTCTTTCACGATGTTGAAGAGTTCCTTGGTGTTGTGTGCGTTGTTGTCCAGCCGGTCCTTGAATGCAGTTTTCTTGGCGGCGCGGATCAGCTGGTGGTGCTTCCGAGTGGCCAGCTTGAGGGTGGTCCTGTTGTCCGGTGTAGGTTCCCTTCTCCAGACTTTCTCGAGGGCTCTGCAGTTCTTCTTGGAGCTCTTGAGTTCGTCGGTGAACCACGGGGCTTTCTTGCTGCCGGGTCTGCTGGGCGGGGTCCTCAGTGGGGCGAGCTCGTCCGCGCAGATGCTGATCCACTTCGTGAGGTTGTCGGCGGCCTGGCTGGGGTTCGCTGAGCTGGCAGGAGGGTGCTGGCTCAGGGAGGTGGCGAGCTGGTCTGCTGTGATCTTGTTCCAGCTTCTGCGGGCGGCCTGTTGCTGGTGGTGGTGGGTCGTCGTTCTCTTGAAGGTGAAGTGGACGCAGCTGTGGTCCGTCCATTGAAGCTCTGTGGCGTGGCTGAAGTCGATGTCTGTGCTGGAGGAGAAGACTGCGTCGAGTGTGTGTCCGGCGAGGTGGGTGGGGGTGGACACCAGCTGCTTGAGTCCAAGATTGGCGAGGTTGTCGAGCAGGGTGCTGGTGTTGCGGTCGTTGTTGTTTTCCAGATGGAAGTTGAGGTCCCCCAGGAGGATGTAGTCAGCGGAGGGGAGGGCATGCGGGCTGACGAAGTCGGCGATGTCCTCGCTGAATTGTGTGCGTGGTCCCGGGGGTCGGTAGATCAGGGTGCCTCTGAGGGTGGTGTTCGGGTTGGTGTGGATCTGGAAATGCAGGTGTTCGGCGCTGGTCAGGGTGTTGTTGGTGCTGGTCGTGAGACGGATGGTGTTCCTGTGGATGATGGCGATGCCTCCTCCCATCTGGTTGGCGTTGCGGTCCCTCCGGACGATCTTGTAGCCCTCTGGGATGGCGATGGCGATGTCGGGGGCTGAAGAGGCGTTCATCCAGGTCTCCGTGAGGAAGGCAACGTCAGGGGCTGTGGCGTCTAGGAGATTCCAGAGTTCGATGGCGTGTCTGTGGACGGAGCGGGTGTTGAGCAGGATGCACTTGAGGTGGGTGCTGCTGGTGTTCGACTTGCGGGTGCTGGTGCGAGGCAGGTCCGGATGCAGGTGAACTTGCAGGCGTGGCAGCTGAAAGGTCCGTGGGTGCTTCGTGGTGTGGCTTGGTGGCATTCTGGGGGTCGGCCGGTGTTGAGTGCGATGAGGGTGGCGGCGGAGTACGTCAGGCGGGTAGGTCGGGGTCTTCGTGGGCCAGGGGTCCTGGCGCTGATCGCGATCCGGTCGCGGACGGGCGCAGACGGGCTTACCTTTGGCGCGCCTTCGGCGCACAAACGGCGCACCTGCTGCGCGTGACCGCTGCGCGTTCGCGCGGTCGCCATATAAGGCGAAGTGCGCGGGTGGGCGGGGCAGCTGGGAGGCGGGAGCGGGGAGGGATACAGAAGGCAAAAGGGGCAGGGCTTAGCGGCGGTGGCGGGAAGCGGGGAGGGAGAGCGGAGGTCGGCGAGGTAGGCGGGCAGACAGGAAGGAGAGAGCAAAAACACGGGCACAATTTACAACAGAGACAGGCAAAAAGGAGAAGCACAAGTCAAGGGAAACAATATAAATAAACAATCAGAGCAACCGGCAGGCAGGCACGGACCGCGCCTCTCGGAGGAGGGGGCGTGGTCAGCGGCAGCGCGACAGGCAGCGAGGCAGCTAGGCAGGGCAGAGGGGCACACGCAGCAGCTGGTGGCCGTGCGGCGCGGGGGTGTCCCACAAGTGTGTCTTCTATAACATTCAATTCAATAAGCCTAGAAAGGTCCTGTTTAAGAGGAGCAAGCATCATGTTAGGAACCTTTCTAACCTTATATACACACGGAACAGCATTTTTAAAAAAAATAATCCGATGTTCAAAGTCTTTCAGTAAATCCAATTTGTCAGAGAAAACATGGGGAAATTCATCAAAAAACATGTTGGAAGAAGAGATCTGATCAATAAGCATGACCTGGTCAGAGGGTTTGAGGGCATTAGGATTAACAATAATACCTAAATCCCTCTGGTGCCTCCAGCCTAAAAGATTGTCACCCCTGTAAGCAACATAAATCTTACCAACAGTTTCACGACCTTTGAAATGAATTCTCATAACAGTATAACCTGATACTTCAATACGGGAACCATTGTAACTGACAGCATTAATATCAGGCTTAAATAAGTCAACTTTAGGAAAAGTTTTGTTCCAATTCTCATTTCCAATTAGAGTGAAAGGCGAACCAGAGTCTGCTAAAACAATGAAGTCTTCTCCTCCAATTATTACATTACACTCAGGCATGAAGATAGGATCAGCATCAATGCTGCCATCACTTGTGACACTTGAAATTACCAATCTGGGAGCATCTAAAGAAGATACTGGACATTCAATAGAGTGTACTTTAGTAGTAAATTTGCAAACTCTGGCATAGTGTCCTTTTATACCACATTTGAGACAGGTGGAAGACTTGGCATAGCAGTTGGGAAAGGAAGAAGAATGATTGGAACTGCCACATCTGTAACACTTGATCTTACTACGATCAAAAGAAATTTTAGGCTTGGTGCTTTGCATAACCTTACAAACGCTATCATCTGAAGTGGAAGATTGAGTAGGGCTCGAGGATTGAGTAACCTCATGAATACTGCTGGAGGTGGAGGAACCGTCAGATGAAACTTTGTGTTCCTTCAACGCTTTAGCCCAACCAGAAGTGTTTTCTATACCTTCCACAATGGCTAACGCCTCCCTCAGAGAAGGATTTTTAGACAAGAGTTTCTCTTGTACCCTTGAACTATTCGTGCGTCTGACCAATTGATCACGAATCAAAGAGTCAGTGAGTTCGCCAAACTCACAAGTACGTGCCAATGTTTTTAAAGAAGCTATGCAATTTCCAACCTTTTCTTTAGATTCTTGTACTCTCATAAAGAACTTATGGCGTTCTAAAACTAGATTAATTATGGGACCAAAATAATCTTCTAACATTTTCAGAGACATGTGGAAAACATCTGTATGTGAATCACCAGAATCATCATTTATGGGTATTTCATCAATACTGTCATATATATTACGACCTTCAACTCCTAAGTTGTGTAGTAAAATTGCTTGTTTTCTTACAGCTGAAAATATTTCACCACCAATAGCCAGTAGATAAGAGTCAAAAAGATTTTTCCACCTTTTCCAAGGGAGAATGGGTTCACCCTTTTCGCAAAGAAAAGCAGGGGGCTGTGTCATGGAAGAAGATGAACTCATTTTGTGATATGAGAACAGTTTAACAACAACAAACACAACAAAACAAATGAAGAAGAAAAACAAAGTGTGTGTATCACTGAAGCAAGGATGATACACAGTCTCAAATTTAAGTCAAACCTGAAGAAATCGATGTAGAAATGTCAAAGTTAATCGTAAAAACAAAAATCCAAAGTGAAAATGCAAATTTCCCACAGTCCGGCGAAGACGCTGATGATTTGACTCCGGTAGGCAGTGTAACGAAGGGTAACCAGGCAACCAGTGAGGGCAAGATGGCGGCACGTATGCGTGTGACGTCACTACGTCTTCACATCACACGCAAAGCCAGCCGGGAATTCCACACGAAGAATGAAGAAGAAGAAGCGCTATGGCGGGTGAGCGAGTGGTCACCAATTGTAAACAAGGGCACCGTTTCCGACGAGTGAGAGGAAACAAACAGGGGAAAACGGCAAAACCACTTGAAAAAAAAAAAGGTTACCTAGAGTGGAAAATTAAACGCCAAGGCATGTAGAGCAAATAAAGTCCAATGTCAGTAAAGAAAGAACGAGTTTGTAGGTTAAGATCCAAAGAAGAATCGATCCAGAGAAAAACGATCCAGAATAGCAACAAAGTCTGAAAGTCTTAAAATCCTAGGAAATCTTCATAAAGAATCCACAAGGAAATAGTCAATAAATCCAAGAAAAACATATAAATCCAAAGTCCAAGAACAAAAATCCAAATAGGTGGGTTCAGGGTTAAGTGGTGATGTGGCTTGTCCCTTCCAAGCTGCCAATCGTCGCCAGTGTTAAAAGGACTCAGTAACACTAGATAAATTCAGAAATAGGTTTTAATGAAGATACATCACCAACACCTCTCAACGACTCTGCCAGCTCCTCCAGGCTCCAAGACTCATCTGAGCATGGAATCACAAGGAGTAGAACAGAATGTACAAGGAAAAGGAATGGCAGCATGTCATAAGATAAACCAGAAGAAACAAGCATATGCACATTACAACACATTCTTAAGGTACTTTTAGCAAGAGGCAGGGCTACCGAAATGTGATTTAGGCTATGGATTTCCGGAAGCTGCAGTGCTATGGCCAGGACTGTCTTCTTTTACCTGGTGCCACTGTGTTTCCATATGAAATTCCATTAGTGCTTTATTTGTAAACAAACAAGTACCAGGGTCCAAGGCCATTTTCAGGATGCCACCGTAACTGGCACCAACCACCTCCCAAACCAGAACAGACCGTTGTGTATGTCAGTGTTACCCAGAAACCATCCCACTCATATAAGTGAATAATTTTAGACTTTTGCTATAATGATGCAGTGAATTTGCTGATTTTATTATAACTGTTTAAAGTATGTGGAACTATTAAGTGCTTTGCCTTGTTCAAAAGTAGAAATGCATCACCACCATGTGGTGGACTGTTATTGTTACTTTTAACATCTTTATGACCCCTCTGGCGGCATCGGCGGAGTCTTTTGGGGCCAAGATCGTATCCTATGCCGACGATACCCAGCTCCTCTTTACGTGCAGGAAAGGAGAAGATTTTGATGGAGAGAGTATCCGTGAGTGCCTTGGGGCTGTTTTTAAATGGTTCCAGCTTAACAGCCTCAAGTGCAACTCAGACAAATCTGAGGTACTCTTCTTCGTTTGTCCATTTGACCCAGACTGGCAGGAATGGTGGCCTGTTAATATGTTTCCTCCAGTGCGCTCGTCCCAGCTAGCAAAGAATTTGGGGATCAAGATTGATAATGGTCTGACGTTAAGATCTCAGATCCTTGGTCTTACAGGAACATGTTTTGGCCTCCTCAGGATGCTCCGTAAGTTCCTTCCTTTGCTCTCAGAAGATCATAGGAAGACGACGGTGCAGGTCTTAATTTGTTCAAGACTGGACTATTCCAACGTCCTATACCTTGGCCTGCCGGAATATCTCCTACAACGGTTGCAGGTGGTCCAGAACTCGGCCGCGCAGGCCATTTTTGGCCTGTATAGGCGAGCCAGAGTCTCTGGCCTTTTGCAGTCGCCCCATTGGCTGCCTATCCGGAAGCGGATAGTTTTTAAGGCCTTGACCTTGGCCCACAAGGCTCTCCATGCCTCGGGAGCAAAATATCTCCAAAGGAGGCTTGCCTTTTACCATCCGGCCTGATCTCTGAGATCTGAATCATTGTTCCTTGCTGTGGTCCCTCGAGTAAAAAGGGCCCGCATTGGAGGTCGCTCTTTTAGGCTGTTGGCGCCACAGCTTTGAAATACTCTGCCTTTGGAATTACGCAGCACCTCTAATTTGCTGACTTTTAGGAAGGGCCTTAAAACTTGGCTTTTTGCCCTTTAGTTCGCTTTTCTCTCTTTCTGCTGGGTCCGTTTTATTTTACTGTGTTGTGTTATTCTGCTACAGGCTTTCAATAAAAGCGCCAGGACACTCTTTGGAGTAGCCGCGCGCTATAAAAGACTAAATTAACATAACATAACATAACATATGCATAGATGCCAGTGTTTAGAAATAGGTGTCAGTGCCGGGCACCACCAAACACTTGTACAGAGTAAGCCCTTGATTGCACCAGTAAAGCCCGTCTATTCCCAGCCCCTTAGTAAGCATGTCTCTCTAGCTCCTCCTATCGTTGCTTATGTTTTCAGTTGTTCACTTGTTGAAGGCATAGTTCATTCATCTTGAAAATATTGTTTAATTATGCTGCTCTTAAAGAAGCCGAATCCGAATCTAAACTCTGTGATGAAATATGAGGCATGCAGTGCTGTGAGTCAAGTTTGCTCTCTCCAATGTTGTTGACTTTAGGATCACCCGATCTAAATTGATTGGCTGTCCACACCTTTGAATAATGCGTCCCAAAACTTTTGCCTCCTCTGAGGCCAGTGGTCACAAAGGAATAGCCAGGAGTAACAAGAATCAATCTAGAGGTCACAGCTGCGACCCCTGACTACTCCTAAATGAATTCCATGCTGCACGCCCATCTCTATTATAGACTCGGGGTTAGTACATAGGGCCATCAATCACTGATTTTCAACAGACGAGGACAAGAAGCATAAAGTCCTGCCCAAATGCACTGATTTGACAACTCTAGTGTCAAGGCTTCTTGTAGCAGAGATGAAAAAGAGCGCACGCAGTGAAAATGCATTTAAAATAAGTGTCTCAGGACAGGGATTCCAGGCTATTGTGTTTATTTGACTGCATTCACAAGCTCCTAGTGAGAACTACCAGGCCCAGGTGGGACAGGCAGAAGCGTAGCCTCAGAGGGGGTGTTTGAGGTGTTGCACCCTTTGCATTCTTGGTTTGGTAATTGTGTCTTGGGGCCCTGAGTCAGGTTTACTATGTCTTTGTCATATTTTATCTTTGTTCGCATTTCACTAAGAGATTTTAACTTGTTCATTTTTTGGATGGGATCTTATGAATTTAAAGGGACTGGTTTACCAAACAGTAGCAAATCTGCACCCAAAGAAATACTTGGATGGGTTAAAAATGTACTATGTTTGGGAATTCACAAACATTTGCAGTAGTAGGCTTGGAAAGTTGTACCAGTTTCAAGTTTCCAGGCATGCTATTGGCAATCATCACCCAAATAGGGATGGTATGAATGCTTGCACATAATCCTATCATTGGCAATCAACTGGGGGTTTTCCACCCACTGTGTCTCTCTAGAGGTCCACCTAAAGCAAATCAGCACTGACCTTGTTACTCATGGAAACAGTCCATCCCAACCCTTGGTCATCTCACCCCACTACCCTGCAGCTCAATGCTTTTATTTTTTTGTGGAAATGTGAGATTCACATGCCGAACCTCATTGACTAAGCTACACCCAGCTAATTTATTTGAATTAATATTAGCTACTCTAAAGAAAGTATGGCATGTGGGACTATGCCAACGCCCTTTGCCTTGGTCTCCCAGCGTACCTCCTTGATAGGCTCTATATTGTAATTAATGTTACAATATCATAGGGCGGTAGTGATGGTTTAAACAGTTGCACATCCCAAAAAAGTGCCAATAACTCAACGTTGCCCATTTCCAATGTTTCTATGTTAAATAAATTACAGTGCCATTCGAGGTAACAGATGTATCACACCACCAATGGTGCCAGGTCAACAGAAATGGGGTACCTGTTATTGAATATCATGAAGATAGGTTGAACCTCGGCACTCTACAATGTAATTTTAGAAATATGCCATTTAGATTTAACTCAATGGACAATTACCAACGATTCTTGCAACAAAAATTGCTCCCGTTGTGGAAAACTCAACCACTTTGCCAAAGTGTATCGCAGTGGTAGAGCAAGAACCAACGCCTCAGGGCAGCGTGGAATGTCAACTGCAGATAGACAGCTGGTGCTGGAAGACCCACTGGAGCAGCCAGACTCCACCCTGCCAGGGTATGGCCTAGACGCAGATGATGATGACGTGTTCATTGTATCATTCGTAAGCCGAGATGGCCTGCAACCCACGCCCATGTGCTCCATCACAGTGGTAGGCTCCCCAGTCACCGAGGGGTAAAGGGGGACACTCCTCAGCTGCCATACTGTGAGGACCTGGAGCAGGTCTGTTTTGCCAACCAGATACATAACCTGCATGTCCACAACATTCTCAAGGAGTTCCCCATGCTGTTCGAAGGGCTCGGGTGCCTGAAAGGAAAGCTATTCTAACTTCACATTGACCCAACGGTCAAGCCCATGGCGCTGAGACACAGGAGGGTACCGTTCCACTTACGTACCCAAGTGGAGGAAGAACTACGAAAGCTGGAGGAACTGGAGGTGATTGAAAAGGAGTCGGACCCCATCTCGTGGGTGTCACCCTTGGTCCTCGCCCCCAAGCTGAAGCAACCCAGAGCTATTCGTCTAAGCATCGATATATGCCTTCCAAACCAAGCAGTGAAGCGGGAGCGGCATCTCACGCCCACCATGGACAACATTGTGGCGGACCTCAATGGGTCAAGTGGTTCACGAAACTCGACCTCACTGCCAGCTACCACCAGCTCGAAGCCCATCCATAGAGCAGGAATATCACAACATTCTCCACAAATGTGGGTCTGCGAAGATACAAGAGGTTGAGCTTTGGGGTATCGTCCGCCGCTGAAGCGTTCGAGAACGCTATTCGGGAAACACGCACAGGGCTACAGGGGTCATCAACTTGAGCAACAAAATCCTGGTCTTCTCGAAGATGCTGGAGGAACATCATATGCACCTGAGAAACACCCTTCAACGACTAGCGGAAAGTGGGCTGACCCTTCACAAAGCCAAATGCACATTCTATCAAGAGTTGGTGGAGTTCTTTGGCTACATCTTTTTGAGAAATGGCCTCCAGGTTGACCCAAAGAAGGCTGCTGCCATACGCTCCGCCCGAGGCCCACATCGCCTACTGACGTCCGCAGTTTCCTGGGCATGGCCACTTATTGTGGCTGATTCATTCTGACCTTGGCGTCGCTCTCAGAGCCTCTCCGGAACCTCTCAAAAAACAACAAAAGCGCGGAAATGGACCACGAAAGAAGACACTGCATTTCACGCCGTGAAAGAGGCACTCATGGACAAAAGAGTCATGGCATACTTCCAACCCAGCAGACGTACCGGAGTGGTGGTAGACGCTAGTCCGGTGGGCTTAGGGGCCATCCTCCTGCAAGAGACAACTGCGAAAGAATTGGTCCTATTCACCTTCGCCAGCAGGGCCCTAACAGAGACTGAAATGCGATATGCCCAGATAGAGCATGGAGCACCGGTCATCAAGTGGGCTTGTCATCACTTCCACCTCTATCTTTATGGACAGGAGTTTCATGTGGTCACGGACCACAAGCCATTGATTCCCCTCTTCGCCGGCACCACCAGTTTAGCACCATCTTGGATCAAGAGATGGGCGGTACAACTGCAAGCCTATCGCTTTGAGGTAGTCTTTCGCCACGGAGTAAACAACACAGCAGATTTTCTATCCTACCACCCTGCCAAGACTACCTGGACAGAACATCCCGCTGATGAGGACAACACGTAAGAGTTTGTCTGGATGATATCCCAGGAGGCATGTTGTAGAGTGCTCACACTGGAAGACATCTCAAAGTCCACTGCGGCCGATGACGGCCTGTCGAAGGTAAAGGCAAAGTTGGCTGATCGGAGCTGGCAACACTTCCTCAACGGGGCTCGGGCCCTAACTGAAGATGAAAGAATGTCACACCAGCAACTATGGAGAGCCTGCAGTGAGTTAAGTGAAGGGCTGCACGGTGTAATCCTCAGCGGCACAACCCTTGTGATACCTCACAGCCTCCAAAAGAGAGTGGTTGATCTGGCACATCAAGGGCATCAGGGGATCACCAAGACGAAGGCCTGTCTCCAGAACAAAGAACGGTTCCTGGGCATTGACACCATGGCTGAGGAAACCATCTGCACCTGCCACTCGTGCAACATCACCAGCAATGACCCGGCTCCCCAGCCAGTCATCACAGAAGCCTTGTGCCCGGAGCCATGGACCCAAGTTAGCTTCGACTTCTGGTCATTCCCGGATGGGTGAAATACACTCGTCCTCATAGACTCTCATTCCAAATTCCCTGTGAAGGAGGTAGTATCATCAACAGCATTTCCACAGGTCAAAGCTATACTGGACCGCGTTTTTGCAATGATAGGACTCCCGGAAGAAGTCAAATCAGATAATGGGCCACGCTTCCAAGGGAATTATGTTTTCCTGAAGAAGGTGATAGCTGTAGATTATTTGCCCACCGAAACGCGTCGATGCTTTTGAGAGTGGAAACTACTTTAAGTCTGAGGAGACAATTATATTGAATGAAGATTGGAATATAAATTATAATTGATCCATGTTTGACTACTGTAGCTTCTCTCCATAAATAGGAACTATTTCTTCCTTATTGTATTCCCAATTGTGTACAGTTTTTTATTATGGTTTCTTTGTGAATGTTATATTAATTAATTTTTCTGTTTGATCAATATTGTCACTGTTTTTTAATGATTAGAATTGTATCTATGCAAGGGAAAGTCCACAAGGACTTGATGATAACATTATACACTGTGCTCTATATGTTTTTAATGATTTTCAGAAAAAACCTGTATTTTTTATATTTTGTATTTTTACATTTCCTTCTTGTTCATCTTACTGGTGTATGAAGAGTGTCTGTGGCAAATTGATGCTTGGCGTGTGACATTTACCCAAAGGGGACCTCTTTTCAGACTTTCCCTTTTGCAAAACATGGCCCGGTCGGCAGGTGTTCTAGACCGCAGTTTCCGCATGCGCTCTTCTGCAGTGATCTCCCGCTTCCTCGTGCTGCTGCTGGCCCTCTTTGAATGACGTATACTTTCTCCTCCTTTATTGTTAGGGGTCGAGGAACTTCAGCGAGGTTTGGGTGGCGGTTGAGGGCCGCTTCCATTTCGTCAGCCTGAGCGTTCGATAACTCATGGGATCATGCGAGCACTAGGATCTCATCCAATTATATGCCCGGTTGCCTGAGTATCAGACGGCGCAGTGTTACCGACCGGAATCCTGGTATCACTTGCTCCCTGATTTCCTTCCTCTGATCCCAGTGGCACGAACTCGCCAGTTTTCTTAGTCTGGCATAGAAAACATCTATGGTCTCTGCCTCCTCTTGCCTCGCTTCACGGAGTTTAAACCGCTTGAAATCAGGATTGATTTGAGGGTCGAAGTGTCTGTTCAAGGCAGCCACTGCTTCGTCATAGTTGTCGTCAGCTCCTGTGTTCGGTAGGGTTTTAAACAGGTCATACAATTCACCTCCGTCCTTGGCACATGAGGAGTGACCGTTTCACTTTTCCGTCAGTCTCTCTCATCCCAACAAAGTAGTGATCTAGGTGACCAATCCATGACTTCCACAGGGCCGCTGCCATGGCCGGGTCCGCCAGTTTGCTAAACGGGGGCAGGGGGGCCGCCGTGGCATTTCCTGGCTGCAGTGGAGCATGCTCTGGTGCTTGTTGCAGGGCTTGCCGCGGAGGTGCTGGTGCAGCCGCACAACCTGGATTGGGGACGCTCATGTTTTCTGGTGAGGCCCATGCGCATGTCCGGCTGCCTTATTTCTGAGCCGTGCTCGCATGTCTGGCTCACCCTGATGACTGTTGAGGCGGTGTGTGGCGCGCTCTGTTGAGCGACAACATGCTGCTACTGCTGGGTATGCGGTGATGAGAGTGGTGTGCCTGTGTCCCCCTCCTCTCTTTATGTATTTTGTGTTTGATTGTCCGTGCCTTGCACTGTTCACCTTAAGTGCACTCGCCAATGCTTGTTGGAGTGGGGCCTGTGTGGATGGCCTGCCTGAGACTAGCTTCGTGCTCGAGTTTCCACAGTTGCACTTGCCAGTGCTTGTTTTTCTGGGGCCTGCACTGGATGTACTGTATGAGGCTGGCTCTGGGCCGTAGTGTGGGGGTGAGACAGGCATCATCTTACGATGCATCCCGGTCATGGCCACGTGTGGTTGTCATCGCTGCTGAGATCGGGGGTGGGCGTGGACATGCGAGCAGGCCTTCTTTCCTCAGCGTCACACTGCTGACCTTGCTTGCGTTACTTGCCTGGCACCTCCGGATGTTCCGCTGCGCGGGATGGGCACCTGCCATCCAGGCCTGCGCCAACACTTCTTCTTACCTGGGGCGTCACCGCTTATTCAGCGACGCACAGCGGCGGTTGCGCTCAGCACTCCTCATCCTCCGGCAAGGCGACAGATCAGGTGAGGTGCGGCAGAGGTGTGGGTAGGACCCACCTCATAACCAATGTAGAGTTCAGGCCTGGCCGAACCCAGATATCACTGGACACACTCTGCAAATACGATATACAATGAATGCACTCTCACACTGGTGTACCATGCATCAGCCGCAACATTGTATAGTGCGGGCCGGGTGGTATCGTCACTACACTGCGTATATAGTGCAAAGTTGTTTACCATGCAAAGATGTACATTATCTGGCTTCGGGAAATGTAAACATAGGGCATAATAGGCTAGGAGTATTATTCTGAATAGCACTGAAAAGAGAGTAACGTGATCACAAAAAATAAGTTAAAGACAAATAAATATACTGAGAAGAGTGTGTACGTGTGTGTGTGTGTGTGTGTTAGTGTGCGAGAGAGAGAAAGTGAGAAAGAGAGAGAGAGTGTGTGTGCGAGAGAGAGAGAGTATATGTGTGTGCGTGTGTGTGTGTGTATATATACACACACACACACTATCATGACTTCAATGTGGGTCTTATACATTTCATTAACATCTAAAGAGGGCGCATTTTGTGTACAATGCAGTACTTTCAGTTGCACTGAACTGAAGGTGGCTTTGTGGCCATTAATAGATTTCAAGGGTCTGCATACCTTTGCATGACATTCATGCTTAACCAGCTCACCTTACTAACTCGCCGTAGTGTCCACAGTATATTCTGTGGCGCCCGGAATTGGCAAAACGTGTGATCTGAAATTCAAAAACGTCAGCGCTCCCAAAGTACTATGTGACCAGTATTTATTTTCTTTAATCAAGGCCTACTTTTTCCACAAACCTTTTCCTTCGGTGTTGAATGTCTTATTCTATTTAATGCTAATGGCACTATTTGTTGTTTTTTGTAATGTTTCACAATGCCCCTTATTTGGTGTTAAGGAAGATGTGAGTCTAGAATGTAGTTGAAAAGTTAATCTTCTTGCTTCATTTCCCTAGGTGCTAATAAGCATTAAGGAAGAATTGCTAAAAACACGTGAATCAATCAAAGCCCTGCACAGTGATCGGAGGTCAGTCCCACTTTTCAAAACAAGTTTTATATTCTGATTTTACTTTGGGGTTTATTTGCTCTTTGGCCATTTTTTCCTCCCAATCTCTTGTCTCTGACTCTTCTCGTAATCTTTCCCTCATCACATCACACTAGATGCAGCTCAGTAGGGGTTGCCACGGCGTAGAATAAATTGTGTTTTGCTCTCTCGCTTTAATTTGACATATGCTTGCGGATCTTGAGAGAGATTCTAATAAATAACATTGCACGCCACTGTAGCCAAAGGACAGAGAGAACCAACGTTATGAAAATGGAAATGAAAAAAAGAAGCAAAAGAAACAAATGAAGAGAGAGAAAGAGAAAACAGTAAAAAGAAGAAAAGCAGAAAGAGAGGTAGACGTTAAGAGAAGAGAGGCAGGAAGGAAAACAACAGTAGAAAGAAAGAAGTAAGGCAGATGAAAGAATAGTAGAAAGAAAGAAGGAAGGAAGAGAGGAAAGGAATGGAAGAAGAAAGGAATGAAGGAAAGAAAGATGGAAAGAAGGAAATCGTTCAAGAATGCAAGGAGAAGGGACGAAGGAAGGGAAGGGTTGATATAAGGAAAAAGAGAAGAAGAAATAAAAGAAGGAACTGAAGATGGATTATATTTACCAATTAAACATTTATATAATTGATATAGTGATCATTTAATGCCAATTAACATATTTTGTACTTTAAAACTACCTACCCAATTCCTTTATAAATATATCAACTAAACATTTATTTTTGAAAAATATTTTTAAAATAATGAAATATGTAAACAAAAAAGAAAAACGAACAATTAAGACATACATAATTAACATATTATTCAATTAACACTAATTTATATTTCAAAAAGAAACATTAACCATCCAATGATCTAATCTGCCCATGGTCCACAAAAATGATCAACTATTGGACGTTAATTAATAATCAATTTAAAATAAAATGAATGTAAAAACAATTACTGAAATAAAAACATATAACAATTGTTAGAAATGGGATTTCTGGTTGGCTGAGGCTTGTGCCAAAGCCAGGCAGAAACCACCACTCTAGTCAGGGTAAGGGGGATACACACACTGTTGATAACCCCAGCTCACCCCCTTGGTAGCTTAGCACTAGCAGACAGGCTTATCCCCAATGCAATGTGTAAAGTATTTGCACCAACACTCACAGCAACCCAGTGAACACGACAAATGGACACTACACCAGTGATTATAACAATGTACATATCTTTATATAGCTTAGGAAAATCACAAACACCCAAAAATGCACATACATAAATTACTCATTCCTCAGAAATGGTCTTTTGAAAAACGTTTACTTTGGTAATGTTCTTTTAGTATTCTTATGCCTCTTTAATCAGTTCCTTGTTATGTTTCTAGACAAAAGAAAGGCTCACTTGAGTAATGCTCCTTGTGCTCACCCAGTTCCTCTTGGTAATGCTCTTTGTGCTCGCACAGTTCAATTCACTTTAGTAACACAAACTTGGGAAACAGATGCCACAAATCAACCCCGGGCTGAACAGGCACACGGGAGCCGTGATACTACAAAACTCGGGTTGCCAGAATGGGGAAAATCACTTCCCCACAAGGTACTCGACTAAGCAGTAATTGCTGGTATGATTCCTTCCCTTTCCAACTGGTATTCCCTTCTCACCACTGCCCCCACTGTCTCGTGCGCGCGTGCCGAACTACAGTAGCGCCACCTCTGAGCAATTTCCCCTGGGGCCGGCTAGCTATGCTGATGCGCTTCTTAATCGGCTAATTCCAGGGTCAGCACTGTCACACTATGTCCCCCAAACGGTGAAAAGCACATAAACTCCTTGGAGCGGCCCCGGTACCGCAGCTCTTCTGTGGTGCTAGTTCGTGCCACTCTGATGACCTAAGGAGGGAAGCGTAGTTACTGATTAACCTGTAGTTCCCCGGAGCTCCTCAACTTAATGGTGACCCCACACTGGCCCCGTTATCACACTCTACATATGGTGCGAATACGGGCCAGCTGACACAGCTCCGCAGCCAGCAAGACACAAGCCGCAGGTAACACTCCTGCCACCATCAGTCTCCGGCCACAGCCAGCAACCCGCCCCCAGGCAACACCACACACTGTGCGGTACCGGTTTTCGGTCCGGCTGTTACCTGGGGTGTTTGGCCTCTTCCTGGTAATCTTTCTTGGGACGGCCACCCGGACTCTCAACAGTTTCCTGTATGACACAGGTCTCGGCCTGCGAGAGAGAGCACACTCCGCTCTCAACTCTCCACAGTTACCGGGGCCTCGGACGGCCCCTTTCCAGCTCTTCCAGTCCTCACAACAATTCCCAAGGCCTAGGACGGCCTCTCCTCTCGCAATGCGCGCCGGCTTCCCCCACTGCAAGGAGTTCCCTCGTTGCCTGGCAACGCCTTGCTGTGGCTCCGGTCAGCGTGCAGCTGCATTCACCACAATGCCTCGCACCTGATCCCGTCACAGCGGGGCCTTTTTCCCGGACTCGGGCCATGAGCGGTGATCCAGCAGATGACTCCTCACACCAGCGCCGAATGTATGCAATACCCTGGGGAAATGTAGACTCCCCCCAGGTCTCCGACTACGCCAGTTTGCAGTTAATGTTGAAGGGATGACTCTGGGGCAGCACGACAGGCAACAGCTGTGTGCCGACATGCACACCGAGTCCCAGAGTCGATCCGAGGGGTGAATCACGCACAGTCCTGACAGACTTTTACAAAGGGCCCAGGCTGTGCGCAGGGGCAAGCACACAGCAAATAAAAACGATGATGTTGTGGAAACTGGTATGACCCTGTGTTTCCAATAACAGGAGGCCAGCTCTCTTCTGGCCCTTGGAGACTTTGTTCTTCTTTTAGGACACAGCTCACAGCAAAGTACTTGTTGCAAGATGGGGACACAGCACACAGCAAAGTCCTTTGTCCTCCCTTTATTGTAGAACAGCAACTGCTGGTCAGCCCCAGAGCCCACATCAAGGGCAGTCTTCATCCTCAGTCTCATTCACTGATCTTCTTCGGCAGGGATTCCTCTTGACTTCAGAAGTTGTCTAATTTACAGGGGTTTCAGGGGTTACTCTTATACCCCAAAAGTCTTTGTTCTACATGTGTGAGGGGCCCAGGATCCAGTCCCAACCAGTTCTGGTTGCCCTCTGCCAGGGCAGGTCTTCTTCCTTTGTGAGTGTGGGCCAGGGCTAATAGACGCGCTGCAGGAGGTGGAGCCAGCATTGTGGAAGGCAGGCACAGTTCTATTCAGGCCCAGGTGCAACTCCTCCCACTACTCTAAGTGTAGATAGGTCTATTCAGCCTAGGGCTGACCCCAGCCACCTGCAGCCACCCCCAGCCCCTGTCACTCACAAACCAGACAGTCAATACACAAACAGGCAGAGGCACACAGGAAAATAGCCACTTTCTAAAAGTGCTATTTTCAAGCACGAAATTTAAAAACCATCTTTCCTAAAAGATGCATTATCAAATTCTGAGTTCAGGGATACCGAACTTCAGCTTCCCATCTTGCTCCTATGGGGAGATATGCAGGTACACATGGGACACCGCATTCCCCATTCTATCCTTTGGGCAAGATGGCCGTTCAATAGTGAAAAACGAAATTGGCAGTATTTCACTAGCAGAACATGTGACCCACACTAGTACATGTCCTACCTATCACATACACTGCACCCTACCCAGGGGGGTACCTTGGGCCAACCATAGGGGTGTTCAATGTGTAAGAAAAGGGAAGGGTCAGGCTTGGTTAGTGTGTACACTGGCCAGGTCAACATGGCAGTTCACAGACTGTGCACAGGCACTGCGGTGGCAGGCCTGAGACACCATTTTAGGGCTACTCATGTGGGTGGCACAATCAGTGCTGCAGGCCCACTAGTAGCATTTGAATTACCAGCCCAGGCACACTCAGTGCCCTTTACTAGGGACTTTACCAGTAAAACAAATATGCCAATCATGGATAACCAATCACAGTAATAATTTACAGGGAGAGCATATGCACTTTAGCACTGATCAGCAGTGGTGAAGTGCTCAGAGTCCTATTGCCAACAACCACAGTTCAGGAAAAACAAGGGAGGAAGAAGCAAAAAGTTTGGGGATAACCCTGCAAAAAGGGCCATTTCACAACAACAATACATTCAAAATATTGTTAAACACCATGCTGTAGTGAATATTTGATACTTCGATATTATTGTGACTAACTAACAATTATATATTTCCATTTATTAGTTTGGACCACAGTATTTTTACTGCAATGTTATGCCCAGATGATATTTTTGAATCTATATTCTGTAGGAATACCCATCAATCGTGATACAGACGGCCACATCATGGGAGAGCGGAAAAACCAACATACTACCACAGTGTATATGGCAGTACAGTAATACGTTTTGTGGCAATTAGGAGTGCTGGGAAGTACCAGCTAATATTTGGGAGGGATGCAGTTTCCAGAGTCATCCTGATAGAGAGAATTCTTCTTCCGTTAAGAGGAGAAGTGGTGGCTGGTGGCATAATTGGATAACAATAGGATGTAGATGGCATGAAGTTATAAAGCTTTAGACAGAGGCCTGCCACAGGGATCTCTATGCCCTATTTTCATCAACTAATCTAGGTACAACTGTTAAATGGCCTAGCTCCCTGCATTGTTTTTATTTCAATAACTGACCTATTTGGATTTCATTTGTCCGCCAATTTTTGTAAGACCACCTCAGTATTATAAACATCTGCGACCTTCTAACACTTTACATGGTGAGAGTGTTGAGTATGGGATATGTAGTTGTTGAACTTCACTATGATGATGCCTATGGGTGTTCTTTTAGTTTTGATAGGCGGTTTACCAAGGGCAGGCCATGCTACGCAAGATGCCCTCTAATATCACAGTTGGCTGAGCAAGCTAAACACTTTATAATGGCTCCCAAGTGACTGGCAAATCCAAACCATTCGGTACTTGACAAACTTTGCATTCTTGCAGAATATTGCTGAGCTACACTGCCTAACATAGCTACTGAAAAACAAATGCTCACAACATGCAAACAACACACCTCTGCAATTAATACTCTGGTTGGCGCAAAACACAACTGTACGGAAACACAAATTCTAGCTGTGCCCTAACCCTAAGATGCCAGGACAGCGGCAAATGTGCACTGGAAAAGACAGCAGGTCTAAAAAAAACATAATGTCCAAGTAAAGAGCATGCGGTCATCCCTGGACGCAAAGGCAGTAGAAACAACCATTATTACTATATATGATTGCCCCTCAAGAAAACACAACCATCCATTATTATAGTTGCAAATGCTCCCGTATAACACTGTTCAAGTTTAACCATTAATCTACAGCGACCTGTCTCTTTATCAGGGTTTTAAGAAAGCAATTGAACAAGTGGACCGACAAGGTGCAGTTCCTGCATGAATCTCAGGAAGGAAGGAACAGCAGACTGGAGGCAAAGATGCGGGTCCTTATGCAGAACAATGAACGTCTGCAGACTGAGCTGCAGAGGCTGAGCCAAAGCATGCAGGTACAAGCCTCAATCCATGCTGGTTATTGAATGTGTGCTCATTTCAGTCTGTGTGGTTGGGTGTGATGTTGCTGCGTGTGCAGTCATTCATGAGGGTTCCTGTGCCATTTTTCTCTCTTACTCATTCATTCAGTCTCTCTCTAGTTGAGTTGCACAATGAAATTCATTAATTGCACCATGAAAGTATATTTAACTCACGGGCATACACTCACATTGACACTAACTTAACACTCTGGTTCATCATTACTCATTCACTCAAATTGTTTATTAATTCTTTTTATTTTCAATTATTAAAGAGTAATGAATGTTTCTTTTTTAATCTTTTGGAATGCTTTGATAAGTTACTAATTCTGTGTGCTGGTGCATTGTAATTAGAGTCCACCAGGTATATATAAGTGGGAACTCTCCCAACATTCTTCAATCACAACTCATTGTCTGTGGGTAGCCCAGTTAAAAGAAGCCTAAAAGAGTTCAGAATTGAGGTGTTTTATTAAGAGCCTATAGTTCTTTCTGTCCTGGGGCAAGGGTTTAGGGTATTCCACAAGTTTGTAGTCACAGGCTTACAGGTTTGCACTGTTTGCTTTTTCCTGCTTAGGTGCCACCCATTATTTTGCATTTCATTTATTCATCGATGTACATGCCTCATTGTTAGAAATTGGGTTTCTAAATGACTGGGGTGTGAGCCCTGGCCAAGCAGTAACCTCAAACCTAGTCAGGGTAAGACATCAACTAACCTCAAATTAACCTGCGCTCACACTATGGTAGCTTGGTACAGAGCAGCCAGGCTTAACTTGAAGGCAATGTGTAAAGTATTTGTGCAACACTTCAAACAGTAAAACAGTTTCCAGACAAAATGATTCCCACACCAAGTTAGCAAAACATAGCTTAATTTAATGAACAAAGCTAGACCAGAACGACAAAAATACAATCAGAAGAACCGGATTTAGGAACTTTTAAAGAATAAACTGCAATATATTGCTTACTTGCATAAAGCTCCAACTGGTGATATCTGGTCACACTGGCCCAGGTCAAGTTCAAACTTTCAGGCTGATCGAGATAAGCCCAGCTGAAAGTTTACCTTCTAAAGTTCTGTGCTGAGAGTCCCGTTAGTGTAGAAGAAAGTCACCGGGAGCAAGGAGAGTGTCGCTGGCAGTTGTCGGTGTGGCACGAGGAACAGGCCGGCTGTTGTGAACGGGTGGGTTTGAGCCTCGCGTTGGCGTTCCACACGAGCAGACGATGGATGCTGTGTGAAGAGAAGAACTTGCAACGACTCGCGTTGATATTACTTGTGAGCGGTGTGGTTCCAGTGTGAACGGACCCATTCACAGTTGGAAAGAGCCCAAAAGCCTGAATGAATTCAAGAGCTCAAGAGCCACATCACACAACCAGGACCTGAGAGATGCATCTTAGGGCATTAGGAAACTCATTAAAGACAGTCCAGGAGTTGTGAGGAGCCTGTTATGTTCCTGAGATTCATATCAGGAGGTCAGCAGACTAGCCCTTTGAGTCACTCTGGGGTGCTGGGTTTAGGATGGAGTTGCAGGTCCAGTTCTTCTTCTCAAGGCAAGAGAGCAGAAGGCAGCAAGTCAGCACAGGACAATCTTCAGAGTAGCAGCCCAGCTGAGTAACAGTCCGTTCAGCAGTACAGCAGTCCTTCTGCCTGGCAGAGTATCCACAGGTCCAGAAGTGTACAGAAGTGGTGGTGTCTGAGGTTCTTTTTTTATATACAGGTGTGCCTTTGAAGTGAGGAGAAGCTTCTAGAGGCATGCCTTTTAAGTGCACAGATGCCCTGCCTCCCCTTTCCTGGCTCCAAACTGGCTGGAGTGATAATGCAGGTGTGTTAAGCCCTATTGTGTGTGGACAGGACACAGCTTATTTATGTGTCAGCAAGGCTAGGTCTAGCTCCTCCCTCCCATCCTGCCTGGATGGCCCATTAAGTCAAACCTAAGCTTCATGTGACCAGAGACAGGCTGCAGGCTTCAAATAGCCAAGGCAAGAAAATGCCAACTTTCTAAAAGGCAAAGGCAGCGTTGTGATTGGTTGGGATGCTGAACAGCCAGGCGCCTATGGGGAGGCCGTTTTCTCCATGGAGAAAACACAGAGTGCACATGACTGGTTTAGTCGGCCCAAGAGGGCCAACCAAACAGTCAGTGTCCTCAGCAGTGGGTACGCAACTCCTCCCCTGCCCTGGAGCAGCCCCGCCCCCAACCAACACTTCTGCTTTCTCACAGTGCGAAAAGCAGAAACATAAAATGGTAGTTTTACCATTTTATGTTTCTGCTTCTCGCACTGCGAGAAAGCAGTTGGGCGATGCTCCTATGCCCTAGTCGAGGAGCCGCCTCTTCAAAGACATCTACAGTGAGAGACAATTTCAGATTTTACTGGGAGCTTCAAATGAGCTGCATGTTTACAGAACTCTTAGCTGAAGGCCACTGGCTGGTGCAGCCAGCTTTATCTGTGCTTTTCACAGCTCAGAAAGCCACAACAGAAACAAGCTAAGGTATTCCCAACGTGCAGTTGCTGATAAAAAAAAATACCTTAGTATGCACCAACGGTATGTGTGTTCGAGGTAGAGGTTAAAAAGGAGGTTTTTGTTCTTTGTTTCTATTGACTGGTTTCATCATGCAATGCTTTGATTTGATTAACACTGTCTACATACCATTAATATGTTGCCATTTTTTCATATATTGTTTTATCACATATTCTATTTTAGCCATTATGCTTATTTTTGCAATAATAATCTGCTCTAGGTTAGTGCAGTAATTATTAATAAACTATTTTTTAATATATACTGTGGATTTCTGCTGTTTGTTCATCCATGGAATAAGGGGTTCTCCAACTCACTAATAACTAATTCTATAGTTTCATAGGACTGACCATTATAGTAGAGACATGTGGGAGGTACTTAGATTACAGGCCTCTAACTTCCTGGCTTGAGGTTGTAAATTGGCTTCAATGTGTGCTTGCCAGAAACCTTTGGTGTCTAAAACTGGG
The DNA here is from genome assembly GCF_964263255.1 of Lissotriton vulgaris. Classification (NCBI taxonomy): domain Eukaryota; kingdom Metazoa; phylum Chordata; class Amphibia; order Caudata; family Salamandridae; genus Lissotriton; species Lissotriton vulgaris. The sequence goes on from NC_141687.1 coordinate 421,410,447, forward strand.
CTGTATTTGCTTATGAACGTGCATATATGCACCATGGCATCCATTCATTGGCCAGAGCTTTGAGTACTTTTGGTTGAAACATACAATTGTACAAATTATTACATATGAGAAGATGTCCGCTGGTATCCTCCCTCTATTCAAACAGGAGCTCCGTACATGCTGAAGGGTTTTTCAGGTGCTAGGCTAGTAGATCATTTTCTCCCCAATTGATTGCATTTAGAATTTATTGCACTGGGCCCTTTCTGGAAGGTCACCCCAAAACTTTTTGTCTTCCTTTTTTCTGACCTCGTTTTTGTTGGCTTTAGGACTCTGGGCACTTTACCACTGCTAACCAGTGCTGAAGTGCATGTGGTCTCTCCCTAAAACATGGTAATTTTGGCATATCCACAGTTGGCATGTTTAATTTACTTGTAAGTTTCTAGTAAAGTGCACTATATGTGCCCAGGGCCTGTAAATAAAATGCTACTAGTGTGCTTGCAGCACTGATTGTGCCACTCACTTCAGTAGTGCTTAAACATGGCTTAGGCCTGCCACTGCAGAGCCTGTGTCTGCAGTTTTCAACTGAAATTTCGATCTGGCAAGTTAACCAACTTCCCAGGCCCAAACCTCCCCTTTCATCATATAGATGTCACCCCCAAGGCAGGCCCTAGGCAGCCCTATGGGCAGGGTGCAGTGTATTTAAAAGGTAGGACATGTACTCCTGAGTTTTACATGTCCTGGTAGTGAAAAACTGCTATTTTACAGTACTGCAAGGCCTATCTCTCTTATAGATTAACATTCTGGTTGCCTTAAGACATCTCTTAAGTGTAACTTGTAAAGTGTAATTGGTAAAAGATAGAGATTTGGAATTTGATGTCTCTAGACTAACAAATTAAAATCACAACTTATGGGGAAGTTAGATTTTAAATTGTATGTTTGAAAATGCCACTTTTAGAAAGTTGGCCTTTTCCTATTTTACCTATTCTGTACCTCTGCCTGTCGCTGAATGCATGTCTGGGTTGGGTGACAGCTGGGCCTTGTGCATTCCCTCTAGACAGTCACACAAATGGAACAGGGTGTGCATCCTGATGGCCCATCACCATGCTGATGGGCCTTCCTGAGGTAGAGTGGGAAAGAGGAGCAGACACTTGCAACTGAATAGGGCTAGGCCTGACCCCACACAAAGAGCTACATACTCCCCACATAGTGTGTCTGGAGCCACAGCAGGAAAATCAGGGACCCAGTGATCGTCAAAGGCCTCTTTGATATCTCCCCCACTTCAAAGGCACATTTAGGTGTAAGTACTGGACACCTGACACCACCAAATCAGAACTCTACTGGAACCAAGGACATTTTTCCTGGAAAAAGGGCTGCTGTGCTCTAGGAGGGACCACCACTTTGCTAGCTGCTCTGCTGTGTTGGCTACTGCCTGCTGCTTCTTGCCTGAGAGTGAGAAAGACTGGACCTGTTTTCTACGGTAGGGTGTTTAAATATCAATTACAAAAATGTAGTTGACAAAAATATAGTTGCATAAATATTGTTTACAAAAATATCGACACCCTATACCTAAACAGGTAAGTACATAAATATCTACTCAAAAATATCGATGTAATAAATATCGATGTTAAAAATATCGACTTTTTAAATTAATTAAAATTACATTAAATAATTAACAAATATAAGTACTATTAACATAATACATTACATTACTTTTATAATTTAACTATTTATAAGAAATTAACTACACTTTTTCATTATAAAGTTAATAATTGTGTACATATACATCTATTTAACACATAAAATTATATAACAACAATAATACATACATTTAATTAAAATATAAAAAATATTATTAGTTAAAACATTTGATAGCGAAGGAGTAAAAATTACTATTCCCACTCCAGAGGGTGCAACAGTAGGGAAACCGTTGGATAGCGTAGGGGTAAAAATTACTATTCCCACTCCAAAGGGTTCAACAGTAGGGAAAGCATTGGATAGTGTAGGGGTAAAAATTACTATTCCCACTACAAAGGGTGCAACAGTAGGGAAAGCGTTGGATAGTGTAGGGGTAAAAATGACTATTCCCACTCCAAAGGGTGCAACAGTAGGGAAAGCGCTGGATAGCGTAGGGGTAAAAATTACTATTCCCACGCCAGAGAGTGCAACAGTAGGGAAAGCGTTGGATAGCGTAGGGGTAAACATTACTATTCCCACTCCAAAGGTTGCAACAGTAGGGAAAGCGTTGGATAGCGTAGGGGTAAAAATTACTATTCTCACTCCAGCGGGTGCAACAGTGGGGAAAACGTTGGATAGCGTAGGGGTAAAAATTACTATTCCCACTCCAGAGGGTGCAACAGTAGGGAAAGCGTTGGATAGCGTAGTGGTAAAAATTACTATTCCCACTCCAAAGGGTGCAACAGTTGGGAAAGCACTGGATAGCGTAGGGGTAAAAATTACTATTCCCACTCCAGAGGGTGCAACAGTAGGGAAAGCGCTGGATAGCGTAGGGGTAAAAATTACTATTCCCACTCCAGAGGGTGCAACAGTAGGGAAAGCGTTGGATAGCGTAGGGGTAAAAATTACTATTCCCACTCCAAAGGGTGAAAAGGTGGGGAAAACGTTGGATAGCGTAGGGGTAAAAATTACTATTCCCACTCCAGAGGGTGCAACAGTAGGGAAAGCGCTGGATAGCGTAGGGGTAACCATTACTATTCCCACTCCAGAGGGTGCAACAGTAGGGAAAGCGTTGGATAGCGTAGGGGTAAAAATTACTATTCCCACTCCAAAGGGTGCAACAGTAGGGAAAGCGCTGGATAGCGTAGCGGTAAAAATTACTATTCCCACTCCAGAGGGTGCAACGGTAGGGAAAGCGTTGGATAGCGTAGGGGTAAAAATTACTGTTCCCACTCCAAAGGGTGCAACAGTAGGGAAAGCGTTGGATAGCGTAGGGGTAAAAATTACTATTCCCACTCCAGAGGGTGCAACAGTAGGGAAAGCGCTGGATAGCGTAGGGGTAAAAATTACTATTCCCACTCCAGAGGGAGCAACAGTAGGGAAAGCGTTGGATAGCGTAGGGGTAAAAATGACTATTCCCACTCCAGCGGGTGCAACAGTGGAGAAAACCTTGGATAGCGTAGTGGTAAAAATTACTATTCCCACTCCAGTGAGTACAACAGTAGGAAAAGTGCAGGAACTCAAAAAAACTAATAAACCATCTGTCAAATTTAGTATTAAATTTAATGTAGATTATACATTTTTTTAATATATACATTAAAATATATTACCTACACACCTATAATTAATTACTCAATTACATTTATTATTTACTAATTAATTATTGATTAGTATTGTATTTTCAAAATATTTACATAATTAATTATTTGACAACTTTCACACCATATACACTTATAAACACCACAACACAAACTTAAATTTATTTACTCGTTTAAAAATAAAAATTATTTAATTATAATTAATTAATCATTAATTAATAATTATTCAATTAAAATGTAATTACTTCACTACTTTTTCTAATTAAAATTCCAGGACACACACCTAAAATTAAAAAAACAATTAACATAATTAATTACCATAATTAATTATCAATTAACTAATTGAAATTAATTAACTAATAATTATTAAACTATTTATATTAAAATAACACATTAATTAATAAATTATTTTATTATATTTAAATTACTTCCCACCCTATTCCCTTATAAACCCACAACCCGCTACGGAACTTTTAACACAAAATTCTACTTAAAATACATTATTAACTATTAAAATGCTAACAAATATACTATTTTGACAATAAATACTCATTAAAAACACTAAATTACTATTCCCACTCCAGAGGGTGCAACAGTAGGGAAAGCGCTGGATAGCGTAGGGGTAAAAATTACTATTCCCACTCCAGAGGGTGCAACAGTAGGGAAAGCGTTGGATAGCGTAGGGGTAAAAATTACTATTCCCACTCCAAAGGGTGAAAAGGTGGGGAAAACGTTGGATAGCGTAGGGGTAAAAATTACTATTCCCACTCCAGAGGGTGCAACAGTAGGGAAAGCGCTGGATAGCGTAGGGGTAAACATTACTATTCCCACTCCAGATGGTGCAACAGTAGGGAAAGCGTTGGATAGCGTAGGGGTAAAAATTACTATTCCCACTCCAAAGGGTGCAACAGTAGGGAAAGCGTTGGATAGCGTAGGGGTAAAAATTACTATTCCCACTCCAGAGGGTGCAACGGTAGGGAAAGCGTTGGATAGCGTAGGGGTAAAAATTACTATTCCCACTCCAAAGGGTGCAACAGTAGGGAAAGCGTTGGATAGCGTAGGGGTAAAAATTACTATTCCCACTCCAGAGGGTGCAACAGTAGGGAAAGCGCTGGATAGCGTAGGGGTAAAAATTACTATTCCCACTCCAGAGGGAGCAACAGTAGGGAAAGGGTTGGATAGCGTAGGGGTAAAAATAACTATTCCCACTCCAGCGGGTGCAACAGTGGAGAAAACGTTGGATAGCGTAGGGGTAAAAATTACTATTCCCACTCCAGTGAGTACAACAGTAGGAAAAGCGCAGGAACTCAAAAAAACTAATAAACCATCTGTCAAATTTAGTATTAAATTTAATGTAGATTATACATTTTTTTAATATATACATTAAAATATATTACCTACACACCTATAATTAATTACTCAATTACATTTATTATTTACTAATTAATTATTGATTAGTATTGTATTTTCAAAATATTTACATAATTAATTATTTGACAACTTTCACACCATATACACTTATAAACACCACAACACAAACTTAAATTTATTTACTCGTTTAAAAATAAAAATTATTTAATTATAATTAATTAATCATTAATTAATTAATTATTCAATTAAAATGTAATTACTTCACTACTTTTTCTAATTAAAATTCCAGTACACACACCTAAAATTAATAAAACAATTAACATAATTAATTACCATAATTAATTATCAATTAACTAATTGAAATTAATTAACGAATAATTATTAAACTATTTATATTAAATTAACACATTAATTAATACATTATTTTATTATATTTAAATTACTTCCCACCCTATTCCCTTATAAACCCACAACCCGCTACGGAACTTTTAACACAAAATTCTACTTAAAATACATTATTAACTATTAAAATGCTAAAAAATATACTATTTTGACAATAAATACTCATTAAAAACACTAAATTACTATTCCCACTCCAGAGGGTGCAACAGTAGGGAAAGCGCTGGATAGCGTAGGGGTAAAAATTACTATTCCCACTCCAGAGGGTGCAACAGTAGGGAAAGCGTTGGATAGCGTAGGGGTAAAAATTACTATTCCCACTCCAAAGGGTGAAAAGGTGGGGAAAACGTTGGATAGCGTAGGGGTAAAAATTACTATTCCCACTCCAGAGGGTGCAACAGTAGGGAAAGCGCTGGATAGCGTAGGGGTAAACATTACTATTCCCACTCCAGAGGGTGCAACAGAAGGGAAAGCGTTGGATAGCGTAGGGGTAAAAATTACTATTCCCACTCCAAAGGGTGCAACAGTAGGGAAAGCGCTGGATAGCGTAGGGGTAAAAATTACTATTCCCACTCCAGAGGGTGCAACGGTAGGGAAAGCGTTGGTTAGCGTAGGGGTAAAAATCACTATTCCCACTCCAAAGGGTGCAACAGTAGGGAAAGCGTTGGATAGCGTAGGGGTAAAAATTACTATTCCCACTCCAGAGGGTGCAACAGTAGGGAAAGCGCTGGATAGCGTAGGGGTAAAAATTACTATTCCCACTCCAGAGGGAGCAACAGTAGGGAAAGCGTTGGATAGCGTAGGGATAAAAATGACTATTCCCACTCCAGCGGGTGCAACAGTGGAGAAAACGTTGGATAGCGTAGTGGTAAAAATTACTATTCCCACTCCAGTGAGTACAACAGTAGGAAAAGCGCAGGAACTCAAAAAAACTAATAAACCATCTGTCAAATTTAGTATTAAATTTAATGTAGATTATACATTTTTTTAATATATACATTAAAATATATTACCTACACACCTATAATTAATTACTCAATTACATTTATTATTTACTAATTAATTATTGATTAGTATTGTATTTTCAAAATATTTACATAATTAATTATTTGACAACTTTCACACCATATACACTTATAAACACCACAACACAAACTTAAATTTATTTACTCGTTTAAAAATAAAAATTATTTAATTACAATTAATTAATCATTAATTAATTAATTATTCAATTAAAATGTAATTACTTCACTACTTTTTCTAATTAAAATTCCAGTACACACACCTAAAATTAATAAAACAATTAACATAATTAATTACCATAATTAATTATCAATTAACTAATTGAAATTAATTAACTAATAATTATTAAACTATTTATATTAAATTAACACATTAATTAATAAATTATTTTATTATATTTAAATTACTTCCCACCCTATTTCCTTTTAAACCCACAACCCGCTACGGAACTTTTAACACAAAATTGTACTTAAAATACATTATTAACTATTAAAATGCTAAAAAATATACTATTTTGACAAAAAATACTAATTAAAAACACTAAATTACTTATAATTATTTAAAAGACGATATTTTTGTAAACTATGTTTTTGTAAACGATATTTATTACAACTATATTATTGTTATCGATATTACTTACCTGTCTGTCGATATTCTTGTCAAACTATATTTTTGACATCGATATTTCTTCTTGTAGATATTTTTGTGGCGATATTAAAGTTACTCGATATTTTCCCGTCGATATTCTCGCTCTACACCGTTTTCTACATCCTTGAACCTAAAATTCTCCAAGGGCTTGCTGGCTTGCCTGCTGTTTTCTAAAGTCTCAGGGACACAGAACACTTCTTGCAACTCTGCTGGTGCTGCTGGTTTCTGCCATCTGTGAGTCCTACCCTTGCCTGATGTGCGCCCTTCAGTCCCCAGCCTCAGAAGTGGGTTCTGCAAAAATCAACTCTGTGGCCCATTTGTGCCGATTGTAACTGACACAGTGCCCTCCGAAACAGTACCGATTCTGCTACAACGTGGGTTTCGACTGTAAGGTTTGCTGACGAGGCAGAGCTGATCATGAGACGCTGCCGAGAGGCTCAACTCCAACACAGCGCCAACCCTATGACACAGTCTGCGATGCTCGCCTTTGATGCATCAACCCGACTTGTGTGACTTGGAACCATTGCAGTGAAGTCCTCCACTCCGACTCTTGCTCCGTACAAGGTACTGCTGTGTAAAAGGTGCTTTTTCAGTGGGCCCTGCATGGGTTCTGTAGGTGTCCTGCCCTCCATCGTGGCCGGCCTGAACTTTGGACTTACCCCTGTCTAGTGTGACCTCAAGTAACCTTTTAGCACTATTGACTTCTAAGAACTATTTTGGGATTTCATCTTTAAAAATTCATATCTCGACTTCTACTTATTTTTGTTGTTTTGGTCTTTACTCAGATACATATTCCAAATTTTTCTAAACGGGTGTGGAGTCTTTTGTGTTTTCACTGTGTTACTGTAGTTAAGTGTTGCACAAATACTTTACACCTTGCCTCTTAAGTTAAGCCTGACTGCTTTGTGTCAAGTTACTAGAGAGTGAGCACAGGTCAATTAAGGTTGTGAATCTGACTTACCCTGACTAGAATTGTGGCTCCTGATTGGACAGGGTGTAAACCAGAAACCTCAATGTCTAACAGAATTTAATTCTGAATCTGTGAGAAAATGGCAGCTGGGCCTGCACTTATAAAGACACACTTTAGGGGTCTGTTGACACACTACCTAACAAGACCGAGGGAATTCATACTAATAGATACAGCCCATGCATCATGCCCTCTTGAAATATTTTACTCATGAGTAGAGTATGATCCTGTAAATCCAAGTATGAGGTTTTTAATATCTATTTGGGTTCCCCTATAATATATTGGAAATTCCTATAGGGTTTAAACAACATCAAACATTGTTTGAACAGCAACTACCACATGTAGTGGTACTTGGTTCCTTTGGTCTTCCAGGAGCATCAATCAATCAGTAGATTGCTAGAGAGCTTCTTGACACCCATAAGGATACAGGCACCGGCAGGGTCCAATTGATTAGGTGAATAGTCACGTCTTCAGGAACTTTCCAACCTGTGAGAGAGATGGGGAGGTCCATAGATGAAAGGGAAGCTCCTTTGATGTGTTTGCTGATATGTTGGAGAAGGAGCGACCTCCGCATCTGCCTCGTCAGTTGCGGGGGTGAGGATTAGCAAAAGGGACGCAGAATGGAGGTTTCTGGGGGGCTGATGGAAGTTCGGGCATTGGTTCAAGTAGCCAGGTCCACAGTTGTATAAAGCCTTGCATGCGTGGGTCAGAAGATTGAGCTGGTATTTTTTTGTACAGGGAGGCTTGGAGTTCCCTGAGGTAGGGGAAGATTTGGGTTCATTTAGGTTCTTGGTTGATATTGTGTGCATACCTAGTGCACCAGAACTATGACATTTCTGGAATGAATTTGTGAATACAACTTTGACAATATGTGCTAGTGATGATAGCAATTTGCATGTTGGTTCTTCCTGCTGCAATCATGACTGCTCTAGTTCAATCATACTGTAACTTCCAGAAAGCATTGTCAGACCTGCTGTTCAAACCCTTGCACTCTTACATTTAGATGATGGTTATGCCTAACACCATGGTCCACCATACTCCACTCTGACACCCCCTAGGGTTGTCCTACATGCGGCAGCACTTTTTATCCAGGGCCTTATGAAATATGATCACCTCAGCCCCATCCTGATTGAACTCTATTGACTCCCCTTGCCAGCCCCCACCATCCTCAAAACCAGCTCCATCATTTACAAGCCTCTTATGGTCAGCACCCCCGCTTATTTTGCAGGTAAGCTCACCATTTCTGATCTCTCTCTGCATGTCTGCAACTATATCACTATGAGACAGAAGACTTAGAACTGTAAAATGATAGGCCTTTTCTTTCTATGCACCCGGGATTCAGAACAACGTCCCCAAATCTGTCAGGACTGCTCCAATGCTGCTCTAATTTAATGAAGTCTGGAAACTCCCCTCTTTAAAGAACACAACATCACGATACTGTAACCTTCCACAAAGCAACTTTCTCTGCTATTACTTGTTCACTCTATACTTATCTTTGACCATGTACATGGCTCAACTGCCTTTTGGTTAGGCTTGCGCTATAGGAATATCATATGCATACATGCACGCAATTAGTCTACAGAATATATATGTGGTTATGGGCAAAACACTCATTAAGCCAGATTAAATCCTAAATACGATTATTCTCAAAATTAACAAATTGAAAGTGTCTGTCTTCACAAGACACCCCAGTTTAAGCATAAAATACTGACTAATTGTTTTTGTCTTAGTATGGCACCACCCTTAGAGGAAGGTATGACATGGGAAACTGTATATGCTATTATTTCCTACTACTTATGACACACCCTCTGAGGTGTTAGAGTTTTGAAATAAATACAAACAGAGCACGGAGTTGGCCCAAAGGTTGATTTGGGTATGTGGTTGATTAACAACTTTGAAACTGCCTCTTTGATAGTTGTCAATAACGTTCTGTGGGAGGTGGCTTGTGGGCTGTACACCAACATTTGGCTGCTGTTCCTGAACAAGATCATGAACATGAAGTACCTAAAATTAGGTATATACCTGTGTAGGTCGGGATACCTTGGGTACTCATGCTCAAAACCATAACTCAAACATTAAAATAAGTCTGAGGCAGACAAGCTCCAGAAATCACGAAAACGCAGGAAACTAAACAGAAAGCTAGGTCTGGATCTTATCCGCAGAAGTGGTCTGGAAGGGGTGGGTATAATATGAGAGACCATAAAAAATCTAAAATGCCAGATCGGTATCAGTATACTGATGGCTGTTTAAGATTCTGGAAAAAGTAAACAAATACAAAGGAGTGGAAGAACTGAGTATTGTAGGAAAGACAAATATGTCAGACTGAGGAGTGGAAAATAACAAATATGACATGGAGATTAATGTAAAGAAAGAAGAGAAAATTTAGGAATCAAAAGCCCATTTGAAGAAGAAGAAAGTAGCTGTTTTACAAAGAAAAATACGCATGCTTCAGAAACTACAAACACTCTGTGAGACAGGTCAGGGGCAATAGTGCTTCTGGACAGCACCTCAGAGGTAACTATAGTTTGCCAGAGTTTCATAGAGCATCTGTTGGTGACACAAACGAAAGAATACATTAATCTAGAAACACCAGATAGACATGTAAACTCTCCTGATAGGATTTATAATGTAGAAAGAACTACAAGTAGAGAAGGCTATATTGTGCTCAAACAAAGCAGTCTTCTGGTTATATTTATCGGATGCCTGTGACATCATCATTGCTGAGGATAATTGGCCCCCATCCTTTGAATGGAATGCACCTCGTGCAGAGGAGGTAATAATGGAAGCATGCTTGTCCTTTGTACTTGAGCATCTCAGGCTCAATATCCAATTGAAGGGCGTGAGAATGCTTTGTCGCTCAACAATGCTTCCTCCTCTTTTTCTTGTGCTAAAACCAGACAACTCCTACAGAATAGTTCTAGCCTTTAGATGTTTGAATGTCCATGCATGCATGTATGTGGTGCAAAACGCTCACAGTATGACGAATGTAATTATAAAGAAAAAGAAAACAACTGTAGACAGTTCAGATGTATTTTATAGTAAAATAAATAGTGCCTGAATCAAAGTAACGAGCCACTTTCTTGTTCAACGGAATACAATACGCCCACACCAGATTGCCACATTGGTATATGAGTAGCCCCGGACTGTTTGCAGATATGGAGATCTTAAAAAAACAATGCTGGTGTTGCTGTACATCGATGACATCTATTGTCACCGGTGATATCTTAAAAGAACACTTAGGGTGGACAAAATAGTGACTCTCTAAGCGTGATATCGGTATAAAATAAATTTTCACAAATCTAAGATTGCACATCCTAACCTGATTTTTAGTATCTGAATTATCGAGTGTGGGTAAAGTACTGGCATCTAAAGTCTTACAGAAGTGTGATACTTTACAGCCTCCAAATAAACTGAAAAAGTTGCTGGAGTTCTTAAACTTTGGACGAGCTTGCTTTCCACATTATGATGAGTGTGTAAACCTCTTTTTTTAATTAATGACTGTACACACATTCTTCTATTTTATGTGGACTATAGGTAGACACGTTAGAGAAGAAATATCTCCAGGCGCAAGACAACACCATAAACATAGTAATTAGGGTTGTTCTCAATATTTCTGGCGACACAGATGTAGTTTATAATGAGGAACATATGACTCCTATAGATTACACATCTCATTTGTATTTGACTGCTGATAAACAATTCAATTTGAATGACAGCATTCTCGTAGTTGTTCAGGAAGCCATTTTGAAGGGGCATCCTCTGGCACAGAGAAAAAACACTTGAGGTGGCTATGAAAGCCGGCATCCCACTTCAGCATGTTTGCACCTGCGCTGGGTGAAATGGGCATCGAGCTAAAATTCTGGTAATGTGGAATTTGAGTTTGATCCTACACTTAAAACACAGGAATTCATATAATATCAGCAAGTAATCCCTCAAGCTCATATGTATTACCATTACATGACAATAAGAGCAAGATATAGACAGTGGAACAGCATGCCATTGGCACTAAGCCAATGGCGCGAGAGAGAGAGAGAGGGAGACGGAGAGGGAGAGAGAGAGTCAGAATTGATGTAAAAGTATACTCTGGAGGAAGGACAAGTATGGAATAGAATAGAGTGTACATATGTCAAATAAGAAGGAGGAGACTGGGGTAGTCAATAAGCTATCTATTCACGAACATAAAGCTATTCTGCATACTTTATTGTAGACAAGATGGTGTTCGACTTCTTAGGTGAGTTTTAGGCGAGACCTAAAACGGCCCAGCTAGATTTCTCTTGTAACTCATTGCTTGCCTTTGAAGATGAGAGGTAACTACCATTCCAAGTTGATAGTCTGGATACTTTGAACTTCCTTCCATGGTCATATAGTCTCCGATACTCCATGCTTCCCATATACAGCCCACATGTTTCCTTGTGCCGTTAACATACACATTACTTTGCTAGCAAACTAAATTAAATCTGCGGTCTCTAATGCATACTTTTTAAGTAGCGGAAGGCTTCTGTTTCTTATGTACCTGATGGTAAAGGGTTGTATGATGGAATAACACATGCCAAAAAAAGCATGCTTTTAGAAACGCCGTAATTACAACGCATGCATCTTTAGCACCCATGCCTTTACAATAAAAAAGTTTAATGGTAAGTATATATTTATATATTTATATACATTGATTTCTGCTTCATGTTCCACCCGTGACCAAGGCTATGGCTGAAATGCATCGGGGAAGCCATTCAATAAACAACATATTTTGCATACAAGAGAGTCTGAGCAATTCTCCTCTTTATGGTGAGAAGTAATAGTTTTTTATGTTCAGGGCTTCCGGAGTACTGACCACTGCAATGTAAGCCTCGCAAACTCTGGGATTTGTTTATGCTTTTTAAAGCTACCTCAGATCATCGCATTCAAATTGAAATAAAATGCAATCAAATAAAATACAGTGAAATGCACATAGTCTTGATAGCAGGCCAAATGGTCTCGAAATACGGACTATTGCCAATCATAGCGTCTCTGCCAAGATCACAGTGATGCGGCTGTGGTTCCACTACAGAAATTTAATGTGGAACCTCAGGTCGATGTCTCTTTTTACCTGCTGGGAGAAACAATGCATCACTATTTAATTTCCCAAACCAATCAGGACTTAAGGACCACAGACTCCAACTTCAGTTTAGGGGCTTTATTAGAAAGCCAAAAACAACAGAATATATAAGCACCTCAACACAAGGTTGTAGAAATACATGGGAACTAATACAAAACCGAATCTCCTGATTATTCTGCTCCAATGGATCATGAAGAGAATAAAAAACTCCAAAAATAAAAAACAAGCAAGGACCGCTCCAACATTTAAGTCAGACTTCATCTGTCACTAATAGGAAGAAAGAATGTTTAGACTATCCCTACACTATCTCTAAGATGACATCCCTACATAGAATTTTTCAGGCAAAGTCAGTAAAAAAAGGTGTCAGCTTGTGAAGACTTCCTAAAAAGTACATTCAGAGAGTAAATCAGTAGCCAAAGCTACAGAGCTCGTTCTAAGATGCTCCTTAAGTTGATCTCCTAACACCTAACTCATCCTGTCTCCCTCTACCGCTCTGAACCTCTCTCTCTCTCTCTTTCTCTCTCTCTCTCTCTCTCTCTTTTTCTCTCTCCCTCTGCCTCTCTAATGCTCCTTCTTCTGCCTCTCCTCCCTCAGGGCGCTTGCCCTAATACAAAATACGAAAAATGTAGAACACGCCCACAGAGCACCTCACTAACGGACACCTCTCCTAGGTAGTTTTCCACCATCTTCTCCTCAGGGCTTCAGTTGACCTTGATTCTTAGGCCTCCTCAGTGAGAAACAACACTGGCTCCCAATTATCGACCTTCTGTTTACAATGCTGCACATCTCCTCCATGCCAAACTCCCCAACAAAAGGTGTTAGTTCTAACAAAGGCAGCTTCTTCCACCTGCAACTGAAATGCGAGAACAGAACATCCTTGCATACACATGAATATTGCTGACTACCTCTAAATGCGAGAGCACACCAGGGTAAATTACATTTTCAGGCCTACACTGTTTGGTCAATGTAAGACTAAACAAATAGGACTTTCATATTCCAAAGCAAACATTTAATTTAAGCCTTTACACATCAAATTATACACTTTAGTTAATAATGCTTTGCACTACAGCATCTACAGTCAATACACGTTAAACATTTCACAATATTTCTTCGTGCAATCTTCATCTTGGTGCACCTTTAAACCAAAATGCATTTCATTACACAGGAACTTTTCGTTAAACGACTACTGCACACTAAATGTTGCAATTTCCGTCATGATTGTCATTTCAGTTCTCTTTGCATAACACAAATAAATTTCTACTGTTTAACATCACATCATTATTACCCCACGATCTAATAATCACCCGCTAATACAAACATGAGTATATGTGGCTGCCGACTATGCATGATTATAATGCACCCCTACAATTTTACAACACCATCACGCTCTATCAACTGGTATTATCCACTCATATATATATACAGCACGCCAACCATGTATGCTTGTAACACAGAAGGCCAGTGAATGCGAGAAACATAAACATTTGCACCTAAACACCTGGTAGTGGTAGTAGAGGGCATTTATTGCCCCATTGCCAAGGCCATTGTCTACTTGTCTGACTAACATTATCATGGGTAACTGCGGGGACTTGACCCTCCATGTCATCCAGTGTGTTAAGTATTGTGCAAGCACTGTATTATCAGTAAAATACTGTACAGGTTGGAGGGGTCACAGATCTAACTCCACATAGTGAAAGTGCCCCCTTACACTTGCATGCAACTGAGCCTGCATGTAGTGCACATTAAATCATGCCCAGTTTGGTGAAATACGGTACAGGTCGTGGGGGTCTCAGATCTAACCACACATAGTAAAATACTCCCCTTCAACTTGTGCGCAACTGAGCCTGCAAAAAATGCATATGCCTTTACCAATTGATGCCTTTACAATGAAATTTGCGGTAAAGGCATGCAAAAGGCATATTCATTGTAAAATCCTGCGTAATAAAGGCTTGCGTTGTAAAGACACATTTGTGGTAAATCTTTTGTTGCAAAGGCATGCATGATTCATTCATCCTTTGCTTTAAAGGCTGTTTCCCATGGTAAAGTGAGTACAGAGGAAAGTGTCTTAATTGTTCTTCGTCCCTTAGGGCCCTACATTCTCGGAAGACCAGATCTAAATGAACTTTTGCTAAGGTGTCAATGTCTTGCGTGATTTTAACTCCGAGGTAGCGGATTGAGGGTGCCACCCCAACGCCCGGATTAGCAATATTCCACGTCATGAGCTCAGTCTTCTCAGCGTTGATATCGTAGCCCGATATGTTTCCAAATTCTTTAGCCTTTTCAACCACAATGGGGAAGGCATTTGCTGGGTCACTGGTGTAAATTACAATATCATCGGCGTAAAGCCCTACCCTTTTTTCCCAACCTCCGAATTCGAATGAGGAAATTCTTGGATCAGCCCTGAAGGATTGTGCAAGTGGTTCAATATACATGTTAAAAAGTAGCGGGGACAGGGGGCACCCCTGTCTTGTTCCCCTACTGATCTTAAAAGGCTGGGTACATGAACCATTGACCAAAATGCTTTCACTAGGGTTGGCATACAACAGACCTATTGATCTCCGAAAGTTTGGCCCAATTGCAAATTTCTTCATGACCTCAGCTAAATATGCCCAATTTACTCGATCGAACGCTTTTGTAGCGTCGAGGGTCATAATGGCCAGAGGAAGGGAGAACATTGAGGCGATATCCACTGCCCCAATTAGGTCATACGTAAGGTCTGAGAGTTGTCTACCCCGTATGAAGCCTTCTGGTCAGTGTGTATTATTGAGCCAACCTCGCGTCCCAACCGATTCGCCAACACAGCCGCAAAGAGCTTATAATCGCTATTTAAAAGCGAAATTGGCCTGTAAGAGCCACATTTGGCCGGGTCTTTCCCGGGTTTTGGGATCAAGACGATAGTTGCCTCCCCCCATGATTTAGGTGGGGTAGCACCATTGACTAAGATGTCATTAAAGAGTCTTGTAAGCATGAAGACTATTTCGGGTGCCAAGACCCGAAGTAATTCACCGGGAAGACCGTCAGGGCCCGCTGCCTTACCCCGTTTCACCTTTTTAATAGCTTCACTCACTTCTTCCTCTGAAATAGGTCTATCAAGCCGGTCACTTTGTTCCCAGGTGAGAGTGGGAAGAGTAATCTTCTCTAACCATCTAAGCTTAGACATCGGATCGTCCGAGTTCTCCTCCTTATAAATTTGCTGAAAGAACTCCAGACATGCTTCTCCGATATCTGTGATAGAAGATCTATCGTGAGTCTCCCCCTCTACGCTGATGTGCTTTATGTGTTTTTTGGCCTGGTCAGATTTAATTTTCCATGCGAGGACCTTACCCGCGGATTCACCATATTCAAAGTTTGAGAGCTTACTTGCTGCCCATCTCAATGCAACCCTCTCTTGAAGAATACTATCTAGCTTCTCCTTTAATTCCTTACGTTGTTCCTGCTCTTTATTAGTCCCATTTACGGAGCCAATACGTTGGTCAAGGAGGGCGATTTCCTTTTCAATGTTAGCAATCTTTGCCCTGTATAGTTTCCCTCGATAAGAGGCCCTGTTGGTTATATGGCCTCGCAAATTTGCTTTATAAGCCTCCCATACTATAGATAACTGAGTAGAATTTATGTTGGTGTCCATAAAGAATTTTGTTTCTTGGATGAGGAGGTCAGTTTCCTCTTCCTCTAAAAGAATCGTACGGTCAAATGACCAAGAGGTATGAGAGGATTGCTGAGCTAATTGTAAGGAAAAAGATATGGCCGAGTGATCTGATAAGTGCGAGGGCAAGTTCACTAAGTCCTTCATGGGGTCTCTTAATGAATAACTAAAAAGAGCGTAGTCAATTCTCGACTTATGATTGTATTTATGATTGTGATATGATACGCCAGATGCATTGCCTGCTCTCTCCCTCCATGGATCCGCCAATCCAAGCGTTGACATGACAACCCCCAGCGCCTGCCTGGATTTCTTATAGGTTAGTGCCCTTGAGTTGGGGGATTTGTCCAATTTTGGACTAAGTACTAAATTAAAATCTCCCATACAAATTATTGGATCGTGAGTTGTTAAGAGGTGGCTCTGAATTTTGTTCAAATATGAGGGGTCGTCCTGATTAGGTCCATAATAGCCTACCAGATTATATGGTCTGCCCTCTAGACTTACTTTGACATATAGCCACCTACCACTGAAGTCTTCTTCATAGGCAAGAATCTGTGCTCTAACTTGCCTTTTGAAGATAATAAGGATACCCCGGATATTCGCATTATGATTGGTACAAATAAAACAGTCTACCCATCTAATTTTCCTCAACATATCCTTCACTTCTTGTTGAAGAAGACATGTTTCCTGAATGACAATGACCTGCGCTGGAGAGTCCCTCAAATATTGTATTATTCTATACCTCCTACTCTTGACACGCAGGCCATTGACATTCCAGGACAAGAATTTTATTCCCATCATCTGATACCCTTACTCCTACACCGACTCATTGAGTCAATATAAAGAAAACAATTCCCAAGGCAGGTTAAACAAAACTGAGATGTGTTTAATGAGGTTTGTAAGTGTAAATCAGTGTCTGACATATGAGGATATTTTGCAATTGTTTTTTCATATCCTTAAGTGTGTTTCTACCATGCTAATCTATTAAGTAGATCTAATAGGTGAGGTTGTCCCCAAGAGGAGGGTGATATGGAGTGATATAGGGACCTAGAATATCTTTATCTCTTTATCTCTATATCTGCCTCCAGAGGGGAATGGAAGTTGTGCATTTTGTTATTATACATAACCCTCAGGAAGGCAGGAAACCTCATCTGGACAGTAGCTCCCAGAGCCCTGAACTTCTCCATTCTCTGGCCTAATTCCCATTGCCTATCAAGACACCCTAGCAAAAGTTAATTTAGATCTGGTCTTCCGAGAATGTAGGGCCCTATTGAAATCCTGGGCGGGTCTTCGATTATCAATTTTTGGGAAAGTCAACATTGTAAAAATGTCTATCCTTCCAAACTGACTTTTATTTTTAATTCTATTCCCTTGGCTTTTGACTCCAAGCAACTTCTTAAGTGCCAGCAAGAAATTAATTCTTTCATTTGGGGCAATAAAGCTACTAGGTTGGCCTGGAAAAAATTAAGGAGGAGGAGGGAAAAAGGTGGGCTGGCCCTCCCAGACTTGCAGTATTACTCTTGGGCATTCCAGCTCTCCCACTCAAGAATGCTCCTGAAGTCACCAGATCTCTCTTCAAATGGGAGATTGTTTAAGGCAATGCTGGTAGGGGCAAACCTCCTGCTAGATGGGTTTCTATTTAAGTTTGGAGACCGAAAGTACTTCAAGAAGGTGAGGCTCAAGACTCTTTTAACACTATTGAAGTCATGGGTGCAAATTAAACGTAGAGTGGGGCTGGCATACTTTTCTAACTACGCTCAGATATGGGACTCTCCTGGGCTCCCATTGGGCCTGCAAGACTCCCTGGCAACCCCCCTAATTACAGCTGGGTTCTCAAGATGGGGCGAATTGATATCTGGAGGCATCTTGATAGAGTGGGAGGAGCTTAGGGAGAAAGTAGGGCCGACTCTGTCAAGATTTAAGTACATACAAATCAGTAGTTGGGCCAGAGAATTAATTAGGAAAAATCCTAATATCGGGAGACTTAGCCACCTAGAACAACATCTAGTAGAAAAACAGACAGGAGGTAAGGAGGTGGCTTTTTGGTATTGGTCCATATTGGAAGAGATAGATGGGGATTTCAAGCTCCCAATAGAGCTATGGGGAAGAGAAATTGTGTCATTAGATGAGAATTTGTGGATAAAATCCTTTTCCCTTTTGTATAAACTAGTTAAACCCGCCTGGCTTAGACGAAATCATCTGTTTACCCTACACCGGGCGTATCTTTCCCCTTTACGTCTATCTAAATATCAGGACGGGAAATGCTGTAATAAATGCCAACTACCAGCAGCCTCAGATACACATATGTTTTGGGAATGCCCCCACATATCCGCTTTTTGGAAGGAGATTAAAGTCACTTTAGATTCAATTCTCAAGACCAACATTCCTTTAACCCTACCACTTGTCATCTTCGGGTTTGATCAGTACATCTCTGGGGCAGCGCAGTCCTTCCTTTTCTATTCTATCCTGTTGGCAAGACGGCAGGTATGTATGCAATGGGTGGATACCATCCCTCCCACTCACTCCGCTTGGCTAACCTCACTCTATGAAAAATCTAAGGTAGACTTGAAAAGAACGTGTAGAGTCCAGAGCCTCACATTTTGGAAACTTTTGATAGATTGGAAGTGAAGTTTTCTTCGCCTCCTTGGGGTTTTTTCTTTCCCCCAAAGATCCGATGATTATGCCCATTTACTCCATGGCTCAGTATTGTGGTCTGCCCCGACTCCGCCATTTTACATACTGGCCTTACAGGCACGAAGTTGCCTAGAGGAGCGTTAACAAGGTGCATTGTATCTCCTACCAACTCGTAATAACTTCTGCCTAGTTTGTGTAGCGGCTCAATTTACAGGGCCTTGCTCCCAATGGCAGTGAGGTGGTTGGGTTGTCTTCTTTGCATCTAAGGAACGTGTGTCGGGCAGATGAGGATTATAAAAAAAAAAATAAAAAAAAATTGTTCTTCGTCCCTCTTCGTACAAGTGTACCTTGAGTCCTTTGATGCTCTTGTAGAGACTGCTAGATGCCAGGGACAGAGAGTTTTTTCTAGTAAAAATAGTTTTTGTTGGTGCTCCTTAGGTGAGTTACCCGCAATATGCTTTTGCAATGATCAGATGCCGATAGGGATAGGTAAATACTTCATCCACTGTCCTGCAGAACTGAACTGACTCACCCTTCATATAAGGAAATCCACACCTGAGAATCCACACGAGACAAACTTCAAAGTATAAATCATGAAGGTGTATTTCAAATTTAAAAGAAGCCACTACAGAAGGGAAAAGATAATGAATTCAAAATACTCAAATGCAAATAAAGTTAAAATATCATTGGCATTGTCATTGGAAGCTAAGTCCTAATCAAATCAACATCCAGAACTGGTCATGGTCTAACACAAGACAAATGAGAACAAATTATCATAAGGACTGCTCAGTAAGGCAAGAGAGCGGAGAAATATGCAAAATACTCTTAAGTACTGATCACTAAAAAGTATTAATATGGAGTTTGTCTTTAAGGAGAGCAAGAGTAAATCCTGGCTCATGTTCTAAATGGAGAGATTTAATACACTTCTAGACAGGGAGATCATGCAGTCACCATTACATGACGTAAAAGTTACATTGAAATATCTAGTTATAAAATAGCAAACATCACATGGTAAAATTACAGGACATAAAGCTAACGTAATTATGTACAATTAATAAAGTACTGAAGGTCACATTTGAGTTTTTTTTACGTGCATTGGAAGAATGAAAGAAAACAAGACACTGCCTGATAGATAGATAGATTGATTTACAGGCACACAGACAGTCCAATACACCTTATTATCAATATTTAAGAGACACACTGTTCGATGTACGTTATTATCAATATTAAAGAGACATATTGGTAAGTAGGCAAACAAACAACTTGTCAGGATTCTGGCATCCTGCCACGAAATTCCACTCATATGGGCCCTTTGAGAAAAAGACTTACATCAGTATAGGAAAGAATACACATCTCCACTTAGCATACTTAGTTTCTCTTCTTACAGTACAGGTTTTCATCTCACTTCCCTGCTGCATTATGGTCACTGTGGTTCCCTCTATCTTCGAACCCCTCCTAGATCACATCCTAGTGGTGGATTCCTCTTCATTAAACGTGTTCCTGGAGCAATGGTTAATCTGACACCATTATTCTGGACCATTCTCTGCGTTTGCTCTGATCCACACTCCATACCAAGCTTTCCTATTCCCTTTCTGGGGTCTCATGTTCACCTGGTCTTCACTTCTCCTGGTCCCAGTTCAGCCTTCCCTTCATTGCTGGTTCCCTGATTCCTAGCACCTGGTTAGATCCTTGACATGGCTTTCTCCCTGCCCCTGTTCTCCTCCCCTGAGTCTACAAATAGGTCAGCCCTGTGAGAGCAGAGTGCAGTGGCTTGAAACTGACTTCCGTTCAGTCTCCTTGTGCGCTGTTGTGTTCCTGCTGCTGTTATTACAGGCGTGCTCGTTGATTCTGTTTCTCCTACCTCTACCCATTTTCCTGTTGTTGGCTATTTGTAGTATCTGTTTCTGTCCAGTGTTTTCCTGCATCTCTGTTCCTGTGTTAGCCATAGATCATAGTCTCCTGTCTGCACTCTTCTTAATCTGCCCTGTTATAAGCAGAGTCCTTGCCTTGTGTGCTGTGTTCCTGTTTGTCTGCATATTTCTGCCTTGCCTTGCTCGAGTGTAGATCTTTCCTTGCTTTGCTTTCAGTATTTCACCTCTGTGTTTTCCAATGCTGTTCCTGACCCTGATTCCAGTCCAACTTTTCGCTGAGTCCAGTTTCTGTTTTGGTGTTCCTTCTTCTGTTTCCTGTTGTTTGTGGTTATATTGTAATTTTGTTTGTACTAACTTTCAAGGGTGTTAGTTAAACTCCAAGGCTTGTGCCTTTGGCACTGAGGACCGTCATGCCCTCTTTCTGCGTAGGAGCTGCTGGGTGTCTCCCTTATCTATGTGAGATTAATCTGCTCGTTGCCTTCTTGAAAGATCTTTTTCATCTCACAGAGAGATTGCGTCCAAGGCGCCTACAAACCATTATTTATGATAGTGTGTCTATTGTATCCCTGATTTACCTTCCAATTGGGTTCACTTGTGTTTTCCCTGCAAACTTCCAGTGCCCTATTCACAGCCTGTTCCAACCTTCCTTTGTCCTCAGCTTCTGTCCTGTTTCCATTCTAGCCTTCAGGTATTGTTTTGTTTATATTATACCCCAGCTATCCAGGCCCCAGTCTCACCTGGATAGTCCCCTGTCACAGCTTGAAAAAGACAGGTAGAAGACTGATAGACGGGTAGAGATAAATAGATCTACAAAAATGATAAGGAACTAATACACAAATACAACCATTGGGAGTGACTATAAATGGACATATAGATATTACATTGTATGCTATCGTGTGGTTGTGAAAGGCATTATATGTATTCCTGCATTTGATAATGCAACCATTCATTTTTGTCCCAAACATCTTTTCAAGAAAATGTTTTTTGTAGATTGTCACGTTCTTTTTTGACTTGCTCTGTGATATACTGAAAAGTAGTATCAGACTAAAAAGGTGCTGAACAGAATGGATTGAAAACAGAACCCAATATAATTATACCACCTGCCTAATGAAATAATTCGTTTGTTGTTGGTGAGGTTTGGATTGTTTCCTAACTCTGCGATGCAATTCTATAAACTAGACAGCAATGCATCACAAAGGGCTCGTTTATTTAAATACTGCTGTATGACCGAGTGCATAGACTACACAGGGCACATGCATAGAAGAATATGAGAAACCTCATTAGAATACACAAGGTTTGGTTTCCTCTCCCCCCTCTTCACCACCCACCCATTGCTGCTTTCCTACATGTGCCGCTGGTGTAATTTGACTTTCTTTCCCCGTTCTGCTCTCATCTTTCACAGTGTGAGGTATTGTCATGTGATCGCCAACTCCCTATGAAGAGCATGTTTGCTGTGCCATGCTTGCTCTCTCTTCTCATGTACCTGACATCCTACCCCTCTGTCATTCTACTCCATTCATCTCTTTTTCAAACTCACTGAATCGAGTTGTGTGACTAAAGAGAGAATGTGGGTGTGTGTTGTGAGCAGACTCAATGATCCAGTCGACAAGGTTAGAAAGGAGTGGTGGTGTTGAGCACAGCATTTCTGCGATCTACACTCAGACTGGGTGAGGACTCTGGATCATCGTGATATATTGCATGAATCCCTGGCTAAGTTGGAAACCTCACACTCTCGCTGAAAGCCTGTGAAATGAGGCAAGTGGCAACAGAGGTCATGTGCAATTTATAGCAAACCTCATTGTGATACAGAGATGTGAAGGGGGGGGGGCAGTAAGATGGAGCTGCAGCAATGGTCTTTGCGAAGACCAGTTCTTCACCCTGGAGTTAAGACACCGAAGCTTTGTCTAAAGCCAGCCTACTCTGCTGCAGGCGCAGCAGTGGATATAATTATGTCGGTGATTCTAGTTTCACTCTTCTGCTGATCAAGGCAGCTTTCTTGATTTGCATTTTCTCCACTTCATGAATCATAACATTTCCATTTTACCTGCACGCTTGCTCCTTACTTGCTCTTTCTCCTCGTAAGTTGATGGGAATCATCCTGAACTTACCCGTGGTTCAAACCATGCATTACTACAATAGCCTTCCAGTATCTAAGCCCATCGCATGTTCATTCCTTATGGGCCCTTTAAGATAATATGTCATGACAGCATCCCTCACTAGGTTAATTAATATTCTAACCATTACACCATTTTGCAATTGTCTGCTTTGTTGCTTCATCATACACTGTAGACATTTGGACTTTGCTATTTGATTAGTTTTGCCACCGGTGACGCAGTGTCGCTATTTATCAATTGATTTGAATGACACATTAATTCATAACATGTATTACCATTGCTTTCCTATATTCACTAGAAATTTCACATTTAGGTTCCCATAATGTGTGTGTTTTGCAATGTTGCACGTATGTGCTGGACAAGAGCAGGGAGATCAGCAAGTATGTGAAAAATATCACAAGTCTGTCGAAAGACTTGAAAGAGCTGGGAAAGGATGTTCTGCTGTAGGTAAATTACTTAGCGGGATTGGTAGTGGACTTTTTGGTGGTATATGTAGGCCTGTTTTGATGAATGCAGTTTGTATGATTTGTTTGTGCTTTATGGTAAAGGGCTTCAAGCTGATGAATGGGAAGTAGGGTTCAGAACAGCGGGGAGGAGAGAAATGGAAAGGGAATGAAAAAACATTCAGTAATGCAAGACCTATTGCATTGCAAATGCTTGCTTATTTTGTATTGAATGATTACACTGGATGTTCGGTCAAATAGTAAGACCAAATATAGCAAAGAAAATCAAGCCCCATAGACCTCTGCACTTTTTTCCCCCTTTTGAATGAAGTTCAGTTTCTTATAAAAATTCGTAGGGAGAGTGCCACGGTCTTGGGTAAGCATGATTTTAAGTTAGTCTCTCTTTTTTCTTTGAACTTAGAGTGTAGCATATGGGCACAGGATAATCACACTTGGAACTTTTTGGAAAAGGTCTCATTTGGCCCTTACAAAGCCTCAATGTACAAACCCTGAGCTTATGGTACCTTTCTTCTTGGAAATAAATTAATATAATGGCGAAATTCAGCCATTGTTCTACAAGCATCATCTTATGAGATCTGAAGATACAATCAGAAGCAGGTAAGTGACTTATGACCAGAAAAATATCCAGTCAGGAGCAAAGGGCTGAATCAAAGACTGCTCTACATTCAGCAGATTATTAACTATTAAGGATAGCAAAAAAAAGGTACATGGGATACAAAAGTGTTACGACACGGACCTTAAATATTCAGAATCCCCAGGGACTTCTTCACATTTTCTGCTGATGCCCTAATAAAGTACTCTAGGTGTGCATTATACATTTTTCTGCAACGCAAAACCCTGGAACTAAAATCTACTCAAATCCTTACTTTCAGTTCATCCACTTGATTCTTTGAGCGGGGCTAGAATACATCTCGCAGAATGCCGTTTTGAGGATGATGAAAGTCCGGGGTGTAAACAAATTGAACAAAGGTGTCTGGTAACTATTTAACAAAGACCGAGAGGCCCATTACGATGGCTGGGGGCAATCCGCCCGACATCGTTCTACTAAAGACCCCCGCAATATTAGGATGGCGGGGGGACCGTCCGCCGCTTTTCCGCCCGTCGCCTTGTGGCTGGGGCGGAAAAGGAATAATATGGTGGCGGTGTCTATCAGACTCCGCCAGCCATATTAGGATGGGCTTCTCTGAATGCCTGGAAAGCCATGCGGAGAATCCCTGCGACTCCGGGGGCGTAGGGGGTGCACATGGGGGGTACCTATGGTACCCCCCAGCAGTTCCATGCACAGCATGGCAGGCACCGCGCGGTGCCTGCCATGCTGTGCATGGAGGTGGACAGCATGCTTTCCTGCCATTGTGGCGGGCGGTGCTGAGTGCAACGCCCTCCACAATGGTATGAATGCAGGATGCGCCCGCCACTGTGGCGGGCGCATCCTAATACTGGCGACGGGACCCCCGCCCTTAAAGCGGGCAGTCCATATTACCACAGGGATGGCGGGGGGGGCCAAGCCTGCCCGCCATCCTAATGAGGCCCCGAGTGTCTCTCTTGGTTTTTGACTCAAACTGCGTCAAGGGGCATAGAAAACATTCATCCCATTCTTTATAATAATGTAAATAAAAAATATTAAAAGATCACAAATAAATGTACGAATCTTAACTGAATGTTTAAATGGGAATCTAAAGGCCGTGGAGACCATGTGACACAAACAAGTTCTACCTCGATTCTGTGGAGATATTCTTCACTCCGAGGACTTCGGAATCGGGCGTGAGGTGCACACTTAAATGGACAATCACAATTTATTGGATACGATTAATCCACATCTTTCACTAGTGGATTTTACAATTTTTTTCTATTTAAAACAGTAAAATAAAATAAACGCATTGTTTGAGTATAAAGATAATGCGCCTCTGCAAACTTGTACAGCCAGAGATCGGTAAATAGTTGTTGGAGTGTATGAATTTACTGGGTGCGTGTCATTTTAAATGTTAAAACTCATTAGAAAAGTAAATAAATACATGATCACACCCACTACTAGAGTGGAAAGTAGTAAGCAAAAAAAAAAAAAGTAAACAGTTTGTAAACGGGGATTCGAGAAGAGTAAATGGGGAACCATTTCACAAACTAGGCGGCAAACGTTTCTACTACACACAAAGGCACGGGGAGGCACAAACAGCAACTACTGGAAAGGGGCGACCAATCGGTCCCCCCGAACGTATGGTCGAGTACCACGATCCCCCCGGGAAGCCATCTTGGGCGGGAGGCGAGTCTCGGCTGGTATGCCCGAAGCGGCGTAGCCGGAGCGCGCCTTTCTCCCGCCCTAGAGTGGGCTGGCCTAGACACCAACGCGGCCGGCCACGCCCTCGGAGGCAGGCGGGGGCGGGTTCACGCCCACCCTGAAGACGGATAAAAGGAGCGGAAGCCAAGAAAGCATCCTCTTGTTCCTGTGCTCTGAAGCTGCACCTCCCCGCTGCACGTGAGCTCGAGACGGAACGAAGAGCAATTTTGAGCGTCGTAATCTCTCTTTTTGTCTTACAGATATCCCGTCTAAGAATGCCCAAGAAGGTCGGAAAGCGGGTCGGTACCGAGGAGATGCTCCGCATACTCATGAAGGAGATAGCCGATCTGAAGAGAAAGGTTGAGGCTAAGGACGGGGAGGGAGGACCGAAACGGCCTTTACAGGGAACAATTCCCGGTGAAAAAAGCAAGAGGCCCAGAAGGGGAGCACTTGGGGGGAGACCCCGGTTCCCGAAACCCTACGAGAGGAGCCAACCCCGGCGCCGAAGGAGGGGAATCCAATCCCTGTGGTGGTCACCCCTGCGAACAGGGAGGATATGCCCCCTGAGTTAGCGGCGCAATTGGCAGCGTGGTTGGGAAACGATAGCGAGGGCGCCACGGCTGACGACGCCCGGGCAGTGATGAGGCAACTGCGGGAATCTAGGGAGGCTGCGAAGACGCCATCTTCTGTTCCCCCACAGGTCCCGGCGGTTGGAAGTACAGCAGGCCCAAGTTCGGCGACAAGCGTGGGGTCTACTTCAGGTAAGCGGCCATTGCCGATTGCGGGGGGGGAGTCTGCACCTTCCCGAAAGGAGAAGATTGCCCAGCACGTCCCACTAGAAATCAAGGAATTGATTTGGGCGGATAAATATGTAAATATGTTTTCATTGCTTACCGACCATTACGAGATCGAGCATGTGAAGAGTCAAAAGGAGCTCATGCATCCGAGTGTTTGGCGCGCAAAAATGGCCGCCTTTAAGGTCGACGAGACCATTGGTACTTGGGGCAGAGCGTGGGGAATTTTTACTTCCATCATGGGTGAGCGCAGGCCTGAGTTGTTGACCGAGTTACCCATTTATCAGTCACGTATTATGGAGTATTCTGTGGCATATGGGGGCAATCAGTGGTTCTGCTATGATAATCTGTTTAGAAAAGCTAAAGAACACAACCCGTTGTTGTCTTGGGATTGTTACGACTCTGTGTCTTGGCAAAAAATGGAGAGTACAGGGATGTTGAAGGTGCCATTAGTAGGGAGTAACGGGGGGGAATCCTCCCGCCAAAACTCTGGGACGCCCTTTCGGACGGGTGCAGGTAACGAGTTCCACACGAAGCCGAGTGGCAACACAGGTAAAAGGGGGATCTGTTGGAATTTTAACAGGGGCAAATGTACCAGGCCCCAGGGGTCATGCAAATTCAGACATGAGTGTGGGGGGTGCGGGCAGCCATCCCATCCTGAGTCCATGTGCAGAGCCAAAACGGGTGATAACGGTGGTAAGGGAGGCGCCAAACAAGTCTAATATAGTCCGAGGGGCGCCTTTAACGACCCCGATTGATACCATGGCAATGATTCCTTGGCTCAGCGAATACCCAGATCATGCTTCCGCTGGGGTGTTACGGAACGGGTTTTCATATGGTTTCCGCATCCCAGTGGGGGATTTTCAGGGGGTACCGGACTGTAATAATCAAATCTCGGTCTTACAGCACACGGCGGTGGTACAGGTAAAGATTGGGAAAGAGGTGACTCGAGGTCGGGTCGCCGGTCCATTCGATTTGCCACCAGTTGCTAATTTTGTGTGTTCTCCTCTAGGGGTGGTCCCCAAGAAGGACCCGGGTGAGTTTCGGCTGATACATAATTTGTCAGCCCCACGTGGTCTTTCCGTGAATGACGCGATAGACCCGGAAGTATGTTCGGTGCGGTACGCATCTTTCGATGAGGCCGTTGCCATGTTGAATCGCCTGGGGCCCGGGACGCTGATGGCCAAATCGGACATCGAGTCAGCGTTCCGGTTGCTCCCGGTACACCCAGACGATCAGCGTCTCCTTGGTTTTCAGTTTCAGGGTCGCTATTACATGGATAGATGTATGCCAATGGGATGCTCGATTTCATGTGCCTATTTCGAGAAATTCAGTTGTTTTCTGCAGTGGGTATTCACGAGGAAGACAGGTTTTCAACATGTTATGCACTATCTCGATGACTTTCTGTTTCTGGGGGCAGCCGGGGATTCTGAGTGTGGACAGGCCTTACATGAATTTTGTGTCCTAATGAATGAATTCGGTGTGCCATTGGCGCCAGGTAAGACGGTGGGTCCCTCGCCCTTGATCGAGTTTCTAGGGATCGAGCTCGACTCGGTGGAAGGTTGTTTTCGATTACCTAAGGAAAAAGTGTTAAAATTCAGGTTATACCTTGAGACATGTATTCGTGCAACGAAAGTGAACCTGCATCAATTGCAACAGGTGGTGGGTCAGTTGAATTTTGCCCTAAGAGTAATGCCGATGGCGCGCCCCTTTTCCCGCTCGATTGCACAGTCCATGGTCGGCTTGAAGGAAGGACATCATCGTACGAGACTCTCGGCAGA
The DNA here is from genome assembly GCF_964263255.1 of Lissotriton vulgaris. Classification (NCBI taxonomy): domain Eukaryota; kingdom Metazoa; phylum Chordata; class Amphibia; order Caudata; family Salamandridae; genus Lissotriton; species Lissotriton vulgaris. The sequence goes on from NC_141687.1 coordinate 421,438,768, forward strand.
GGTTCGCCAGGACATGCGCATTTGGATTGCATTCCTGGCGGATTTCAATGGTCGAATTGTCTGGAATAAACCAGCAGTGTCTTCCGAGGAGTTGGGGCTATGGACAGACTCGGCGGGGAGTATGGGTTTTGGCGCCATATTGGGTACACAATGGTCGGCTCAAAAATGGCCGTCATGGTGGCATGAGTGCGGGTTGACGAGTAACATTGCTTTTCTCGAACTGTTCCCTATTCTGGTGGCTTTGAAAACATGGCCAGAAGGGTTTAGGGATCACTCTGTGGTGTTCTGGTGTGATAACATGACCGTGGTTGAGTGTATCAATAGTCAGGCAGCACGTTGCAAACTGATTCTGAGACTGCTCAAGGAAATTGTGTTGTTGTGCATGCAACTGAATGTACTGTTTAGGGCGCGCCACGTGCCGGGGGTGATGAACCAAGCGGCTGATGCGCTCTCTCGTTTCCGTATGCAGGCCTTCTGGGGTTTTCTGCCCACAGCGGACCCGGTGGCGGCACCCTTTCCCGAAGCTCTCTGGTCTCTCGGTGCCCCGAACTACAAGACCTCGTGGGAGAGAGTTTAGCACCCAGGACGAGGAAGGCATATGAAGGGGCGTTCCGTTCCTATTGGGCCTTTTTGGGTACTGCCGGGAGGGAGCTTTGGGGTCTGGAAGAGTGTGTAGTGAGATTCCTGCTCTCTTTGCGTCACGCAGGCAAGTCAGTAGCTACGGCCCAGAGGCATCGGGCCGCCATTTCCTTCATGGCAAGGGCTCATGGGATCCAGGACCCGACAGCGTCTTTCGTTGTGCAGAAAGCGCTACGTGGGTGGCAACGCCTTGAGGGTCGCAGAGTAGACGATAGGCACCCGATAGGTCTGGATAGGTTGGCCCTGTTATTTTCCGTGCTACCGGTAACATGTTCATCCCAGTACGAAGCAGTGTTGTTCCGAGCCGCATTTGCATTAGCATTCCATGGGGCTATGCGGGTAAGCGAATTAGTGGCAAAGAACAAGCAGGATACGATGGGGGGACTGTGCCGGGAACACATTCAGGTCAGGGAGGAGACAATGACGGTCTCGTTTGTCAGGTCCAAATCCGATCAGGATGCAATCGGGGACTGCGTAATCATCCAAAGGATCCCCGGGTCTGCCATGTGCCCTGTTGGGTGCGTAGAGGAATATTTAGCGCAGAGGGTGGCAGCATGGGGGGGGGTCCTTGTTAAGACACGCTGACGCCACCCCAATGACGAGGTTTCAGTTTCAGCGGGTGCTTGCGATGTCGATTTCTGCCGCGGGCTTGAACCCCGGCGACTTTGGGACCCATTCCTTTCGGATAGGGGCTGCTACGGAAGCTACAGCCAGGGGTCTGAATGTTGAACAAGTAAAACGTGTGGGGCGTTGGTCCTCGAACTGTTATAAGAGGTATGTGCAGTTGCACATGTTGTGAAGCTGTAATGATGTACTCACGCTTCTTGTTTTTGTTTGGTTTTCAGTTGCGCAAGCCTACGAGGCGGGGCGGACTGTCCAGTCGACCCGACACCGGGGGGCCAGCGGTCAGACATTGCCGGCTGTGAAAAAGGAGGTGTGGGTCGTGGGCCACTCATACATGAGGCGTGCCGCGGACGTATTCAAAGCAGGTGACATGATTCACGTGGCTGGGGAATACGGGTACAGTGTGTCCTTCCACGGAAAGGGCGGGCTCTGTATTGACCAGTTTCGATCATTTTTCGAGGGTTTGTTAGGGCGGACAAGGTCACCGCCGTCTGTAGTCATAGTCCATCTTGGGGGTAATGATTTGGTGACCACTGGTAGACGACTTCTTCTTGAGGCGATGCTTTCCACGGTAAGTTGGTTGGCGAGACGAGTTCCAGGGTGCACAATTGCATGGTCCCATATGATCCCACGGAAAGTGTGGCGGGGGGCTATTTCTGTTTCTGCTCTGAATCATTCAGTAAGGAAAATTAATTAATTTATTAATTAGTGAAGTAGTGTGGCTCACTGGTTAGAGGCGGCAGACCCGAGAGCAGAGGACGGCCCGGGACCAGGGTTCGATTCCCGACGCGGCAGGTTTCTGGACCAGGGTCAGCGGACTCGATAATTCTCTCGCCTCGGTGCCCACTCTGATCAGTGATCACACTCGGCAACTCTGGGCACTAGCTTGCCTCATCTTCACTAACGGCCCCACCAGACCGCCGGGGATGCCTGGTCTCACCCTGGAGATACCCATTAAGGGTCCATCTCTCAGGGAAGCCAGGAAGGGTTTCGCAGCGGTCGAAGCACGGAGGTACCCCTTCGGGAGTGATTCCAGCGCTATATAAGCACATAATTAATTAATTAATTAATTAATTAATAATAAAGTGAGTAGACTGTTCCGTTCAAGTACACTGCATTCTATTTCGCATGGTTGTATTAAAGGGGACAGTATGTATTCGGGGGATGGTGTTCATTTGTCCCGGATGGGGAACGAGTTACTCATAGGAGACCTGATAGCCTGGCTAAAGACTTTATGACATGACCTTTAGGCAGGAGTGTTGTGGGGGGTCCGGATAGCCGGTCAACTATCCGGCCTGTGGCGGTAAGGTCATGATCGGTGAGCAGTAATTCGAAGATCCCTATGAGGGGGCGTCACCCATTACGGATGGGAGCGCGCGGGGGAGGTGGCCAAATGGCCCCTCAACGGGGAGGCGGTCCTGTCTAAGGAGAGGCCGCCGGAAGGAAAGGAAAGGTGGTCAAGGCCCCTTCCTGGATAGGAGGGGCTACGGCCCCTCCTGGGGAATTTCCCGGGGCCAGGACATCTGCGACGGCAGATGGGTAAGTTGTGTGGGGTGCGGGAGGGGGTTTACGCTACCTTTTTAGACACCTCACACGAGTCCTCGAACGACCGTTAAATGGCGTCGAGTTTATTGGGGCCCCCGTCAAGTACAAAGGGAAATTGGTAGATGCACTTGAGGTACGCCTCTGTGCGGTCGCTCCTCTCACAAGTGAGGGGGGTATTTCTGGTTTAGGGATCTGACACCGGTTACGACCTTGCCGTTGGCCCTTAACGTTAGGATGTACAATTTCAAGTCAAATGTTTTGTAGGATGTTAGTTCGGCTAGGAGAACCTTTGTATTAGAGATCTGTTAAGGTTAGCCAAACATCGTAATGTGGAAATGAAATTGTACATTATATGAAACTGTTAATTTAATGTTTTCTTTTGTTTCATATTTTAATAAATACGGCCGGGAAGGGTGACTCCCTTCCCGCCTTCCAAAAGTTCAAGAACTGTTTCCGGTTTCCCAATTCTTGGGGATTGTGTTGAGAGGGGGTGGCGGGTATCTCGGCCATATGGAAAGGGGCGACCAATCGGTCCCCCCGAACGTATGGTCGAGTACCACGATCCCCCCGGGAAGCCATCTTGGGCGGGAGGCGAGTCTCGGCTGGTATGCCCGAAGCGGCGTAGCCGGGGCGCGCCTTTCTCCCGCCCTAGAGTGGGCTGGCCTAGACACCAACGCGGCCGGCCACGCCCTCGGAGGCAGGCGGGGGCGGGTTCACGCCCACCCTGAAGACGGATAAAAGGAGCGGAAGCCAAGAAAGCATCCTCTTGTTCCTGTGCTCTGAAGCTGCACCTCCCCGCTGCACGTGAGCTCGAGACGGAACGAAGAGCAATTTTGACCCACCCACCAGCCCCTGAGGACAGCGATTCGTTGTGAATACAGTCGATATAGTATCTTTTTGTTTTCTCTGTTTTCTTACAGGTTGTGATGATTGTCGTGAAATTTCTTAAAGATGCAATAAAGATTGGTTATTTTCAGTATGTTTGGTAAATAAAGTAATTTCGAACAAGGATTGATCAGTATTTACGCTTGATAATAAATGTTGTTTTGCTTTATAAATCTGAGTAACTTAGGTAGAACTGTCGTATTTATTTTGGTCGGGCGGTAAGGTCATGATCGGTGAGCAGTAATTCGAAGATCCCTATGAGGGGGCGTCACCCATTACGGATGGGAGCGCGCGGGGGAGGTGGCCAATTGGCCCCTCAACGGGGAGGCGGTCCTGTCTAAGGAGAGGCCGCCGGAAGGAAAGGAAAGGTGGTCAAGGCCCCTTCCTGGATAGGAGGGGCTACGGCCCCTCCTGGGGAATTTCCCGGGGCCAGGACATCTGCGACGGCAGATGGGTAAGTTGTGTGGGGTGCGGGAGGGGGTTTACGCTACCTTTTTAGACACCTCACACGAGTCCTCGAACGACCGTTAAATGGCGTCGAGTTTATTGGGGCCCCCGTCAAGTACAAAGGGAAATTGGTAGATGCACTTGAGGTACGCCTCTGTGCGGTCGCTCCTCTCACAAGTGAGGGGGGTATTTCTGGTTTAGGGATCTGACACCGGTTACGACCTTGCCGTTGGCCCTTAACGTTAGGATGTACAATTTCAAGTCAAATGTTTTGTAGGATGTTAGTTCGGCTAGGAGAACCTTTGTATTAGAGATCTGTTAAGGTTAGCCAAACATCGTAATGTGGAAATGAAATTGTACATTATATGAAACTGTTAATTTAATGTTTTCTTTTGTTTCATATTTTAATAAATACGGCCGGGAAGGGTGACTCCCTTCCCGCCTTCCAAAAGTTCAAGAACTGTTTCCGGTTTCCCAATTCTTGGGGATTGTGTTGAGAGGGGGTGGCGGGTATCTCGGCCATATGTATTTACAAATGATAATAAAATGAAATTCCCTGTTTTGGACAGCGTGGGCTTGGTTGGCCCATGCACCTCGCCTGGCTCAGAGACCTGAACATTAATCCATGAGTGTAGAGATTTTAAGATATCTCCCTCCAGTCGACGGATCTGAACGCTTTCTGTCGTGGAGATACATCCTGCGCCTGTCCTGTCTGACAGAAATCTGGGATTTCCCCAGGTACAGAGCGATCTGAGGTGAAACATAAAACGAATTTCGTTGCGTGCATGGCATCGCATTTGGTGGTGCAGTGCACGCAACGAAAATCATTATATTTATTTATATGTTTACTTACCTGTAAAACTCCGTAATCCATACATTACTACCCCCCACCCTGCCCCTCCCCCTCCCCATGTCACCGCCCTGCAGGTCATCCCACTACCGACCGCGGCTGGTGAGCAGTGCACTGCATCGCCAGGGGTGAGCCCTAAAAAAATGAGAGGAAATAGAACTGAACAAGAGGCAATTCTGTATTTATGATGGGTTAAACGAACTAGACGAGTCTAGACTTAAGCACAATAGGTCAACAAATGGTATCTGAAACAGGCATGGTGGGAAATTGTGAATGTTTTGTGTGATGACTCTGTGAGTGATTAGAGAGGGGAAATGGGTGGAAATTGTTAATTGAAACCATAGGGCTCTGCACACTTTATTCCTGCTAACCAAATGTAAAAGTGCCTTTACTCTCCTTTTCAAACATGTAAAACTTGGTATACACCTGACTGGCACATTTAATTTACTAGTAAATTCATCTGTTTTTAATGCAGTTTCAGAATAGAATTCCAGTGGAGTCACATATATGTGAAACCGATGTCCAGCGTAAAAATACATTGTGCACTTTGTGACGATTCTGTAGATATGCATATATCATAGTTCAATAAAAAATAATTGGACATTTTCAAATTTTATTGAAAGATTCAGCTTATGGTTGTTGTTATGACTGTTAGCTGTTGATATGAAAAAAATCAATCAGTGATGGTACATAACTAAACTTATTTTATTGTAGTTGATGCTGCAACCACCACAACATCCTTCAACTAGACTTCACCAAGCTATGGAACCAAATAACTACCCGACGCCACAAAAATATCTGTGTAAAGAAAGCGAATCTGCTGAAATTATCGGGAATCAACTTGCAGGCAGAAAAGACAACCAATGTATGACATCTATCAACAGTTCTCTCAATACGCTCTTGAACAGACATACGGGGCATAGCATCATCAATGCAGCACCAATAAGTGCCACGTCAATCCCGGCCTTTAAACAGGATCAAAGTCAGCCATTGGCCCAGCATGAGATGTCAGGGTCAAGAAACCATTTACATAAACACCAGTTGGTGAAATTGCACTCTCAGAAGGACCTTGCCAGTATAATTTGTCAGAAAAACCTTGCCGGTGTAACTTCCGAGAGGAACCTCGCCAGTGTAACGTCTGGGAAGATCCTTGCTGGTGTAACTTCTGATAAGAACCTTGAGAACAACTTTATCAGTGTAACCTCTGAGAAGAACCTTTCCTGTATACCTTCAGCTGCAGCCTCTGGACCAAGTGCAAACATGTCAATTTCCCAGGAAGAGGAAGCTGAGAAAAATGCTGAGGTAGCACTTCAGCAGCTCGTGGAGAAACTAAAGGATGCCTTGTCGGTTCAAGTACAAGCAGGTAAGGGGCACTCCATCAAAGATACCTCCAGCTAGCTATTCAATGTTACTTCTTCCAGTAACACCTATCTATTGTAGCATTAAAGGGACACACTAATACTGATCAGTATTAAATATGTTTTCAGCAAAATCAGTTTAAATACTTCATGTTCAGTCATTTATTGATTCTGTTGACAATCCGCTTGCTACCTGATTCAAAGACCAGGTATCACGTGATTATCTGTAAAGTCCTCCTAAAATCTTTTGAGAAATTTGCTTTGTCTTCAAAAGTGGCTCGAAGATTACCAGGCACCAGGATAAGTGCTCCTCTTATTGTTAGCCTTCACAGCGAGAGCCACCTCCTCCATCACTCTTAGGAAGTACTAACATTAGAACCTTTACACCTTCTTGGGTTTTGAAATGTGCTTTCAGCTAATCAGTGTAAAGAAATCGTTCACCTGCTTCTACCTTGTGCATTCTTAGATGGCTTAGAATGCATGATTCTTCCATAGTTTGTGTGCACTGAAGAGATTAGCTTGATGGACGGGCAATTGTAACATTGTACAGAATACTAATATAATTATATCCTACCAGAGATGTAATGAACTTTTCGTTCTCTCTAGGTAACCCTTCCCATATGACGCAGGACATGCTGTGTGCAGCGGAACATGTGAGCAGGACTTTCTCAGAACTCATCAACCAAGCAGTTCTGCCAGCTTGCAAATAAGAGGGTGTTATGCACTGTATTTGATTGTATCAACACTTCAGATTTTGTTTCAAGTTTTGCTTATTTTCTAACAATTTACTGATAGCCTGCCTCTGCAACAAAGATAGATGGATATTCCTGTCTACTTTGAGCCAATCATCTTGAAATACTGCGGCAAGACATCTACATGTTCATCAAAAGTGTGTGGAAGTCAACTATGCCTTCTTGGATCCATTACTCTATGCACTCACGTTTGTGATCCTGTGTGTTTGGTTATATCTACACTGTGCTCTTTCCTCCACAATAATTCTTCAACCCCATATCCCTTTTAACTTAGTGCCCATGTCTCCCGTGTATTATGCACGGGTTGCTACCTTAAGGATGTATTTCATTTCCTCCCAGCTTCTCAACATTACAGGTCGGATCTTGGTGTCACTGTGGAATGACCCCTGTACTTTTGTTTTGATCTGTTCTCTGACCCATTCTTGTGGCTTTAAAATATCTAGGGGCATATTATCAAGGGGGTTTATCTCCGCTTTTTTGGCTTTAAAAGCCAAGAAAGCGGAGATAAAATGATCTCCCTATTACCTAGCTGTCGCTAACACCAGTTAGCGCCAGCTAGTAGGAGATAGCGACCATCTTGGGCCCCACGTTGCATGTCAGTGATATTTATCACTAATGACATGCAAAGTGGGCGTGCCAAGATGTTAGCGACTGGAAACAGTCGCTATCATCGCTATCTCCTATTACCAACTTTTGGAGATATTCGCGCTAAGCGTGATTATCTCCAAAAGCTAACACCTGCCCCTGAGCAGTTCTTAGCCATGTTATCCAATGGAGGTGGATAACATGGCTAAGAGCATTAGCTCAGTAATGCATGAATATCGCTGACTTTTCAGCAATATTCATGCATCGCGGCCGTTTTTTATCGCATTTGCGATAAACCTTGGTAATACCAAGGTTTATCTGCGATAAAAATCGCTGCAGGTCAGCGATAAATTTTTGTCTCTAACCAAGCAATAGCGATAATTATCGCTATTGCTTGGTAATATGCCCCCTAGTCTTTACGACGTTGACTTTGCCTCTTCTTTGACACTGATAAAATAGTGCCCTCACTGACTTTCTTCATCTTTCTTGCTGCTATCTCCTAAAGTGCAATCAACCCAAGCTTTTGTTGCTCGTTATCTCTAATACCTCTGGTTAGCAACATCTGCCCAGTCTTTAGGCAGCTTTACAGCCTTATGATTGACACACACAACCTTTCGAGATGTCTGTGTCATGTTAATGTATCCCTTCTGCCTCCAACAGTGCCAAGGATACAGAAACATTTTCATATGGAATTATAGATTGGTAACAGTAGCTTACGAGGATATTTTTCACTGAGGGTCTCCAAGTGACATCAAATGGACGATGAGAGCAAAGCTGAGTTGACTATGATGTCATCCAGCACCTTGAAGTGAAAAACATCCCTATGATTCATTTTTACCCATCTATAATTTTAGGTCACGCATGGCCTCCAAAATCATCTGCTCCTGCTTTCAGCGGTTATGCAGGGAGCAGAGAAGTACCACGGGAGCCATACATTACATGACCTCTCCTTGCTGAGTAAAATGTAAAAAAATACAGTTCTGGCCTATCTCCACCGCCTACCCTGTCTACTTCCTCCTCCTGCAACTGTCCTATCTGCTTTTAGTCAAAGCATATGAGCAATGCTGTACTGACATGCTCTCGGTGAGCCCTATCAGTCTGGCCTGTAAGACCTTTATGATGTAGCAATAGTAGGTACATTTATTTTATTATCAACTGTTTCTGGGTCATAGCAGTAACTTATGAGGTTTAGAATCTGATGTAAATGATAGGGGCTTCTTATGCAAGCCATCCATATTATACAGAATTTCGGATGGATAACTGTGTTTTACAGGGATGTCTTTCACCAAGCGATTTCTAAGTGACATGAAATGGACAACAAGAGCAAATCTCGAGTTGTCGATGAGGCACTCAGAACCTTGAGGTGAAAATATTCACATCATTTTGTTTAAACTATCTATAATTTATTATGCATTGGCCCTTAAAACGATTTGCTCCTGCTTTCAACTACTACAGAGGGGCGGAGGAGTAATAGGCAAGCCATACATCACATTTTCACTAACAAAATTGCAAATTGAATTTATGGGTGGGACCTTGTGAGTGGCAAAGAAGGAAGAAAAATTGCAGATGAGTTGTCGATTGAATTGAGTGAGCAGAAATTTCAAATTCTTTAGCTGGATACCACCAGACGTATGCATAACATAAAACTGTGCTGCCCGCAGAATAAACTTTTTTCAGGTTGTGTTGGTCTCTTATTTTTTATGAGAGGGATCGACACGGAGATGCCCACGGATGGTGAAGGGACACATGAAGTGGAGCAGTCAAAGGATCTGGGACTTTTGGACAGAAGTTTCAGAGGAACCGGATCTGTTGCTGGGAGGTGCAGCACAATTTTATAGTAAGCTTACTCTAAATGTTTCTAGCTATAACCTGAGCCAACTGACTTATATACAGCATAGATCCAGGAATAAGTAATCTGTGCAAAACCGAAAAATGCTACAGTACAGTGAATCTTTTACAAATCATCAATGGAGAACTGGATAATCTTGTAAATTTGGTTAGGAGCCGCATTTTATAATGGAATTAAGATAGAAAAAATGTCAATTTTTCCATACGTTTATGGATCTCCAGTTTAAGAGAAAAGCTACTTTTCGTTTTGACTCCTATCTGATTGATTACCATTACTATGTGTTTGTCTTTCCCTGTTTGTTCTACATAAATGGTGCCAGAGATTAGTTTATGGATGAAAACAATACAGTACTGTAAGTATGAAGTTCTCTACACGAAAATATTTTCTACACAAAATTGTTCTCCTACTAAAAAATATAAAAAAGTGTAAATTAGTTTTGTTAATTTTTAGAATTTTTTTTGCAATCAGTACTGATGTTGACACTAGATAACGGAGACAGTTCTTTTCTTTTAAAGCAGTATTGGCCCTTCTAAAATATTCAATTGACCGCCACTTTTACAGAGGCCCGAAATTCTCTGTTGGGCATTCTATTATTGGCATGTGGGCATTCAATTTGCAAATCTGGTTTTCCCCTCTGCCACAAAATATTTTTCTATTAAGAGTTGTGTGCCACTGGAAAGAAGCACCAGGGGTGCAGACTGTAAAGGCCCAGGAGTTGTGAGACTGTTTAAAGAGGCAAAGTATAGTCTCACAGACCCTATTGGTACTCCACCATGGGGGCATTTAGTCAAGGACTGACAGATCCCGGGGCCAGTAGATAGGGGAAGATTAGGGGCCAGATGTAGGTAAGTAACATTTACCGATTCTTAATTACCGAAAATTACCGATTCAGTAATTAAGAATTGGTAAATGTGAGGGGTGGGTATGTAGGGAATCCAGATGTTCCCTTTTACCGAATCGGTAAAGCCTATTGATTCCTATGGGCTTCAAAGCCCATAGGAATCAATAGGCTTTACCGATTCAGTATTTATCGAATTTCACAAGGGTGCAGGGGGTGTCACTTTGACACCCCCTGGCACCCCCTAAACAGGATTGGGTTCCATGTGGCAGGCATACAAGCCCTAGGGGCAGGTCTGCCTGCCACATGGCATAGGTGTGCATGCACACATGTGCATGCACACCAGAATCGGTATTTTACCATGAAGTTGGATTTCATGGTAAAATACCCATTCGTTAAGGCCTTTGAGACTCAGAAGAGTCCCACCTACATATGGAATTTACAGAATCGGTAAAATTACCGATTTGGTATTTTACCGAATCGGTAGTTTTACCAATTCTGTAAATGTAGAATTACCTACATGTGGCCTTGGATTTTGGCCCCTACATACCGATTGGCCATTTACCGGTCGGTAACGGCTGAAATCGGCCGTTACCGGTCGGTAAATGGCCTGAAACGGCCACCTACATCGGGCCCCTAGTCTACTCAAAAATCCAGGTGAGGGCCTTCATGGAACCATCACCCACAACACTTTTGGAGTCCTCTATTCGGTTAGCCACAGGCTGCATCTGTGGTCTATATAATCACATTCTTTAACCCTCAGTGGACCTCAAAGTTTAGGGACCTCCTCAGCATCGCTCAGAGTGAGGTGAGATTTCTGTGCTGTGAAGTGTGAAGGGGAGAAAACCAATACATTCAAGCTAATCCAGTAGATCACTCATCTCAGATTCTGAAGAACCACTAATTCTGAATTAAAATTTAGGGGTTTTATTACAACGCCAAAAATGACTTGACATACAGGCACCTCATGACGAGGTTAAAGAAATACATGGGCACTAATACAAAGTTCATCCTCCGAACCAGTCTAATTCGGATGAAAAGAATAAGTAATTCTAAAAAAAGATCAAACTAGCAACAACTGCTCCAATATCCAAATCACTCTTCTTCAGTTGTTACAGAAAGAAAAAATAATCAATTCATTCTGTCCCTACTCTAACTCTAAGGTGGCATCCCTACTTAGCATCACCCAGGCATCTTCGAGAAAAGGTGTCACCTCGTGAAGACTTCCTAAGAAGTGCACTCACATTGTAAGGGTCATTAGCCAAAGCTAAGTCTTCCTTCTAAGAATCAATCTCTTCTTCTCCCCTCCTAACGACTCTACTCCATCTGCCTCTCCACCCTCGGGGCACTGTCCCTAATACAAAGTGCACTTAAGAATACAACATGCCTCTGGCCATCACCTCTTGCAGGTATCCTTCCACTGAAACTTGTATTCGGTCCAGCAACGGTTGGTGTGTCCTTGGATCCCAGGCTTCTTCAACGGGTGTTCTAATTATCGGATTCTTGGAAACTATGTAGCAGGTCTCCTCCATGCCGAACTCCTAAAACAAAGAGCATCATCTAGCTAACGAGAACGATGTCCCTGCACTTGCAACAGAAGCATGTGAACGAAGTAACTGTGCACACACAAGAAATTTGCTGACTGTCTTCAACTGAGAGCTCTTCCAGGGAAATACATTACGGGCCTACTAAATTCAGCTAACATAAGAAATACAAATAGGCCTCTCAATTGCAAAACGTGAACACTCATTAAGGACTTTACACATCAAAGAGTACACGCATTAATAAACATTACATCTATAAACGTTAAATTTCTTCACCTTAAGGCACATTTAGGCATCTCTACACGTGCAGACTTTTGTGAGGCAGGTTTAAATCTAATGCATTACATTGCACATGAACTAATTTGTTAACCGTTCTGCAATACATGGTTACTTTAGATGTCGTTTTAACTCTCCATCTAACACAATCTAAATGTCCTACCTTATACACACACTGCTCATTATTAATTTTACATTTCTAATGATCATCTGTTTTTAAACGCAGTAATATATGTGGGTGCTTAATATTCGTGATTATGATGCACCCCTAAAATTTTCAGAATATCATGAGCTCTATCAGTTGAAAGGTTGAGTCTGGTTCACTGTGGTATCAAACCTGTAATATGCAAATTGCACACAGATTCGAGCTACAGGATCACTTCTCACTGTGAACAAGTTATACAGACTCCTAATTTCCCAATGTGTCCAAAGTAAGACACTCGTGATTGATTTGCAAGGCCGACTCTAAATCCTAAAGGTCTCAGGGACAACCGTTGGGAGCTTTTCACTGTGGGTGAGATATTAGAGGCTGTTAAATTTGTTCAAATCCAGCTCAAGCTCGTTACTCCAACTTGGTTTAAAATACATATGAATACTTTACTTAGCGTTGTAATAGCTACATTTGTTTCTTGTCCAAGAGGTCACATCATACCACTCTTCTAGAACAGAAACAGTTGTGCATTAATGAGATGATCGGTTTTGAGTCCATCCTTTCAAGACGAAGAATCTTATCTTGAGTGCGTGCAGGAGAACTCAAGATAAGATGCTCCGGTATACACCTGTTACAACGCATTTGTTACAACGCACTACTGTTACAACGCGACTTTTACAACGCATACCATTACAACGCATTGCGCTGGGGGGCGCTCTAGGATAGGGAATAAGTATAATTTACTATCCAACACCTTCCCTAGGGTCCACGGGGACTGGAGTTAGAATAGTAAATTATACTTACCACTATCCAGCACCTCAAAGCGCTATGCGTTGTAATGGTATGCGTTGTAATGGTCGCGTTGTAACAGTAGGTAGTTGTAATAGTATGCGTTGTAACATGGTACATCCAGATGCTCCATCATAAAAGTACATAACCTACTGGGCTGCTGATAGAGTATGACTGCTTTGCAGCACCAAGAAGGAAAGTTAAGAGGGAACAGGTGCCATGAAGTGCACAAAGAGAGCGGTCCAACCCATGATACACTACAATATCCACTGTGAAATGTTTGAGACATTACTTATTGCTTCTAAACTTCTAATGTATTGAATTGCCATCTCCAGTCAGTCTCACGATGTGTGTTATCACAGATGTTATAGTTGTATCAGTACAGAGTCTGTTAGAGCCTGTTCAAGGAGGTCTTCCCAGAGCACCTCATGACTTTTATCAGATTTACAGTATCATATTTTTAGCACATTGAATGTTTAACCAGTGGATGATTAAAATCCCTCCACCTACAGGAGGTGTATGCCACCAAATCCCAAACTGGATCATCCATCTTCTTGGAACATTCTAGCTGCATAGAGGTCCATGGCCATATTTAGGCATTGCTGGTCACCTACCCCCATTGTGACTGAATCTAATCTTCAGGCAGGGGCATTTTTTTTAACCTTCTGAACCGTCTTTGGATTAATTTGCTTATCCCCAGGAAGGCTAAGTTCCCAGTTGTGAGAAACCAGGGCCTGGTTGCAGTGTCCTCCCACGTGTTGCCCCAATTGTGACTACTAGATGCTGGTTTTCTGACTCTGTGCCCTGGGCTCTGCTAACCAGAGCCAGGGCCTGTGCTCCAATTAAAATTACATGGTAATTACATGGTAATTATGTATGAACGCAATTGGTATTGATCACCTACCTCCAAGCCCCTACTATATGATAGGGTTAAAGGCCTGGTAGCCTTAATGCACTTAGGTGTGTGCTACTGTAGTTCATTTTAAAAGCCAGCCCTGCCTAGGAGGCTGCATTTCAACTTAAATTATATACAAATTCGACTTTGGAATTAAAGGTACTTCCAAAGCCCAAAACTGCCTTATTTTTACATATACATCACCCCTAAGGTCTCCCCTAGATGCCCCAGGGATAGTGTGCATTGCAACTATAAGCAGGGACAGTACAAAAAATTATAAGCCCCGGTGAGGGGAAAATTGCCAATTTTGTTTTCCCCATTGTAGAAAACTAGCTCCAAAGGCTAACATGGTAATACTTTATGTAAGTATAAATATTGATAGGAGCGAGTTCGAAGTGCCATCAAAGACTCAAAATGATAGTTATGATACATCCAATAACATGCCAATGTTAGATTTATAATAACTATTACAGAGAAGAAGTTTTATACCTTTCTTTTCTGTCAGCCAAAATCCAGCCTTCCAGCTGCCCTCTCTTGATTGGCCAGCCTCTGCCAGGCTCAGCAAAGCTGTCTTAATGAGGTGTGAGGTGGCATGTAAGAGAGACAGAGGATTTCATGTGCGTGGAGAACTATAGCTGCAGAAGCAAAAGGTAGGATGGGTGTGGAGTAGCCAAAAAGGTCTTCAATGGGAGAATGACAATTTAGGACAGCACATGCTCACCCCCACATCCCGCACCCTCCAGCCAGACAGGAGCCCCTAAAATTATATTAGCAGAGGATTTAAAAGGAGAGTGTTAGAGAATTTTAGCCACATCAGTGGGTGGGCTCAGCCAGATCCAACCTTCCATGAGAAAGTTTCTTCATTTTGGATTTTGAAAGAATAGTGCTTTTTGGGACAATAATATGCCACATTTTAGAGTATAAGGTCATACCCGAGAGTGACATCCAATTGGTCTGAAGTGCCCCCCCTTCTTGACACACAGGAACACTGAATAAACATAGGAGAGTTGCCAAGCAATTCAGATTTACTGCCTGAAACAACAAGGAGAAGAAGGACTGCCCTGCTGGTAATCTGATATGAAGGACTGCACCTGCTGCACAATCTGGTACTACAGCCCTAAATACTTTGCCTGGTTTCAAAAGGATTAAGGAGTGGTCTCCCTGAAAGCTACAAATTAACAGAGCCCACCTGCATCATCCCCAAGAAGTTCACATCCAGTGGACATTTAAGGATTTGTCCGGGTGCATTGTGAGAACTGTATTCCCAACCTTTTAAGGACCATCCCAGAGCTTCTAGGCCCTTGGAATTTTGTTTTGGACACTTTGTACCCACAAGAGGAACTTCAGGCAGACATTCCTGAGGTTTGGAGAAGTTCGGAGCAGCGTTTGTAAAAAGCTCCATAAGATGACTAGGTGCATGTTGAGAGTTGTAGTCCCAGACCCTAAGAGGCAAATCAGAGCATATGAACCAATGGCTAATGCTGTGGCCTATTTTGCTGCATCAAGAAATACTTCTGGATGTAAGTGTAAAAGTGTTACATCATGGGAAGCCTGAACTCTGAACTTTATTCTGGTCCAGCATGACCTTTGTTAATCCTTTGAGCCCTATTCACTTCTAAGCAGTAGTTTTACTTGTAATCATTAAAAAAACATATCCCTGGTACCTACATTGGATTTTTCTAATTTTCGTGCCATTGTAATCATAAAAATAAAACCTATATTCTTTTTTTTATAAATTAGTGTAGGATTTTTATTGTGTCATGTGTCTTCCTGATTTAATGTATTAGTGTATTCAAATGCTTTACACACCTGACTCCTTAGTTAAGCCTGCCTGCTCTTTGCTAGCTACCAAAGGTTGAGCAAGGGAATACTTTATTGAGACCTTGATTAGACCTATTGTTGTCTTTGTGGCTTTATTACTTGTGGTAAGTCCCTACTTATCCCTACTAATAAACCACTTTCCAACACCAGTACACCCATTATACCACATAGCCAGGATGTATTCACTTCTGTGTTAAGGCCTGAACAGCTCTCACATTAAGAGACCATAACTTCCCTTTTCAGGCTGTATTAGTGTTATTTAGCTTAGAACTGCACAAGCTTCTAACTTCCACAAGACCCTTGGGATTGTAAAAGGATGTGTTACTGCTGCTCTTTGCTCAGTTGCACACTCTAACCCAAGCACTGTGTGATAAGTATGCCATATTCTTGAAAGAAAAATTAAAATGATCTATTGCAGCACTAAAACTGGAGAAGGCTGTGTTGTAGTGATACACATGACTCTGTCTTGGAACTTATCCTATCTTTCCAGCCAAGGTTAGGCTCTGTCCTCATGTCATTCAAAGCAGTTGGAAATCTGCTGCATTTTCTACATACAGCTGCCCTGGTCCTCCTTTAGTATGCATAAACTAAGGGTGGAGAACTATTGTCCAAACCCTAGGGAAAGCAGTGGGAAAATAAGAGGGCAGTCAGACACATTACTCTCTTGAACTCCGGCAAAAGCTAAGAAACTCATATGGGGTGTGATGGAGGGGCCCCCTGACCACACATGAGTTGTGCTCCCCAGGCCCTTACCATTCTGCGCGCTTTAGATAAATCCCTTACTATTCTCTGCACGCTCGTTAGCAGTCCAGAATTTTCAAGCCCCTTTCTCATTGCAATTTCATGACGAGAAATGGGTGGGAGCATGTGAGTACATTCTCCGTGGCCACATGTTTGTTTTTTGGCTCCACAGTCTCTGTGTCATGTAAGTGAGCCTAGCTATTTCATCTCACCGGGGGACCGTTAATTTAAATGTATAATGACATGCAAGTTGGAGCATCCGGCTTGATTACACCTTTTGGTCACCCACCCTAAGTACAAAGAGTGAAACAAATTATAATAGGTTTTGAATTCAAGGTGAACAAACTGCAAGTGCTAGGTATGAAGTAGCTCACTCAGAAAATAACATGTCTTAGCGACTCATATTTGTTTTCTCTCTCAAATTGTGGTTAGTGAGGAGGTTCAAGAAATAAGCTGCTAATATATATTTTATAACACTGGATTGTCAATTGCTCCAAAACTACGGCACATACGATCAGCTAACTAGAAATGGTTTTCTAATTGGACCAAGTAGTTCCTACCTGCCATCACATCTGTAATTCTGTTTGGTGGTTATCGTTTTTATCAAAAAATACTTAAGGGACTTTGAATAAGAAACACATATGGCCGAGATACCCGCCACCCCCTCTCAACACAATCCCCAAGAATTGGGAAACCGGAAACAGTTCTTGAACTTTTGGAAGGCGGGAAGGGAGTCACCCTTCCCGGCCGTATTTATTAAAATATGAAACAAAAGAAAACATTAAAATAACAGTTTCATATAATGTACAATTTCATTTCCACATTACGATGTTGGCTAACCTTAACAGATCTCTAATACAAAGGTTCTCCTAGCCAAACTAACATCCTACAAAACATTTGACTTGAAATTGTACATCCTAACGTTAAGGGCCAACGGCAAGGTCGTAACCGGTGTCAGATCCCTAAACCAGAAATACCCCCCTCACTTGTGAGAGGAGCGACCGCACAGAGGCGTACCTCAAGTGCATCTACCAATTTCCCTTTGTACTTGACGGGGGCCCCAATAAACTCGACGCCATTTAACGGTCGTTCGAGGACTCGTGTGAGGTGTCTAAAAGGTAGCGTAAACCCCCTCCCGCACCCCACACAACTTACCCATCTGCCGTCGCAGATGTCCTGGCCCCGGGAAATTCCCCAGGAGGGGCCGTAGCCCCTCCTATCCAGGAAGGGGCCTTGACCACCTTTCCTTTCCTTCCGGCGGCCTCTCCTTAGACAGGACCGCCTCCCCGTTGAGGGGCCAATTGGCCACCTCCCCCGCGCGCTCCCATCCGTAATGGGTGACGCCCCCTCATAGGGATCTTCCAATTACTGCTCACCGATCATGACCTTACCGCCCGACCAAAATAAATACGACAGTTCTACCTAAGTTACTAGGATTTACAAAGCAAAACAACATTTATTATCAAGCGTAAATACTGATCAATCCTTGTTCAAAATTACTTTATTTGCAAAACATACTGAAAATAACCAATCTTTGTTGCATCGTTAAGAAATTTCACGACAAACATCACAACCTGTAAGAAAACAGAGAAAACAAAAGATACTATATCAACGAATCGCTGTCCTCAGGGGCTGGTGGGTGGGTCAAAATTGCTCTTCGTTCCGTCTCGAGCTCACGTGCAGCGGGGAGGTGCAGCTTCAGAGCACAGGAACAAGAGGATGCTTTCTTGGCTTCCGCTCCTTTTATCCGTCTTCAGGGTGGGCGTGAACCCGCCCCCGCCTGCCTCCGAGGGCGTGGCCGGCCGCGTTGGTGTCTAGGCCAGCCCACTCTAGGGCGGGAAAAAGGCGCGCCCCGGCTACGCCGCTTCGGGCATACCAGCCGAGACTCGCCTCCCGCCCAAGATGGCTTCC
Organism: Lissotriton vulgaris; assembly: GCF_964263255.1. Taxonomy (NCBI): domain Eukaryota; kingdom Metazoa; phylum Chordata; class Amphibia; order Caudata; family Salamandridae; genus Lissotriton; species Lissotriton vulgaris. The sequence continues at coordinate 421,457,268 of NC_141687.1, forward strand.
CGGGGGGATCGTGGTACTCCACCATACGTTCGGGGGGACCGATTGGTCGCCCCTTTCCATATGGCCGAGATACCCGCCACCCCCTCTCAACACAATCCCCAAGAATTGGGAAACCGGAAACAGTTCTTGAACTTTTGGAAGGCGGGAAGGGAGTCACCCTTCCCGGCCGTATTTATTAAAATATGAAACAAAAGAAAACATTAAAATAACAGTTTCATATAATGTACAATTTCATTTCCACATTACGATGTTGGCTAACCTTAACAGATCTCTAATACAAAGGTTCTCCTAGCCGAACTAACATCCTACAAAACATTTGACTTGAAATTGTACATCCTAACGTTAAGGGCCAACGGCAAGGTCGTAACCGGTGTCAGATCCCTAAACCAGAAATACCCCCCTCACTTGTGAGAGGAGCGACCGCACAGAGGCGTACCTCAAGTGCATCTACCAATTTCCCTTTGTACTTGACGGGGGCCCCAATAAACTCGACGCCATTTAACGGTCGTTCGAGGACTCGTGTGAGGTGTCTAAAAGGTAGCGTAAACCCCCTCCCGCACCCCACACAACTTACCCATCTGCCGTCGCAGATGTCCTGGCCCCGGGAAATTCCCCAGGAGGGGCCGTAGCCCCTCCTATCCAGGAAGGGGCCTTGACCACCTTTCCTTTCCTTCCGGCGGCCTCTCCTTAGACAGGACCGCCTCCCCGTTGAGGGGCCAATTGGCCACCTCCCCCGCGCGCTCCCATCCGTAATGGGTGACGCCCCCTCATAGGGATCTTCCAATTACTGCTCACCGATCATGACCTTACCGCCACAGGCTGGATAGTTGACCGGCTATCCGGACCCCCCCACAAAAGACTCCTACCTAAAGGTCATGCTGTAAACTCCTTAACCATGCTATGAAGTCTCCTATGAGTAATTCGTTCCCCACCCGGGACAAATGAACACCGTCCCCCAGATACATACTGTCCCCTTTAATGCAACCATGCGAAACAGAATGCAGTGTACTTGAACGAAACAATCTACTCATTTTATTATTAATTTTCCTTACTGAATGATTCAGTGCAGAAACAGAAATAGCCCCCCGCCACACTTTCCGTGGGATCATATGGGACCATGCAATTGTGCACCCTGGAACTCTTCTCGCCAACCAACTTACCGTGGAAAGCATCGCCTCAAGAAGAAGTCGTCTACCAGTGGTCACCAAATCATTGCCCCCAAGATGTACTATGACTACAGACGGCGGTGACCTTGTCCGCCCTAACAAACCCTCGAAAAATGATTGAAACTGGTCAATACAGAGCCCGCCCTTTCCGTAGAAGGACACACTGTACCCGTATTCCCCAGCCACATGAATCATGTCACCTGCTTTGAATACGTCCGCGGCACGCCTCACGTATGAGTGGCCCACGACCCACACCTCCTTTTTCACAGCCGGCAATGTCTGACCGCTGGCCCCCCGGTGTCGGGTCGACTGGACAGTCCGCCCCGCCTCGTAGGCTTGCGCAACTGAAAACCAAACAAAAACAAGAAGCGTGAGTACATCATTACAGCTTCACAACATGTGCAACCGCACATACCTCTTATAACAGTTCGAGGACCAACGCCCCACACGTTTTACTTGTTCAACATTCAGACCCCTGGCTGTAGCTTCCGTAGCAGCCCCTATCCGAAAGGAATGGGTCCCAAAGTCGCCGGGGTTCAAGCCCGCGGCAGAGATCGACATCGCAAGCACCCGCTGAAACTGAAACCTCGTCAGTGGGGTGGCGTCAGCGTGTCTTAACAAGGTCCCCCCCCCATACTGCCACCCTTTGCGCTAAATATTCCTCTACGCACCCAACAGGGCACATGGCAGACCCGGGGATCCTCTGGATGATTACGCAGTCCCCGATTGCATCCTGATCGGATTTGGACCTGACAAACGAGACCGTCATCGTCTCCTCCCTGACCTGAATGTGTTCCCGGCACAGTCCCCCCATCGTATCCTGCTTGTTCTTTGCCACTAATTCGCTTACCCGCATAGCCCCATGGAATGCTAATGCAAATGCGGCTCGGAACAACACTGCTTCGTACTGGGATGAACATGTTACCGGTAGCACGGAAAATAACAGGGCCAACCTATCCAGACCTATCGGGTGCCTATCGTCTACTTTGCGACCCTCAAGGCGTTGCCACCCACGTAGCGCTTTCTGCACAACGAAAGACGCTGTCGGGTCCTGGATCCCATGAGCCCTTGCCATGAAGGAAATGGCGGCCCGATGCCTCTGGGCCGTAGCTACTGACTTGCCTGCGTGACGTAAAGAGAGCAGGAATCTCACTACACACTCTTCCAGACCCCAAAGCTCCCTCCCGGCAGTACCCAAAAAGGCCCAATAGGAACGGAACGCCCCTTCATATGCCTTCCTCGTCCTGGGTGCTAAACTCTCTCCCACGAGGTCTTGTAGTTCGGGCCACCGAGAGACCAGAGAGCTTCGGGAAAGGGTGCCGCCACCGGGTCCGCTGTGGGCAGAAAACCCCAGAAGGCCTGCATACGGAAACGAGAGAGCGCATCAGCCGCTTGGTTCATCACCCCCGGCACGTGTCGCGCCCTAAACAGTACATTTAGTTGCATGCACAACAACACAATTTCCTTGAGCAGTCTCAAAATCAATTTGCAACGAGCTGCCTGACTATTGATACACTCAACCACGGTCATGTTATCAGACCAGAACACCACAGAGTGATCCTTAAACCCTTCTGGCCATGTTTTCAAGGCCACCAGAATAGGGAACAGTTCGAGAAAAGCAATGTTACTCGTCAACCCGCACTCATGCCACCATGACGGCCATTTTTGAGCCGACCATTGCGTACCCAATATGGCGCCAAAACCTATACTCCCCGCCGAGTCTGTCCATAGCCCCAACTCCTCGGAAGACACTGCTGGTTTATTCCAGACAATTTGACCATTGAAATCCGCCAGGAATGCAATCCAAATGCGCATGTCCTGGCGAACCTCTGCCGAGAGTCTCGTACGATGATGTCCCTCCTTCAAGCCAACCATGGACTGTGCAATCGAGCGGGAAAAGGGGCGCGCCATCGGCATTACTCTTAGGGCAAAATTCAACTGACCCACCACCTGTTGTAATTGATGCAGGTTTACTTTCGCTGCACGAATACATGTCTCAAGGGATAACCTGAATTTTAACACTTTTTCTTTCGGTAATCGAAAGCAACCTTCCACCGAGTCGAGCTCAATCCCCAGAAACTCGATCAAGGTCGAGGGACCCACAGTCTTACCTGGCGCCAATGGCACACCGAATTGATTCATTAGGACACAAAATTCATGTAAGGCCTGTCCACACTCAGAATCCCCAGCTGCCCCCAGAAAGAGAAAGTCATCGAGATAATGCATAACATGTTGAAAACCTGTCTTCCTCGTGAATACCCACTGCAGAAAACAACTGAATTTCTCGAAATAAGCACATGAAATCGAGCATCCCATTGGCATACATTTATCCATGTAATAGCGACCCTGAAACTGAAAACCAAGGAGACGCTGATCGTCTGGGTATACCGGGAGTAACCGGAACGCTGACTCGATGTCCGATTTGGCCATCAGCGTCCCGGGCCCCAGGCGATTTAACATGGCAACGGCCTCATCGAAAGATGCGTACCGCACCGAACATACTTCCGGGTCTATCGCGTCATTCACGGAAAGACCACGTGGGGCTGACAAGTTATGTATCAGCCGAAACTCACCCGGGTCCTTCTTGGGAACCACCCCTAGAGGAGAACACACAAAATTAGCGACTGGTGGCAAATCGAATGGACCGGCGACACGACCTCGAGTCACCTCTTTCCCAATCTTTACCTGCACCACTGCTGTGTGCTGTAAAACCGACATTTGATTCTTACAGTCCGGTACCCCCTGAAAATCCCCCACTGGGATGCGGAAACCATATGAAAACCCGTTCCGTAACACCCCAGCGGAAGCATGATCCGGGTATTCGCTGAGCCAAGGAATCATTGCCATGGTATCAATCGGGGTCGGTAAAGGCGCCCCTCGGACTATATTAGACCTGTTTGGCGCCTCCCTTACCACCGTTATCACCCGTTTTGGCTCTGCACATGGACTCAGGATGGGATGGCTGCCCGCACCCCCCACACTCATGTCTGAATTTGCATGACCCCTGGGGCCTGGTACATTTGCCTCTGTTAAAATTCCAACAGATCCCCCTTTTACCTGTGTTGCCACTCGGCTTCGTGTGGAACTCGTTACCAGCACCCGTTCGAAAGGGCGTCCCAGAGTTTTGGCGGGAGGATTCCCCCCGTTACTCCCTACTAATGGCACCTTCAACATCCCTGTACTCTCCATTTTTTGCCAAGACACAGAGTCGTAACAGTCTCAAGACAACAACAGGTTGTGTTATTTAGCTTTTCTAAACAGATTATCATAGCAGAACCACTGATTGCCCCCATAAGCCACAGAATACTCCATAATACGTGACTGATAAATGGGTAACTCGGTCAACAACTCAGGCCTGCGCTCCCCCATGATGGAAGTAAAAATTCCCCACGCTCTGCCCCAAGTACCAATGGTCTCGTCGACCTTAAAGGCGGCCATTTTTGCGCGCCAAACACTCGGATGCATGAGCTCCTTTTGACTCTTTACATGCTCGATCTCGTAATGGTCGGTAAGCAATGAAAACATGTTTACATATTTATCCGCCCAAATCAATTCCTTGACTTCTAGTGGGACGTGCTGGGCAATCTTCTCCTTTCGAGAAGGTGCAGACTCCCCTCCCGCAATCGGCAATGGCCGCTTACCTGAAGTAGACCCCACGCTTGTCGCCGAACTTGGGCCTGCAGTACTTCCACCCGCCGGGACCTGTGGGGGAACAGAAGATGGCGTCTTCGCAGCCTCCCTAGATTCCCGCAGTTGCCTCATCACTGTCCGGGCGTCGTCAGCCGTGGCGCCCTCGCTATCGTTTCCCAACCACGCTGCCAATTGTGCCGCTAACTCGGGGGGTATATCCTCCCTGTTCGCAGGGGTGACCACCACAGGGATTGGAATCCCCTCCTTCGGCGCCGGGTTTGACTCCTCTTGCGGGGCCTCGGGAACCGTGGTCTCCCCCCCAAGTGCTCCCCTTCTGGGCCTCTTGCTTTTTCCACCGGGAATTGTTCCCTGTAAAGGCCGTTTCGATCCTCCCTCCCCATCCTTAGCCTCAACCTTTCTCTTCAGATCGGCTATCTCCTTCATGAGTATGCGGAGCATCTCCTTGGTACCGACCCGCTTTCCGACCTTCTTGGGCATTCTTAGACGGGATATCTGTAAGACAAAAGAGAGAGATTACAACGCTCAAAATTGCTCTTCGTTCCGTCTCGAGCTCACGTGCAGCGGGGAGGTGCAGCTTCAGAGCACAGGAACAAGAGGATGCTTTCTTGGCTTCCGCTCCTTTTATCCGTCTTCAGGGTGGGCGTGAACCCGCCCCCGCCTGCCTCCGAGGGCGTGGCCGGCCGCGTTGGTGTCTAGGCCAGCCCACTCTAGGGCGGGAAAAAGGCGGGCCCCGGCTACGCCGCTTCGGGCATACCAGCCGAGACTCGCCTCCCGCCCAAGATGGCTTCCCGGGGGGATCGTGGTACTCCACCATACGTTCGGGGGGACCGAATGGTCGCCCCTTTCCAAAATCCTCGCCCCCCCCCACCACCCACGGACTCCATTATAATGTATGCCCTTTTATCTAATCCAGCTGAAACTTTCAGCTTTCAGTCTTATGTAAATACTTTCTGGCAAAAGGTTTTTGTAGATTTGTTAAAAGGGGAAAGTTAACAGTGATTAAAAAATGTTTTTCCTCTTCCACGAGCCCTAACTAAAGTCACCACTTGCAACGCCTAATATGTTGTGAATATCTTAAGATTCTAAATAGAACTGGTACTTACCTCAAGCCACACGCTGAAACTGTGATTGCTTTACATTGATGACGTCTTTTCACTCGGCTTAATGTCCATTTAAAATCATGTCCTTACTTTCACTTCAGGCCAAAGCCAACACCTGCACCATGTGCTGCTCAATTAGTGAGAACTCTAATTGGCTGTTTAGAAAGGCGACATCTCTCGCAATGACGTAATACTCCATGTTGGCAGGGTAACACAAAAATACATAATGGATGTATGGGTTTCTTTTTCTGGCATTCACCGCAGATGTGAGAACATGAGCTAAATGATCATAACACTACGAAACAGAGGGGGTAAAACCATACAAATTTACAAGAAAGTTAGAAATTATAACTACTATGCCCCAAAGACAGATGTAGAAATTCACAGTAAAACATATTAATGAAGTTTTCTATTACAGCGGGTAGAAAGAATATTAGACGTGGACAAGATAACAAATTTATAGAGCTGAGCCAGGGGCCTGGTTTGGCCCTGAGAGCCAAATCACAGGCAGAGCTATCGAAAGAATAACCATGTAAATCCCCGAAAAATGTCATGTAGGATATGATGAAGACGCTATAATTCTTAAAAGTTCAAAGAAGGATGTAAGTTGAATACATTAGAGTAAATATAACTTCATTAAATGCCATTTATAGAAAGTAATAACAAAGGGGACAACTTAGTTATGAACTGCAACAAAACCAAAGTCGGCGTCGGTACAAATAATTTTAGACTGATATGCAGATAGATGCGGATTAGACGTAGTAAAATATTAACAGTAAAAATAGTTAGCCATCTACTTTGAGGACACTTCCAAAATTTCTCTCTGAGGCTTGAGAGGTGTTGCAAGGGACGGGCACAATTTAAGAGATAATAATCTCCTTAGACGAGTCCACCTTTACTACAAGTGTTCACTACCGAAGTAGTATCAATGTGCTGTATTATTTAGCAGTATTCAGACATAATGACAAAGAACCACTAGATATAACTTCACAATTTATCTTCTTGAACATCTCCAGCATGCTAAATTTCACTATCAATTGGTAGGTTAAGTGGAAGACGTTCATTATAGTTTATGAGACCATACCAATATGTTTAATTTAAATTCTAAGAATGCGCATTTACATAAATTGTCCATTGTTGGAGCATGGACTATTGGTATTTGTGGTGCTACGTATGAGTACCAAGTGTTCTCTCCCCTTATATAATCCTTCCCCAGTGCTTTAGATACCTATTTTGTTTCCTCTCTTTAAGAATCGTCGTAGGCACTTGTAAAGGTTGTCGAGGAACACCCAACCTCATGGCGGGAGACCTACTTCCAAAGCTATTCAGAAGGTCCTTTAATGGCGTACACTGTGTCTCAGACCCAAATTAAGAACCATTGGTCCTTGCTGGACTTATCTCGTCCACAGAGATGAGCACCCCGGGACTCTAGCTCCTTGTTCGGCCATGCCAACTGGTAATCACCCACTTTGGTCCACTAATGTTTAGTTTGGCTAGGTCTGTTGTACCAGAGGAGGCCACACAAGTTTGTTTAACTTGGCATTTTTCTTTGTAGTGATTGTGCACTTTCTAGTGTTCTGGGTGTGTGTGATTGGGCACTGTGAGTCTATTTAGGTGTTTATGATGTAAATTGAAACTGCAGACAGTGGTGGTGAGTCCAATCAATATAATCTAGGATGAGATCATTGCAATGTAGAACATTAATGAAAATTCACTTTAATAAATAGTTTTTGGCATCTGTTGACTTTTCGACCAATTAAATAAGGCCTAACAAATTGATGGTGTGGATGAGGATAAAGATTGAGAGTTGTTTTCCGCATTTGCCCTGAGGTTGAAGGTAGGCAAGTTATCTCAATTAATCAATCGATGAAACATTTTTTAAGCACGACAAATAACCCATGAGGGTCTCGAGGCTCTGGAGATGTTTGCTGCTGCGTAGTGGATTGTTTATTTGAAAACCCGGGTCTTGAGTTCTTTCCTGAAGAGCTGGAGCTGTCTTAAGATCTGTAACTCAAGTCCAGAATTCCTTTTTGGAGTTTGGGTAAGCTTGGAAGGGGTCTTTCAATACAAGTGCTGTTAGTACAAGTTAGGCATTTGGAGGATTTGTGGAATGGGACGAGCACCGGGTTGTAGCTAATAAAGCTGTAGTAATTAATAGACATACTAAGTAGGAAAGTAGGATACTGGAGCTATCCAGAACTCTGAAGCACAGAATCACAGCATTAACACGCTTCCTTTTCCTGAGAAACAGATGTTAAAAATGATAGCATAAAAAATTATAAAATCTTAATAATGTGATGGAAAAATACTTTTAAAGAATCTTTTACAATTGTAATTGTGAGAGAGCACAGCCTTGAGACAGAGAACACTTAGCGGAGGCGGAAAGGGCACCTTCACCAGAAGTCCCGCTGGGGGTATGTAATGAGCTAAACTCAGTAGGAACACCCTTTACCACTGGGATACTATCAACACACAATTGCTCCAGGCTCAGGAACCTTAGGCGTGCTACACAGGAGACCATTCTCCCAATAGAACAGGTGATCGCCAACGGTGCCACCAGCTGCACTATGGTCGTTCACCATAAGTCATCAAGAGTAGGGGATGCTCTTTTGGGTTTGCAGAACTCTACCCGAGGTGACACCCTTCAGTTTGCCAGCCAGCCAGCTCTCCTACGTTCTCCAGTTCAGCAATATCCTCTCCTGTAGGTTCCAGGCTGTCACCTTCAAGTTCAGCGCACGGTACGTGTACCTCGTGACAATTTTTAATGTATAAGAAGATATATCTATGTATTTAATGTAAATATTAAGGCAAGACATTATCTGAGGTAATCGTGAAAAAAGGGGTTAAAAAAGGGAGGGAGCTTATGCAGGCATATTCTAGGTTGGCAGTGTGCGTTGACTAGGGTTTGGCTGGTGGTGATGGGGAGCAGATAGTATTTCTCCTCCTCGTAGTTTTGTGTACCCCCTAAGTTAAAAGGGAGCTTATGCAGGCCTATTCTAGGTTAGCAGTGTGCGTTGACTAGGGTTTGGCTGGCGGTGATGAGGAGCAGATAGTATTTCTGCTCCCCCTATTTTTGTTTACCCCCTAAGTCAGATGGGAGCTTATACATGCCTATTCTAGGTTGGCAGTGTGGGTTGACTAAGGTTTGGCTGGCGGTGATGGGGAGCAGAAAGTATTTCTGCTCCCCATAGTTTTACAAACTATTTTAAAGTATGAAGAAGCCAGTGATGTGTTACCCCCTTCACAGTTCCTTAAACATTCTAACATATATTTTCTGCACGAGTGTTATCCCAGTTTCTTTGTCATCATGTATGATATCTTTTTCAGCTTTTCTTTATTTGAACTCCGCTTTTTTTACAGTATCTTTCTACCTCTCATCGAAATCCATTCCACAGTGTAGCGTCCGTTCGTTCCTGTGTTCTTAGCCTTGTTGTTCTTTTGCTGACTTACCAGTTTGTGTACAAGATCTGCCGTCCTTTTTGTGCAGCCTTCTTTTGTGCAGGCTTCTTTTGTGTACCTTCTGTTATATCTGACCTTGGTTCTTCAGTGCTTGATCCAGTGTCCTGAACATACCAGTACATCTGTAGACATGTACTTTACTCCTTTCCATTCCCTTCCTCCACCCTAGTTGACAACGTAATGGGGGATACAAAGTAAGAGGCTCTAATCGTCACTGTGGCTTAAGCTTGCAAAACAGTAGTAAGGACACGGATTAAGAAAGCCAGCCTCCACCACCCATGGACTTTCCTGCCCCTTGTTGCCACCTCCTTTGCTATGCCTTATCTATTAAATCTCTGCACTTGACGTGATCCTCCTCCAGTGTATTCTCATAATCCAAGCACATACAATCCATCATTTCATCCGCCCTTGCCCACTATGTGTGTGTGGTGGTACCACCACCAGATATTGCACATTATTATTATTATTATTATTACTATTTCTGAATTTGTATAGCGCCTGGTTACACTGTCAGTGTGTCCCCGCGCTGTCAGAAGAGTCAGTTGCTCCGTCAGTCAGAACAAGACGGGCTAATCTTTAGGAAAGAGGAATGTTTTAAGTTTCCTGCGGAAGATGAGCTCCGATGTTTCCACTCTTAAGCTCAGGGGGAGAGAGTTCCATTTGTGTGCCGCCAAAGTACGAAAGGATCTGCCTCCCATTCTGGCTTTCTTGTGTCTGGGGACAGCGAGAAGGCCTGCTCCTAGTGAGCGAAGTTGACGGGTGGGCGTATAGGGGCATAGCAGGTTCCGAAGGAAGGCCGGACCCTTGCCATGTACGATCCTGTGGCCAATACAAAGGGCCTTGAAGTCGATCCTTTCATTGATCGGGAGCCAATGTAATGTTTGTAGGGATTTTTTTGAGGAGGCTCTTCTGGGCAGCCGGAGGACCAGGCGAGCGGCAGCATTTTGGATTGTCTGCAGTCGCCGCCGACTAGAGGCGTTGGCGCCTAGATACAGGGCATTTCCGTAGTCCAATCTTGACGTGACAAGAGCATGGACCAGGGTCTTCCTTGAGGATTCTGGGAGCAGGTCGATGGTTTTGCGGAGTTTCCGTAGAATCGAAAAGCAAGTACCAGCTACCCGTCTGGTGTGGTAGTCGTAGTCAAGCTTTGAGTCCACCCATACTCCAAGATTTTTGACCTGATCACTGGGGGTAGGGAGGGGCCCCAAGGTCTGCGGCCACCAGGCAGATGACCAGACTGAGGGGGGTTTTCCCACAATCAGCACCTCAGTCTTGTCACCGTTAAGACGGAGGCAGTTCTTCGCCATCCATCCAGCCATCTCCTGGAGGCATGCTGAGAAGTTCGCAGCGGCTTGTTCAGCGGGTTGGGTCAGAGCGACCACCAGCTGGGTGTCGTCTGCGTATGTTACTACTTCCACCCCATAGCGTTCCGCAGTAATGGCCACGGGGGTGACATATAAATTAAAAAGTGTTGGACTGAGGCTTGATCCCTGCGGCACTCCTTGACCGAGGTCAAAGGTGTTGGATCGAGCTCCTCCTTGCTGCACCGAGAAGCTACGGTTGGTAAGAAAAGATTCCAGCCATAGCCAGGCCATGCCTGTCACTCCTCCTTTCTTCAGACACTGTAGCAACGTATGATGTGCCACAGTGTCGAAGGCTGCGCTGAGGTCCAGGAGCACTAGTGCCGCCACATGCCCGGCGTCCACGTGCTTCCTCAGTGCCTCAGTCGAAAAAAGGAGGGCTGATTCTGTGGAATGGCGGGCCCGAAAGCCCGATTGGTTAGTATGCAGGAGGCCTCTGGACTCTATGTGTGCTGAGAGTTGTTGGTTGACCAGCTTTTCTGCCAGTTTAGAAAAGAAGGGTAAAAGCGAAATGGGGCGCAGGTTGCTAAGCTGGGACGCACTGATGTGGGGTTTTTTCTTAAGAGGTAGCACGACTGCCTGTTTCCACCCGTGGGGGACCTTGCCAGTGTTAAAAGAGGTAGACAATATATGGCCAACATAAGGTGCCAGAAGACTCATGGCACTGGCCAGGAATTTGGCAGGGGCAGGATCGTGAGGGGAGCCTGATTTGATTCCTTTAGCCATGGCTACCAGGAGGTCCTCCGTCGGAACCTGGAATACTGTGAGGCAGTCTTCGATCTTTGCCTCCCAAGTCGCTTCTTCCTGAGGAGGAAGAAGGTTGGAGCCCGTTCTGGCATCATCAGGGAAACTGGTGTAAATGTCGCGTACTTTTTTGTAAAAAAATTCCGCGATGGCGTTACAAGATTGTGCTGAGGTGTCAGCCTGCTCTGAAGAGGGGGGAGGTGTAGTTATCTCTTTATAGATCCTAAAGAGTTCCTTGGATGAGCAGTTAGCATTATCTATTCGGTCAGTGTAGAAGGTCGCTTTGGTTTTCCTGATTAGGAGGTGATAATCTTTTAAGCTAGCTTTGTACACATCTCTTGCCTCTGGTGAATAGTTCTTTCTCCAGGCGCGTTCGAGCCTCTTACAGGCTGCCTTGGTTTCTATAAGAGCTGTGCTGAACCAAGGTGCAGTTTTAGTTTGTCGCTCCGGGCCCTTATTGGCCCAAGGGGCAGTGCTGTCCAGGGCTTTAGTGATGTTTCCGTCCAGGGCCGTGGAAGCCCTGTCAACCTCTACTCCTAGGTCTATGGGAGAACCGTTTAATAGGAAGTGATGTTCGAAAGAGTCCATGGAGAAACGGGCCCATTTCCTCTGTTGTTTATTGGCGCTATGGTGGATTTTTTTATGATGAGTCTGGATTAGGAAGTGAAAGGGGACAAGGAAGTGGTCGGTCCACAGCAAAGGAATGGGAAGGTCCTGCTTCAAATCCTCCAAATTGTTGAAAATGGGGTCAAGTAGGTGCCCCTGACGATGGGTGGGGAGGAGGGAGGCTGTTCCTAATTGTAAGGTTTGCAGCTCTTGGCACAATTCTTGAGCAGCTGAATTATTGAGGTCTTCGAAGTGGAGGTTAAGATCCCCTAGTACTAGGAACTTCCTGTATCTCATAGCCAATGGGGTAACGTTCTGGATGAGACTTTCCGCAAAGTTTCTGCTACCTCCCGGGGGTCTATAGATTAGTAGGCCTTTAATTACCGTATTTTTGTCGATCTCGATGGAGAATGCTCCAGTTTCGCTATCTGATATATTTGCAGGTTCGAGGGAGCATGTCATATTCACTCTATAGATAATGGCGATGCCACCTCCCCTTCCCTTAGGTCTATCCTGCCTGCAAATTGCATATCCAGGGGGAAGGGCCTCTCTGACTTCAGGGTCTGAGTCTTCGTCCAGCCAAGTTTCCGTGCGGCACAGTATGTCCCATTTGTTGTCTGTAATAAGGTCGTATACCTCTAGTTTGTGCTTTTTGAGGGAGCGACAGTTAAGCAGTGCACCACTGATTTTCCTACTGTGCTCTGGTTGAACGTTGTCATTGGGCGTACTTGTTTTAGGATGCTTATTAAAGATGAAGCCACAGTATTCGCAGGGATACGTAGGACTACTTATACTGAGATCAATATTGTGCTCACATACCTTTAAGTATTTGTTACGAAGGCTGAGGAGCTCCTCTTTGTCGTATCGGTTATCTGGGAGGTGCGGACCAGGGGGTCTGGCCCCGTGCCCCGGGCTGCCGCGGACGGGCGCAGACGGGCTTGCCTTAGGCGCGCCTTCGGCGCGCAACCGGCGCTCCCGCTGCGCTCGTCCGCTGCGCTTCCGCTGGCAACACATGATATGGGCAGGGGAGGGCGTGGCCTTCAAAGTGGGCGTGACCTGTGCGTCGCCGGGGAGGCGAGCTGGGGGTCGTTGCAGCCGTCGCGAGGGACGCTGTTTGTGCTACGTTTCTGGTGAGTGAAGTAACAGGCTTCTGGTACAATGTTTACAGATAAAAAGCAATTTCCACAAGAATTTTTAAAAAGCGTGTCTCCCGGCGTCTGCCTGCGGAGCTCTGAAACTTCAGGAGGCGGCGCTCGGCGCGCGCGCTTTTAAATGATGTCCCAGAGGGGGCGTGGCCTTCAAAGTGGGCGTGGCCTGTGCGTCGCCGGGGAGGCGAGCTGGGGGTCGTTGCAGCCGTCGCGAGGGACGCTGTTTGTGCTACGTTTCTGGTGAGTGAAGCAACAGGCTTCTGGTACAATGTTTACAGATAAAAAGCAATTTCCACAAGAATTTTTTAAAAGCGTGTCTCCCGGCGTCTGCCTGCGGAGCTCTGAAACTTCAGGAGGCGGCGCTCGGCGCACGCGCTTTTAAATGATGTCCCAGAGGGGGCGTGGCCTTCAAAGTGGGCGTGGCCTGTGCGTCGCCGGGGAGGCGAGCTGGGGGTCGTTGCAGCCGTCGCGAGGGACGCTGTTTGTGCTACGTTTCTGGTGAGTGAAGCAACAGGCTTCTGGTACAATGTTTACAGATAAAAAGCAATTTCCACAAGAATTTTTAAAAAGCGTGTCTCCCGGCGTCTGCCTGCGGAGCTCTGAAACTTCAGGAGTCGGCGCACCGTGCGCGCGCTTTTAAATGATGTCCCAGAGGGGGCGTGGCCTTCAAAGTGGGCGTGGCCTGTGCGTCGCCGGGGAGGCGAGCTGGGGGTCGTTGCAGCCGTCGCGAGGGACGCTGTTTGTGCTACGTTTCTGGTGAGTGAAGCAACAGGCTTCTGGTACAATGTTTACAGATAAAAAGCAATTTTCACAAGAATTTTTAAAAAGCGTGTCTCCCGGCGTCTGCCTGCGGAGCTCTGAAACTTCAGGAGGCGGCGCTCGGCGCGCGCGCTTTTAAATGATGTCCCAGAGGGGGCGTGGCCTTCAAAGTGGGCGTGGCCTGTGCGTCGCCGGGGAGGCGAGCTGGGGGTCGTTGCAGCCGTCGCGAGGGACGCTGTTTGTGCTACGTTTCTGGTGAGTGAAGCAACAGGCTTCTGGTACAATGTTTACAGATAAAAAGCAATTTCCACAAGAATTTTTAAAAAGCGTGTCTCTCGGCGTCTGCCTGCGGAGCTCTGATACTTCAGGAGCATTATACACCACCTTGAGTGTACCCGGCCTCAAAACGCCTCCACTGGCCATTGCACATGCAGACCTTAGACCACCCTTTTCATCCATTCTTGTATCCTGAGATGTAACCTCCAACCTCTGTTCTTCGCCTCCTACTTTCCCCTTTCAAATATTCAAATCCTCTTGGAAAGACCGTACCAACCCTTTAAGAGAAAAAGTAAGAAAGTTCGGAAATCACTTTATATGTGAGCTCTGTATGCCATCCTAATACCCAATCATCAAATTACATGCTTTGTACCATTTTGTAATGCGCTTGAGTTGCACTGTTCATTCTTGTCTGGCTTTGTGTGTCATGACAATGAAAGGGGCCATATTCCTGCAAATCTTAAATAAAGCACTTGACACAATGCATAGTGACACTGTATTTATTTATTATATTTATTTATTGAATGTTTTGATAATAATTTCCACTCAAGTTCACTTTGTTCCTTCATTTCCAAAATAAATATTAAATACATTACTTTGGAAGCACCACATACGCCGATATTACAGTAAAGAAGTTGTAAAAATAATTTCAATGTGTCACAATTATTTTCTGTGAGCACCTCAAACACTGATATTACAGTTAAGAAGTTTTTAAAATAGTGTCAATGTATCACAAAATATTTTATGTGAGCACATCAAACACTGATATTACAGTAAAGACGTTCTTAAAATAGTTTCAATGTATCACAAAACATGTTATGTGAGCACTTCAAACATTGATATAACAGTAAAGAAGTTGTAAAAATAGTTGCAGTGTAGCTCAAAATATTAAACGTGAGGACCACAAACACTGATAGAACAGTAAACAAGTTGTGAAAATAGTTTCAATGTATCAGAATAACTCGTTTCACTTCACTGAGAACATGTTTCTTTACTACTGACAGATCTTACATCTTACAGATGGAAAATGCCACTTACACAGTAAGCATTTCTTCTTGGCATGTAGTGCTGTAGGTTTCTATAGTTCTGCCATCTAGTGTTGTGTTAGGATGTTTGCAAGCTGTTTTTCTTTGAAGAAGTCTATTTAGTCACGTGGTAAGGCTGTCTCCTCCTTTTGATGATATTGTGCATGGGAATTGACTCTATTGTCAGGGAGCTGCCTGACTTAATGTCATACAAACAGCATCTCACCCATCCCACTTGTTCTCAATGGGGCTCCCTTATAGACTTTGTAATCATCCCTTAATGTACCTCAGCGTAATTGTTACCACCCCATCAACTTCCTGCCCTCCTCCCATCATCCTCACACCTCCTCCTTTCACACCATGAATAGGAGGGAGCACATTACATTAAGTTCAGCGTTAGACATGGATGATTTTTGAGAAAACAGGCCAGGAACGGCATTGTTGCACAGGATTAAATATGAAAGTCATGGGAGGATTAATGGATTGGCCCACCACAGAGCTAGGATTACACCTTACACTACGATTAAATGTGAGGAAGCACAGGCACATGGCGCAGCACAGAAATACGACACAGAAAGTGAACATTTCGCTATTATTTGTGAACAAGATCTAATAAGGTCAAGAAGGTGTGAATCAATGTGAATAAAGGTCTGCAATTTTGAATGTAAAATCCTCATAAAATGTAGAACTTATTAAAATATCTGGTCTGGATGTTGAGTTATGTAAGAATCTGCAAACTGGGGCACAATCGCAAGTCCCCCTGAAGACGATGATACGTTCCGATGTCTCCTCTATCAACTTTCAATGCTACTTTCTGTGCCTACCATGGTGAAATATGAAAGAAGATTTGAGAAATTGACAACTTGTTACAAGAAATAAAGTCTGTTTGTTGTAGGGTGTTTGGATTTCCAGGCCATTACACAAATGTGCCCAACATGCGAGGTATTAGTCGATCGGCGTTGAGGAGTACATACAAAATACATATGTATATGTACAAAATACATACTCTAGATAACCTCGGGACGATCGCAAGTCCCCCTGAAGACGACGATACGTTCAGATGTCTCCACTATCAACCTTCGATGCTACTTTCTGTGCCTACCATGGTGAAATATGAAAGAAGATTTGAGCAAGTTGACAACTTGTTACAACAAATAAAGTCTGTTTCCTGTAGGGTGTTTGGATTTCCAGGCCATTACACAGATGTGTCCAACATGGGACGTATTAGTCAATCGGCGTTGAGGAATAGATACAAAATACATACGTTTATGTACAAAATACAGACTCTAGAAAACCTTTGGCTGATCGCAAATCTCCCTGAAGACGACGATACGTTCAGATGTCTCCACTATCAACTTTCAATGCTACTTTCTGTGCCTACTATGGTGAAATATAAAAGAAGATTTGGGCTAGTTGACAACTTGTTACAAGAAATAAAGTCTGTTTCCTGTAGGGTGTTTGGATTTCCAGGCCATTACACAGATGTGTCCAACATGGGACGTATTAGTCGATCGGCGTTGAGGAGTAGATACAAAATACATACGTATATGTACAAAATATACATACTCTAGATAACCTCGGGACGATCCCACGTCCCCCTGAAGACGACGATACGTTCAGATGTCTCCACTATCAACTTTCAATGCTACTTTTTGTGCCTACCATGGTGACCACGGGTAACAGGGATTCAGGGTTTGATTGTGGAGTGGGAGCCTGAGAAACGGCTACCACATCCAAGGAAGGCAGCAAGCGCGCAAATTACCCACTCCCGACTCCGGGGGGTAGGGATGAAAAATAACAATACCGGGCTCTTTCCACGCCCTGTAATTTGAATGAGCAAGTTCACCTTTCCTGTCGCTTAACTTGGAAGAAGAATTAAAGTGGCTCTGTGAGCTTTTTAGTGTACATGAATGTTACAAAATGTAAAAAAGGACATGTAAATTACGCTGCCTTTTTAAAAAAAGTGAAATCTTTTCAAATGTAGGTGTGTGTGTGTGTTAAAATGGAAAGATGAAAGAAGATTTGAACAAGTTGACAACTTGGTACAAGAATTAAAGTTGGTTTCCTGCAGGACGTTTGGATTTCCACCATGGTGATCACGGGTAACGGGCAATCGGGGTTCGAGTCGGAGTCCGGAGTGGGAGCCTGAGAAACAGCTACCACATCCAAGGAAGGCAGTAAGCGCACAAATTACCCACTTCCAACTACGGGTGGTAGGGATAAAAAATAACAATACCAGGCTCTTTCCAGGCCCTGTAACTGGAATGAGCAAGTTGACCTTTCCTGTCGCTTAACTTGGAAGAAGAATTAAAGTGGCTCTATTAAGCTTTTTAGTGTACATGAATGCTGCAAAATGTAAAAAAAGACATGTAAATTATGCTGCCTTTTTAAAAAAAGTAAAATCTTTTAAATTGGCAGTGTGTGGTAAAATGGAAAGATGAAAGAAGATTTGAGCACGTTGACAACTTGGTACAAGAAATAAAGTCTGTTTCCTGTAGGATGTTTGGATTTCCACCTTGGTGATCAAGGGTAACGGGGATTCAGGGTTCGAGTTCGGAGTGGGAGTCGGAGTCCAGTGTGGGAACCTGAGAAACGGCTACCACATCCAAGGAAGGCAGCAAGCGCGCAAATTACCCACTCCCCACTCTGGGTGGTAGGGATGAAAAATAACAATACCGGGCTCTTTGCAGGCCCTGTAATTGGAATGAGCAAGTTGACCTTTCCTGTCGCTTAACTTAGAATAAGAATTAAAGTGGCTCTGTTAAGCTTTTTATTTTACATGAATGCTACAAAATGTAAAAAAGGACATGTAAATTATGCTGCCTTTTTTAAAAAAGTGAAATCTTTTCAAATGTAGATGTGTGTGTGTGTGTGTGTGTTAAAATGGAAAGATGAAAGAAGATTTGAGCAAGTTGACAACTTGGTACAAGAAATAAAGTTTGTTTCCTGTAGGTTGTTTGGATTTCCACCATGGTGACCACGGGTAACAGGGAATCAGGGTTCGAGTCCGGAGTCAGAGTCCGGAGTGGGAGCCTGAGATATGGCTACCACATCCAATGAAGGCAGCAAGCCCGCAAATTACCCACTTCCAACTGCGGGTGGTAGGGATAAAAAGTAACAATACCGAGCTCTTTCCAGGCCCTGTGATTGGAATGAGCAAGTTGACCTTTCCTGCCGCTTAACTTGGAAGAAGAATTAAAGTGGTTCTGTTAAGTTTTCTAGTGTACATGAATGCTACAAAATGTAAAAAAGGACATGTAAATTATGCTGCCTTTTTAAAAAAAGTGAAATCTTTTCAAATGTAGGTGTGTGTGTGTGTTAAAATGGAAAGATGAAAGAAGATTTGAGCAAGTTGACAACTTGGTACAAGTAATAAAGTCTGTTTCCTGTAGGATGTTTGGGTTTCCACCTTGGTGACCACGGGTAATAGGGAATCAGGGTTCGAGTCCGGAGTCGAAGTCCGGAGTGGGAGCCTGAGAAATGGCTATCACATCCAAGGAATGCAGCAAGCACGCAAATTATCCACTCCCAACTGTGGGTGGTAGGGATAAAAAATAACAATACCGGGCTCTGTCCAGGCCCTGTAATTGGAATGAGCAAGTTGACCTTTCCTGTCGCTTAACTTGGAAGAAGAATTAAAGTGGCTCTATTAAGCTTTTTAGTGTACATGAATGCTACAAAATGTAAAAAAGGATATGTAAATTATGGTGCCTTTTTTAAAAAAGTGAAATCTTTTCAAATGTAGGTGTGTGTGTTAAAATGGAAAGATGAAAGTAGATTTGAGCACTTTGAAAACTTGGTACAAGAAATAAAGTCTGTTTCCTGTAGGATGTTTGGATTTCCACCTTGGTGATCACGGGTAACGGGGAATCAGGGTTCGAGTTCGGAGTGGGAGTCGGAGTCCAGAGAGGGAACCTGAGAAACGGCTACCATATCCAAGGAAGGCAGCAAGCGCGCAAATTACCCACTCCCGACTCCGGGTGGTAGGGATGAGAAATAACAATACCGGGCTCTTTCCAGCCATGTAATTGGAATGAGCAAGTTGACCTTTCCTGTCGCTTAACTTAGAATAAGAATTAAAGTGGCTCAGTTAAGCTTTTTAGTGTACATGAATGCTACAAAATGTAAAAAAGGACATGTAAATTATGCTGCCTTTTTAAAAAAAGGGAAATCTTTTTAAAAGTAGGTGTGTGTGTGTTAAAATGGAAAGATGAAAGAAG
The DNA here is from genome assembly GCF_964263255.1 of Lissotriton vulgaris. Classification (NCBI taxonomy): domain Eukaryota; kingdom Metazoa; phylum Chordata; class Amphibia; order Caudata; family Salamandridae; genus Lissotriton; species Lissotriton vulgaris. The sequence continues at coordinate 421,476,783 of NC_141687.1, forward strand.
ATTTGAGCAAGTTGACAACTTGGTACAAGAAATAAAGTGTGTTTCCTGTAGGATGTTTGTATTTCCACCATGGTGACCACAGGTAACGGGGAATCAGGGTTTTAAGTCCAGGGTGGGATTCGGAGTCCGGAGTGGGAGCCTGAGAAATGGCTACCACATCCAAGGAAGGCAGCAAGTGCGCAAAATACCCACTCCTGACTCCGGGTGGTAGGGATGAAAAATAACAATACCGGGCTCTTTCCAGGCCCTGTAATTGGAATGAGCAAGTTGACCTTTCCTGTCGCTTAACGTGGAAGAAGAATTAATGTGGCTTTTTATACTGGCTCTTTTTAAATATTGTTAGACTTTTGTTAAGCTTTTCATTCTACATGAATGCTAAATAAGGTAAAAATGAATTGTGAACTATGCTGCTGTTTTAATTTAAGTTAGATCTTTTGAAATGTAGGTGTGTGCGTGTTAAAATGGAAATATGAAAGAAGATTTCAGCAAGTTGACAACTTGGAGCAAGAAATAAAGTATCTTCTAACGTTTGAAAAAGATGGAAGCCTTGGCCATCACTAAGACAACGTCCGATAACTGTGCAGTTTTATTTGAATAAAATTAGAACTTTTTAAATGTAGGTATGTTTGATTGTGTAGCTGCTGAATAAGATGAAAAATGAAAGCTGTTTCTTGTGTACTTTTCAACAGAATCTAAATGTAAAATAGATGTTCATTAGCACATCTTAACTGCTATTGTAAAAAGTGTAAATTTAATTTGGGCTATTTGGAACATTGTTTTTAAGTGTATTCCAAACCAGTACATATGATTATTTGTGGTTAGGTCACTGTGTACAGGCCTACTCTCTGTAGCATGGTGAAATTCTACAACCGTCGCCAGGCTTAGCGTTCAAAGTGTTTGCCAACAAACATGACCATGTAGCCATTCTAAAGTTCCGATTAACCACAGTAATGGTCTGGCTGCATCCCAGACCGCCTTAGAGTAGGGATTCTGAAAAACTCCTTTTCCTTTCTCTTTTTTGTTTTGTCAACACATCTGACCTTGTGCTACAATGGTAAAAAAACAACACAAAAGTTGTCATTGGTGCCGAATAGTTACTGGATTTCAAAGAGCAGATAAATTATTAAGGTTTAAACGAAGTATGGCCAACCTCTAAATAGCTTGTGCAAGGCGTAACAGCTGAAGGCAGTGTGTCGCTACATTCCTTCAATAACAGTGTTGGTAGAACGGAGTGAATAAAGGCATGTAATTTTGAATGTAAAATCCTACCAAAATGTGCAACTTCAGAAATTGTCTGGTTCTGGCAATTGACTTATGTAAGAATCTGCAAACAGGGTCAATATCTGGGGCATTTTCTGTGTCAGCATCTATTCTTGGAATGTTCAGCTATTGATTCACATGTGCCCTCCTGCCTACCCCACCAACACCTGTGGTTGTTTCATGATATTTATTTTACATACACATTGACAACTCTATATTATACTTACATACTCCATTAACAACATAATGTGTGAATAGATTCTAACAATGGAGTCGATGCCCAAGCAGACTAATTAGAAAAGGAGGAATGACCTTACTCCCAACTTAAAAGACTTGTTGAAAGAAATACTACTTATGATAACCCTGACACAACGTCAGATGGCAGGAGTATGCAGAGCATGTGAATGTACAGCTGTCATGAGAACACATCTTTACCAAATAAATAAACTTTCTTAATAAATACATTTGGTACATTCGTAACCTGAATAAGGTAACCAGGATGTTGCATTTGTTTCAATACATTCAATGTGGACCCATTGGCAGCACTCTTGACATAGCGCCTGTTTCTTCCCCTGTTGGGAAGAAAGTGAAAATTGATTTGTTATTCTATTCAGATTGCATAGAGGTCAATAGTTTTTTGTTGTGCTAAGTTACATAGTAAACATAGTGCACTGTCCCCAGTCAGTGGCAAAGTGGTAATGACTCCCTTAATAGGAAGGGTGCATAGCTAGTGAACCAACATGGATGACGCAACTCCGAAAAGACCCTCGCAAATCCATTAGTTATAATGAGATCCACCCTGCATCAGACCCTTCCGCAAAAGTGTGAATTGGAGATTATCTGCCACCAAGAACCCAACAAATACATATATCAGTTACTTTTTAACTCCTTAAACTAGTCATATTGAGGGTATTTACCTCAACGTTCTCCGTAAAAATTCTTGAATCTTTTTCGTTGCATACACCGCAGAAATGTTTGACAGACTCTAAATGTAAAAAAATTTACATTATCACATCATAACAGGAAAAGTAAACATTGTAAACTTAATTTGCAACATTTAGTAGATATTTCCAGGTGTTTTCCGATCCAGTACATAAGTCAAGTCAAGTCAAAAGATTTATACAGCGCGCTACATACCCATAGGGTCTCAAGGTGCTTGAAGAAGGGTGGGGAGTTACTAATCAAATATCCATGTTTTGAGTTGCTTTCTGAATGCTAGGTGGTTCTGAGTAAGGCGAAGGTGAGTGGGGAGTGAGTTCCAAGTTTTAGCTGCTAGGTAGGAGAAGGATCTACCTCCCATGGTGGTTTTGTTGATGCGAGGTACAGTGGCGAGGGCTTGGGTGGAGGATCGTAGCTGGCGGGAGGGGGTGTAGAAGGATAGTCGTGTGTTGAGGCATTTGGGTCCTATTTCGTAGAGTGCTTTGTGTGCGTGGGTTAGGAGCCGGAAAGTAATCCTCTTATTGACGGGGAGCCAGTGGAGGTTTTTCAGGTGATCAGAGATGTGTTCTTTACGCGGGATGTCTAATATGAGCCTGGCTGAGGCGTTCTGGATGCGTTGTAGTTTTTTCTGGAGTTTTGCGGTGATGCCGGCGTAGAGGGTGTTTCCGTAGTCCAGTCGGCTCGTGACCAGAGCGTGGGTGACTGTTTTTCTAGTTTCGGTAGGGATCCAGCGAAATGTTTTTTTGAGCATGCGAAGAATGTTGAAGCAAGATGATGAAACGGCGTTGACTTGTCTGTTCATCGAGAGTGAGGCATCCAGGATGACGCCCAGGTCCGTGCGTGGTCCGTCGGGATGGGTGCTTTTCCAAAGGCCTCTGGCCACCAAGAGTCGTCCCAGGCGGAGGGGGAGGTACCTAAGATGAGGACTTCTGTTTCACAGACATAATGAAAATGTCTTACTATACTAGGTTCAAAATTTAAGCTGTTCCTTTTCATAAAAAATTTCGACGACAAAACAAAATACCAAATAATCCGAAGTTTATGACAACACTAGGGTATTATACATTTTCTATCATGAAATGTTAAAGTCAAACCTGATGACTCTATTAGGTCCATTGCAATTTTCAATTTATACTTCTCCAGAAATCTGTCATTTATTAAAAGCTCGGCAACTGGCTACTGACTTATGTAACATTCTGCAAACTGAAAACAGAGTTAAAAATGAATATGTTGTAAAAAAGTCCAAGCTGGATTTTAATGTACATAAAAACAATTGTTCTCAATAGGATTGGGGTTGAAAAGCAATCAGAGATTTCAGAACAACCGTGAATACCAATGTGCTTCCGACAGGCACTATGGACGTGTCCGTAGGCGTTCACAAGTGTCATCCCGAAAAGCCCTCTTTCCTATTTACAACAATTCTAAAGAAGTAAGCTATCAACATAAAGTAATGTATCTTAAACAAATTGGGGGCCATATTATCAAGAAAGGCGATACATCATCGACGCTTTTATCGGCAGGAAACTGCCGCTTAAGCAGTGATAATGGGCTTGATAATATGCCCTTGTGAATTCCCATAGAGGCCCAGGTTAACACCAGAACCTGGGCTTCTATGGGAAATATCATTTAGCGGCAGTTTCCCGACGATAAAAATGGCGAAAATGTATCGCCCTTTCTTGATATTATGGCCCTAAGGTTTTAAAAAACCATAATGGAAGTATCATTACCAGCATGCAAAATATTTTGCTTTGATTAATTTGATAAAGAGAAATCATACTGACATTTTTATATTTTTGAAATATAAGAAATATTAAAGAGAGAATGGAAAGTATTTAAGGAAAAGGTTACCTCCAGCTATGTAAAAATTCTTGGTAGATCCGAATTTTCCTACTCAGTGAATCATAAACTATTATTGTCTTTGTTAAAGGTTTCAAAATCTGGAAAAAACATATTAAAGAAATACGATTTTTAATATGGAGAGTTTACATTTTATTGTAGAGATGTCTGCTCTTGATACATTTCAAATGAAAATCCTTTGAAAAAAATGACAATTAAAATTCTTTTAAAAACAATATTTAGGCACTTTAAACTATTACAACCACTCATATTTCTCAACAATAACTTTCACTTACCAAAAGTATCCAAGGACAGCCAGTATTTGTCGGACAAAGATCAGTGTCCATTTTCTCAAAAGGTACCTGTAGAGTTAAAAATGCAATCATGAATAACTCTACATTGCATCTAAAATCCATACGTTTATACTTTCAACAACTCCGAAATGTGAATGTCAATTCAATCTATATTCCAAATCAACAAACTTCCCTGGAAAAACATCTCAAATTTGTCACTCTTCAAAACGTTACTCTGAATCGATTTTACTCTCAAACATTAATTCAAAGAATCAGTAACATTGAATATTCCTTTGCACCAGTAACAGTGAAAAGTCACATAAGAGATATGAATATTTACCCGAAAAGCAGAAGAACGATATTTGCCCAGGAATATACAGGTCGACACTTTTGCTGAGATTGCTAAACACTTAGGTTAAAATAAAAGGCTTTCAGTACACACATTGATGAAGAATTATTACTTATGGCTAAGTAACTGTGTTATTGATGAAAATATACGTACATTCGGTCTTGACATACATATTTTTGATAGGTAGGCATCGATTACCTGTAAAAATATATTACAACACATGAGCTACAACAGAGGAAACACCATGTACATCCTACACCATTAGCCATACTAAACACAATTTAGATGTTGTAGAAACTAACCTCATCAACTGCCCATTGGTCCGTTTTTATTGAACAAAAAGAACTACCATATAACTTGAAGCTCAACACTACTGCCTCCAATCGTCCTTGGGCTGGTTTCCTCCATACATTCAAAATGTTTTCATGGATTTAGATGAAAGATATACTGGAAATGGAGGACATGCTGTAGATGGGAGAGGTGCTGCTGGAGATGGAAGAGGTGCTGAAGAGGGAATAGGTGCTGTAGATGGAAGAGGTGCTGGAGATGGAACTAATGCTGGAGATGGAACAGATGCTAGAGAATTATCACTGGTCATGCTTCCTGCAAAATAATTTTGGAAACTTTATAAAATTTAACATTTCTTAAAGAAAAACAAAGTACTCAAACAACCTCCCGCAAACCTTAATCAAACAAAAAAAGATATTCAGAAATCAATTTCTTAAATTATTGTACTTTGCAAAACATATCATGTGCAGAAAGTCAAAATCACATACTCTTGCTCAACCTACTAACTTCTCACCTGTTAAGGAAACATTTCAGCAAGCCAACAGAACATCATTACACCACACATCCAAATTATGTCATAGTACTTACAAAAAAGGTACCCTTTCATAGATTACCTTTGTTGCTCCATTTATAAGGCCTCAACATGTCGAGATTATAAGTTCTTCGTAAAGGCATGTTGCTACCTTTGACTAACTTTACACGCTTTCCTTGCATTTCGGCAATACAGTAGGGTCCAGTAGAGTTGTGTTCCAAAATCCCTCCTTTCCTCGTTGTTCGCCTGCAATTTTTCAAAAGCACTAACTGTCCTTCTTCGAAGGTGCACGGCTTAAATTTCTTGGAAACTCTTTTTATATTTTTCTTTCTGCTTTTCATGGGCAACCTCAACATTCTGCTTTGTCTGCTTCTGCAACTTTGCTTTTCTAATGTTCTTTTCTGCAATAATGCCTGCATATTCGCTTTCTGTTGGTAGTACAAAATCAAGCAAATAAAGGAAACATAAAATTCAATCACTGATACTTACCATTTAAAAATATATACACTATAAAAATTAAAATAACTAACATTTTTATAAATACATTTTATGCCAAAAACAGGAAAATTAGCACACCGAAAAATATACAAGTTAAAAAGTATTCCAACAAGCAAATGTATGTATAAATACATAACATAAATTTGCAGAATAAAATACACATTTCAATACTCAAAATTTCATACCAGATCATCTGCCACCTCACTAGGAAATCTTGCTTCTCGGCCGTACATAAGTTAGAAGGGGGAAACTTTTGCTGTTGTTGTTGTGGTATGTGGCTTCGATCGTAAAGCCAACAATGTATGGTCCAAATATAGACAACGTGCTGTAAAATTACAAAAGATTAACATATGGCATGACTGTTGATTAATCAGATCAACAATGTGACACACACAGACTTCAATTTGTATGAACACAGGCCTACTTCCACTCACATTCACAACGAGCGCCTGGGACGGTCGCGTGGCACCGTACAAAAAAGCAACATAGACATACACAGCCTCGTGGAGGATTACGTGATTTGCGGATTTAAATGTGAGGAATGACAGCCACTTGGCACAGCTCAACAATGCGACGCATACAGACTACAATTTGTATGAACACAGGCCTACTACTGGGAAGGCCACGTGGCACACAAATAATTAAGTCACATGAGGATTAAGTCATTTGCCCATCTCATCATAAGTTTCAATAACAGGGAACACATTCCATTACATTCAGCCTCAGACATGCACGATTTACAAGACAACAGGAGCCTGGGACGGCCACGTGGCGCAGTACAAAAAAGCTACACAGACATACACAATTTGAAATAAAACAGGCCTGTGCCTAGGACGGCCACGTGGTGCAGCAATAAATAAATATAACACAATTAAATAATTAAGTCACATGAGGATTAAGTCATTTGCCCACCTCATAATAAGTTTCAATAACAGGGAGCACATTCCATTAAATTTGGCCTCAGACATGTAAGATTTACAAGACAACGAGCGCCTGGGCCGGCCACGTGGCGCAGTACAAAAAAGCAACACAGACATACACGATTTACGGCCTCGTGGGTCAGCACAACGAGTCAGTCAAGGGAGGATTACGTGATTTGTGGATTTAAATGTGAGGAATGACGGCCACGTGGCGCAGCTCAACAATGCGACACACACAGACTACAATTTGTAAGAACACAGGCCTACTCACTGGACGGCCACGTGGCACACAATTAATTAAGTCATTTGCTCACCACATAATAAGTTTCAATAACAAGGAGCACATTCAATTACATTTGGCCTCAGACAAGCGCGATTTACAAAACAACAAGCACCTGGGATGTGGTGCAGTACAAAAAAACAACACAGACATACACGATTTAAAATTAAACAGACCTGCGCCTGGAATGGCCACGTGGCACAGCAATAAATAAATAAAACAAGGGAGCATTAAGTGATTTGCCCAACACATAGTAAGATTTATTGAGAGGGAGAAAACTTCCATTGAGTTCGATTTTTAAGAAAACAGGCCTGGGACGGCCTCATGGCTCAGCACAAAAATGCGACAGAGAAACTCACAACGAAGTACGGGAAGTTACAGTATAGTCAATTACAAAAGCAATACTAATTTCTAGCAAAAGACAGGGTTTTCGGTTTGAGGGAAATACCGGGCGCACTGCTTGGGTTACACGTAGAAGAGATGCTGTAATGTAGAAGGTGCATGCAGGTAAGGGGCAAGTCCCTGAAACCCCTCAAAATTTGCTTAGAAAGACACACTAAATACAATGAAAACAAGACCTGCTGCACACTTGTGTATCAGTTCAAGCAAAATAGATGTCACAATGGACATAAAGTTCAAAATCCATGAGCGAAGATGTGGTTCCTCTTTTATTATTCAAAATAAGCCAGTCGACACGTGTTTCGTCGCCAGAAAACACAGTTTCAGCGACTCCTCAGGGCTGTAGGTAATGGATATGAAAACCACAGGTGGCGGTGCCGGTGATAATTCTGACCCGGCTCCGCTCGAGACTGGGTAAAAGTAACTGGCGGGATATAAGTTGACTTGTCCAGAAGAAAAATTCTCCAGCGGGTATGCGGAGACTCTTTATTGGGTAGTATTATTGCATGTTTGGATCGTTAGCGTGAATACATCAGGGGTGCGTATCTGTCCGCGTGTATACAGCATATATATATCATTCATGTGATAATACGATGAACCTCTTCAGACTCTAATATAACCTTGGATACAATCAGTGTAAACAGACACTCACAGACTGTCACTCATCCATGGAGTTACTCACACACCTAGTCAGTCATGCAAAGAATCAATCACACCTCCATTTCCTCAACTATACAGTTATACACACCTTACTTATTCAAACATATACTAACACATATTTACTCTCTTATACAATCCCTGATACAAGTTCACAATGATCCATACAGCCACTCACACATTCACTGGCTCTTATGCACAGTTATTTATATATGTCAACTCTCACATGTACTGTGTTATACATATGTACTTACTTTGACATGTAGCACTGAGATATCCATTCACTCACCAATACACTCATGCACACAGTCAACCACCCATACAGCTGTTTCCACATGCACTTTTGAACCCATACATCTAGTGAATCAACTGCTCACACATCTATGCACAGAGTCATACACCTCCCAGCCACCCACACACACACTCAGTCTCCCATACAAATACTTGGGCAACCAATCAATAACCCATATAGTTACTCATATAGCTACTGATCAACACATGCAGCAGTTTACAGAACAACAGACATAATGATGCACAAATTAAGACAGTTTAGTCACTAACCCACGCACTCAGTGAGACACATTTAATCACTCACTCATACAGTCAGTCATGTACCTACTAAATCCTTCATCCAGACACTTATACATCCACTCATTCTTCAATATGTAAGACATATTTTAACTTTACAGAAACATACAGTCACTGGATGTTGTCATCAGTGATGTCATCAGTGATGTCATTTGAGATGTCATCAGTGATGTCATCAGTGATGTCACTGACCATGTCATGAATGATGTAATATGTGACATCATCAGCAGTGGATTGCGGGTGCGCGATATATAGTTAGTGCAACTAACTATATATGCGAATTTCAACGGTTTTGTGCGAGTAAAATAAGGTTTTGTAAATGCTAATCCCTAACTATATATGGTCTATAACCTATGTTTTTTTCAGTGAATTTTTAAGGTTTTGTAAATGCTAATTCCTAACTATATATGGTCTATAACCTATGGTTTTTTCAGTGAATTTCAATGGTTTTTTTAATAGCAAATATTAAAAGCTGTAAAATGTTTTATTTTAATGCAAAAATATATTTTATATGTTTGTAATATAATTTTTTTGTTTATATATATTTTTTAATTATTTTTTTTTGTTTCGCTACCGGTCCACGCACCGGGTAGCTTCCCGTTAGCTCAATTTGGTTCCGCGACCCGGTCCCCGAACCGGTAAACGTTCCGTTAGCGCAACTACCGCGTTAGAAAACAACATCGTGACGCGGCGCGCAAGCGCGACGTATCGCGTTGCCACGTAATGCGTCTTACGACGCGTCTTATGACGCGCCACGTTAGCTCACCCGGAAGTGCTCCGGAGCGCGAAACGAGGCGCGAAGCGCAGCGCCCCGGAAGCGCTCCGGGTGCGTAGCGGGACGCATAACGTAAGCATAACAGGTCATGTGACTTGTTTATAAAACTTTTCATTGGTTCATTTTACTTTTGGTTTCCTAATGATGTAAGGCTTGGTCATATGACCTATAAATAACACTTTTCATTGGTTTAGAACATTTTTTTTTCCCAAATGATGAAAGCCCCACCTTTTTTCCTCACACTGACTTTCATTTTTATGAGAGAAAGACCTACTTTGATTCTTTACCAATGGCTTCATTAGTAGCTGCAGCTGGTGGACCCCCACCACCACCACCACCTCCTAGGAAGAGAGGACCACCTCCTCAGGTTATCCTTCAGCAAGAGGAGGAAGAAGAGGAAGAAGAGGAAGAGGAGCAAGGGACGAGGAGGTTTTTCCCTGAACAGCCGAGGAGGTCCCATGTAAAAGAAAAATATATATGGCAATTTTTTACATTTCCCCAGGGCCAAAAAAAGGTAAATGCCCGCTAGGTTACCTGTCTGATCTGCAAAAAAGATCTGTCCAGAGGGACAGAAAAGAAATATAGCTATGGCAATTATACCATGCATCGGCACATGGACAGGTGTCACCCTATAAATTATAGTGCTGCACAAGTACGTGTCCTGCAGGATAACCCCCCACCTGTGGCCAGTACATCCAATGAAGAGGCAGTGACGGGACCAGAGGTGAGGGAGATGGTCCAAAATATCCAAATGAAGTTTGGGAATGTGAAGCACGTGTGCATTTTTTGTGGCCAATTGATTTGCTACAGGGAGAGTAGCATACATTTAATCAACACAGCTATTGACAATCACAAATGTCCAAAACACCCCAGAAAATAAATTATCTTTTTTTTGTTCCTGTTGAGCCCTTTATAATGAATCATTTTCGTTTCCCCCCCAAAAAAACAAAAAAAATATAAAACCGTTCAAAAAATACAAAAATAGTAAAAAAATGTTCAGAAAAAAAAAAAAAAAAATATAAAACAACAAAAATAATTTAAAAAAAAGTTATTTTCAGAACTACCTCCCCTTTATAAGAAATTGCTAGAATGTTTAGCACTCTGGCAACCTCGATTTCTTTTGATTCGCTTCCCGGTTCGCGCGCTGGTACGTGAACCGGAAGCGAACTAGAATTTTATTTTTTTTTAAAAAGAAGAGTAAGTAAACAGAGAGTAATGTTAAAAGAAAGACAGCTAGAGGGAGTAACACAGAGATACTGTATAAAGAGGGACTGAGAAAAGGAGTGGAAAGAGTAGAGTAACTAAGTAATAGAAAAAGGAATGAGGGAAGTAGCAAAGGCAGGAAACTGAGGGTTAAAGAAATGAAGCAGTGGAACTAATAAAAGTTAAATGTGAAAGAGATGTAACGGAACGAGTACTAAACACTTACCTTATAATTATCGTTAACTTAGTCACTTGTTATTTTTATACTTTCAATCTGTGAATGAGAGAACAAACATTTTAAAATTGATAGAAAGTAGTAAAAGATGAGTGAGCATGAGAGAAGATGAGTACATATTAAAATCACAATTCAAAGTACAGAATTAATTATACATATTAAATGGTTTATTTTTGCTGTTCTCAGAATATATCAAATTTCACTAAAAACAGTGAGTTGAAGGTATTCATCATATAACAGCGGGAAAAAAACACAATCAAAATGATTGTGTTTAAAAAACCCATGTAATATAATCAATCAGAAATCAGAACTCCTCAAAAGTAACTTACTTTCCATGACGTCAAAGGATGTCCTATGAACAGCTTATACTCTATTGTGCTGTTATTATTTTCTGCCCGCCACTTTCTGAAAGATAAGCTCCATCGTTTTAAGAAAAATGAGACATACAAAGCAATTTAAAACAGCACACTAAATTACAGCAACACCTAGAATCATTATAATCCAGTTACCTACCCTAAATTCTCACTTCTGAAAACAAGTCAAAAGGCAACATTGCTTCATAGTCAAATACTAATCATTGCCGAAAGACCAGCCTTTTTTACATTTCAAATAAGCTGTGTAATATCCTGATGTTGTTAAAGGACCATCATGTCATATAATAGCTGCAGTTACAAATGTTCTTCCTGAAATCGACGACTGTGCAGCCAAAACATTTTTAATTAGACTTGACAACTTATTTACATCCGGTTTATATAGTTGGAATTGAAAAATGACATTTCACCGATAAGTTTCCATAAATAATGTGGACAGCATTGCAGACTTACATTACCTTTACTCCTTCTTTTGATCTGCTGCTTGAATTAGCTTATTGAAACAAAAATTTTCGCTCTGTGCTACACTTATCCACAAGGCTATATAGTGTAGGAGCCATTAGAACCTCTTGAAATTCCTCTGAACAAATCCCGAGATTCCTTCCCTAAAATTTTGGTTGTAAGAACACCAGGTAAGAATTTTGAAGGTGAAAAGGCAATCTTTTTTTGAAAGTTAAAACAGAATCATTGCAGAATGACCAGCTGTTTCCAGACTTCAAATAAGTTGTGTAATGTCCTGATGTTGTTGAAGGACCCTCATGATATATAATTGCTGCAGTTAGAAAAGTCCTTCCTGATATTGACAACTGAGAAGCCACAACATTTTTAATTAAAGTTGTCAATTTTGTTCCATCAGGCCTACATCGTTGGAACATTAAAATTACATACTGGCCATATCTTCGTATAAATAATGTGGACAGCATTGCAGACTTACATTGGCTACACTCCATGTTTTGATCGGCTGCTTTTACTAGCTTATTTATTCAAGGATACTGATTTAGTGTCTGGCAAAGTTAAATATATGAATCTTTCTGAGTCTACACCAGTAGTACTTGATAACGTACAATTCTCGCAGTCATGCTGCCATTGATAAGAAAGGCCAAACAGATGATCTACATCTACACCTTCATCTTGCAATACATTAAGCATATACATTAAAACTCCTGACAATCTTGCTGAATATTTTGAGAGAATTGTGTTTGACCTGAACATTTGTCTAACAGATTTCGAATTTCAGACACACTTTCTACTCTTGTTCTATCAGCGCTACATTTCTCTAACACAGAATTCAACAAACAGCAAAAACTTTGATCCGAATTGATCACAATCTGTTCTTTTAAAGTTTCTAGAGAAAAGACAACATTAACCACTACATTAGCATAGCAGTTCACACCAGAACTATTTTAAAATTGAAAACCAACAACATCTTCAACAGAATTCATTTTCTTTCTGCTTACAATTTTGAGTTCATCGACTTTTGGTCTTTTTGCTCCAACCTCCCTACTATTAGTGACATTTCTACGTTTCAGGCCTACCACACGTTTCTCAAACAAAGGATATTGAGGCAAATGTGGCGCATACTCTCTTCTTAACCTATTGTATTCCATAACACAATCTAGATCCGCACAAATGTTTGTGACATCACACTCAATCAAGTACAAACCCGATAAAGTTCTGACTCGTGACAATGCTACATAAGCCATACCCTCCTTGAACACAGAACTGCCAATATTCACCAAAGCACTGTCTACACTTCAACCTTGTGATTTATGGATTGTCACCGCATATGCCAAGCAAACAGGAAATTGCTTACGGCGAACATATAAGTCTTTTACAAGCAAAAACCTAGCTGTGCAACGACCAATTAGCTGTACTTCCTCAATGCCATCAAATTTAATTTTTAAAAATTCAATTCCATCTCTATTTCTGTATTTCTCAAAATCAACAACATTACCCATTGATCCATTTACCAGACCTCTTTCAACATGTAAATTCCTTCTCAAAATGATACGGCAATTTAAGCACACATTCAGAGTCTTTTCAAAACCAGCAGTTTTAGATATAGTCTTCTCTAATGAATCCAATTTAGATTTCAAATTCTCAGACAAAACAATTGTTGCACCCACATGCTCTATTCTGTCAATAGCTTCCAGTTTCACAATCTCTTGGTTTTCTAAATTCAACATTTTGTTGTTGAAGATGGAACATTCTGCAAGAGTTGGCATCAAACATATTCCCGATTTCTTCTCAGTAATTTTATGAAAAATATTCTCTGGCAGAACGTCTTCTTCTGTATACAAATTTGACAGTAATCGTGCATGTAAAGCTTCTTTCCCACGCTCAGTCACTTTCCCGATTCTAACATCTTGTAGAATATTCTTGTAATCTTCATCCTTCGCCTGACACATATTTTCACACAGCTCAGCATAATTGAAGTTTAACCATATGTTAACGTTGCCAATGCTCCCTAGGCACTTCCTGGTATCTTCATGCGTAAGCAGTTTAAACACTGGTTGTCCTTTCACTGGTGTCAGCTGCAGATGATCACCGAAAACAATGATGTGTTTGCCACCAAATAACACATCATACTCTTTTTAAGAACTTCCTGCATTCTCAAATGCACAAAGGCAAGCATGACATTGGAAACCATGCTTACTTCGTCAATGATAAGAAGTTTCATCTTCTTCAGGACTCTAGATACTTCACACCAAGCATCTCCCGATAACTTGTGGTATTGTAATTTGTTATCATGCTCCACTGGCAGCATCAGTAGCCGATGCAAAGTAATACCTTTAATGTTATGTGCTGCCAGTCCAGTTGGAGCGGTGACAACACAAGACAGTGATGACTCAGTTCTTTTCTGCAGATAACATGAAATTGCTTTAATGAGGAAACTTTTTCCAGTTCCCGCTTCTCTACTCACATACAGTCGGACAGGCTTCAATGACGTACATGAGCACTCTTTCTTCTCATGACTTAATCCATGATCAATTTGGCTGGTAACTTCATCATATATTTTCCTCTGCTCAACGTTGAGTTGTCTTTCCAAATCTTCTAAGTTAACCACATCCTCCTGAGCATGTGCCATGGCTCTTTCCACTTCAATCATGGCAGTGGCAGCTTCATTTTCGATAACTGGTCCTCCTAGTGGATCCTGACTCAATGAAACAGAACTCTGACTGTCCTGAGAACTGTCTCTAGCAATCTCGGCTGCTATTGTTGCTTCCTGCTCGATTTCTGCATTCAACATTTCTAGATATTTTGGGAAAACAGGACATTCTATGGACTCCTTGGCTGCATTGAAAGAGTCTTTGTAACAGAGGAAATCTCCAAGCAGTTCCTCTTCTGCACGCCAAGGCTTGAAAAGTTGCAAAAGAGCTAAATAGAAAAACTCTTTTCTTTCTGGAGATTCGCAATTCAATTTTCGATGATTTACCAATAGACATTTTTTTTGCTTGACCAGACATCCCTCACTTCCAATTACAGCATACACTCCTTTATCAATATCTTCTGTGATGTTCCTCTTGAAAATGTAATTTTGTAGAACCTCATACAGACAAATATTCTCCAGGTGACTGCTTCTATTTGGATAATATGTATCCAACATGTTGATCTTCAAAATATCTGTACTGCTTGGCTCCTTCTCCGCCAAATACTCAATTTCCCGTACAGGTTTCAGAACTCGATTACGCGTTGCAGCAAGACTAAGACTTGCCCAAATGATACTCCTAGATTTGGCATAGAGACTTGCTGAAGATAACCGGTCAGAAAATTCGTAAGCTCCGATTTCTCGATGCGACAACATCTTCAGACTGAAACTGTACAACTTCTTACTGAGGCTCTTTTCATGGGAAATGTCCTCCCACATATCATTGAGTTCTGTCTTTTCTTTTTTTGTGGATGTAAGACGTCACATACCGAGCCACAGCCATACAGTTGTCAGCCACAAACTGTATATCCATGTTAGCATTCCACATGGACAAAATCACTGGGTTGTAGTCATTGATGTTCTTGGACTCTTCGTTTCTCTTCAAATTGTATGTATTTTTGGGTGATTTCCTCGTCACATTATGTCGCAGCGAAGACATCAAATTGTTCACTCTTCCTTTAGATATCACCGATCGTGGAAATCCAAAACAACATTTGGTATAGTACTTGTTCTTGTTTCTGAATTTACGACGACAGTACTTTCCACAACAATGGCTTTGAAACCGTAAAACTTGTTCTCTTAGACTTTCGTCTTCCTTTGTCTTTGGAACAGCACATGTAGAATACTGTTCTATGAAATTCATCACTAAGTCATCCGGATCTGTTCCAAATTTGGGTGCATCTTTGATCCATAGCAGCATATGTATATGAGGAGCACCTCGTGCTTGATACTCCTTTCTCCAGAAGAAATCCAACACCTCTCCAAGAGGTGGATTTTTCTTGTTCGTGATGAAAGACATCATAGCTTCAAATCTATGATTGAAGTACCTGCATACATTCACTGGATCCAAAGAGCACAGTTCTCCGGGTGTCTTGAATTCAATATTTTCAATGTTTCCATTTGCCTCTCGTAGAAATTCAAGTAAGTCTTCCCAGCCATACTCAGCACAGCTGAGAGTAAGGAACCATGTGGGAGTTCTTAAGTTCCTCAGCATACATTTTAAGTCACCATGACGACGGTACCAATACTCATTAGTACCACGCTGACATGCCATCAGATTAATCAGGTGAGAATCCAAAATACTGTCTTGCACATTGACTTTATCCATAAAGTCCCTTGCTGAGATATTTCGCAGTTGTAGACCACTTTTCAGGATATGGTTCACTGCATAAGACAGTCCAGACAGATCACTTTCAACAATAGATGAAACAAATAGGGAATGCATTGACGAAACCTAGGATCTTCTGCATACAATCGTAAAGTCCGGTATTCAGAAGCAGGAATTTGATCAGGTCACTCATCATATCGTCCTCCTCGACCTGTGGGAAATAACTGTGGAAAACACCGAGCTTCCAAACTTTCCTCCCAAACACTAATGGGACTCCCTTTGGCTTGTTTCATTTGAAACAACTCAATAGCATTCCCCATGACTTCCTAGGAATGCAAAGGATGAACACTATAATGTTCATATATTTCTTCATTTTTAGAGGCTTCTACTTTCTCAATTTGTCCAGCACACAATTCGCTGTCTTCTTCTTCACTTAGTTCCTCTTCTGCAACACATACATTCTTGTAGTACTCATTGTTTTTTATCAAATACAATGTTGCCTTTTTGACTTTCCTTACATCCACTAAATCTTGCCAGATTTTCTTACTCTTTGTCGGAACCCCATTAACTAGGATAACCAGAGGTTCCTCTTCCACTTTCTCTACTCCAATTGTATTAATGTTTTTCTTCAAATCTAAAGGTAAATAAACAACTCTTCCCTTTAATCCTCTCTGTAAATCTGATGGAGGCAATTTCCCCGTCTTTGGCTCCATTCGTACAATAGCCTGAAAGGGATGCACACTTTGAATCAAAATAGATTCATAAGTATTTAAATCCTTCAATTCAGAAGGAATGTCAACCAATTCCAGATTATTATGAACCGCTCTAGCAGGCATCCGATTTTGGTTTAATTTGTTAAAACAATAAGTACACATACGTTGGTCCGATCCCAAATCAAAACAATTTTCTACCATCAAGTATGTGGTAAAATCCTTCCATTCACTATTGTTTTCCATTTCACTTTTTGCATATAAATCCACTAACTTAGTCTGATTCTTATAATAAGTCCGTTGACAACACACACAAGTGAAATTAGGCCTCTCACTTGATTTCACCTGAAAGATGAAAATTTCCTTGTGAAACTTATCTATATTAGAAATCTGTACACTCTCTTCCACATTACCTTCTTCTACTGGGTCAATTTCAACATTGTTCTCTTTACTAGCAAAGTAACAGAACTCAATTTCTTCACAAATATTTTTCACATGTTGTTCTGAACCATGCAAAAGAGCACTGCTCAATTGTTTAAGCATAATTGCTGGACTCTTAGCATAATACAACATTCTCACTAATTTCCTCACTTTATTATGATGCACTGCTAGCATCCTGAAATGATGAAAAACACTCTGGCATACTCTTCTGGAAAGACAAGCCAGTGAATGCCCATGCAAACCTGTTACTTCTCTCACTCTGCAAGGATCTAATTCTTGCAACAACTTCATTTTCTGTTTTAAACTTTTCTTATTAAATGTACGTACAAAATCACAAAACAAATTGATGGAATCCTGTCGCACACTACAAATGCTACTACATTTCCAGGTGTAGACTGGTCCCTTAGGACGTCTTCCTAAAACCTCATCACCCAACACCTCTTCTGCATCTGCAGACACAAGTTTTTCTTTTTCAACCGGACAACCATCTTTTACCTCATATGCTCGACCACTGGTGTCAACTGCATGCACCAAATCATTGTCCTGAAAGTAACTCTCCTCATTGAAAAATGCCTCACAACTTGAACTATGCATCCATTCTCCTGAGAATACTTCACAAAAATTACTTCGATTAACTACTCTCTTCCATCTACTATTTGATTTGAAATCAGAAATTACCTTGTTTAGTTTCCTAATTCTATTGATTACCAAAATAAATAACTTTCGCTTAATTTTGAAAGCCTGATCAATAATTTTCTCTACATTTTTCTTTTTCTTATAAAATGTCACTTCCTGTTGGCCTTTCTTAAATTTTTTTAACAAATTGACAATTATCCTGTTGCAGAACATTCGCCTACGAATGTCCCTGAATTGATTTTCCCTTCTACTGCCATGCACAGACTTATCTCCTGCTCTAGCAGAAACTTTTTTGACGGGCCTTTCCTTTTCCTTTAAATTGTCTCTTTTCTTATGCACTAAAACATGTTCAATACTGGTACTTTTTTGTCTGCAAATTGTTTTAAAAAAGGATTTTATTTTCTTACCCGGAGCTTTTTTGGCGACTTCATATGATTTAATAGTACAGAACTGCTGCAAATCTTTACCAAGATGGAGTGTAAGTCGCTTTGCTTCTTTTTGTTTTCTCTGCCTTGAGGGCATTTTTAAAGTTTTCTAAAGATCTTCAGTTAAATCTGTGGAAATATTTTTAAAAAATTGATATTAACCACTATTACCAAACAGTAAACCAATAACAGTAGGCAAACAATTAACACACTAGTTGTCAATTCTATCTACAGTAATTTAACAACATAGACAAAGGGGGCATATTTACAAGGCACTTGCACCATGGGGGAAGTGAGTTAAAATTCCAAGAACACATAGGGTCGTATTTACAAGGACCTTGCACCAGGGGAAAGTGACTTAAAATTGCCAAGCAGACATGAGGGCATATTTACCACACCCATGCATCAGAGGGAAGTGAATTAAAATTGCCAAGCACACATGAGGGCATATTTACAAGGCCCTTGCACCAGCAGGAAGTGACTTAAAATTGCCAAGCAGACATGACGGCGTATTTACAAGACCCTTGCACCAGGGGGAAGTGACTTAAAATTACCAAGCACACATGAGGGCGTATTTACAAGGCCCTTGCACCACCATAAGGTGTGGCCTATCCAGAGGTATGCTGGATTGTCTGTTTGCCATGGTAAAACCAAGAAATATCTAGGAGCAAAAAGGCAGGTCTTGCAGTCACAAAAGTTTGTTTGAGGTGAGGCCTACTCAGGGTTGCAGATGAAATTTTGGCTTGTTGAAGAGTACAGAGGACATAATACATGTGCAGGCCAACAGATGAAGTGAGTCATGTCCACTGCAAACTACAACAAAGGCCAGACCTCCTCTGTCTCCCTGGACAGGCCTAAACCTCATCTGCACAATGTGATTAGTAATGTTAGGAAACACAGGTGTTGTAATTGAAAAACGTGCAAATATTTTTAATCATTTCACAATCACATCACCTGTGTTTCCTCAGCTTAGGTATCTCATTGAGCAGATATAGTCTAGCATATCCAAGAGTACGCAGAAGGTGAGGACTGTATGCAGCAGTGCAATGTACATAATTCTCCTCCAATGACAATTACAGAAGCCTCAGCATATCCATGCCCCCTAAACAGTCCTAAATGTATATCATAATTATCATAGTGACTATGAAACTCTAGCAGTACATATTGTGAAACCTAAATGACTTCAAGAAACGAGTTTTTAAACCATCAAACAAGCAAATTATTCTCCCATATTCATGTTGAGAAATGAAATATTTATTTAAAAAAGCAGACCCCTTGTTGTCCTTCTCATAAATGTGAAAAGTATTTCTTTAAAAAAAAAAAGATTTTCTGGTCATAATTTCAAAACACAGCACAGCTCCTATGTACAAGCACACCCTAGCTGGCTTCCTTATTTTCTACAAAAAGCATACTAATCTCTTTCTAAATTAAAGGAATCTTTTCTCACCTTAGCACGATTTTTTAACACATCATGTAAGCAGATTAGTCTCCCAGATTCATGGGAGAAGTACCTTAAAATTGTCTAGCACACATAGGGGCGTATTTACAAGGCACATGCACCAGGGGACAATGACTTAAATTTGCAAAGCACTCATGAGGGTGTATTTACAAGGACCTTGCACCACCTTTAAAGTCACTTTTAAAATGGGGAAAATGACGTGGATGTGTCTCATATGCCTTGTAAATATGCCCCCATGTTGACTATGTAACTCTTGCAAAACATATTGTGAAACCTAAATGACTTCAAGAAACGAGTTTTTAAACCAACAAACAAGCAAATTATTCTCCCATATTCATGTTGGGAAGTGAAATATTTATTTAAAAAAGCACACCCCATGTTATCCTTCTCATAAATGTAAAAAGCATGTCTTTTTGTTAAAAAACGATTTTCTGGTCATAATTTGAAAACACAGCACACCTCCTATGTACAGGCACACCCTGTCAGTACTAATACTTCACATTATCTATAATTATAATTTGTCAAAGAAGCAAAATCTTTTTGGAAAAAATAATGAAAACACTTGACACAAAACAACATTTTAAATGTACAGCTGTCTTCCTTATTTTCTCCATAAACTATACTACTCTCTATCTAAATTAAATGAATTTTTTCTCACCTTAGCAATTGCTTTTTGAATTTCAAAACAGTCTCAGAAACACACCAATTTTTCTTTAGCAGAGCAAAAGGTATGCACTCCAGAGGCTGCAACCAACAAAGGCACTGAAATGCTGAAATTCATCACACATTCCTCTCATGTGACCCAATCAAAACTCTTCCCTCACTTTTTTCAAATCAACACCCTTCCCCCCTCTGCCCTTTCTGGCCTTTTTCCATAGCAACTACCTCCAAATGAACTCTGAACTCTCAGTACACCTGCTAATCCACTGCAATGTTTCTTAAAATCATGTTTTCTTAACCATTCAAATTGCATGTTTCAAAGAACACATCCATGCACCCTAACTTTCTGTTTTCAGCAATGGAAATCCACCAATCACTGCTACTGAATCATTAGCACTGAAACTCCACAGTTTTTTTTCTTTACAAACTCCTACTGTTTCACCTGCCATTTCATTCCCACACTTCATCTGACTGCAGCAGAACCTCTTCTCACCATGTTTTCTGTCTGGATTGTTGGACATAGTTACATTCACTGGGCTCACAGGTATGCTAATAACAGAAATTTACACAACCTCAATTTACAAAATGTGGAAATCAAATGGATTGGCTAAAGATGATTGAGATGTCACCAATTGATACCATTGGTGAAAACCTTTTTACATTTGCCAAACCCTGACCTCATAATAGTGCACTGTGGAGGAAATGATTTGGGCACTTTGACTGGGGTAGGTCTGGAAATGCTCTTAAAGGACACCTTTGAGCAATTAATGGCACTTTTCCCTCAAACTGCCTTGGTATATTCCAATATATGCCAAAGACAGAAATGGAGGTGGTCCAATCAAATTTGTCCACAAATTGAGAAAGCGAGGAAGCATGTAAGTAAGTCTGTTTCAGCTTATATGAGAGACCATGGAATGGGCGCCATCTACAACAATAACTTGCGTTACTACATGCAAGATATCTACAGAGGAGTTGGTGTGCACTTCTCAGATGAGGGAAACAGAGTTTTCATACAAAATTTAAGACTGTGTATTGGTACTTACTTATAAGTACCTAGAACTTACACAGAACCCAAAAGCTCTTTTCAGAGCTACCTTAACTATAATTACTCTTTTAAAATTTCGAATGTACCTTTTTTCACTAATTTTCACTTATGTTCGCTTCCCGGTTCGCTACCCGGTTCGCGTACCGCAGCTAACCGCACGAAAAATAAAAATTATTTTTCGACATATATGAGCCTCCTCACCTACCCTCAGAAAACCTAGGGGGTCACGATACGTCTCCCGTGCCCCCTTATACCCATTTCCCACATTGTTATTCCTCCATCTTGTGATTAAATTTGTCCAAAACACAAAATGGCGAACTCCCGTTACGCTACCGGTAAGCTACCCGGTTTGCGTACCGGGTAGCGCTTCTACCGTGAAAAATCGAAATTTTTATTTTTTTATTTTTTACCCCACGGGACCCTTTAATAACCCCCACATCATTCCTAGGGGGTCAGGAAGGGTCTACCTTGCCCCCTTTCATTAATTTTCCCCCTTCGTTTTTCTCCACCTCTTGTCTCTCGATCCTACCGAGAGACAAGATGGCGGCCGATCCGGACTGTTTAGAATGTTGACAGACACCAGAGAGCCAATCACTTCACTTTGCGAAGTTCCGTTACGCGTCAGGTACGCGAACTGGGGCGCTAACCGGAGCGCTGTTACAGATATATTTTTTTTTTTAAATGTTAATTTCTCAAAATCCACTGGACCACATATATTGAGACATAGCGAAGGCACGTCGGGCAAACTATATCTACAATTTTGCCAAGTTTCGTGTAAATCCATTCAGCCGTTCGAGCTAAAAGTGATTCCAACCGCCCTACGGAAAAATGAATGGGAAAACGCGTTTTGGGACCCCCTTTTTTCTCAGGTCCCCCTTGACGAAACCCCCCCCCCGAATTTTTAGGGGCTGCTCAGAAACAAAATGTGCCATTTTCCTGAAAATTTCAGCCAATTCCTTCCACAAACGCCAAAGTTATTCGACATAGAATTTTCAGAAATCCCATAGGAAAAAAATCCTAACTATATATACCTACTGGCGACCGCCAGTAGGTAATACATATATATATATATATATATATATATATATATATATATATGGGCTGGTGGGAGGAGCGGGTGCTGATGACCCAACACCAGGAGACAATGGAAAAGAATGTCATTGTTTATAAACGTTTTATTGACGATATCTTTATTTTGTGGGAGGGCAGTGTGGAAAGTGCGAACAGCTTCACAGACCAGTTAAATGAAAATTCACTAAATTTAAAATTTACTTGTAATGCCAGCAGGGAGAACATTCAATTTCTGGATGTGGAGCTATTTGTAGAAGATGACAAAATACAAACACGCATGCACCGCAAGCCCACTGCGGGCAATGCAATCCTCCACGCCAACAGTTTTCACCCCACACCACTAAAACAATCCATCCCGTATGCAGAATGTCTCAGGATGACTCGCAACTGCAGCACAAGCGAGGGGTTATCACAAGCCAAAAATAATCTCTTCACGAGATTAAAACAAAGAGGATACTCTGAAAAAACATGCAAGGCTGCAGAGGCAAAGTGTAGTTCCAAAACCCGCCATGAATTACTATTTCCAAAAGAACCGGAGTCTGGGGCCTCCGCACTAGAAAGACAACCACCCAGGTTAATCACAGGTTTCAATCGCCACCAAGCCAACCTTCGCAAAATACTCAGAAGGCATTGGCCGCTGGTCGGAAATGACACAACCATAGGAAACTTAGTGGGTGAAAGACCACTAGTGTCTTTCAGGAAAGCGAAATCCATGCGGCAGCAATTAGTCTGTAATGCCCCAGCTATACCTAAGCAAAAAGTCTGGTTCCAGTCACAAAAAGGCTTTAGGAAATGCACGAAATGTAAGGCCTGCATTCATGGCAAAAATACCACCAGCATTACAGTACCCTTTCGCAAGCAACCTTACCACCTGAGGGACCACTACACATGCAAAACAGACCATGCTGTATACATGCTGACATGTGTATGTGGCAAAATATATGTAGGGTCGACCATTCACCCAGTGCATGTTAGGGTATTGCAACACCTAAGGGCAATTACAAACAAGGACCCAGCCTACCCTGTAGCTAGGCACATCCACGAAGTACATGGTGGAGATGCGAAAGGTCTAACTTACTGTGTCTTAGACAATGTCCCAAAAAATGTTAGGGGTGGCAACCGCAAACTTGCATTGCGCCGCCTGGAATCCAGATACATTATTCTGCTGAATTCCAAGATTCCCGCAGGGCTGAATGCTGACGAAGCCCTAAGTGTGCATATCTAGAGCAGCTTACCTCTTCTTTCCCTAGTACCCTGTAACATCGCATACCAGTTTACGCGATAAATTTTAATTAATCACGCTTTCTGTCACATGGTCACACAGCACCCTGAGTAGATGTCAAACACCTCACAGGCTTTATTGGCACACCTTGTATTCTATACGTGAGAAGAATCCTTCCCATCTAGGAGAGTAAATGCGCACTTGCGCGGGATCGCACCTCTCCTTTTGGTTCGATATTGACGATATAAGTAAATTGTCTTTGGAGGCTCACCCTGACAAACAGTGGTCTAACTTACCGGCTGCACGAGGATGAGTGGTACAACTGCAACATGTTCTGCCTCTGCCGCCAGGCCAGCAAACCGATTTCCGATGAAACGGAGTCCATTTGTGTGAACCGTGGTCCGTGAAGCAATCACGGACAGTGGTTTAACACACCTCCCATCTGATACGCCCGATCCTCTATGACGCAGGTCAACATGCAGGGTGTCACGTATTACGGGGGTTTTGTCTTCCAATGATTAAACTTTCAAACTAATAATGTATGTAAAATACAAGGTTCACAAACGCAAAGAATATGTATATGAACATGATGTAAATGTTAGATTAATACATGCCAATGAACGTGACATATAGAATGTACCAAAACGCCAAAGTATGTCAGAAACAATGTAAGCAGTCACGTAATTGTGTGGGTGTAACTCGTAGTCACCATGGCAACAAACCAATGCCAATTAGGGGTGACAATTATGACTCATGTGAAATTTGAACATGTATAAAAAGCGTTACTTTGTCTGGTCAGATGTTAGTGAGCAAGGCGGAGGTTGCCGCCGAAACGCGTCTGAGCAGAAGTTGATGTAAAATAAACACCCTTGAACTAAGATACACGGAGTCAGCGCCTTCTTGGATGGTGAAGTTTGGTTTGGTGTCAATATATATATATATATATATATATATATATATATATATATATATATATATACATATATATATCTTAGGCGTTATTTGCCCAATCTTCATGAAAATTTCACAAAAAAGTATCAAACTAGGTTCTGTGTGTCATAGAAAATTTTGGGGGTGAGCAGTTGAGTGGAGACTGAGAGATAAGGGTGTGAACAAAGGGTTTGTTTGTAGTGTTAATTCCCTTAGGAACGCGTTGTTGAACCTACAACCCAAACCACTGGACGAAATTATACCAAATTTGGCGGAAAGGTAGATGTTGTTATGCAGATTGTGCTTTTTGTTATTTGGTGCAAATCCGTCTAGTAGGTTTTAAGAAAATTTAAGCTGAAAATGATAGATATATCTCTGGGCATGAATATTTTGCGATGATTTCAATGTGATTCACAAATGCATACGCCAACAGCAATGTACTGATTGGCTGAACGCAACCTGAACAGAAAGTAGCGGCTCCCGTTTTATCACCAGGGAACAGTTCCTGGGGCTGAAAATCTGTTGGAAAGCTATCATAAGGGGTAAGGGTGGACATACTCTGACCCCATGTGTGAGAAATGTATGTGTTAGTGACAAGTTACATGTCCAAAATAGATTTTTTTAATCATGCGCAATATTTGCAACAACATTGCGACTGCCAGCGTGCTCCCCCATGTACCACTGCAGAGTGTGATGGTCAGAATTTTTTATATAGGTATAATTTTCAAATGTGGTGGTGGCTATTGAATTCCTGCTTTTGCTTTCTGCTTTTGTGCTGTGTCCGCAGGGATCGCGATTATGTTATGTTATGTTATAAATTTTGTAGAGCGCTCAGCTAACACAGCAAAGTGGCGTCCCGGCGCTATGTTGGAGAATAACACAACCAGATAGAAAGACCAGATAGATTACCGATGTAATCGCAATCTCCTGCCTCACTGTGAAAACCGAAAAAAAGGTTTTAGAGATGGTTGTTCTACAAATACAGTAGAAAAGCATGAGTTTGAAGTATACAATAATAAACCGCTAGTGTTTAAAAAACTGCAATGTGTTTGCATATGTGTGTTTTCACATTATGGAAAAGGAGCTATCATCGCAGTTAGCGGCTTCGTCGCGATTCCCGAATAACCCTAAAAATGGGAAATAGGTCTAAATGATGGATGTTAAAGAAATTTAGTACCAAAACATGTGTTTCTAAAGAAGCATGTATACAGTAATATGTTCATCTCAATGTTTAGAATGGATTTTTTTACTTATTATTTTTGGATGTTATGGTGGCTGTTGAATATCTGTTTTTGTTTTCCATTCTCGCGATGTAGTTGTGAAGATTCCTAAAAACTGAAAAAAAGGATCTTTTTAAAGAAAATAACAATTTTTCTGGCTGGTATTAGGGGGACCCTGGCAAGAGCCCATGTATTGATTGTGTGGTTATGACAGTTATACATAAAACCGGATGAAGAGTTTCACGTTACTTAGATACACCCTGTTGCTTTCGTCTGTAAAGTACAATCCATCATTTCTGTAAATTCCATGCATATCAAAACACAGATTGTTGTTATCGATACAGCCCATGTTAAGGTCTCTGAGGAAAGCAGAAACTGTTTTATTAACATGTTTCCTGGCTTTGTCAATCTGTGGAAAGAATTGATTTGACCACTTAAATTTCTGTCTTTGGCATATATTAGAGTACACTTAGACATTGAGATGGAAAAGTGACATCAGTTCTGCAAAGGTGTCTTTCATCATGATTTCCAGCCCTACCCCAGTCAATGTGCCAAGGTCATTGCCACCACAGTGCACAATTATGTGGTGAGGAGCTCGGGAATCCACAATAGATTTAACAAAAGCCAGCAACTGATGAAACTTTAACCCTCTGTGGCCAAACCAAGTAATCTGGCCAAACCAAGTAATCTCCACATTTGACAAACCCAAGTCCCTGTCAATACCTCTCTTTTTTGCAGCCTCTTTAGCCCACTAGATATAGCTCTGGCCCACAATCCACAGTCTAAGCATTTTGAAGTGAAGGAGAAATAGCAGCCAGGAGAAGGCTCGAGCTGAATGAGGTAATTTTCCAAATGAAAAGCAGTTAAAATAGAGTTGTTTAAAAAAAATCTTTTAAAGATATATTTCATTGGATGCTTTCAGCATGAAAGTGACGGATATTATGTAGTGTGTTGGATGCCTAAGCAACAAGTCCTATTATCGGCTGTTGTTTAAAAAAATGTAATACAGACTTGGATAGGCTTTTGAATCAGTGGAGTAAACCACACCTGCTGTGTCTTATTTGGAAGTTTCATGTTTCTTGTAGAATGTGCTGTGAACTTGTGACCAACGGGTTCCACTGGGTTACTAGGTACTCTGAGCTAAGAGTGTACTGGGGGGAGGGTGTTAAAGAGACAGAACATTTGTTTTGAAGTTGAAAAGTTATGACACAATTTAATTGATAGCAAACTTCGACTCAGGACTTTGAACTAAACTGTTGTTCAGTATTAAAATTTATAAAAACTGAAGCTAAATATCTGCTTGGACTCCCGAAAACATTGTGAACACGAAGAGACAAGAGCCTCGTTTTGAAATAAAGGGGAAGGGTTAACACATGCTAACCCATCACAAGTAGAGATGCAGCAGTCTAAAATGAAAGCACTGATTTCATTTGCTGCCTTTCTCGTGATCATAGAGTGGAAATTTGAAGAGTTTGTCAATTTATAGTTGCTTTCTATGAGAGTGGTGTGCCATTCTTGTGCTTAGTTTTTACAAATCTTAACAGCGTTAAAACTACCCAGAAATAGCTAAAACAACATTATAATCTGCAAACTCACTTCCCTGTTATGCAGATAACTTTTTAAATATTTAAAAAATGTAGATTAGCAATGAAGATGTTTATGGGAGTTTGATTAAAAAGCATATCATAGTGATGTGAAAAAAAATATATCAGATGAACTGTAACTGGCACTGGGTATGTGTTTAAGATGCTAGAACTGTTGAAATACAATGATTAATGCCTTTAAAAATGTCAATGTCAATGTTTTAAATGTCTAAGCATTATGTGCAGAACATATACATCTATATTATTTGCATTCTGGGAATGTGGTTGTTTTAGTAACATTATTAAACAGGAGTATTATTATTATTATAGTCGGATTTGTATTGTTCATGGCTACCCCAGCGATGGGGCATCCCAGCGCCACCAGAGACCATAAGCATGAGCCAAGAGGGAAAAGATTAAGAAGTTAGGCCAGGAAAAGCCAGGTCTTTATGGCTTTACGAAAAGAGAGATGGTTCTGGATCACTCTGATAGAAACAGGGAGCGAATTCCAAAGTTTTGCAGCAAGTAGTGAAATAAAAGATAAAAATAATGTGCTGCATCTTTATATAAATTATATAGTAGTAATAATTGTTAGCTATGTATTAGGAAGTATTTGTCAATGTGGTTTTCACCTTACATGACTTGTTTGCATATACTTAGATAGTGAGATATCGATTTTGTAGTTGTAGATAGTTATATGTACGATGACACTCTTGAGTTTACTTAAAGATGCAGAGAACTATTTATTTTTGTAAAGATGGACTAAAGGTGTATATTTATTATGAAATCACTTATATGTTTACATGGTGATCTATGCTCCTTAAGGCTGTTGAAAATGTCATGTATATGGTGAGGGTGGTGTATTTCTTTAAAGGTGCTATGATTGAGGAGGGTAAATAGGTTAATAGTGCAGAATGTCTCTTGAGAGTTCTTGTGCTTTATTCACTAGGCATGTAACTTTTCTTTGAGCAATGCTGAATGTATGTTTTGAAGAAACAAGAAATAATTGCAAAATGATGTAGATATGCCATTAAGAAAAGGTTTTGTGCTTCAAAAAACTGAGAATTGTTGTTTTCAGTTTCAGAAACTTACTGATGCATGTACACAGTGAGTAACAGAGCAATGTATGCTCTTAGAGAGCCATGTATGCAAATATATCAAGTGTGATATCTAGACTTATTCAATTACTCAGGCACTAAACATGCACTCTTCCAATCACGCAAGCATTAAATATGTACTCATTGAACTACGCAGGCAACACCCATATGTTCGTCCAATCACCCAGATAGTAGCGATATAGTCTGGTGAATATAAAGCCACTGACTATGCAGATATGGAACCACTGATGTAGATTCTACAGCCTCTGGGAATCATGCAGGCATTAACTCTATTCTGGGAGAATCACCTAGGCACTTTCTATGCGCTCAACCAATCATCCAGGGAGTATTGATGTACTCAACCAGAAACAAATGTATTTACAAGGTTTAGTGAGGAATATGTAGTCTTTTAGAACCATTTGAGTAATTATGTATGTAACCTGTCACACACTGTTTGTGTTTACTCGGACGAATTAGTGAGCTATATGCTGTGATACATATTAATGTGCATATTTTTATATGCTGTGTTATTCAGCATTTAAATCTGACACATCTAAGTAGAAAAGTATTGAAACACTAATTATAACTGCAACACTGTGGTAGAGAGGCACAGGAATAGCTCTTATGTTTTATTTATGGATTTACAGTATTGCAACACTGTATGCACTTTTACACTTCGGTTGATGTTTATTTTAAAATTGAGTACATAAGGGATAACGTGGTCTTTTAACATGTATAAGTAAGAACTGAGATACGGTGCAGGTATTTTGTAGGAGAGGGTGTTATATTATTAAATGCTAACCAATAAATTAAGTTTTGTGATGTGGTTTGGGTTTGGTACATTGAAGTAAGGGCTCGTAGTTAGGTAGGTAGGTTCATTTGTGGATTTAAAACTGCAACATAACATAAAAAAAGTTTTTGTATTATGTATAAGGCCATAGTAAAGTAGTTGGTACATTGGCTAGAAAAATAAATTAAATATAGTTTTACATTACATTATCTGCATAATTACAGACAAAATGCGTACAAAAAATCGGAGGAAAAAGGAACAGAAGCAACTATAGTATCTATGCAGAACTGAGACTCGAAAGGGTAAAATAAAAAAAAGTGGTAAACAAAAAAAGAGCTATTAGTGAGAGGACAAAATCATTTCTTAAAAATATATGTGGACATTTCCAAAGAATATTAAATAATGAATGGAAAAAATGTATATAACAAGAACCGGAAAGAATATAACAAAGATGGACACACCTTAACCAGGAGACAGAAGCAGTTTAAGGAAATCAGAGCGAGAATATTTTGTAGTAGAGTAGTTATAAATCAAATGAGAACTGTGAAAAAGTATGAGAGAAGGAGAGAGGCACTGAAACAAAAATAACGAGCTGAGAAAGTAATTGAGAAGGCCTTTGCTTTTAAGAGGAAGCTTTTCATTTTGATTATAAATAGAATGAAGACTCTTGACAACATTGTGCTTTGCATGGGAAGACAAAACCAGAAAAAAAGATTAGTGAATAGAAGTAACTTTAA
Organism: Lissotriton vulgaris; assembly: GCF_964263255.1. Lineage (NCBI taxonomy): Eukaryota > Metazoa > Chordata > Amphibia > Caudata > Salamandridae > Lissotriton > Lissotriton vulgaris. Next base: position 421,506,989 of record NC_141687.1, read on the forward strand.
TACAGTTTTTAGTGGAGTATGCATACATATTTCTAGTGCAGAGTCTTTCTTTAATGAAGAAAGATAACTCTAGAATAATAGATTTGTTCATGCTATTCTTTGCAGAGGATGATGTTATGAAATGAAGAATGGCACTCCTATACTGAATATGGTGATGGTACCTACAAATGTAGAACAAGTTATTGGCGAACAGGTACCTGGAAGGCAGAGTCAGGCGCCTGTATACAAATGGAAGTGTATAAGTATTTGTAGCATTTGACAGCAATCCATTGATGTATAAGGAAATTCCTACGTATCTTTCCAAGGTGAAGTTTGACTCACAAAAGTAGTACTTTACAAGAAATGGATCCTTGCAAGATTAAAAGCATAAAAATATGCAGGGACACTCACTAGCTTGTTTATCAAAGAAAGTGTGCCAAAGAACGTTTCATAATTTCAGGATGTTAGCTGTTCATCACTCAACAATGCGTACTTTCTAAAAACTCCTGCTTTATGTTTAGGAGAAATGAATAGAGCACTTTTGCATAGTACTGTGGAAGACGTAGAAAAAGTTTGTGATGATGTGCTTTTTTGTTTCTTTTGTCCTGAGTAGGATTCTAGGGAAAATTAATAGTTGTTAAGAGGAGGAATTTAAGAAAAGGACACAGATATTACAGTTGATAGTTTTGAAAAAGAGATTATAAAATGTAAAACAGTGTGGTCTCAAAAACTAGAATATGTTTGTATATGTTGTTGATTCAAACACAGACTATTGACTTGTATTCAAAAAGTGAAAATGTAAAGAATGATAACTGGCAAAAATTAGGTATGTATTTATTTGTAGAGGAATGCTTTGACTTGTCAATACGACAAGTTATATGTAAGTGGTGTTACAATAAATTGGAAGATAATAAAATGAGGACCACATAGATATTAGACACCCATCAGAAAATACATAATCTCATTATTCAAGATGAAAACTTTAAAACTGGAGGATAGCTCAGATAATAAAATACCTGCTAATGTAGAAAAACTATGAGGGACCAGAAATAAAAAAACATTAGCATTTTCGATTCTTGCAGCATTGCAAAGGGCTGTTCTGGACTGCTCTCCAGCACTCACTACAACTCCACAATCCATGCAGTATGAAGCCATCTGGAAAAACTGTGAAGCCAAATCTTAAAGTTGAAATTGGACATCTGAAGGGACTCTCTGCCCCTGTGTTGCTGCGTTTGCCATCAAAGTTGACAGTCCTTCAGCCTTGTGTTGCCTTCTTCCTCCTTTTGCACCATTGCTATGGATTGTTTTTAAGGTGGTGACAACCAATATTCTTTCAAAATGCCCTGAATATGTGGAACTTTTCCACAAATATGTATCTCCCAGATAAAAAGAAAAGGTTAGAAAAAATGCTTGTGTTGCCTTCTTCCTCCTTTTACACCATTGCTATGGATTGTTTTTAGATTGTAAAGCATGGACGTAGTCCAGCAAGAATGTTTTTCATTTGTACCCTTTGACAATGTCTTGTGACATAATGTGCATTGCACAAATCTGCTCACTATGAACTCCTCTTAAAGAATGTTCAAGATAGAGAAATGGGCGTGTTCTTAGTTTTTTAGTTGAAAAGGTGTATTATTCAATTATATTCCTTTCTTGCTCAGTGACATGATTTTCTGTTTTGTTTTTGATTTTTTTTGTGTGTTTGCAAAGATAAACAAAATGTCATTTGTCATAGTAACAACAATGGCATTGTGCACAAATATAAAAGGGGAGAGCAAAATAGCATGCATAATATTTTTGCAGCATTGCGAATAGCTGTAACACACTGCTCACCAGCAGTTATAACAATAAACAGTCCATGGAATACGAGGCCATATCTATTATAGTAGTGTGCACCTCTGATGCAATTTTCTGGCTGAGTATTGTTGCTGCTTCCACTGATGTAGATGGTCCTCCAATTTCCCTATGGTAGTTCGCCAGTTGGAGACGTTTTCTATGATAGGTTTTAAGATAATATAAGATGGACATCGTCCCACATGAATATTTTGTGTTCATCCATCTAGAGAGGGTCTTGTCACACATTGTACATTGCACTAGTTTTGCAGCAGTTTTTGATTCCCCATGATTTTGGGGTAACAATGTATAGTTTGATGTTTGTTTGGCAGTTATGTTGTATTCACAAGTTCAGATGTTGCAAGTTATTTTTTGAACACACACTTACACACTTACTTACCGACCTATAAAGCCACTCACACACTCAGTCAGAAACCTACACAATGACTCCCTCACTTGCCCTCAAATTTTCATGTTGCAGTTAGGAAATAAAATTAAAAATACCTTCGAAATTCTCAGAAACAAACAAAGGTTACAGGGACATTATAGTTTGGAAATATATTTTGAAAAAAATCTTAGAAATTCACTGAAAAAACCAAGGGTTACAGAGACATCATAGTTAGGCTCAAGTTTCACTCATAGAAAACAAGTGAAATTCAACAGCTATAGTTATCTGAACTAACTATAACTTGTGCCCCTGCAATGCACTGGTTATAACTTCACATATTACATCACACATGACATGGTCAGTGACATCACTCATGAGATCACTTATGGCGTCTCTGTAACCTTTGGTTTTTTCAGTGAATATATATATCAGTAGATGTAATGCCACAGAAAGAGTGTTGCAATGCTCAATTTCGTGCACTTGCCTCCATAAAGTTGTGGTAGTCAAAAGTTCAGTGATGAAAGTTTATTCTAGCATAGCCGAAAAACCCAATGCGTTTCGGCGTTACAACACATTGGTCACGTGTAGGAAAGACATGTTGCCGGCAAAGTTTAAACACAAAGTTAAGGTAACAGACATAGATAAAGGACAATGCCAAGAGAGAGAGTAATGAGGCTGGTGTTTGTTTCGGCCATCTTAGAGTGTATACCAAAATATAACTATGAATGCAAAAATATATCACACAATGCCCCATATGACATGAAATGGCAATTGTACACTAACATTTTTCACAAAAATTCTAATAAACACATTTGTCCTTATTGAAATGGATTACAACTAATAAATAATGGACCAATGGTATAAAGGTCCATTTGGGTTATAAGGTGGATAGCACATATTTAGTAACAAATATCAAATATACTCATAAAAATTGCATTTTGAAAAAACATTAACCACACTTAAGCCCTAGTGAGCTAGTATATCATGTACCATAATTCTATGAATTCCTAATTTCTGTTAAAGTAGTGAAGCAATCTAGATCACAACTCAACCAGTCCATAGGAAATAAGACTGCACAAACAAAAAGGAAGTTGAAAATCAGAAAAAAGAAGAAGAGAGAAGGGGGTCAAGGGTGAAAACAATGAGGCCTCAGTGTTTAAAATTTGATTTAAGCAAGGAGTGCATGTGCTGGACCTTTATTGCTCTTCTTTACATATATTCATTCATAAAGCCTTATTTCCCACCATTCAGAAAAGGGGGTGGTGATGAACAGAGTGTCTGAATTAAACAGACCACTCTTACCCAGTCCAAAGATCAGGGCTTGATCCATCACCGTTATTTATCTCACTGCCCCATCCCAGATCAGAACCTGGCTATATGCAAATCAGTCTGTCCCTGGCCCAGTGCATCATGGGAACAGGGCAGACTAAACTACCAAGCCAATTCTTCACCAGAAAGGAGACAAGCTACCGGGGACCGGTTTCTGGCATTTCAGCCGTCTTCGGCCCGGCTTGCTTGAATCCTGATGGAGCAGTGAGAAAGGGACTCATGTCTGAGTATACCCTGCCACACCTATAGTGGCCAAAAACGATTCAGAAAAGGGGGTGGTGATGAACAGAGTGTCTGAATTAAACAGACCACTCTTACCCAGTCCAAAGATCAGGGCTTGATCCATCACCGTTATTTATCTCACTGCCCCATCCCAGATCAGAACCTGGCTATATGCAAATCAGTCTGTCCCTGGCCCAGTGCATCATGGGAACAGGGCAGACTAAACTACCAAGCCAATTCTTCACCAGAAAGGAGACAAGCTACCGGGGACCGGTTTCTGGCATTTCATCCATCTTCGGCCCGGCTTGCTTGAATCCTGATGGAGCAGTGAGAAAGGGACTCATGTCTGAGTATACCCTGCCACACCTATAGTGGCCAAAAACGATTCAGAAATGGGGGTGGTGATGAACAGAGTGTCTGAATTAAACAGACAACTCTTACCCAGTCCAAAGATCAGGGCTTGATCCATCACCGTTATTTATCTCACTGCCCCATCCCAGATCAGAACCTGGCTATATGCAAATCAGTCTGTCCCTGGCCCAGTGCATCATGGGAACAGGGCAGACTAAACTACCAAGCCAATTCTTCACCAGCAAGGAGACAAGCTACCGGGGACCGGTTTCTGGCATTTCAGCCGTCTTCGGCCCGGCTTGCTTGAATCCTGATGGAGCAGTGAGAAAGGGACTCATGTCTGAGTATACCCTGCCACACCTATAGTGGCCAAAAACGATTCAGAAAAGGGGGTGGTGATGAACAGATTGTCTGAATTAAACAGACCACTCTTACCCAGTCCAAAGATCAGGGCTTGATCCATCACCGTTATTTATCTCACTGCCCCATCCCAGATCAGAACCTGGCTATATGCAAATCAGTCTGTCCCTGGCCCAGTGCATCATGGGAACAGGGCAGACTAAACTACCAAGCCAATTCTTCACCAGAAAGGAGACAAGCTACCGGGGACCGGTTTCTGGCATTTCAGCCGTCTTCGGCCCGGCTTGCTTGAATCCTGATGGAGCAGTGAGAAAGGGACTCATGTCTGAGTATACCCTGCCACACCTATAGTGGCCAAAAACGATTCAGAAAAGGGGGTGGTGATGAACAGAGTGTCTGAATTAAACAGACCACTCTTACCCAGTCCAAAGATCAGGGCTTGATCCATCACCGTTATTTATCTCACTGCCCCATCCCAGATCAGAACCTGGCTATATGCAAATCAGTCTGTCCCTGGCCCAGTGCATCATGGGAACAGGGCAGACTAAACTACCAAGCCAATTCTTCACCAGAAAGGAGACAAGCTACCGGGGACCGGTTTCTGGCATTTCAGCCGTCTTCGGCCCGGCTTGCTTGAATCCTGATGGAGCAGTGAGAAAGGGACTCATGTCTGAGTATACCCTGCCACACCTATAGTGGCCAAAAACTATTCAGAAAAGGGGGTGGTGATGAACAGAGTGTCTGAATTAAACAGACCACTCTTACCCAGTCCAAAGATCAGGGCTTGATCCATCACCGTTATTTATCTCACTGCCCCATCCCAGATCAGAACCTGGCTATATGCAAATCAGTCTGTCCCTGGCCCAGTGCAAACGGTGATGGATCAAGCCCTGATCTTTGGACTGGGTAAGAGTGGTCTGCTTAATTCAGACACTCTGTTCATCACCACCCCCTTTTCTGAATTATTTCCCACCATGGCAGCAATATACCGACTGTTAAAGGCCTACGCCAAAGAGGAGGGCTCTAACAAGGGAGTGGGCCTTCAATTAACAGTACACCCCAGCTATGGAGGGCTATAAGGCTATTAAAACATTCTGGAACTCTCATGGGAGAAGGATCTTGGTTGTTTGTAGTCTATTTCCACATGGGATCAGTTATGGTCCAGAACTTTGAAGACTTCTCGCTCTGCCTCCCTCACCCAATCTCTCTTTTTCCTTCATCATAGACTTTATCTCTCCCCCCTATCTCTCTCTCGTTTCCTTTCTTCTTCTACTTCCCATTGTTCGACATGTAATATGCCTGATGCTGATCTTCTTCATCTTATCTTTTTCTGTCCCTCTGTTGTAGCTTTCTGGAAACAGGTTTGGTCTTTCCTTACACGCATTTTCACAATCTCTATTCCCTTTTCCAATACACTCATGTTTTTGGGGAGCATTTCCGACTCTTTACACCTTCCGCCACACTCCCGAGGTCTTTTTGACCTCATGATAGCTTTGGCATTCCAACATATTGCATCTAATTGGAAATCCCTTACCAAACTTTCCATCCGTTGTTGGTGGAATCTATTATGTAACTTCCATAGACTTGATGTTGCTTTCGCCTCCTCTTGCAAACCTCCTTGCAATGTTGAACTATATTGGCTACCTTTTACCTTATATTTAGACCAATCTGCCAAACGAACCTATACTCCCTTCTCCTCAGAGAACTTTAAACCCCCTTGAATAATTTGTACTCTCGCTTTTAGCGTCATTTTCTTGACTTTCACAGTTTACGTTATATTATACTGTTTATCTAGAAATTATACATTCCTTCATGTTATTATGTGCCTTCTCTCTATGCCGTTATAGTTTATATAAGCATTATTTATACTAGTATTGTTACTATTTCCCCATCCTCCCCTGTTCTCCTCCCCTCCTGCATCCCTCCCTTAAAAATTAGAAAATGCTTTTATTTCTTAGGTTCATCAGTAGTCTGTATACCTTTCTTGTATACTTCCATATTTTGATTCTGATATGCTACTGTTGTTCCATTATTGTCATGTCATTATATTCTTAATAAAGCTTTCGAACATAAAAAACATTCTGCCACACCTGTGAATGACAAACAATGGAATATTGATGCTCCGGCCTTTTATCAGCCATTAGAAGCCCGGAACACTCCATTGTCTTCAATAGAGCTCCCAACATTCCAATGTTCTAATAAGCTTTCCATTGTATTTGATTATTCTTTTATTTAGTTTGTTATTTTTTATATTGATATATTGTGATTGGTTGAGGCCAGTGTCATTTTTTAATTGTATGCTTACTACATGGGTTTAAAGGAGGCAATGTTGTTCTCATGACTAGAGCCAAGTATACGAAAGAAGCACAATGGCAACTCAACGATCCAATGTGTTATGGGAGAGTAGATACAAAATATCCTACTGATATTAAAACCATGTACATGGGTAAGTGCCAGACTTTGCACAAGAATGGTCTACTTTCATGGGATGAGACACACTTTATTAAAAATTACAACCCTACCACACACATTTTGTACCTTCTGCCAAAGGTCCAAAAATGTCTGTGACCCACTAGGGAGACCCATTGTGTCCTCAAAGAATAGCCTCCTTGAGAACACCAGCAGATATGTTGTTCACTTTCTCTTCCCCTTCATGAAAAACCTTTTATCCTATCTTAGAGACACCACACATTTCCTAAAGAAGATCAGGGATTTCAACATGCGTAAGGAGCATTGCTGGTAAGCCTTGATGTAGAGGCATTGTTCAGAAGCAGAAGGCATGATGATGAGATTAAGGCTTGTCAGTTCTTTCTGAAACAATGCAGGGTAGAATTGTTGGAACACACTCTCATGCTCTTAGACATGATAGCAATATGTTTGAAAGAGAATGTATTTGTTTTTGAAATACAACATTACAAACTGTTACATGGGACTTCCATTGGCACCTGCTTCGCCCAAGGTACGCTAATCTCATGGTGGGCTGGTGGGAGAAGCAGGTGCTCTGGAATGATCAGACTGAACATTGGATTTTTAATGTGTCAATGTGGCTTAGTTATATTGACTACATTTTCATTGTGTGGAAGGGGTCTGAAACTGGACTGAATCTTTCATAGATTGTCTAAACATGCATAATGTGAATCTCAAATTTACTAGACACTACAGCCAGAAATCCATTGACTTTCTAGACCTCAAACTGAGTGTAGAGGGGAGTAGAATCAGCACCAACCTACTCAGAAAGAAAACAGCAGGAAATTAAATTCTTCATTATGCCAGTTCCTACCCTCCCAGCTTTAGGTGGGGGATTCCCTACAGTTAATTTCTCTGGACTAAACGCAATTGCAGTCACCCCTCGTCCTATGGAGATACTAAACAAGAAATGAAAACTAAATTTACGGAGAGAGGATACGCTATAAAAGCAATTGCACAAGCAGAAAAGTGAGTTGAAAGTCAGTTCAGGGATGACATACTAAACCACACCCAACAGAACCTACAAGAATGCTACTAAAAAGCAAGTCAGATTCATCAACAAATACTGCAACCAATCTAACCAGATATGCAGTATCCTCAGAAATAGATGGGACATCCTTAAACGTGATCCCATCCTTCCTAAGGAATAAGAGAAGCCCAGTCTTATCAGTGACATACAGGAGAAGCTCATCCCTGAGAGATATGCTGGTATACAGCCATCTCCAGCCCAAGGAAGGTAGCTGGCTCAAGCAAGCCAAGGGTTTCCACAAATAAGGAAAATGCAAAGCGCGCAAAAATAGCAGCAATGTGATGGAGGTCATCTTAGAAAGAACCAAGATCCACTGGAAAATTCCCAAATTCATCACTCGCAGTACTGACTTTGTCATATATGCTATAGTCTGCCCATGCAATCTCTGGTACATTGGTTCAACCACGTTCCCCCTCAAAAAACAAATCTTAGAGCATTGGTGGGCTATTACCAACTGTGACCAAAGCTATAGCACAGCGAGACATTTCTGGACGGAACATGGGACTGACTGCACCTAAGCCAGATTTTTGGACTGGATACGGTCACACCCAACCTGAGAGGAGGCAATTGCATTGCAGCCCTTCGTAAACTTGAGTCACGCATCATCCTTTTACCAGGCACCAAATTCCTCAGATGGCCTCAACCAAGATGAGGAATTATATTCCCACTTGTAAATCTGATCACTTCCTAAATTACACTTCTGCCTTGGTGGATTACTCACACCCCACCTCTCCCTCCCTTTTCTATTGTAACAAACAATCATTTTCAGGTATTTAGTTTCCTATTTTTGTTTTCGGACACAATGCTATTTTACTGAAATGTTTACGAATATTTTATAGTCTCATTTAGATATGCCAAGTCTTGACATTACAGTGAGGTAAATGCACTATATCGAAACAAGTTTCATGTTTCTAACATTTTTATATCTTATCTAACTTAATCACCCAGAATCACACATTTGAGATAGAAAATAGGAGCCCTGGAGTGTGAAGGACTTCCCATCCTACTCCTAGTCACCTTTAGCACTTACCTGGTACCATACCCGTACTGCCATGAAAGAACAGTATTGATCATAGCCACAAGGATTATCCTCTAGTCACTTACATGACTAGTACATAGGACACTGGACCCCTCATATCCTCTGCTGAATTAAGCAATGATATTGAGTTTTCTCTAAACCAGAAAGCCACTTTGTCACAATTACTTATTACAAACTGTCTCAAGATTTAAACATGCCAGGCTATATCAATCAATCAATCAATCAATCAGGTGTTTGTTAAGCACAACTACTCTTGCGAAGATGGGGAGCGATGTTGTCTGGCTAAGGAGGAGCGGGAGGTCATTCCAGGCTATAGCTGCCCGGAAGGAGAAGGAGCGACCTCCCGATCTGGTCTTTCTGGTGCGAGGACCACACCGTTGGAGAGCTGGGCTGATCATAGGGTCCTTTGGGGTGCGTGGAATTTGAGTCAGCTGTTCAGGTATGCTGGTCCGGTGTCATGGAGGGCCTTGTGAGCTTGGGTTAGCATCATGAAGGTGACTCTAGCTTTGATGGGGAGCCAGTGGAGTGTGCACAGGTGCTGGGTGATATGGCAGTGTCTTGGCAGATTGTTGACTAGTCTTGCGGTGGTGTTTTGGATTTTTTGTAGCTTGTGGTGAGGTTTTTGTTTATTCCAGCATAGAGTGAGTTGCCGTAGTCAAGCCTGCTGGTGACTAGGGCGTGAGTGACGGTCTTTCTGTGTTTGAAAGACCGGAGTAGGAGGCGGAGGGTGTGGAAGCAGGAGGATGAGACGGAGTTGATCTGGTGGTCCATTTTGAGCTCTGAGTCTAGGTTGATTCCCAGGTTACGTGCGTGGTCCCTGGGGGTGGGCGGGCTGCCGAGGGAGGAGGGCCACCATGTGTCGTTCCATGCGTCAGGGTTGGGGCCCAAGATGAGTACTTCTGTTTTGTTCGTGTTTAGTTGTAGGCAGCTGTTTTTCATCCATGTGGCGACGGCTTTAATGCCTTCTCAAAAGTTGTGTATAGCGGTTTTGGGTTTGATGGATAGAGAGAGGATGAGTTGGGTGTCCTCTGCGTATGACACAACATTGAGTCCGTAAGTTCTGATGATGGGAGCGAGCGGAGCCATGTAGACATGAAGAGCGCAGGGCTGAGGGAGGACCCCTGGGAGACTCTGCAGGTGCTAGGTGTAGGGTCGGAGAGGAAAGGGGGAGTCTGACCCGCTACGTTCTGCTGGAGAGGAAGGAGTGGTTCCAGTCGAGGGCCTTGTCCTGGATCCCTGAGTCATGGAGTCTGCGATCTGCGTATTAGGGTGAGGTGAGAGACTGTGTTGAACAACGCTGAGAGGTTGAGAAGGATGAGGGCTGCTGTTTCTCCTTTGTTCAGTAAGGTGCGGATGCCGTCTGTTGCGGCGAGGAGGTTGGTTTCCGTACTACATGTACTAAATATATGCAAACAGCTGCATCTGTTTTTCTTTTGAGTTATAGTACTAAAACATTTGCCTTAACATTTCTTTTATGTTCATATTTTTTTAAACGCATGTACCTTTAAAAATCATGTCATGGAGGCGGTGGTCATGTGACCAAGACCACGGACGTTTGCTGTACCGAATAAACTGCTGAAACGGACCGAGTGGGTTCGTGTGGATTCTTTCACGAATTCCACTTTGCTTTGGTATATATATATTTATATATCAAAGCTCCAAGGTTCCCACCTGTTGGAGACGCACTCTGACATCCACTGCAGCAACCTTCATGAGGTATAAGCCGGAATGATTATTACGCGGCCTCCTAGTTGCGGGAGATGCACCACCTGGAAATTTGGGTCCACGAAGCTCCGTATCACGGAGTCTCAATGTAGAGGCATCCATGGAGGATTGACAAGCCGGATGTGCGAGTGGAGGCCCATTGGTGGGCTTGAAACATTTCAGACAGCGGCACATAACTGAAGGACACACTACAAAACCCACAAACCAACGCTGACTCATTTGAGTCGCCCATTAGAGGGCTCACATTTTTAAGTGGGAGGTGTGACCTCTATGCCAAAATGACTGTTGGGCCCCTGAAGAGTGCAATGAGCACGAAAGGTGTCCGGCGTGAATCGACAGGCATGCTGTAAACTGGATCCGCCCGCCATTCCGGCTTTTACTTCATGAAGGTTGCTGCAGTGGATGTCAGAGTGCATCTCCAACAGGTGGGAACCTTGGAGCTTTAATATCTATATGCCTATATATATATATATGCCTATATATATATATATATATATATATATATATATATATATATATATATATATATATATATATATATATACTCACTGAAAAAACCACTCACCAGTTATAGTTAGGAATTAGCATTTAAAAAACCTATTAAATTCACTGAAAAAACCATAGGTTTGACACCAGTTATAGTTAGCTGGAAATTTTGCTGACATAATACCATTGAAATTCCCACGTTATAGTTAGTTGGACTCACTATAACTTGCGCGCCTGCAATGCACTGCTGATGACGTCACATATTACATCACTCATGACATTGTCAGTGACATCACTCATGACATCACTGATGACACCATCCAGTAAATGTGTGTCTTTCTGAAAAATAAATATGTTTTCTATATGTATATGTAAAAGGTCGATGGAAGAATAAATGTTTAAGTAAGTGTCTAAATGGATGTTTTAAAAAAAAAATTGATTGGTTAACTGGCTTATTAAGTGTATCTTAGTGAATACAATATTAGCGAGTAATGTTTAAATATTTAAATATATGTATCAGTGTTTCACTTTGTGTATAAGTGGCTGCATAGGTTTGTGAGTAGCTACATGTGTGTGTATATGGGTTATTAGATTTTTTTTAGTATCAGTATGAGTGTCTGTATGGTTTGGTGGGGGTATTACTTAGCACATAGATGCATCAATGACTGACTCGCTGTATGTGTTTTGAAGACAGCATATGTGCAGGACTGTATCGGTGGATGAGTGTGTATATGTGTGTGTTAGTGAGTGAATGACTGTCTCACTAGTGTCTTTCTCAGTAACTACATTTGTTTTAATGTAGTATATGTGAGTATTGATGTATATAAGTGAGTATATGTGAGAGTGAGAGATTGTAAGAGTTCCTGTTTAAATAAGTATGTCTTTCTATAAGTGATTGTTTAAGAGAGTAAGTATGTGTAAGTTTCCTTACAAGTAAGGTGGTAGTGGGTGTATAGCTGTATATGCAAATAAATGGATGTTCAATAGTTTATTTGCATGTGTGAGTAACTTTTGGATGACTGTCGGTGTATAACAGGATGTATAGGTGTATCACTACATATGATGAGTGAGTATATGTATGAGTGACTATATAGAACTGTTGGTGAATGAGTGGATGTGTATATAGATGGTGGAATTACTGAATTGGTTGTTGTAACTGGTATGGGTATCTCCATTTTTTTGAAAATTTTAGTTTCTCTTTTTGAACATGTGTTTCAGGGATTACATTACACTGAAAGGAGGTCTGTCACTCTGTCACAAGGATGGTGTCATCAGTGATGTCATGAGTGATGTCACTGACCATGTCATGAGTGATGTAATATGTGACGTCATCAGCAGTGCATTGCAGGCGCGCAAGTTATAGTGAGTCCAACTACCTATAACGTGGGAATTTCAATGGTTTTATGTCAGTAAAATTTCCAGCTAACTATAACTGGTGTCAAACCTATGGTTTTTTCAGTGAATTTAATACGTTTTTTAAATGCTAATTCCTAACTGTAACTGGTGTGAAACCGGTCAGCGCAATCTTGCGGCGCGCACCACCACCACCACCACCACCACCACCACAACGACCACCACAACACCACAGTGGTGGAGATGAAGAAGAGGAGGAGGAGGAGAAGGAGGAGGAGAGGAGGAGGTTCCTGCCTGAAGATACTACCCCATATAAGCCAAAGGAGCACATTATCTGGGAGTTTTTTTCAATCCCAAAGGACCAGAAGAAAGTTAAAAATGGGGTTGGGGTCGCACACTACTCACACACCGGCGGTGTCGCCCCTAAGGACTCTGGTCAATGTAGTAAAGTGTTCGCGATGCATCATCTTTCGATCTTCTGCTATCTTCGCTGTCTTCGCCATCCCTGGACACGTGTTTCGGGGTTTCACCCCTCGTCAGCAGGGATAGGCAGTGTTCTGGGGTTGCTGATGGCTGCCAATATCTGACAGGTATAGTACCACTCTGGCGCGTAGGTGTGGGATCCTAGGCTCGCCAGCCCGCTGCTCAAGGGAGCTTTGAAGTTACAAATGGGGGTGGGGTCGCACACTACTCACACACCGCTGGGATTCAACCCAAGAACTACCATGTCGCCGGAGTATTAGGAGCAGAGGGCATCAGCCTTACAAAAGAATGTTTTATTTCTGAAGAACTATATTTTCATACTTTGGATATTGAAATTATTTGGAAACTACAACCATTTACGTCATAAAGTTAAACTAGCCTTGAGAAAGCCCTGGCGCAAATCGCCAAGAGGGGGCGAAATACGTGTCGGCTGTCCTTGTCCTATGAATAATAATAAAGACACTTCACTGCAATCAAAAATAGTTCTGTCCTTTATACTATGATCTGGAATGAACGGATACTAATCCTGAAAAACTGATGTGAATTTCTCTGGGGTACACACTTACCATTTCTCAAACTTGTTTCTTTACTCGAAGCCCAAGAGGTCCAGAGCTTCGAGTGTGTCTCCGCTCACTCACCAACACAACTTATTTAAGCGTTGTTCAAGCCTTGACATCCTTGGACCTTTTGCTACTCCATTTACATTCACACACCGGCGGTGTCGCCCCTATGGACTCTGGTCAATGTAGTGAAGTGTTCGCGATGCATCATCTTTCAATCTTCTGCTATCTTCGCTGTCTTCGCCATCCCTGGACACGTGTTTCGGGTTTCACCCCTCGTCAGCAGGGATAGGCAGTGTTCTGGGGTTGCCGATGGCTGCCAATATCTGCCAGGTATAGTACCACTCTGGCGCCTAGGTGCGGGATCCCAGGCTCGTCAGCCCGCTGCTCAAGGAAGCTTTAAAGTTACAAATGGGGGTGGGGTCGCACACTACTCACACACCGGCGTTGTCGCCCCTAAGGACTCTGGTCAATGTAGTAAAGTGTTCGTGATGCATCATCTTTCGATCTTCTGCTATCTTTGCTGTCTTCGCCATCCCTGGACACGTGTTTCGGGGTTTCACCCCTCGTCAGCAGGGATAGGCAGTGTTCTGGGGTTGCTGATGGCTGCCAATGTCTTCCAGGTATAGTACCACTCCGGCGCGTAGGTGCGGGATCCAAGGCTTGTCAGCCCGCTGCTCAAGGGAGCTTTAAAGTTACAAATGGGGGTGGGGTCGCACACTACTCACATACCGGCGGTGTCGCCCCTAAGGACTCTGGTCAATGTAGTAAAGTGTTCGCGATGCATCATCTTTCGATCTTCTGCTATCTTCGCTGTCTTCGCCATCCCTGGACACGTGTTTCATGGTTTCACCCCTTATCAGCAGGGATAGGCAGTGTTCTGGGGTTGCCGATGGCTGCCAATATCTGCCAGGTATAGTACCACTCCGGCGCGTAGGTGCGGGATCCCAGGCTCGTCAGCCCGCTGCTCAAGGGAGCTTTGAAGTTACAAATGGGGGTGGGGTCGCACACTACTCACACACCGGCGGTGTCGCCCCTAAGGACTCTGGTCAATGTTGTAAAGTGTTCGAGATGCATCATCTTTCGATCTTCTGCTATCTTCGCTGTCTTCGCCATCCCTGGACAAGTGTTTCGGGGTTTCACCCCTCGTCAGCAGGGATAGGCAGTGTTCTGGGGTTGCCGATGGCTGCCAATATCTGCCAGGTATAGTACCACTCCGGCGCGTAGGTGCGGGATACCAGGCTCGTCAGCCCGCTGCTCAAGGGAGCTTTAAAGTTACAAATGGCCAGAAGAAAGTTAATGCGCTAAAGGTGACTTGTTTTATCTGTGGCATTCAACTTTCAAGGGGGAACCCTAACAAAAAATACTCTTTTGGCAACAACACCATGATTCGCCACATGCAACGCCGGCACCCTAACAACTATGCTAGGGCAGAGGTCAGGGAACTGGCCAGAAACCCTCCCCAATCTTCTCCCAGCACCTCCCAAAGTAAACAACCCACTCCATTGGGTCCAGAGACAAGGGAGATGATCCCAAACATCCAACCCAAGTTTGGAGAATTTAAAATCGTTTGCATATTTTGTGGAGGGACAATTAGCAATGGTGAGCAAAGCATTAAACTCATCAACCGTGCTGGTGACAACCACAAGTGCCCCAAAAATCCTTCATTATTTTCTGATTTGTTTTGCTCCAGTTGAGCTGTTTACAATTCCCTGTTTTCTGTTCGTCCCCATAAAAATAACAAAAAAATATAAAATTGTTCATAAAAGCCAAAAAAAGTAAAAAATGTTCCAAAAAACAATAAAAAAATATAAAACAACAAAAAGAATTAAAAAAAACTTCTTTTTAGAACTACCTCCAATTGATAAAAAAAATGCTACATTTAAAAAAAAATCTGTAATTCTTTTTTCCTCATGGTACGCTCCCCGGTGCGCGTATCAGGCGCTCCCCAGCGCAAATCGAAAAAAAAGGAAGGAGCTGAGGAAAATTACAGACAGATCCCTCAATCAGCGCAAAGTAATTCCCAATAGAATGTTGCGATTTCCCTATACAAAATAATCCTAACTATAACTACCTACTGGCGACCGCCAGTAGGTAATAGATAGATATATATATATCTATATATACATAAACATATATATATGAAGATAGTATAGAAATATATGTATATGCATATGGCGCCGGTTGAGGAATCTGCCTGAAAATTTCCTCAAATTTGCCTCGCGGCGCTCCCGTCCTTCCCTGAAAGTTTGGGGGGGATTCGTCAAGCGGGGGCCGAGATAAAAGGGGGGTCTCAAAACGTGTTTTCCCAATGTTAATTTCCATAGGGCGGTTGGACTCACTTTTAGCCCGAACGGCTGAATGGATGTCCACCAAACTTGGCAAAATTGTAGGGACTGGTAGCCCGATGTGCCTTTGCTATGTCTCAAGATATGTGCTCCAGTGGATTTTGAGTAATTTAGGTTAAAAAAAATATATATATATCTGTAAGCGCGCCCCAGTGCGCGCACCAGGGTGCGAACCAGCGCGCTATGCGAGTTCCCATGCGGAAAGCTGAATGGCTCCCGGGTGTCTTTCAACATTCCAAACAGTCCGGAGCGGCCGCCATCTTGTGTCTCGGTAGGATCGAGACACAAGAGGTGGCAAAAACAAAGGGGGAAATGACCATAAGGGGGCAGAGTAGACCCCCCCTGACCACCGAGGTTTGATGTGGGGGCTATAAAGGGGGCCTTTTTTCCTGATTTGCGCGGGGGAGCACCCGGTACGAGCACCGGGGGAGCGGACCGGGGAGCGTACCCTGGAGAAAAAATAATGACACCGTTTTTTAAAAATGTAGGGGCATATTATCAAGGACAGGCGATACATTATCGCCGCCTTTATCGGCAGGAAACTGCGGATAAAGCGGCGATAATGGCCTTGATAATATGCTCTATGAATTCCAATCGAAACCCATGTTCGATGTGAACACATCTAACATGGGCTGATAATGTATCGCCTGTCCTTGATAATATGCCCCGTAGGTTTTTTTAAATAAATTGGAGGTAGTTCTAAAAACAAATGTTTTTTTTATTCTTTTTGTTGTTTTATGTTTTTTATTGTTTTTTGAACATTTTTTACTTTTTTTGGCTATTCTGATCAGTTTTATATTTTTTTCTGTATTTTTTATGGGGAGAAACAAAAAACAGGGAATTATAAATGGCTCAACTGGAGCAAAAAAAAACAGGAAAAAAATTAGGGTTTCTTCGGGCACTTGTGGTTATCACCAGCAACGTTGATGAGGGTAATACTCTTCTCACTATAGGTAATTGTTTTGCCACAATATATGCAAACGAATTTGAAATCTGCAAACTTAGTTTGAATGTTTGGAACCATCTGACTTGCCTCTGGACCCGATGGAGTAGGTTCTTTGGTTGTTGAGGTGCTGGCAGACGATTGTGGAAGGTTTCTGCACAGTTCTCTCACCTCTTCTGAAGAACACTTATTGGGGTGCAATCGTTGCATGTGCCGAATCATTGTGTGGTTCCCAAAAGAATATTTTTTTCTAGTACAGCGCCACAGATGAGGCAGGTCACCTTTGCAGCGTTTACCTTCATTGCACCCCTTGGGATTTCAAAAAACTTCCAAATAAAGTGCTCCTTCGGTTTATATGGGGCATTGTCTTCAGGCAGGAAATGCCTTTTCTGCCTTTTCTCCTCCTCCTCCTCCTCCTCCTCCTCCTCTTCTTTTTGACCACCAATGTGATGTTGTGGTGGTCCTTGTGGTGGTGGTGGTGGTGCAGATGCTCCAGCTGCGGCTGCTACTGTAGCCATTTCTCTAACAATAGAAGCAGGTCTTCCTCACTCAAACAACAAAGTGAGAATGAGGAAAAGAGGTGGGGGCTTTCATAATTTGGAAAACAAAACTGTTCTCAACCAATGAAAAGTGTTATTTTCAGGTTACATGACCCGAGCTTTCATCATTTGGAACCCAAAAGTTTTCTGAATCAATGAAAAGTGTTATTTTCAGGTCACATGACCTGACACGCTTACGCTACGCGCCCCAGTGCGCACCCGGGGGGCGCGCCCGGCGGCACTTACATTGCGCGATCGTATGCGCTCGGGTGCTTCCGGGTGCGCTTAGGCCGTGCATCATAACACGCATCACGTGGCTACGCGATACGTCACGATGATGTTTTCGTTTGCGACAATAGCGCTAATGGGACGCTCCCCGGTACGTGCACCGGGGTGCGCCGCAAGATTGCGCTGACAGGCAAAAAAAAAATAAAAAAAAATAAGAATATACATATAAAAATAGTATTACATAAATATACAATATAGGATTCATTAAAAAAATATTATATTTGATAGCAAAAGAAATTTGCTATAAAAAAAAACCTCTGAAATTCACTGAAAAAACAATAAGTTTCACATCAGTTATAGTTAGGAATTAGCATTTAAAAAAACTATGAAATTCACTGAAAAAACCATAGGTTTCTCACCAGTTATGGTTAGGAATTAGCATTTAAAAAACCAATGAAATTCACTGAAAAAACCATAGATTTCACACCAGTTATAGTTAGGAATTAGCATTTAAAAAACCTATTAAATTCACGGAAAAAACCATAGGTTTCACACCAGTTATAGTTAGCTGGAAATTTTACTCACATAAAACCATTGAAATTCCCACGTTATAGTTAGTTGGACTCACTATAACTTGCGTGTGCAATGCACTGCTGATGACGTCACATATTACATCACTCATGACATGGTCAGTGACATCACTCATGACATCACTGATGACACCATCCTTGTGCCAGAGTGACAGACCTCCTTTAACTGTAATGTAACCCTTGAAACACATATTCAAAAATAGAAACTAAAATGGTTTTAAAAATGGAGATACCCATATCAGTTACAACAACCAATGCAGTAATTCCACCATCTATACACACATCTACTCATTCACAAACAGTTCTATATAGTCACTCATACATATACTCACTCATCATATGAAGTGATACACCTATACATCCTGTTACACACCGACAGTCATCCAAATGTTACTCACACACATACTCACACATGCAAATAAACTATTGAACATCCATTTATTTGCATATAGAGCTATACACACACTACCACCTTACTTCTATTGAAATTTACACATATTTATTCTCTTAAACAATCACTTATAGAAACACAAACTTATTTAAAAAGGAACTCTTACAATCTCTTACTCTCACATATACTCACTTATATACATCAATATTTACATATACTAGATTAAAACATATGTAGTTACTGATAAAGACACTAGTGAGACAGTCATTCACTCAGTAACATACACATAAACACACTCATCCATCCATACAGTCCTGCACATATGCTGTCTTCAAAACACATACAAACATAGAGTCAGTCACTCATGCATCTATGTGCTAAGTATTACCCCCACCAAACCATATAGACACTCATACTGATACTAAGAAAAACATCTAATAACCCATATACATACACATTTAGCTACTCACCAAACCATGCAGCCACTTATACACAAAGTGAAACACTAATACATCTTGCCATCTTGCCATCTTGCACGGCGAGAGTTTGACAACGTGAGTACGTCATAAAAGTCTGCGACGGCGCGCAGCTGAGTTCGGGCGGGAGATTTGAACAGCTTGCGTTCTCAAAATTGCAAAAATTGCAATTCTGCACAAGAAATCCACCACAGGAAGCATAAACCTTGTGAACATGATGATTTTGATAAGAATAACTCCTCAGATTGACATTTGACTGCACTTTTTTGGTGCAGGAGTCCATTTTTTGGGGTGGGGTGGGAGGAAGGAAGTGCCTCAGAGTCTCCAACTTCCTGTTCCTGTCCAGCACGCTCCTCCCAGTGCTTTGTGCATGTACTGGTCACTTTTCATTTGGCTGTTGAGCTGGAAGGATTTCTTTCTGTGACTGCTGCTGGATTTGTATTTGAGGACTTTTTGGACTTTGGAGTTTGGATCACTTTGGGACTTGAGATTTTACAAGTAAGTTGATGTTGTTTGTTTGGGGTATTGCAGTTGAGGCAACTACAGTTCTAAAACTTTTTTCACAACTTTAACAAAATATATATTGTGGTGGGTAGCCACAGTATCCAGTAGGCCCAGGGTTATTCATGGGTGCATGATACAACTGTTTCTGTGATTTGTTTTTTAACTTAATTCTTATTTATGTCATGGAATTTTAGCTCACTGTTATATGTTGATTTTTTTTAAAATGTTGGGGTGCCTGTAAAGCCTCAATAGCCAGTAGGGCCAGGTGTAGTGAGTGGTGCATGGGCCTAGTCTTTCTGTGGGGTGTCTTGAATTTAAACATCATTGAGGGTATGGATGGCATGGGATTGTGGTGATTTTTGAGTGTTTTTCGACTTTTTGGGGTGGTGTTGGGGCCTGGCCATGTGGGTGGGGGCCATTTTGAGGCCTGGTACAGGCAGTGCCTGGCCATGTGGTGGGGGTCAAGGGGCCATTTTTAAGCCAGGCAGTGTGCTCAGGCCCGCACCCAGTTTCCTTGCTTTCAACCATTATGCCCAGGGGTACTCAGTAGTGCATGGGCCTAGTCTTTCTGTGGGGTGTCTTGAATTTAAACATCAGTGAGGGCATGGATGGCATGGGATTATGGTGATTTCTGAGTGTTTTTCGACTTTCTGGGGTGTTGTAGGGCATGGCCATGTGGTGGGGGTCAAGGGGCCATTTTTAAGCCAGGCAGTGTGCTCAGACCTACACCCACTTTGCCTTGCTTTCAACCAATATGCCCAAGGGCTACTCAGTGGTGCATGGGCCTAGTCTTTCTCTGGGGTGTCCTGAATTTAAACATCATTGGGGGCATGGATGGCATGGGATTGTGGTAATTTGTGAGTGTTTTTCAACTTTTTGGGGTGTTGTTGGGGCCTGGCCATGTGGGCGGGGGCCATTTTGAGGCCTGGTACAGGCAGGGCCTGGCCATGTGGTGGGGGTCAATGGGCCATTTTTTAAGCCAGGCAGTGTGCTCAGGCCTGCACCCACTTTGCCTTGCTTTCAACCATTATGCCCACGGCTACTCAGTGGTGCATGGGCCTAGTCTTTCTCCGGGGTGCCTTGAATTTAAACATCATTGAGGGCATGGATGGCATAGGATTGTGGTTATTTTTGAGTGTTTTTCGACTTTTTGGGGTGGTGTTGGGGCCTGGCCATGTGGGTGGGGTCCATTTTGAGGCCTGGTACAGGCCAGGCCTGGCCATGTAGTGGGGGTCAAGGGGCCATTTTTAAGCCAGGCAGTGTGCTCAGGCCTGCACCCACTTTGCCTTGCTTTCAAACATTATGCTCAGGGCTACTCAGTGGTGCATGGGCCTAGTCTTTCTCTGGGGTATCTTGAATTTGAACATCATTGCGGGCATGGATGGCATGGGATTGTGGTGATATGTGAGTGTTTTTCTACTTTTTGGGGTGGTGTTGGGGCCTGGCCATGTGGGTGGGGGCCATCTTGAGGCCTGGTACAGGCTGGGCCTTGCCATGTGGTGGCGGTCAAGGGGCCAATTTGAAGCCAGGCAGTATGCTCAGGCCTGCACCCACTTTGCCTTGCTTTCAACCATTATGCCCAGGGCTACTCAGTGGTACATGGGCCTAGTCTTTCTCTGGGGTGTCTTGAATTTAAACATCATTGAGGGCATGGATGGCATGGGATTGTGGTTATTTTGACTGTTTTTTGACTTTTTGGGGTGGTGTTGGGGCCTGGCCATGTGGGTTGGGGCCATCTTGAGGCCTGGTACAGGCAGGGCCTGGCCATGTGGTGCGGGTCAAGGGGCCATTTTTAAGCCAGGCAGTGTGCTCAGGCCTGCACCCCTTTGCCTTGCTTTCAACCATTATGCCCAAGGGCTACTCAGTGGTGCATGGGCCTAGTCTTTCTCTGGGGTGTCTTGAATTTAAACATCATTGAGGGCATGGATGGCATGGGATTGTGGTGATTTTTGAGTGTTTTCGACTTTTTGGGGTGTATAACTGATGTTCCTCTGGCTTCCATTGCTTTTAGGTGCACAAGAGAACCACCAGTGCCAGGAAGAAGTCCTGCAGCGGTGTGTGCAGCACAATGTCACGTGACATCACGTGTGGCCACAGACAAGACAACTCTGCAACTCGTGCAACTGCGGCCTGCTGTTCTGACATCTCAAGATGATGGCCCCAAAGAAAGTTGGCCGTAGTGCCTCAGCGAAAAAAGTCACCAGTGCCACTGCCAGTAAGAAGGAGCAGAAGAAGCAAGTGGCACCACCTACCAAGGAGACTGGTGTGCCCACCGAAACCTTTTTTGGGAGAAAAAAAACTACGCCTGCAGCAGAAGCGGTGTCCGCCGGGGACCAAGCTGGAAGCAGCACCTCCGCTTCATTGGGCTCAGTGCCACCACGCCAAGTTAGGTCCAAGACCACCATGAGTGCTGCTGCGGCAGCCACTTTGGTTGTTGAATCACCATCGACCAGTGATCTTGGCTCATCACAAGAAAGTACCATCCAATCAACACTGGGTGTAACTCAGCTGACGAATGTTCAACAACCACAGCCACAAACACAGGTGCAAGTACATGGGCAAGGAGAGGCGCAAGTACAGCCGCAAGGAGAAGCGCAAGTAGAGGCGCAAGTACAGCCACAAGGAGAGCCGCAAGGAGAGGTGCATGGAGAGGTGCGACTAGAGGTTCATGGGGCGGCACAACTGCCTACAACGCTTGTTCCTCCAGAAGTTGGGGCACATCAGGAAATTGCTATTCAAGAGGAGGTATCACCCGAGGAAGCCACTCCTCCTGATGATGATTCATTGTCTCCCAGATCCCCAGCAAGAAAAAGGTCAAGGAGGGCTACTACTACTACAAGTTCTTCTTCAAGCCCCCTTCTTTCTGATGACCTTGATCCTGATTGGAAGCCACAAATGCAGTCTGAGAGTGAGGCACACCATGATGAGTCGACAAAGGTAGCTAAGCCTAAAAGGAAGGCTCCCACGAAGCTTCGACTTATGGCTGATGACGACGAACAAGAAGTGGTGTCTTCTGCTGATGAGCAGTCTGACGATGACCCAGTCATCACAGTCGTCACTCCAGCCCCAGCAGGCATGCAGCAGACAGACATTTTAACCCTAGCCCAAATGGCTGCTGAGCGGGATATGGGCTGCGTGGCACTGGTACCTCCACCGTTAACTACAACACCAACACGACCTACAGCTTCCATCTTTTTTAGTCAGAAGGGCCGGTATGGACCTCCATCCAGCTCGACCTCAAGTAGTGGTGCTGTAAGTGAACAACAGAAACAAATTCAGCCACGCCTATCCTCCACTTCATCTGGCATTGAAAGTCAAAGTAGCACCTCCACCTTCAGCAGACATCACCAGTCCCCAGTTTGGGACTTCTTTACTGTTAGCGCAAAGGCGGAAAACATGGTTGTTTGTTCGATTTGTAAAGTATCCGTTAGTCGGGGTAAGCTTGGTACCAACTATGGTACCGGAGGCCAGAGAGGTCATCTCAAGCAACACCACACTATCATTTGGGAAGCACACATGAGGAAGATCAAGGAAGGCAAAAGAAAAACAAATCCAAATGTATCCCTTTATATTGCATCTGATGATGACGAGAATCTAATCATGCAGGGGGGAAGTGAAGAAGCGACAGAGACTTTTTTCTGCTACACCCAGTTCTGCTGGCAGCAGCACTGCAGTGGTATCGCCCTTTACCCCTGCAACATCTATGAGGCACACTAAGGGTGTTGTAGAGACACCAATGCAAAAAACTACATCAATGGGCCTAAATGGTTTGAAGAGGTCATCATCATCACATAAAATGATCCAGCCCACCATTAGCGGAATGTTCTGGTCGATTGCGCCATTTGAACTCAACCACCCAACGATACGTCTATATAACGCAAAGCTGGCAAAAATGCTAGCGCTGGACCTTCTCCCTTTTTCTTTCATGGAAGGGGTGGGGTTTCTAGAATTAGTGGCAACAGTCTGCCCTAAATGGAAGGTTCCTAGCCGGTCCTATTTTGCCAGAGTTGCGGTTCCAGCTCTACATCAAGATGTGCTGGAAGTGATTGGGGCAGCTTTGCAGAAGAGTGCTGTTCACACTATCCACTTGACAACAGACATGTGGACCAGTTGCCAGCCCTTGATTACATGTGCATCACTGCACACTGGGTCTCTTTTGCAGGGTTAGAGACAAGTCAAGTGCAGTTGTTGACCTGGACACAGTTTTTCAAGCTTCTCAGAAACATACAACATTATCCATGTTTGCCATGGAGAAAACTCATACTGCAAAAAACATTTTGGATGAGTTTAACAGTAAGGTCTCTGAATGGCTGCAACCAAAAAATCGTATAGTTGGTTATGTTTCCACGGATAATGGCAGTAATATAGTTAAGGCCATGCAGGACGGTGAATATTTCAAAGTGCTGTGTTTGGCGTACTGTATAAACCTGGTTGTTGAAGATTTCTTGAAAAATGAAAACCCAGTCAAGAAGTTACTGACCACCTGCCGAAAAATCTGCACACATTTCAGCCATTCTTTTAAGGCCCAGAAGCAGCTGAGGAGCATTCAACATGTTCGTAAAGTGCCAGTCAAAGGACTCATCCAGGAGGTGGCAACACGTTGGAACTCAACCTTTTACATGCTTGAGCGTCTGTTTGAGCAGTGCATGGTAATCAATGACTATATCTTTACAGTAGGTTCTATTGACCTGAGGCTAGAGTTGGAGGAATGGCAGCTAGTTAAAAGCCTGACAGACATGCTTCGTCCTTTTGAGGTCTTCACACATGAAGTCAGCAGGGAGGACTGTTGTTTGAGCAAAGCTATCCCATTGCTGCGCATGCTAGAGCACCAACTGAAGGCAGTGTCTTCAACGTTGAGAGATGATGGTGGAAAGCATGCTGCATATCTGTTGGCGGAGAACTTATTAAGCCGCCTAGTTGCCAATGAAAGGCTTCAAAAGATACATACAGAACAACATTACATTTGTGCCACTATTCTGGATCCACGGTACAAAAAGGCAGTGGCCAGCAAAGCATTCATTCCTTTTGATGAGGTAGATGTTTCAAAGTACAAAGATTGGATAGCTGTGTCAGCCAGTCAGTTCAAAAAAGATCGGCAGAAAATTCAAGGAGCCGTCAGTAGTCCAACTGAATCAGCAGGCAATCCAGTGTCAAGTTTCACTTCTGAATCTGTGGGCGAAGGAAGTAACTTTCCCTCACAGCTGTTAACGACACCAGCAGCAACCCTATCATCATCCTCACCTGCACCAGGCCCAGCCATAATATTGTTGGAAGCGGATTGGCTAACTCATCAAGGGTTTGTTTGTTCCAGTGCTGAGAAGGCCACAGATGGTACGCAAAGTGGAGCAACCATGGAGAACCTTGAGTTGATGGTGCAGGCCTATCTGGATGAGCCAACACAGGTCTTTGTTCATACGAACCCATTGCTGTATTGGTGCAGAAAAATGGCTCTATGGCAACTGATCAGCAACATGGCTCTAAATTATTTGTCTTGCCCACTCACAAGCGTGTCTTCTGAACATGTTTTCAGTGCTGCTGGTGCCATTGTAACTTCAAAAAGGTCCCACCTCTCGGCCAAAAATGTGGAGAGGTTAACACTGATTAAGATGAATCAGCACTTGATACCACCAGATTACAAAGTACGTGAATGCACGCAGGAAGAAGAGGACACCGACTTAGGTGACGGAAGTTCTTCTCTGTTACCTGACCTACTCCCGTCTCAATTCATGGAGTTGGAGGACGAGCTCTACTTCCCTGACACCGAGCCCTGAAAATGACTTCCTTTTTTCGTCCTTATTCACTTTTATTCCTGAGTGTCTTTCTTTGTTTTGCAACTTTTACAACAACAAAACTCTAATCACCTTATCACAACAAGTCCATCAGCAGCACTGTCTTCATCTTATATTCCTTATTGATTTGAAGGGGCCGCAGTCTGCATTCCTGAGGTTCACAAGTTCACAATTCAATCATGCTCCTTTATACTCCTCCTCCAGACTCCCTCTATCCATTTCCCTCAAGACAGATGGATGGATGATGACAAGTCCCCTCAAGTGGGACTGAAATTACTGACTGACTATGTGCTTGCTGATTGCTGACAGATTTACTTTCGATATTGATAGGAGAGGCTGCCCTGTGGGCCCTCACTTTCTGAAGAAGATGCGGACAAAAAGTAGAACAAGTAATGAATAATTGAGAAGATGGCATGCACTGGACAGCAATGGCTGTCTGGCTCTGATGAAACCAAATGCTGTTTGTTTTTTGTGCATGAAATGATGATTCATAAGTCTTCTTGTCTTAGTTATTATCTAATCTTTCACACAGTAATTGTAACTCATGTCAACAACTCTTTTTGTTTACCTTGTTTAATTAAAATTGTACTTCAAATTCAGGGGCCACTATATTGCATTTCACAAAATATGCAAAATGTCCTTGGAGCGGACTCACTTGCCAATATTCCATGATGATTGATTAAATAATATATCTTTTTTCTTTACAGTCACTCACTGGGATGGATGGATCATCAGCGTCGATTTACGGAAGAACTATGGCCAATTCGTGAGTGGCAAACAGGTAAACCAGTCTACAACAACTACTACAGAAGGACTACATGTCTGTCTATTCGTGGTATGTATTGGTCGAGGGTGAGGCAGTGTACTGTTGTTGTTATGCCAGGCAGAGTCCACTCCAGACAGCAGTTCATGTAAAATTGGGGCTATGTGGCTTGCTGCATACAATTAGATATGCTTTGTCTCTCTGACAAAGAGCCTAGGTATGCTACATCAGGTTGCTTCACTCAGTGGTGCCTGCCTTGACCCTCTGCATGGCACTGCCTCAAGCTTGGGCCAAACATCCGTTATGTTTGCAAAATTTGCTGTTTTTCGGTATTTCGCAAATCTCGCGAAAGTACAGAAAAATCGCAAATTCTTGAGCGGAACAGATTTTTGGCCCATGCTTGCGGCAGGGCCATGCAGACGGTTAAGGCAGGCACCACTGAGTGAAGCATCCTCCTGATGTAGCATACCTAGGCTCTTTGACACAGACAGACAAAGCATATCTACGGTTTAGGGTTCAGTGCGTTTTACTAGGGTTTTTGGGTTTAGGTTGGTATGGTTCACGCTTATTCTAGGGCTCGGCCCCGATGCAGGCTAGTTCATAATGATGTTGGCAATGTTTTAGGGGGGTTTGGTGTTCTTTGGTCCAGAATTGGCAGAATTTTGGTCTTTTTGGGTGTTTTGCGGGCGCGTGTGTTTGGGTGAAAACTAAGTGAAAACTAGTCGTAGACCTTCTTCTTCTTCTTCTTCTTCTTCTTCTTCTTCTTCTTCTTCTTCTTCTTCTTCTTCAAAGAGCGCAGTGGTTCCATTTTGTTCTGCTTTGCTGAGATTCTTGTGAATCGCTGGAACAAGTGCCTGTCCAGGTGAGTTTCAAGAGGATCAAAGTAGTGGAAGTGCTGAAAACAGCAATGTTTTGTGAACAGCGCAATTTGCCAAGTTTTGAATATACCAGTATTGCTTGTATTTGGGGGGCTGTTTGGGGGTGTTCTAGATTTGTGGGGGAGGGTTTTGGGGTCTGGGAGCACTGCTGGGATAGCATAATTTTTATTTGAAGTGATTTGAAGAAAATCCATGGTGGGAAAGAGGAGTTAGGGCCTAGCTGCAGAGCGCATTTGGACCGATGTTGAATGGTTGGCTTAAAACGTTCTAAGTATGAGTTATTGCATTTTTGATTTTTGCCTGTTTAGGGATGTTCTGCTTTTTTGCGGGTGGCTTCAGGGGTCTGGGGGCATAGCTCGGAAGGTCTAATATCAGAATCAAGTGTTTTGGACCAAATCCATGGTAAAAAGGTTTTTGTGTTTTTGCTCACTTGCCTGTCTTTGGGGTGCTGTTTGGGGGGCTTCCAGGTTTTTGTGGGTGAGTTTTGGGGTCTGGGAGCACTGCTGGCACAGTTTAATGTTGATTGCATTTGTTTTTCAGGAAATCCATGGTGGAAAAAGGGAGTTAGGGCCTAGCTGCACAGCGTATTTGGACTGAATTGAAGATAGGCCCATTTTTGTTTTTTTCCTGTTTGGGGGTGTTCTGCTTTTTTGCGGGTGGCTGCAAGGGTCTGGGGGCATAGCTCGGAAGGTCTAATATCGGAATCAAGTGTTTTGGACCAAATCCATGGTGAAAAAGTTTTTGCGTTTTTGCTCACTTGCCTGTCTTTGGGGTGCTGTTTGGGGGGCTTCCAGGTTTTTGTGGGTGGGTTTTGGGTTCTGGGAGCACTGCTGGCACAGTCTAATGTTGATTGCATTTGTTTTTCAGGAAATTCATGGTGGAAAAGGGGAGTTAGGGCCTAGCTGCACAGCGCATTTGAACAGAATTGAAGGTAGGCCCATTTTTGCTTTTTGCCTGTTTGGGGGTGTTCTGCTTTTTTGCGGGTGGCTGCAAGGGTCTGGGGGCATAGCTCGGAAGGTCTAATATTGGAATCAAGTGTTTTGGACCAAATCCATGGTGAAAACGTTTTTGCGTTTTTGCTCACTTGCCTGTCTTTGGGGTGCTGTTTGGGGGGCTTCCAGGTTTTTGTGGGTGAGTTTTGGGGTCTGGGAGCACTGCTGGCACAGTTTAATGTTGATTGCATTTGTTTTTCAGGAAATCCATGGTGGAAAAGGGGAGTTAGGGCGTAGCTGCACATGCCATTTGGACAGAATTGAAGGTAGGCCCGAAATCTGCTGTCTCAATATTTGCGGTTTTGCTTTTTGCCTGTTTGGGGGTGTTAAACTTGTTTCCACTTGGGTTGACGGGTCTGGGGGCATTGCAGTGAAGGTCTAATACCGGGTAAAAGTGGTTTGGAGAAAATCGGAGGTGAAAAAGTTTTTCCATTTTCAGGAATTTCGCTCACTTTAGCGTTTTCTGGGGGCTGTTTGGGGGGGTTCCTGGTGTTTGTGGGTGGGTGTTGGGGTCTTGGAGCAACGCTGGGTATGGATACTTTTGATTGCAAGAGGTTTGAAGAAAATCCATGGTGGCAGAGGGGAGTTAGGGCCTAGTTGAAGAAAGCATTTGACACTATTTTAAACTTAGGGCTCGTTAGGGTTAGCAGTATTGCATGTGTTTGGGGGTGTTTGAGATTTTGGCAACTACGTTCTGGGGTCTACTCTTGGAGCCCTTTCGAGAAATGTCTACTTTTGGTTGCAAGTGGTTTGAAGAAAATCCATGGTGGGAAAGGGGGGATTTGGGCATACTTTACTTTCAAAGTACGTTTTGTCACCATTTTCCACTAGGCCTCAGACAGGTAGCAGTATTGCATGTTTTTTGTGGATTGATTGGTGGTATTCTACATTTTAGCATCTGTGTTTAAGGGTCTGGGAGCACTGCTGGGAAGGTCTAATTTTGTTCTAGAATCGCAGTTTACACTTGAGGGGAAAGATCTGCAAAATTCGCTCATACTTATTTATCCTTCAAAAGGAGACTCAGAGTACGCCCTTTCGAAACTATTGTACTGTCGATTCTGAAACTGAAAGTGTGACTTTTTGCACTACACAGCATACGTACTGTTAGACCTGACATCTTTTGGCGTGATTACCCCTAACTTTTTGCCTCTGCCTCCTGTATTTTTTGATGCTGTGCTGGATTCGTTTTTGCTGGTTTAGATGCTTTGGACACTCTGCCACTGCTGATCAGTGCCAGAGTGTAAGTGCTCCCTATGTAAATTGTTATTCTGATTGGATATACATGTTTGGCATATTTGTATCACCCTGAAGTCCCTAGTAAAGTGCACTGGGTGTGCCAGGGCTGGTGATGACAAATGCTACTAGTGGGCCTGCAGCACTGATTGTGCCACCCACAGGAGTAGCTCCAAAATGGTGTCTCGGGCCTGCCACTGCAGCGCCTACGGACAGTTTAGAACTGCCATGTCCTCCCGGTCAGTGTCCCCACTGACCAGGCCTAACCCTTCCCTTTTCGTGCACATCAGTCACCCCTATGGAAGGCCCAAGGTACCCCCCTGGGCAGGGTGCAGTGTATGTGAAAGGTAGAGCATGTACTAGTGCAGGTACCATGCTCTGGTAGTGAATTACAGCCATTTTCGTTTTCACTATTGTAAGGCTATCTTGCTCCATAGGTTAACATGGGGGATGCTGGCTACAGTGGTTAACGGCATTTCTTCCCATAGGAACAAGATAGGACATAAGTATCTAGTATCCCTGAACTCAGAATTTAATAACGCATCTTTTAGGAAAGGTGGTTTTTAGATCCTGTGTTTGAGAACCGCACTTTTAGAAAGTTGCCGTTCTCTTGTCTGACCCTTCTGTGTGCCTGAGACTGTTTGTGTATTGACTGTCTGGTTTGTGAGTGACAGGGGCTGGGGAATCCCCCCAGAGGCTGGATGAGTCAGCACTAGGCTGAGTGGAGCAATTGCTACCTGAGTGGTGGGAGGAGTTAGCACCTGGGCTGAATAGGGCTGTGCCTGCCTGCCACAATGCTGGCTCCACCTCCTGCTGGGCGGCTGAGGACTCTGCCCCTCACTCTGAAAGGAAAGATGCAGCCAGCAAAACAAAGTGCTCAAGATCCACCCAGAACTGGTTCAGACCGGGCTCAGGGCCCACATGCACTGAGAGAACAAAGACTTTAGGGGTATAAGTACAGGACCCCTGACAACAGAAAATTAGATCATCCTGGAAATCAAGAAGGAACCTCTGCCAAGGAGAAAGCTGACTCTGAAGAAGGAAGACTGTCCTGCTGTTGCTCTGCTGGACTGACCTGCTGTTGCTTTGCTGCCAAGGAGAGGGGAAGGACTTCGCTGTGAGCTGTGTCCCCTGTCTTGAAGGAATCTCCAAGGGCCTGAGAAGAGCTGGCTCCCTGTTTTGAAGTCCCAGGAACAAAAGGACTTCACCCCCAGTCTCCCTGAACTCTGCTGAGAGAGTTCTGTCCTTCCTAGAAGTGCTTGATCCAGTTGTGGGGCCTCTGGAAGTTGAACCTGAGCTGGGAAGCTTGAGACTAAGCTGAGAAACTTGTGAAGCTGAAAAGTGTCGCATCGCTCGCTTGCGGAGCGCATCCCCGACAGTGCGAGAAGTTTCCCGCCGCTACGAAGGTCGAGATCGGCGCAGCGTCTGACATCGCTGCCGGAGCCGTCGCACCCCTCGTTTGCGGAACGCACCAGACCGGTGCGGGAGAATCGAACATCGCTGCGAGTGTCGTCGCAGAGCCTGTCGTCGCTGGGTGAGATCGCCGCACCGCTTGCCTGCGGACCGCATCACGTCGCTGCGAACATCGTCGCAGAGCCCTCGCATCGAGGAGCTGCGAGAGAGAGGGTCACCGCTGGACCGCGCATCGTCGCCCCGGAGATCGTCGCAGCCCCTACGAGATCATCGCATCGTACCTTTGCGAGAACAGACTTCCCACGGAACCTACGCCCCGGAATCTACGCAAGCTGCCTTCCTCCCCATACAGACCGGATTCGTCGCAACACGCCCGCTGCTGCAGCGGGGCTGTCGCATCGCCTCCCCAGGGTCTCAGGAGTAACGCATCGCTTGTTTCCACCGCACCAGCTTCCTGCTTGTGGAACTTTGTTGCATCTAAAAGGTACTGTGAGTAAACGTGACGCAACTGTGAACTTTTTACGCCTCTGTGGATTATTTTAACGCAACTTAAAGAACTTTGATTGCAACCTGAAGAACTCTTTTGAAACCATATCCTTGAACTGTGTATGTTGGATTTTTACCGTTTTGGTCTTGTGTAGTTTAGAATAAATATCTTTATTTTCCTAAACTGTTGTAGAATCAGTTTGTGGTGTTTTCACTGTGTTACTGTGAGTGTTGGTACAAATACTTTACGCATTGCCTCTGGTTAGCCTAGACTGCTCAGGCCAAGCTACCTTGAGGGCGAGCAGGGGTTATCTGAGAGGGTTATCTCCTTGTCCTGACTAGAAGCAAGGGTCCCTATTTGGACAGTGGTACCTACCTCTGCCAACTAGAGACCCCCAGTTCTAACATTGGTGGTCAGGCGGTGGGATTTGAACTTGTATTTGTACTTGACCCACAGTAATTGGTGTACATCACTAGTGAGTGCAGACCATTACGCCACCGCATACTACTGGTTTTTGAGTTTTTGAATTCTGTTGTTGAGTAACTCTTCGAAAAGCATCATGTCTCAGAATGGGAAGGCACCCAGTGAGAGGGCAGAAGCAGAATTAGAGTTTTGCATTGAAGATTTGTGTTCATACAGAGTTGAGCAACTGAAGAAATTCTGCCTTGAGTTTGAGTGCCCCATAAAAAGCACCTACAGAAAGGAGGAGCTACAGAGAATCTTGAGAGCCCATTGGGAGGCACGAGAGGAAGATGATGTGGATGTAGAAAATGCTTTTCAAAGCACAGATCTGCCAGTGGGCAGAGTAGGCTCAGGAGCTGGCAGCAACCACTCCGGTAGGGGCCTCACCCCAGAAGAGTTACAGGAAAATCAAAGAATAAGAGAATATGACTTGGAAGTCATGAAAATGAAACTGAGGCAATTGGAGTTGGAGAAAGAAAGGGCAGCGGAAGACAAGAGAGAGGCCCGCGCCTTAGAGGAAAAGAAATTGCTTTTGGATCATGAATTGAGAATAAAAGAGCTGGATCTGAAAAACAAGGAGGTGGATGCCAGTTCTAATGGTGGCAGCGCGCAGCCAGTGCATGGGGGTAAAGTATATATTCCCAAAGACCTGGTACAGAATTACCATAGGAGTGAGGATATTTATGCCTGGTTCACTTCGTATGAAATTGCATTGAAGATGAATGATGTGCCTGACAAGTATTGGGGGGCGGGCCTGTGGAAACATTTTGAGGCGTCTGGGAGGAGTGCTCTAGAACCTTTAGAGTTGACAGGTGCCATGACCTACCCCAATATGAAGGAGGCCTTATGTCTCAGGTATGGCCTTACTCCAGAGCAGTACAGACTGCAGTTTAGAAACTCCAAGAAGAAAGAGTCGGAGACTTGGATGGAGTGTGTGAATGGGTACTCGCGTGCACTGGAAGGTTGGATGAAGGGCAGTAAAGTAACTGATTTGAAGGGGTTGTTGCATTTAATCAGTTGGGAGCACTTGAGTAGTCTTTGTGTTCCAGAGCTGCGCCAGCATCTTTTAGACAGCAAGCTGACAGACCCCATTGAGCTTGCTAAGGAGGCGGACCGCTGGACCAGTACCAGGGTCCACAAAGGAATTGTGGGTACCACAGCCAAAGGTGGGCAGGGTCCCCAGCAGAAGAGTGGGGGGGACAAGGGTAACCAAAAGGAGTTCTCGCAAGGGCCCCAAAGTAGTTCCCAGGAAAAGGATTCCCAACCCCCCAAGCCTAAACAGCCATGGCCCTCTAAGGGTAGGCGGGACAAGAGAAATAACCAGGGCCCCCCTACCTGCTATCACTGCAACGAGGTGGGCCATATTGCTCCGAAATGTCCCAAGAAGAAGCCCGCACCCACTGGTGCTCCCGCCCCAGCGTTAGCTAGTGTAGCTTTGGGTGGGGAGTTGGTTTCTAGTGATTGGGGAGAGCTAGCAGTCATGACCCTTGTCTCGCTAGGAGACCAAGAGGTGGTCCAGGAAACCTTACTGCCCTCTAACACTAAGAAATATGGGCAGAAGGTGACCATCAATGGGAGGGAGGTTGAGGCTCTGAGAGACACCGGAGCCAGTGTGACATCCGTGAGGTGTCAGTGGGTGTCTGACGAGCAAATCATCCCTGGTGTACTCCGCCCTGTAGTGGCCGCTGACAGCTCAGTGCGCCTCTGCAAGATAGCGAAGGTTTCCTTTGAATGGGGAGGAGTCTCTGGTCTTTTGGAGGTAGTTGTCAGTGATGCCTTGCCTGTGGACTGTCTGTTAGGCAACGACCTGGAGAGTTCTCCATGGAAAGACATAGAACACCGAACTCACTTGGAGATGTTGGGTCTGCCTGCGTGGATCTGCGTGACCACGCGTGCTATGGCAGCCAGTAAGGGTGAATCAGCAGAACTGGAGCCTGAAACAGTGGCCCAGAGACCTGCCAGGAGAGGAAGAGGCAGAGGGCGCGGGAAACCAGCCCCAGCCGTTCCCACGGTCCAGGAGGAAGCAGAACCTGAGGGGGATGCCCTGGAGCCTACGGGGGAACAGGTGGCCGAACTGGGAGACCTACCTGAGCTGACCCATTGGCAGCAAGAAGGTGGTCCCTCCAGGGAGGAGTTCTGCCAGGCGCAGAAGGAATGCCCTTCCCTCATTGGTCTGCGGCAACAGGCTGTAGATCAGGCAGCAGGTGGAGCAGTCAAAGATCACTATGTCTACTGGGAAGGTGACCTACTTTATAGCGAGCCTAAGTTTGCTGAGCCCGGTGCAGCCCGTGTGCTGGTGGTACCCGAGCGCTTCAGAAACTTCCTAATGGGTCTGGCTCATGACGTGCCACTCGCAGGACATCTGGGGCAAGACAAGACCCTAAACCGGCTTGTCACCCACTTCCACTGGCCCCAGATGAGGAAGCACGTCGGTTCCTTTTGCAGATCTTGCCAAACCTGTCAAGCTAGTGGCAAGACTGGAATGAAGTTGAAGGCCCCCCTTCAACCCTTCCCAGTGGTGAGCACCCCTTTCGAGCGGGTGGGCATAGATATCGTAGGGCCCCTGGACCCCAAGACAGCCTTAGGCAACAGGTTCATCCTGGTCTTGGTGGACCATGCCACCCGGTACCCGGAAGCAGTCCCTCTCAGGACAATCACAGCACCCGTGGTGGGCCGTGCATTGATGGGGATCTTTTCCCGTGTGGGGTTCCCCAGAGAGGTGGTCTCCGACCGGGGTACCAACTTCATCTCTAGGTACATGAAGTCTCTGTGGGAGGAGTGTGGGGTAACTTATAAGTTCACCACTCCTTACCATCCTCAAGGAAATGGGTTGGTTGAAAGGTTCAACCGGACCCTGAAAGGTATGATTATGGGCCTAGCGGAGCCCATGAGACGTAAGTGGGACGTCTTGTTGCCATGCCTTTTGTTTGCCTACAGGGAGGTGCCTCAGAAGTCCTTAGGGTTCAGTCCCTTCGAACTCCTGTATGGCCACCCTGTCAGAGGACCTCTCTCGCTGGTGAAGGAGGGTTGGGAAAAGTCCCGTGGGAAAACCCCCCAGGATGTGTTCAGCTATGTGCTGGCCATCCGCAACCAGACACAACGCTTCAGGAAACTCGCTCAGGCGAACCTGGAAGCAAGCCAGGAAGAAATGAAAAGATGGTACGACCAGAATACCACTCTGGTCGAATTTCAACCTGGGCAGAAAGTGTGGGTGATGGCGCCAGTGGAGCCTTGCGCGCTCCAGGACAAGTGGTCTGGGCCATACGAGGTGGTGGAAAGGAAGAGTGAGGTAACCTACCTGGTTAACCTGAAGACTCCCAGGCAGCCCCTGAGAGTTTTGCACGTGAACCGCCTCAAACCACACTTTGAGAGGTCTGAAGTAACCATGCTCATGGCTACAGATGCAGGAATGGAAGAGGATAGCGATCCTCTCCCTGACCTCCTGGCAGTTAAGGAGCACGATGGGTCAGTGGATGGTGTGGTCCTCTCGCCCACCCTGACCCCAGAACAGCAGAATGACTGTCGCCAAGTGTTGGGTCAGTTCTCCTCTCTGTTCTCCCTGACCCCAGGAGTCACCAACTGGTGCGTCCATGATGTGGACACTGGAGACAGCCTGCCTGTGAAGCAAAAATTTTACAGGGTAGCTGACAAGGTCAGGGCCAGCATCAAGGAAGAGGTTTCCAAGATGTTGGCGCTAGGGGTGATTGAGCCCTCCAGCAGCCCCTGGGCTAGCCCAGTGGTCTTGGTCCCCAAGAAAGCTGCTACCCCCGGTGGCCCGCCAGAACTCCGGTTTTGCGTGGACTACCGTGGGCTCAATGCGGTCACGAAGACTGACGCACACCCTATCCCCAGAGCTGATGAGCTCGTGGATCGGTTGGGAGCTGCCAAGTACCTCAGTACGTTCGATTTGACTTCGGGGTACTGGCAGATTGCCTTAACTGATGGGGCCAAAGAGAGGTCAGCATTTTCAACGCCAGAGGGGCACTTCCAGTTCCGTGTCATGCCCTTTGGGTTGAAGAATGCCCCTGCCACGTTCCAGAGACTGGTTAACCAGGTACTGTCCGGGCTGGAGGAATTCAGCGCCGCATACCTGGATGACATTGCTGTGTTCAGCTCCACGTGGGAAGAACACTTGCAACACCTCTGCGAAGTGTTGAAGGCTCTGCAGAAGGCAGGCCTCACTATCAAGGCCAGTAAGTGCCAGATAGGGCAGGGATCTGTGGTGTATTTGGGACACCAGGTGGGGAGCGGCCAGGTGGCGCCCCTACAGGCAAAGATTGATACCATTCTGGCTTGGGAGCCCCCCAAGACCCAGACAGAGGTGAGAGCCTTTTTAGGACTTACCGGGTATTACAGACGGTTTGTCAAGGGATATGGCACCATTGTCGCCCCCTTGACAGAACTCACTTCCAAGAAGTTGCCCAAAAGAGTTGACTGGACTGACGCCTGCCAAACTGCTTTTGAGGCCCTGAAGACTGCAATGTGCACAGCACCGGTGCTCAAGGCACCTGACTTTTCCAGTGAGTTCATAGTTCAGACGGACGCTTCAGAGCATGGTGTGGGAGCAGTACTCTCACAGGCCACTGAGGAGAATGGAGACCAGCCAGTAGCTTTCATTAGTCGGAGGCTACTCCCCAGGGAACAGAAGTGGAGTGCGATTGAAAGGGAGGCATTTGCTGTGGTCTGGGCTCTGAAAAAGTTGAGACCCTACCTGTTTGGGACTCACTTTCGTGTTCAGACCGACCACAGGCCCCTCAGGTGGTTAATGCACATGAGGGGTGAAAATCCAAAACTGTTGAGGTGGTCCATCTCCCTACAGGGAATGGACTTTACGGTGGAACACCGCCCTGGTACAGAACACGCCAACGCTGATGGTCTGTCCAGGTTTTTCCGCCTTAGTGAAGAGAACTCCCAAGAGGGTGGGTAGTTCTCCCCACTTTCAGCTGGAGGGGACACGTGTTAGACCTGACATCTTTTGGCGTGATTACCCCTAACTTTTTGCCTCTGCCTCCTGTATTTTTTGATGCTGTGCTGGATTCGTTTTTGCTGGTTTAGATGCTTTGGACACTCTGCCACTGCTGATCAGTGCCAGAGTGTAAGTGCTCCCTATGTAAATTGTTATTCTGATTGGATATACATGTTTGGCATATTTGTATCACCCTGAAGTCCCTAGTAAAGTGCACTGGGTGTGCCAGGGCTGGTGATGACAAATGCTACTAGTGGGCCTGCAGCACTGATTGTGCCACCCACAGGAGTAGCTCCAAAATGGTGTCTCGGGCCTGCCACTGCAGCGCCTACGGACAGTTTAGAACTGCCATGTCCTCCCGGTCAGTGTCCCCACTGACCAGGCCTAACCCTTCCCTTTTCGTGCACATCAGTCACCCCTATGGAAGGCCCAAGGTACCCCCCTGGGCAGGGTGCAGTGTATGTGAAAGGTAGAGCATGTACTAGTGCAGGTACCATGCTCTGGTAGTGAATTACAGCCATTTTCGTTTTCACTATTGTAAGGCTATCTTGCTCCATAGGTTAACATGGGGGATGCTGGCTACAGTGGTTAACGGCATTTCTTCCCATAGGAACAAGATAGGACATAAGTATCTAGTATCCCTGAACTCAGAATTTAATAACGCATCTTTTAGGAAAGGTGGTTTTTAGATCCTGTGTTTGAGAACCGCACTTTTAGAAAGTTGCCGTTCTCTTGTCTGACCCTTCTGTGTGCCTGAGACTGTTTGTGTATTGACTGTCTGGTTTGTGAGTGACAGGGGCTGGGGAATCCCCCCAGAGGCTGGATGAGTCAGCACTAGGCTGAGTGGAGCAATTGCTACCTGAGTGGTGGGAGGAGTTAGCACCTGGGCTGAATAGGGCTGTGCCTGCCTGCCACAATGCTGGCTCCACCTCCTGCTGGGCGGCTGAGGACTCTGCCCCTCACTCTGAAAGGAAAGATGCAGCCAGCAAAACAAAGTGCTCAAGATCCACCCAGAACTGGTTCAGACCGGGCTCAGGGCCCACATGCACTGAGAGAACAAAGACTTTAGGGGTATAAGTACAGGACCCCTGACAACAGAAAATTAGATCATCCTGGAAATCAAGAAGGAACCTCTGCCAAGGAGAAAGCTGACTCTGAAGAAGGAAGACTGTCCTGCTGTTGCTCTGCTGGACTGACCTGCTGTTGCTTTGCTGCCAAGGAGAGGGGAAGGACTTCGCTGTGAGCTGTGTCCCCTGTCTTGAAGGAATCTCCAAGGGCCTGAGAAGAGCTGGCTCCCTGTTTTGAAGTCCCAGGAACAAAAGGACTTCACCCCCAGTCTCCCTGAACTCTGCTGAGAGAGTTCTGTCCTTCCTAGAAGTGCTTGATCCAGTTGTGGGGCCTCTGGAAGTTGAACCTGAGCTGGGAAGCTTGAGACTAAGCTGAGAAACTTGTGAAGCTGAAAAGTGTCGCATCGCTCGCTTGCGGAGCGCATCCCCGACAGTGCGAGAAGTTTCCCGCCGCTACGAAGGTCGAGATCGGCGCAGCGTCTGACATCGCTGCCGGAGCCGTCGCACCCCTCGTTTGCGGAACGCAC
Organism: Lissotriton vulgaris; assembly: GCF_964263255.1. NCBI lineage: Eukaryota > Metazoa > Chordata > Amphibia > Caudata > Salamandridae > Lissotriton > Lissotriton vulgaris. Next base: position 421,545,186 of record NC_141687.1, read on the forward strand.
CAGACCGGTGCGGGAGAATCGAACATCGCTGCGAGTGTCGTCGCAGAGCCTGTCGTCGCTGGGTGAGATCGCCGCACCGCTTGCCTGCGGACCGCATCACGTCGCTGCGAACATCGTCGCAGAGCCCTCGCATCGAGGAGCTGCGAGAGAGAGGGTCACCGCTGGACCGCGCATCGTCGCCCCGGAGATCGTCGCAGCCCCTACGAGATCATCGCATCGTACCTTTGCGAGAACAGACTTCCCACGGAACCTACGCCCCGGAATCTACGCAAGCTGCCTTCCTCCCCATACAGACCGGATTCGTCGCAACACGCCCGCTGCTGCAGCGGGGCTGTCGCATCGCCTCCCCAGGGTCTCAGGAGTAACGCATCGCTTGTTTCCACCGCACCAGCTTCCTGCTTGTGGAACTTTGTTGCATCTAAAAGGTACTGTGAGTAAACGTGACGCAACTGTGAACTTTTTACGCCTCTGTGGATTATTTTAACGCAACTTAAAGAACTTTGATTGCAACCTGAAGAACTCTTTTGAAACCATATCCTTGAACTGTGTATGTTGGATTTTTACCGTTTTGGTCTTGTGTAGTTTAGAATAAATATCTTTATTTTCCTAAACTGTTGTAGAATCAGTTTGTGGTGTTTTCACTGTGTTACTGTGAGTGTTGGTACAAATACTTTACGCATTGCCTCTGGTTAGCCTAGACTGCTCAGGCCAAGCTACCTTGAGGGCGAGCAGGGGTTATCTGAGAGGGTTATCTCCTTGTCCTGACTAGAAGCAAGGGTCCCTATTTGGACAGTGGTACCTACCTCTGCCAACTAGAGACCCCCAGTTCTAACACGTACCTTATATTTTTTTCTCAGTGGTGTTTTAATATCACTCCCTGTTTTTGCATCAACATTTACAGGGCGGCTTTCACCCTGTGCAATGTAAAAAAGGATTAAGTCAGGCTTCACATTAGCGACCCGCAATTCAGCATCCGCCAGGCAGGCAGTGGACAGGGTGTCTTCTGGTCACCAACATTGATCGACGGAGCGTCAGATGGAATGGAGGAGTACCGCAAATAAGGGGAATGGCTTGATGCATGCAACTTCCCAAATTCAACAGGACATGTACAACAACATACAGTAACAGTATCCATTCATTTCTACTTATCTTTTAAGTAATGTAATTGCTGTGAACTTCTATGAGTGTGACTCTGCATTTCTTTGCTCTCTGCTTCTAAATCCATCCCTCCAGTCATTGTATAGTTTTACTTTGCTATTTTTCAAACTAATTTCATTAACAAAGTGTTTCTCTGAGTGCTGAGATAGGCAAACACGAATAATTAGTGCAGGCCTGTACTGTCGCATTCTTTCATTCATTAGAAAATACTACTTAGTTTAAGTAACCTAACCATCCATTGAGCAATCAACTTCATGCCTGCAGAAGTGCATGCACTTCCTTTATGTCCCTTAAAATATTTATGGATATCTTCATATCCAAACATTTGTTTATCTTCATTTGTTGTTTCTCCATGCTGTGCTTTTTTTCCTCTCTCAACAACACTTTCCCAAAATAAACCATTCCCATCCAATTTCAAAACCCTAACCCTCTTCCCCCGGGCTGTGTGGTTTTCATTGATGTGTGAGTAAATGACAGCAATAAGTCCACACACTTGCTGGGGAGGATAAGGTCATAGCAACTGAAAATGAAATACATTTCAAGGCTGGTGAAGGAATCGAAGGATATATTCTTACTCAGCTTGACACAGACCCATGACTATTGGCAAATCAAAGCAGATTTTCATGGGCGCCATCAACTGGATTGATCATGAAGAACATCTTCCTCCTACACGTGGCAAATGATTACGCTGCTGTGTCCTTCACCTTCAGTACTATTTCTTGTAGTAGTAGCCAATGCCAAATTCCACGCAAGTAGTAGTTATACTTTCAATACTTTAGCATTTGTAAGGCTACATTTTGGCACTGTTCTAGTGTACTGTCACGTGCTATAGTATCTATCGTACCTTTATAATGCTCCGCTCAGGCCAATCAAGGTTTCAATTTTGTTTTTTTCATATGCTGCAACTGCCACTGTGTACCACCACTAGTACCACCGCAATTATGCCATTTCAACCGCCCAGGATTGCCATCCTTAATCGCCATTTGCCATGCAGCCAGCCCTGTGCCTAGCCCTATTTTCAAACACGAATTACAGGTAAGATAAGCGTTCGGGGGAGGATGAATAATGGAGTAGTTTGAGAGACAAGAGACTGGCGGTAATACTAGTAAAGTCCTAGGACAATTGAATTCACTGACTCTGTGAGAGGCACTTACTTTTGTAAACATTTGGGCAATTACTTACACAATTTGAATCAAGAAGCCACTTTCAGGAAAACAAACTTACAGTTAACCCCCCCTCCAGCCTCAACTGCAGTAAAAACACGTATGCTATGTTTAAGTTGAAAGTAATCATTTTTATATCCCTAACAAAAATAAACTATCCCGCAAGACCCGACCCACCCCCCCACCTAACCCCAACGAATGTCTATGAAATAAAAAAAGTCCCCAAAGTCCAAAAAACCCAACTCCAAATTCCCACCCCCCAAATGTCTTTAAAAAAGGGGCAAGGGACAGTCTCTTCTTCTCTAATGCCACCAGCGGCGTACTTTTTGGGCCAGGTGGTCATGCTCCTTGCGGAGGATCTTGAGCAGGATTCTCAGTTTCTTCTGCTCCTGCTCAAGGTAGGACACCCTGAGGGTTAGGAGGTGCACGCGTGCCTTGCACCTGCTGTGGGGGGCAGCTGATTTTTCTGCTGCTTGACGGTGGCGGGTGGCTGCGGTACCACGGCTCCGTACCGCTGGAGGCCTGCGCTGACTGGCTGACCCAGGGAGCTTGGAGGAGGACGCAGCTGTCCATGTGGATGTTGTGGTCGACTGCGTGTCCTCCTCCTCCTGGGCCACCAGCCACCGATATTCAGCGACAGTCGCCTCCAGTTTCCGTTGCCGGGCCGGTCTAGCCATCTCCTTCTTTGACAGTTTGGAAGGAGCATCTATATGAAGAAAGAAAAACATAGTCTGTAACCAATGCTCTTTAAGATTAACACAAAATAATTCAGCAGAAAGTTGTGTCACAGTAGAACTAGCAACTTGCAAGCACAGTACATGACATTTGTGGCCTGTATCTATCTAACATCCCACTTCTTCAGCCTTGCTCTAACATTAGTGGGAGTTTCAGGAACTATGGACTCAGTACATTAGAGTCCACTATGACAGTACACCAGTCTTATTCTTCTTCTTCTCTCTTGTTTAGCGAAATTGGTACGTAAACTTCTGGAAGCCAGCATAATGCCAGCGCAGTCAACTTGCACGCCATGATGACACAGGCTTGCGTTACTGTAACAGTCCAGTACATGCAGGTGGTGAAGCTCTTACTTTTCTATTACTGGTGGCACTGAGAATACTCTGTTACAAGGGCTACTGATTAATTAATTTAACTTTCACCCTACAGTGCCAATGACTACTAGAAAAGGAAAATGAAGAAGATAAGTAAAATGATTATATATCCCTTCACAGGATATGTATTTTATTACATATGGGATGACTTTAGTTGCTTTGTTTTTTATTGAGTGAACACCGATTGGCCACACATGAATGACAGAGTTGTACAAAAATTATTAACAGAGGTAGTGAGCGGCCCCCGTAATCGCCGGATATATGCTGTGCTTGCAATACAAAGTACTGCTACTATTCTTGGTAGTATTTGGAAAAATTACAACTTCTTTTCCTTGCCTTTCCTACACTGGAACAGACGTGCGGTTGCGGTGTTACATGCTCTTCAAAGTAACACTTAGTTTATCCAGTGACCGTCTACTCTCTCTACATACACATATGCTATCTATGAGTCAAATAGTACCATGATCCAGGCATCCATCCATTCAAAGTAAATGTCAATCATTCATCTTAATGTCTCAAGTGGACAAACCTTACTTTTTCTCATGGGAAAAGAACATTTTCATTTTATTTTGGAAACCGCAATCCATGCATCCCTGCTTGACTTGCTTTTCAATTTCAACCAAAAGATATATTGCGCCGACATACAGTTTCTGTTTCACCCACCCAGGCAGTCCTCTTTCCTTTCTCCTTCCACCCATCCTTGCTTTATCCTTCAACCGGACATGCATCATATTCTCAGCCATCTCGGGCAGCATTCAAAAACACGTATCATTCTTTGCCAGTCATCATTACTTTTAACTCGCTCGTCCTTCCACACTTACTTACACCCTTCTTTCCCTTTTTGTTCATATCATCCATTAAGTTCATCTCTGATCTGACTTGGATTCTCCAAAAAACGTTCACAGCTGAGTTGAAGTCAATTGAGAGTAGGCTGCTACCTGGTTAATAAAAACTTAGTTCTAAATTTGTAAGTCTTCTTATTCTTAACAGTATAGTATACTTGTACTGTACAACATATACTACACTCGTGCGGAGAGCCACTCTGCAGTCTGCTATCTCAATAAGTAAGGAATAGAATAGCTTACCACTGTCCGCCACTACCGTGGCATCCCCCACAGCAGCTTCCGCTGGCTGTTGCACCGCCTCTGCCCCAGGAGTGCCCACCTCCGCCCTGGCCCCGGCACTGGTGGATGGTTGTGCCGATGTTCCGCCTAGAAAATACATTTCAGATTCTTAGATGCCATATACACCACTCCCTAGTAATTTGTCTAGGAATGAAAAAATGTCACAACAACTACACAAACAAATGTAATACTTTGTGACTGTCTAGTCAAAACTAAAAATTTTACTTTTTTTTTCAGGGAAGGGTGCTGTCTTGCTACACTTTTTTTGCACAACTGATGAATGCTTGCTTTTTAACATGCACCGTTTTTCTCATAACAGACAGAAGCTTCCCTTCTAAGAACAAGAGCAACATCAGATCATCATCAGTAGGACGGAGTCAGCAACGATTCAGCACCACAAAGAAGATTTGAAGTTCCAACCAGGTGAGGGCTCGCCCACAATTAATGTGTGAGATCACTAAGCACTTTTCCATTTTCAATCCACCGTTTATGTTGTATGATGAACTTGATTTTAATAAATGTTTTTACTTTTAATAAAGCTTTAAAACTTACATAGACTCTGTGGTTTTTAGTCATGGGTGAGTGAGCGAAAGGGTTTGCAATTTGCAAGCATGAGTCCGTGGCTCTGACAGTTCTGGACTCTGACTCCGTAGTCTTATGTCCTGGGTTGGATAATCATCATTGGGAATCAATCAACGATGAATTAGGAAGCTAAATGACTCTGTCACACTAGCTAGTCAGTAAGGAGATTGGGGGTTCAAATTCTGTTATGACTGAGGTATGTGGAAAGTCTAACTGCGCCTATTATAATTGATAAACAATGCACTATTTAGTGTCCATAGTTCTGTTTGTGCAGAATTGTCCCTACAACAATAGTAGTATGGATTGTCTTCCTATCCAATCAAAAAGTAAACTAGTATCTTATTCTCTCTTTGTGGTCATTGACAGTTTATTGTTAGGAATTGTCAAAGCATAAACATTTAGAAGACTTCAAAAGACATTATGGACAACCCAGAGGACTGCACTCAGTGCATAGAGCTATTGCTGAATAGAATGGGAGTTTCGTTTAACACCTTTTGCCAACTGTGCAAGCTTAGTTAGCTACACAGACAGACTAATAATAAAGATCTAGTAGTACCACAGGGAGTCATAGTAGAGGCAGGATAAGAATTTAGAAACAGTCTACAAAAAGATCAAAGACGATGTAGGAAAAATCGAATGTGGAACGTTAGTAAAAAATAGGTACTCTAAAAGATAGGGAAGTATAATTAATATTATTAACATGAAAACTTACTGGGGCCTGCAGAGGAGCCCTCACCTGACCGATCCTGGCCTTCCTGGTCCTCGTCCGTCGGCGCCGCTACCTCCTCCGCTGTCCTCTTGCCCCTGGGGGAGCTGATGCACAACATGAAAGAAAGACCCAAACATGGATGATTGTTGTCAACCAAATAAAAAATTTCAAAAGAACAATAACAAATTATTTCGGGGAAATAGCAAATAGACAACAATTGCACTACATTTATTGACCTATCTGATGTGGTCTACTAGGATATTAGTATTGCTGGATTCGCGGACCGTCGATTTGGAGCGTTATGTAACTCACTAAACAAACTACAAAAAGGTTCGACTAGGACTGGCAGGCAGCACTACGCAGCAGCGAAGTGACAAACAAAGTCCATCGTGATAGCAGACCAGTGAGAACACTAAAAAGTAAATTTCCTACTACATAACCAGTCATTAGAATACTCAAACTATCAATCTACCACCACTGTCTCTTCTTAGTGGCAGGTGTACAAAGGAAGGACTGGACTTGAGTCTCTAGGGGCAGATTTACAAATCCCTTGCAGCTCTTTTGCTCCATCGCTGCATGACTTTTATGACGCAGCGGCAGCGCTAAAGAGGCGCCATGGTGCGGGGTATATTAACAACGTGACGCATCTGGGAGATGCATCACGTTGTAAAGCCCTGCGCCATCAGGGGGCGTTCCGGCGCAAGGGAGTGTGTTCCTGCGCAGGAACGCATCCTAAAAGTGGCTGAGTGAAATCTACAAGATTTCACTCAGTCACTTTTAGGTCAATGCAGCGTCACTCAGTCAAAACCCTGCGCCTGCTTGAAGCAGACGTACGGCTTGATGCAGCATTTGGGAGATAGGGCACCCCGGAGCATTGCTGGAGCTGCGTCGTGGTTGCGACGCAACTCCAGCGATGCGCTATATTTAGGGCACAGATGCGTGACGCTTCTGTGTCAATTTTGCCCCATGGTGCGCCGCATTGTAAATGCGGCGCACCATGGGTGGTGGAGGCGTGGCGCACAATTACTGGTAAATCTGCCCCTTACTGTCTAGCATTACGCAGTTCTGTAAAGTACACTCATACATAATTACTCAGGCCAATGAAATGAGCAAAAAAACAAAAACAAATAAGCATAGTAGCACCGCCACTGAGCAGGAGAGCAGTGCACCTGAAATGCAATTACAGAACATTTTGAAACATAATTTACCTACAATCTATTCGGCAGCATTATTTCTCTTCGGAAAAAACAAAAATTTGCAATATGATAACACATAGAGCAGGAGAAAACAGAATAGTGATTATATAGCTACTACTATTCACAAAGCCCGGGGATCTCAACGCCTAGCAGGTCGAGCAGGTCACGTTCTCGGTCCAGGCGGTCGGACTACCGGTTCGTGGCCTGGTTGTAGGTGCGTCGGAACCGAGAGCGTTGATACATGGCTTGGCACACCTTCTCCCACTGCTTCCGACGCTCCCGGAGCCCGTATCCGCTAGCGATCCTGCCGCCTGCCGCAATGGTCTTGGGGAGGTGGCGCTGCACATAGTAAACCAGTGCGGCCTCCTCCTCCGCGCTGAAGATCTCCAGGGCTGTAACTAGCTCCCACCGCAATCGCCCGCATGGGAGCCGGGTACGGGGTGCGGGACCCTTCCCCTTCTCCTTCCCGGCTCTCTTTGCCATGGTCCTGTACAGCAGAAAGAAAAAAACAAGGAAAGAATATGGAAAAAGTAAAGTAAAAATAAAAGTTTTAAAAAGTAGCTTTAAAAGTAACGAAAAGTTGAAAAAAACACAAAATATAGATATAGAAAAAAAGAGGGATAGATATAGAGTAGAAAAGATCAAAAAAAGTCCAAAGAAACAAAGGATTGCACAGATGAAAGGAGGATTAGAAAGCATGCACAGAACCATAGCAATGAATGAAAAACAAGATGGTTGCACCCATTGAGGACCGCGTGGGTAAGTTCGCGCGATTTTCCCAGTGCGAGTATGCAAAAACACGTGCGAACTGGTAATAGCGCGCCGCACACAACGCGACATTGTCAATAGCGCCCGGAAATGGAAATACGCAACGTGCACAAGATGGCCGCGCCCATATACGACCGCATGAGCAACCTCGCGGTCGGTGTGCTGCAAGCGGTCTGCGAATAAGCAAAAACACCGGGCGAACACGCAAAAAAAAAGAAATCTGCAAATTCGCTCAAATTTGCGGATTTCAAGATCGATTTTGAGCAAATTCACGCCCAGCGAATCTCGTGAAATTGCAGAAAAACTAATTTTGCAAAACTGAAAGCACTTAGCAGGTGCAAAAGTTCAAGCTAATTTGTAACCATTCCCTGTAGTGCGTCCTGAGGGGCCCCTCCAGAGTTCAGTTGCCTACTTGCAACTATTCTCTGACCCTGCTCTGACCCTCAAAGCAGGGTCAGAGAATAGTTACAAGTGTGGCACAATGCTCCTGTAAAAAAAATTAAACTGCAACAGGAAGCACTTACAGCTAAGGAAGCAGGTGGCAGTGGTGAACCACAAGGTGATGAACCAGAGGATAGCAATGATGAACCAGAGGGTGGCAGCCTTGAACCAGAGGGTTGCAGTGATCAACCAGAGGGTGGTAGTGATGAACCAGAGGGTGGCACTGGTGAACCATAAGGGGGCAGTGATGATCCAGAGGGTGGCAGTGGCAAACCAGAGGGTGGCTGTGATGAACCAGAGGGTGGCAGGGATGAACCAGAGGATGGCAGTGATCAACCAGAGGGTGGCAGCCTTGAACCAGAGGGTGGCAGTGATCAACAAGAGGGTGGCAGTGATGAACCAGAGGGTGGCAGTGATGATGCAGAGGGTGGCAGTGGCGAACCAGAGGGTGGCAGTAATGAACCAGAGGGTGGCAGTGATGAACCAGAGGGTGGCAGTGGTAAACCACAAGGTGATGAAACAGAGGATAGCAGTGATGAACCAGAGGGTGGTAGCCTTGAACCAGAGGGTGGCAGTAATCAACCAGAGGGTGGCAGTGATGAACCAGAGGGTGGCACTGGTGAACCATAAGGGGGCAGTGATGATCCAGAGGGTGGCAGTGGCAAACCAGAGGGTGGCTGTGATGAACCAGAGGGTGGCAGGGATGAACCAGAGGATGGCAGTGATCAACCAGAGGGTGGCAGCCTTGAACCAGAGGGTGGCAGTGATCAACAAGATGGTGGCAGTGATGAACCAGAGGGTGGCAGTGATGATGCAGAGGGTGGCAGTGGCGAACCAGAGGGTGGCAGTAATGAACCAGAGGGTGGCAGTGATGAACCAGAGGGTGGCAGTGGTAAACCACAAGGTGATGAAACAGAGGATAGCAGTGATGAACCAGAGGGTGGTAGCCTTGAACCAGAGGGTGGCAGTAATCAACCAGAGGGTGGCAGTGATGATCCAGAGGGTGGCAGTGGCAAACCATAGGGTGGCAGTGTTGAACCAGAGGGTGGCAGGGATGAACCAGAGGGTGGTAGTGATGAACCAGAGGGTGGCACTGGTGAACCATGGTGCGTCCTGAGGGGCCCCTCCAGAGTTCAGTTGCCTACTTGCAACTATTCTCTGACCCTGCTCTGACCCTCAAAGCAGGGTCAGAGAATAGTTACAAGTGTGGCACAATGCTCCTGTAAAAAAAATTAAACTGCAACAGGAAGCACTTACAGCTAAGGAAGCAGGTGGCAGTGGTGAACCACAAGGTGATGAACCAGAGGATAGCAATGATGAATGATCAACCAGAGGGTGGTAGTGATGAACCAGAGGGTGGCACTGGTGAACCATAAGGGGGCAGTGATGATCCAGAGGGTGGCAGTGGCAAACCAGAGGGTGGCTGTGATGAACCAGAGGGTGGCAGTGATGATCCAGAGGGTGGCAGTGGCAAACCATAGGGTGGCAGTGTTGAACCAGAGGGTGGCAGGGATGAACCAGAGGGTGGCAGTGGTGAACCAGAGGGTGGCAGTGGTGAACCAGAGGGTGGCAGTGACGATCCAGAGGGTGGCAGTGGCGATCCAGAGCGTGGCAGTGGCAAACCAGAGGGTGGCAGGGATGAACCAGAGGGTGGCAGTGCGGAACCAGAGGGTGGCAGTGATGAACCAGAGGGTGGCAGTGATGATGCAGAGGGTGGCAGTGGCGAACCAGAGGGTGGCAGTAATGAACCAGAGGGTGGCAGTGATGAACCAGAGGGTGGCAGTAGTGAACCACAAGGTGATGAACCAGAGGATATCAGTAATGAACCAGAGGGTGGCAGCCTTGAACCAGAGGGTGGCAGTGGTGAACCACAAGGTAATGAACCAGAGGATAGCAATGATGAACCAGAGGGCGGCAGCCTTGAACCAGAGGGTGGCACTGGTGAACCAGAGGGTGGCAGTGATGCTCCAGAGGGTGGCAGTGGCGAACCAGAGGGTGGCAGTAATGAACTAGAGGGTGGCAGTGATGAACCACAAGGTGATGAACCAGAGGATATCAGTAATGAACCAGAGGGTGGCAGCCTTGAACCAGAGGGTGGCTGTGGTGAACCACAAGGTGATGAACCAGAGGATAGCAATGATGAACCAGAGGGTGGCAGCCTTGAACCAGAGAGTGGCAGCGATGATCCAGAGGGTGGCAGTGGAAAACCAGAGGGTGGCAGTGATGAACCAGAGGGTGGCAGTGATAATCCAGAGGGTGGCAGTAATGAACCAGAGGGTGGCAGTGATGAACCAGAGGGTGGCAGTGGTGAGCCACAAGGTGATGATGAACCAGAGGATAGCAGTGATGAACCAGAGGGTGGCAGCCTTGAACCAGTGGGTGTCAGTGATGAACCAGAGGGTGGCACTGATGAACCAGAGGGTGGCAGTGATGATCCAGAGGGTGGCAGTGGCAAACCAGAGGGTGGCAGTGATGAACCAGAGGGTGGCACTGGTGAACCAGAGGGTGGCAGTGCGGAACCAGAGGGTGGCAGTGATGAACCAGAGGGTGGCAGGGATGAACCAGAGGATGGCAGTGGTCAACCAGAGGGTGGCAGCCTTGAATCAGAGGGTGATTCAGAAAAGGGGGGTGGTGATGAACAGAGTGTCTGAATTAAGCAGACCACTCTTACCCAGTCCAAAGATCAGGGCTTGATCCATCACCGTTTTTTTAGCTTACTGCACCATCCCAGCTCAGAACCTGGCTATATGCAAATTAGTCTGCCCCTGGCCCAGTGCATCATGGGAACAGGGTCTGCCAAACTACCAAGCCAATTTGGTGATGGATTCAGACCTGATCTCTTGACTGGGTTAGAGTGGTCTGCTTAATTCAGACACTCTGTTCATCACCACCCCCTTTTCTGAATTGAATCAGAGGGTGGCAGTGATCAACCACAGGGTGGCAGTGATGAACCAGAGGGTGGCACTGGTGAACCAAAGGGTGGCAGTGATGATCCAGAGGGTGGCAGTGGCAAACCAGAGGGTGGCAGTGATGAACCAGAGGGTGGCAGTGATGATCCAGAGGGTGGCAGTGGCGAACCAGAGGGTGGCAGTAATGAACCAGAGGGTGGCAGTGATGAACCAGAGGGTGGCAGTGGTGAACCACAAGGTGATGAACCAGAGGATAGCAGTGATGAACCAGAGGGTGGCAGCCTTGAACCAGAGGGTGGCAGTGATCAACCAGAGGGTGGCAGTGATGAATCAGAGGGTGGCACTGGTGAACCAGAGGGTGGCAGTGATGATCCAGAGCGTGGCAGTGGCAAACCAGAGGGTGGCAGTGATGAACCAGAGGGTGGCAGTGCGGAACCAGAGGGTGGCAGTGATGAACCAGAGGGTGGCAGTGCGGAACCAGTGGGTGTCAGTGATGATCCAGAGGGTGACAGTGGTGAACCAGAGGGTGGCAGTAATGAACCAGAGGGTGGCAGTGATGAACCAGAGGGTGGCAGTGGTGAACCAGAGGGTGGCAGTGATGATCCAGAGGGTGGCAGTGGCAAACCAGAGGGTGGCAGTAATGAAACAGAGGGTGGCAGTGATGAACCAGAGGGTGGCAGTGGTGAACCACAAGGTGATGAACCAGAGGATAGCAGGGATGAACCAGAGGGTGGCAGCCTTGAACCAGAGGGTGGCAGTGATCAACCAGAGGGTGGCAGTGATGAACCAGAGGGTGGCACTGGTGAACCAGAGGGTGGCAGTGGTGAACCAGAGGGTGGCAGTGGCAAACCCTAGATTGGCAGTAATGAACCAGAGGGTGGCAGTGATGAACCAGAGGGTGGCAGTGGTGAACCACAAGGTAATGAACCAAAGATAGCAGTGATGAAACAGAGGGTGGCAGTGGTGAACCAGAGGGTGGCAGTGATGATCCAGAGGGTGGCAGTGGCAAACCAGAGGGGGCTATTGGTGAACACGAGGGTGGCAGTGATGAACCGGAGGGTGGCTGCGATAAACCACAGGGTCGCAAACAGCCTGGACATGTAGAAACAACATGGTCGCGACCGTTGCGACCACAAAAGTAAGTTCGCGTTCCCGAACTTGTAAAAAACCCTCGCGAACTGGCAAAAACAGCAAATTTGCAAATTCGCACAAATTTGCGTATTTTGCGAATTGCGAGTTTGCTTTCGCAGTAATTCGCGGATCGCGAATTAGCCAATTTCGCCCATACTTAAATATTACCCTATGGAAGAAAATTCATTTAGCAGGTAAGTAGTGTTATCGTTACTTTTTCTTACTCAGTGGTGGATCCTGGATCCAGTACTGGTGCATCTCCTGTAAACAGTTGAAAGAATGCATTTAAGTCATACAGGCGATTTTTAAGGAATATTTGAAGTTTGTGAAAATAGACACTTAGAAACTTTTCTGGTGAAAACCAGACAATGGATTCCTATGGAAGAAAATACAAGTTACTGGTAAGTATGGTTAGAATTACTTTTCAGGGTCAGTGCTGGGCTAAAAGATGCAGCACTGGCTTCTCTCCTGATAACAGGTGAGTACATGGGAATTCATTGTTCGGATGATTTTAGGTGAATATTTTAAAGTTCCAAAACTCCACACTTAGAATAATTTCCAAGTGAAACCAGTCAATGTTAGCCGAGAGAGGTGTAAAAAGGGGCCTGGCCTTGGAAGACCTCTCCGCAACAGAGCTCCCTGGGGCATACTGGAGGTACCTGGTGGGTTAGTTGACCCCCAGGGACCTCCAGTATTCAAGGTGAATTTGTTCCCCCTCTGCAAACACGCCAGGGGGCATGTTTGCAGAGTGGTGCAACTAGGGGGCGTGGCTTCCGGCCGTGATCCCGTTTTTTTAATTTATGTTTTTTTAAGTAGGGGGGCTATTTAGCCCCCCTTCTTTTTCTATTTTTTTTAGTCCGGGGGACCCCATCCCCCAGGGCTTGCCCCCAATTTTTAATTTAAATTAAAAGAAAATAGGGAAGGGGCCGCATGGCCCCCTCCCAAGGCCATCATTTGCCGCATGGACGCCATCCCCCAAGGCATGGCCCATTTTTAAAAAAAAATATTATTTTGGAGGGGGGGCTACCTTGCCCCCCTCCTGTGGCCAGTTGTGGCTCCGGGGACCCCATCCCCCAGGGCCGTTTATTTTTTTAAAATATTTTTTCGGGGGGGAGGGGGGCCACATGGCCCCCCTCCCGGGCCACTAAAAGCCCCGGGGACCCCATCCCCCGGGGCTGGCCCACTCCATTGGGGACTGGGGGTGGGTCCCCAATCCCCCCACGGTCCCAGCCGCCTCCCCGCATCCTGCTTGAGCCAGCATTGTTTTTCCATATGGGGAGCAGCTAACATGCTGCTCCCTGTATGGAAAAGCAATCTGCTTTCCTATTTGGAAGAAAGAGCAGGGTTCCTAATAGGAAAGAAGTTTGCAATGGCTGGGTGGGAGCCGCGAAGCTCCCGCCCTGTCATTGCAAACAGCAGTTTCCTGAAGGTGGGCACCCAGGAACACTTTAGGAGCCGGCCCTGGGGGGTGGTGGTCTCCAGGGCCATCAAGGCTCTAGGAGGGGTGTCACGCGGCCCCCCTCCCATCATTTGAAAAGCCCCGGGGGTGGTGGTCTCCGGGGCTTAGGGGTCCGTAATGGACCCCCAAATAAAAAATGTAGTAAAAGGGAGGTGGCGTGGGGAGGCTCAAGCCCTCCCCACACATGTTTTTTTATTTTAATAAAAGCCCCGGGGGTGGCGGTCCCACAGGCTGTGGGGGGTCGTGAGCCCCCCGCATACATTTAATTAGAGCCCCGGGGGTGGGGTCCTGGTGGCGTGTGGGGGGGGTCAAGCCCTCCCCTCACAGGTTTTTTTATTTAAAAAAAAATCCCCGGGTGGTGGTCCCCGGGGCTGTGGGGGCCGTGAGCCCCCGCATACATTTAATTAGAGCCTGGGGGGTGCTTGTCCCGCGGCTGGGGGCGTCTTAGAGCCCCCCACCCATTTCAAAAAGCCCCGGGGGAACCATCTTCAAACACAGGATGATGTCATCAGTGATTTCATTTGAGATGTCATTAGTGATATCATCAGTGATGTCACTGACCATGTCGTGAATGATGTAATATGTGATGTCATCAGCAGTGCCTTGCGGGGGCGCAAGTTATAGTTAGCTCAACTAACTATAACAGACGAATTTCTATTGTTTTGTTGGAGTGAAATGTCCAACTAACTATAACATCCCTGAAACCTATATTTTTTTCTGTGAATTTCTAAGGTTTTTTAAATGCTAATTCCTAACTGTAACATCTGTAAAACCTATGATTTTTTCAGTGAATTTCAAAGGTTTTTTAAATCCTAATGTCTAACTATAATGTTCCTGAAACCTATGGTTTTTCAGTGAATTTAAAAGGTTTTTTAAATGCTAATTTTAATTATAATGTTCATAAAACCTATCTTTTTTTCTGTGTTTTTCAATTATCATCCCATTCTCAACCTGGTGAAAACTGCAAATCTCACCACTCTTCCATCAATACCTTCTGCCAACAAAATCACCACAAACGAGAGCTACAACTAACGCTAATGATATGCAAAGTAGTCGTTCCTGTGCAAAAAGAACCCACAAAAACACCACTTCTCCAAATTTTCAACAACAAGCCAAATCTGCACGGCGGTCCAAAAAGCAGGCGATAAGCCGAGTTAGGAGTAACAACTTAACATCAACCTTTAACTGGTGTAAGGAGGTTGACTATCTACTGCGTGAATTAGACCCAACTCACAGTCACATCTAAAGACCAACACCTGATAGAGCTACTGATCATGCAGCTCCGACACCCAACAAGACCACAACACCCAGCGCCACCAATACCAGAACCTCCTACTGGATCACCCCCCGCTTCTACCACCAAGGCAGCGCAAAATAGGACAACGGCCCTTCCCAAAATATCATGGCCCCTCAGCAGCACAATAGCTAAATGTTAGGAGATGTGGCAACCGAGTATGTGTGAAGGAGGCAAGTCGCCCATCAATAATAATGCACACAATGCCAAGTGTACCAGTGATGTGCTGCGCAGACCTCACTATGCAAACCACAAACCTCTCCATGTGGAGATATAGTATTGATACTTGTAGTGTAGTTCACAGTGGACACAACCATGTTACCTCAGGCAGTGGGGAAGATCTCGGTCATGTAGCTGTGTTGTGCCCCTTGGAAGCGGAAGAGGAGTTGTCTGATCCAACGTACACCACTACAGCGTAGGAGTATGAATAAATAGGCCAGGCCCTGGGCGTTTATCACTTCTGGGAAGACCAACGAGTGCCAGAGCGGCAGCCCTCACCCTGGCACGTGCCTGCCGCCATGACCGCAGGCCTCCTCCACACAAGCCCCCTGCAAACCCAGCAGCACAGCATTGCAGACTTATGTCTATACCAACTACTGCCTTCAATCTACACTGCGGACAGCAAGGTTCGCAATTTAAATTCAGCCTGGATTTACTAATTGCTCAGAGAATTGTACTCCATGTCCTTGGATTTTGTCAAGAAGTGACAAAAAGCATTCCTTGAATGTCTATGCCAACTACTGCCTTCGATCTACACTGCGGACAGCAGGGCTCACAATTCAGATGCAGTGGCGTTTGCAGATGACGCAGTCCAGTTTGCAAGAGATGTTGCTCCCAGTGCGGACCACCGGGATCACGCATCATCTCAGGATGTGCACAAGCTGTGTGCTTCAGGTGCTAGTAACTCACTGCACCATAAGTCATCTCTACGTGGCCTTATCAAGGCAAGACATTGAACCCAGCGCAGCCCGCTGGGAATACGTATCATCACAGGGTGCGGACACGCTCAATGCTCCAGGTGCTACTATTTGTGCAGCTCAACTCAACGCCACGTGGCTGTGCGCCCATCCTGACCACTGCCTGCGCCCTACACTGGGGTTACATGGTTCACAATTCAAGATTATTAGCGACATAAATTGTGTAAGAGACTATAATGGGTTAAGAAGACCAAATGCTCCCAATCTGTTCAGCTCAAGTCAAAGTCACCTGCCTATGAGCCTTTGGTGACCACTGCCGCCGGTCTACACTGTAGAAGATCGGTGACATGTGGTGCCAACTAACCCTGTTTAACGGAAGCCAATCCCACATGTGTAACTGGTTCCTGAGTTCTGAATGACAGCGACCCCAACTTCTTTGCAGAAACCATAGCACCAGACTCCCTTCAGTCAGTGAGGGATATTTGCATATGGAAGGCCAGCGACACGTGCTGCCACTGAACCTGCTCTACGCAGGCCAGTGGGGCCACCAACGTATGCACATGACTGTGGACCCTTGCTCACTGCTACCTCTGGCTTACACTGTGGAACACCGGCGACACATGGTGCCACTAACCATCTCCAATACAAGCCAATCCCACATGTGTAACTGTGTCCTGAGTCCTGAATAGCAGTGACCCCCAACTCTGTGAGACAACTACAGCAGCAAACTCTCTTCAATCAGTGAGGCATATTGCCATATGGAAGGCTGGCGACACGTGCTGCCACTAACTCTGTTCAACACAAATCTATACATGACTAAGATTCTTCTTTCTCCAACCGCACAAAGACACTTCCGGGTCCAAGAAGGTTGTTGGGGGTATGTTTATAATGTGAGGAGAGGGAGCGTCAAAGGGGTATCACTCACAGAAATAACTCTGATATCTTTTCACAAATGCCTCAGACAGATACCATCACAAAATAGTTTTTCAATACTTATATAGCGTGTGTTACAAACAGTTCAGACCCAGGCTCGCAGAGAGACAGCTGTGGCCCGTCCGCTTGATTCCCAGATGCAGTACTACAAGCCGTCCACGTCATTGTGTCTATCCCTGCCCTGTTCCGTCGTACGCCACGCCACTTCGATCACATTCCGACATTGGCCCCACATAGGTACCTGTCGCAGGCGTACTTGCTGTTGGTGTGCAGGTCAGTGGTCTAGTTCTCAACATCTCACGGCCACTCCCTGAGGGCTGGTTTACATACACACCACACCACACCCATCTGGCACATGGGGCACTGGCCATGTGACCACGCAAATATAATAGAGTGACAACGTCACATCCTTTATTACCGGTGCTGAGTAGCTGGCGAACTCTCCACGGGTCTCAACCATAAAGAGTCCCTGAAAAGTTGGCAGAAGGTACGTCGCACCCTCAGCTGTATGGCCAACAGCGGCCTACCATCCCCTTGGCGTGGATTTCATATACATAGGGTTAGTACCACCACAAATTTATGTGGCCATCAAGAGCTTACCACCGCGTGGCAGGAACTTCAGTTCCACAGGCATAGCGGCACCAATCCGTGATTTGGTCCCCGCCATTGACTACTCAGGACTCAGTGATATGTCTGAGATCTTCTGGGCCGCAGAGAAGCTGTAGTGGTCTCCACCGTCCAGGACTCAGCGACATCTGTCACATCCGCAGAACAGCTAATGTGGTCTCCGCCATTCAGGACTCAGGACTCAGCGACATCTATAGGATCCACACAGAATCTCATGTGGTCTCTGCCATTCAAGACTCAGAACTCAGCAACACATCTGAGATTGGCGGAGTATCTGATGTGGTCTCCGCCTTTCAGGACTCAGGACTCAGCAACACATCTGTGATTGGCGGGGTTTTGAGGGGCACGTGCAGTCCGCCCACTGCAGCACATTCCGCCGGCACCAGGTATATGCTCATGGATCATTTGCTCTCTCTCTCTCTCTCTCTCTCTCTCTCTTCATTCCTTCCCCCTCTCTTTCTCTCTTTCTCTCTCTCTTTCTTCATTCCTTTCCTTCTCTCTCTCTATCCCTTCTCCCTTTCTCACTCCCTTTATTCATTCCCTCTCTTTTTCTATCTGGCTTGTTTTTCCTTCTCTGTTTCTTTCTCTGTCCTTTGATATGCGCATTACACACAACCTTATTTGGTGCTTTATTTTCCAGGCTGTCGTCACCATCAATGGACCCCACAGGAGTCTTCCACCTTGTTATTTTCTATGACTTTTGTTTCATTTTTTTAGATTATTTTTTATATATGTTAATAAAAAATGTCAATTTGAAAATAGTTTATGGTTTCTATACGTTTATAAAAAAAATTAAGTTTCACCCCAAAAAATTATTATCCTTTTTCGTTGTTTTCTTAACTGCTGTGTGACTCTTTCTTGTTCTTATTACTGTTACTTAGAGTTATCCACCATAGTGTTAAATTTTGGGGCACTTATCGCGGGAATACTGGTGATGTCTGCAGTTTGCACCAACTTCTGAATACTGTGTTATATTTATCTCAACTTTAGTTGTATTAAAGTGCTGATAATGAAATGCAGAGGAGCCGTTCCCTTGCAAAAAGACACGAGGTGCACCTTTGCGATTTATTCTAAATACTAAAATCCTGTATTGAGTTGTACTGAGGTAGTGGCTGCACTTACACTGTACACACAAAATCAATGAAGAAATCTCATTGTATTTATATTGATTGGGAATAGTGTGTCAGGTGCTGGATCTTGACGGGATAAACTGCCCAGTTCGTATACTGCTCTGCACATAAAAAAATCACATCACAACTTTCACAACAACTGCAATGCGAAAGAAAGTCTGGCAATGAGCCACGTTGCCACCAAGGATTTTACACCTGCTTTCTGCTAGTGTTAAGCAGGACGACTACCTGCAGCATAAAAGGAAACACAGCCAAGAGCCACACCAGAAAACCCATAGGTGCCACGGACTCAATGAGCACGATACAGGGGTACCCATGAGGGTCACAATATTCATCGCAACAACCCCAGGACCCCCAATGCCCCCTGAACCCACATTTGAGCAAGTGTGTCTGTGTGGTCATTGTGTTACCATGTTACTGTTGCCGGATGGGCACGAGCATTGCAACATCACAGTGTGCTGTTTTCAGCAGCCGTTACCATGTCACCTCAGCGTTGGCAGTGTCCCTAGACATGTAGCTACGCACCCTTCCTCCTGCCAGCACAACACACGTGTGCTGGTCTGGCGTACACAGGTCAGTGCAGGGGTGTGCCTACCCGGCAAGGGAAACACGGTGTCTCGGACATGTCAGTGTGCAGGAAGTGCGGTAAGTGTGTCTATGTGTTCTGGTGTGGCCTGCCACAAGGGCCACAGCAGACAATGTTGTAAAGTGGCATACACCACCACCAAATGGCACTCTCATGGGGTAGTTTGAATACCGCAGGACATGTCAGAATAGGCATTACAATGCTGTGTTGTACGATTGCACAGGATACAACAGCACACCGTACAAAAGTGTGGGGGCTCGTGGGAGGGAGGAGCAGCTGTTTGGCAATGTAACACACAGTGAACCCGCCCAGGTGCCACGTGCTCAGCATCTCATCCATGATGACCACGGTCTCACACATTCCACAACACCCACGACCGGCCTTTGTACACATCCTGTATGAATGCAGCGTGGTTTTCACTTCTATGCTCATTCAGTGGTGTGATGTGTCCGGATTGTGTGACTTATGCGCCTTATTGGTGTGTTTCATTTTGGCTATTATTTGTCTTTACTTTTGCTGTACTTGATTGTACATGTGTGCCATTGTGCCCATCTCCCCTCGTCCCCCCACTCCCTGCTTCTTTCTCTTCCTGCTGCTGTTGTCTCTATAATTTTGCTCCTCCACACATAAATACATGTAAAGAACAAATTAGAATACTTCCTTGATTCTTTTACATTTCAAAACTTATCTCTATTAGTTTCTTTTTCTTTTTCCATATAAAGTTTTTTTTATATTCAACGACACATCAAAGTAAGCAGTGCAATGTATTCTATCCACACTTTCTAGAACATTCTACAACACGTGAAGGTTCAAAGTTCATCAATTTTTTTAAACCTAACAATATTTTTTGCAACATTTTCTCTGACATTTAACGGCATGTGCAGGTTAAAAGTTCACGATTGTTTTAAGTTTGAACATTGCCTTCCAAATGCAAGTAGCAGGTGTGGTTGAGTTGAGCACATTTTAGCCTATAATATGGACTCCAAGTTCAAACTGCTTTTTCTTAACCAATCACAAAGATGCTTTTCCACAAAACAAATGTGCACCCTACTTTTAAAATACAAAGATTTTCATCTCCCAATCAGGTATTGTTTTGTATTTGAAAAAAAAATGAGTTATCCATCTTTAAACATATCTCTTATTCTACGAAGGAACTGTGGAGCATATTAACAAGGACCAGTGTTACAATTATCGCCGTTTTATCAGCTGGAAACTGCTGATAAAACAGCGATAATGGGCTTGATAATACACCCTTGTTAACTCCCATAGAAGCCCATGTTAACATCAAAACATGGGCTTCTATAGGAATTCACAAGGGCGTATTATCAAGCCCATTATCGCCGTTTTATCAGCAGTTTCCTGCCGATAAAACGGCGATAATTTTAACACTGGTACTTGATAATATGCCTCTGCATGTGCTACAGACATAGCTATGTTTTCTGGTGCAAGAGGTATGCAGAACAGAGACATATTGACTTAGACCTAGGTTTACAAAATGTGGACATTAAATGGTTTCCACAGAGAGGATTGAAGTGGCACCAATTGTTGCCTTTGGTTAAAACCTGTTTGCATCTCCAACACCCTGACCTCATGATTTTGCACTGTGATTGAAACGACCTAGGCCCATTGACTGGTGTAGGTTTGGTAATGCTTATGAAGGACACCTTTAGGCAATTGATGTTACTTTTGCCTCAAACTGTCTTTGTATATTCCAATATATGCAAAAGACAGAAGTGGAAATGGTCAAAAGAATTTTGTCCTCAGATTGAACAATCGAGGAAGAAAGTCAACAAAGCTGTGTCTGCATACCTCAGAGATCACAAAATGGGGTCCATCTACAACAACAACATACGTTTTGATATGGCTGATATCTACAGAATTAATGAAGTACACTTCACAGATCAGGGAAATAGAGTTTTCCTGAATAACTTGAAGCTGTGCATCCGCACTTATATGTAGGTCCAACTAATGAAAACAAGGGCTCTTTTTAGAGACACCCTTTAACTTACAACTTAGGTCCGCTATTTTAGGGCCAGGTAACGGCAACTCCTGGACCCTCGCTAAAATGTATTCTCCACACAGCTGTGGCGCAGTGACCAGACCATCTCACTTTGCAACACAGAGCTCTCACTTTGATCACCGACTCTACTCACCCATAGGGGTGGGTAGTTTGCACTTTACAAATACTGTATTGATTTACCTTCACACTCCCTAAACAACACCACCTAAGCACCATATACAACTTGGACAGGTATGGCACAGCATCCGGAGCACATGACTTCACAGCATAGCACACACCGATGAAGCTCACGGTTTCATCTCCGAGTCCAGCAGGAGCTCAATTTAACAGCATGACACTCTAGGAAATACATCACTTCATTTCCGTACCCCACACTTTCAGATCGATAGGGGTCAGTAGTTCAGAGACTTTACCCCGAGTTCGTCAGCAGCTCAACTTATGCCCGCAGCACCATCAGACCCGTAGGAGTGAGTAGGTTCCACTTCACTAATACCAAATTGATTTGATATGCGCAAATTTACCTTCTCACTCCCCGTATAACACCCCTAAGCACCATACACAAGTTACATTGTTCAAAACAAAAGTTAATCCAAGTAGGTATAACTACATGCTCACACTACTTTGACAATTTGTTGCACAGTGACCAGAGCACATGACTTCACAGCATATGACACACATTTTGGGCTCACGCTTTCATCCCCAAGTCTGCCAACAGCTCAGCTTAGCACCATGAGACTCTGGACAATACCTCACATATTTTCCGTACCCCAGGACTTTCAGACCAGTATGGGTTAGTAGTTCATCCTAGTAGGTGTAAACACATGCTGACACTATTTCCACAGGTGTAGTGCAGCGGCCACGGCACATGACTTCACAGGATAAGACACACAATTTCAGACCACTAGGTATGAGTAGTTAGCTTTGCACCACCTGTATAGCACACCCTAAACACCCCACAGAGGTTACAGTGCTCCTACCCTCCTCTTTCCTACATTTTCCTCCCTTTTTTCCCCTTACTCACTGCTACGGAATCACAAAATGGCGGCCAACACTACCTATTTGCACAAGACTCTAGACAATACCTCACATATTTTCCGTACCCCAGGACTTTCCGACCAGTACGGGTCAGTAGTTCATCCTAGTAGGTATAACACATGCTAAAACTACTTTCACAGCTGTAGTGCAGTGGTCAGGGCACCACTTGACCGCATAAATCACAGAGTTTGGGCTCACGCTTTAATCCTCGAGTCCTGCACCTGCTCACCTTAGCAGCAACATACTCTAGGCAATACCTCACTTAATTTCCGTAGCCCACCACTTTCACACCAGTAGGGGTGAATACTTTGCTTCGCCCCCTCTATAGCACACTGTAAACACCCCACAGAGGTTACAGTGCTCCTACCCTCTTCTTCCCCACTTTTTTCACCCTTTTTCCCCTTACTCTCTTCAAAGGAATCACAAAATGGTGGCAACACTTCCTACTTGCAACCGCTTGCAGCGCTCGCAGCCAATCAGCAGCAAGCTTGTGCTCATAACGCCTCAGCCAATCAGATTGCAGAATTCCCAAATATCGATATCTGTAAATTTCACTATTTCTCAAAAACATTAGGAACGGAATTAAACTAAATAAACAAAAGCGTGCTTTCTAGGCCAAGACCCTTTCCCCTGCCAAATTTGGGGTAATTCCGTTCACCCGTTCGGCCTGTATCCTTGTCTAAAATTTCCTATGGAAATTAACATGAGAAAACAAGTTTTAGGACCCCCCTTTTTACTCGGCCCCCCTTGATGAATCAGCCCCAAACTTTCAACATAGGAGCTGATATCAACAAAGAATTAGTTTGATAATTTCATGAAGTTTCATTAAACAACACCAAAGTTATAAGCAAAACAAAAAATGCTCTTCCTATGGAAACTAGGTCCTAACTATAACTGCCAACTGGCATATCCACATATAGTAGACAGTCACAGACCATTAAAAAGATTATCAATACCCAGTGGCCGATAGTTTTAACTGATGTTGTTCTTCTAGGTGTTTTACCCAGTAAACCAAATTTTACATATCGCAAGGCGCATTCTATGCGAAGTGATCGAGTGAAAACAAGTAATTGGCTCTCCCCCAAGAAAGGCTTTTTCAAGTGCAGTACATGCCTGGCCTGTAAGTTTTGGCTGAATACCAACTCGTATTTCAATGCTTTTTCTGATGCCCCCATTAAAATTGGTGGGCATTTTACGTGCTGGACAGACCACGCTATGTATGTCTTTAAATGCATCTGTGGACTACAGTACGTGGGGAGCACGAAGTTCCAGTTGCATGCTCGAATCTTACAACATCTGAGGGCTACGGTTAACTCGGATCCATCTTATCCTGTTGTTAGACATATCAAAACAGAACACATTAACAACCTAATTGTTCTACAATATTATGTTATTGACAGTGTCCCACAAAATAAACGGGGAGGTAACAGGGAAAGAATCCTCAGACAACTTGAAACCAAATATATTATTGAGCTCGATACGAAGAATCCGAGAGAGCTCAATACCTGTGAAGATTTGCACTATTTTCTCTAGACCACTTGACAAATAATGTTTTCAGCAAATAGAATCCATTTATAATACTTAAGCACTTTGGTTGGATATCACCTTTTACCTTCATTAAGACATGCTTTTAGTTCTTTTTTACGGAATAATTTTAGATCTTTGTAGTGTGACCGTTTGATGTGTGTTTTACCATTTATACTATTTATTGGCGCATTTGCACAGATTTATATCTTATATGAACTACCTTGATACCACAGTATGTCTTAATTGTGAAGAGTATGGCTCCTTATGAGATTCCACTTCGTGAGTGTCTGCATACCTAGACCTTTGGACATACAATGGATTCACGCTTAATGTATTGCTACATTTTGTATTTAGTTTATGAATCATGAAGACGACTACAGAATACTTTGTTGACAAGATTTTCACTTGGATGAAATATTGATAATGGATTTTGTTCTTATCTCTTTCTCCCTGTCTAACATCTATAATCACATATATAGGTCCCGGATGGGACCTTTGGATCTTTCAACATTGCAAAATGTTTTACAATTTATATGTTTTGTAATGCTATATGCACTTTAGCACTTGCACTTTTTGGTGGTCGTCTTACTGGTAGGGCGTTCAGCATACGATGAGAAACAATTTTGTTTAATAATTGGCATGTCCTCTGCTTTTTGAGTTTTCACTTTGTTTTAAAATATAGCATCTAGTTTGAAATTATTGGGGCATGATTATCAGAAACACTAGAAGGGACATTCGCCGATCCACGGCCAGATTTAAACTCTGCGGGAGATTTTAAGTTGTAGGCATAAGTATTATCTATAGATGAATACATTTAAATGTATCTTACATTCTATTTTGTAAATGCCTTATGCTTATGACGTAATTTCAGCAATTGTTCTATGAGATGTATCAGAGAGTTTCTATGGGAAAACTGTAGGTATTTGTCCTCTTTAAAATGGCTCTTATATTTGCAAGAGGAAATATGTCCCTTCTCTGTTTGAATGCCCCCTTTTGAATAATGCTTTATAAACACAGTCTTTTGTATGAATCATTGACACAGAAGAAGGCTCTACGCTGAAACGTTTGTTTTCTGTGTTGCCAAATAAAAGTTTTGCGTGAGCCCCCCCTCCCCTGACTGCGGTATTTTCTTCGAAAATTGGAGAAAACAGAGCGTTAATATATATATTACCTACTGGCAATAGCCAGTAGGTATATATAGTTAGGATTGGCTACCAAAGGAAATCAGCAACATTCTATTGGGAATAACTTTGGCGCCGGTTGAGGAATTTGCGTGTAATTTTCAAAAATTTTGGCCAGCTCCGCTCCGCTCCTTCCCTGAAAGTTTCAGAGGGATTCGTGAAGTGGGGGCTGAGAAAAAAGGGGGATCCTAAAACGTGTTTTCCCCATGTTAATTTCCATAGGACGGTCTGACAAGTCTACAGCCCAAACCGCTGAACGGAATAACGCCAAACTTTGCAAAATTGTAGGGACTGGTACGCAGATGTGCCTTTGCTATGTTTGGTGAAAATTGCTCCAGTGGTTTTTATGAAAATTAGGTTCAAAAAGACATATATATCTATATGAGCTTACGGGTCCGTGCAACGTACGCGTATCGTACGCATATGTGCGCGTACCCTTACGTGTGCGAGCGGGATCCTGATTGGCTGGCAGTCGACTGTCAACATTCCAAACTGTCCAAACCAGGAAGAGTTGGCCACCATCTTGTTTCTCAGGAGAACTGAGGCACAAGAGAGCCCAAAACTAGAGTGGAAAACACGAAAAGGGGGCAGGTTAGAGACCCCCCAACCCCCTAGCCCTTCTCAGGGGGTCTCAGAAGAACCCCCAAGGGCAAAAAAAATAAAAAATTGAAAAATCACGGGGTACGCGCACGTTACGCGTACAGGTGCCCGTACGTATGCGTACCGAGCGCGTATCGTGCGCGTACCCCGTGATTTTATAAAAAAAAAATAATAATAATTTTGCCC
This sequence comes from Lissotriton vulgaris, assembly GCF_964263255.1. Classification (NCBI taxonomy): domain Eukaryota; kingdom Metazoa; phylum Chordata; class Amphibia; order Caudata; family Salamandridae; genus Lissotriton; species Lissotriton vulgaris. The sequence continues at coordinate 421,570,971 of NC_141687.1, forward strand.
TTGGGGGTCCTTCTGGGACAACCTGAGAAGGGCTAGGGGGTCAGGGAGTCTCTACCCTGCCCCCTTTTTGCGTTTTCAAAACTTGTTTTGTGCTCTCTAGTGCCTCAGTTCTACTGAGAAATGAGATGGCTGCTAAGGTGGTACCAGAAGGATATTAACATATAAAAACATTATTCGCTAATAGAATTTGCATTTACAAAACCTTTGAAGTTTTTTGAAAAAAATATAGGTTTCACGCCAGATATAGTTAGGAATTAGCATTTAAAAAACCTTGCAAATTCACTGAAAAAACCATAGGTTTCAGGCCATATATAGTTAGGAATTAGCATTTAAAAAACCTTGCAAATTCACTTAAAAAAACCATAGGTTTCAGGCCTTATATAGTTAGGAATTAGCATTTAAAAAACCTTGCAAATTCACTTAAAAAACCATAGGTTTCAGGCCTTATATAGTTAGGAATTAACATTTAAAAAACCTTGCAAATTCACTGAAAAAACCATAGGTTTCAGGCCGTATATAGTTAGGAATTAGCTTTAAAAAAACTTTGAAATTCACTCAAAAAAAGTTTTAGGAGTGTTATAGTTTGCTGGACATTTCACTCATACAAAACCATTGAAATTGCTCCTATATAGTTAGTTGGACTAACTATATTTTGCGCACCAGCAATGCACTGCTGATGATGTCACATTTTAGACAATTCATGACATGGTCAGTGACATCACTGATGACATCTCAAATCGGTCGGTATGCGGACAAACAAAAAACAGGGAATTGTAAACGTCTCAACTGGAGCAAAAAAAATCAGGAAAAAATTAAGGTTTCTTACTACAGTTGTGGTTGTCTCCAACACGGTTGATGAGTTTAATACTTTGCTCTCCATAGGTAATTGTTTTTCCACAAAATATACAAACTATTTTGAATTCTCCAAACTTGTGTTGGATGTTTGGGACCATCTCCCTTGTCTCTGGACCCGATGGAGTGGGTTGTTTACTTTGGGAGGTGCTGGGAGAAGATTGTGGAGGGTTTCTGGTCAGTTCTCTGACCTCTGCCGCAGCATAGTTGTTAGGGTGCCGGCGTTGCATGTGGCGAATCATGGTGTTGATGTCAAAAGAGTACTTTTTGTTAGGGTTCCCCCTGGAAAGTACAGTGCCACAGATTAGACAAGTAACCTTTGGCGCATTTACTTTCTTGAGGTCCTTTGGGATTGAAAAAAACTCCCAGATAATGTGCTCCTTTGGCTTATATGGGGTAGTATCTTCAGGCAGGAACCTCCTCTCCTCCTCCTCCTCCTCCTCCTCTTCTTCATCTCCACAACTGTGGTGTTGTGGTGGTCCTTGTGGTGGTGGTGGTGGTGGTGGTTGAGATGCTCCTGCTGCTGCTGCTACTGTAGCCATTTTTCAGTACAAATAGGTACAAATAGGTCTGCAAACAGGTCTTCCTCACTCAAAGTACAAAGTGAGAATGAGGAAAATAGGTGGGGGTTTTCATCATTTGGAAAACAAAACTGTCCTGAACCAATGAAAAGTGTTATTTTCAGGTCACATGACTCAGGCTTTCATCATTTGGAAACCAAAACTGTTCTGAACCAATGAAAAGTGTTATTTTCAGGTCACATGACCCGAAGCGATTATGCTACGCGACCCGGGGCGTGCCCCGGGGCGCGCCCCGGGGCGCTTACATAGCACGTTCGTATGTGCGTGGGTGCTTCCGGGTATCACGCGGACGCGGCTACGCGATACGTCACGATGATGTTTTCGTGCGCGGCAATAGCGCTAACGGGGTGCTCACCGGTACGCGCACCGGGGCACGCCGCAAGACTGCGCTGACCGGCGCGCTCACCGGCAAGCACACCGGGAGCGCCCCAAGGAAAAATAAAAAATAAAAATGAAGAATATACATATAAAAAATAGTATTACATAAATATACAATATAGGATTCATTATAAAAAATATTATATTTGATAGCAATAAAAATTTGCTATTAAAAAACCTATGAAATTCACTGAAAAAACCATAGGTTTCACATCAGTTATAGTTAGCAATTAGCATTTAAAAAAACCTATGAAATTCACTGAAAAAACCATAGGTTTCACAACAGTTATAGTTCGGAATTAGCATTAAAAACCTATTAAATTCACTGAAAAAACCATAGGTTTGACACCAGTTATAGTTAGCAGGAAATTTTACTGACATAAAACCATTGAAATTCCCACGTTATAGTTAGTTGGACTCACTATAACTTGCGCGCCTGCAATGCACTGCTGATGACGTCACATATTACATCACTCATGACATGGTCAGTGACAAACGATCCGCTCCAGAAGGAAAGATCAGAGGACACAGCAGGGGAAGTTCAGACAGCCGTTTATTCACAGAGTGCAGGGCATGATGCATTTCGGCGGATGTGCCTTCCTCAGATGCTGTTGCACTGAGACTCACTCTGTCCCTTCTTTGAATGCTACACAGCCCTCCCATGGGCGGGAGTCAAGCTGGAATCACTATTGATTGGTAGCAGCTGCAGCCCTTATGTCCCGGACTCCAGTTCCCATAATACATCACTACAGTGAGTGTCAATAGTGGCTCCTTGTGAGCTGATGTCAGCGCTATGGTGCCTGATTTGAAAGAAGGGAAAGGTTTGATGGCAACCTAGCAAGTCCCAAATTCGAAGTGTTCCCGGTTGCCTTGGGTCCCCAAACACCTCAGTCACAGTTCTGGATCCAAGGTAGGGCTGTGATACGCAGGTAAAGTTACCGCGCACCTCCGTACAGTGACGGACTGTTCCTAACAGCAGCCGTATTCCCGGAACCTTGTATGTGGCGGACCTGCAATCTTCCAATACCTTGGATGCTTCGCCACGTTGCCACTTTTGTTTGCAGGCCACTTGATGAGGCGGGTCCTCTTACACGCGCAATTGGCCAGCACGTGAAAATATGAACAAACGATCCGCTCCAGAAGGAAAGATCAGAGGACACAGCAGGGGAAGTTCAGGCAGCCGTTTATTCAATGAGTGCAGGGCATGATGCATTTCGGCGGATGTGCCTTCCTCAGATGCCTGTTACACTGAGACTCGCTCTGTCCCTTCTTTGAATGCTACACGGCCCTCCCATGGGCGGGAGTCAAGCTGGAATCACTATTGATTGGTAGCAGCTGCAGCCCTGATGTCCCGGACTCCAGTTCCCATAATACATCACTACAGTGAGTGTCAATAGTGGCTCCTTGTGAGCTGATGTCAGCGCTATGGTGCCTGATTTGAAAGAAGGGAAAGGTTTGATGGCAACCTAGCAAGTCCCAAATTCGAAGTGTTCCCGGTTGCCTTGGGTCCCCAAACGCCTCAGTCACAGTTCTGGATCCAAGGTAGGGCTGTGATACGCAGGTAAAGTTACCGCGCATCTCCGTACAGTGACGGACTGTTCCTAACAGCAGCCGTATTCCCGGAACCTTGCATGTGGCAGACCTGCAATCTTCCAATACCTTGGATGCTTCGCCACGTTGCCACTTTTGTTTGCAGGCTACTTGATGAGGCGGGTCCTCTTACACGCGCAATTGGCCAGCACGTGAAAATATGAACAAACGATCCGCTCCAGAAGGAAAGATCAGAGGACACAGCAGGGGAAGTTCAGGCAGCCGTTTATTCACAGAGTGCAGGGCATGATGCATTTCGGCGGATGTGCCTTCCTCAGATGCCTGTTGCACTGAGACTCGCTCTGTCCCTTCTTTGAATGCTACACGGCCTGTGCATGTACATATATATATATATATATATATATATATATATATATATATATATATATATACTACTATTATAAAGAGAGAACTGTATCCTTTGAGCCAGGTAAACTCGAAAAGTACACAACCAATCGCAACACCCAATACAGCGTTGGAAAGGGGGGGTCCTGTAGATGGACATAGGCTATAAAAAAATAAAAATAAACGTTATTTAAAAAATAAACAATAAAAAAAAGTAGTCCCTAAGAAGTAGCGCCGGCCGTGTGAGCAAACAACGTGGATGTGCGTGCTGACATCATCTAGCGTTGGGAGGAGGGCTGGACAGCAGCGGTGAAGTCGGGCTGAGATAGATGAAGCGCGGGGAGGAGAGGAACGTGTGCGGCTGACTGAAGCAATGGGAGGAGGCGGAACGAGGAGCGGTGAAGTCGGGCTGAGGTAGGTGCGGCATGTGTGTGGCTGACTGAAGCAATGGGAGGAGGCGGAACGAGGAGCGGTGAAGTCGGGCTGAAGTAGGTGAAGCGCGGGAGCGCTGGGAGGAGGCGGAACGTGTGCGGCTCAGTGTAGTGCTGGGAGTAGGCGGAACATGTGTGGCTAAGTGAAGCGCGGGAAGGAGTGGCCCGTTAGCGCGGGGAGGAGCGGTGAACTGTGTGCGGATGATTGGGGGCCATGAAGGTGGCGGTTTTGCTGAGTGGGGGCCCTGAAGGTGGCGGTTGCGCTCCAGGGAACACCCAGACAACGTCGGGACGGGCTGCGGCCCTGAAGCAGCCTTTTTCTCCCGGACAACGTCGGGACGGGCTGCTAGTATATATATATATATACATATATGCAGAGAACTCCACCTGATACTCCAAATGGTTTTAGAAAGATGAACATCTTCCTCTTTCATTAAGCCTGTAAGCATTTCCTCACATTATTTCTTCTCCATATCAGAAGGGTCAATTTTACCGATTTCTTCGTTTAGGTTTGCAAGGTGACATGGTCACTCTCTGCATATTTCACCAAAATCCTCACTAATTTTCAGGATGACTCTAAGTTGCACTCTGCCCACTCAGATAACATGTTGGGGTCCGGATTTTCATAACTGGGTGCCAACATGATGCGCAACTCACTCGGAATGTGCCCCACCACCAGATAGCAGGAAAGGGAGCAATGCTCCCACCATTTAGACTGTTCTGCGCGCATCATTTTCTCCAGTTTCTTAAACAGCTCTTTAAGATCAGAACTCCCAGTTTTGGATACACCGGGATGCGCATTTAACGAAGACTCGATAACCAGTGAGTCAATGAACATTTCAGCTGCCGCCTCCTCATAGCTCCTCACAGCGTCGGCAGCCATGGTGCGAAGTGAATGGTGTAAAGTTTAATGTTGTAAACAGACACTTGGGTAATACCGCTAACTGCGCAACAAGCACACTCCTTCACCGGATTTATGAGCCAATGCTCCTACCTTTGCAGACTTCTAGGTGAGGCTCGATTCCTTGAATGCAAGCACAATCATCTGTGGCAGTCGGTAGAAAGATAGCCGGCTGTCAGAGGGCTTCTGCGGCTGAACCCTTCAGGAACGAGGAATACTTCTGGGCCAACAGAAGGTACCTTCCTGCCGCTCGCCCCTGGATTGAAGGTGGGGTCAGTGGAACACTGAAGAAGCAACTCAGTGAAATTGATGCAGAGAACTCCGCCCGATACTCCCAATGGTTTGGGAAAGACAAACACGGACCCAAAGACTCGTGCAAGATTCTTTATTCCACAAGTACACCCAGCACCCCCGCCATGAGGCGTTTTGTCCTTCAGGATGCCTTGATCACATGACGCCATGAGGAGTGACCCACAAATTTAAAGTGACAGTGCAATACCACGTGAAATAATACAGATAGACATAGAAGAAATATCACTTCTAATAATTAGCTTTTTGTATATATATATATATATATATATATTGTCGCTCCAAGGTTGTCCACCTTTGAGTAGCACACAAGCAGCAGCTTGATTTATGTGTAGGTGAGGACGGAAATCCGCTTGTAGATGCCGCTCTGTAATGGATCTGCCCGATGCGTTTCGAAGCTGCATATGCTTCTCTTCAGGGGTTTTATATATATTTATATATATATATATATATATATATATATATATATATATATATATATATATATATATATATATGGTACCTAGTTCATCGATGACGTCATAAATTATGTCATATAACATGTCAGGGGGCGATGTCATCTGTGAGGTCATTAGTAGTGCATGGTGGGGGCACGCGGTATAGTTAGTACTGCTAACTGTAATTGGTGAATTTCTGTTTTATTTGTTCAAAATATTAATGTTGACATTGACAAATTCACCTAACTATAAAGTTACGTTAACCCTTGGTTTTTTTCAGTCTGTCTATCTATCTATCTATCTATCTATCTATCTATCTATCTATCTATCTATCTATCTATCTATCTATCTATCTATCTATCTATCTATCTAGGTAGCAATCTATCTATCTGTTATCTTAAAATTTAATAATAGAAAATTCAAATTAGCAATAATTATTAAATACAAACAAAAATGTCAGTGAGGGCGGCCATATTTTAAAATTGTTTAAAAAGAATTCACTATTTAAAATATTTATTTTAATTAATGTATTATGTAATACACAGCGAAGTTGGTAGATTAATGCACTGTAACATTTTATTTTATTAGTTTTAGAGTAAACATAAATTCCTTTAAAATGGTTTAATAATTTGTTAAGTAATTTCAAAACTCTGTATCTTTCCTTATACACTCACATAGGTAGATCTCCACCTACATCTGCAAACTTTACATTTGTAAATCCTGCTGCATGAAGACCTCCAATTTAAGGGGATGGGGACATGTGGGTCTACACATAGGTCTCGTAAACTGCTTCTCATAGTCTTGTGACTCTCTAATGAGATTCCCTATGCACTACAAAGATAGATTGAATTATAATGGTGGTCACTGCCATTTTTATTGAATTGGTAAAAACATTGCAGGCATTGACAAGTTCAGGGTGTTTGGTTAATCATGTGGTTATGGTATTCTATATTTTGGACCTTTTCCTTACTGTCACACATTTAGTTTTTATAAACCACACATTCTTTTGAAACACTTTAAAATTCAGTACTATTAATTACACAAATAACTACCATATTAATAAAGGTTTCTGAGCAGTTTAAGAGTTGCAGTTCCAATACTTAAGCAGAATAGTTATAACGAGGTACAAAGGTAAAATAAAGCATCCAGTATTCAAGTTGGAAGGATGCTGTCAAACCCGAGTGTGACAAAATAGCGAAGGACTAATATTTGCACCTGACCCACTAACGTCTACTTTAGTAATTATTAGTGGGAATTGGCACTATGGGTAAGATTTATGAACGTTTTGCAACTCTCAAATCGGTTGCAAATTAGTTTGGATTGCAACTGTTCAAAAGTAAGTTTGCATGTATCAAAGTGGTTTTACTCTCCATTTCCAAGTATTGTGATGGTAATCTTTCAGACTCGCAATTTCTGTGACTTGGATTGGCTTTTACCTCTGTCTGATTTCCAAACTGCGATTCCTTATATTGGTGTACTATTGGTTTGCTAATTGGGAATTGTCACAAAATCATGAATTTCCATGTGCAAATTAGTATCGTCAGAGCAAGTAGTAATCAGATGGCAACTATAAAAGCAGTGGTAACTTTTTATGTACATAATGAGTGCTCGGTATGTTATGGCAAAAAGGATGAGGCTGTTTGCTCCACACCACCACAGGAGAAAGCAAAGACAGGAGTGCATTTATTTTCAAAATGAGGGTACTTTTGCTTCAGCAAACTGAGGAGATACATGTCAAGTATAGACTTAGCAGCATTGTTATTTTAATTTTAATTGCTGAGTTAGTCCCTATTTTTGGTAGGGATACACACAGGAGTGTTTCTATATTACCTCACATTCAGGTTCTTTGCTGCATACACCTTTTAGCCTCCGGAAGGTATAAATGGGTTGTTGCCACATCGGAAGGGGTTTCACAAAGTGTTCTATCATGTGGTTTTGCAATTGTTTAGATGCAATGCTGATAGATATTTTTCTTCCTATAAATTTTCCCCTCACAACAAGACTTGCTGCATTCAAAATTGCAGCTCTCACATATTTATTCAATAATCTGTGGCAACAAGCAGGGGGGCACCCATGTCCATTGAGGTGCTGGATGCAACCCAAAAGCATGACAGCTTCCTCCAAAGTGTGGTATATTTTTGTCCCACAATGCACTGCACTTTAAAATACAAGTTGGAGAATTCCTCTCCTTGGGAGTAAGACCTGGCTAAACTGACCTACTGCTGTGGCTCATTTCCATTAACACTCCCCATACAGACCGCCTGCAAATTCAATCTCTTGGGCTGCGATTTGGCTTGGGGGGCTCAATGTGTGGCTCATATGTAGCTTTTTTTTCTGATTGTACTTTTGAGAAAAGTGAAAAATATAGTCTAAAAAAAGATATATATGCAATCCACAGTACTACTTATTGAATAAGGTTATTTAATTAAGTCTGTTCTTTTAAGGTTCTTTTTAATTTTTATGCTTTCCTCTCCCCTCTTTACCTTTCCCCCACTACTTTCCATTCCCCATATGGCGTGTGTCTTGGATATGCTACGCGCTAATATCTTATATTATTGTGTAAGCTCACGTTTTTCTCCAAAGCATATACTGATAACTGCAACTGTAACTGTAATGTATGTAACTATGTAACAAGGTTCTGATGCAATGTCATATCTCATGTAAAGCACTCTGATACATCCGAGTCTAGCCAGCGCTATATAAAACTTTTCAAATAAATAAATACCACTGTTGAGACATTTTGAAAATATACTAGACAAGATGTTATATGGCATCAATTTTTAGATACATCTTTGCAACAGTGAGACATTTTGTTCTGAATATATATGCACCAGTGAGACATTTTGTTCTGAATATGTATGCTGTGATGACTGAGTATTTCTGTTGAAGTAGCTGATTTTTCAACACTTCTACCTAAGGTTCTATTTTAAATATTGTGGGCCTGATGCACAAAGGTAAACTTTCACTTTTGTGTAAGTTTACGATTCTTTGCTATTCACGAATGGATTTACGAGTGCGGAGTCTCCGCACATGAAAAGATAAGTATTTTTTTATGAGCAGACTCCACACTCATAAAGATACTACTCATGAATCCCTTTATAAATAGCAAACAATCATACATTTACACAAAAGTGTGTTTACATTTATGAATCTGGCCCAATATGTTGATGACATCTATTTTGTTGCAGTATCTCTTAAACAACCACACCTATTAGAGACTTCATTGTTGAATTTTAAATTTTCTATGCTATTTATCATAGCTTACATGCCTTCATCCATGCCCCCTGTAAGCATCTCCTTGTTTTAAATTGTTTGGTTTTTATGTCTAACATTACTTTTTCAATTTTGACAAATTCTGCTCTAGATGGTGTTGTGTTAGTATCATAATAATATCAACAAGAGAGATAGGGCGCGAGTAAACACTCCTGTACCCCAACAAGAATATCATAAACAACTAAGGAGTGATTCAGTATAACGTGAAACTTGTGTGATGAGAAAAAAAAAAGAAAATAAAAGTGTCAGAATATTCAGAGGCCCCTACCTGATTAGAGCAACTATAGGATTGGGCAATTACAATCTTAGTAACCAGGAGGTAGCAACCCAGTGGACCGGAATGACTGCATCTAACAGGGAAGAACAAGTAACCTCTTGTTAAAGAGGACCCTTACTAACCACTAGTTGGTGACATGCTTCATCATCGGGTCCCCGCTGGGGTGGCCGAATGCCCCCCAGCGCGCTACAATGCCTGAGTTACAGCGGAGAGGGTTGGTGGTGAGTGTAATAGTGATTTAACTCAAAAAAAGTGCAGAATATGTGAGTGCAGAATTAAAAAATACTCGGTTGGAGCCCAGACAAAATGTTTAATGCGGGCCAACCTGTATTAGGGTTAAAAAACGTGAAAGGCGGACAATCATAGGTTCTGTATTAGGAGACCTGTGTCCTTAATTAAGATATCTGGTCAGCATGTTTCTGCTGTGAAAAAGCAGGATCGCACAGCATTCGTCAGGACCACAGCCAAATTGCACTCCGGTGGTATGTACGTGCTAAGGTACACCCTCCCGTGAGGCACTTAATGTGAAAAATAGAAAAAATCGTTCAAGTGTAGTTACTCACGGATATTACCCGTGCCGGCACACTGTAGATCACAGCAGCCAAATTTACAGATTGAAGGAAGAAAAATAACTTCCTGGGTCAGAACGGTGCGGGAAATGTTCACGCGGCGTACAATTTTGTCGCTCGCGACTCCCCGCCCGGGACCTATGTTCAAGGACTGCCGTCTGCCCGAAGTTGTGTTAGTATCACCATGTCTGTTTTGAAATTCTTGATGGAGTGGTAAGTATCTTTGACTCCGGAGTCTCTGTAGCAAACAAATTTGTTTACATTGTGTAGGTGGGCCAAGATTTCTCCTTAATCTAGGTGTGGTTCTCCATGCAGGAGAAGTTGTTTCCCTTATTATTTTTGTTGGAGTAATGTCCATTGCATCAACCATTGAGAATAACAAGGACCCCCTGGGTAGTGAAAATCTATAGACTCCTAGGGCAGGGTAGCAACAGATGCGAAAAAATTCCTAGGACGTCTAGGTATGTCAGTGTACATATAAGTTGGGCCAGCTATCAAGAAGGGACAATGGAAATAAATGGCAAAAGTATATAAAAAGTATATTTTTATTTTTTATGTATTAAAAACCATATTGAAACTGACCAACGGTCACACAATATGGTGAATAGATAAAAGTATCTGTGACAGCATTACAGGCAATAATCATAAAAGGTTCACATAAATTGCATAGTACACAAAATAAAATCAAACAATATATAGACAAAAATATACAGATAATCATAGAAATAGAAAAAGCATTAAAACTCGACGCGCGTTTCGGCAGGGGACCGCCTTCTTCAGGAGACACAATATAATTCAACAGTAGGACTCTATCCATGCAGCAAAAAGCATCCGAGGAGAATCTTCATGTGATACAGATACGATTACTCAAAATTTTTTTGGAGGAGGAATTCCTAGTGGCTTATGTTTCCACGTGCAATGTTTGGAAGTTCTGGATGAGGCTTATTCTTTATATAGCATGCGGTGACCATAATTAAATTGTCTCATATCAACGGGTGCAGAAAATACACTTCATAAAAACGCTACATAGGCTGGTAAAGTTATTACTTGAGGCAGAGTGGCTTTTAATGGTGCTCTTGCTCATCAATCACGAACTTAATTTAAGATGGACCAGCGCTTATATTAAACAAACTTCGTAAATGGTCGACTTGGACAAGCGTCTCGTGATGTACAATTACAAGGTAAACTCGAGAAACGAGAGGTTACTCGCGGACAGCAAGATGTAGCTGCTCCGTGTTCCAGCGTGCGGGGACTCGTCCTCCTTCAGGATAAAAAGTGAAGGAGGACGAGTCCCCGCACGCTGGAACACGGAGCAGCTACATCTTGCTGTCCGCGAGTAACCTCTCGTTTCTCGAGTTTACCTTGTAATTGTACATCACGAGACGCTTGTCCAAGTCGACCATTTACGAAGTTTGTTTAATATAAGCGCTGGTCCATCTTAAATTAAGTTCGTGATTGATGAGCAAGAGCACCATTAAAAGCCACTCTGCCTCAAGTAATAACTTTACCAGCCTAAGTAGCGTTTTTATGAAGTGTATTTTCTGCACCCGTTGATATGAGACAATTTAATTATGGTCACCGCATGCTATATAAAGAATAAGCCTCATCCAGAACTTCCAAACATTGCACGTGGAAACATAAGCCACTAGGAATTCCTCCTCCAAAAAAATTTTGAGTAATCGTATCTGTATCACATGAAGATTCTCCTCGGATGCTTTTTGCTGCATGGATAGAGTCCTACTGTTGAATTATATTGTGTCTCCTGAAGAAGGCGGTCCCCTGCCGAAACGCGCGTCGAGTTTTAATGCTTTTTCTATTTCTATGATTATCTGTATATTTTTGTCTATATATTGTTTGATTTTATTTTGTGTACTATGCAATTTATGTGCACCTTTTATGATTATTGCCTGTAATGCTGTCACAGATACTTTTATCTATTCACCATATTGTGTGACCGTTGGTCAGTTTCAATATGGTTTTTAATACATAAAAAATAAAAATATACTTTTTATATACTTTTGCCATTTATTTCCATTGTCCCTTCTTGATAGCTGGCCCAACTTATATGTACACTGACATACCTAGACGTCCTAGGAATTTTTTCGCATCCATTGCATCAACCATCTCATGCTCGCTGGTCTGATGATCAGCTACATCTTCAACATTGCGAGCCTCATGTTCTCCTGTTACATTATAGTCTTTCTCTGCATGTAAAATTTTATAGGATTAAAATGTATATGTATGCAATCCGAAATCAAACAAATCAGGCTACGTTTTAGTATTAACTTATTAGGTCTGTGATGCACTATTTGTTTTTACTGAATCATGATACACATTTTTAGCAAACAACTATATTAGTTATGTGATTTCACAGTGAGACAATGTTTACCTTTGTCTAATCTTAGGCTCAAAAAAATCACTAAGACTGTCACAGGACTACATCACTCCTGATGCAAGTTTTTGGACTCAACAAATCTTAATATATTGAGCTTGTGCATCAACCTGATATACAATATATATGTTTGCATCACATTTTAAAATATGACAAAATGTATAGTGTCATTTAAAATAAGATCTAATGAAACAAAAACAAACCTGGGTGCTGTTGAGGTGGTTTTGAAGTATCAATATCAGTAAGTCCAGATATAGCCTCATTAGTGGAGGTGTTTTCAATGGCATCATATATTGCTGATGGTGGGTGCTGGGTAGAAGGACCCCCTTAAGTGCCTGCAGCTCCCTTCTTCCTTGTGGTCTGATTCTCCGTAAAACGTAAATGAAGGTTTTTTAGCACTTGCATATTTCCTGGCTACCACAAGTTGTTATTTCAACAGTATTGATTCGTTCTTGGGTTCGATTTCAAATGCACTTCTTGGTGGCTTCAGGCAGAGTTAGGGAGGATTACCAAACAATTGGTCTGTGTGTAGCACACTCTTCAACAAGGATGGCCATCTCAGTGACTGTAAACTTCTACTTCCACTTTCTTGCAGACACCTCTGTTTCACCTTCATTAGATGCCACTTCTTGGTTGTGATGTCATCAGTATGTGTTTGTGTGCAGATTGCTATTGCACCAGTGAAGAAAATTCAATTTGCGATTGAACATTTTAACAGGGTGATTCCTAGAAACTGCTAATTTGAACATGGACTTGATAATACAAGGATCAAAAATCAGAAATTGGTCAATTTAAATGCAGTACATCGGGCCCCAAGTTCCCAAGAACATCTGGAAAAGAAATTGGCATTTATCAACTATTACCGTATTTAGGTGTAGGCTTGATCAAACTGAGGCAATACCCTCTCTTTGCATCAACCACCCTTGTCTATCCTGTGATGCTTGTTCTCCCAAATGCCCATTCATGGAAAGTGTGAATATTTTACACCATTTCAATAATCAAGACAGAAAATAATCTGCAACTGTAAGTGAAACCATGTTTTTATTGGTTATTTTCGCATTTAATATAATTGTCTCATCGTGTCAGCTCAGTTGTTGCTTGTGCTTCATCGTGTTTACAAAAATAGATTTTCACAAAGGGAGTACAATGTTCTTCCCAGATCATCCGACCTATCCTTCCACAGTATTCAATGATTTAATGTTGACCAACCACAAAATCATAGCAATCATATGGTTAGCAACATCTTGTGAAGGTAAGCAGATGTGGAGTTATTCATAGTAAATCTATAGTTCCCTTGGTACTGGAAGTGAATATCAAAGATAAAACATTCCGAAAGGTCAAGAATAAAACCACAATATTGTGACATACGTCTTCTCCAGCGATCCTAGCTCAGCCGCAACCACTCGTTCAGATCATGTTAAAAGGACATGTATTCACACAGGGGTGGCCAACTGCGTGGAAATCATGCAGTTTATTTGACAGGACAACATAATGCTTTCTTTGTAATAAAAATGAACAGTGGTCGGAGAAGGCCAAGGTCACAAATCATAAAACATTTAAGTACAGTATATATACAGATAAGTTGAAAGCTTGCAAGGAGAGGGAAGGCCGGAAAGGCAGAGCATCATAAAGTAGAAAATTAATCCCAAAGTACACAAACAGTATAAGTGCTTGATCACATTAGTGACATGTCTCCAAACCATAAGCACAATGTAGTCCAATCCTGGAAGTAGTATTCTCCCACATGTGAAGCAAGTGGTCTCAAAGTACCACAACACCCACGATGGAATAAGAAGAGGGCAGAAAACTGAACAGCATTTTCAGTGACTCAGAGACAGATGAAATCTTCAACTTAAACCTGTTTCTTTTTGGTAACCAGGTCTGTGATTATCCTCTGGAGCTTTCGAGATCCACTATGCTGTACCTGGACAGTGATCATGTCTTCATTCACTTCTCTCTTCTCAGGACGTGTTAATCTATGATCTTGAATAAATGCATCTGTCAAAATAAAGGAAACATAAATTAGAATCTGCAATCCTTTGGGCATAAGACAGAGCATGAATATGCTGGAGTTATTTTCATATTGGAAAAAGTTTTGCATTTTTAGCAACATTAACCCACTCACGCAATTATATTTACTGTGTGTGTTTCACGTTTAGGTTGACCATATAAATGTAGGCTTCATTTTAAATTTGGTTATATTTTGGCTGTTATCCTGCTTTCCTAACATGTCTTTTTATCTCTGCAGAACTCAACACCACATATATTAACAATGTGTCCTTGGTGTTCTGTTTCATGTGAAAATGTTTTCTTTTATGTGATCTATGTAGAATGTATTAACAAACTGTTAGGGGCACCTGCAAAGCACAGCCTTGGACAAATGTATCTAATTCCGTTACAAATAGCTGCAAGTCTGACAAATGTTTATTGTGTGCAGTAGCTAAGCATGGGCGAATTTTGCGAATCTGGCATTCGCGAATTTGCGTATTTGCGAACTCGCAATCCGCAAAATCCGCAAATTCTCGCGAATTTGAGAATTTTTTTGTTTTTATAGTGTTCGCAAGGGTTTCTGCCAGTTCGCGAGGATTTTGTACCAGTTCGCAATTGCGAACTTACTTGTCGGCACGCAACGGTCGCGACTATGTTGTTTCTACGTCTGGTTCATCATCACAGGTTCACAGCACCCTCTGTTTCAACACTGCCACCCTCTGTTTCACCCATGCCACCCTCTGGTACATCAATGCCACCCTCTGGTTCATCATCATCACTGTAGATTATGGGGGGAAAAAGCAAGCACACCTGCCCTGCTTCAACTGACATGAATTAATTTGGGGTTGATTTATTAATGTGTCACTGTTTTAAAATTCCAGTCTGGCACCTGCTTCCTTATCTGTAATTTGCTTTCTGTTGCAGTGCAATTTCTTTTTCCAGGACCTTTGTGGCCTACTTGTAGCTATTCTATGATCCGGCTGTGAGGGTCAGAGCAGGGTCATACAATTGTTGCAACTAGCAACTGAACTCTGGAGGGGCCCCAGTCAGGAAGCACTACAGGGAATGGTTACTAATGATGAATTTGAACTTTTGCACCTGCTGAGTGCTTTCAGTTTAGCAAAACTCGTTTTTCTGCAGAACAGCAAATGTAATGCCCCAAACAAACTTACTTGTGAAAGTTGATTTCGAATCCAAAAGTGATCCAAAGAAAGTCAAAAGGCCTCAAATCCAAAAAAGGGCAGGCAAATGTCAACCTGAGGAGTTATTCTGATAAAAATCATCATTTTCAGAAGGTCTATGCTGCTTGCTAGTGGATTGCTTGTGCAGAATTGCAAATTTTGTAATTTCGCGAGTGCGAGATTGTTGCTGCCCGCCGCACCTACATGTTCGCAATTGCGAACTTACGCCGCACGCCGCAAAATTGTATCACCAAGAAAAAAAAATCCGCTGCGTGCGAATTTGCGGATTTTTGGTAAATTCGCGAGCGTTCCCGGATCATGAATTTACCGAAAATCCACAAAATCCGCGAGCGGAACGGATTTTCCGCCCATGCTTAGCAGTAGCTTGGGAAAAGAAATGAATGCAGTTATCAATTTGTGCCTTAACCAGATTGGTTGTTCATCTGAAAATCTTGTATGCATATAAAAAGTGTGAAAACTCAGTGATTTAAGCAATGTAAGTGCAGCTTCAGAAACATTTCCACTAGCCTTTAGAGCAGATGCCTTTTCCACTTGCTAGCAAAAGCTTCTTTGCCTGGCGCTTAGATAGGGTTCCACTTTCCTAACTTGGCAGTATCAGATGTTTAACCCTACAAGGGCATACACAAAATGTGTCCTTAAATTGCTAACAAGAATCCTCTTAATATAAAAGGTTATGTATATATGTTAAATAAATATTTACTCTCATTAAATTAACATTGTTTACATTTACAATAAAATTTCAGCAGAATCAGTCAATATTCATTTTATTGAAAATGACTATTCGAAATCCAATCTCAAATAGGCATTTCCTGCAAGTAATAGTGGGTGAAGGAGCTAAGCAATCAAGTAAGTCAGAATTTACTGTAATGATGTTTCAATTTCCGATTATCAGTTTTCTCAAACCTGTGCAGATATTAGTATAGATGATATTGAACCTATTATTGGAAACATACATTTTCTTAATTTCACTTCAGTTAAACTGGTCTTCTTTTCTCAGATTTTCTGCTTGCACATACATTGTAGAAGCCCACTTCTTTGAACACACTTTAGCAACAAAACGTTCCCCCATCTTACCTACTTTCATCATCTAATTCATTTTGTGGAGTTTCAGGACCTCCCCAAAAGGTTTGATTTTCTAATGCACAGTGGTCGGGAATGTTTTGTGCGCACAGGATCAGGTTAGTGAGTTCATGTCTCTTTCTTGTGTAGCTTTGTTTTCAGTCTCTCATTGCCAACATAATGCTTTGTTGATTCAACTATATTTTTGACACACTTTCAATCTGAAGTCATTCTCCTTGGAAATATTTATACATCTCTCAATCTCTGTCTTGTTTTTGACCTTCATAATCAGATAGCCATCAATACACCTTAGCCAGAATACAGCATGCAGCATGACTATGCCAATGCTCATAGCTGTTATTCCAGACTATGCCAGAACCAAATTACTAGGTTGGTATAATTTGGCACCAAACATGAGCCCATGGCTGTGCAATGCATGTGTGGGTAGTGGCTGCCATTGAACATATAGGTGTTATCATACAAGATACATTCTAGCATCTCAATTAGCATTTTGCTGTAAGAAAAATAGAATGTCAAATCATACAAAAGATAATACCTTGCTACTTTTATTTCATTAAAATGTGTCATCCTGGCATAAAAGGCAGCAATATCTAAATCTATAAAATTGTAGAAAATAGGTAATATATTGAAATACAAATTTCTTCGCATAAATCAAAAGATTCTCAGTGAAAGTGTCAATACTTGATAGTATAGGTTTTTAAGGAACGTTTGTTAATGGTTTATGGACTCTAGTGAGGATATGAAAACTCAGGGTGACCATAAATTAAGTTTTTAGAAAAATCAAATCATCCTGACTTAATATCCCTGGAACAAACAATTAAATCAGCGGAACTTACAGCTTTGACATGCTCACCAATGTTGGCTCAGTCTTCTATGGCAATGATTATCTGAAAGCTAAAATTTGCATTTTCCACATACTTACATGATCTCCAGATAGGGAGTGACCCCAGTAAGTGCTTTGCATCTGTAAACCCTTTAAGTCAAGCCATTATTCTTTTGATATATTGTGACATGATGTATTAGACTTAGTACCCAAAAAAGTTTGACAGCCTACTCTCAAATCAATTGCTAAAAATGTTCACTGATGCATCTTGAATAATTATTTGGCACAATACAGAGCATGGCTTCTGACCAATTTGAATATAAGCATTAGAGTCTACACCACAGCTTCCAAAATCACCATTTACTGGTGTGCAAAAATCACATCGTTTGCTTTTGCGTAGTTATGTGAAATTATGGCTAATTACCCAAAATTAAGTGAAATGCAAATCCATCTTTTCACACAGTATTTTAGTATGAAATGTGACCTTGCTTCAATTTTTGCAATGACAATGTATTTAAAAAAAATCCCCATGAATAATAGTCACCGCATTCTGCTGTTCCTGTGTGTTTGCTGTAAAGTTTCACAGCGAATGATGCATAATTACGCAAAAAGGCATAATGGCATAATTCAGGAAGTTTGAAAAACTTGCAGAACAAAACATTCACATCATTATGTTAATTACCCTGGTGTAATTTAAATTTTGCCCAGGCCTAATAATTTTCTGGTGCAACACTCTTTAGTTGATCCAATACAACCAGTGTGTCAATATCTCTGCTGGTAAAATTAGTGATTTGTTTTTATGTTCCAAATCAATCAGTCTTAAGATCCGTGAGATTTGTGTGGTATATGGCAGAAAGACAATCCAAGCTTCAAAACACCTCCTTCATGTTTAATTAGTACCTTTTTATAGTGTATAGGCTTTTAGTTGTACAAGTTCTCATGGTATACAAAACAGAATTTCTTAGACTGTTTGCTAGCAAAAAGAGTTACAGGAATCTAGATGAAAATCCCACACAAACCTTAAGTGACAAGTTGTGTCATTAGTTGATTAGGCAAAAATGGAACGATGAATCTCAAAACAATAGCAGAGGAACCTATAGTGCCATACATTTATACCTTACCAAAATTCACAAAAATGAGACTCCACATTTTAGAAGGACTTTCATTTCAGGCATGGTTTTCTTTTAAGGACCATTAGCACTATTGATGTATTTGTTCTTGTAGCCCTTGTAGATCAAAATGCCTAGGGGCATATTAACTACAAACGTCGATAAACATAGCTAAGCGCGCTTAGCGCTATTATATTTATTGCCGTCTATCGCTGGAATTTGTCGCTGGGATAGTGCGTTATTAACAACGCATTTCTCCAAGGCGATAAATATTTCAGCAATAGCGGAGAAATGCAGGAATATCGTTGAAAAACCAGCAATATTCCCGCAGTGATAGGGAAAACCTTGATGATAGGGAGATGTGGATTCAGCCATAGAATCAGCTCCCATTATATGTGTAGCTAAGTCTGGATTTTTGCAGACGTTACCTTACGGCGATATCCGCGGCTAGCGCAGATTTTTGTTATTGGTATCCCGGGCCAGCTTCATAATAGGGAGAAGTGCAGTTGGCGATGATTCCCGTGTTGTTGTGGGAGGAAACGCCTACTTTGTATCTCATTAGAGATGTGAAGCGAGGCGTCGGGAAAACAGCTGCTAACATGCGCTAATGCATGTTAGCACCGACTTGTTAACAGGGCGAACATTTTATCTCTGCTTTTTTGGCGTTTAAAGTAAAAAAAGCGGAGATAAGGCCCTCGATAATATGCCCCCATAATTCGTGAAAGACACCTAGACAACCCCGAATCTTCTTAAGGACCTTTGGTTTATTCCAGCATTGTGGATACTCCTCTCCTTCGATGCTGATGCAATATCCCACAAAAAGCAACTATAAGGCCCATTAACATGCTACTACGTAATACGTAGTGGCCATACCACCCCCTTAAAAAGCTTCATAATTGAATATGCCAGATTTGTTCTTACAGATGATTACCTCCAGTATAAGAAACAATTCTTGCACATTTGCGGTACAAGCTTGGGTTTTTCTTATTCTCTAATCATGGCTAGTTGTTTTGAACATAATTTTAAGACTTAAGCAATTCTCCACTATACTAACACATTCTTAGGAAATTTGAAAAAGTATCAATAGTACACAGAAGATGTTGGTAAAATACTGTGAAAGAATACTGACAATATTGCACATACTGCTATCACATACAGATGTCTTCACTTGCAACTCCTGCAAGTATGACAGCACCAAGACTAACTCCTCATCCACGAACACCAAACAGAGATCTGACACCAACCACCTAAAATGCATCCTGCTCAACACCCGCTCGGTCCACGGACACGCCATTGACCTTTGGAATCTACTAGACACCATCTCTCCGGACGTCGCCTTCCTAACAGAAACATGGATGAACGCCTCCTCAGCCCCAGACATCACCATTGCCATCCCGGAAGGCTACAAGATCATCCGAAAAGACCGCACCTACCAAACAGGAGGAGGCATCGCTATCGTCCATAAGAATTCCATCCGCATCTCCACCAGCTCAGACGTCAACCTCGCTAGCGCCGAACACCTTCACTTCCAGATCCACACCGACCCCAAGACCACACTCAGAGGCACCCTCCTCTACAGGCCTCCAGGACCCCGTGCACAATTCAGTGAAGACATCACTGACTTTATCACCCCACACGCCCTCCCCTCCGAGTACTACATTCTATTGGGAGACCTCAATTTTCACCTGGAAAAGAGCAACGACAGCAACGCCATCACCCTTCTGGACAATCTCGCCAACCTCGGACTCAAACAACTTGTTAATACCCCCACTCACTACGCAGGTCACACACTCGACCCCATCTTCACCTCCAGTAAACATATCTCCTTCAGTCACACCACAGTTCTCCATTGGACGGACCACAGCTGCGTTCACTTTGTCTACAAAAAGACCACAACCCACAACCATCCTCAACCTACTCTGCGAAGAAACTGGAACAAAATCACCATCGACCAGATCTCCTCATCGCTTCTTCAAAACCCCCCTGCCCACTCTTCGAACCCCAACCAAGCAGCCATTAACCTCACTCAATGGCTAACCAACAGAGCCGACAACCTAGCACCTTTGAAAAAACGTCAAATCAAACTAGGCAGCAAAAACGCTCCCTGGTTCAACGATGATCTTAAGGAATCCAAGAAACTCTGTCGCTCCCTTGAGAAGGCCTGGAAAAAGGACCCAAACACCAGCACCAAAGACGCCTTCAAAAACGCCACCCACACACCCCACCAACTGATCCGGACTGCCAAGAAAGCCGCACTTAAAGACCGACTAGACAACAACGCCCACAACAGCAAGGAATTATTCAACATCGTCAAAGAATTAACCAACCCCTCAGCCAACTCCAATGACATCACTCCCTCTCAAACCCTTTGCGACTCCCTAGCTTCGTTCTTCCACAACAAAATCGCAGACATCCACAACAGCTTCGACAACCAACCCGGAGACCAACCCACCCAACCTTCTGCCGTACCCTCACCCCCCTTGAACATCCTTAATGACTGGAACCCAATCTCCACTGAGGACACCATCCGCCTGATGAACTCCATCCACTCAGGATCCCCCACAGACCCATGCCCTCACCACATCTTCAACAAAGCAGCCTCCATCATAGCACCACACCTCGGAGACGTCATCAACTGCTCCCTCAACTCCGCCACCTTCCCGGAAAGCTGGAAACACGCCGAACTCAGGGCCCTTCTGAAAAAACCCACAGCTGACCCCACCGAACTCAAAAACTACCGCCCCATCTCGCTCCTTCCATTCCCGGCCAAAGTCATCGAGAAAGCTGTCAACAACCAGCTCGCCGCCTTCCTCGAAACCAACAAATCCCTCGACTCCTCACAGTCCGGCTTCCGAGCAAAACACAGCACTGAGACCGCACTCATCTCAGCAACAGACAACATTCGAACTCTACTGGACAATGGAGACACAGTCGCCCTCATCCTCCTTGACCTCTCCGCAGCCTTCGACACAGTCTGTCATAGCACCCTGTTACAACGCCTCAGAAACATCGGAATCCAAGGAAAAGCACTGGAATGGATCACCTCGTTCCTTACCGGAAGAACTCAGAGAGTCCGCCTTCCACCATTCAAGTCAGAGGCCACTGAAGTCATTTGCGGCGTGCCACAAGGATCTTCACTCAGCCCCACCCTCTTCAACGTATACATGAGCCCCTTCGCGGCCATCGCACGCAAACACAACCTCAACATCATCTCCTACGCTGATGACACTCAACTGATCCTCTCACTCACCAAAGACCCGAACACCGCCAAAACCAACCTACATGAAGGAATGAAAGAAGTAGCCGAGTGGATGAAGCACAGCCGTCTGAAACTGAACTCAGACAAAACAGAAGTCCTTATCTTAGGTACCTCCCCCTCCGCCTGGGATGACTCTTGGTGGCCAGAGGCCCTTGGAAAAGCACCCATCCCGACGGACCACGCCCAGAACCTGGGCGTCATCCTGGACTCCTCACTCTCGATGAACAGACAAGTCAACACCGTTTCATCATCTTGCTTCAACATTCTTCGCATGCTCAAAAAAACATTTCGCTGGATCCCCACCGAAACTAGAAAAACGGTCACCCACGCACTGGTTACAAGCCGCCTGGACTACGGAAACACCCTATACGCCGGTACCACCGCAAAACTTCAGAAAAAACTCCAACGCATCCAGAACGCATCAGCCAGACTCATACTAGACATCCCGCGTAAAGACCACATTTCTAGTCACCTGAAAAACCTCCACTGGCTCCCCGTCAATAAGAGGATAACATTCCGCCTCCTAACCCACGCACACAAAGCACTTTACGAACTTGGACCCGAATGCCTCAACACACGACTTTCCTTCTACACCCTCTCCCGCCAGCTACGCTCCTCCAACCAAGGCCTTGCTGCTGTACCTCGCATCAACAAAACCACCATGGGAGGAAGATCCTTCTCCTACCTGGCAGCTAAAACCTGGAACTCACTTCCAATTCACCTTCGCCTCACTCAGAACCACCTAGCATTCAGAAAGCAACTTAAAACTTGGATATTCGACAAGTAATTCCCCACCCTTCTTCAAGCGCCTTGAGACCCTCTGGGTATGTAGAGCGCTATATAAATTATTTGACTTGACTTGACATGGTGTCTAGTGGAGGCATTGGAAACAACCGGCTAACTCACAAGTGATCCCTGGGGGAATTTGGGCAAAATCTCCCTTTATTCAAGCAAATCATTTAATGGCAACCAAACTAGGAAAACAGCGATAAGGCAGGAAGCCTTAGAGCAACTGTGTGATGCTAGCCTAAAGAACAATACTTGCCTTTCCTGAAAAATGGTCAATACCTCCTTCTTTGGTGAATGCCATAAAATCTCCCATGATGTTACCATCTTTTTATATATAAATGGGTTGAACACTTTCAAGGGTATATGATAATAATGCTGAATCAGATACACATTCTGGCATTGTAGTGTTCAACCCTATAGGGTGCTGTTTGGATTTGTCTGCCAATACACTAGGGAATGTTAGATCTGCAATAGAAGAGAGTGCAAGGCCTAAGGCCATGATGGGGACCACTCGATCGTCTTATTGACAATATCGATCTATGTGCTCCACTTATTGTCAACGTGTTAAGGAGTTCTGTTGCTGTGAGCCCACCTACGTCATGGTTAAACTCCACCATTGTCTCTATCTATAAGAGGGGTGACAGAGCCGACCCTTGATGTTATCAGCCCATCTCCCTAATTGAGTCAACAGCTAAAGTACTGGGTAGGATGCTATTGAATTGGTTGAAGGCCTGGGTGGCAGAGAAGGGCAACTTCTCCATCATTCAGTATGGGTTTAGGCAGGTACTCGGAACAGTTGATCAATGTTTGAAACTTCACTTAATCCTTAATAAGTGCACCCAGGCGAAGAAGAGCTGTATAAAAATGACCATTTATGGATCTGGGTGAAAAGAGAGAGACTCGGGGGAAAATGTTAGAAATGGGGAGTGGAGGCTTCCTGCATTGTTATGCATAGTTCAAATATTGAGAACTGGTGTGGGACAGTTGAATAGATGTGTTCTGTTCATGAGTGACTTGGGACTAACATCAAACATAAACAAGTCACATACCATGGCCTATATGCGCACTTCCTCAAACCCAAGGTCTCATTTTATTAATGGTGCTAAACTTCTTTGTGTTCCAACCTTCACATATTTCGGGGTAACCTTTAATCTCAAAGGCACCTGGATGCATGTAATCAAGGTTAGAAAATCCCAGTTGAACCAAACTACAGAGGCACTTTTCAGGTTCGCTGGGAAGTTGGGCTCCAAACCATTGGACACAATGGTCAACATATACAAATCCTGTTGTTGTTCTGTCATGACAGAACAACGTCATGGGATTTGGGGTTTTTGTAATATGTCACTCCTACAGGCAAGTGAGAAAGTGTTTGTGAAAAGACTTTTGTCTGTACCCGACAGTGTGCCTATACTTCTTTGTCATACAGACGTGGGCCTACCGTACTTGGAGGATTGCATTAAATTAGACCCATGTATGTTGTGGTACTCTATCTGGTCCAAACAAGAACCTTTTTTCAAATCAGGAGGTAATCAATGACTGTTTAAACCTTGACCATGTTCATATTATCTTGTAGCTGAGATATGCCAAAGAACAATTTGTTTTGTTAGGAAAACCAGAATGTTTTTTCAGCCCATGGGAGGTAATTACC
This sequence comes from Lissotriton vulgaris, assembly GCF_964263255.1. Classification (NCBI taxonomy): domain Eukaryota; kingdom Metazoa; phylum Chordata; class Amphibia; order Caudata; family Salamandridae; genus Lissotriton; species Lissotriton vulgaris. The sequence goes on from NC_141687.1 coordinate 421,595,205, forward strand.
CTATCTAAAAGCTGACTAAAGACAGAATTTGTAACTATGTAGGGTTGGAGAAGAGAAACCCAAAAGCTAGGAAAAAAGATGGTATCTGTTAGTAACCACAGACTGTATGGAGCTGTGTCTCTATTCTCTACCACGTCATTATCAGAGATTTCTTTATTTTTTTATTTTTTTTGTAGCAACATTCAGTCAAACAATATAGTAATACATAATTATCAAATGTATTTAACATATTTCAGAAATATTAAGACTCAAGGCAGAATAATTAGGCATATTAATAACTAAATCAGCTGTTCTCATGAGGATAGAATAAATAGGGTATAAAGGAATAAAAGAGGAGAAGAGAAAAAAAGAGACAAACTGGAAAAATCAACATATCCAACATTATATACTCAGTACAGTACTTTAGACAATATAATCTTAACAAATCAAGATATAATAGTCAGGGTAGGCGACTTCACATTGGAAAACCAATTAGAAATTGGGCCCCAAATCTGATTTCCAAGAAGTCTAGTTTTTTTACCCCTAGTGCCAAAAATTGAAATCTCCTGTTTATATGTGGCCAGGAAACGACCAAGCCACATCTGAAATGTAGGTGGCTCCAGGTCTTTCCACCGAGCAGCAAGAACGATACCTAAACTTGCGGTTGCTAAAAACATGGATCTTTGCTCCTCAATGCTATGCCCCAAAGAATCGTCATGGCCAATCACAAAAAGGGTTACTGAGTCTTTTATATTCCGTCCAAAAACCTGGGCCCAGAATCTCATTATCATCGTTTTTAATAGGTCTAATTTGGGGCATTCGGCGAACATGCGGATTAAGTTTGCTTGAGGGTGTTTACATCTTGGACAGTTGTCATCAGCCCGCAAGCCCCATGAAAACAATTTTGCTGGTGTATAATACAGGTCATATATAACTCTATAATATTGAGCTTTAAGGTTGGAAGCGATAAACAACTTTGATGATAGAGCTAAAGAAAGATCAATGTCTACATTTGGATTAGTCAACCTTAGAGCCCAAGCTTGCTCTACCCGCTCCAAATCATCCTTAGCATTTTCCATCAACAATTGATACAGGCTACCTATACTGATAGATTGTTTCCCAATAATTGAAAAAAAATGAATGTGGTTTAATTCAATTCTGGGAACACAATTACGAATATATGTAGATATTTGAAAGTATTTAAGAAAATCAGTAGCAGGAATGGTATATTTCTGTTGAAGCCATTCAAAGGTGGTAATACCACATGGATTTAAAAAATCTGCTACTGTCTTAATACCTATATTTTCCCATCTCCGAGAGGTACTATCATTAAGGCAAGCCGGAAGAATTGAGCTATTTCACAAGGGAGTGTATTTCATAAACTTAGGGATCTTTAGTTGTTTTGTTATAGATTTCCAAATCTTCCAGGCATCAACAATAACTTTGAACTTAATTTTTTTTAAATAGGATGGTTCAACCTGCCTCAGGAATAGCCCCTGACATTTGGTCCCCAGGCTAAGCTCATAGATAGAAGGGATATAATGTTCACTATTACGTAGAGTAAATTAATTTAATAGAGGGCCCATGTGTTGGATAAGTGTTGCCCATAAATGTAAGGTTAATTTAGGGACAGCTAAGCCCCCCCTTCCTAACGGTAGAGTTAGATATGGTAGGGCCCTTCTAATCTTACCAAAACTCCAAATAAACTTAGACATGGAGGAGTCAAGAGTCTTTATATAACTACCCCCGTCCAACAGCGGTATTGTTCGAAATAGATAGAGTATTTTTGGAAAGATGTTCATTTTTAAGTAGTTGGCCCTTCCAATAATAGACAAATGTAAGTTGCCCACTCTTCTAAGATCTTCTTTTATCTTCTTAATCAAGGGGGTATAGTTAAGATGGTTAATTTCATTCACGTTGGGGGATATACATACCCCTAATAATGTTGCCTGTTTAACTTTATAGGGGCTTTCAAATATCGTATTATTTGTGCATAGGACCATTGTTTTATCCCTGTTAAGGGAATAGCCTGAGTAGATACCAAAAGTATAAGTAATTAATTCAATTTCGCTAATTGCCTCAGTTGGGTTTGTTGTTAATACGGCCACGTCATCGGCATAAGCCAAAATTTTTGTTGAGAACCGATCCACCGTAACAGGTTTAATAAGAGGTGAGGAAAGAAATTTTAAAATAAGAGGATTTATATAAAGGGCAAATAATATCGGAGAACAGGGACAGCCCTGTCTTGTGCCTCTTTGTATCTCAATAAACTCCGACTCTGAACCATAGATGTTAAGTTTAGCCTTTGGACCTACATATAGGGCCTTTACAGCATTGATAAATTTATACCCGATGTTATTCACCTCCAGTATGTTCCACAATAATTGCCAGGAAACACGGTCGAATGCCTTTTCGGCATCGAGTAGGATCATCGACATCCTACCCCCGTGGCGCCCACGATGTCAAAAAGGGCAATGGCTCTGCGGGTATGATCTGTGGTACCCTTCCCCAGGATAAAGCCATGTTGCCACGGGGAGACAAGACACTCGATGACCCGACTCAACTGATTAGCTAGAACCTTGGCATCAGAGATTTCTTTTGCTTAGGTTTAGGTTCAACATAGCTAATTTCCTGGTCTCCTACCAATGCTAATCCTACCATGATTGAAGTATTGAACTATGTCCTTGTGACTCTTGCTCTGCTCAATCTATACTTCATTTCTTTTTTTTCTGTAGACCAGTTTTATTCAATCTGTAGCTGCTTTAAACTGAATAATATTTTCAATGGTTCATAGGTTTATTTCTGCTGCTGTAACATTGAGAAATATGGTGGAGAAATAATATTTAAATGATAATCTATTTATTGAGCTGATGAGAGGTTGCACTTATCTTCTGTTCATTCTTGCATGATCTACTTTATGGTTTTAATTGTTGCAATTGAGCATCTGGCTATTAATAAAATGTAAGTCATGTGCTGCCGAGGATGTTTTACTTACCTGTTTTTATAATACACTTGCTATTGTGTACTGTAATATGATGGATTGTTATGCCATGTATTCTGTTATGTTTTTTTTCATTTTAAACAAATAAAAACTGACTTGACTTGACAGCCAAACTAATAGTGTTTCAGGAGTAGTAATAAGGTTAAGTGTTAATGACCAAGCCTCCCTGCCTTATTCAACATGAAGAAACTTTTTTTATAAGTGGCGTATTGTTGACTATTTTGTTGGAAACAGGATACCCATGCCATTGGTTATATTGGTGCAAAATAAGTGTCCAATTCCTGTTTTACTTAATCGGGCCCTAAATCTGAAAAGGTGGAGCGCTGCAACAGTGTCAATAGGCCAAGTTAAGAATATTTGTCCGTGTTCATCATCATCATCATTGTGAAATTAGTTTGCACATCTCCCAATTAAAAGGTCACAATAAATTAAGTATTAAGTATTAAAAACATTCTATATTTGCATATTGAAATAACTATCTCAGAGTGCATCTCTTTTAGTTCATATTTCACTGATATAGTAAGCATAAAATGCTTGTCTTGTTACCACAACAGCATGAAGATGGATACAACATGATGAGGAAGTGGCTAATATTGTTTTTCATCCAGGAATACTGGTTCTGTATTTCCTAACAGACATCCTCAAGGGAGCTTCCTTTTCATCTGGCATCCCTGTTGTCATGTAGTATAGGCTAACTTACTGAAAATTGATGCATATATTCAGTTCTTTTTAGCTTCCGTTGTCATTATTAACATTCTTGCATTCAGGATACACAATAAGCACTTAATCCATTTTCTGACAACTTTTGATTGCAGTCAAATTCAATACAAAAAACTTCTAAATGTGCATTAAAACAGTGTGGAATCATTGCACTTTTAGTAGCCTGTACTGCTATCCTTTTAGAGAACGCCAAAATGATTATTAATATTTTTCAATTTTAGTTCAGGGAATAATGTAATATTTTTAAATAAGAAACATATAGTAGAAAAACAGAGGTTCAGAGTTGGCCTGGGAAGGTCCAGTTGCATAAAGCTTAATTTATTAAATGAGCCAATCAATTCAAGGAGCACGTTTTTCAGGGCAACAGGTGGATATTTAATAGAAAATAATACAATGATAGTTACTGGCGCTCACATAAGTGACAGGTGTGCATAATGTGACTGAGTGAGGGTGACATTACAAAACATATCACACATAACAAAACATCGAAATCCTAGACAATATGTACAAGGGGAGGATTTTCAAAAGGGGGTCGACGACGTTTCAATCTTTTTAAATTTTAGATCACCATCAGGACTGTGTGAGCATTTCTGAAATAAATTGGGAAAATCTGATTCTGTATAAGGACCTTTCTGCGAGGGAAGGCATCTACATCTTAGATAGTTTGGTCTTTCTTGTTTCGTATTTGTAACCTCTAAACGATGTAGGCTGGTAGTTTGAGCGAGTAATGAGAAAATTATTGAGCTCAGTTCTTTCTTCAATTCATATAATTTTAGTGTAGTACGGGACAGGGAAGGCGTGCTTGGTTTTTTTTCAGCGTATCTAATGGCAGTCTGTTATGTTATGTTATGTTATCTGTTTTGTAAAGCGCAAACAGCTGCCCCAGCAACGGGGCGTCCCGGCGCTAGAACCATAACACAACCAGCTGAGACAAGAAACAAGACCTACAAGGAGGGAAAGAGATGGGTTTTGGTCGCTCTGCGGAAAGCTAGCATATTGTCAATGCATCGGATGTGAAGGGGAAGGGAGTTCCATAACTTGGCCCCCAGTAGTTTGAAGGAACGCCCTCCGACACGGCAGAGCTTTGTGTGGGGTACCATGGCTAGATGTTGCCCCTTGGACCGGAGATTCCGTTTGGGATTATAGGGGGTCAACAGCGAACGGAGGAGCTCTGGACCTTCGTTCTTCAGGATTTTAAAGGCGAATGTGAGGGCCTTGAATTGGATGCGGGCTTCGATGGGTAGCCAATGTAGTCTGTGAATGGTCGCTCTCGCCGAGCACCTTCTAGGGAGACCTACTATAGCCCTTGCAGCCGAATTTTGGATCCGTTGGAATCTCTTTATTTCAGATTTGTTTGCTCCTAACAGCAGGACACTCGCGTAGTCCAGCCTGGACAGGATGGTAGCTTGTACGATAAGTTGTCGCGTTTTGGAGTCAAAGTAGCCTAAGATGGGGTTCAGACTTCTCAGTAAACCAATACAAGTTGCGGCAACTTTTTTGGTGTGCGACTGGAAGCTAAGAGTAGAGTCCAGCCAAACTCCTAGATTTTTTGCTATAGTTTTCGGGGGGGTGCTGGGCCCAGTGATTGGGGCCACCAGAGGTCATTCCAGTTGTCATAGTTTTTCCCCATTATCAGCACCTCGGTTTTGCCACCGTTGAGCTGGAGGCAGTTTGCTGTCATCCATTTCGCGACGGCAGTCAGTCCATCCCGGAATCTCGTGGCCTCGGGAGAGGGGGCCTCATTGAGGCTGATAACCAACTGAGTGTCGTCGGCGTACGATACTATTGTGAGGCCCCATGTCTTGGCAACCTCCGCCAAGGGTTGCATATATAGGTTAAACAAGGAGGGACTGAGGGCAGAGCCCTGTGGGACTCCTTGTCCTATGTCTTGGGGTTGGGAGATGAACGGAGGGGCAGATACCCTGAAAGATCTGTTGGTTAAAAATGATCGGAACCATTGAAGCGCCGAGTCTACGATCCCGATGTTTTCAAGGCGTTTTAGTAGGATGGCATGGGAGACAGTATCAAAGGCCGCGCTGAGATCGAGCAGTGTCAGCGCAGCACTTTTACCGGTGTCCATGATTTCCCGTAGGTTTTCCGTGGAGGTGAGGAGCGCGGATTCCGTGCTATGGCCCGGCCTGAACCCGTGTTGGGAGGGGTCCAGGATGTTGTTTTTTGCCATGTGCTCACTGAGAATTTTGTTCGCGTGGGCTTCCGCTAGTTTCGCTACCCATGGGAGCAGTGAAACGGGGCGGTAGTTCTCCGGTTTAGAAGGGTCTAGGGAAGGTTTTTTTATTATCGGTGTTACCCAGGCCTGTTTCCAGCAGGTAGGTACCGTGGCTGTGGTAAAAGAGAGGTTAAGGAGTGAGGTCAGGGATGGGAGGAAGAATTCCAAGGCTCCCAGGAAGTGAATTGGTCTCATCGGATCTGTGGGGGCACCAGATTTCACCTTTCTACAAAGTTTGGTGAGTTCTTCGCCTGAGATAGCGGGTAGGCAAGTGAGCCTAGAGTCTCCAGAGGTGGCGTTGGGTGGGCTGATGTCGTCTGGACTATCCTGGGTGAAGGCGTTGTAAATTTTCTTCACTTTTTCCGTGAAGAAGGTGGCTAGGTCTTCGCATTGCTGCGTGGAGGTGATGTGAGAGGCTGGTTTGTCACCATTTTGCAATTTTTGCACAATTTGGAAGATAGTTTTCGTGGGGTTGGGGCTAGCTTTTATCTCATTAGCGTAGAAGGTAGCGCGGGCTACCCGGATTGCCTTGTGGTATGTTCTGAGAATGTCCAAGTATGCGCTTTTGTCCTCCTGCTTGTATTCCTTCCTCCATTGCCGTTCCGCTTTTTTACAATTTTTCCTCATCGTTTTAAGGTTCTCATCATACCAGGGGTTGGAAGGGGTGTTTCGCCCTTTTGTCCACTTGACTGGTATAATGGCGTCCAGTCCCTTGGTGATCCATTCCTGGAAGGACGCATATGCTGTTTCAATGTCGTTTATATCCTCCAGGTTAGGTTCCCATAGGCTGACCGCTAGGTCACATTGTTGGAGTTTGTGCCAAGGTCGTTTTAGGCGTGCGGTGGGTGATTTTTTTACGGGGGGGGAGTTGTTCGGGATTGAAAGGGTTATTAACGAGTGGTCCGTCCAGGCCATGGGTTTGGGGTCGTCAGCTTTGGCCTCTGGTATGTTAGTAAATACCGGGTCAAGCAAGTGGCCCGCGACATGTGTGGGGGTTCGGACGAGCTGGATTAGCTGCAAAGCAGCTAGGTCTGCCACGAAGTTGCTGATTTTGGCATCAGAAGAATCGTCTAAGTGGAGATTGAGGTCTCCTAAGATCGTGAAGTTGGCCAAGCCAGTGATCATGGCGTGTGCTGTCTCAATAAGCTCTTCAGTGAATTTCGTAGAGGGCCCTGGGGGTCTGTAAATAAAAAGGCCAGAAAGAGTGCAATGGGGACTTGTGGAGATTTTGAAGCGAGCGCATTCGCTGTCCGCAATACTTTCCTTTTGGAAGGAGCAAGTAAAGGAGGATCTATGGATGGCTGCAATGCCACCTCCTCTTAAGTCTCTATTGATGCAAGTCAGAGAGAACCCGTCCGGTATAGCTAGATTGGGGATGCTAGTTAGGTCGTCTTTAAGCCAGGTTTCACACAGAAACATTATATCTGGGTTCTCATCCATTAAGAGCGTTCTTACCTCCGCATGGTGTTTGACCAGGGATCTGACGTTCAGCTGCATGATGGTAAGTGACATTTCCTTTCTTTTGTTCTCTTTGTGGCTGATAGGACGTGGGTCAGGTATGACCAGATTACAGTTTTTGCAGTGGAGGGCGGTACGGCCCATGCATCCCTCTGTATTGTTACATCTAGGGCCAGGGTTGAGCGACCTCAGCATCTTGCTGTCATATACGTATGATTTTTTGGCAGGGGTTCTGGCGAGAGGCGAGGACTTGGCGAGGACGGGCGCAGACGGGCTTGCTTTAGGCACGCCTTCGGCGCGCAAACGGCGCTCCCGCTGCGCTCGTCCGCTGCGCTTCCTGTGTAAGCACATTTGTAGGTCGAGGGAGTGGGGGTGTGGCCTCCAGTGGGCGTGGTCACCGCGCACGCCGCAGGTGATGGCGGCTGTGAGCGAGGAGCTGGGGGGCAGCGAGCAGCTATCACGATCAGCTGAGCGCTGAAGCGCTAACAAGTAAGAGCGAGAGAGCGCTGAAATTAGGGCTTCATAAGTGAGTTTTAAAATACAATTTTTAGTAAGTGACACCACACAAAAAGCGAGCGTGGTGCATGAACAGTTGTTTTTTTTTTTTAAAAGCAAAGCAAATGAGTACCTCCAGCCCCGGCTTCCGCCTCAGGACTGGGTGAAGGGTTGCTACCTGACCGCTAGAAGTCAGCGGTTAAGTAGTACAAGAAGGGGGCGTGGCCTCCAGTGGGCGTGGTCACCGCGCACGCCGCAGGTGATGGCGGCTGTGAGCGAGGAGCTGGGGGGCAGCGAGCAGCTATCACGATCAGCTGAGCGCTGAAGCGCTAACAAGTAAGAGCGAGAGAGCGCTGAAATTAGGGCTTCATAAGTGAGTTTTAAAATACAGTCTGTTCAGCTGGAGCTAGTAGATGAACAGTATTGATATGATTCGGGGTGCGGGGATGTCCGAGCAATCATCGGGCTATCCGGAAACTTCCGGGTGTGGATAGCCGGGTCCGAGTTGCGTTAATTCAAAACTAGCCGGAGACTGTGACATCCCGAGGGGTGGCCTTTAATTAGCAATTTATTCTGTCGGCAGCCTGTATTCAGGGGAAGTTCAATCGTACCATCATCAATTTTGAACAAGGGTGATGCCAGGGTTTTACTTCCTGGTGCTTAGTCGGACTCGCGGCTGCTCGCGCTGTTTATGCTTCTAAATGTGCATTAAAACAGTGTGGAATCATTGCACTTTTAGTAGCCTGTACTGCTATCCTTTTAGAGAACGCCAAAATGATTATTAATATTTTCCAATTTTAGTTCAGGGAATAATGTAATGTTTTTAAATAAGAAACAGTATGCCTAATAAGAGATGGGTAAAGGCACAGTCATGGTGACCATGTGTGCTCTGTTTACACCAACCTATCAGTGTTGTAGTTTGAGAACGAACAAGGCCGCTAAGCATACAATTAACCTTTTGAAGCACAGCACTCAGTTCTATACACGACTTGCTACTATGTTGAATTCTACCTTTCAACAAGGGGATAACAGAGAATTTTGTTTACGTAAAAAGAGAAACAGATGGATTCTCTCTGTAAAAGGTGCGACATGTTGACCCAAAATTGACAATATAAGTAAATCAGTTACTATTCATTGAAACAATAAAGATTAAGAATAATTTATAGCTGTTATTATAGGATGTCATGTAGAGTTTCTTCAATACAGTGGTGCTTGGTTCATGTTTTTTTTTCTCAATGGCCAATACAATTGATTAGTACCTATTTATGAAGTGTACAATTAAATGTGTTTCACCTTTTAGTGAATATTAAAATATATAGCGTGCATAAGACCATTACAGGCTGACCACAGGACTGTCTGAAAAATGATTACATACTCTAAAACATTTGGCTGTAATACCAGTATTACATTCCCAGCGACCGCTGAGCCTCCCCTTAGGCGAGGTCGCCCCATGCTACACTGCCTCCTGCCTCCTGCCTCCTGCCTCCCGACCTTCTTCCTGGATTGCGCCTGATTGCCGCAGCTCCTCGTGGGAGACCCAGCCTCCGCTGAGCCACCCACCTCCGCTTTTCCCGCCGATTCCGGCCGATTTCTTTTTCCACCGCTGCCCCCTGCGGCCCGCCCCCCCTCCTGCCCATTCGCCACCCCGCTGACCCTCCCTCCCGGCTCCCTACTTATGACGCCCCATCAGCGAGCGCGTAGCGGATGCGCGCAGCGGGAGCACCGTATGAGCGCCGAAGGTGCGCCAAAGGTAAGCCCTTCTGCGCCCGTCCGTGCCTGGACCGCGCCCAGTGCTGGGACCCCTGGCCCCCACCGATGCAAGACGACCCGACAGACCTACGTCACCGCTGCCCTCAACGCACTCAATGCCGGCCGAAACCCCACCTGCTGCCGGGTTGCCCCGAAACACATTCACGGACCCTTCACCTGCAGAACCTGCAAGTTCACCTTCCTCCGATCCTGCACCGCACCCGCCAAGCCAAGCACCAGCAGCAACCTCAAGTGCATCCTGCTCAACACCCGCTCCGTCCACAGACACGCCGTGGAACTCTGGAACCTCCTCGACACAACATCACCATACATCGCCTTCCTCACGGAAACCTGGATGAACGTCTCCTCAGCCCCCGACATCGCCATCGCCATCCCGGACGGGTACAAGATCATCAGGAGGGACCTCGTCAACCAGACCGGAGGAGGCATTGCCATCGTCCACAAGAACACCATCCGCATCACGACCGACTCCAACGACACCTTCGCCGCCGCTGAGCACCTCCACTTCCAGATTCACAACAACCCAAAGACGACCCTCAGAGGCACCCTCATCTACAGACCCCCGGGACCACGCACACAATTCAGCGAAGACATCTCGGACTTCATCAGCCCACACGCCCTCCCCTCCGTCGACTACATCCTCCTAGGGGACCTCAACTTCCACCTGGAGAACGACAAGGACCGCAACACCGCCGCCCTGCTGGACAACCTCGCCAACCTCGGACTCAAGCAACTGGTCAACACCCCCACCCACTACACCGGCCACACGCTTGATCCCGTCTTCTCATCCAGCAAGCACATCACCTTCAGCCACTCCACCGGACTCCACTGGACCGACCACAGCTGCGTCCACTTCAGCTTCAGAAAAACCACAACCCGCCACCACCCGTAACAGGTTCCTCACAGGAGCTGGAGCAAGATCACCGCCGACCAGCTCACCACCTCCCTCAGCCAGAACCCACCTGCCAGCACAACGGACCCCAATGAAGCAGCCCGCAACTTCACGCAGTGGCTGACCGCCTGCGCCAACGACCTCGCACCACTGAAGAACCCTCCCAGCAGACCCAGAAGCAAGAAGGCCCCCTGGTTCCCTGACGAACTCAAGGACTCCAAGAAGACCTGCCGCACCCTCGAGAAAGCCTGGCTCCTCGACCAGACCAGCAACAACATGACCGCCCTCAAACACGCCACCCACAAGCACCACCAGTTCATCCGCACCACCAAGAAGAAATCACTGAAGGAGCGACTGGACAACAACGCCCACGACAGCAAGGAACTCTTCAACATCGTCAAGGAGTTCTCCAACCCAGCACCGGCAACAACGACATCACTCCTTCACAAGATCTCTGCGACTCTCTCACCTCGTTCTTCCACCGCAAGATTGCTGACATCCACAGCAGTTTCGGCGCTCCATCAACGCACCCAACCGTCGAACCAACGCACCCCACCGCCACCGTCCGCACCTGGACCACGGTGACCACCGAAGACACAGCCCGCACGATGAACACCATCCACTCCGGATCTCCAACCGACCCCGGCCCCCACCACCACCACGTCTTCAACAAGGACGACTCCACCATCGCACCCCAACTCCGGGACGTCATCAACACCTCCTTCAACACCACCACCTTCCCGGAGAGCTGGAAGCATGCCGAGCTCAGCGCCCTACTGAAGAAACCAACAGCGGACCCCACCGACCTCAAAAACTTCCGCCCCATCTCGCTCCTCCCTTTTCCTGCCAAAGTCCTCGAGAAGATTGTCTACAGACAGCTTGCCACCTTCCTCAAGACGAACGGATCCCTCGACCCCTCGCCGTCCGGTTTCAGAGCCAACCACAGCACCGAGACCGCCCTCATCGCAGCCACCGACGACATCCGAGCCCTGCTCGAAAATGGGGAAACAGCGGAACTCATCCTCCTGGACCTCTCTGCAGCGTTCAACACTGTCTGCCACCGCACCCTAGTCCAATGCCTCAGCAACATCGGCATCCAAGAGAAGGCACTGGAGTGGATCATCTCGTTCCTCGCCGGAAGAACACAGAGAGTCCGCCTCCCCCCGTTTCGATCCGAGGTCACCAAAGTCATCTGCGGCGTCCAGCAAGGATCATATCTCAGCCCCACCGTCTTCAACGTCTACATGAGACCTCTTGCTGCCATCGCACGCCAACACAACCTCAACATCATCTCCTACGCCGACGACACCCAGCTGATCCTCTCCCTCACCAGAGACCCTGACACCGCCAGAACCAGCCTACACAAAGGCATGAAAGACGTCGCCGAATGGATGAAGAACAGCCGCCTGAAACTGAACTCAGACAAGACGAAAGTCCTCATCCTGGGACCATCGCCCTCCGCCTGGGACGACTCCTGGTGGCCCCCAGCCCTGGGCACCGCTCCCAAGCCAACAGACCACGCACGCAACCTGGGCTTCATCCTGGACTCCTCCCTCTCGATGACCAGACAAGTCAACGCCGTCTCCTCATCATGCTTCCACACCCTTCGCATGCTTCACAAGATCTTCCGATGGATCCCGACCGAAACCAGGAAGACGGTCACCCAGGCCCTCGTCACCAGCCGACTGGACTACGGAAACACCCTCTACGCTGGAACCACAGCCAAGCTACAGGATAGACTCCAACGCATCCAGAACGCCTCCGCCCGACTAATCCTGGACATCCCCCGACGCAGCCACATCTCCGGCCACCTGAAGGACCTGCACTGGCTCCCCATTAACAAGAGGATCACGTTCAGGCTCCTCACCCACGCACACAAGTCTCTCCACGACCTGGGCCCCAAGTACCTCAATGACCGCCTGACCTTCTACACGCCCACCCGCCAGCTACGGTCTACTAGCCTCGCCCTCGCCGCCGTACCACGCATCCGAAGAGCCACTGCCGGAGGCAGATCCTTCTCCTACCTGGTGGCCAAGACATGGAACTCCCTCCCCATCCACCTTCGGCTGACCCAGGACCACCTCGCCTTCAGGAGACAACTCAAGACCTGGCTGTTCGAGCAGTAGCGGACCCCTTCCCCCAAGCGCCTTGAGACCCTTCCGGGTGAGTAGTGCGCTATACAAGTGTTATGATTGATTGATTGATTGATGGCTAACTATTTACCACTGTAAATGGGTACAAATTACAAGAACAAAAACATCAACATTTGACCACAGAGACATCATGTAATTTTCAAAAATTGTATTAGATTAAGCATGACAAACAATTAATCATTCAATTTTCTTGATGTTAACCGTGGACATTTATTCTTTTACATGGTCACATTCCAAAGCTTTATCATGCTGTTTTCACTTTAATCTGACAAAGCACACAAGTCTGAAACTGTATTGGCTTTCTGAACAATAGTGTTGTAATGTAAACTAAAAAAATACTAGTGAAATGGCAAATATTAATCTGAAATAATTTAGAAAGCTGGCACTGAGTCCTTAATGTTCACTGCTGTGGGTGGGGGGAGGGAGGAGCAAAAGAACAAAGGGTGGATACTTGATGGTTTCTCTAGAAGTGGTTGTGGTTGAGCTCAATATCGAGACCTGCTTGAAGCTAATGTTGAGAATGGGAGAGAAACTGGAAAAAGGTAGCTCTGCCACATGCAGAATGTTTTTTGAATTCATGTACCAATGTAAAAAATTGCACTTAAAACTCAGAGAATCCTTGCAATAGATACTTTTTGTGATTTGGATGTTTTCTCTTGTTTTTTTACATTTCCTTTTAAATAGACTACTTGGCCAAATCCCATGCTTGAGTTTCAAGGCAACAATGTGTGCTGCATGCCGTTTGTGTGTGTGTGCTTATGTGTGTGGGTGGGTCAGTCAGTGTGTGTACATGGACATGTGTGCATGTCGGTGTTTAATGTAATATTAGATATTAAAAAAATTGTCATTGTATCACACAAAATCACCCTACTTGGCATTGTGGTGTTTGGGAACACCCCACTAACTAGATACATGTGGTGTGTTCTACCCCCAATTGTACTTTATAAAGACATTTTACACGTTACAGAAAAGTAATTTGATCATGCCTTTAAAAAGTCCCAAAAATCTGAAGTCGGTTCCAATAAAGTTTATAAAATTCAGCTAGATATTTAGAAGCTTGTTTGTCGTTTTGATTGCTTAGTATCACTTACTTTTATTGCGATTCATTTATGAATTATGTGAAGGTATTTTACCATCTATGCTGAAAAAACGTTCTATGACATCACTATTTCTGTCTGAGGCCTGAGGGTGTAAGGAAGGCTGGTGTAAGTAGGCAGCGGCTGTCTAAGATACATTGTTTGCATTGACATTTATTTGCTAATTGTACAATAGTTATTACCACAATATTGTGTTAAATTAAATGAAAAATCATTGTTGCCTGGCTCGAAGATTGCATGTTAAATGACCCGACAAGCTATAGATCATGAGGCATCAAGTAAGTGTTTTTTGTCTCATTGCGTGGACTCAACCCCTTCTGGCTTGGTTCCGGCTAAATGAGGGAGGGCTTTATTTATTTGGAGTTATGATCCACCATTGTCTATCTTTGCCTAAAGCAAAAATTCATATTTTTCAGTCCTAATCCCTGCAAAAATAAATCCCACAGGACATTGTTTCTCCTCTGTTATTCAGAAATCCCAGCCCCGAGTGAAAGCGAGTAAACCACATTGGCTGCCACCTGACGAACCACAGGGCATATTATCAAGAACGGCTTTAAATATTCGCCGGTTTAGCGGCAGAAAACTACAGCTAAAGCGGCGATAATGGGCTTGATAATATGCCCTGGAGAATTCCAATAGAAGCCCATGTTCACACCAGAACATGGACTTCTATTGGAATTTTCGAGGGCGTATTAACAAGCCCATTATCGCGGCTTTATAAACCGGCGATAATTATTAACGCTATTCTTGATAATATGCCCCCACATACTTTCTATTTCCAATTTTCCTATGGCAGTAGACCTGTCCTGGGACTTCCGTCAACAGGGAATAGGACATGCCTGGCTCGTGTTGTTGCAACAATCGTGTACCTCGAGGCAGAAAGTTTTGACATAAGCAAAGTTTGCAAAATGATATGCAAAGTTTTGAAACACTAAGCTGTACAAAGCCGCACACCATTACCTATGAACGTGAAACAGATGGTTTTTGGAGTAAAAGTCTGAGTAGGGAAAGTGTTTCTCAGTTCTTAAAATCTTGAGGGCACAAACCACAACATTATTCAGCACGTGTGTTTCATAGATATGTTCAAGCGCTGTTCTAGCTATATTCTGTTTTTGGCATGTTTCCCTTTGCTTGACAATGCCATTCCAATGAGGTGGTTAAATGTGGAATTATTGCTTACCCCATGAGAACAGGTATGGAAGTGCTGCACTTTTTTGTTGCGCCAGGGCTAGCTCCCTCCTGCCCAAACCGTGGGTTCTAGAAAGCACACAGTCCACATAGATGTCCCAAAAGAGCTGTGCAAGGTCCCAGAAGAGAGCCCCATGCTTTAGGTTCTCAGATGATTTCAGGTAGATCATAAAGTCCCAAAAGCCAGGAACAGTGTCAGAAATACGGGGCTTTCTCATCTCCAACAGAATAGCAGAGGAGGACTCCCAGCACTGGGGATCAACACGTCCCAGGGCTAGAGGGTCAATTTGACTAGACGTGGGGTTAACAAAGAACATGCCCAGGAATATAAGGGAGCAGGTGATCCGCATACCACGGTGTAGTAGTCCTCTGTTCAGAAGGTCCATGCTGTCACTAAAACAAAAACAAAAAAGAAACACGAGCTGTCAAAACACCTGCAATATTTTAGTCTGGAAACAAACCACAAATGCCTCCTATGTCAGAGCCTGGCATGGAAAGGCAATCAATATTTTGGCAACATTAATTGCCCTTTCATAACATACTCTAAAAAGATTCAGATTAAGAGCCTGATTTAAAGTATGTACTCTGTCCCAATCATGAGGAAGCAGCCTGTCTCCCAAACTCTTGCCCCAACACTCCCCCTTTAGAGTCAAGCAGACAGTCAATTTTCCAATGGTGGTGCCCCCATAGGCTCTATCAATGGCAAGCTTACGCCGATGTGAGGGAGTGCTGGTGATCCGAAAAAGGGCATCACACTATATGTCCTATGAAGGGCTGACTGACTGATCTCCTTTCTTTTACTCTGGTACCTCTATAAAAATGTGATAAACAGACAAATGAACAGAAAAATAAAAAGAATCCCCTGACACCGAAGGAGAAACTCTAGGTGTGACGGGTCATTAGATATTTTGTTTTTTCAAAAACAAATTCCCACTTTGGAAGTTCTTTGTTAAAAAATAAAATATTGGTGAACGGCCTACAAAACTGATAGTGGCCATCCACCAAACTTTCAGGCCTTCAGAAGAACACATAGTAAATATAGAAAGAGGAAAATGTCTTTAAGGAATGTTTTCGTGCAGGAAGGTATACATTCCTGCACAAAACAATGCCTTTAACCCAGGTACTATTGCACTTGAGAAGCCATAAGAGAAAGGTAGAAAGTTAATTTATTGGCTTTTGCCACTAAAGAATATTGTAGTTCTGTGTCTCTTTCCAATGAAATTTCTCTACTGTTTGTTAAAGTAGTGAGAAGTATTGCCCTTATACTTATAACTTGAATGAATGGGTCTAGGCAAGAGCCCCAAAGTTAAGAATGATGAAGATAAATCAGGAGACTTTGCTTTAGTATGTTCTTTTTGCAAGAAAAATGTACCTATTGGAGTCTACCGTGACACCCAGGTATTTGGGCTGTTGTTCCATATTTATTTCACTGATGTTAATGCACCACAGTCAAGATTTTCTGATTGTCTTTCCTAAAATTACCACTTTGGTTTTCTTGATATTGATCTTGGGTTTACTGTGTACTTGTAGAGATAATTAATTAATCTTTGAAGGCCAATGTTAGCTTTACTGAACAACACCAAATGGTCTGCAGATTGCAGGTTCGATATCTGTCTTTCCCCAATTTAGGTGCATGTGTGTTTATGGTTTCACGGTCTTGCGAGAGATCAGAAATGTATAGATGTTGCAAAGCCATCCTGTGCTGTTAAGTTCCATATCGGTACTCTAACATAGGTCCAGGGAACATCGTACCCTTTCCCTACATCATCTCCCATACATTTCACATGAACGAGCCCTATAAGGCCATAACTTCTAAAAAGGACAGAACGCCTTATAGGGACAGAACACCGTATAAGGATTGATGCCTTTTATGGACTAAACCTTTCACCTAGTTCCATGCAGAGGGAGGGTTTTTCCCAATCATTAATGCTAAGACGTCATCCTTAGCACATATGGATAACTTATGAGGATTTTGAGGACACTACCTAGGGGGGTATACTTTACCTCTCCAATCTACGCACAAGGTTTAATCCCATATGTCATCCTCATACTAAACAATGGCTAACACACGCACAAGAACTGTATAAATACAGCACCTCTTGCCATCAGTAGTTGGAGGGAACCGAGACTTCAAGGCCCACACACTGACCAGAGATGCTGATGCTCCTGCATGCAGTCACTCTAGCTGACAGTGGTCTAAACATCCTGTGCGGGGTGTCCAACTCGAGACCAGGACGAGGTCCCACACTCTCATTATTCAGGTAATGGGGTTCGACTAAATCCTAGTGGGATTCTTGGCTCCTAGGCTTATTAGCTCTTTCGCACCTACTCCCATGCTAGGTACACTTAGGTACATATAGACTGGCATCGAATGAGTATGTGTTTTATTTTATAAATGCATTTTATATTCATGTACTTGTTCATGACTATTGCAAAATGGTAGAACTGTACTATTCCTTTTTATTCACTGTACTGCCGATCCTATATCTCTGCTACTGTGTAACAGTTGTAGCAGCAAATATATTTTACACAAGAAGAACAACGGTGCAATAAATTCTTATTGTAAACACGCTTGACTGTTTCTTCCCTGTATCTCTCTGAGACCAAATGAGCAAGCACGAGTGACTGGGTGAAAAGTAGTATATTGTTTCCACTAGTCTGAGGAATCAGGGTTTATTGTGTTTTGAGGTTGCAAAAAATAAATCTCTCTGATAAAAGGAGAGTCTAGTGGCACTGTGAGCTTTGCTAATGCAAACAAAGGCTAACATATGCGGTAGGGGTGCACAGAGTCAGTCTACCACCAGACACACAGTGTATGTTGTCTAAAAGCGCAGTTTCTGCATAAGGGTACTATAGGAATTACACTACAGTGCCCTGGGCACCCCCATATTTTGTTTGCTGACTGACACTGGTGATAAGTTACTCTGACTGTCCCTAGGCTCTGCATGCCCAGGGCAATTGCTATGCTGAAAACACACTTAGAATACAGCAAAATCACCTACATACACTAGGGTGCACTATGGGTTAGGGTACCCCTATGACTGACATGACCTCCCTTATAAGGCCCTAGTACATAATAGGGTAAGTGGATCAAACCTCCCGTTAAGTCTCTAGTATATAATAGGGCATGGCAGTTTAGAGGCCTGCAGAACTTTCTACACTTGCATGTGTGCACTGCTGAGGCCTGAGATAAGTTTAAAAGCAGGACTCCTTTTAAAATGTACATTTTGCCCAAACCCAACTTTGGTGTTTGGGGCACTTACAAATTAATAAACCACAATTTTTCGGTAT
Source organism: Lissotriton vulgaris (assembly GCF_964263255.1). NCBI lineage: Eukaryota > Metazoa > Chordata > Amphibia > Caudata > Salamandridae > Lissotriton > Lissotriton vulgaris. The sequence continues at coordinate 421,613,476 of NC_141687.1, forward strand.
ATTAAAACCCTCAAGGTCTCCCCTAGGAGTCCCAGTGGTGGGGAGTCAGGTATGTATAAGGAGGACCCTTATAAAATAGGTGTTATATGCCCTGTGTTTAGTGAAATTGCACAATTAATTGCCCACTTTGTAGTAAAGTGCTTCCCAAAATCGACTTTTATGCTAGGAGCACTGTGGAGTGGGATCTGAAATATTTTGATATATTCAGAACCCCTAAAGTCTCTTCTAGGTGTTTCATGGGTAGGTGGTACTGTTGATATAGGCAGGGACCTTATAAAATATGTTTTGTAAGCCCTAGGGTTGGAAGAATTACCCAAGTCATTTTCCCCATTGCAAATCTCCAGCCACATAGGTTTACATGGCAAGTTGTTATTCATTAATAATTCCCACCAGGAGAATCGGAAAATATCATTCAAGGACTTCCTAGAATGGTATTGACAAATCCACCAATATACTATTGGTGAGTTCATCCTAAAATGTACAGATGAGAAGTTATAAGACTTTATTGCCTGTAAGCCAAAATTCAGTCTTCCAGTGATCTGTCCTAATTGGTCAGAGTTAAGTGGATTAGCCATGCTGCTTTGATGAGATGATAAGTAGCGCTGGGGTGCAGGTGCCATTCTGGGAAGAGAGGGTTCTGCTACATAGGAATGCCAGACCAAGAGGAAGGGTCGTAAACAATAATCTTCAATAGAAGGAGGAGACTGACAGTTTCATTTACACCCCTACTCTTTGAACCCAGCCTGATGGCAGGCTTAAGGAAGAAATTTGCAGATGCCAGGGGAGAGAGAATATGGAGATGAGCCATCCTGAAGGTTGGTTTAGCCAGCTCTTGCCTCTTTGATTTGCACCAACAAGGTCCTGAACTCTGACTGCCTGCGCCTTCTGCACAATCTGGAACTAAAGCCCTGTGGATGTAAATTGCTTCAAAATGATGAAAGTGTGTCCTCCCCGCAAGCTACAGGTTAACAGAACTCACCTGGACAATCACCAATAATAATCCCCAGCCTGGAGAACTACCAGTGGATTTGTAAGGGTTTTGTCCAAGTGGATTGTGGGAATTGAAGTCTCAAACTTTCAAGGACCATCTTGGAGCTTTCAGACCCTGGAGTAAGTTTTGGACACTTTGGGGCCCTCAAAGGAACTTCAGGTCGAAGTTCCAAAAGCGTGAAGAACTTTGGAGTAAGTTTTGAAAAATGCTTCAAAAGTGGACCAACTCGATCTGGCCAGCCAAGTCGGCAATCCTCAACCGCGAGCCGGCCTGACCTCCAGGTTCATCTCACTGAAGATCTCCAGAGGTCCGACTTCCAGAGTTTGACCGGGAGTTAGTGGTAACCCAAGCCGGTGAACCCTCAGCAAATCCGGCCTGATAAAGAGCATTGAGGAACCCTGGGAGAAAAATCTCCCTAAAAGTTTCTAAGTCCGAAAATAGAAAAGGTGACTTGAACTAACCACGAGAGCCAAGCCGCCCACCTTTAACCGCGAGTCGGCCTGGATATCTGGTTTGCCCCTCTGGAAATCTCTGGAGGTCTGACTTCCATTAGCTTGACCGGGAGCTCGTCGCAAGGCAAGCCAGCGATCCCTCACCGAATCCGGAATGGCTGAGAGCTTCAGGAGACTTCAGGAAGAAATACTCCAGAAAAGTTTCTAAGTCAGAATGCAAAACCTTTGACTAAGACCTACTTCAAGGGTTAGCTGCACAGGGCTCCGTCGCCTGAAACTTTGACATTGTCCTGGTCTAGCGCGACCATATGTCCCAATAGGCGCTATAGGTTTCTATGTGCTATATTGTGCTAAACCTTTAAAAAACATATCTCCAAGTACCTACGTTGTTTTTTTTTTATTTTGGTGTCATTTTAAAGATACAAATATTTCCAATTTTTAAAAATTTGTTTTAGATTTTTATTGTGTGTTAAATATTTACTGAAATGGTGATTTTAAATGCTTAGCATACCTGTCTTTGAAGTTAAGCCTATCGGCTCGCTGTCAAGCACTCAAGGGTTGAGCATGGAAATAATTAAGACCGATACTGAGCTTTAAACCGTCTTTGTGACCTTATTATCAGTGGCAAATATATATTCACTACTACCAATAAGCCACTTTCCAATAATAGGTTAACAAGCATGGGTACTAAAAGGGATTCTCGGCTCAAAATGATTGTGCTATAGATTTTCCTAGAGAGGTGGATGCCTTCAACAAGTTTAATTCGTATCCAGGTGTCTGTAAAAAGAAGCTAGATCTCTTTCAGGAAATTTAGTGGGATTTCCCAAGAGACCAGTTTTTTTGAGAGACGTTTTCCGGGGACCCGATCGAAAGCAGCTTTGAAATCCACAAAACATGTGAATAGAAGCGTATGAGTCGTTTGAGTAACAACTTTTTTTTCCAGAAGTAGGGATAATGTCATCAGGTTTGACAGTGTCCCAGTTTTCTGTCGGGACCCTGTTTAGTTTCAAGGGATTATCCCACTTTTGTTCATCCAGTTGATTAAGTCTTTAAGCAGGAGACTTGCAAAATATTAAGCCTTATTATGAAGTAAGACTGTCAGGTGGTATTTACCTGGGTGTGATCTCTTACCTCCCTTGCAAATTGAATGAATTAAGGAACCCTCCAGGACTCAGGTGTGTCTTCTCTGGAAAGAATAAAATGGAAAAATTGGTATAACTAGTTGGACCAAAAAACTCAGGTTTCATTTATATGATTGCTGCAGTAGTCCATTGTGTCCAGGGATGCCATCTGACTGCAAGTTGTTAGCTTCTTCAGTTGGAGTGCACAGTATTCAAGACTGCTTTCATTCATCTTCTGGAGTAAAGCGATGCAAATCATTGAGATTTTCCTCCCCAGCCACCACAAAATTTGACATGTCTAGTCAATTCACTGTCACTTGACCAAAAAATCTGTTTTCATTGAATGATTGAAGCTATTTGCATTACTCTGGCCTTGTAGTCCTGCTTTTGTTGACTAGCGGGTATGGAGAAAATATAACAATTCCAATTCAGTAATGTTCACTCCTGTAAGGATCCATTTCCAGTTTCATTTACTGTTTGACCTAAGGTTTTTGAGTTCCTATTTTTTGCTGGCTAGAATAGGAGTAGTCTAAAACATGTTGTAATGAGCTTGCTTTACTGCCCAAACTGCCTTTTTTTATTTTTTTCCGACATGTTTTTTACCCTATGGACAAGGAGATTGTTAACCCCTCCCAGGTAGTGAGTTTGCCCCTCTTTGTCGGCCTTGTCATGCAGCATTGCCTTCCACCTTAAATCATCCAAAGGACAACTGATTATGGTGCATTAAAGGCTGCAGTTTATTTTCAACACATGGATTACACATCTCGCAACTTACTGGTTGGTCATTTGCAACCCATGCTCATTCCAAATTACATTTTTGTGTGACACATTGCCCTCCCCACTGGTTTGTCTCCGTTCCTGGTTGACAGCACTACCCTGTATGAGGGCTCCCCTTTTGCAGGTGTCTCAGTGTTCTGCACGCTCTAGGCTTCCCTTGCTACTGATTCTGATGGCAGCTATCAGGCCTGGTCTGGGCTGCAAGTGCTGTTCAGCTTGCCCTGGACCCTTGCTGGCCATTCACCTGTCCGAGTGACCCTGCCATGTGGCATCCCAAAGACATTGTCTGAGCAGTTCTTCTACTCTGGCTGTGGTTGTGTACTGGAACCTACTCACACTGTGTCCCTGCCGTGAGGCATCCCAAGGACACTGCACTGGTCCGTGTGGGGTGCCAGCTCCCTGAATCTGTCCCACTGAAAGCAAGAGATTGCGTCAGCTATTGAGTTCTGCAACCCTGCAATGTGTCTCACCCTAATTGCTATGTTTGCTCTAAGCTGGCAGCCGACTAGATGTTGCAAGAGTCTAATCACTGCCGGGCAGTTTGCTGTTCCCAAGTTGATTGCCTGGACCACTGCGTGATTATCTGACCAAAGTGTGATTTGCCTGTTGGCTTGTTTGCTTCTCTATATGTTAAAAGACACTATTATGGGGAAGAGCTTTAGAAGCGTAATGTTGCCCTTAATCCCTGTCTAATGCCAGCTGTCTGGCCACTGTTATGACGACCATGCAATCCCCAGGATTGCCCCAAAGCCGTGGATGCCTGCAGCATCTTTGCAGTTATATAAATGCCAATCGTTTGGTTGTCATTAGTCCCTCATGGTAGTGGGGGACAGTGGTCTATGTAGCACTCTGTCTTTAGAAACTAAAGATTTTTCAGTCATCCAGTACTTTTGTTCATCCCATTATTATTTGTGTATGTGCGGTCTTTTCCAATTTGGATACACCACTGCCGATTTCCTTGTGCATCTGCGTAGAGCTCCAATTGTTCCGCAGGTACCCAGGTTTTGCACCACATGAGGGTGCCATTGAAGCCAGCCAGGAAAGCATCCCACTGCTCTAAATCCTTATTTACCCCTTGCGTAAGGCACACCATCTCGTCTCTTTTTGATATCCCTTTGGCCAACCAGGCTAGCTACCTGGTGAATGGTCGCCCTGCTGGGATCACTCTGTTAGTGAAGTTCAGTTTTCCCAGTAGCTGCTGGATTTTCCACGGCGTCACCTTCTTTCTCTGCAGCAATTGCCCTATGATTTGGCTCAGATCTGCTACCTTGCCAGGTGGCAGCTTGCATATCCCTTTTACTGAATCCAGCTCAGTCCCCAAGATTGATAGTTTGGTGGCTAGGCCCTCTGTTTTTTCTGGCTTATGGGACTCCTCGCTCCTCCAACAGCCCTTCAAACTGACAGGGGAGGTTTGCACATTACCCTGATCCTGGTCGGCCAATAAATAGGAAGTCGTCCAAATAGTGGAAGTGCCCTACCGCCGGTTGCCACGTGCCCAGCACCCACTCCAGGAAACAGCTGAATGACTCAAAATAGGCACATGATATAGAGGAACAGTTAGACTTGGCTATTTCAGTGGGTTTACCCCCAGATTAAATTTTATTTGGCTTCCTGTTTATGATCCTGTTTTTGTTGGTTTTACAACTCTGGGCACTTTAACACTGCTTTTCAGTGCTAAAGTGCATGTGCTCTCCAGGTAAATTATGTTATGGATTGGTGAATCCATGATTGGCATGTTTGCTTTACTGATAAGTCCATAGTAACGTGCACTGTGTGTGCCAGGGCCTGTAAATCAAATGCTGCTAGTGGGCCTGTAGCACTGATTGTGCCACCCACACAAGCAGACTTTCAAAATGTTTTTGGACCTGCCACTGCAGTATCAGAGGGCAGTTGTGATTGTCATGCTGGCTTGGCAAGTGCACCCACTTGCCAGGCCCTTACCTTCCCTTTTATTACATGTAAGATACCCATATGGTAGGCCTAAGCACCCCTGTGGGCAGGGTGCAGTGTGTGTGAAAGGTAGGACATGTACTGGTGTAGGTGACATGTCCTGATAATGAAATACGGTGTATTTCGTTTTTCTCTATTAAAAGGTTATCTCTCCCAGAGGATAGAATGGGCAATACTCTGTAACATTTCACTTCACGAGTATAACTTCCCTTTGGGGCAAGATAGAGAGATGGAGTTTAGTATGCCTGAATTCAGAATATAAAAATGCATCTTTTAGTAAAGATGAATTTTATATTGTGTGTTTGAAAATATCACTTTTAGAAAGTGTGCATTTTTATTTGCGTAAACATCCTGTGTGCCTCTGCTGGTTTGTGGATTTACTGTCCGGCTTTGGAGTGAAAGAGGCTGGGGGTGGGCATTCTCTCAGACAGCCACTGGGAGGGGGGGTTGATATGTGTCCTGCCTTTCCCCAATGAGTCAGGGCTGGGTTGAATAGACCTGGTCTGCATTCAGAGTAGTGGGAGGAGTTTCACTAGCACCTGAATAGGCCTGGTCTGCCTTTAGAGTGGTGGGAGGAGATTTCACTTGCACCTGAGCAGGCCCAGTCTGCCTTGGACAATGCTGTCTCCACCTCCTGCTGGGAAGCTCCGCCATAGAGGACCAAACTGGTTTGGACTAAGCATAGACACTCTCTGCCCCAGAGAACAAAGTGAAACTGAGAATAAATACTGGGGCCCAGACCCAGGTGTTGAACCCCGCCGCATTGCGTGCCTGGCCCAGCACATGGATTCCAGAGCATCAATCAATCAATCAATCAATCAAAACACTTGTATAGCGCGCTACTCACCCGGAAGGGTCCCAAGGCGCTTGGGGGAGGGGGGCCGCTACTGCTCGAAAAGCCAGGTCTTGAGTTGTCTCCTGAAGGCGAGGTGGTCCTGGGTCAGCCGAAGGTGGATGGGGAGGGAGTTCCATGTCTTGGCTGCCAGGTAGGAGAAGGATCTGCCTCCGGCGGTGGCTCTTCGGATGCGTGGTAAGGCGGCGAGGGCGAGGCTAGCGGATCGTAGCTGGCGGGTGGGCATGTGGAAGGTCAGACGGTCGTTGAGGTACTTGGGGCCCAGGTTGTGGAGAGACTTGTGTGCGTGGGTGAGGAGTCTGAACGTGATCCTCTTGTTGACGGGGAGCCAGTGCAGGTTCCTCAGGTGGCTGGAGATGTGGCAGCGTCGAGGGATGTCCAGGATGAGTCAGGTGGAGGCGTTCTGGATTTGTTGTAGTCTTTTCTGTAGCTTGGCTGTGGTTCTGGCGTGGAGGTGTTTCCGTAGTCCAGCCGGCTGGTGACGAGGGCCTGGGTGACCGTCTTCCTGGTTTCGATCGGGATCCATCGGAAGATCTTGCGGAGCATGCGGAGGGTGTGAAACATGAAGAGGAGACGGCGTTGACTTGTCTGGTCATCGAGAGGGAGGAATCCAGGATGAAGCCCAGGACCATTCCCTACACCTCTGAGGCGGAAGCCGGAGGCTATTCTCACTCGAGAATTTTAAAAACTGTATTTTGTGTTTACTGTGTTTTTTTAACTTACCCAACCCTCCCCTGAGTGTGACAGCACCTTAAGCCTACCAGGACACCCCACGAGCAGCGGAGCTAGCGCTGCATCGCGGGACAGACAGTTGAAGGGCCGCCATCGCTGCTTTGCGAGGCCACGCCCATCTCTCTGGCCACGCCCACTCCCCCGCCTATATCTAGCGCTGACTGAAAGCGCAGGTGACCATTCCCTACACCTCTGAGGCGGAAGCCGTAGGCTATTCTCACTCGAGAATTTTAAAAACTGTATTTTGTGTTTACTGTGTTTTTTAAACTTACCCAACCCTCCCCTGAGTGTGACCGCACCTTAAGCCTACCAGGACACCCCACGAGCAGCAGAGCTAGCGCTGCATCGCGGGACAGACAGTTGAAGGGCCGCCATCGCTGCTTTACGAGGCCACGCCCATCTCTCTGGCCACACCCACCCTTTCCCCAAATGTGCCATCCACGCAAGCGCAGCGGACGAGCACAGCGGGAGCGCCGTTTGCGCGCCGAAGGCGCGCCTAGGGCAAGCCCGTCTGCGCCCGTCCGCGACCATCCGCGGCCCAGGCCCCGTCCCCCTGGCCAAACCATCTCAGACCAACAGGGGATAGTAACCTATACGAGGCAGGCATTACTTCAGCTGCGCAGGAGGCTGCCACCGGAATGCTATCACAAGCTGCAGGTGGAACAATGGCCCCTTAAATGTGTGAGCTGCGGCCATACTATCCGCAGAGACCAATCGATGAGGAAGGAAGGTAAGGAACTATCTGCCTTATTACTGAACTGCCGATCAATGAAACGGCATAGCCGGAACATCTATGACCTACTGATTGACGACAAACACGACTTAGTCTTCCTGACCGAGACATGGCTGGATGAACAATCCATCCCGGATATCGTAGAGGCCCTCCCTCCTGGTTTCGACATTCTTCACATCAACAGAAGGGACCAAAGAGGGGGGGGGATAGCTATTATTCACAAAAGCGACCTACCAGTCTCTCTTGAACCAACTTCCATTAATAAATGTGAAGCAGGACTCTTTTCTATCACGGTTAGCCCCAACTGTACCATCAAGGGCTACCTTATATATCGTCCTCCGGGTGTGGCAACTGCGTTTATTGAAAGCCTCCTGCATGTTCTAACGCAATCTGCTCTACGCCATAATAAGTTCATGATTGTAGGAGACCTCAACGTGCATTTGGAGGATGTCAACTGCAGAGAGGCCGTTTCCTTAATCAATGAACTCAGAGCTCTTATGTTTGATTTAGCTGACAATAGAGCCACCCATCAAGCAGGACATCTACTGGACCCAATTTTTACTAACTGGGACGATATAAGTGTCTCCGCTCCGACTAAGATCCTTTGGTCAGATCATTATCTGATCCCATTTCAACTCAGAAAACTGCCCAACAGGGGGCCCTTACAGAAACCTCCCGTTATTAGACGCAGGGACTGGAGGAAATTTAGTCACGATGCCTTCAGTCTAGCCCTAGAACAGGACCCCCCAAAGCTTAGCGACAATTTGGTGGAGGCGTACAAGGTGTATGAAGAATGGGTTCAAGGTGCGCTGGACAATGTAGCCCCATGGACTCACAAACCCATTGCACTGAGCACGAAATCCGCTCCATGGTTCACCGCTGAGCTACGCGCCGCTAAAACCAAATGTAAAACCTTGGAGCGTAAATGGAGAGTGGATTACGACCCCTCACTACGCGAAGTCTATAAGAGTGAACTTAGAGTCTACCACAGCCAGATCAGGAAATCTAAAAGAGAGTACTATAACAACAGGATAGACTGTGCAGAGAATACATCGAAAGAGCTCTTTATGATTCTGAAGGAACTCTCCGCCCCTCCAGCGAGTTCAGGGGAAGTCCCACCCACGACCGAGTCATGCAATGAGATCGCAGACTTCTTCATAGGGAAGGTAGAAAAGATCTATGCGTCGTTTCAGACTAATTCGGATGCTACTAATGCCCAACCCTAACCACGGAAATAAGGTCAGAAAAGAACTTAGGAATTTTGTGGTTCCCCAAACTGAGGAGCTTATCAACATCCTATCGAACATTAACTCAGGCTCTCCCCTGGATGCGGTACCAGCGAGAATTCTTCGAAGTCATCTTCCCCAGGTAGCGAAGCACATAGGTAATATGGCCTCACTTTCATTCCATGAATGTCTAGTTCCGGAGAGCTGGAAGCTGGCCCAAGTCGTCCCAATAAAAAAGAAAGCCCACATAAGCATAACGCAATTAGACAACCTAAGACCAATCTCCCTTCTCCCCTACTGTGCGAAGGTAGTAGAAAAATTGGCTAACCGACAGCTGGTGAGCTTTTTGGAGGAAAACTTGCTCCTGCACACGTCTCAATCGGGTTTCAGAGCTAAACACTCGACAGAGACCGCCCTCCTCCTATCTACAGAATTGCTGCGGAGCAAGGCGGATGAAGGTCACACGGCCGCACTGGTCCTATTGGACTTAAGTGCGGCGTTTGATACCGTATCACATCCCGTTTTACTGGACCGCCGAAGTGAAAAGGGAATAACCGGACCTGCTCATGAGTGGCTGGTATCCTTTCTTAAGAACAGGAGATTTCAAGTACATTGCCCACCATGTAAATCCAGTGTAAGGTGTCTTAGGCAAGGGGTTCCACAGGGCTCGATTCTGAGCCCTACATTATTCAATCTGTACATGGAACCCCTTGCCAAACTGGTGGAGTCATATGGTGTGGCAATAGTCTCCTATGCAGATGATACACAACTGGTGATCAATCTGTCCCGTGATCCAGTTGTGGATGCTGAGAATTTCTCGGCTTGTCTTGTGGCACTTGACGGCTGGATGAAACAGAACTGTCTCCGCCTTAATGGTAACAAGACAGAAGTTCTTATTGTAGGTCCATGTCCTTCCATCTGGACCTCTGCCTGGTGGCCCACTGAACTGGGCTCTGTCCCGGCCCCAGTAGACACAGTTAAGAACCTTGGCTTTCTTCTAGACTCTAATCTAGCCTACACCAATCATGTTGGTAAGGTCACGGGTAAATGCTATGGACTTCTGAAGGTCCTAAGGAAAATCCTGGACCTATTGCCCCCCAGCTCCAGAAAAACTATGGTACACGCCTTGGTCACCTCCCAGTTAGATTATGGGAATTCCCTCCTATGTGGACTTAGTAAAAAGGGCCTAACACAGCTACAACGCGTCCAGAACGCAGCTGCTAGGCTGGTCCTTAACCTCCCTAGGAGAGCCTCTGGGAAACATGCATTACGCTCCCTGCATTGGCTCCCAATCAAGGAAAGAATCAAATTTAAAACTATGTGCATCACCCACCGTATAGCGCACAAAAAAGCACCTCCATATCTTCAGGACCTGCTCCCAGTCTACCGCCCTTCACGTCCTCTGAGGTCGATGGGTAGCATGCTATTAGTGGTGCCTCGGATACATAGAGCAAGGGTGGGAGGACGTTCATTCAGACACCATGCCAGCAACGACTGGAATAACCTACCTATCGAATTGAGGATGGAGCCGTCTGAAACCAGGTTCAGACAGAGGCTGAAAACCCATCTTTTCCCCATGTTAAACTCAGCATAGTTCACCCGTGTCCCTTTACTCACCCTCTGTGAGCTAAGCTGAAGAGATGTAGGTAGGGTTGTCAGCGCGGGGACGCACTGTTCTCTGTGCAACCAAGCGCTTAACAAATGTCATAAACTAAACTAAACTAAACTAGGTTGCGTGCGTGGTCTGTCGGCTTGGGGGCGGTGCCCAGGGCTGGGGGCCACCAGGAGTCGTCCCAGGCGGAGGGTGATGGTCCGAGGATGAGGACTTCCATCTTGTCTGAGTTCAGTTTCAAGCGGCTGTTCTTCATCCACTCGGCGACGTCTTTCATCCCTTCGTGGAGGCTGGTTCTGGCGGTGTCGGGGTCTCTGGTGAGGGAGAGGATCAGCTGGGTGTCGTTGGCGTAGGAGATGATGTTGAGGTTGTGTTGGCGTGCGATGGCTGCGAGAGGTCTCAAGTAGAGGTTGAAGAGGGTGGGGCTGAGTGATGATCCTTGCGGGACGCCGCAGACTACTTCGGTGGCTTCGGAACGAAACGGGGGAGGCGGACTCTCTGTGTTCTTCCAGCGAGGAACGAGATGATCCACTTCAGTGCCTTCTCTTGGATGCCGGTGTTGCTGAGGCGTTGGACTAGGGTGCGGTGGCAGACAGTGTCGAACGCGGCAGGGAGGTCCAGGAGGATGAGTGCTGCTGTTTCCCCGTTGTCGAGAAGGGCTCGGATGTCGTCGGTGGCTGCGATGAGGGCGGTCTCGGTGCTGTGGTTGGCTCTGAAACCGGACTGCGAGGGGTCGAGGGATCCATTCGTCACAAGGAAGGCGGCAAGCTGTCTGTTGGCGATCTTCTCGATGACATTGGCAGGAAAAGGGAGGAGCGAGATGGGGCGGAAGTTTTTGAGGTCGGTGGGGTCCGCTGTTGGTTTCTTCAGTAGGGCGCTGAGCTCGGCATGCTTCCAGCTCTCCGGGAAGGTGGCGGTGTCGAAGGAGGTGTTGATGACGTCTTGGAGTTGGGGTGCGATGGTGGAGTCGGCCTTGTTGAAGATGTGGTGGGGGCAGGGGTCAGTCGGAGAACCGGAGTGGATGGTGTTCATCATGCGGGCTGTGTCTTCGGTGGTCACTGCGGTCCAGGTGCGGAGGGTAGTGGTGGGGTGCGTTGGTTTGACGGTTGGGTGCGAGGATGGTGTGCCGAAGCTGTTGTGGATATCGGCAATCTTGCGGTGGAAGAACGAGGCGAGGGAGTTGCAGAGATCTTGTGAGGGGGTGATGTTGTTGTTGCCGGTGCTGGGGTTGGAGAACTCCTTGACGATGCTGAAGAGTTCCTTGCTGTCGTGGGCGTTGTTGTCCAGTCGCTCCTTCAGTGATTTCTTCTTGGTGGTGCAGATGAGCTGGTGGTGCTTGCGGGTCGCGTGTTTGAGGGCGGTCATGTTGTCAGTGGTCCGGTAGAGTAGCCAGGCTTTCTCGAGGGTGTGGCAGGTCTTTTTGGAGTCCTTGAGTTCGTCGGTGAACCAGGGGGCCTTCTTGCCTCTGGGTTTGCTGGGAGGGTTCTTCAGTGGTGCGAGGTCGTCGGCGCAGGCTGTCAGCCATTGCGTGAAGTTGCGGGCAGCTTCGTTGGGGTCCGGTGTGCTGGCCGGTGGGTTCTGGCTGAGGGAGGTGGTGAGCTGGTCGGCGGTGATCTTGCTCCAGCTTCTGTGGGGAACCTGTTGCGGGTGGTGGTGGGTAGTGGTTTTCCTGAAGCTGAAGTGGACGCAGCTGTGGTCGGTCCAGTGAAGTCCGGTGGAGTGGTTGAAGGCGATGTGCTTGCTGGATGAGAAGACGGGGTCAAGCGTGTGGCCGGCGTAGTGGGTGGGGGTGTTGACCAGGTGCTTGAGTCCGAGGTTGGCGAGGTTGTCCAGCAGGGCGACGGCGTTGCGGTCCTTGTTGGTCTCCAGGTGGAAGTTGAGGTCCCCTAGGAGGATGTAGTCGGCGGAGGGGAGGGCGTGTGGGCTGATGAAGTCCGTGATGTCTTCGCTGAATTGTATGCGTGGTCCCGGGGTCTGTAGATGATGGTGCCTCCGAGGGTCGTATTTGGGTCGGTGTGGATCTGGAAGTGGAGGTGTTCGGCGGCGGTGAAGGTGTCGTCGGTGTCGGTCGTGATGCGGATGGTGTTCTTGTGGACGATGGCGATGCCTCCTCCGGTCTGGTTGACACGGTCCCTCCTGATGATCTTGTATCCATCCGGGATGGCGATGGCGATGTCGGGGGCATCCAAGCTGCTGGGTGAGGGTGTTGCTACTGAAAAGGTGTATGCCCCCATGCTTCCCCTTTGAACTCCCTTTCTCTCTGTCCACCCATCTGGTTCGCTGACCAGGGGTGATGAGATCCTCACGGCCCCTGTGCTGCATGGTTATTCACCCCCAGCTAAGTTCCATAATTAGCAATGTTCCTAGCCCCCCAACCTAGGGCTCACCTCTGTCCATTAATGTGCAACCCGCCCCTTTCCCTGTGCTCGTTGCTCACCATTCCTTGTTGCTGTGTTGTAGCTCGCTGTGCTGTGTGTCCCTTTAGGGGCCACCATCAAGGCAGCAGGCCCCTCACTGCAGTCTTTGATGCTGTACCCCTCCATTTCATTGTTCTCTTTTTCCTCCAGTGGTGTAGTTGCCTTGTTCCTGCCTCTTCATGGATGTCTCCTAGGCTGGGGCTTGCAGTCGTCCATCTCTGTGCTGTGGGGGGCTGCTGTACTTTAGCCCTTGCCCCCCTTCTTGCCTGACCTGTTAGGGGCTGCCGTACTGACTGCATGTCCCTTCCAACTGGGCCCTGGAGGGCCACCGCCATCCCTGCTTGGTGCTTCGTGGGCTTCTGGGATTTCCTAGCTGTTTTCTCCTCGAGTTCCCTGCGATGTGCTTGTCTATTTAGTCTTTGCCTTCGGGGGCTACTAAGGCCCTCGCCTTTTCCAGCATAGCCTGTAGGTCATCATCGAGTTCTAGGCCAGAGTCATCTAGCCCCCCTCCTCCCCCACCCCCCTTCCGGGCTTCAAGTGCCTCCTCCGTTGTGGCCCAGACTCTTCCCTGTCCCCTGCCTTCTGGAAGTGCGACAGCCTTTTTCTTTGCTTGCCCTTGGTGCTTTGTTTCCCTGCCATGGCCTTCTATCTGATCCGGCCTCACGCCAGCTCGTTCTCCTCTCGTGGGGGGGGGGGGGGGGGGGGCTCTGTTTACTTGCACTATGGCCTTAATCCTGGTTTTGTGCAGGGTCTATTTATGGTCACGATGCAAGAGCTTTGAGGATGCAATTTCTGGTTCAGCATTATATCAAACCTTCGTTTTTTAGCTAATTGGTGCTCTGGGTCATCTGGAGTTAACTTGATCAAATTGGTCATCTACAATATCTGGGGGCAAGAAGTTCACTCGTCTGGTAAAACTCAACTGATGCCTTCCAGGCGATGCTTTAAGTTCGTAGGTGACTCAACCTGTTCTCTTGAACATCTGTCCATCGATGGGTAATTATCATCTTTTGATTGATCTCTATTGGGCGTGGTGATAATCGATTGAAATGTTATTCTACTTCAGCATGGTTTAGCAGTGTTTTCTTATCTGCCTTACTATCCCAGTCAGAAGAGATTGGAGTGAACCTGGACTCCTCTTGTGCCTTTTCCACTGTGTTTTTAATTATATTAAGAGATTTCCTCTCCCCAAGAGCCCTAACCTATTTGTCTATTACTGTTGCTTTGACTATATTTGCAGCAGTTGACATGAGTTGGGGTTTTAAATCCGTTCGTTGCCTCATCAATGAACCCAATTGCACATGTGGGTCTTTGTCACTTTATTTGAATTTGTTTTTTGTGATAAGCGAACTTAATGTGGGTGTCTGTTAAAAATCCCAGTCGCCCAGGCCATCTGTGCCAGTCAAGCTGAGGAAGGGCGGCTGGATAGTGGTTTTAAAAATGTGTAGCACTGTTCGTGCGCTTTGAGGGTTCTCCACTCCTCACAACTGGGGAGTTTTTAAAGTGTATTGTGTTTCACCTATTCAATTCAATTCAATTCACTTCAATTAATTTTATTATGATTTGGAGCTCCGAAGAGTTCCACATAAAGATATACATCCAATGTATCAAATCAAACAACACTTAAAAAACAAACTAATACAATTATAAAGCATCAAAAATTCACTTTCCATAAAAGGATAAAAAATTCATAATTGCGTGTTAACTGGAGAGAGGTGCAATATAAGCACAAAATCGATTTCAGCGTCCTTTCAAATACAAAGCTAGCAAGGGCTGGACATGCAAGACAAGTTATACCGTTAGATCCTTAGACGACTTCAACTGTGTTACCGAAGATGCCAAAAATGTATTTGTAATAATACAATTGAGTCAACAAGCATTAGGGATTAAAGTACAAAGGGATTAAGAGATTCTCAGAATCCAGCCACGGCCTGTGGAGGGAGTTCCGTGAGGCAGAAAGGCGGGGTGGGGGAGGGGGTACTAAACACCGAAATATGGATAATTGGAGGTAAGTAAACAATGAAATAAATAAAAAAAAAATCGTAGCGTGCGCTGCATCGCATTTTGCAATGCAGGGTGAGCTACGAAATTCGTTTTATTTATTACATTGTTTACTTACCTCCAATTATCCCTATTCCGGTGGCTGTTAGAATCGGTGTACAGTATGCAGTAACTAGCAGCATAAAGGGTACCAAAAAAGTGCAGGTGCTCGAACATAATAACGGATACCAAAGTCTTGGCTGATGGATATTCAATTGTGCATGACAGTATTTGTAGCAGCATACATGGGGATAAAAGTACAAACGCACGACTATAGCACCAATAAAAAAAAAATCCTTTAAAAATTTGACCATAAAGCAATAAATATAAAACATACCATACCAATAACTCTTTAACAGTTACAACCTTCTAATAAAAACTACCCAAATATACTACTTATAAAATGTCATTACATTTTGCTCTGAAGGGAACCTATGCAGCCTACTACGGATAAAGGGGCAACCTATTCCTTCTCTAAAATATATTTTATTTAAAAATTGTTTTAAAAAACGATTTTTTTTAAAACAGATTGGTTCGGTGGGGGGGGGGGGCATCGGGGAGGGCGGAAGAAGACACATTTGTGCCTCCTCAGCTGTGGCAATATTATACTTTAAGATAAATGACAGAGTCTTTCCTGCCTAGGGAGACCCTCCTAAGCTCCTATTACAATTCTTAAGGGAAGTCAATTCAACCAAAGCAAGAAAATTGTTCCGCACACTCCGTGAGGGAGATTCCATATAACATAAGGTTGCGTCTTTTTGCAAATACTACTCCCCACTGTGAAGTCATTATTGATTAATCTATATTTTCTGAGTTTAACAGTCAGTGGAGCTGGGACTTTTTTAACTCATCAGCAATTGGAAGTTGACGTGATTTTGGTCTTGGAAGTGCCCTGATTTTTCTCCTGTGATTCACTTGAGAACACTGTGACAGATAGGGCCACGGAGCACTGCTCAGGAGGCTATAGCTACCTAGTTTTCCCAGAAATTAGCGCAGTGTCTTGTCGTGAAGACCAGACCATGCCAAAATTTGCCATAAGCCACAGGCTGAGCTAGGGCCACCTTCTTCAAGGGTTGCTACCACACAGACTAATCCTGGGGCCACCTCCATCATCAACCACACAGCGTCTACTGTCTGCTACTTGACTCCAACAGGACGAGGTGGTGGAGGGAAAGGTCGGGGGGGGGGAAGCCCCTGCAAAGAGATCTGCGGAGACGCCTACCGACAGATTCATACAAAGAGTTTCATTGGTCGTACACCCATTGTCTACCAGTATGGCAATCTCATTAAGTATGGATTTACTTTTCCCTGACTAAAACAGAATGGAGAAGGACACCCTTAAAGAATCCGCTGTACTGCAGCTGACTGTGACTAGTGTTTGATATCTCCTCCTAATGACCTCGAAGAGGTAGTCTTTTGTAGGCACCACCAGCAATTGCACAGTTGTAGTCTCTGATGCTTGGACAATCCCCAAGCAGGACTACTGCATCTGAGTAAAACAGTTGTGGCATGGGATGGCTGCTGCATTTTTTCACTTCCAGTGATTGAGAAACACACGGACAGGGTTGGGTACACCTTTTGACCATGGTTCACAACTATTTCACAGCTTCCTTGACTCAATTAGCTGGTCTCTGGAGAACTCTCCCTTGCTGAACATCTGCGTTTGGTGCTCCTTCAAGGTACTACATTTTTCAGAGCTCTCTGATATCCATCTCCAGTTTAAATATTGTTGGTAGGCAGGGTGATCCCGATCAGCATGTGTGCGTGGCACTGGCACCAGGCTATAAAGAACCCTTCTCCCTTGAAGACAGCAGTGGAAGCATGTGCATCAGAGGAGAGCTGTTATTCGTTTACTGATCCGGCAGTGCATGATGGTGTTGCTGAGCAACTGGAGACAGATTGAGGTAAGTCAATCCATTAGGTGTGTGTTTGTATGTTTCTAAGTGGGTGCATGCATCTGTCTGTAACTGCATCTGCGTGCGTGTCTCCCTTTGTCTGTGGTTGCGTGTGTGAATGTGTGTTTGTGTGAGGAAGTGTCTGTCATTGACTGTTTTGTTTGGATTGCATCTATACATGTGTGAGTACTGCGCTTCTGTGTCTAGACACATGTATTTTTGTATCTGAGACAAGGAATCCACTAGCTTCGATTGTGATGGCTATTATCAGGCATGTGCAGCGAATCACATTACATGATGCCAGGTGGTGAGGAAACATTACATGATGCCAGGTGGTGAGGAAACACAACAGGAAGGACAACCCTGGCATTTGATTGATTGAGTACTTAGCACCACAAAGGGAAAGTATGGCATGTAGTAGGAGCGTCTACTCATATGATGTTAATTCCAGGCATAGATGTTGTATTTAGTTCTATGACCATAACGCCTGTCATGGTATGGGGTATCTAGGAAATTATTTAAATGACAGTTGTGTGGTAGGAGAACATAGGAAACAAGATAGCAGAGGTCGCATAAGAAAAAGTTACCTATCCAGTCCTATGATTCCAAAATACAGCATGCTATGACCCAGCCTGGCATAACATGTGGGTACCTCCAAGGGCATATGATAGTCATTAGGTGCATAAACCGTGATGTGTATACGGTGTCAGTGTGTTCATATTACTGAGCAACCTACTTGGGTGTATGAAACAGGCCGGCACGTGGCAGGGGCACCTGTATTCGTCTATGAAGCAAACAGCCGGTATGTGTGTTTTAGAGCATATGATGGCAATGCTTTGCATATAATGGGGCAGCTGCTTGTACACACAGGCACACACAGGTGTTCATTGCAACTCAGTTTGTAACTGGACGACTTAGACATTAGCTACACATGTGAGATAGTACTCAGGAAAACTTGGCTTCATTTACTTAAAATAAAAATTTGGCATCTGTTGAATAAATTATAGATTTAAATGAAAACCACAAGCTGAGATAGCTCAGGCTTGTCGTTTTAACATTCAACTCTCATCCAGTCTCTTGGCGTTATTAATTACAACTTACACAGTAACAGGTTCTATGATGAATGCATTTGACGCCTAAGAGCGAGTGAGACCTAAAACCGAGGGAGTCCCCTAAGAGCCAAATTTGTTTAAAACAAAACCTGGTTTAGCGCATATGCTTGGACATTTTCCCAGATGGTGACCATACTGAGATGTCATCAGCAGCAGAAAGAAAACTTATGTGTAAGACCTTACTCTTAGAATGTAAAAGTTGGTGTCCCAAAGGAATAAGTGGGGAGGTCAAAGATGCAGTTTTCCTTCATTGCAAGAGATAATAAAATTGATACTATCTGATAGATTGACACACGCCTCACCACCATGCATGAATCAGTGGTGGTAGGAAGTGATTGAAAGCTTCAACATGGACTAGACAGAGAAACAGGCAATCTATGAACAAACGATCATCACTAATGTTTGGGAAACAGGCATAATCGGGGAGATTCCAGAGCTCTAGGAGAAGAACATATTGTATAGATAAGTATTTTTGTGAAACACTGGACTCGATATTTATATACGGAACATCTGCTGAAAGATTGCTTTGTTTTTATTTGATTAATCTCCAGTACATCATTAAGGCCTTCGATTTTTCAAATTCAAAAAAGGGCATGATGATATTGCGGGGGAAAAGGAGTAACTTCACTGAAAATGAAGACCAGCAGGGGAAATTGGAATATTTCATTTTTTTTAGCATTCTTTTCATTTTGTTTTTCTACAAGAAAGGAAACACAAGGTGACCCTGAGTTTACATCGTTGAGGATAACAGTCAACAGCATCAAGTAGAGCTAGTTTCTTCCATACACGCCAAAGCGATCATTCGTTGTTGAGCTACACAGTGGATGAGATACGTCAATTTTCTTCACGCAACTGCAGCACTGCATTGGTTCCAAGTGTGACCTCTGGTTCTGGATCCAATGCGTGGCTGTTGTTTCCTCAGCAGGCGATGCATTGATGCTGAAGGCAATGTGCTGGTTCCGAGGACGGTGCTGAGTCTGCTCCATGCAACGACGAGGAAGCCCTGGTTCGATGACGATGCATCGGGTCCACTCCTCGCATTGACGAGGTTGCACTGGTTCTGATTCACACAAACAAAAAGATACCCCAGTTCCAATGAGGTTGCGTGGGTTCTGGATGAAGAAGCACCTTTGGCTTCACTTCCAAGCGTCCAGGACTTGGGTGACACCACTTGGAAGGACAGACTTACAACTTGCAGAGTCCATCTGCAGTTGCAGGAGGTTTACATCTTTGATATCCCTGAGACTTGGGAACAGTAGGCAAGCCAGCAAGCTTTGTAGCCACTCTGGGTTCAAGTGATGCAGGTCCAGTCTTTCTCACCCAGGCAGGAGAACAGCAGGCAGCAGGGCAGCTCAGCAAGGTACGTGCACAGCAAGGCGGAGTTCTGAAGAGCAGCAGTCCAGCAGAGTAGTAGTCCTTTCAGCAGCACAACAGCTCTTTTTCCAGGCAGAGTTGTCTCGGGTCCAGAAGTGTACTGTTTTGGTAGTACTTGAGGTCTAGTACTTATATCCAGTGGTGCCATTGACAAACTTATACCCAGAGGTGACTTTGAATTAGGGGAGACTTCAAAACATGTTTTGAAGTTCACAGAGGTTCTCCCTTCCTACCCTGGCTCAAAACACACTACTGGGGTGCCTTTGAAGTATTTATACCCAGCGGTGCCTTTGAAGTGGGGAAGACTTCAAACAATTTTGTTGAAGTACACAGAGGTTTCTCCCTTCCTACCATGGCTCCAAACACAGTACACGGGGCAATCGCTCCACAATTGGCAATAACACTTAAAAGATGTAACACGGTAATCCCTGTGTTATCATTTGGGAGGGATAGGGCTTGCAGTAGTGAAACACAAAATTGAGAATCATTTCACTACCAAAACATGAAAAGTAAGTACATGGACTGGCTTTTAAATACACTCCACCCTGCCCCCTGCCCTGTGGGTTATATACCGTCTACCTTAGGGGTGACTTATATGTGTAAAAAGGGGTGGCTTGGGCCTGGCATGAGGGTTTGCTTGCCAGGTTGGCATGGCAGTGTCAAACTGCACACACAGGCTCTTCCGTGGCAGGCCTGAGACATGGTAAAAGGGGCTAATTTTAATGGGTGGCTTAATCAGTGCTGCAGTTCCACTGGTAGTATTTAATTTACAGGCCCAAGGCACATGTAGTGCACTTCACTAGGGATGTGTAAGTAAATAATTAAATATATAATTTGGGTGTGAGCCTATGTTACAATGTTTTGAGGAGACAGCATATGACCTTTAGCAGTGGTAAAGTACTCAGAGTCCTAAAGTAAAGAAAAAAAAGGCTAGAAAAATTGAAGGAGTCAGGTGGAAAGTTGGGGGAAATCCATCCTAGGGCTGTCAGGTGTAACATTCAGTTTGGATAACAATTGTGTGTGCACTGAGGGTTCCCTCTGAAATAGAGCAAAAGAACAATTGATGGACGGTAGGCTGAACAATGTCAAGCTTTCACCCCCAGTACAGAGATCTGGGTCTAAATCCATCATTTTGCTTGCTCACCATGCCATTCCAGTTTTTCCCAGCCACATGCAAATCAGTCTTGACCCTGCTCCCCATGGGAACAGTCCAGCCTGAACTGCCAGGCCAAGTCCTTCCTGGAATGGAAACAAGCATCCTGGTTCGGGTTTCGGGGTATCGTCCCTCATTAGCCATGCTAACTTGACTCCATTGGCATGGAGATCATAGGACCCAAGTCTGGCATACCTGTCCCATTCGGGGTGACAAATGCAAAAAGAACAATTGATGGACGGAATGCCGAACAATGTCAAACATTCACCCTAGTACTGAGATCTGGGCCTAAATCCATCGTTTTTTTTGCTCACCATGTCATTCCAGTTTGTTCCCAGCCATATGCAAATCAGTCATGACCCTGCTTCCCGTGGGAACAGTTCAGCCCAAACTGCCAGTCCAGATCCTTCCTGGACTAGAAACAAGCATCCTGGGACAGGTTTTGCGGTCACACCACTCATCAGCTAGGCTAGCTTGAATCCAGTGGCACAGCGAGCAAGAGACCCAAGTCTGGGCATACCCATTCCACCTAGGGCGAAAAGTGATGCGGAAATAAATGATGGATGAAATAATGAATGAATCATACGTTCACCCCAGTCAAGAAATCTAGGTTAAATTCATCAATTTTTTGCTCACTACGCTACCCCAGTTTGACCTGGCCATATGCAAATCAGTCTTGACCCTGCTTCTCATGGGAACAGTCCATCCTGAACTGTGGAGCCTGGTCCTGGGGCCCATTTCTGGTCCAGAGAGGACCCGGCTGGCAGTTTAGGCTAGACTGTTCCAATGAGGAGCAGGGTCAAGACTGATTCGCATATGACTGGGTCCAAACTGGGGTGGTCTAGTGAGCAAAAGAACGATGAATTTAACGCAGATCTCTTGACTGGGGTCAATCTTTGATTCATTCAGTATTCAGTCTATCAATTTCTGCTGCAGCACAATGGAATACAACAATGAGCAGACCTGTGTGGTCTGGAGGGAATCATCACGTGCGTCCTCCTTTACCAAAAATGAGTACCATCACAGGGATTATAAGACTGACAGTAGTGGGAGCAATTAATTACAGTAGCAGGACATACCTTTTTACCTATTGCCTCCCAAGAAGAGTTGCCTTCCGGCTTTTCCCATGTTTTTAATTGGCCTCTGCTACAAATTGGGTGTCTGGTTGGCTGAGGTGTGCACCCTGTCCAAGCAGGAACCAAAATCCTAGTCGTAAAAAGTCAGTAACACACTCTAAATTCACTTGTGCTCACTCTCAGGTAGCTTGTCACAGGACAGTCAGGCTTAGCTAAGAGGAAAAGTGTAAAGTGTTTGTGCATACAAGAAACAGTAACATAGTGAAAACACCACAATAAGACTCTATACCAGTTTTGCAATATAGAGAATACTTTTATAGATAAACAAGATCAGAACAACAAAAATCCAATCTGTAGAAGTCGAGATATGAATTTTTACAGATTAAATGCAAAAATAGCACTTTGAAGCAAATAGCACTCAATATGGGAAACAACCATCACAACACAACTTTTACAATACACTACCATCACAACACAACTTTTACAATGCATGCCATTACAACGTAAGTATGGGTAAGTATTTATTTAAAATAATATTAATTTATTTTTAAATTATTTTTTTTAAAATAATTATAATTTAATTTATTATAATACATTTTAATATTTTAATTTAATTTTATTTAAATTAAATGTATTCTCATTAAACCCCCTGGAGTTAGAATAGTAATTTTAACCCCTACACTATCCAGCACTTACCCTACTATTACACCCCCCTGGAGTTAGAATAGTAATTGTAACCCCTACACTATCCAGCACTTACCTTACTATTACACCCCGAGGATTTAGAATTGTAAATTAATTTTTATTAAATAATAATACAAATTATTTTAAATAAATTATTTTAAAAAATTGTAATTAAATTAAAATTAAATTATTATTAATAAAATTATATACTTACCTATACTTACGTTGTAATGGCATGCATAGTAATAGCATCTGCGTTGTAATGGCATGTGTTGTAATGGCATGCGTTGGAATGGATCTTGCGCTGTAAAAGTTGCGTTGTGATGGTATGCGTTGTAAATGTATGCGTTGTAACGTCATACATTCCTTAAAAAACATCCTTACTAAAAGGATGTGTTATTCAATTCTGAGTTCAGGGATACCAGCCTCCAATTTTCTATCTCACTCCTATGGGAAGTTATGCTTGTAAAATGTCACAGAGTATTCCCCATTCTGTCCCATACACAAGATAGCCTTTCAATAGTGAAAAACGAAATTGGCAGTATTTCACTATCAGGACATGGTACACACACCGGGACATGTCTTACCATTCACATACACTGCACCCTGCCCAGAGGGTACCTTGGGATTCCATAGGGGGGGTCCTCTGTGTATGAAAAGGGAAGGTGAAGGCCTGGCAAGTGGGTACACTAACCAGGTCAAAATGGCAGTTAGCAAACTGAATGCAGGCACTGCGGTAGCAGGACTGAGACACCTTTTTAAGGCTACTCATGTGGGTGGCACAATCAGTGCTGCAGGCCAACTAGTAGCATTTGATTTACCAGCCCTGGCACACTCAGTGCACATTATTTGGGACCTCTGGTAAAACAAATATGCCAATCATGGCTAACCAATCATAATAACAATTTACACAGAGAGCATATGCACTTTAGCACTGATTAGCAGTGGTAAAGTGCCCAAAGTCCTAAAGCCAAGGTCAGGAAAAATTAGAAGGAAGAAGCGAAATGTTTGGGGCTAACCCTGCAAAAAGGACCATTTCCAACACACCAATAGATGTATCAAGGATCCCCATGCAGATTTCTCCACACAATTTCGGTGCTGTGCCAGTTGCATTGAGCGAAGCATGGATTACGAGGGCTGTGGTCCGAAATGCGATGAGCCGGGTTAATCCACAGTGGAGGAGAGATGTGTCCATTTTCTACACGCAGTGGCACGTTGGTTCCAAAGCAATGGTTCAGGATCTGATGATGCAGCAGTTCTAGTGGCGGCCCGTGAAGGGAGTTCTGTGGGGCAGAAAGGCGGAGACGGAGGAGGGACAGGGTGGGGGGGTGCTAAACACCGGAATATGGATAATGTGAGGTAAGTAAACAATTTAATAAATAAAACGATGTTCATTGCGCCCTGCATCACATTTTGAGATGCAGGGTCCGCTATGAAATTCATTTTATTTATTAAATTATTTTCTTACCTCACATTATCCATATTCCGGTGTTTAGCACCCCTCCCCTGAACCGCCTTTCTGCCCCATGGAACTCCCTCCATGGGCCGCAGCTGAGCAGTTCGAGTGCAATGCACCAATCTGGTCTTGCAACAGCAGGAGATGCGTTTGTTCGGATCGCGCAACGGTGTTGATGCTTAAGTAAGAAAATGCCAACTTTCTAAAAGTGCCATTTTCAGAACTGCAATTTAAACACAAACTTCACCATCAGTTGTGTTTTTAAATGTTGAGTCCAAAGACAATAAATGTGGGTTTCCCATCTATCTTCCCATTTGGAAATTACACTTATAAAATGTAATAGGCAATCCCAATACTATCCTGTGGGAGAGATAGGTCTTGTGGTAGTGAAAGGTAATTTAAGAGTATTTCACTACCAGAACATGTAAAACTAAAAACTACATGTCCAACTTTTGAAATACACTGCACCCTGCCCATGGGCTGTCCAGAGCCTACCTTTGTTGTGACCTATTTGTAATTAACCCCTTAAGTGCTACTGACGGCCAATGGTCGTCAGCAGCGCTACCTCCCCAGTGCTGCGCACGACCATTGAACGTCCATTCAGCACTAGTTCTAATGGACAGCGCAGCACTGGGGAGAAATGTTTACACGCAGCTAAGGTGTTAAAAGGAAGGTGTCGGCCAGGCAAGTAGGTTAAATTGCCAGGTCAATAAGGCAGTTACTTAAAAAACCTAACTGTCCCTTCACTCGACGAAAAGGAGAAGAATGAATTAAACTCCGCCATTTCTAAGCAGGAAATCAAACATTTAATTAATGACCTAAAAACGAGTACAGCTCCAGGGCTAGATGGCTTCTCAGCCCTTTTTTATAAAACAATTGCAGACCTACTCCATGACCTCCTGCTTTGTGTATGTCTGTCTAGAGGGAAAGCAGGAAGTCAGCTCTACCCACCCCAGACAAGTATTCCAGAGACATGTTGTTCAGATTAGAGGGCTCAATTGATTAAATACAGTTTTGTATTGCACGTCAGAAGAAAAACTATTTTTTTCCTAATTAAAAGCACTGGTTGGAACATGGCTTACTGATTTAGAATTGATGTTTCATTAAGTTTTGAGTTTCTATAACACCACCTTCCTGCATCACCCTGCTAGTCTTGGGGCCAAGAATGAAAAAATTGCAATTGTTGGGGTGGGGGAGTTTTTGCCACTGTGGGTTAAGCATGCATGCACCTGGTGAGATTTTCTCAACACTGGTGGTCGCGGGCGATCGCGACCATTCGCGTTGATAAAGCTGCCACTCAAGTAGAAAATCTACTTGAGTGATAGCAAAGAAGCAGTACCCTCTGGTCTGCCACCTGGTGCCGTTTGCAATGATTTTGCAGTTCGTAACAAGCTCCTGGTGCTACAAATCAGCGCGAGAAGCGTGCATTGCTGATTTCTGGCCATTTGCATAACTCTGTGGAGTTTTCATGTAACTGTGCAGAATTCTGTGAGGTGAAACTCTGAGAGTTCCGCCCACCCCTATGTAATTGGTGTTAATAAATGAGTAAATTAGCAGGATACTAAGTGGTAAATGTCTCTGATTGTTGCAGTCTGAGTTCAGTAAGCAGGGCCTGCCCTGGAACTCCTGAAGTGGTTCCTGTTGATTCAATTGCCTTTGACTGCTCTGCAGGTCTCAGGAACGAGTTCTCTTAAATTAAGGATCCCAGAGATACTCTTCAACTCTGAACTTTTACTTGCTCCATGAATTGGCAAAGGAGTCAGAGTATTAACATTTAGCTATCCATATAGCAAAAATACCCTTTCTCTATTCCAAACTAATCACGGTAAGAATCCCTGAGATACTCTTCAACTCTGAACTTTTGTTTGCCCTATCAATGCAGCAGTCAGAGTATTAACATTTAGTTTTCACTGCGCCAAAAAAAGTCTACCTCTATTCCAAACCGATCACAGAGGGTAAGTGACAAAAGCTTTTGTCTTGCCGGGCTTGATTATAGCAACATCAGTCGCATTAACCACCACAAAAACCTCATTGCGCCTAAAGATACATAAGCTACATAAGAACAACTATAGCAGACCCATTCTAAGAGCACTCCACTTGCTCCCTGAGGATGTGAGAATCACACTAAAGGTCCTCTGAACTAACCACAAGGCATAAAAAGGTAAAGGTCTAAACACTTACAGAAATTGGAACGTACCTTGCATCAGTCAGGAACTACTGTTCCGTGTCCACCTATCTGATAAACCTATGTCCCCTTGAAAGAAGGAAATATGATTGTCAGAGCCCATTCAGAAACCACAGGGCAGACAGACTATTGATTTTGTTTACTACTGGTGTCCTATTATCATTCTCCAAACTGGGCTAAGTAAAACTCTTTTTGCTCTTGACTCTCGTGGCAGTGAGGGCAATCAGCCACTGCCTCCTCTGGGAGGTAGATGTAGCATCCTGCTACAAAGAATCACAGACACAGGTTCTTACATCTAAGAGCTTTATTTCTTCCAACTAGTCTCGACCCTGTCCCTACTCTAACTGCCCTCATCTTGTCCTGACTCCTCCTCTTCCCCTCAGCCCACCTAGCTCCGCCCACCCCAGCCACTAGACTGTCAACTATATTACATCTCCCCCTTCTTAACAAAATGAGCTTAATGTCTTCAGTGTTCGCAATTCTTCAATCCACCACACGGGTCGGCGGACAGCCTGTTCTTCAAGCCTCAGTAGTGTCGAATCAGTGGTGGGCTTGGTTTTGGTCAATCTTTCCGTTGCCTTAATCATGGCATTATTGACCACGTTGCGTGTGAACTGTTTACTCCCACACTCCACAGTCATCATGTTCCCTTCCTGTGGTGTAACTGTTGGTTCATATGCTCGGTCCCTTTCATGAGTGGATAATGTTCTGGTCCTCTTCTGGGCACCTGCATCTACTTTTACTTCCTCTTGTCTTGTCCGGTCGAGGGCAACACTGTCCTCCAATTCAGGGTTATGTATACCAGACAGTATGGTACTATCTGACGAGACTGTCTTGGTTTGGTTCGGTAATTCATTCGCCGCATTTACTTTTACTTCTTTTTATCTAGTCCGGGCGAGGGCAACACTGCCCTCCAATTCAGGGTCATGTACACCAGACAGTACGGTGTTATCTGACGAGACTGTCTTGGTTTGGTTTGATAACTCATTCACGGCCTCGGGTTGTCTGGCGAACTCGTGGGTTATCTGTGCATAGGCATGTTTCTCTGTCATCTGATGATCTCGCTCTACTGACATGTCCGGCTTTCCTTGCGGAGTGACTGGCTGATCCCTTCCCGCCCGGTGACTAAGGTCCACTGTCTCTGTTTTCCTTTTGTAGGTCCTTTGAGTCAGCCTCGCGGACCCCTTCAGGGGTGATGGTGTCTGATCTATGTCCGGATATACTTGTGATTGACATGACAGGTTGTCTTGTAGCGTGACTGAGTATTCAGAGACCTTAGTGTGTGACATGTTGCTCTTGACGGGAAAGATGTCCTTTGGTTCCATGGTGCGTTCGGGTGGTTGACACCATGGCTGTTGTCGGGACCATGACTTGGTCGACTCACGGGATCGAACAGACATGCTCTCTGGGTCAGAGAAGTATCTTGTCGACTTCCAGGATCGGACAGACGCGCTCTCTGAACTAGACGAGTTCCTGGCCATAGACGTGCTTTCTGGGTCAGAGAAGTCTTTTGTCGACTTCCAGGATCGGATAGATGTGCACTCCGCGTCAGAGAGATCCTTCCTTCTCAAACGTTTCTTTGAAACTGTCTTTGGTAATGGATTTTTGAATTCCGTAGTCTTCCAGGATCGGATAGATGTGCATTCCACGTCAGAGAGATCCTTCTCCCCATTCCTTCTCAAACGTTTCTTTGAAACTGTCTTTGGTAATGGATTTTTGAATTCCGTAGTCCGTGACAAATTGCTTTTCCCCTTTGAATTGTCTTTGAGATGCTTCTCCGTGTGCCTTTGTTGGAACATCTTCAATGCTGTCTCATTTGGGAGGTTGTTTGATGATCCTGTGCTTGTTTCTTGTGCTTGATCCCAAGCTTTTGCCTCTTTGTCCTTCTCGTCTGAAGTTAACAATTTCCTCTCCGTTTCTTCGTTGTCGCAGGAGCCATGGATGCATGGATCTTTTCTGGTTTGTTGCTGTGGAGGAACAGTCCGTCTTGTGCGACCTGTTTCTCCTTCTCGCTTGTTTGATGCTCTAACACCTCTGATTTGGGGGTGATGTGTTCTCCTGCCAGATGTTTCCTTGAACTCGTCTTCACTGCTTGGCGACTGATGTTCTTGCGCCGACTTCTGGTGTTGACCAGTGCGACCCCTTCTTCTATGGTTTGTCTTTCTCTCCCACTTGTTGTGCAGGATGCCCTCTTGTCCAGGAGTGCGATCTCTCCCACTTGACGCTCTTTCCTCATCAGAGTACTATGTGTCATACTTTGAATGACTCCTTGAGGAACTCCTGGGGGGTGAATAACTCCTTGGAATTGTCTTTTGGATGGTTGACTCTGAGTCATCTGACTCCGAGTAATCCTTGGTAGACTTTGAGTAGTCGGACGCTGAGGAATCTGACTCTGAGTAATCCGTGCCACTTTCTTTGTCACTGTATCTTTCCCGTTGTCTTTTCGCTGGCCTGCCTTCCCTCTCTCTCCTTTCAGTTCTGTTTGTTTTCTGAGTTCTATCTTCCCAGGTATCTTGATGGTTTGCTCTCAGGTGCACGTCCTTCAATCCGTCTCTTGCTTTTATTTGCATTCCAATTTCGGCCTTCTTGATGATTTCCTTTAACGACCAATGCCCTTGCATGATCTTGCGCTTTGTGTCAGGGTTTGTGCAACCTTCAACTATCCAAAGTCGAACCGCATCCTCATTTGTAAAAGTGTTGAAGTGGCAGCCTCGTACCAGACTTTGCAACCGAGTGATGAAATTTGGCAACGGTTCGCCTGGTTCCTGCCGTGCTGTATTGAAAACCATGCGATTATGATCCACATCTGTCTGTGCGTTGAGATGGGCACAGAGCTCCCTCTGGAGTCTTTTATAGATTTCTGTATCCTCTTTGGAAAATGTCCTGATTGGGCATCGGCCCTCAGGACCCACCAGATGGAGAAGTAGTATCAGACATTTTCTCTCTCTTTGCTCCCCATTGGCTTTTAAGAAATCCTTCAATGCTTCGAGCCACCAGTGTCGTTTGAGATCCGAGATCCAATCATCAGTCTGCACCGCTGAGGATGGTACTTCAATGTATGGAGTGACCCGCTGTGTTACGTCTCCTCCCGCCATGAGAGAGGGAGATTCTGGTTAAGGTCTTTGGTCTGTCGTTTGCTTAGAAATTGATAGTCTTTTTAACCATCACAGTATGCGCCGGTGAATGAACTTGGATGGTTCTACTCCCTCCGGGGTCCTTTGTAGGACTGCCCTCCTCTGGGTCTTCTGCAGTTCTGCCCAGCAGCTCTTCTCTCTTCGGCGCTCTTCGGTTTGTGCTCAGTGTCGTCTTTATCTGTCTCTTGCATTTGCTTATGCTTGTTCCATTGTGCTGTTGTCTTTGCTTGGTCCTTGTGTTTGCTTGTGCCTCTTTTATTTTATAGACACGTGTTACTTCATTACATTCGCCACTGCGCATTCGCTTGCGTTTCTCAATGTTCGCGTTTCCACCCATGCTGACATTTGTTTTTGTCAATGCATGTTTGGTAAGTCACTCTTGTGGTTGCCCGTGCTTGTTAGTTGATTCCCTCTCGTGTTTACATGTGCTTATTCTGTTTTGGTTGTCAAGACTTGTTCATTGTTGTTCACGCGCCGTTATCCACGCTTATTCATTTGCCTTACCAATGCCTATTTCTTGGCATTTACCAGTGCATGTTTATTTGCACATACCAAGGCTTGTTGACTTGCATGTACCAATGCTTGTTTATTTGCATGCACCAATGCTTGCTTTTGCTAATGTTTGTTTGGTCTTCGCCAATGCTTGTTTGGCCTTCGCCAACACTTGTTTGGCCTTCGCCAACGCTTGTCTGGTCTTCGCCAATGCTTGTCTGGTCTTCGCCAATGCTTGTTTGGTCTTTGCCAATGCTTGTTTGGTTTTCGCCAATGCTTGTTTGGCCTTCACCAATGCCTGTTTTCTTCCTTTGCCACGATTTATCCAATGCTTGTTGATCTGCATGTATCAATGCTTGTGTCTCTTTGCATGGATCAATGCTTGTTTCTTTGCATGTACCAATGCTTGTTTACTCTTCGCCAATACTTGTTTCCGTTTGTCCAATGCTTGTTGATTTGCATGTATCAATGTTTGTCTATTTGCAGGTATCAATGCTCGTTTCTTTGCATGTACCACTGCTTGTATGCTCTTCGACAGTGCTTGTTTATTTACTCTTGCCAGTGCTTGTTTATCTCCATTTGCCAATGCTTGTTTATCTTTTCTTGCCAAGGCTTGTTTGTTTGCTTCAACCAATGCTTGCCTATCTCTTCTTGCCTGACTTAAAAATGGCCGCTCTATGACAATCAAGGGGTCTGTCCTGACGAGCGCCTGACTTAAAGATGGCCGCCGTCACTGCAGTCACACACGAGGCTTTCTCTCCTGATTCATGCACTGCCAGCTCACTCTGGACTCACCGGCCGGCGACCCCAGGGGCAGCACACATCAGGATTCACTCTTCTTTGGCCGTGGCAGCTACCAGGTGAGGTTGGGGTGGGCTCCCGCCTTACTTTTCCAAGGTCCCGCGCTCCTTCATCGGCGCCCTGCTAAAGCTCACGCATCGGGGGTGAGGTTTTCGGACATCGGACCACCCCCGGGCTCAAACTTCAACGCGCTCAGCAGCGCTAGGCAGTAGACCTTCGTGGGGGCAACAGACTTTCGTGGGGGCGATGTCCTCCACGCTGAGGCACTCTTCTTCCACTTTTGGGGCTTGGCAGAGTCGGAGTGGGCTCCCGACTTCTGCTGGCGCAGGGCTCCCACTTCTTGCACGCTTCACGCGTGAGTCGCGTTTCGGCACGAACAGCGTCTCTTCTGCGAGCGTGTCAGCGCTCGGTGCTTCGGCTCCCTCTTGGGTCCCTCTCGACTGTTGAGGGATAGGGTCACCTGCTGCTGGCTTCTTGTCTCGGGCAGCAGCTTCGTTTCCCTTGGGCAGCGTTTTCTTCTCCTCGAGGCTGCCTGGGACAGGGCTCTCTTGTGGGGTTCTGTGGGCTAGGTTCATGCCTATCCAACCCTCGTCGCCAGTTGTAGCATCCTGCTACAAAGAATCACAGACACAGGTTCTTACATCTAAGAGATTTATTTCTTCCAACTAGTCTCGACCCTGTCCCTACTCTAACTGCCCTCATCCTGTCCTGACTCCTCCTCTTCCCCTCAGCCCACCTAGCTCCGCCCACCCCAGCCACTAGACTGTCAACTATATTACAGTAGAGTGGGAACAAGAGATTACATTTGAACAGCCATCCAGCAGACCCATTAATGTAATGTCCAGCCTAGTGAAAATAAAAGCACTTAAATCTCAAACCAGAACTAGATACCACACAATCCAAGAGATACATTGGGTGATGCACTTCACATCCCTTTTTAGGTCTTGTCCTATTAATCACGCAAGCGGAAATAGGACGAGAGTATTGAGGGCAAAACAAGCTCTAAATCCACTAGGCGGATTACATGGAGTGCATGTGCTCGTGAACCCGCTTACCATTTGCTCCCGAGCCGCCTGCCTCAGAGAGCTTCACTTCAAAGGCTTCCCCCCCTCTGCCCATTACTTCACACTTCACACTTCACACTTCACGGCCGCCAGGCCGTGTCTCGCATTTCTTCTCCCACCCTCCCCACAGCAATGCCAAGAGCTTGTTCATATAGTATTTGCACCTCTGAAAAAAAAACAGAAACCCTTCGGATTTATATTTCTTTTACGGCTCACACCGCCCAACACCAACACAATCAGACAGCAGACATTATTTTTACCACAGATTCTGAGATCCTGCAGCGCGAGTCCGTCCATACAAAGCGCCTAGACCCATTCTCACTCTAAACATCTGCATTTTACTTCCATCCACCTCGCCGCCTGTAGGTTCCTGGTGCCCCCTAGATTTACATATTATACCCTTGAAAGGATGCCCAATGCACAGGATCAGCCTCTGCCATGTTTGTAGAGTCACACCGAACTGATAATGTTTCCGCTCATCCCACATTCACGCCACATCTGCCCGAGCTGATCTGGACATTAGTTGCCAGGGTGCACTTTACTTTTTCTTCCAATCAAAGTACCTGCACTCCGTTTTTTTGGTAAAATGTCCCTTATTTAAACTCCCCACAAGCCACGGCTCACAACAGTTCCTCTGAAACGCCCAGAGGCATATTGAGGCACATGTGATGGTTTCAAGCTTTGTGTTGTGGTAAGTGCATCGTAGCACTTTAAATGTACATAGTGTTGCAATGTTGCCTTGTTTGTATGACTTGCATTCATGCTATGTACTTTTTTTTAGGCACGGAAATAACTTTGTTTAAAAACACTTTATCTAAGCCTGTTCCCTTGGCAAATCGTTAAAAGTGTACTAGCAACACTTTATTTTTTGGTGTAAGTAGATTAGCGTATTTTTTACCAGAATAATGTGAGTTGGCAGCTCAGCTACTTTTGGGCGGCATTGATTTTTCGATTCGTACATTTCACATGTAAAAACGAGTTTACCTGTTAAGGAAACCCAAACGGAAAATGTACATTACGGTTACAAAAGGGTACAATTTACGATGCTAGCTGCGCCCTAAAGTTATTCTGGGGCTTGGTTATGGGACGGGACGCTTATCTGAGAAATGCATTTAAACATGCACATTTAATATGACAATATATGGTGTACAACCATGCCATGTTTTATTTAACATATTTTTATTTCTTTTGTTACCCGTGCTTACCCTTACCTCAGCATGTTTATTAAGACTAAGCGAAGGGCATGCGCAAGTGTTTTCACGATCGCATGCGTCTATCACAGATCTTCACAGTTTCTGGAGACCTTTCTCTTTTCAGTTTGACACGCACCCGACTTGGACACGTGGTGATTTATTCTTAGCTTTCTCAAGCATACTCATTTTAACTTTCATGTTTGCAACGCTGAGACTCTAACTCAATTTACCAGTCACAATGTCGGCAGCTCTGAACATTATGCCACACACTCTGAGACCACTAACTTGTTTAGTGTTTATGCACTACAGAGGCACATGCAGACTTGATAGCCAATAGGCATGTCCCAGTTCTGTGCAGAGCCCATAGATTGGCTGTGGTAATATGATCTCATAACACAGTAGTTCTTTGATTTTTTGTTCAACCTGGAACAGCACAAATGCATTCTTCGTTTACCTATTAAAACTGCTACTGGTGGTTTCCTATCTAAGATGGCCACTATACTAGTAGCTCTCTCTTTCATTTGCATCTTAAGCATTTAATTCAACCGTTTTCGGTTCCAAACTGCAGCCTGTCTCTTGTTTAGTTTGCTCTGGGTGTGTTCGAAATGTCGGCTGTATGCATTCACCCGTCCAATTGCCTTTATTGCTTTTAAACCTAATGCATTCGTTTACAACTTTCGCCATTCTTTTATTTACATTTTTCGGATGGTCATGTCCAGGTATTTTTCTCTTTTTTTTTGTAGACACAGGGCCAACGCTAACTCGAACCTAGCTCCCCAATTCCAAAGTCGTCAACTCTGGATGTTATCCCACATCCTCTCTGTCTAATAACAATCAGCATTTTTTTAGGGCTGTTTGTCTCCGTTTTCCTCACTGA
This sequence comes from Lissotriton vulgaris, assembly GCF_964263255.1. Classification (NCBI taxonomy): domain Eukaryota; kingdom Metazoa; phylum Chordata; class Amphibia; order Caudata; family Salamandridae; genus Lissotriton; species Lissotriton vulgaris. The sequence goes on from NC_141687.1 coordinate 421,646,876, forward strand.
GTTACCCTCCCACTATGCAACCACCCTTAACCCCTTGGTCCCTTTTCTTCCCCCGAGCACTCCCACTAGAGTGTTGATGTGCAATTATTACCTGTTTGACCTGCTTTGACCCCCGTGAAGCCATATGTTTGAGCTCTGTGGAGAAATATAGGGGCATATTATCAACCACGGCTTTAACATTATCGCCGCTTGTGAAGAACAAACAGTGAAAGTGATGCAGGCAGTGTTAAAAATGAACGCGTAACTGGAAAGGGTTCACTTTGAGGTCTGCAAAACATATACAGGCCAACACAAACAATAGTGCACACGCAGCACTACATGGATCATTTCATCCGTTCTCAGTGCACCCGTGACGATCACTCTCTCAGTGTGTGACCTTGCGCCACTGGACGGGCCTGTAACCAGGTGCCATCAGTGTGCAGGATGTAATGGCCATATTTGTTCTGGGGGTTTATGTGCCTGTTGCAGATATCTGCATGTAATTTGAAGGTCAGTGGTTTGAATCTCTCAGCTGGGTCATCATAGACCTTCATCCTTCCGAGGTTGATTCAATGAGCACTGTTGAATTGGGTCTTTTTGTAGCAACTGTTATCAAAGAAAGATGCTTATGGAATAAATTGAGATGTGAAATACAAATTTCATTTGACATGAAAAACCTGAAATGGAACACGTATGGTAAGTTAATTTGCATAGCAGAATTTTACCATTTGTATGGCTCATGCCACTTAACACTGTAACAATTGCAGTATAGACAAATTTATTAGGTAATGATGGTTTAAATGCAGGGCCACTGGAATCATGCTGTTCAGTGGCTGCGGTCTTTTATGTGTCATTATGGAGTTTCTGCACTTGCCACATAATCTATCAACTCACTTGTAATTTGCAGATTTTAACAAAAATAAGTTTCACACTCAAACAAATCTAAAGTTACTTAAACACTAACACTTGAGTTGCCTGTTGCATCATTCAAGAGTCCCTGATTGCATGTGATATTGGCTGCTACCTCATGGTTGTCGTCTGTGTGGAGCATTTTGGGCATAGACCGTGTGCAGAAAGGATTTGTGTCCCTATGACCACTCCATTTTGTATCAGCAGAGAGCATTCTACTCACTGAGCCATGCTACTATTCACTGTGTTTTATAAAGCAATAACCTGTTTGTGCCTTTCTGCCCTCTGTTAGACTCGGTTTTTGTGCCTTTCTGCCCCCTGTTAGACTCGTGTTTTGTGTCCTTCTGCCCTCTGTTAGACTAGTTTTTCCCTTGTTTTTCTGCCCTTCTGCGCTCTGTTAGACTCGTTTTTTGTGCCCTTCTGCCCTCTGTTAGACTCGTTTTCCCCTTGTTTTTCTGCTCTTCTACCCTCTGTTAGACTCGCTTTTTGTGCCTTTCTGCCCTCTGCTTCACCACATCACCACTCAGCGCTACCCCAGCATCACTCAGCGCTACCCCAGCATCACTCAGCGCCACCACAGCATCACTCAGCACCACCACATTATCAATCAGCACCACCACAGCATCACTCAGCAGCACCACAGCATCACTCAGCACCACCACAGCATCACTCAGCACCACCACAGCACCACTCAGCACCATCCCAGCACCACTCAGCACCACCCAAGTATCACTCAGCACCACTACAGCACCACTCAGCATCACCACAGCATCACTCAGCACCACCACAGCACCACTCAGCACCACCACAGCATCACTCAGCGCCACCCCAGCATCAATCTGCGCAACAATTCAACAACAACTGGTTCAAATTTGTTCTATCAATGTTTCAAGCTTTATTACAAATGTCACAAAAAGATGTTAATATTTCACTTCTGTTCTTGGATTTTCGTCACAATAAAATACACTGAACATAATCTTCACAAAAGTTATTTACAAAAGTTTAAGCTATTGCCATTATAAATTACAATCACTTTTATTTAAGTATTAATTATTTAAAAAAATTAAAAGCCATTTTAATTTGTAATATCAATACATCTAAGTCACGTAAATACAAAACATGTTGCATTACAAATGCTATAGGTGTCATATTAGCGAAAGTTATAACTATTGGCACTGTAAATGACAAAGCTATTAATTTAGCTATTTTCAAAACCAACACATAAATAAAACAATTGTCATTTACAAGACCAATAACTCAAACTTTCCTAATGCGAGACCTATTGCATTGCAAATGCTTGTTTTATGGGTAAAGGTACTCCTCCCAAAATAGTTGGTATCCTGTTATTACCACTCCTGTTAGACCTGGCATCATTGGTGTGGGTTTCCCCTGTATTTTTGCCTTTGCCTCCTATTATTTTGCAGTGTGTTGGACTTCGTTTTTGCTGGTCTAGATGCTTTGGGCACTTTGCCAGTGCTGTTCAATGCCAAAGTGCAAGTGCTCCCTGTAGGACTTGGCCTTTTTGGCTAAAGTTCCATAAACTTTTTGCTTTCCCCCTAGACCATTTTCACGACATAAATTGCCAAGTTAGATGCTTTGGGTACTTTGCCACTGCTGATCAGTGTCAAAGTACAATTGTTCCCTAGGTAAAGTGTAATGGTAATTGGTTGGTCATGAGTGGTATGTTTGCTTTACTAGTAAAGTCCCTAGTGCTGTGCACTGTGGGCCCAATTCACAGAACTAACTTAAGACAAAATTCTAAACTTACTACCATTTTGGTATTCACAGAAGGCACTTACTCATTTTGGTATTCACAGAAGGCACTTACTCATTTCGGTATTCACAGAAGTTAAGAGTCCTAACTTTAGGACTCCTAAATGCCTTTTGTGAATGCCAAAAGTCTTAAAGTTAGGATTTTTCTCAGTTTAGGAGTCCTAAAGTTAGGAGTCCTAACGTTACTACTGCTAAACTGAGAAAAATAATGCAGCACTGTGGAGACTTATTTTGTCTGCGTTATTTCTCCCTTGCAGAGTACCTGATTGTAACGGGGCGCATTGTATTACTTTTTCATCGCACAGTACCTGAGTATAACGTGGCGCATTGCATTATTTCTTCATTGCACAGTACATGATTGTAGCATGACGCATTGCTTTGTTTCTTCCTTGCACAGGGCATGCTGGTAGTGATACGCATTGCATTATTCCTTCTATTGCAAAGTACATAACCATTGTTTCTCTATTGCACAGTACATTAGTATATCATTACGCATTGCAGTATTTATTTTCTTTTGCAACATGTGTGATTCTAGCAATACGACCTGCCCAACCTTTTGGAAATGGTTAGAAGTAAGCTTAACTGTTGGTTAGAAGCGGTGGTTTGGTTTAGAACCTACCAATCCACCAGAAGAAATACTACCCATTATTATATGTTAGTTTTGTATCGTGTTGTTATATTGTGTATCTTCTTATATAAATATTATACTTGTTTTATAAAAACTCATGTGGAGTCTATTTGTGGTGACATCATTGGAGTGCTGTGAGTGTGTTTGCACATATTGTACACCTGTACACCTTGGCACGAGTAGCCTGGCTGCTCGTGCCAAGCTACTAAGGGGGTGAGCAGGGCTATCTCAGATGGTGTCCTTACTTAGCCTAACTTTGAAACAAGGGGTTTGGATCTCGCACCTGGCAACACCAGTGTGGGACAGGGACTCCCGCCTCCAGCATTTAGTGGCAGAGGTGAGGGATAAGGACCCCAACTTCCAACACTACCTTTGTAAACTGTTGTTATGGATTTATATTTCCATGATTGGGTTATTTGGTTTACTGTTAAGTCCCTAGTACAGTGCACTCTGTGTGCCCAGGGCCTGTAAACCACATGCATGCTGGTAGTAGTAAGCTTGCAGCACTTATTGTACCACCTACATAGGTAGCCTTGCAACAAGGTCTCAGCCCTGCCTTTGCTGTGCCTGTGTGCAGTCTAGTACTGCCATGTCGACCTGGCAAATGTACCCACTTGAGAGGCCCTAACCTTCCCTTTTCTTACATGTGAGTCACCCCTAAGGTAGGCCCAAGGTACCCCCGTGGGTAGGATGCAGTGTATGTAAAAGGTAGTGCAATCCCTGATGTGTGTGGAATGTCCTGATAGTGAAATACTGCCATATTCGTTTTTCACTATCTTTCCCATTGGATAGAATGAGGCGTTTGCTCATAACATCCTATGAGTATTACTGCAGATGGGAACAAGATAGGAAAATAAAGTTTGATATGCCTGAACTCTGAATTGTACGATGCTTCTTTTAGTGAGGGTGACTTTAACATTCTGGGTTTGGGAATACCACTTTTAGAAAGTAGGTATTTTCTTGCCTAACCATCCAGTGTGCCGCTGCTGGGTTGTGTATTGACTCTCTGGCTTTGGAGTGACAGGGGCTGGGGATGTGGTGTCTGTTCAGACAACAATTTGGGGGGTTGAGGTGTGTCCTGCCGTTCCAGAATAAGTCAGAGCTGGGCTGAATAGCCCTGCGCTGCATTCAGAGTAGGGGGACGAGATTTCTTTCACAACTGAATGGACCTGGCCTGCAAGAACAATGCTTTCTCCACCTCCTGCCAGGAAGCTGCACCAGAGAGGACAGATCAGGTTTTGGCTGGAAAAAGAGCTTCTCTGCCACAGAGAATAAAAGATTTTGTATTATAAAATGAGGGGTCCAGACCCCATGATTTTAGATCACTTCTGGGAATCAATAGGAACTTTTGCCAAGGAGAACAGCTGGAGAAACTGAGGAGCAATACTGACCCTGTGCTGTTTGCTGTGTAGTGTTGACCTGCAGTGGCTACTTTCTGTCAAGGAAAGGAGAAGGACTGTGCTGTGTCCCCTGCTTGAGGAAGATCTCCAAGGGCATGAAATTGAGCTTCCCTCCTGTTCTGACATCACAGGGACACAAAGACTTCACCCCCGTCCTCCCTGAACTCCTTTGCTGGGAGTTCGGACCTGCTTAGAGGTGCCTGCCAGTGTTCTGGGCCCCTGGAGATTGGACACTACAAGAACTGTGAAAATTGATGCACCATCTGTTTCTGATGCATCGCATTGGTGTGGGAAGAATTTTCCGACGCATCGCCGCCGCTGAGGAATCTTCTTTGAGATTAATCTGTGCAACAATCTCTGATGCCTGAGATCACTGCACCGATTGTGACGCAGGCCCTGTTGTGGAGAAACCAATGCTTCAAGGGGACGTGGCTGAAATCATCGCAGCGTATACTGGGAAGGGACGCATCGCATCGTACCGGATTGTCACGCATTGCATCGAAGCGTCAAGTGTGTAGATCATTGGGGGACCAGTAAAATACTGATGCATCACCTCTCCACGTTGTAAGAATCCGATGCATCACCTCTCCTGCGCAGCAGTAAAGAACCAACACATCACCTCCCCAGATCAAGGAACCGACGCATCACCTTCCCTGAGTTTAAGGAACCAATGCATCACCTTCCCTGGGACCATTTTTGCGGGCATTTTTCGACGCATCCAAGGTACTTTGCGTAAAAGTGTTGCATCCAACCTTTTCTTAGAACAGAACTGTGTCTACCCTTCTAAGTATCAAATTTTCAGTACTGTATTGTGGATTTCTGTAATTTTGGTCTTGTTTTGGTTTAGATAGAGGTAACTTATTTTTCTAAACTAGCGTGGTGTCCAGTTGTAGTGTTTTCACTGTATTACTGTATGTGTTCACAAATGCTTTATACACTGCCTCTGAGATAAGCCTGTCTGCCTGTACCAAGCTACCAAGGGGGTATGTGGGTGTTATTTTAGATGTGTATCCCCCTTACACTGACTAGGAAGATGGGTCCCTACTTGGACAACAGTGTAAGCCATTGCTTGCTAGAGACCCCCATTTCTAACAGTGGTGGTCAGTGGTGAGGATCTGGACTTGCATTTTTGTCTTAGATACAGTGATTGGTGTACATTACTAGTAGAGTGCAGACCATCACTCAACCACATACAATTGGTGGAACTTCTTCGTTGGAACTATTTTACTTTCTTGCAACTGCGAACTATCAATCTTCATCATGTCAAAGCCAGCATCACTTGCATCTGTGGATATTGAGTTTGAATAGGAATGAGTTGAAACCTACAATGTACCACAAATGAAATCTATTTGCAAAAAGTTTAAAATCTCTGTAAGAGGCCTCTCCAGAAAGGAGGAATTCCAAAAGGCGCTGAGGTCCATGTTGGATTCAAGGGATGTCAGTGAGCATGATGAGTAACCTATGGATGAGGTGGAGCATTTAGATGGACAGCAGGATAGGGTATTGGGTCTGCGTAGGGGAGGTTACCTTCCAGGGGGCACAGCAGTGCATCTTCAAAGGGGCTGTCTCCAGCAGAAGAGCTGGAGGACAAGGAGAAAAACAGGGTGCATGAATTGGAGGTCAGGAAGCACAGGCTGGGGAAGGAGGATACGGAGTTGGCATTTCAGAGGGAGAAATTAGCCCTGGAAGACAAAAAGATGCTCTTAGAACATGAAAGAGGTTTGAGGGAACTGGATCTAAATGCAAAAAGTATAGAATCCAGTGCCAATGGTGGCAGCGCACCATCAGTACCTGGATAAGGGAGGCTATTCATCCCCAAGGAGGTTATTAGGGATTTTGTAATGATGATGTCCTACAGAATCCCTGAGAGAGAATGGGGAGCGAGGTTGTGGAGCCGCTTTGTCACTGAAGGAACTAACACGTTGCTTGCATTACCCACTGAGGACCAGATGTCTTATGCCCCCATGAAGGAAGCCTTGATAAGGAGGTATAGGTTGATCCCAGAGCTATACAGGCACAGGTTCAGGGCCAATAAGAAGCTGGAGTTAAACACGGGTGGAGTATGTATCCTATTTCAGCAAGCACTGGATGGTAGCCAGGTAAATGATTTTCAGGGGCCTTATGGTTTGGTTGCATGGGAGCCCTTGTCAGATAATTGTTTTCCAGAGCTGTACCAGCACTTGATTGAAGGTAGGCTGACGGACCCCAGGAAGCTTGCTGTGGAGGCTGATGGCTGGGTTAGTACCCGGGTCCAAAAATGTTATGTGGGATACTCCGCCAAGGGTTGGCATGGTCCCCAACAGACGAGTGGGTGGGACAAGTGTGACAGAAGGAAATTCAAATAGGGTCCCAAACTAATTCCCAAAGGAACCAAGGGAAAGGCTCCCAGCCTCCCACTGAAAATAAGCCATGGATCCCCGCAGGTGAGCAGGCCCAGAAGGGCTCCAGCGCATGTTATGTTGTTGTCAGGTGGGTCACTTCCAGGGGGACCTTAGGTGTCCGAAAAAGGATTACCACTGCACCCACTGGTGTACCACCCCGGAAGATGGCTAGTGTAGCCTTGGGGAGGAGCCAGGCGCCCAAGACTGGTGGGGGCCCGCAGAAATGACCCTGGTCTCTTTATGAGAGAGAGAGATGTCCCAAGAGCTCATCTGCCTGATAACACCAAAAAATACAGGCAGTGGGTGACCATCAATGGCCATAGTGTGGAAGATCTGAGAGACACTGGAGACAGTGTGACAGTTGTAAGTTGTTGTCTAGTGTCTGAGGAGCAAGTGGTCCCCAACACATTCTACCTAGTTTTTGCAGCTGACAACTCGGAGTGCCTCTGCAAAGGGGCACAGATTCCCTTTGAGTGCAGGGAGAGTCTCAGGTACCTTAAAAGTAGCTGAGAGGCCAATCTTGCCTGTTGACTGTCTGCTAGGCAATGATTTGGAGACGTTCCCTTGGGAGAAGGTGGAGTGTAAGTCTCATTTGAGTCTGCCTGAGTGTGTGTGTGTGTGTGACTATTGGTTTATGGCAGCCTGTAGGAGTGGTCAAGAGGACCTGGAGCTTTAAACGGTGGCCCAGGTAACTCACAGAAAGAGAAGGGACAGGGGGTGTGGGAAACTGGCCCCCCTAGTTCCCACGGTCCAGAAGGAAGCAAACCTTGAGGGGGATGCCCTGGAGCCTACAGGGGAGCAAGTGGCCAAACTGGCAGACTTGCCCGAGCTGACCCATTGGCAGTAGGAAGGGGGCCCTCCAGGGAGAAATTCTGCCAGAAGCAGCAGAAATGCCCTTCCCATGTTGGTTTGCGGCAGCAGGCTGCAAACCAGGCAGCAGGTGATCAGTCTGTATCAAATCGAATGTACTGGGAGAATGGTCTCCTGTATAGTGAGCCTAAGGTTGCTGAGGCTGGGTAAGCCTGTGTGCTGGTGGTACCCCAGCACTTCAGAGCCTTCCTACTGGAGCTGGCTCATGATATGCCTTTGGCAGGGCATTTGTGGCAAGACAAGACCTTTGAAAGGCTTATCACTCACTTTTACTGGCCCAAAATGCGTTAAAATTCTGACACACATTGTAGGTCTTGCCGGACATGCCAAACAAGTGGTAAGAGTGGGGGAAAGTCAAGGGTCCTCTCCAACTTTTCCTTGTAGTCAGCACCCCCTTTGAGAGAGTGGGTATTGACATTGTGGGGACTCTGGATCCCAAGACAGCCATGGGCAACAGGTTCATCCTGGTCTTGGTAGAACATGCCACCCGGTACCACAAGGCCATCCCTCTCCGGACTGTGACGGCCTCCGTGGTGGGTCAAGCATTCATGAGGATCTTCTTCCATGTGGGTTTTCCGGACTGGGATGCAAACTTCATATCCAAGTATATGAGTTTCTTGTGGCAGGAATGGGGTGTTACCTACAAGTTCACCACTCCTTGCCACCCCCAAGGTATTGGGCTGGTTGAGATATTCAAACAGGACCCTGAAGAGCATGATTATGGGTCTATGTGAACCCATAAGGCATAAGTGGGATGTCCTCTTACCATGCCTGTTGGTTGCTTAAAGGGAGGTACTGCAGAAGTCACTAGGGTTCAGTCCCCTTGAGCTCCTGTATGGGCATCTCGTCAGAGGCCCTCTATGTCTGGTAAAAAAAGGCTGGGAGAAAACTAACAGTAAACCTCACCAGGATGCAAATAGCTACATGCTGGCCTTCAGGAACCAGACTAATCTCTTAAAGCAACTCGCTCAGGTAAATCTGGAAACCAGCTAGAAATAGATGAAACGGTGGTATGATCAGAATGCCACTCTGATTGAGTTTCAGCTTGGTCAAAAAGTGTGGGTCTCGGCCCGAGTGGAGCCTTGTTCGCTCCACGATAAGTGGACAAGGCCATTTGAGGTGGTTGAGCGTAAGAATAAAGTCACCTACCTGGTGGACTTGCAGTCGTCAAGGAACCCTATGCAGGTCCTACATGTGAACCGCCGGCTTAAACCCCACTTGGAGAGATCCAAAGTGGGCATGCTCCTAGTAACAGATGCTATAATGGAGGAGAAGACTGAACCTCTTCTTGACCTCCTGTCTGCTAGGGAACATGATGGGTCAGTATACAGTGTAACCCTTTCTACCCCCCCTGACTCCTGAACAACAGAGTGACTCCCGCCAACTGTTGGGGCAGTACGCTGCTCTGTTCTCTCTGACCACCGCTGTCACTCAGTGGTGTGTCCATGATGTGGACACTGAGGACCGTCCTCCTCTGAAGCACAAAATTTACCGAGTGACTGGCAATGTCAATACTATCATCAAAGGATGTTATCCAAAATTATAGAGCTAGGAGTGATTGAGCCCTCAAACAACCCTTGGGCCAGCCCACTGGTCTTGGTCCCAAAGGCTGCCGCTCCCGGTGCCACGCCACAACTCTGGTTTTGTGTGGACTACCATGGGCTCAATTCAGTCATCAGGACTGATTCACACCTTATCCCCACTGCTAATGAGCTCATAGATCAGTGGGGAGCTGCTAAGTACCTCAGTATGTTTGACTTAACATCTGGGTACTGGCAGACTGCCTTGACCGATGGGGCCAAGGATAGGTCCGCATTTTCAACCCCAGAGGGGCACTACAAATTCCTGGTGATGCCCTTTGGGTTGAAGAATGCCCCTGACACCTTTCACATGTTGGTCAACCAGGTGTTGGCTGGACTGGAGGATTTCAGTGCTGCATACCTGGATGACATCGCAGTGTTCAGTGCCACTTGGCAGGAACATCTGCACCACCTCTTGGAAGTGTTGAAGGCAGAAGGCAGGCCTCACGATCAAGGCAGGGTTCTGTGTTGTACTTAAGACACCAGGTAGGGAGTGGTAGGTGGCACCCCTTAAGCCTAAGATTGATACCATTCTGGCTTGGGAACCCCCCAAGGCCCAGACAGGGTGAGAACCTTTTAGGCCTCACCGGATATTACAGGAGATTTGTCAAGGGGTGTTAGAAATGGGGGTCGCTAGTTGGCAGAGGTAGGTACCCTTGTCCAAGTAGGGGCCCTTCTTCCTAGTCAGGTTAAGGGGGGTGTTAGAACTGGGGGTCTCTAGTTGGCAGAGGTAGGTACCACTGTCCAAATAGGGACCCTTGCTTCTATTCAGGGCAAGGAGATAACCCTGTGAGATAACCCCTGCTCACCCTCTAGGTAGCTTGGCACGAGCAGTCTAGGCTAACCAGAGGCAATGCGTAAAGTATTTGTACCAACACTCACAGTAACACAGTGAAAACACCACAAACTGACTCCACAACAGTTTAAAAAAATAAAGGTATTTAATCTAAACTACACAAGAATCCAACATACACAGTTCAAGAATATGGTTTCAAAAGAGTTCTTAAGGTTGTAACCAAAGTTCTTTAAGTTGCGATAAAATAATCCACAGATGCGTGAAAAGTTCACAGTTGCGTCACGTTTACTCACAGTACCTTGTAGTTGCGACAAAGTTCCAAAAGCAGAAGCTGGTGCGGTGGAAAACAAGCGATGCGTTGCTCCTGAGACCATGGGGAGGCGATGGGACAGCCCCGCTGCAGCATCGGGTGTGTTGCGACGAATCCGGTCTGTATGGGGAGGAAGGCCACTTGTATGGATTCCGGTGCGTATGTTCCGTAGGAAGTTTGTTCTCGCAAAGGCACGATGCGACGATCTTGTAGGGGCTGCGACGATCTCTGGGGCGACAATGCGCGGTCCAGCGGGGATCCTTTCTCTCGCAGCTCCTCGATGCGATGGTTCTGCGACGATGCTCGCAGCGACGTGATGCGGTCCGCAAGCAAGCGGTGCGGCGATCTCACCCAGCGATGACAGGCTCTGCGACGACACTCGCAGCGATGTTCGGCTTCCCGCACCAATCGGGTGCGTCCCGCAAGCGAAGGATGCGACGGCTCTGGCCGCGGCGTTAGGCGCTGCGACAATCTCGACCTTCGTAGAGGCAGGAAACTTCTCGCAATGTCGGGGATGCACTCCGCAAGCAAGCGATGCAACACTTTTCAATTGCAAAAGTCTCTCAAGCTTAGTTTCAAGCTTCCCAGCACAGGTGCAACTTCCAGAGGCCCCACAACTGGATCAAGCACTCTAGGAAGGACAGAACTCTCTCAGCAGAGTTTAGGGAAGCTGGGGGTGAAGTCCTTTTGTTCCTGGGACTTCAGAACAGGGAGCCAGCTATTCTCAAGCCCTTGGAGATTCCTTCAAGACAGGGGACACAGCACACACAAAGTCCTTCCCCTCTCCTTGGAAGCAAAGCAACAGGTCAGTCCAGCAGAGCAACAGCAGGACAGTCTTCCTTCTTCAGATTCAGCTTTCTCCTTGGCAGAGGTTCCTTCTTGATTCCAGGATGATCTAATTTTCTGTGGTCAGGGGTCCTGTACTTATACCCCTAAAAGTCTTTATTCTCTTTGGGCAAGTGGGCCCTGAGCCCGTTCTGAACCAGTTCTGGGTGTCTCCTGAGTACTTTGTTTTCCTGGCTGCTTCTTTCCTTTCAGAGTGAGGGGCAGGGTCGTCAGCCACCCAGCAGGAGGTGGAGCCAGCATTGTGGCAGGCAGGAACTGCCCTATTCAGGCCCGGTGCTAACTCCTCCCACCACTCAGGTTGCAAATGCAGTCATTCAGCCTAGGGCTGACTCAGCCAGCCTCGTGGGTAATCCCCAGCCCCTGTCCCTCTCAAACCAGACAGTTAATCCAAAAACAGGCCAAGGCACACAGAAGGGTCAGACAAGAGAACAGCAACTTTCTAAAAGTGCTGTTCTCAAACACAGGATTTAAAAACAACCTTTCCTAAAAGATGTGTTATTAAATTCTGACTTCAGGGATATTAGATACTTATGTCCTATCTTGTTCCTATGTGAAGAAATGCTGGAAGCCACTGTAGCCAGCATCCCCCATGTTAATCTATGGAGCAAGATAGCCTTACAATAGTGAAAAACGAAAATGGCTGTAATTCACTACCAGAGCATGTCACCTGCACCAGTACATGCTCTACCTTTCACATACACTGTACTCTGCCCAGGGGGTACCTTGGGCCTTCCATAGGGGTGACTGATGTGCACAAAAAAGGAAGGGTTAGGCCTGGTCAGTGGGGACACTGACCAGTAAGGACATGGCAGTTTCTAAACTGCCAATAGGCACTGCAGTGGCAGGCCTGAGACACCATTTTGGGGCTACTCCTGTGGGTGGCATAATCAGTGCTGCAGGCCCACTAGTAGCCTTTGTCATCACCAGCCCTGGCACACTCAGTGCACTTTACTAGGGACTTCTACAAATATGCCAATCATGTATATCCAATCAGAATAGCAGTTTACATAGGGAGCACTTACACTCTGGCACTGATCAGCAGTGGCAGAGTGTCCAAAGCATCTAAACCAGCAAAAACGAAATCCAGCACAGCATCAAAAATACAGGAGGTAGAGGCAAAAAGATAGGGGAAAACCACACCAAAGATGCCAGGTCTAACAGGGGGACAGTTTTCAAATAACCCCTGCTCAACCCCTTGGTAGCTTGGCATGAGCAGACAGACTTATCTCAGAGGCAGTGTGTAAAGCATTTATGAACACATACAGTAATACAGCGAAAACACTACAAATGGACACCACACCAGTTTAAATAATAAATATTTATCTAAACCAGAAAAAGACCAAATGACAAAAATCTACAACACAGTGATAAAAATATGACTTTCAAATGGTAGAAATAGTTTGTTAAAGGCAAATTGCATATGGAACACATTTCACACAAAGTACCTTGGATGCGTTGCATACACAAACAAAAAGGGCCGCATGGAAGGTGATGTGTCAGTTCCTTACACTCAGGGAAGGTGATGCGCCAATTTCTTGCTCAGGGGGAGGCAATGCGTTGGTTAATTACTGCTGCGCAGGGGATGTGATGCGTTGGTTCCTTACCGGAGAGAAGGTGATGCGTCGGTTTCTTACTGCGTGGGGTGGTCATAAGTCAGTTTCTTAGTGCATCCCCCATCAATGCGACAGATTTGGCAAGTTGATGCAATGCAACAATCTGGGACGATGTGTGGATTGTGGCAGCCGCACAGGAAGGCTTGCGTGAGAATCGGTGCGGTGATCTCGGACTTTGGAGATTGTTGCACTCGATGCAGCATGCAGCGATTTCTTGAGCCGCGGCAGGGGCTGTGACGGTTTCTTTGACAATGCATCAGAAACAGGTTCGGATGCGTCACTGTTCTCGAGGTTGCGTTGATTTTTTCATCTCCCGCAAGAAGTGATCTAAAAGTCTGGGATTGGGGCTCCTCTTTTTATACAGTAAAATCCTATGTTCTCTGGTGGTAGAGAGTGTCTGTGCCCAGCCAAAACCAGTTCTGTCCTCACTGGTGCAGCTTCCTGGCAGGAGGTGGAGACAGCATTGTGGAAGGCAGACCAGGCCCATTCAGGTGAAGGGAAATCTACTCCCCTACTCTAAATGCAGCCCAGGTCTATTTGGCCCAGCCCTGACCCATCAGACTCTCTGGAGCCACAGCACCTCTCTAGCACCTGACACTCCAAACCCAGACAGTCAATCCACATCCTAGCATTGGCACACTGGATGGCTAAGCAAGAAAATACCTACTTTCCAAAAGTGGCATTTTCAAACACGGAATGTTAAAATTGCAGGAAGCTGCCCCAGTGAGGACAGAACTGGTTTTGGCTGAGCACACACACTCTCTACCACCAGAGAACATAGGATTTTACTGTATAAAAAGAGGAGCCCCAATCCAAGAGTTTTAGATCACTTCTGGGAAATTGCCAAGGAGAAGAGCCGGAAAAGCTGAGGAGGAATACTGCTCCTGTGCTGTTTGCTGTATGGAGTTGGCCTGCTGTGGCTACTTGCAGCCAATGAAAGGAGAAAGGACTTTGCTGTTTGCTGTGTCCCCTGCTTGAGGAGGATCTCCAAGGGCATGAAACTGAGCTTGCCTCCTGTTCTGAAGTCCCATGGACACAAAGACGTTACCACTAGCTTCCCTAAACTTCCTTGCCGGGAGTTGTGATCCACAAAGTGGTGCCTGCTGTTGTTTTTGCCCTCACTAAAAGAAGTATTTTAACATTTTGAGTTCCGGCATGCTAAACTTAATTTTCCTACCTTGTTCCCAGGAGTAGTTATGTTTATGAGAAGTTATGAGCAAACTTCCCATCCTGTCCTATGGGAACAGGTAGCCTTGCATTAGTAAAAAACGAAATTGGTAGTAATTCACTATCAGGATATGCCACACACATGAGGGCATGTTCTATCTTTTCCATACATTGCCCCCTACCCACAGGGGTGCCTTGGGCCTGCCTTAGGGGTGACTAACATGTAAGAAAAGAGAAGGTTAGGAACTGGCAAGTGGGTGCATTTGCCAGGTAGACATGGCAGTACCAGACTGCACACAGGCTCTGCAATGGCAGGCCTGTGTTACATTTACAGGTTGCCTATGTTGGTGGCACAATCAGTGCTGCAGCCCACTAGCAGCATTTGATTTACAGGCCCTGGGCACACACAGTGCACTGTACTAGGAACTAACTAGTGAATGAAATATGCCAACCATGGAAACACCAATCCATAACAATAATTTGCAAAGGGAGCACTTTCACTTTGGCATTGAACAGCAGCAGCAAAGTGCCCAAAGCATCTAGACCAGCAACATGGAGTCTAACACACAGCAAAAACACAGGAGGTCAAGGCACAAAATACAGTGGAAACCCAAACCAATGATGAAGGTCTAACACGAAGTGTGGCACAATTGTTGCCCCCTTGACAGAGCTGACTTCCAGGAAGGTGAACTGGACTAACGCCTGCCAAAAAGCTTTTGATGCCCTACAATCTGCCATGTGCTCAAGGCACCCAACTTCTCACAGGAATTTGTGGTGCATACAGATGCTTAAGAGCATGGTTTGGGGGCTATGCTCTCACAGATTCGATTATTTTGTTCAGTTGGAACAGGCTGGAGTCATTACACTGATATCGGAGATACAGTCCGGCTCCCCATCAGACCTCTGCCCAGTTTTTGTGCTGAAAGCAGTCCCAGATATTATCGGGGAAGCTCTCACTCCTTTGTTTGCTTCTATATTGAATAATGGTCAGTTGGCAGGCCTCTGGAAGACTGCTTCCATCTTGCCTCTAATTAAAAAATCCAATTTGGACTGTACAGATCCGAATAACTATAGACCTATCTCTCGTCTTCCCTTTCCGATTAAGAAGATTGAGAAGGCCATGAATAGTCAACTCAGTCAGTTCATTCAGTCCCATTCCCTGCTCGACTCCACGCAGTTTTGGCTTTCAGCCGGAACACAGCACCGAGCTGGCGTTAATCAAATCTACTGATGAAATTAGAGAGGCTCTTGATCAGGGTGGGGCTGCCATACTCATCATGCTGGACTTTTCGGCCGCATTTGATACGGTCCATCATAAGGTTTTGATGGACCGTTTATTGGCGGTAGGAGTCGGTTGCAAAGTATGGGATCTTTTGCATTCCTTTTTGGCGAACAGGATACTAACAGTGGATCTTGGTAATGACAGCTCCAAGCCTTTCTCTCTTCCCTGTGGAGTCCCACAGGGCTCCTTGCTCAGCCCGACCCTTTTTAATGTGTATGTTGTCCCACTGGCACTTCTGGTTAGATCTTTTGGCTTTCCGCTAAGCTCATACGCCTATGATACACAAATTGTGTTATCTATTCAAAAAGGCGATGAGGCAGAGGCTAGCTTAAAATGCCATAACTGAATGCAGGCAATTGCTGCTTGGATGGCGTCAAATTGCCTGAAAATTAATGCAGGGAAAACAGAGGTTATCCTCTTTGGGAACACAGAACACCGGTGGAGCCCTGACTGGTGGCCAGATACAATGGGCGCACTTTCTACGCCGGTTGGCAGGGTGGAAAATCTTGGAGTGATTGTGAACTCTAAACTGGCATACTGTGCTCAGGTCAGCAAGGTTGTCTCCTCCTGCTTTCTCATCTTCCGTATTCTGCGCAAAATAAAATTTCTTCTTCTATGCTCAAAGCATGAAAATAGCCGTCATGGCACTCATTCTATCACGTCTGGACTATTGCAACGGCCTCTTCATAAACATCCAGAGGAGTTGGCCAGGCTCCAGACTGTTCAGAATGTGGCAGCCAGATTGCTATTGGGGACTCCTAAGTTTGCTTCGGTTAGGGCAGGACTTAAAGCCCTCCACTGGCTCCCTTTTAAATCCCGGATCCAATTCAAGGCTACGGGGCAGATTTATGTTAACTGGCGCATCCCCAGGGATGCGCCAGTTAATGTGCGCCACAGTGCGCCACAGCTCCGCCACCCATGGTGCGCCGCATTTACAATGCGGTGCACCGTGGTGCAAGGCAGGGAAGATGCGTGACGCATCTTTCGGCGTACGGGCGGCGCATTGCTGGAGTCATGTCGCAAGTGCGACATGACTCCTGCAATGCACAGGGGCCACCCCTACATTGCATGGTGCATCACCCTTACGCCTGCTTCAAGCAGGCGTAATGAATTGACGTAGAAAGTGACTCAGTGAAATCTTGTAGATTTCACTGAGTCACTTTCCAGGGGCGTTCCTGCGACGGAACGCCCCCCCCCCTGCACCGGAACGCCTACATGAAACCTGACGCAGGTTTCATGTGGCGCAGGGCCTTACATCGTGATGCATCTCCATAGATGCGTCACGTTGTAAATGCCTCATAGAGATGCGCCACATTTACGCCGCCTTGCGTGACGCAACAGCGGCGTAAACGAGGGCCTCATAAATCTGCCCCCATGTGTTTAGACTTTAAGACTCTTAATGGTCTTGGCCCTGACTTTCTTAAGCAATCCATTCAATGGTATGTCCTGGGAAGAGCCCTGCGCTCCATGTAGGCTAAACAAGTCTCACTTCCCCGCTTTATTAAACAGAACTGGGGCGGTAGGAGCTTCCATCATTGTGCCGCTAAAGCTTGAAACTGCCTTCCTTTTTCCCTAAGGAATTCGACAGAGTTGCTGTCGTTTAGGAAAGGACTAGAAACCTGGCTTTTCCGTTAACTGACTCCCACCCACGGGGTTTGCCACAGCTTCTTTAGTAGGTAGTTCATGGCGCCAGGACACCTCAGGGTAGCAGCGCGCTCTAAAAGTCCCATTAACATTAACATTAAAATTAACAGCTAAATGAAGAGGGCCTAGCCCAACCTGTAGCCTTCATTAGTAAGAGGTTACTTCCACGAGAACAGAGCTGGAGTGCAATTGAGCATGAGGCTTTTGTTGTGGTCTGGGCACTGAAGAAGCTGAGGTCCTATTTGTTTGGGACTCACTTCCGGGTTCAGACCGACCACAGGCCTCTCAGATGGTTGATGCAGATGAGGAGTGAGAAACAAAAGTTGTTGACGTGGTCCATTTCCCTGCAGGGGATGGACTTCTTGGCGGAACACCGCCCTGGTACATAACACGACAATGCTGATGGTTTGTAAAGATTTTTTTGCCTTGGTGAAGAGAACTCCCAAGAGGGTGGGTAGTTCTCGACACATTTCAGCTGGAGGGGGCACATGTTAGACCTGGCGTCATTGGTGTGGGTTTCCACTGTATTTTTGCATTTGCCTCCTGGTGTTTTGCTGTGTGTTGGACTTCGTTTTGCTGGGGTAGATGCTGTGAGTACTTCACCACTGCTGTTCAGTGCCAAAATGCAAATGCTCCCTTTTTCAATTGTTGTTATGGATTAATAATTCCATGATTGGTTTGTTTGGTTTTCCGTTAAGTCCCTAGTACAGTGTTCTGTGCGTGCCCAACGCCTGTAAACCAAATACTGTAAGTAGGCTTGCAGCACTTATTATGACACCTAAACAAGCAGCCTTGCAACAAGGTTCCAGGCCTGCCATTGCAGTGCCTGTGCGCATTCTAAAACTGCCATGTCGACTTGGCAAGTGCATTGCGTTCCCTTTCCTTTTTTTTGTGGAATGTCCCAGAGGTTGTGGTCCACTTTCCATGCAGCAACTGCAATGTATGCCGACTAACAAAGGCCCGTAAAGAGATTGACCTGGGCTTGAAACGTCTATGGGAACAAAGAACATTTTACAATTGCAACAGAAGCAAAGTGGTGTGCGTCATCACATGCAAGTGTCACTTGAGGTACATCAGTATGACGAAACGTAAAATAAAATTACAAATCAATGAACACCACAGCACATTCCGATGCGGTAAGGCAATCACAAAAATGATGTGCCACTTCCAAACAGCAGGCCATGGTGTAAACGATTTTATCTGGTCGGACTACTGACCACAGTCAGTGACAAACAGCTATTAAAATTGGAACAGAGGTGAATATACTGACGCTCGAGCTCAACACACGGGATGAACGGAGACACAACTTGGACAATGTTATCTTAATTAAACTGACATTTAACAAAATGTGACATACAAGCATGATTTAGGAACCACGCAGTGTTTTTTGTTTTTAAAAAGGTAATACATCAACAACATCTTGACCAACATACAGTAAAATAAGATACAATAGATAGTTAATCCAGTACTAATAACAGCTTGCGTATACACTGTCGCAAATCTAGATCGATCAGTGTGTACATAACATTGATCAATGTCATGAGACATCATTTTTAATATCCTCAATAAAACTATCCTGCAATATAATGGATTGGACCCACAGATGATTCCCTTACCATCATCCCCTTAGGTCACTCGTCATTTTGAATCACACATCTTAATTGATTAGGATAGCATCTAACAGAGTACCAGCGTCGGATTGGTAAAGTGGTCATTCGGGCAATGCCCAAGGGGCTGGGTGTCTGAAATCCTGCTGTGGGCTGCTTTTTTGAGCAGTCTGGGGGACTGATTTGGTCGGTGTCTCCATTGTTCGAACAGCCAGCGGCCCAGTGGATGTCTGAGTGGCCTTTCTAGAGGCAGATGCCGCTCATTACCTCCTGTTTAGCAACAGGCAGAGGTATCACTCCCTTTGTCTAGCTGGCCGGGCCATTAACGTGTGCACATATTGAGCGGGGGCAGGGGCCTGAGTAGAAGTGGCCTCACTTGTTTCCAGGTGTGTTTCAGCAGTGTAAACTAACTTGGGCATTATTTAAACCCCCATGATTTTTTTAATAAGATTACGCCGAAGCAGTCAGTTGAGGAATGGCAATATGCAAATGTGGGACGATTTTTTTTTTTTTGCGTGCCCCGGCCGATTTTCGGGGCAGATTTATGTTAACTGGCGCATCCCCAGGGATGCGCCAGTTAACATGCGCCACAGTGCGCCACAGCTCCGCCAGCCATGGTGCGCCGCATTTATAATGCGGCGCACCATGGTGCAAAAACGGCACAGATGCGTGACGCATCTGTGCCGGAAATGTGGCGCATTGCTGGAGTTGCGTCGCAAGCACGACGCAGCTCCAGCAAGGCTCGGGGGTGCCCCATTTTAACAATGCTGCGTCAAGACCTACGCCTGCTTCAAGCAGGCGCAGACTTTTGACGCAGCATTGGCTTAAAAGTGACTGAGTGAAATCTCGTAGATTTCACTCAGCCACTTTTGCGAGGCGCACCTGCCCCGGAACGCCCACCCTGCGCCGGAACGCCCACAAGCGGCGCAGGGCTTTACAACGTGACGCATCTGCCTAGATGCGTCACGTTGTAAATCGTTCGTAGGGATGCGCCACGTTTACGCTGCCTTGCGTGACGCAACAGCGGCGTAAACGTGGCGCAAGGGCCTCATAAATCTGCCCCTTCATTTCCAATCCAACCCTGAAGAGAACCGTAGCTGGGGGTCCGTAATCGGGTTTAGAAAGGGGAACAATGACAGGAGTTTTGTGACATGATGTTTTGTCAGCATTCATGTGATTTTGTTCAAGAGGTGACAACATCCAAAGTCAAGTTGTATTAATCTTTTAAAAAACAATGCACAGAGGTAGTGACACGCGCGAAAGAAAACTCAGTTTCCCAGCATGCTTGCTTCTAAAGGCGCTCGCACCGCATGGTGATAGGTGACACGTACACAGTCTCGGGAGCACTTACAGACCCGCCCCACAAGCTCCAGCACTCGGCGGCGGACAGAGCGAGATACAGAGGTACTCAAATGGTGCTTGTAGTTTGACAAAGTAAGTTGGTTGTGTTTGGAAATGTGTGATAATATTCACGAAGGGGGAGAAGAGGGATATTCGTCACCCCAGATTATTAGAGAGAGTCCCACATCACGAAGGATGACTGTGACAGGCGTTTTTAATTCTGTGGTAACCATTATGCTAATCACGAGTGAACGATAGCAAACTTCAACACGCTGCCAGGTACGATTGATAACCAAAGGGAATGAGCACAACCCTGGAACGAGTTGATACAGTGACCACCAGATATCATTTATTAAGATCACTTAAAAGTACCAGGCGAATTGGGAAAATAAACATTCCACGATAATGAAAATGTTACAAACCGTGCATGCATTATACAATATTAATTGATGCGGGGCAAGGCTATTGGAGCTTTCTCAGCCCAGTAAGCTCATATCACACTTAATCGTCAGGAATGCATGCTATATACTTTTCTTTTTGCTCACAGTGTGTGACTATAAGGCAGCACCCACCGCCTGATTCGCATGTTGCCAAATAATGAAACCCAGTAGGTAAGCATGAGATGTCAAATATACAGGCCAGACTGGCATGTATACTGTTTCATATATATATCTACACCTGGGTTTGACAGCTGGACTTAGTGTACTCGGCACAACTAGAAATAAGTGTAGAAAGTATGGATTAAGACCAACACAATCAACATTGTTTATTAACCAAATAAATCTTTACAAGCTTCAAGATAACCATTACTTAAGTAGAGCTGCGAGGGAATTGGCCCACATAACACACCACCCAGGATAGTTGTTGAAATTATGACCACATGGTCCAATGTATAGAAATGGAGGAATCACGGTGAAATCAGCCTGTCTTAAACTAGCTAGGTATGACATCCCCCTCTTTTTGTTTTTTCTCTCTCTTTTCCTTTGAAAATCTACTGAGGACACAGTTAAGACAGGTGAGCACGTTAGGCCTCATTTTAGTGCATGGAATACGTGCATTTTTCAGAAGCAGGCAGGGATACTTAGCAGTAGATAATGAGCCCTGAAGAAAGCCCCAGACCCACGTGGGCTCATAGTGCTGGCTGAAACATGTTGGCACTTTAGAAGGGGCATAATTAAACAATTACATTCAGAAATCCCCAAATGTTATACATTTTTATTCATGTCCCAGGTACCCTCCTAATAAACATATTGTTTGGGTATACCTGAAGGCATTTTTATTATCAGTCATCTGGTTCCCTGCATGACCAGTGCTTGCTTTATATAGGAAC
This sequence comes from Lissotriton vulgaris, assembly GCF_964263255.1. Taxonomy (NCBI): domain Eukaryota; kingdom Metazoa; phylum Chordata; class Amphibia; order Caudata; family Salamandridae; genus Lissotriton; species Lissotriton vulgaris. Next base: position 421,668,332 of record NC_141687.1, read on the forward strand.
TCCTATAACACCTTTGGTTCAGTTCGCCCAGGTAGTACCATCTTACCTGGGTGTGAATAGATGCCTATGATGAAGTATGTCACGAAAAGTGAGTGAGGTGTCTACTCCAATATCTTTGGATACCACATCGCCCAAAGATTAATCAGAGGGAGACTACCATACTCCTGTGGGACCCGATTCACCTCTTTCTTCCTTTCCACTAGGAAAGGCTTGATATCCTTTTGGAAATTCACGTGGCAGCAGTTGCTTTTATTTGATGCAAGTGAACCCAGTTGCCAGGCCCTAACCTTCCCTTTTCCTACATGTGAGTCCCCCCCAAGGTAGGCCCATAGTACCCTTGTGGGCAGGGTGCAGTGTATCTAAAAAGTTAAGCATGCCCTGATGTGTGTGGCATGTCCTGATAGTGAAATACTGCAATTTCGTTTTTCACAATTGTAAGGATATCTGTCCCATAGGATAGAATGGGGAGTTTGCTAATGGCATCTTATGCGTATTACTGCCCATGGAACACGATACGAAAATGAAGTTTGCTATGTCTGAACCCAGGAAGTTAAGACACATCTTTTAGTGAGGATGATTTTTACATTCTGAGTTTGAAAATTCCACTTTTAGAAAGTAGGTATTTTTTTCCTAACCATCCAGTGTGCCTCTACTGGGTTGTGTATTGACTGTCTGGCTTTGGAGTGACAGAGGCTGGGGATGTACATTCTGTTCAGACAGCAACTTGGGGGGTTGAGGTGTGTCCTGCCTTTCCAGGGGGAGTCAGGGCTGGGCTGAATAAACTTGGGCTACATTCAGAGTAGGGGGAGGAGATTTCTTTCACACCTGAATGGTCCTGGTCTGCCAAGGACAATGCTGCCCCACCTCCTGCCAAGAAGCTGCACCAGAGAGGACATAACTGGTTTTGGCTGGGCAAGAAGCTTCTCTGCCACAGAGAACAAAGTATTCTTTCTTATAAAAAGAAAGGCCCAGATCCAGACTTTTAGATCAATTCTCTGAATCAAGAGGAACCCTTGCCAAGGGGAAGAGCTGGAAAAACTGAGGCGGAATACTGTCCCTGTGCTGTTTGCTGTCTGGGGTTGGCCTGCAGTTGCTACTTTCTGCCAAGAAAGGCAAAGGACTTTGGTGCATGCTGTGTCCCCTGCTTGAGGAAGGTCTCCAAGGGCATGAAATTGTGCTTGCCTCCTGTTCTGAAGTCTCAGGGACACAAAGACGTCACCCCTAGACCCCCCTGAACCCCTTGGCTGGGCGTTCTGACCTGCTGAGAGGGGTCTTCCAGTGTTCTGGGCCTCTGGATGTTGTTTTGGGACTGGAAACTACAAGAACTGTGAAAATCAATGAAACCGGCAGACAAAGGCGGGGCCACAGTAATTATGGATCTAGAAGCTTACCGTTCAGAATGTATCCTCCATTTGTCTGACCCGAGGACCTATCGGAAATTGATGGAGGACCCCACCGACTTGATTACTAGGGAGAATATGACTATGGTGGAAGAGGCTAGACTAAATGATTGGATCACTGAACATGAAGCAGAGTTTTTAATTAACAAACAACCGAAGACTCCGTATTTTTACGTCCTGCCGAAAATTCACAAAACAGTGAGACCCCCTCCTGGGAGACCGATTGTCTCCTGGATGGGGTCCTTTCGCAGTTTTGCGATTTTTTCTGAAACCGATGGTGCAGAAATTGCCCACCTATCTGAGAGACACCTTGGACATTTTAAACTTGTTGAAGGATGCCCCTTTTGATCCAGACACTGAATTCCTTATAGGGCTTGATATAGAGGCCCTATATACCAACATCCCTCAACTGGAAACCCTTAGAGTGTTGGAGTCACTGCTCTTTGAGGGAGAATGGCCTTATGAAACACCACAAGCTTTTGTTCTACATCTGGCTGAGATAGCCCTCACAAAAACTTTTTTGAATTTTAGGGGGTAATGTACCTCCAAACCCATGAAACATCTATGGGGAGCGTGTTTGCTCCTAGTTTAGCTGGGTTATATGTGGGGGCTTTTGAGAACTTGACGATTTTGGACATCAATGGTCCTTGGGCTTCACAACTAAGGTTGTGGCGACGTTATATTGACGATGTCTTGGTGATTTGGAGAGGTGACAGAACATCAGTCGAACACTTTCTAGAATGGTTAAATGATCAGAATCCGTTCCTCCATTTAACCTCGACCATCACAAAGACCAGCCTTCCCTTCCTGGACCTAGTAATAGAGCCGTGTGAGGGTGCTCTGAAAACCAAGGTATTCCACAAGCCAACTGCCAAAAATGCCTTGCTGGCATTTGAGAGTTTTCATCCCCGAACTTTACGGGAAAATTTGCCGGTTGGCCAGTTCTTCCGAATACGTCGGAACTGTTCCGATAGAACTGATTTTATTGCGGAATCCGACACCCTGACGCAGAAATTGCAACAGAGAGCGTACCCTCCTAGGGTCATTAAAAGACCAAGGAAAAGGGCACTCAATGCAAACAGTGACTCCCTTCTTAACAAAACCATTAGACCCCAGTCTAATAAACCGTTTTTTATGTCAACATTTTATACGGCGTCACAACAGGTCAGACGACTAGTATTAAGAAACTGGAAAATACTGAACTCAGGGTGCATGAGTATAGAGAAACCCCTCTTTTCCTTCAAGCGTAGGCAGAATCTAAAAGATCTTCTTGTACATATGAAACCTAGGGACCTGGCGGTCACGAGGGGTACGACTACTGTGGCAGGCTTGCCCAGACTGATGGGTCACACATGATGTGGCTCATGTAGCGTATGCCACCTTACGAATAACACTCAGTCTATTGACCTTGGTCTACAAAAACCCTGGGAACAAAGATCCCACACGAATTGTAATTCCCAGGGGGTTATTTATTTGATCACCTGCCCCTGTAAGAAAATGTATGTAGGGATGACGAGCAGGAAGGTGCGCATGAGAATAACTGAACATCGTAGCACAATAAGGTGAGGAAAAAAGAATACAAAATTGACAGCACATTTCCTAGAACAGGGTCATAGTAATGAGGATCTGAAATGGACTGTCATAGAGAGAGTACCACTAGGGAGGCACCAGACGGATGACCAGAGAACCTTGCTACTTCGGGAGCAGAAATGGGTCTACCGTCTGAGGAGTCACTTGGTTGGGTTAAAAGATGACATACCGTGGCAGTCATTGGGAATACAGTAGAGATCAACATTGGAGACTGGATTACTAGAGTCACTCTTAGTACCTCATCTGTATGTATAAGCGATCTTTCATAACCTACTGCACCCCTTGACATCGTAATTACATGTTTTCAATTCGCTTTTGAATGAAATCACATTTCCCATTATTCAAATTAAGAGAATTGAGCTAGTCATAGGATTCTCTTTGTATACATGATTTGCCCCTTTTTTACAATTTCCTGCCTCCTTTGAGAGCAGCATTGTATCGCCCGTAATTGAGTGTAACTACATTTCCCATCACTCATACCCCTTACACATTCCTTCCAGAATGTCATGACTCCCCGGACCGGCCGATCATGTGGGACGCCAACGAACGCGATTGAGGAAGTGAACAGCCTTTTTAAGATCAAGCTTACCTCTCGAACGCTGTCTTCACGGTGTCACGGAAAACAGGCCGGTACGGCAGGGCAATCCTTCGGAACAGTAAGGAGATGGCAGTAAGGGGGAGGGGGTACTACAGACAATGGCGTCAGGTGCCTAACGGCTTTACTTTGTTGTCCTGATGCTAGGAGCGCAGACTAGACCCCTGGTTCAACATTTGAACACGGGGGATCACCGCTATATCCCTCTTTTTACCATTGTGATTTAGGCTGTGCTCCGGGGATACCCTGCCGGACACCAGTTCGAGTTTATACATTACATAAACTCGGTGAGTACTGATCATGCCCAGTTTCATTAACGACATAACTGAGAGTTGTGTGATTTGGGGAGGCATGAGGTGTTACAGAGTATGTGTGGACATATGCAGCGTTTTGTGTATAAACACCGTAATACTATTTAACGAGTGTGTTGGGCTTCGAGACCCGAGGAGCCATTTTCCAACCCGGGCCAGAAGTCAGGAGGGTGCATTTACACTGCTCTGACCATGAAGGAATTTTAATAGATGGTTTTAGAAATATGGGGATGAGAAGAGAACATCTGGGAATGTAGCATGTCTATACTATCTCTTTATGTTCCCCACTAGTTAATGTTATCCCTGACTATTGGGAACAATCTCAACACGTGACAAGAGGAGCTATGATCTAAGTAGATCCACTCGAACCTCGTGGCACACTAACCGAAATACGGTAGGGCAGAAGTGGTACTGAAAGCGACAACAGTCCTGAAGAAGACCGGGTGACCTTTCGAGGCACAGTAAGTCGATCGAAACATGTTGACCACAGCAGTACCAGGAGGAAAGTCTAGAGAAACCTAATTTTCTCACTAAGACATTACCCATCCTTTTCTTTTTAATCCTGGTGGGGGCACCTGGGAACAATAAATAAAGAACTTTTTTGGTTGGTACCCTCAAATCAGTTTTAAATCACTTCCTATTAGCTGCACCTTGTTTGTCGCACCACTAGTTTGAGCCACTTGTTGATTTGCACTGCTTTATCACATTATATGTTACGTGTATTATGTGTTGAATTTTATGGTTGTACGTTGTGTTGTGTGGAATTTATTATTTTTTTCCCTTCCCTTATGCTCCGCCCTCAGTGTGGCTACACCAGGGCGTATTGCAAGCAGGCCCCATGATGAAGCATGTCACACACTTCGGTATGTGAGTGAGGGCAGTTTTTTCAAACAGATGAGTTTGTCTGTTTTGTTATTAGTTTTGTTGTGTACTCTCCACCCCCTGTGTGTGTGCATTTGAGTTTGTATGGGGGTCTGGGTGGTTGAGTATAATTTTTGGCCCTCTCCACTTCTTTGTGTAAAGTAAAATCAATGCATCGCCTGTTTCCGATGCATTGTGGCGTGCAAGAAGAATTTTCTGATGCATCTCCGCCGCCGAAGAATCGCCACAGCACCTGCTTGCGGGTAAAGTGTCTGCTGTGCGACGAATCCTGTGCACCAATCACCGACGTCCGAGATCACTGCACAGATTTTGACGCAGGCCTTGTTGTGGAGAAACCGACTAATCGAGGGGATGTGCCAGAAATAATTGCAGCACATCTCAGGTATTCACGCATCGTATCGGATTGTCATGCATTGTATCAAAGCATAAAGTCTGTCACATCGTTGGGAGATGCAGTAAGAAACTGACTCATCACCTCCCCACTCAGTAAGAAACCAATGCCTCACCTCCTCTCTTGGTAAGGAACCGACGCATCACATCCCCTGCGAGGAAGTAAGGAACCAACGCATCACCTCACCCTGGACAAGGAACTGACACATCACCTTCCTTGAGTGTAAGGAACCAACGCATCATTTTCCCTAAGACCCTTTTTGCTGGCATTTTTCTACACATTCAAGGTACTTTGTGTAAAAGTGGTTCATCCAACCTTTTCTTGGAACAGAATTGTTTCTACCTTTTGAGAATCATATTTTTAGTACTGTATTGTGGATATGTGTCGTTTTGGTCTTGTTTTAGTTTAGATAAAGATTACTTATTTTTCTAAACTGGTGTGGTGTCCATTTGTAGTGGTTTCACTGTATTACTGTATGTGTTCACATATGCTTTACACACTGCCTCTGAGATAAGCCTTTCTGCTCAGGCCAAGCTACCAAGGGGTGAGCAGGGATTATTTTAGAAGTGTATCACTGTTCCCCTGACTAGGAAGAAGGGTCCCTACTTGGACAACGGTGCAAGCCAGTGCCAACTAGAGACCCCCATTTGTAACAACTCCCATTGCACAATGGCATAGGTTGTGCATACTGAATATCGAAGTCAGAATATCGATGGAACTAAATATCTAGGACAGAATATTGAAACAAAATATTGACATATAAGCAAGTTTAGATTTTCGATACCTAACTCCACAAATATGTACCTACACAGTACATGTATCTTCAAGGGATGTAGATGTGGACTTGGGAATAGTAAATCAATACTTCCTTGAATTCACTTATCTTGTGATATTTTCTCCCTAAATATTCTGTCCGAGTACGATTTATGCTTGGCAAGGAATAGGCTCGTGTTGAGATGGCTCAAGAGATTCTCATGAGATAAATGAGAAACTCCCTTTAAGATCTGCTAAAGTTCTTTTGCAAAAAGTCTCAAGTTAGTGCAGCAGCTTTACTCACATGCCTCAGTCTACAGTCCATAGAGCATACTATATACTGCAATTTACGTGTTGGTTGTCTGTGGCAGTCTGGACTGTGCAACAATGGTGGGTTACATTTCCATCCTCATGGCTTTGACTCTTATTTTGGAAGATAGCACAGCCGCTGTTCCACTCAGGGTGGTCTTTGCAGAACAGACTCTGGCAGGCAGACCTGTGCTTTTGCACAACCATTCTGAAGTCCTCTGTATAAGCTGCAGACCATCATCCAGCTATGACAGTTACAACCACCAGACAGATTCTCTTTTAGTTGTAGCATTGGGGCTGAGACAGCCTCCATGCCAATGAGGGCTTTACGCTTTGGTGGTGACTTCATCTCCTTGATAATGTCACGACCAGAGAGTAGGAACACAATTTTCTCTCCGCTGTGATTGTGAAGGCAGCAAGAAGTCAACAATCTTTCAAGCACACCTGATGGTCACTGAAGGTAAGAAACAGTAACCAATTGAAGACAACAAGGGAAAGGGATTTGAGAACAAACAATAAACTAACAAAATAAACTAAAACAAAGAAAGACAAAGATGTGCGTGGTCAATAAGTTAGCTTCAAATAGTCAAAAACTCAAATGAGCATTTAGCTGACGGTCGTCTTTCTCTCCTTCGCCACTTGGGAGACCGGTCACTAGAAAACACTGAAAGCTGCCGTCAAAAAAGGTAATTTCAATGCAAAGAATCACGACTTCTGAGGGTGCCGCTCGTAGTTGCGTGGGAAGACCGAGGAGCAGTTTGCCAGCATTCGGATTGACCCCAGCAGGAGCAGAGACACCTGGAGTGTTTGCGTGTAGCAGGCGGCAGGAACGGAGGGACTGCGAGTCCCAGGAACTCTAGCGGCGTTTCCAGCTGCTGCACCTGGAGGCTCTTCCCCCTTGACCCCGCCCACCTCCCGGGTCAGCAAAACTGCGACTGGCGGCCCCCGCTTCGCGGGAGCCGCTCGTAGTTGCGTGGGAGGACCGAGGAGCAGTTTGCCAGCATTCGGATTGACCCCAGCGGGAGCAGAGACACCTGGAGTGTTTGCGTGTAGCAGGCGGCAGGAACGGAGGGACTGCGAGTCCCAGGTACTCTAGCGGCGTTTCCAGCTGCCGCACCTGGAGGCTCTTCCCCCCTGACCCCGCCCCCATCCCGGGTCAGCAAAACCGCGACTCGCGGCCCCCGCTTCGCGGGAGCCGCTCGTAGTTGCGTGGGAGGACCGAGGAGCAGTTTGCCAGCATTCGGATTGACCCCAGCGGGAGCAGTGACACCTGGAGTGTTTGCGAGTAGCAGGCGGCAGGAACGGAGGGACTGCGAGTCCCAGGAACTCTAGCGGCGTTTCCAGCTGCCGCACCTGGAGGCTCTTCCCTTCTGACCCCGCCCCCATCCCAGGGGTTCCGCCCTACCAGTAACTATAAGACTAACAAGAGGAACGCGCGGGCGGACGCCGGGCTAAGCCCGGGCAAAGGGCGGGCCGTTTGAGGCCGTTAGAGAACGGCAGAGACCGGACCGTGCCACCCCCCTTTCATCCCCATCCCGAGGCAACTTCCAGGAGACTTACTCATCATGGGGAGCAGAGAAACCAGAAGTAAGTCTGTCACTGTGTTTACCGGAACTATGGACAAATTCTTACGCAAGGCCAACCTAGTGACCACTAAGGGTATCACTCTGGTCGACAAAACCAATGAGGGTGGGGAAAACTCATGTTTTTCATCACCAGGCCCTTCATTGTCTACCAGCACACCACTCTTGCTTGACGCTACCCACCTATCCCTAATGGATAGCATAGACCAAACAATAGAGTCTGTACTCCAACAGTTGAGGACACCGTCATCCTTGCCTAGAGACAGAGACACATCAGTAATCGTTAGCGATGTGGATCCCTCCCCTGGTGCAGAGTCTTTATCCTCTGGGGAACAGGGTGTGGTAGACAATTCACCGAAGAGCACGGACCCAAAAGAGGATCGTGTAATGAAAAGGAAAAGATCCAGAAAGCCCATGGGTGCTAAAAGGGCTAAAACTGACTCTTTTCCACTGACTATTGGCGAACAATTGGGCCCACAAGATACTTTGGGGTTGGGGAAGGAGAGGGCAGTCCCATGTGTGCCCTCCTCTGTAGCCACTCCCCCACTTTCCCAGCCATTTATTTTTGGTGGGGCTAGCCCAAATGCTACAGATTCCATCATTGCCTCACTCACTGCTGCTTTCGGTGCTCTGTTGAATCCTATGTTACTCAAATTGGAATCAATAGAGTCGAGATTAGCTGCAATTGAGAGTCTCAGTGAAGGTAGTCAAGGCCGGTCTGGGACAAGAGAAAGTATAGAAGGGCTAACCGCAGGGGGAGTCGGAAACCTAGATCCCCCCCCAGGTTGCCATGATTCAGGTTACCCAATCCTCTACAACATCTAATGGGGAAATTAGCACTCATAATACAACTGCAGTGCCCCAAATAGCACCAGTCCCACAGCCCAGGCTATTGCCTTCGGTTCCCCCACCTAGGAGGTCGAAACAACCAGTTCCTGCTAATCCTACCACACCTGGGATTCCATCAAACCCCCTAACTGGTAGCTCGGCCCAGCGGCCTAGCCCCAAAACATGGCATAGGGCAGTGAACTTGCCCCCTGAGGCAGCGAGTTACACCGTTATACTGATGGGGGTACCTGAATTAGCTAGTGGGGTAACTGAGTCTTTTGAATCCCTACGAAATAAGGTCATTAGTTGGCTCAATATACAAAGGCCCCTTCCATCCAGTCTAAAAGGAGAAGTTCTCATGGTTAGAAGGGTCATGTGGGTTGGCTACACCGCCAAGAAAAGTGTGGGGGACTGTGTAATTGTCAGTTTTAAGAATCCCCTGGTTGTTTCTTACATCTGCAGCTGGTTTGGTAGCACCACTAATACATCAATCGAACTCGTCCCTCTTTCATATTTTTATCCCAACACTAGCAAGACATCTACGAGAAGGGCGAAGGATGGACAAAGGTGGGCTTTGCAGTGGATGGGTCTAGATATAGGCCTAGGTATAACACCCATTTTCCCAACACAAACTATGTACATCCCAACAGGTTTAATTGCCTTGACGAAGTAGATTGACTACGAGGGGTTTCTCCCCCACAATCTTACCAAGTCATTGACCATGAACCTGTGGGGCAAGAGTTGGGAACAGAAGGGGCTGACTTTTCAAACAGACAATTGGATCTACATCAGGGCTGGGCGTACCAACCGAGCTGCTGCATGCCATAATCAGGCTGCACGATGGCAACTATGCGCAGGTCAGGTATGGGAGGGATGGAGCGCTCTCCGCAAGGTTTCCTGTTCTCAGGGGGGTTAGGCAGGGTTGCGTCCTGGCGCCGACCCTGTTCTGCCTCTTCGTGAACAGCGTTATATCCCACCTTGATGAAGTAAAAGATAATGACGCGCCTTCTCTGGCAGGCAGGAGGGTGCCAGCTATCATGTTTGCTGATGACACCCTCCTGCTTTCCAAAAGCCCAATGGGGATCCAGAGGATTTTGGATGGATTTGGTCTTTTCTGTAGACAACATGGTCTAGAGATCAATACAGAGAAGATCAAATTCATGATTTTTAATCCCTCGCCAAAGAGCAGACCAAATCCCACTCTGGGTACAGCCAGTTTAGAAAGGGTCACAACTTTTCAGTATCTGGGAGTGACCCTGCACGAGAATTTATCCTGGGAACCCCAGATAGTGAAATCTCGGCTAAAGTTGACCCAATTATCTGGTGCAATCCTGAAGGTCGCAAATACTTCAACCTTCAAACCCATAAGTCCGGCACTAGAACTATACAAAACGCAAGCCAAGATGGCTGCAATGTACGGCAGTGAGCTTTGGGGGTACAGAGCAGGTCGGGATCTTGCAAGAGTAGAAAACATCTTTCTCAGATGCCTACTGGCTCTCCCCCATGGCACACCCCTGATTCCTTTGAGATTGGACGTGGGTTTACCCTCTATCGCTGCTGATCTGGAGTCTAAAGCAGTAAGATTCTGGCACAGGCTCTGGTCCACCAGCGAGCTTGAACATTACAGGAGTGATCTCACCCATGTATTGGCCCTAAATCAACGAGATAGAATTCCCTGGCTGGCCTTTGTTAAGAAGGAACTGTACCATTTAAATCTGTCTGAACTATGGGAAGCCCCAGAAGCAGGCTGCCAAAGGCTATCCCGGAAACGACTTGTCCAAATATACAAGCAAAAAAGCCTCGATTTACTTATGACATCGACTAATAACGGCACCCTAACTGAACGTTTCCTGCAATCCAAAAATTTTTATGAGTTTGAGGATTTTATGGACATTATTTTCCCAATCCTTGCTAGGAAGCTGTTTATACAGTGGAGGTTTGGCACCTTACCGATCAAAACTTTTACCTCCAAATGGCTTCAGAGGGATGATAAATCTTGTCCAGGCTGTAATTCCCACGATGAGGAAGAAACCCATCTTTTTTTCTTTTGTCCTGCATATTATAGACCTAGGAAGTACTGGTTGGTCCCCCTTTGCAGGAATTTGGGTTTTAGGAGCTACATAGATGCCTACAGAGTTTTAAAAACCAGTACTCTGCCCCATGTAGTTTTTGCTGTGGCGAAATTTATTATGGGTATGTGCCTCATCAGGAAAAAACTGTTAACTGCACTAAACCCCCAAGTGTGAACTTGTCGTTATATTCATGGACTGTGCTTTTTATTAATTCATGTCTATTTTATTCCTGATTATGAAAGACTTTTTCCCTCATCGTCCCTGGAATTACGCGTTATTCTTCTTTTTTAATGTAAATGTGCTTTTATAAATGTAACTTTCTTTTTTTTAAATGTTGTCAGTTTGTATATAACATGTATCTTTTATGGTCTTATAGACCGAAATAAAGAATTTTTGGACTTGGATATATTTGGGGCAATAATATTACCACTGAGACTTCTGCCATTCCAGCAATATTACAGCCATGCAGCCCCAGCCACTAAGTGCTATAAATATGCAGCCCCAGCCCCTGTAAACTGGCCACAGGGGTTAAGTACTTCTCTTCAATGTGATGGTGGAGGCTGTAAGAACCCAACAATCATTCAAAGACACCTGATGGTTATTTAATGAAGGAAGCAGAAACCAACTGATTACCCCGAGGAAAGGGGGTTTGGGAACAAACAATAAGCAAGCAAAATAATCTAAAAAGAAGAGAGAGAAACAGGTGCTTATTTTTGCCTGATGAGGAAACAAACACAGAATTCACTGACCTTGCCTTTGAACTATCACTATGACTACAAGTAGATTTACCCATCTAACCCCTCTACACTGCCTGTCTTGGCTGTTTTCACTTGGATCTGGCAAAGTGATATTCACTCCAGATAATAGGCAATGCCTGAGCCTGGCTGGTTGTTTTATAGAGATGACCCCATAGGACCTTCCTGATGGGAAAGTACCTAAATGTAATCACAGATAATGTGCTTCCTCAAAGATGTATCCCTTCCTTGTAACCGTTAACTCATAGTGCCCTCCTCTTGCAGAACCATATGGTTCTCCAAAACACCATTGTTTTGTTGAGTCTAAAAGCACTGTTACTTCACAATTTGCTTTATACATGACAACTCTCTTTTAAGCAAGTAACACAAACCTCTCTTCAGAGATCAACACTTCACTTGTAAGTGGACCCCTGCTAAGCTGTTAAAAATCACGAAAGCCTTAAATGCAGGCAATTCATATATGCAACATTAGCCATAAAGTAGCTGGAAATGTATGTGATTCATTCAAATAACATTCATCATTCAGTGTTAAGTATTGTATTTCCCCATCCTCCTTGACAATCTCTCCTCTTGCAGGGCCAGGCACACTCCTTCCCTCTCTGAGCAAGTAATCAGGTCTCTAGGCTCTTCACACAGTTCCTAGGTTATTAAAGCAGAAACTGTTGACTGCAGGTGATGTCCCCTCACCTCTTGAAGACAGGATATCAGGCAGGCATGAGCCCAAGTTGTACAATAGCTATGTAAATACCCTTGTGGACCATTCCCTTCCTTGGTCAAGAAGAACCTTGGGCTGCAACAAAGTGAGCCAGTTTGGTTCCCACTTTCTTTTAAAACACATTATTAAAAGAAAAGATATGGCTCCACTATCCAAAGCTTCTGAACCGATTTTGGTTGGTTCTCTATCAACTGTCGTTTCCAGGCTGCCCTCCAGGCATAGCCTTTTTACATAGCGATGACTTGCTTAGTGGGTAACAATGGGGATGGCTCCAAGCAAGAGTGCCCAAAACAGGGGCACAATGAAGTGGGGGTCTCTGCACCAGGATAACATCAGTCTTCCTAAAGCAGCAATCAGAGATAGACAAAAGGACAGACTCTACCAAGAAACACCCTCAATCGGAACAACAGAAACTGTTGTCGCACCCCTCGCCCTCATCATCTACCAAATGGCAGGTCTCTGCAAGAAGTATACAGCAGTCCATTGCTAATAAGAACTTCATGGAATTACTACTCATTTTTTTAATGAAAAGAAATTGCCTCTTTGGAAATTGATCAGTATTTCACTTCTAAATAAAGAGAAAAAAACGAAATGAAAACAGCAAGGACTGCAGCTACCACAATGCTCTAATACTTTATTCAACGCATGTATTCAGAAGACACACACTTTTTAAAAGTCCTGTTCCACTTTCCCTGAGCGCTCTCAAAAGTCTTTGGATCGTGTGGTTTCTAGGGCCAGTGGTCTGCTCCGGGTTTGCTTCCTTTCTCGAACAGGTACTCGAGCATTTTACCATTGAATTGTTCTGCAGCATACATAGCAACACTTACCAAGGTTACGTTCCTTTGTAGACTTTTAATGAAGGTGACAATTAATCAGTTCAGGAGATTACCTCAGTGACGCTACGCGACCTGCCTTTTTATCCTTCTGAGGTGCCTCTCATTCACCAAATTCTAGAATGTATCTAATAGGGGTGAATACATGGTAAGGTTGTCGGAACATCTCCTTTTCTTCTTAAATTATGAACGAAGGAATGCATTGTGTATAGCTGTTTAAAATCTTAGGATCTAAAAATTCTTGCAATATAGTAGTGTTGATTTAAAAATACCCATTGATATTTAGAGTGCCAAAAATGCAATAATTGCATGCTGGAACTCCACTCTGCTCTGGTACTACATACTCTGACACGGAGTCTGTGCATCATTCTTGTGCTGGTGCGACAGCCCTGCCATTACTCCTATGCCCCGGACTCGCTCAAGACTGACCTTGACTGTGGTTGTAACAAGAGAGGCAATCATCATAACTTCCCGGACACCATCCATAAGCGGGTTGCGCCTAAGAGGCCAGGCCCCCCCATTTGGAATTACTCTGGGTTTCTTATTAACACCCGCTCGTTAGTCAAAAATAATGTTACTTTCAGGGAATTTATTCTGGAAAAAAAACCCCACCTGGGTCTTTATTTTTGAAACCTGGGCGACGGATTCCTCCGAGCCCGACCTAATAAATGCGATTCCTGAAGGCTATGCCCTGGCCAGAATGGACAGAGTCGGTCGCAGGGGGGGGGGGGGGGGGGGGGGCTGGGGATCTTACATTACAGCTCGACAAGATGTCGAATCGATCACCTGTCCTCCCCGTCTGACCCCCTCCAGGCCTTATATTTTGCCTTAAACCCCTCCCCCACTGTGTCTCTCACTGGGATCCTAATATACAGGCCCCCTGGCCCCAGGTCCGCTTTCAGTCTCGGACTTCTTAAAACCTTGGAACCCTACATAGATAGACCCAACCTCACTATTCTTGGGGACTTCAATTTTCATTTGGAGAATTCTGATTCCTCTGATACGGTCCACCTGTTGGATGCCCTCGCTTCCTGTGGACTGCCTCAGCTAGTGGGGGGCCCGACCCACCTAGCTGGGCATACTCTGGACGGGGTATTTACCAATGACCCCCTGCTTCAGATTGGCTCTCCCCTTCCTCTGTCCTGGTCAGACCATCTGGCCTTTCCCCTCAATCTCGTTCTTCCCCTTTCCCCTGTACCCCAGTCGGATAACAACAAGTGGGAATCGAGGAGGAACTTCAGGGGACTAAACAACGATACACTTACCCCCTTTATGTCCAAAATCAAGCCTCCATTAGGAAGTGGTGCCAATGCCGCGGCCCTTGATCTGCTAAACACTTTGGCAGGTGCCGTTGAATCCCTAGCGCCGGCTAAGCAATACTACTCTGTCAGGAAACGACCCTCTGCCCCCTGGTTTTCAGACTCTCTCAGGGTCCTCAGACAGGGATGTAGGAAACAAGAAAGACTTTAGAGGCTACACCTGGACCCCATAGAGAAGGACAAACACAAAAGACTTCTCAAGGCTATAAAGCCGCGGTTTGGCAGAAAAGAAGGTGCATTTTGCCAAACTTACGGCTTCACTCAGCTCCCCTAGGGATCTGTTTAAAATAGTTGACACCTTGTCCCTCCTTCAGTCACCCGACCCCATAGTCGCCTCCCAAGATCTGTGTGATCAGATCTCCACCTTCTTCCATACTAAGATCATGGACATCTACACAGACTTGGAAGCTCTAAACCTTAGTCCTGGGAGTTCGATCCCGATCGTCGTACCCCTGTTGGAAAGTCAGATGCCTGAATCCTTTTGCCTCCTCACTCACTTTCCCCTCCTCACACCTGAGCTTCTTAGTCCGCTCCTAGACAAACTTAAGTCTGGATCCCCGCTTGACCCCTGTCCTTTGAAAACCTTCAAAGAGTGCAGGGAGGTAATATTTCCCCCCACTTGCTGAGGTCATGAATCTGGCAATCTCTGAAGGCGTCTTTCCCCTTCCCTGGAAACTGGCCATTGTTAAGCCCTTGCTGAAGGGCCCTGGGACATTGAAAAACTTCCGCCCCATTTCTCTCCTCCCTGCCCCTGCCAAGCTACTAGAGGCACATCTAAATCATCATCTGAGTGCCTTCCTGGATAGCTCCAGCTCTCTGGATCCCTCACAGCACGGCTTCCGGAAGGCTCACAGCACTGAGTCGGCACTCACAGTGGTTGTCAACAGTATCCGCATGAAGGTCGACAGTGGCCAGATTGCTTTACTGGTGCTGCTTGACCTTACTGCGGCCTTCGACACCCTATCTCCTTCCATCCTAGCTAGCCGACTCAATAAGGTGGGAGTGGCCAGCCCAGAACTCAGCCTCCTAACATCCTTCCTTGACCAGCGGAAGCAAAGGGTGAAGCTGGGCGATTTTCTCTCGCAAGTCAAGCCTGTGAAGTGTGGGGTACCCCAGGGCTCCTCCCTGAGCCCCACGCTTTTTAACATCTATGTGGCCCCACTCACCAGCCTTGTAAGATCCTTTAGGCTGGAAGTTCTTTCCTACGCCGACGACACACAGATTGTGGTCTCCATATCACAATCGGTGAATATAGCGGCTTCGAATTTCAAAAACTGTATGGAGGCAGTCGCAGGCTGAATGGTTCAGAACTTCCTTATGCTGAACGGGGAGAAAATGGATGTCCTCATTTTTGGAGGCAAACACGAGACCTGGTCAATGGACTGGTGGCCTTCTGCTCTTGGCGCCTGTCCCACGCCCTCTACCTCGGCCCAAAATCTGGGTGTTATCCTGGACACTACCCTTACCCTTGATAAACAGGTTTGCAGGACAGTTTCTACCTGCTGTGGTGCCCTAAGAATTGTAAGAAAAATCTCACACTATCTATCCCCAGAAGCACGCAAACAGGGCGCGGTGGCTCTTATAGCCTACCGGCTGGACTACTGCAATGCACTATATCTAGGCATTAACGCCGGCTTGGTCCAACGCCTTCAGATTGTGCAAAATGCAGCGGCCTGCTTTGTTGTAGATGCCCGAAGCATGCGTCAGGCACTTCCATCAGGAAGAACCTGCAGTGGCTCCCCATTCAGGCCAGGATTAATTCTAAGGCCCTCTGCCTTCCGCACCATGCCCTAATTGGAACTGGGCCAGAAGACATTCGTCCCCTCGTGTCTTTTTATGTCCCCGGCAGGGCTCTTGGCTCTGCCAATAAAAATCTTTTGACTGTCCCCCAAGTCCTCAAGGCCAGATGGGGTGGAAGGGCCTTCCGTTCCCTCGCACCCAAACTATGGAATGACCTCAAGGGGCTTGCCTCTCACGCCCTTTTCCGCAAAGCACTCAAGACCTGGCTTTTCCTAGAAGCCTACCTATGATCTGCCCACCTATTGCTCAAACAGCTATACCATCTCTTAGCACCTTGATGCCTTCGGGTTTAGTTGCGCTCTATAAATTCAAATTCATTCATTCATTCATTCACAATAAACCGAAAAATATAAAACACACCACTTATTAATGCTAGACTTTCAATAAACAGCACACCGAGGCACAGATCGGCATACACCGCTTGGATCAGTAACGCCGGCAACAGCGACTATGTTTATTATCAATGTGTGCATTCATTCGTGCGCGCACCCACACAGGCCTTCACTCTTCCTTCATCCGTCATCCACCTTCACCCGACAACATTCCTTTATTCATTCGTGGTAGAGGTAGGAAAGTCGCGGAGAGAAAGGGAAGAGTGTTCCGGGCTGAGGCGCATGGGTATCTGAAGGATTCGTACCAGCAAATATGGCAGAGAGGGTTTGGGAGGGCTAAAAACAGGGAACGCGAGGTGGACAAGGCGGGTCAGCTGGAAATTAGAACATAAGGGAGTTTGTGCTGTGTTGTATCCGCGCACCTCGAACATACTGGGTGCCGTTAACTGCTCAGAGTGCAGACATGGAGCGGTAAACATCTGCTTTGCGGCACCCCGGCTCCTGGAATGTTGAAAACCGTACCCACATTGCCCCCCGACCGCACGTCACATCGTCGTCGGAGATTGGGTCTTTCTAGGAGCTAGGCTATCGTTCTTAAAGAGCCAGGACGCCAGACGTCTTATCTTCGTTTCTTCACAGGGTAAGCATGGTGGGAAAAAAATCGTATTGCTCGCTAATAATGCCCGATGTGCCCCTTTTCGCTTTCTGGCCGTAGGGGAGCGGGGTGGGGTTACTTAAAAGCACCCTGAACAGCAGCCCTCAGAAGCGAGACAATCCAGCGCCCCTGTACAGTCAGGTGGTCACTCGGTTCGCTGTTGTGTGATGCGCGCATCTCGTCACTCCGCTCAGGGAAAGCCCACGAAAGTGTAAACACCACGCAGCGCTGTCCATGGTGTTGAGCAAGTAACCGCGGCGCTATCCTGAGTGCTGAACAGAGAACCACGGCGCTGACCACTGACCCACGGCGCTGTCCAGGGTTCTGAACAGAGAACCAAGGTGCTAACCAAGGTGCTGTGCCGGTAAACTATATACAGTTTTATGGTACCCTCTTGCAGCATATTCGCGTGTTCACGCCTCCTTAGCGCACGCTGCTTTCTTCCATTTGAACCACCCGCCTGGGTGTAGACATAGTATCATTTGCAGCCCGCCTCCCACAATCACCCCAACACGCTTCCCCAAACCTTTCCGTGCTTTAGATTCCTATTGAGCAATTCACCCAGTTGGCATCCAAGCAAAAATATAAAGAAGATACAATAAAAGGAAAACAATAAACGCAAATAGAAGCATAAGATGGGGTACATGGCAGTAAATAGCATAATGGCACTGGACAAGCGTGGGTTATTGGGTTTGCTTCGAGAAGTGCACTATCATTGAATGGAAACTCTCGGAGAGGGCGGAAGTAGAAATAAATACTCGCACTTGTGAACAATTGCACAAATGTGTTACAACAACTAGGGCCGTATCATGGGCTTTTCGGGCACAGTGCAGAGCGGAGCGCATGTTTTATTCTCCTGCAGGTCATAAAGTGAATTCGGTTAACCCGATATTTCTTAAAGTTGGTCCTTCAGTTTTTTACAGCATAGTTCGGAAACAGAAGAGGCAAAACTTGCTCACTGTGTTCGAGTTCTAATCTCTGAAAATCAAATGTTAACTCGGAAAAATAGCGGGTTGAATGAAGTAACTTTAGAACTGCCGGCGCATAAAACAGGCGCTCGGTTTTGCGCTGTTGAAAGATGAGCGGCTTTAGGAAGTTTTTACTCACTGAGTTGTTCATGCTAAGTTTTTAGGGAATTCAGTCCATGAGCCCCTGCAGGTGAACATACCTTCGTTGGATTAGCGTTACGTGTGCAAATTTGTGTACAGTGATTGTGTCGCATTAACGTTTAAATAAACACATACATGTACATGGAAAGACGTATATAAACGCATGTATGAAAATGGCAGCAACGCCCACTGTTGATAACATACGAGTTTGAATTCAGTTTAGCCATGAGATATGAGAGGAGAAACATATATTTTTTACAAGCGCTTTATTTTGCACAATGTATGGTGATCGTGAAGCACTTTCATTTTCCGGAATGGCGAAGAAGTGCTGAATGAGCACTTTCTAAAGTAAATGAGAACAGCGCCTTTCTACTGCTGGGGAATAGAAGCAGATGATGTCAGCGCGAGCATACCTACATAATATATATATTAAGAGACAGATATCTAGATAGATAGATAGATAGCCTCAACAATCTACGTACATGCCTACATTTGCATATATGCACATACAAGTAAACGTATATAGTCACATATATGCTTAACCCGTGCACGCATATACAGATATCTCTAGTCCCAATGCACTCACACACGCACACGTAGATATTTACAAACGCAATTGATAACATTTATAAAAAGTCAGGTCCTAACTTCCTCTTGAACACCTAGTCACTCCTGGCCTGCAATATACTTCATTGTTGGCCCGCCACATGTTTTACGCACCAGCTGAGCCGATGAAGCACAGCCGGCTCGCGGGGGCTTCAGTCTGTAATACTTTAGCAATGCTCTGCCCCTCTTCTGGAATGTGGGCTCCGACGTTTGTCAGAGTGTGCGGGAAAATTCAAAGCCTCTCAAACAGATGGAGCAGCAGCCTCTGCTTCACGTGCCCCACAGTACGGGGGACGCAGCGGCACCACACCCTTCCCCCTGCCCAAGGGGGACCCACTGCTGGACTCAGCCCGCCTCTAATAAGACCCGATTGACCCCTTGGCCTGCCCCGACCCCGCGCGTGGCGACAGCCACCTACCTCATCCACTGACAGAGAGCACGCTGTGCACGGTCCGAGTTGATCCACTGCGCGCGCCTCTTTCTCTCCCCGTCAAGTCCCTCAGCTCTCCAGTGGGTCTTTTAACAAGTGGGAGTGCACGGAGACGCCGGCTGGATGGCACGTCAAAGCTCTGTGCCGAAGCCCCCACCCCTCCACGGGTGCCCGTGTCAGACTCTCCTTCAAGCAGCACTCCAGTTGTTTTTGCACGTGTCCCCCGTTTCTCAGAAATTGCTCTAAAATGCCAGCAATCTCTGCCAAACGGCAGCATCTCTAGCCGTCAAGTTTTATTTCAAAGGCGTACTCGAGTGTCCCCACTGCAGCATTGTTCCCAGTGCACGGACACTGCTTGCACTTGACCTGCCGGGCGGATTGTCGACGCGAACCCTACTTTCAGTATTTTCTAATACGGAACATTGATTTTAGAACAGGTTAATATGTGGATGACTCTTAGTTTAACGATCTACCCTTTAGGCAAATGGAGCTTATAATAATCTTCAGCAAAATGCGTGGACATGGCAATAACAGCGAGTACTGTCGATAGGGACACGGACAATCTAAAAATACACACAGGGAATGTGCCAGTCAAGATAAATTACATGCCCTTATATTTGCATATTTATACAGTTATATATGACATCTGCATAGATATGGGGCGCATAGGCAAGAGATTCATGCATACGTGTACGTCATCGATTTTTTTTCTGCATGCATATGTATTAGTACGCCTTTGTAAGTGTATATATGTACACATATATAGCATGCATTAATTTCTTTATTTTTATGTTTCAACAGACATGTCATGTCTAGATCATGACAGCCACCTGTATGCTGGGGAGACTCTTTTTACTAAACTCCAGAGAATCCAGAATGCAACCGTCAGACAACTTCTTCATGCATGTACAGACACTTCTCTCCAGCCATTCAAGCTCTATACTTGATGCTTGAGGCCAGGTGCATCACATTCAGAGCTCACTGCTCCGCCCCACTGGAAAGCCTTGTCATCAGATCATGGACGTCGAGTCTCCAAATGGCAGGGGTAGCAGAATTAGCACCATTCACCCTTTGACCATAATTACATCATAGGAAGTGACATCATATGATCTTTTTTTTTAAGTTTGAAGTTTATTGAAGTATAAAGAAGCAAAGACAGAAAATGAAGAAACAATCATAAGTTACAAAAACAAGAAATCTCTCTTACAAAAAAGTAGAGTTGATAAATAAATCTATACATAAAATATGGCAAACGATACTATTCATGAAGATAAGGTAATTGAGGTATAGCCTGTAGAATAAAACACATAAGTGATATGAAAAATTAAATGCAAGGAAGAAATGCAATTACAGTGGTTTTTGGACTTCAACAGTACGAACTTGAGTGGTAGGTGGGATCTGGGCAACTCTGGATAAATACTCAGTGAGGGGAATCCATAAAAGATCACGTTTGATTGCAAGGGAAATGGGGGAAACAAAATTAGTGTCCAGACGGTGATTAAAACAAACTGCGTTCCACCAGGCATTGAAGGAGACATCATTAGCCTGTTTCCAATGAGATGTAATTTGGTGTAAGGCAACGGCTATCAGAAGGTCGATTAATTTATGTTTATGGGACGTAGTGGCAAAAATAGGAGAAAGAGAACCTAGAAAAGTGTTAACAATGGAAAAGGAAGAACAAAAAATGAAAATCTTTTGAAACTGGGACCATACTTGTTGCCAAAAACGAAAAATGGGAGGACAATCAAACAACATATGCTTCAAATCAGCTGAAGAGCAGGGACAGGACCAACAAGTGGAGGGAGTGTCTGAGGAAAACGATGACAGAAGTAATGGAGTGAATAATGTGCGATTATAAACAAAAAATAAGGGGGGCGTGGCTTACGCGCCGGCGTGTGATGGCGCTTCCTCCGTGAGCTCCGGAACGACGCGGGAATCCTGACTGTTTTCTTGCTATTTTCTCCGCACACGGAGTCCGGCAAACGGCATCCCTACACGGCGGAACATGGTCCCCGTGTCTTACAAGCAGCAACGGCGCTCGTAATTGCCGCTTTCTTATCTTTTTACCGCTGCATCTTCCCCAATTGTCACGGGACGCGGGCGGCCGCCATTTTGTGCCGCAGCGCTCGCGTCCCGTTTTCTGGCATTTCTACCGCCATAATGGCCCGTCTGCTGCACCGAATGCTCATCTTGTGACAAGGTATGTGCCAAGATATGCGCCTCATGCTACCATTACGTTTTCTTGACTTTTGGCGCCAAAGTTCTCCTCAGGACTTCTAATTCAATTAACAGTACTTCTCGGCGGCCATTTTGTGGTGCTCCTTGCGCAATGCTCCATACCTTCCTTTCCTATGCTGTTAATCCTTCGTGGCACATCAAATAATTCCCTTGGGTCCCATATTTCATGGACGCTTTGCTGTTTCTTTGATGCCATATTCCTGGATGGTTTCTTTGGCTACGCATAAAATTGATTTTTGCTGCATCTCGACGCATGCCATGTAGGTTTGAGGTATTGCTTCTCCATTGCTACGTGTTACCTCTTATATGACCTCTTCTTTCCAGTACTTCTTATACCTCTGCTTATAGGGTCTCAACACTTTTACTATTACGGTGTGGCTTCCATCCCTGCGGTCCTCCTAGTTTGCCCCTCTGTTGGCATCATGTCTCAGGACGCAGGCCATGCGAGATCGTCTGTCACTGGAACCAAACCAAAACGCCCTAAAAATGACCCTCCATCTCCAATTCGCACCTCTCCAAACCCCGTGCTGGATTCCATTCTAGAAGAGGTTCGTGGCTTACAACCTTTCATGGTGGCAACTAATGAGAAGCTCAAGCAGATAGAAGACAGATGGGTCGTCATGGAAAACAAAGTCCTGCAATTGGAACAACGCATCAGTGACGTCCAGGATGTCTCTACGAAAATTCCTATTCTTGAAAAGGAGTTACAGCAGTTGAAACTTCACACAGAGGACCTTGAAAATCGTAACAGGAGGAATAACCTCCGTATTTATGGTGTTCCGGAGTCCCTTGGGGAGGGCGATATGGTGTCCTTCATCCGCAAATTCCTCTACAAACTTTTGGAACTCCAACCAGAATCTACTCCTCTAAACATACAGCGTGCTCATCGTTTGGGACGTCCAACGTCTAACCCGACCAAACCTAGAGGTATTATCCTGCTTTTTCTTGAATTCACTGAGTTGATGACTGTTCTTAAAGCTGCAAGATCAAAACGTCGCCTCATTTGGTCGGGCCACACCATCTTTATAGCCCAGGATTTATCGAATGCTACGAATGCACGTCGTAAGGAGTTCCTTAATCTGCGTCCACGTATGAGGGAATTGAGCATTCAATATGGAATCCTTCATCCTTGTCTCTGCAAAATAACCCACAATGGTCGTTCCCGTACCTTTGATGATCCACAGAAGCTTCGAGAGTATCTCCAAACCGTCTCTACTTCCACGATGGACACTAATGACTGAAAATAACTCTTTTCTATTTTCTGCATTCACTTATCTTCTGTCTTGACAACTGTTGTGGCCTTGTCCCGGTCTCTTTCTTGTCATTATTTGCTACAACTTTTCTTCGTGTTGATTATATCCTATCTATATTCCCGCGTTTTCCTCGCTCTGTAGGGTAGGCGCCCGCGTTGGCGTCTCCATGCTCCTACTATCTAGGTATTCTCTTTTTTCTCAGATCTGGCGTCTTTGCCGTGATCTGTTTCTTATCTATTTCCTTCTTTTTCTTTCATTTCTTTTTCTTCCTCTTTTCACAGGCCATTCATGTTTATCCCTTGCTCATTTATGTTCCGTTCTCTTCTTTGTATCGCTTATTTCTTTTCTTATTATTAATTCCAGTACTCCTCATTGCTCCTTTTCGCTTTTCCTCATGAATGTGTTGCTTCTTCGTCTAGCGTTTCTTTATATTTACCCGTTTTGCCTTGCCTTTGTTTATATTTGGTATTTGATTCTCATTTCTAACATGTCTGTCTCCATTGTCTCTCCTTGTAGTTCCTTACCTGCAGTGTATTGGACCCAGTTGTTACCCTCCTCCCTTGCCTTCCATCATGTGTAACTTTGTAACGTGGAATGTTCGTGGTCTTGGCAACCCTGTTAAACGTCAAAAGGTATTGTCCCATTTATCCAAGTTAAATGCTCAGATTGCTTTTCTCCAAGAAACTCATTGTACAGATGTCGAAACGTTTAAACTTAAGAGGGCGTGGGTGGGTCAAGTTGTATTTTCTCCTGCTATTGATAAAAAAGGTGGTGTTGCTATATTATTTCGTAAAGGTTTGGATGTTCAAATTCTATCTTCACAATCGGATGATGAAGGTCGTTGGGTTATGTCAAAAGTGACTATACAAAACAAAACTATGGTGCTCCTCAATATTTATGGCCCTGTCCGACCAGACCCTAAATTTTGGACTGATGTCAAAATCCTCATCTCCTCCATTGACTGCCCTAACATTATCTTAGCTGGTGACCTTAACCAATGGTTAGATCCCTTTTCAGATAGACTATCTTCCTCCAAATTCCAGCCTGATAAGACACATAAATCCTTCCAATCAGCCATTGCCTCCCGTCCCCTTTTCGATGTGTGGAAAACATGCAATCCGAACTCACTCGAATATACATTCTACTCTAATGTTCACCACACCCGGTCCAGGATTGATTATATTCTAGTCAGAAAATCCCTTCTCCCTGCGATTCAGAAATCTGAAATTGGTTCTATTTTTCTCTCGGATCATGCACCTGTTTATGCCGCTTTTGACCTGGCCCAAACCTCCTCCTCTTTCAATCGATGGAAATTTAACACTTTCCTTCTCTCCGATTCTGTATTTATGTCTAAAGTTAAAGGTTTCATCTCTAAATACTTCTCCCTCAATTTACCCCATGAAACGTCAGTTTCAAATAATTGGGATGCCTTTAAAGCTGCTTTACAAGGTTTCACAATTTCTTATGTATCTAGGAAAAAGAAACTCAATCGTGACAAATACACCACCCAACTCTCCAACATTAAGACCCTAGAACACTCTTACTTTTCGTCCAAGAATCCTGACGCTCTCCTCCAACTTATCAAAGCCAAATCTGAACTCAATCAAATTGCCACAGTTGAAGCCTGTAACACCCTCTTGAAGGTTAAATCTAAATTTCATGGGGGTCAGAATAAAGTGGGGAAAATGCTAGCAAACTATCTCAAAATTAAAACTGAGCGAAAATCAATTGGCTCTATTCTCAATGAAGTAACCAACACAACGGTTTCCTCTGATGAGGATATTGCACAAGTATTTCATAACTACTATAAACTCCTGTATACTGACGATACGCTCCCTGATGATGATGACCTCTCCCGCTTCTTCAAAGACCTTCCTCCTCCCCCTTCTCTCCCTACCGAATTTCATCAACTAGAGTCTGAAATTACCCCTCAGGAGATTCTCAAGGCAATTACCTCCCTCAAGAAAGCGAAAGCCCCTGGTCCAGATGGTCTCCCAATTGAATTTTACGCCAACATGCATTCTATTTTTGTCCCCCATCTTTTACAACTTTTTAACTCCTTTATTGCGAATGCTAAAGCCTCTGGCTCATTTTTGGATGCCCTGATAATCATAATCCCCAAACCTGACAAAGACCACTCCCTGTGTAAAAACTATCGTCCCATCTCCCTTATTAATTACGATTGTAAAATTTTTGCCAAAATTTTAGCGGCCCGCCTTGAATCCCTTATTCCTCTACTAATCACCACCGATCAAGTTGGCTTTGTAAAAGGTAGACTTGCTGCTGACAATGCCCGTGTTTTTGCCAATATTATTTCCCACAGTAAACAATTTAAAGCCCCCTAGCTGCCCTATCCCTAGACGCTGAGAAAGCGTTTGACCGAATTAATTGGAAATTCATGTTTAAATCATTACAATGGTTTGGGTTCGGTCCCCACTTCATTTCCTTAGTTAAACTACTTTATTCTGCTCCCCGTGCAAGTGTTTTTGTTAATAATCAATTCTCAAAATGTTTCCCCTTATCCAGAGGAACGAGACAAGGCTGCCCTCTTTCCCCTTTACTTTTTATTCTTTGTCTTGAACCCTTCCTCATTAAAATCCGCTCTAACCCCCTAATTCAGGGGTTCAAACAGTCATCGATTGAGACAAAAATCTCAGCATATGCCGATGATGTTCTGGTTTACATGGCTAACCCTGTCTCTTCCCTTCCTCCATTTTTAGAAGAAGTCCGCTTATACTCCTCTGTTTCTGGTTATAAACTTAATCTCTCTAAAACGGAGGTCCTACCCCTTAACTCATCTTGTTACCAATATATGTTTGCATCAACTGATTTTGCATGGTGTCCCTCCAAGATCAAATACTTAGGTATTTGGTTCTCCTCTACTTTACGTGAAACACTCAAACTGACCTTTACCTCCCTTACTCAAAAAATTAAATCGCTCCTTCAATTATGGTCTCCTCTTTTCCTTTCATGGTGGGGTCGTTTAGACACCATCAAAATGATGATTTCCCCACATATTTTATACACTGTATCCATGCTTCCTGTGAAAATTCCTAAATTGTATTTCAATCGGCTGAACTCCATCTGCTCCAAATTTTTGTGGAATAATAAAAGACCTCGTATTGCCTTACATAAACTTATACGCCCCAAATCTGAAGGTGGGGTTCGCTTTCCTGATTTCCAATCGTACCATTCTGCCTTTTTAATAAAACAAGCCTTCTCATTAGCGTTCGAGTTCAATGATACCCCTCTGCCCAGATGGATTGCTATCGAAAGGTCCTTGTTAAAAGATTTTACTTTCCAACAATCTCTTTTCATGTCAAATTGTTCATTCCTGACTACACACCCTGTACTGAAATACTCACATACTCTACTGCACAATGTATTCTCGAAAGACTCGTCCCCCATACAAATTTTTCTTTCTTCTAGTGTATGGTATAACAAATACCTTAAGTACAAGGGTAAATCTTTTTATTTCAAGTATTGGAAAGAAAAGGATATTATGTTTGTATACCAGTTTTTCTCTGATTCCTCCATTATTTCATTCGATGTAATGCAAACTATGTTTGATTTGCCTGTACATTTTCGCAAAGAATATGACATCATTACTTCTGCCATTTTATCTCACCTATCTACCCTTCTTGCTTTTGATCACCTTCCTTCCCTTACTCCTACCACTCCTCTATATCCTATGTTTCCTCTACAAATCCCCAAAGCAGCTCTAATTTATAAACTGTTATTAGAGAATGTTAGCATTAGACCTAAATCACTTACTGAAACTGTTTGGGAAACTGATTTATCTTTTTCATTATCTGTTGATGTATGGGATCGCTTATGGTGTAAATTGTTTAAGACTTCAATTTCTGCCCGTATTACTCAGTCACTGTTTTTTCTTTACCATAGAGCTCTTATTACCCCTGTAAGCATAACTACATTCTCCCCTTCCTCTTCCCCCCTTTGTTGGTCCTGTTCCTCCCACCCTGGCACACTCAAACACCTCTTGTTTGATTGCCCCTCTGTTCTTACTTTTTGGAGCTCAGTTTGGGATTATTGCATGCGTATTTTTCAATTTTCTGAACCGTTTTCACCGTTGCACACTTTTTTAGGTTCTCTATCTGATGTTCTGGACTTACACTCGTATAATGCTAAATTATTTGATCTTTTCATTGCAACAGCTTTCAAAGTAATTTTGTCTTGCTGGAAGGATAACACTAAATTGTCTGTGCATACATGGTGGAACTTCATATGTGATGAGCACAGAATTGCAATTGCATCTTCTTCTTCTGTCTCTTTGAAAATTAAATCTGACCTTATCTGGCTACCTTTCTCTACCTTCTTATCCTCCTATCCCCCTCCCTGACCCTCTCTTCCTCTTCCTCTTTCTCCCTCTTTTTTCTTTTCTTTTTTTTCTTTCTCTTTCTTTTCTTTTATCCATTTCTCTTCCTTTTCATATTTTATCTGAACCATTTTTCATCTTCATTCCTCACTCATGGTCTTCTCATATTGGTTCTGTTTTTTGCCATACTGTTATATTATGCTGTACTATTCTTCTTAAACAAAATAAAACTTTACTAAACTGAAAAAAAAAAAAATAAGGTTTGGGTAGTGTTTGCAGCTCTGGAAGTACTATGGATTTTTGACCAAATTTTGTCCCACAAAGTGAAGGACCAAACTTGAGATAAGTCTTTTTCCCAAACCAACTCAACCCTGGATTTGAGACGAACAGTAGAAGACTGAATAGATTTATAGAGAAAAGAGGCAGAAGGGGAGTGATCAATGGCATTGGAAATGAGAAGATATGCTGTAGGAATAGAATTTGTAGCAGGAACTGAAGAGAGGTATTGGATGAGAGAGGGAATCAGTGACATATATCGTGTACGAGAAGAGGAGGGCAACGAGAACTGTTTTTGGAGGTCTTGAAAAGAAGGAGGTTGATTATCCACAAGAAGTTGAGAGATCCATTTTAGACCAAGAGAGTGCCAGGTCTTCCAATATAATGAGCGATTGCAAATTTGGAGGAGTTTATTATGCCATATAGGCTGAGTATGAGTGGAGGAAGTAGAAGGCTAAGAGGAGGACAGGTATGGTAAAAGAAGAGTACGAGAACGGGAGATAATGGGGAACGAAGAGACGTTACATTAGAAGTGAAGGAAAGAATCTCATTAAAATCAAAAGGATGAAGGAAAGAAGATTCTAGCTTTAGCCAAAGAGGGGGATAAAAGGGGAGGTCCGAAGAGAGCCAACGCAAAGCTTGCTTTAATGAAAAAGCGGTATGATAAGGTTTGAAATTCGGAAATTTAACCCCTCCTAATGTTTTATCTTTCTTCAAGGCAGAAAGGGCTATTCGAGATTTCTTACCTTTCCACAAACATTTTTGCAAAATAGAATCTATCGACTTGAAGTAATAGTCCGGAATATGAATGGGAATCATGGAGATAGAGTAAAGTACTAGAGGTGCCAACATCATTTTAATGGAGTCAAGACGTCCCCACCAAGAAAGGAAAAGAGGGTTCCAGCGAGTAATAGCCGCATTAAGTTTAACAGAAAGGGAGTCGAAATTAAACTTAAGAGTATCTAAAAGACGAGGAGCAAACCAAACACCCAAGTACTTAATCTTGGAAGGCTGCCAAGAAAAGCCAGAATTGTGAAAGAGATGTTTTTGACAGAGAGGGTTTAAGGGTAAGATTTCACATTTATCAATATTAAGACGGTAGCCAGAAACTTTAGAAAAGGAGGAAACTTGATTCAAAAAGAACGGTAAAGTGGATTGCGGGTCCGAACAATATAACAAAATATCATCAGCGTAGACGGATTGGTGTCGTTACAACGCAGGCTATTACAACGCCTGCTGTTACAACGCGGTTTTTACATCGCATACCACTACAACGCATAGTGCTTTTAAGCGCTGAATAGTGATTTATTTAATTTACTATTCCAACTCCAGTCCCCGTGGATAGTAGGGAAGGTGTTGGATAGTAAATTAAATATATTCACTATCCTAGAGCGCCCTCCAGCGCAATGCGTTGTAATGGTTTGCGTTGTAATGGTTGCGTTGTAATGGTAGTGCGTTGTAATAAATGCGTTGTAAGTGATGTTTCCCGCGTAGACTGATAGTTTAACTTGCTGTTGGGAGCCGTAGCGAAATCCAGAAATATTCTCATCAAGTCTGATCTTAGTCAAAAAAGGTTCTAAAGCTAAAACAAACAAAAGAGGGGATAAGGGGCAACCTTGACGCACGCCTCGTTGAAGAGGAAAATAATCAGAAGTTATACCGTTTGCAAAAATTGAAGCATGGGGGCTAGAATAAAGTAATGAAATAAGAGAAATGAATTTAGGAGAGAAACCGATCCAACGAAGAGCTTGAAACATAAAGTCCCATCCTATTCTATCGAACGCCTTTTCGGCGTCAAGAGAGATGGCAGCCAAAGGATAAGAAAGGGAGGGAGCTTTACTCAAAATATTAAAGAAAACTCAGGAGTTATCTGATGATAAACTACCTTTAACAAAGCCTGATTGCTCAGGGCCAATAATATTTGGTAAAAGGGGGTCCAATCGAAGAGCTAATATTCTGGCGAAAATTTTATAATCGGTATTTACAAGAGAGATGGGGCGATAGTTTTTACATAAGGTATGGTCCTTATCTGGTTTGGGAAATATCACGTCAGAAAGAACATGTATTAACAATACCAGAACTTTAGACGGGGGCAACATTGGTAAAGAAAAGTCACCCACCTGACTGTGCACCCTATGTAGTTGTTTTAACTAACGTACCACCTTCATACCACCTTCTGATCCAAATTCGAGCCAGCCTCAGCAAGAATCACATGAATCCCCTAAAAATAAAACAGTTTCTTGGTTGCATAGGCAATGTGGGTTCCCAATTGCCTAGTCTGACCAAATACTTACTACCAGAAGGGTAAATTGGATTGGCAATTCAAGTAAGACTTACAGGGGTGACTGCGTTATCGTCAACTTTAAATATCCCCAACATGTCGCAACTGTTTTGTTAAGAGCGGCCTCTCTGATATATGACGAGACCAGTGTATACGTACGCCCACTTGGCTACTTCTACAGTCATCTTATCAAAGCACTACATGCTAACAGTAGAGGTAGACCTTTTACTCCTACCTTCGTACCCACTCAGCTCCCAATTTTCGAGGGTCCGGTGCAGAATAGGTATCAAGCCCTGTGTTCCTTGGATATGAACGATTGACATACACAGGATTGTGAGCCCCCAATGTATGTGATTCCTAATAACCAGGAATGAATTAAGCGACAAATGCATAGAGACGGAGCGAATTATGACGGCTGATTTAAGTATGATTGATAAAGGGGACAAAACTGTTTTTATTACAGAGAGGGTGGCAACTGATCAAGGTCCCACAGGTGTGGAAAATATATGTGCTGGTTTAGACAAGGTAGGGTATAGAGGAGATGGCATCAATTGTTTTATTGCCCAAGACCAGTCCAACTGTTGCAACATGAGGGGGATATCAATCATTAGCTGGAATATAGCTGGCTGGGCTTCTAAGAAAAAAATGCTGGGGTGGACAGATTGGATTAGGTCTTATGACATCCTCTGTTTTCAAGAAACCTGGTGCTCTACCAAACCGAGCCCTGACGGGTTTGTAAGTTACCATCTAGAAGCAACCAAGTCGCGGTGTGGCAGAGCCAAAGGTGGTTTGCTTATCCTACTGTCTCTGAATCTAATGCTGACTGTTGTTAAACATTTAACTGTAGGGGCACACTCGCAAATCCTATGGATACGAGAGAAGAAAGGCAAAGTGGTGCTTATAATCAACTTTTATAATAATACTTTTGATAACACATGGCACAAAGCAATAGAAGAATTCAGAAAGTGCCTTATTGAAGCTTTTACCACAGGCAAAAACCACTTTTGATTTTATTTGGCTAGGTGATTTTAATTCCTCGATCTGCCCATTGTCGCTTTCCAGGGTCTGTGGGATACAAAATAACAGGGGTGATAATGCACCACATTTCCTGCATAATAAGTACGGGGAGGCAATAAACAATTTGCTGTCAATCTATGATTTAGAGCTCTTACAGCCTGCCAAAGATGCTAAGGGCCAAATAATTCCGACCTACACAGGCAGGAACAGTAATTCTCATATTGACCATGTTATAGTTTCATCAAGTATTGTGCCATATTGTCTGACCCCGGTTATCGATGAATCCCCCTTAAGTGACCATAACCGTATCATAATGCAAACCGAGATCTGGAAACATAGCACTAAACGGATCTCTAGAACTGTAGACAACATTGAACCGCATAGATTAAACGGGACAAGGTTAAGGTGGAATGGGGAAAAATCTGAGAAGGTAATGAGCCTAATTGTATCAAAATCCATGGTAGATATTAATGGTATCCTGACACCAGGGAGTGCTCCATTTCTAATAGTAGATCGTTTTATTAATATTAAAAAGGCTGTAGACACCATATTTACCAGGACCAGTTAAGAGAAAACCGCCCCAAAAAATGGATGGTTTTAACATGCTTGTACAGCCCTCCTTTCCCAACTGAAACAGGCTCTAGCCCCTAGACCCAGGGACAAGGATAGGGTAATACTTCTGAGACACGAAAATAAAACAGTCCTCTCCAAAAGGAAGAGGGAGTTGCAGCTAGAAACCTGGGACAATTTAGTGTAGGCAGCGGATACCTCTGATTGCTGCCTGTTTTGGGCTACGGTCAACTCCCCCTTTCTTAGGGATGATAAAGCCCCTCATCTTGCATCCAATGTCAGCAGTGAGGCTAGGGTCACTCACTTTTCAAATATATTTCAGGCAGTTGGCCAAAACAGCAAAAATCTAAGATCTTGGCCTGTAGACCCTTTGG
Source organism: Lissotriton vulgaris (assembly GCF_964263255.1). Taxonomy (NCBI): domain Eukaryota; kingdom Metazoa; phylum Chordata; class Amphibia; order Caudata; family Salamandridae; genus Lissotriton; species Lissotriton vulgaris. Next base: position 421,699,945 of record NC_141687.1, read on the forward strand.
ACATTACTTTAGCTGAGGTGGAATGCAGTATTAGGGCCAGCAAGGGAGGTAAGGCCCCGGGATCGGACGGGGTCCCTATTGATGTTTAAAGGACTCTCCTGTTGTTATGGGGCCCTATACTTACTTTGGTTCTTAATGTCGCAGTAACAACCATGATTTCACCAACATGGGGAGGCTCTATTATTGTCCCTATCTATAAGAAGGGGGACAAGTCTGCAGCATGTAATTACTGCCCAATTAGCTTACTCGACTCATCAGTGAAAATTATGAGCAGAGTGTTGCTGACCAGGTTGGAAGTGTTGGCTGACGAGAGGGGGATTCTGGCGTCCTCACAGTATGGTTTTAGAAAGGGCCGTGGTACATTGGATCAATGCTCAAATCTAGAATTACTAATTGGCAAATACACCAAGGCCAAGCGCAACGCCCTATATCTTTGCTTCGCTGATTTAAGCAGCGCGTTCGATTTGGTCAACCATTCTATTCTATGGCCTGCCCTAAAGTTTTGTTACCTGGGTGTGACCTTCTTGAGTGATGGTAGCTGGTCCAAAGAGCTTGTTAGCGTAAGGTCTAAAAAGTCAAAAAGTACATATGGAGTATTTAAATTCGCCTCAAAAATCGGTGATAGACGAATTAATGATATGATGCAGATTTATAAGGCAAGGAGTGTCTCGATTGCATTATACGGGGAAGGGTTGTGGGGTTATTCCAACATAGGCAGTCTACAAATGGAAGAAAATATCTTCCTTAAAAACAGAGAATCAAGGTGCTAACCAAGGTGCTGTGCAGGTAAACTATATACAGTTTTATGGTTACCTGCCTTGACGCAACTTATTTGATCCACAGGGAATTGGGGGCTGCCTAGCTGTGTGACCTTGTTTCATTAAGGCCCTTAATGATCTGGCGTGCCATTTGGCACAAGGAAGAGACACTTTTTAACCAACATGTTATTAGGGACTGCCTTAACCTAGGTAACTATACCAATATCCCTCGGCTAAAATATACCGTAGATATTTTTCGGGCTATTTATGGTCTGGACATAATCGAGGATCTGTGTGCTGCAGGAGACATCCCTAAGCAGGAATTGAAAAATAAATGTATGTCGTATCAAGCGGAGAGGCGCCTAGTCAATAATGGCCACTTGACTACTGTCAATCTCTACAACAAATACATTGACTGCGAAGGCCCTCAGTTGTACTTAAGCCAGGCAACTAGACCGGCTCACAGGTTTGTTCTTACAAGACTCAGATTTGGACTGGCTCACGATCTGGTGGCCTTTCCTCATCCTAAGAAACATCCTGTTGGCCTCTGTCCATGTGACGGGTATTCGAAACAAAGCACACTGCACTTTATGTTAATTTGTACCTTATTCTTGAATCTCAGGTTGGTCTATCTCAAGCCAATGTTTATAAAATATGGAATCTACAGCGTTGATGAGGCCATGAAATTGATTTATAATGTGAACTCGTCGGATATATGTATTTTTACTGCTACTTTTATATGTAAATCTATTTATTACCGGAAAAGTATGATGTTTTAACTTTGTTCCTTTTTATCTGTATACTATCATGTAATTGTTTTTGCCTGTATGCTTTTATGGTCATTTGTATAATATGAACCGAATAAAGCTTCATGAAATGAATGACAGAAGTTAAGGGGCCATCAGGCCTCTTTTTGATCTAGTATCAGGCTGGAGGCGTCCTGGAACCTTACAAATGCAAATGCCCCAGTGAGGAAACAAAAGCACACAGCTTATCTTTTCACAGGTACTTCAGAGATTACATTTCAGTTGGCACATGTTATAACATACACATATCAGAGCACTATTGCATAATTAAGTGGTACATTTATGCTCGTATAAGATGCACACCATGTGTGTTGCGATATCATGAATAACAAACCAGAGGAAGGTAGCAACAAAATAGAGGTTCAACATTCCCCAAATGCCACGCTTCCCCCTCCCCCAAGAACAGTGGGTGATTATGTTTTGCAGGAGACAAGAATACATCTCAATCTTCTATACTACTTTGATTCAAATTTGGGACTACACAAAACACAGATCGCTCCAACAAATGCGTTAAGCTCCAAAGTTATCTTATCATTATTATTATTCCTGAGATTTACTGGGCACCTATGCAGCAGATGCCTTAACCCCATAAAATATTTTAAATGCAGAATTTGCAACCAATTAAGCAGCACTTCTACTGCCATGCTTTTCCTTGTTGCCAATTACCTTTGTGGCAGGGTTTAAAAAAATGTATTAATTGAGTCATAGATTTTGTGTCAGGATTGCACCACTTTTTTGGCGCAACCTCAACTCCAAATCTCATTTGTTAAGCATCACAATGCACTTAAATGTATTCATGATGCACTTGATTAACATATGTGTGAGATCTTAGTATCTGATATCATATCTTGTGATGTCACTTCCAGTGAGGTCACTTCCTGTGATGCCACATGGAATGTCACACGTCATGACATCATCTGGTTTGATGGCACGTGTCATAATGACACTTGCATACTCGCATCGCAACAGATCTTTTGTGACTGGGGGGTGAGTAAGCACATTGAACTGATTTACGCAGATTTTGGGTAACCCTTTGCATTTTATATGTGAACTGTGAATTGAATTTTAGTATTTTTTAACTGTGGGAAAACCTGCTTTTTAACTTCTTTTCGGGCAATTACACTTGTATTTTCAGCCTGCTGTGACACGAGGAGACACCATTTTGGTTAGCGCTCCTGTGTTGGAACATGTAGACCACCCACTGGATGCAGGAGTACCTTAAATACAACTCCACCCTCATCCTTCGCCTTGCTTTTAACGCTGCCAGAGGCCCAAACAATAAAGTAATCTTTTCTGGGATCACTGGACAGCTTTTAACCTTTCACTTTTTCACGTCACCCGCATTGCACACTCAGCAATATACCTGCTCTGCTGTAAATAATGCATAGAAGCACACCCGGGACACACTTGGTGTCATCGGGTGTGCCCAATGATGAAGCATGCCACCAACTAGGTTGGTGGGTGTGGGCTTCCTAAAAGGGAATACACTTTCCTTTTACATACATCATACAACATACACCCTAGCGACTTCCCCACACGTCTAAATAGACTAGTTCTCACTGATTGTTTTAAACTCAAACATGGCTTCACAAGGAGTCTGAACCCGGCCTTGTGCAAACTCTCCCTAATGGCTATCATATTCAGCAGAAAGACCGCGAAAAAGGAAAAGGTGGAGGTATTGCTATTGAACTTAAAGATTTGTTTGAATACCATATTGAACCCAATCCCTTACCTGACTGCGAAAATCTTTCATTCGTAATCACATTCTCACCCTCCCACACTTTTTCGGACATCTTAATATATAGTCTCCCTGGAGCCTCTGGGCAACATTTAAAATTTCTACCTGAAATTGTTGGCAATTTGGCTAGTTACTCCTCCAATTTCACTCTTTTATGGGATTTTAATTTACATCTGGATGACTCATCAAATTCGGTAGCCTCTGATCTCGTTCAAGATCTATTAGCTATTCAGATAAATCAAAAAGTCATCGGCCCTACCCATAACAAAGGTCATCTACTAGACCCTATATTTACTAACAACAATGCGCTCCTAGTGGGTCATCCTACTCCTCTGCCTTGGTCAGATCACTTCCTGATCCCTCTGTCCTGGGATACTTTGAGGCAACCTTCTTCTACTAGAACCATTAGTGGCTGGGAACGCACTTGGTCTAAACTCCCTTTAGAACATTGGATCTCAGCTCTTAAAGATACAAGGCCTATACTAGACTCTGACCATACATCTTCTAATGAAAAATGTAATCAGCCGCCATCCCTGCAGTGTTGGGACCGACAGCCAGACATGGAGCAGTCACGCACTGCAAATTAGGATGCGATCGTCACCTTGGCAGTCGCATTCCGCAGTTTAACATTGCAGCGGGTGCTGCTTACAACACCACCCGCTGCAATGCCAAATTTCTATGTTGTGCATCTCCATGCACAGCATGGCAGACATAACACGGTGCCTGCCACCTTGTGCATGGAAATGGAGGGGGGTAGCATGGTTGCCCCCCAAGTGCACCCCCCCATGAGGGCCTGCAACGGGCCCCCATACCAAATCCCCACCAGTCTTTCCATGGCAGCGATGCCGCCATGGAAAGGCCTTTACATCCCAGCATCCTAATATGGATGGCGGTGCCTGGTATGCACCACCACCATATTGTGGGCCAAGTCTGCCCGGTCGGCAATCTGAATGATTGCTGACTGGCGGAAAAGCGGAGGATGCACTTTGCGTCCACTGCGAAACCCCCGCCATTATAATATGGCAGGTGGTAAATCAGGTTACGATGGCGGGTGGATCGCCACCGCCAGCTGGCGGTGGCGATTAACCCACCATCGTAATCAGCCCCTTAGTCACAAAAGAGTCAGAGAAAACTCATCTCCTTGGTATTCTCCTGAGCTTCGCAAGTATAAACAAACCTGTAAAAGATTGGAAAAGAAATGGGGAAGGGATTATAATGAACAAAGCAAACCAAAATACAGGTACTCTATAAAACTTTATCAATCAGAAGTTAAAACAGCACACTTTACTATGAGGCAAAACATCAATCTAGCTTCTAACTCTCCTTGGAAAATCTTCTGTATTACAAAGAATCTTCTGAAGCTTCCCCCACCAGTTGTTTCTCTGGATGCTTCTCCTGCCTGTTGCAATAACCTGGCAGAATTCTTTCACAAAAAACCCAGGATATATATCCCTTCTCCTGATCCACTAACCATCTCTTCAGGGAAATTTCCCCCTCACACTGAGCACCTGTAGAAAGAAATTCCCACGATGAGCCTGGACACTTTAGTATAAATTTTCACCCAAGTAAAAACTGTCTCTACTCTTGAGCTGGTATCTCCTTACTTTTTGAGTCAGGCTGTACAAGTAGTCCTCCCATTTACACTTGAGTTGTTTAATCTATCTATCTCTACCGGCTAGTGCCATTACCCTGGAAACAGGCACTGCTAAAGAAGCCTAATTTAAACCCTGACACTTTGGGAAATTATCGTCCCATTTCCATTCTCCCTGGGTTAAGAAAGATCCAAGAAAAATATATTAATATAGTTCTATCAATGATTTTTGAATACCACAACCTACTACATTCCTCCTAAACTGGATTCCGACCCCAACATGATACAGAAACTGCTCTTCTTGCGGTGGTCGAAGAGTCCAAGAAAATTTTCGACCAAGGAGGTACAGTGGCAATTATCCTTCTTGACCTCAGCTCCGCATTCGACGCTGTTAACTATGACATCCTTATTAACAGACTTTGGAATGTCGGAGTCTCAGGTGGTGTTATCACCTGGATGCAGTCCTTCTTGGAACACCTCTAAGAGTAAGTCACTTAACTGCGGAGTGCCTCAGGGCTTTTCCCTGAGCCCTACATTGTTTACATTGTTTAATATATATATGAGACCCCTTGCAGATATTGTTCTTCCACATGGCATTAATATAGTCACGTGCGCTGATTACACTCAAGTAGTTGTTGCTTTAAATCACTCCGAGAACTTGCCATCCTGTTTGGTATCCTGCTTAGAAAATGTGGGTAATTGGATGGAACTCTCCTGCCTTAAATTCAATGAAGAGAAGACGGAGCTCATGCTCCTGGGTAATCCTTCCATCTCTGTCCTTGCATTTGCCTAGCCAAATTGTCTGGGCCCTGCTCCTGTCCCTAAGACACAGATAAAAAGTCTAGTTGCGTTTGGTTGGAGAAGTCACTCAAATTTGATCACCAGGCGGTGAAACTTGCTATGTCATTCTCAGGATGCTCAGCAACAAGTTTCCTCTCCTCCCCACTTTGGCAAGGAGACTCATTGTCCAGGCTTTAATTCTTTCTTGCCTGGACTATGGAAATGCCCTTTACCTAGGGGCCCCTATGTCTACCACCAAGAAGCTGCAGGACATTCCGAACTGCGCAGCTTAAAATCTCCAATAACCAATCTGCCAAGCCCACATTGAATGCTTTACATTGATTGCTAATCTTGGAGAAAAAAAATCAAATACCTGTGCATAGCCCACAAGTCCTTTTGGGGAAGAGGGCCCTCAATCAACCCTACCATCATTTGCTCTTACTGTCCCAAAAGTTGCCTACAATCAACCAACCTCTGCCTAGACTCAGTCCCTAAAATTAAAAGGGTAAGATGTGGTGGTCGCTCTTTTTCTTATAATGTTGCTAAACTATGGAATGCTCTTCTTCCTTAACTTCATGCAGTGACCAATCATTTTTCTTTTCGTAAGCTTCTCAAGACCTGACTTTTCCAAAACCCTTCCCATTAACCATCTAGCCTGCCATTCTGTTGCTGTTGCTAGCGATGGGATGCCTTTGGGTAGCTATGCGCTCTATAAATATTATTAATAATAATAATACTGCCTAATTTGGTCAGTCCACCCACTTCTTTTTTTAGGGCGTGTGCCCTGGTGTTGCATGATCTGAACTCTGAAAACATCACAATAATGGACCCTGCTGAAGCTCTGTAATAACTGCATGATCAGTATAACACAACACAGACAAATAACCATTTTCAAAACCACCTACTCAAGTGCTGACATGATCTTTGAAACTGGTGGGATCTAATACTTGCCCTGATTTGTAGTGATCCAGATCTCTTCTTTGTGGGTATGGAGGGGTTCTCACAGTGAGAAAATGTGAAAAACTAAATGGGGGCAAATAGTGTACCAAAAAGCACAATTTTCACATAATTTGCTAAAAAGCCATAGGCTCTGAAAAGGCAATTATTCATATTCAAGTCCTTTCAAGGTATGCCAAGTCAATGAAACCTGACACTCTTGAGGAGTTTGCCCCACTGTTTTCAATGTGCCATGGAAACCCTCTCATGTCAAAAATCACTTCCATTGTGCCAGAGCCCACATTTTGTCAGGGATGTCCCTCAAATACTATGGGTGCCCTCTTATGTCAAAAATTACCTACAATTTCCCAGTGTCCGAATTTTACAAATAATGTCATCATATATTCTGGGTTACCCTTATCTGAAAATGTATCCAGTACATCAGGGTCAGTATTTAGTCATGGATGTGCCCCTCCCATATGTCATGATTTCCTCCCTTATGCCAAAAGTATCCCCAAAGAGTTGGCACCAGCATTTTGCTATGGATGCCCCCTATGCCATTTCCTCAAGCGCAACAGTGTTAATATTTTTCCATGATTGCCTATTATGTCAAGAAGTACCCAACCATTCCACTATCAGTATTTTTCACAGGTGCCTGTCATGTTAACAATTGTCTCCAGTATGACAACAGCAGTATTTTTCCATGGGTGCCTCTAAGCCAAGAATTGCCTTCAGTTTGCCAGGGCCAATGGCAAAGTAGCAAGCATACCACCACATTCTCACTCTCACCCACCTATGTTTCAGTGGCAGCTCCTCCGCTAAGGTGGAGAAGCATCACCCCACTGAACAGAAAGAAAAAGGAAAAAATCAAATGATAATAACGAGCTATTATCATTTTATTTTTACCCTTGCTCAGCTGGGTAGAGGAGGGGCTGCTCTGTTCACAGAGCGGGGCAGAGGAGGATTGGTTTGCCTGCTTGAAGTGCGCAGAGCGCTTTGGCTGGTCATCTCAGCAGGTTAAACCGTCATATGTACTTTGGATGTTCTCTATGCAGGCTGCATTACAGCATACATGGAGAACATGCCCAGCCTCACATTCTCTGGCTGAGCGCCGAACCACGGCACTCAGACCAATCAAATCAATCAATGCATTGCAGCATTGTGATTGGCTATTGGGAGGCTAGGAGCCGGGTGCATCCTGCTTCCTGCCCTGGAAGCGAGTGAAGAGGACCGAGAGGAGGCAGCGGCGATGGCAGGCGGCAGCGGTGGAGAGGTAAGTGTGTATTTTCTTTTTATTTTAATTCTCTCCTGACCTCACCCCCGCAACCCACCACATGGCCTTCAAATACCAGCCACCACTGTTACAATCACTCACTCACACCCAGTCGCACTCACACTTCATAATTCATTCCCATAAACTCAATTATTCTCATTTATCATCTTGAACTTACCCTTTCACTTATTCTCACTCTGACTCAATCATGGTTACTCATAATCACTTGCTCTAACTCTGTCATTTTTCTCATGCACACTTATTCCCACACACTTTTATTCACTCATTCTATGTCCTTCATTTACACTCACTCTCACTGACATTCACTCTAACTCTCACTGACTTGCACTTTCTCATGTGCATTCCCTTCTATTGTTACTCATTCTGATTCATTCATAAGCAATGACACACAATCTCACTTATCCTCACTCACTACCTGTCACTTACTCTCACTCACTTTTAATCACACGCACACATGCTCACACCTACAGACACACACCCACAAACACACATACTCTTTTGCACACACACACTCTCACCCACAAGCAAGCACACTGCATACATGCATTTAAAAACTTTTTTGCCTACATCTGCCACTGCAGTCTTGTTCTTGCTTCTGGTGCTCCATTTTTGATTACACTACTAGTGGAAAATAAAGTATTATTTTATTATTACTACTAACAATCCCTTTTTTTCATTGTTAGTGTTATGATGGTCAGACTGGGACCAAAAATAGGGCAGGGCCTCAAAATATAACTGGACCCCATAGTGAATTAGATAGCTAAATAGTTGTCTATAGTTGCAAGTTGGGGCTGTTTTGAACCTGTGAAGACACACTGTAAAAATATTTTGCAAGGTATGGAAGTCTACATAGATTGGATATTGCTACAGTTACTGTTTTAATATCAGTAAAATCCAACCCAGCAGACCACAAAGCAGGGTCATAAACAGCCAAAACAATGGTCCTGGAGAACAACAACGACAGCAACACCACTACCCTGCTGGCCAACCTCGCCAACCTCGGACTCAAGCAACTGGTGAACACTCTCACCCACTACGCTGGCCACACGTTTGACCCAGTCTTCTCCTCCAGCAAATACATCTCCTTCAGCCACTCCACCGGACTTCATTGGACTGACCACAGCTGCGTACACTTCAGCTTCAGAAGGACCACGACCCACCACCACCCGCAACAGGCTCCTCGCAGGAGCTGGAACAAGATCACCGCCAACCAGCTCACTACCTCCCTCAGCCAGAACACGCCCGCCAGCACAACGGACCCCAAAGAAGCAGTCAGCATCCTCACACAGTGGATCACCAACTGCGCAGACGACCTCGCACCACTGAAGACCCCTCCCAGCAGACCCGGCAGCAAGAAAGCCTCTTGGTTCACCGACAAACTTAAGAACTCCAAGAAGAACTGCCGCACGCTCGAGAAAGCCTGGCGCAACATCCAGACCACAGACAACATGACTGCCCTCAAGCACGCCACCCGCAAACACCACCAGCTGATCCGCACCACCAAGAAGACAGCATTCAAAGAACGACTGAACAACAATGCCCACAACAGCAAGGAACTCTTCAGCATCGTCAAAGAGCTCTCCAACCCCAGCGCCGGAAACAATGACATCACTCCCTCGCAAGACCTCTGCGACTCACTCACCTTGTTCTTCCACAGTAAGATCGCCGACATACACAACAGCTTCGGAACACAGACCACGCACCCAACCTCCGAACCAACACCCCCCACCACCACTCTCCGCGCCTGGACCCAGGTCAGCACCGAAGACAACACCCGCACGATGAACATCATCCACTCCGGATCACCAACCGACCCCTGCCCCCACCACGTCTTCAACAAGGCCGACTCCATCATCGCACCCCAACTCCGGGACATCATCAACGCCTCCTTCAACTCCGCCACCTTCCCGGAGAGCTGGAAGCACGCCAAGCTCAGCGCCCTCCTGAAGAAACCAACAGCGGACTCCACCGACTTCAAAAACGTCCGCCCCATCTCGCTCCTCCCTTTTCCCGCCAAAGTCATCGAGAAGACCATCAACAGACAGCTTGCCGCCTTCCTCGAGACGAACGGATCCCTCGACCACTCACAGTCCGGTTTCCGAGCCAACCACAGCACCGAGACCGCCCTCATCGCAGCCACTGACGACATCAGATCCCTGCTCGACAGCGGGGAAACAGCGGCCCTCATCCTCCTGGACTTCTCCGCAGCGTTCGACACTGTCTGTCACCGCACCCTAGTGCAGTGCCTCAGCAACATCGGAATCCAAGACAGGGCACTGGAGTGGATCATCTCGTTCCTCACCGGAAGAACCCAGAGAGTCCGCCTCCCCCCGTTCATATCCGAGGCCACCGAAGTCATCTGTGGCGTACCACAAGGATCATCACTCAGCCCAACCCTCTTCAACGTCTACATGAGCCCCCAAATAGCCATCGCACGCCAACACAACCTCAACATCATCTCCTACGCCGACGACACTCAGCTGATCCGTTCCCTCACCAACGACCCCGCCACCACCAGAACCAGCCTACACCAAGGGATGAAAGACGTCGCCGAGTGGATGAAGAACAGCCGCCTGAAACTGAACTCAGACAAGACGGAAGTCCCCATCCTGGGATTATCGCCCTCCGCCTGGGATGACTCCTGGTGGCCCCCTGCCCTGGGCACCACTCCCAAGCCAACGGACCTCGCACGTAACCTGGGCTTCATCCTGGACTCCTCCCTCTCGATGACCAGACAAGTCAACGCCGTCTCATCATTGTGCTTCAACACCCTGCGCATGCTCCGTAAGATCTTCTGGTGGATCCCCACCGAAACCAGGAAGACGGTCACCCAGGCACTCGTCACCAGCCGACTGGACTACGGAAACACCCTCTATGTCGGAACCACAGCCAAACTTCAGAAAAGACTCCAACGCATCCAGAACGCCTCCGCACGACTCATCCTGGACATCCCCAGACACAGCCACATCTCCGGCCACCTGAGAGACCTACACTGGCTCCCGGTCAGCAAGAGGGTCACGTTCAGACTCCTCACCCACCCACACAAGGCCCTCCACGACCTGGGCCCCAAGAACCTCAACAACCGCCTGACCTTCTACACTCCCACCCGCCAGCTACGATCAACCAGCCTCGCCCTCACCGCCGTTCCACGCATCCGCAGAGCCACCACAGGAGGAAGATCCTTCTCCTACCTGGCAGCCAAGACATGGAACTCCCTCCCCACCCACCTCTGGTTAACCCAGGACCATCTCTCCTTCAGGAAGCAACTCAAGATCTGGCTTTTCGAGCAGTAAGTACCCCTCTCCCGCAGCGCCTTGAGACCCCTCCGGGTGAGTAGCATGCTTTACAAATGTCATGATTGATTGATTGATTGAATGGATCAGACAGTGACCTGGCAGACAAGCCCCTTGGACATTGCCTGATTGCCCTATAGGCCAGTCTAAACCTGAATGTAATTGCCATAAAAGAAGGTGGAGCACAATGCTCTAAAGGGCGAGATGTCTCTGGCTGCTTGTCACTGAGTTTGCCAAATCTGAGGCCAGGGGTCATAAAAGTAGTGCCAGGGGTTGCCAGGGGCAAGCTAGGGGTTGCAGGTGTGACCCCTAAAGATGTCCCTGCATCAGTCTCTCTCCCACTAAAATATTGGACATAGTTATAAGAAGGATGCTGTGCAGTCCTTAATTTGAGCTAGGGGTTTCCGGAGCTCAGCATCAGCACTTAATCACCAACACCTGTGCTATAATTTCATTCTCGTTTTTGGTAGTCACTGAGATATAGGGCCATATGTATCAAGCATTTTTGTGTTTACAAACGGGCTGATTAGCAAAAAATGCTTTTCACATGTACCAAACCCCACTTTGTGATTCAGTAGCCTGTTACCAAATCACAAAATGGGTTTCCGATTCGCTATTTTGAAGGGGTGTGTTTAGGGCATCCCTTTCAAATGTCAAATCATAATGGTATGTATGAATGTTTTGTGACAGTGAAATTAGTTGCAAAACATTTGCATTTTACCACCTACTTAAAGTAGGTGGTAACCCATTTGCAAATGGGAAGGGGTACCAAAGGGACAACTTCCCCCTTGGGAATGGAAGCAAAAACGTTTTTCGAGAGCAGGCAGTGGTCTCAGGGACCACTGCCTGGTCTTAGAAAATTAAAAGAGAACATTTCATTTTTTTTTTTTTTAAGCATATGTGACTGGCATGCACAAACATGTAATTTACGAAAAGTTGGTAATATAGTTTGGGAAAGTCACAAGTGAAGAAGTGCGGTTTAACAGTTCCTCATTATTAAAACACCGGCTAGCCAGGCCACTAAAGTGAACTTGGGTGCATTAAAAAATGGATTTCTTACAATTTGATATTTGATATTTATTGGAATTTGTATAGCGCGGCTATCGCTCCGGAAGGAGCATCTTGGCGCTGAGAAAAACAGAAGAACCAGCAATGGGAGGCGAGGATCAGATGGCTGCGAGGACCAATGGGTCAGACTGAGGGAAAATCCAGGTCTTCAGAAGTTTCCTAAAAAGGCTTTCTGTGGGGGCGTGCCTAAGGCTGGGGGGGAGACCGTTCCATGCCTTGGCAGCCAGGAAAGAGAAGGTTTTTCCACCTTTTGTTTTTAGTTTTATTCGAGGTACAGTAACCAAGTTGGCTCCTGATGACCTCAAGCAGCGCGATGGAATATAACGCAGAAAGCGCTTAGCCAGGTAAGAAGGGCCAGTGTTCCTGGTGGATTTGAAGACCGTGACGAGAAGCTTGAAAATAATTCTTTTGTGGAGGGGCAGCCAATGGAGAGTGTTAAGGGCTGCAGAGGCCGAGGACCTTCTTGGGAGTTTAAGAACGAGCCTGGCCGCTGCGTGTTGGACGCTTTGCAGTTTCTTGAGGGAGGATTTCTTTATTCCTGCCAGGAGGCCATTACAATAATCCAGCCGGGAAAGGATAAGAGCCACTGGCTGAGATGGGGAGGAAGTCGAAGAATTTCTTCAGCTGTCTGATCAGACTAAAATAGCACCCTGCAGTGATGCGCACATGCTCGTCGAAGCTGAGGGACGAGTCAAATTGGACCCCTAGATTGCGGGCTGAGGAGACCGCACTCGGTGGTGCTTCAGAGTTTTGAGGCCACCAGTCTTTAGGGGAGAAGAGGATGTCTTTGCCTAAGGGTATTATTTCAGTTTTGGCGCTATTGCACTTGAGGTGGTTCAAGTTGAGCCAAGAGAAGACTTGGGAGAGGCAATTTTGAAATCTCAGGGCAGCGTCAGGGTGTATTTTATCTATGGTGACGACAAGCTGAGTGTCGTCAGCATAGGAAGTCACGAGGATACCGTGGGATTCGATCAGTGTTCGGAGGGGGGCCATGTATATATTAAAAAAGAGAGGACTAAGTATGGACCCCTGGGGCACACCGGATGTAGTGGGTCTTTCGCCAGAGAGAAAGGGGCCTAAAGAAACAGTTTGTGATCTATTGGATAGGAATGATGTTATCCATGTTAAAGCAGTACCCGACACACCGATCTCACGCATTCTGTTGATGAGAATGGCATGTGAGATGGTGTCGAAAGCTGCGGTTAAGTCGAGCAGGATGAGCACAGCCTGTCTTCCCTCATGCTGCAAGAACTTAATGGTATCCGATAGCTCAATCAGTGCGGTTTCAGTGGAGTGGCCCGGGCGGAAGCCTGATTGCTGTGGGTGCAAGATGTGATTGTTTTCCACAAAGATTTTTAATTCCTCGTGAACTAGCTGCTCTGTGATTTTGCCTAGTGCTGGGAGTAGGGAGATTGGGCGCATGTTGGATAGATCAGTCGGGGATTTGTTTTGTTTTTTCATTAGGGGCTTAACTATGGCCTTCTTCCATTCAGCGGGGACAATGCCTGAGTTGAGGGATTCGTTAACAATGGCATTGATTGAAGGGTTGACGACCTCAATGAGATGGTGGAGAATAATCGGGGGGCAGGAGTCCGTGGGGGCTCCCGATCTACAGGTCATGATAGCCTTTTGTGTTTGTGACAGGGAAACTGTTGTGAAGTTACTCAGAGAGGGTGTAGTAGTGTCGGTATCTTGTATGTGAATTGAGGGGGGGGGTGGAAATTTATTTATTTATTTATTTATGGTTTTATAGAGCGCGTAGTCACCCAGTGGGTATCCCAGCGCGGAACATTTTTACTCGCAAAGGGGGTTAGTCAGGAGAAGTGACAGCTTAGGGGAAGAGTAGAGTTTTGAGGGCTTTTCTGAACCGAAGGAGGTTGGGTTCTGCTCTGAGGCTCAGAGGGAGTGCATTCCATTTGATTCCTGTGTTGACCGAGAAGCGGCGGCCACCTATGCGGGCCTTCTTCACCTTGGGGATCGTAATGAGGTTTCCGTGCTCCGAGCGAAGCGCTCTCGTGGGTCTATAGGGGGTGATCCAGTTGTTTAGTATGGGGGGCCGGTGTTGTGAAGTACCTTGTGGGCCAGACAGAGGGCCTTGAAAGTGACCCTTTCCCTGATAGGGAGCCAGTGCAGCTTCCTAAGAGCGGGCTTAGCAGATGACCTAGCCGGGGTGTTCGTTAGGAGTCGGGCTGCGGCATTTTGAGCTTTTTGCAGAGTTTGAAGAGTGGATTCTGGAGATCCCAGGTAGATGGCATTGCTGTAGTCCAGCCTGGATAAAATTAGGCCCTGGATCAGCATGAGACGCGACTGGAAAGGTAGTAGCGGGATTACCTTCCTGCAAGATTTAAGTAGGCCGTAGCATATGCCGGCCGTCTTTCTTGCCTGTGTCCTGAAGGTAAGGTCGGTCTCCAGCCACACTCCGAGACTCTTGACCTCCTTCTTGGGGGTGGGGGGTTCACCCATGCAGGCGGGCCAGATGTTAGAGGGGAGGTTCGTGGTTTTATGTCCTAGGAGCAGGATCTCCGTTTTGGAGCCGTTTAGTTTCAAAGCAGAGTCACTCATCCACTGATGTACGTTGGAGAGGCAGTCGTGGAGATTGGAGGGCTCTAGCTTGGGGTGGGAGAGTGTCACCACCAGTTGTGTATCGTCAGCATAGCTGACGATAGTGACTCCGAAGGGTAAGACGAGTTCCTCCAGTGGGGCCATGTAAACGTTAAACAACGTGGGGCTCAGGGATGAGCCCTGAGGCACGCCGCACTGGAGGGGGATGGAGGGGGAGCGGCTTTCGCCTTCCCATACTTGGTAGGAGCGTCGGGAGAGAAAGGACGATAGCCATTTCAGCGCTCTGTCTTTAACCCCAATATTCTCGAGACGTTGGGTTAAGACCTGGTGACTGACCGTGTCAAAGGCCGCGCTTAGGTCTAGGAGGACCACTGCCACTGATCCTCCTGTATCGATGATTTCCCTAGTTCTTTCTACTGCTACGAGGAGAGCAGTGTCCGTGCGCTGACCTGGTCTAAAGCCTGTCTGTGAGTCGTTAAGGAGATGATTTGACTCTAGGTAGTGTGACAGCTTTTTATTCGCAAGTTTTTCGGAAATCCTTATGAATGTTATTGATTTTTTCGATGAAAAAATCAGCTATTTGGTCGCAAAGGGTTTGGGATGGAGGGATTTCAAGTGCCAGGGCCTTGGAGTGGGTGAAGGACTTGACTATATTAAAAATAGTATGTTGTTTCTGTTTGGCTTCCTCTATGGCTGTGGCAAAGAATTCCTTTTTGGCTTTTTTTTATATTGGAGAGGTATTGTTTTCTCTGCAGGATGTATAGGGATCTAGAAGTGTGATCGTAAGTTTTCCTCCACTCTCTTTCAAGGACCCTGCACTTAAGATGACATTCGGTGAGGGCCTGGGTGTACCAGGGGGCATTGGGCTTTCTTTTGCATTGAACTGATTTTTGATTGGTGGGGTTGGAGTTGGCAGAGACCACTCTGTCAATCCACAAATGAAAGTTTTTAGAGTCTTGCGATACCTCTCCGACGATAGTAGGGGGGGGCAGGGAGCTGGGGGTTCGACTTAATGCGCTCGGCCACTTTCTTCCAGTTGGTCGGGAAGGGGGTGGGGGGGCATTTGGTGTACGGTAACGATAGGGGTTTTGCCTTGATGGAAAAAGGAATAAAACAGTGGTCTGTCCATATTTGAGGTATCGGGGGAGAAACATCTAGAGAAGCTGAGTTTGTGCAGATGCCGTCGAGCGTGTGCCCGGCCCGGTGAGTGGGGGGGGGGGGGGTGACCCGTTGAGAAAGGCCAAAAATATCAAGTGAGTGTAGGAAATTAGAGGTGTGGGGGTCTGTGCAGGATTCCAAGTGAAGATTAAAATCACCGAGGAAGGTGAAGGTAGGATAGTGGGTCATAAGTGATCCCAGAGTCTCGTCCAGGGAGTCCAAGAAAGGTGTGGCGTTCCCAGGGGGGCGGTAGACGAGTCCTCCTGAAAAAGAGGAGGAGGAGTTAATTTGGATCACAAAGCCTATGCTCTCACAGTCCTTGAGAGAGGCCAGATCGAATGTGTGACACCTGAAGGATTTCTTAACGATGATAGCTAACCCCCCTCCCCGACCGCCGGGTCTATCCCGCCTGAAGATGGTAAAATCGGGGGGTAGGGCGGTTGCCAAGTCAGGGTTGGAAGCATCGTTTAGCCAGGATTCAGTGATGAAAAAGGCGTCAAGGTCGTAAGAAAGAATTAGGTCGTGGATATCTTGTCCATGACATGCTAAGGATCTGGCGTTGATGAGTCCGCAATTAAAGGTGACCAGCTTATGTGGGGGTGGGGGAAGTGGGTGAGGAATTACGCTAGTAGGTCCCGGGGATGACCATCTACAGGAACGGCATGAAAAAGGGCCCCAGAGACGATCAGTGGGGAAGTGATCTTTACAGCTATGGCTTGCTGTTGTCAGGCGCATTGAAAGCAGTGCGTTGGAATCATACCTGAGGACTGGAAGGTTTTGGGCAGCATGGCCCGCGCCCGGCGCGATCCTGGCGCGGACGGGCGCAGACGGGCTTGGCTTAGGCGCGGCTTCGGCGCGCGACCGGCGCGCCCGCTGCGCCAGCCCGCTGCGCCGTCTGAATGGATAGCACATTTATAGGAAGGAGGGAGGGTGGGAGGACGGCGCGACTAGAGCGCTGACCTCACCTGCCTCGCTCAAGATGGCGCCCACCGCCGAGTAATGTTGATAAAAAACGGCTGGGCTGAAAAGAGAGGAAGAGTAGGTGTCAAGAGTGTCAGAGTGCCTGATTCTCAATTCCCCTTAATCTAACAGCCCCCAAAGGTAAAATACGGCGGTTTTAAAAGAAGTTTAAAAACGCTCCAAATGTAGTGCTGGAAAAGCTAAAATCAAGTTGCCTCAAATCGCAATTTTCCAGTCTTCAGCAGCTCGCAGCCCCAGTTCCCCTCACCAGGGAGAGCATCTGAAAGGCACAGAGTGCTGGGAAGGGCTCACCTAAATACAACGGGAGGGCGGGAGGACGGCGCGACTAGAGCGCTGACCTCACCTGCCTCGCTCAAGATGGCGCCCACCGCCGAGTAATGTTGATAAAAAACGGCTGGGCTGAAAAGAGAGGAAGAGTAGGTGTCAAGAGTGTCAGAGTGCCTGATTCTCAATTCCCCTTAATCTAACAGCCCCCAAAGGTAAAATACGGCGGTTTTAAAAGAAGTTTAAAAACGCTCCAAATGTAGTGCTGGAAAAGCTAAAATCAAGTTGCCTCAAATCGCAATTTTCCAAAGTCTTCAGCAGCTCGCAGCCCCAGTTCCCCTCACCAGGGAGAGCATCTGAATGATTCTCCATATATTTCACTTGAAAGTGGGGGCCTTACTCAAGGACCTGTGTCCTTTCAGAATGAGGGAATCCTGGGGGACAATGTGTGTGCCTCGATTTATACATGATGTGGACACTAGGGACAGCCTACCTGTCAAAAACAAAATTTACAGGCATTCTGATCAAGTCAAGGAGAGCATCAGAGCTGAAGTCCGCAGGATGTTGGAATTAGGGGTGATTGTACAGTTGTCTCGGTCCCCAAACCTCATTCCAAGGTACGTAAACCAGAGCTGGGATTTTGTGTGGACCACAGAGGTCTCAATGAACTCACTAAGACCGATGCACACTCTAGTCCAAGAGTTGATGAACTGATTGATACGCTGGATACTGCAACATTTCTCAGTACATTTGATTTGACATCAGGGTACTGGCAAACTGGAATGACATCAGGGTACTAGCAAATTGGACACCTTTGAGCCCAGGAGCCAAAAAGAAACCTGCATTCCCCACCAAAGAAGGGCGTGCCCTTTGGTTTAAAGAATGCCCTTGCAACCTTCAAAAGGCTAGAGAACAAAGTTCTGGCTTGGCAGAGTCTTTTAGTGCAGCTTATCGTAATGATATTGATGTCTATGCTCTAATTAGCAGGATCACCTGATGCACCTTGGATAGGTCCTTGAGGTTCTGAAGAGTGCAGGTTTCACTATTGAGGCAAGCAAGTGGCAGATAGAGCAGGACTCAGTTGTATTCTTGAGCCATTGTGTAGGTGGAGGATACGTTCAATCCTTACAGCCCAAGATCCAGAGTATTCTGGCCTGTGAGGCTCCAAAAACCAAGACTCAAGTCAGGGCATTCCTTGGCTTGATTCAGTACTACAGGAGGTATGTGAAGGGGTATGGTACTATTGTGGCACCCCTCACAGAACTGACCGCCAAGAAACAACCTAAGAAAGTAAACTGGACAGTGAGCTGTCAAAAAGCTTTTGACACTCTGAATGAAGCAATGTGTTCAGCATCCATTCTAAAGCTTCAGAATATACAAAGCAGTTCATTGTGCAAACAGTTCATTGTGTACACAGATGCCTCTGAGCATGGGATAGGAGTAGTCCTATCATAGAGCAACGATGATGGCCAGGACCAGTCTGTTGCTTTTATTAGCAGGAGGTTACTCCACATAGAACAATATTGGAGTACCATTGAGAGGGAAGCCTTTGCTGTAGTTTAACCCCTGAAGAAGCTGAGACCATACCTGTTTGGTACTCACTTCCTTGTACAAACTGACCATTGGCTTCTCATATGGCTGATGAAAATGAAAGGGGAAAATTGTAAACTATTGCAGTGGTCCATCTTCCTACTGGAATGGACTTTACAGTGGAAAGCAGACCTGGGACTGAACATGCCATTGTAGATGGCCTATCCATGATCTTCTACTTAGACAATGAAGACTCTCTTTGGAAAGGTTAGTCTCATTCCCTATTATTTGGGGGGGGGATTGTGCAGGAAAGTGCCCTTTTTGACTTGATCCTTGCCACTTTTTGCCCTAATACTGTTGCTTTTTGACTGAAAGTGCACTGGGTCTCCCCAGTGCCAGTGCTCTCTACCTTAAAACAAGGCAAATGTTTAATTGTAACCCAATTGTCAAGGACTTATGAGGAATTAGTATAGGGAAATTTGAAATTCATTTGAGCGGTGGACATGTTAGTCTGTTAGTTGGATTGAAAAGGATAGTGGAGGGATAGAAGAGGGTAGGGTCTAGAAAGTGTTTTTTTCTGGAGCTCATAGTAGTAGGAGGAGGTTTGGGATGAGTAAAGGGAAGGGGAAAGAGTCAGAGAGAAGGGTTTAGAAAGGCTTGTTTGAGAGATCTGAATAGTAAAAGACAGGGGCAGCTCATCCATTGCGGTGGATGAGCATCTCCCTGCCATCTGTGAGGGCAGCAGGCACACACATTAATAAAACAGTAATAAATACTATTTTTAAATGTGTGGCATGCTCGCGCATATGCAGCGCAAGGGCAGGGGTCGGGGATGATTAGTGCAATTGCACTATTACTTCAGCCAGCTGCACATGTCAGATTAGCTTGCTGCCTACAGCTGGCCAATCTGACTTGCGCACTTCAGAGCCTGCAATCCAAGGGCCGAGGGATTGCACCTGCAGGCCCACAGCCTCAAAATGAGTGCTGGGTTAGCCTGCTTATTAGTTGGTTTCAGATTGTACAAGGGAGAAAGTCCTACCCTTTCCCCCCGAGTCAGTGCAGAGGAGATCAGAGCGAGATGGCAACCTCCAGCAATGCAACACTTATATGGTGATATGGTGAGTTTTGTGGGTGTCGCACCTCACCATAATTAAGTGTTGCCAGCCGCTACTGGTTATGTTATGTTATGTTATGTTATGTTAGGAGGTTCTTTTAAAGCGCACTGTCACCGTGAGTTTCCTGGCGCTGATTGGGATTCAGTGAGATAGCAGATTAAAGATTAACCAGATTGGGGGAAAAGCCAAGTTTTGAGAGAATTGCGGAAAAGGATGAGTGAGTTGACAGATTTGAGAGAAAGGGGAAAAGAGTTCCAAAGTGTAGGGGCAAGATGTGAGAAGCTCCGACCTCCAACCCTGCGAGTTTGAAGGAGGGGTGGCCAGGAGATGAAGATGGGAGGATCTGAGATTACGCGGGGGGCAGTACGGAGTGATGAGGGATTTCAGAAACCTAGGGGAGGGACCAGTCAGGGACTTAAATACTAAGCAGCCGATCTTAAAGGCTGCCCTAAGATTGACTGGGAGCCAGTGCAGTTTGGCAAGGAGAGGCTTGGCCGACTGCCATTTTGGAATCCTGAAGACCAGTCGCGCCGCTTGGTTCTGAGCGATCTGCAGCCTATAGAGCAAGGTTTTGGGCAGACCATAATATAAGGAATTCGAGAAGTCCAAGCGGGAGAGGACCCGGCATACTTGCACTCTCTGGCATTTCCTCAAACAGCGCGCTGACGCTGCAACGAATCATCTCTTCCTGGTCGCCATTCTCGAGGGCGAGGTGTGCCACGTGACACGCCCCCTCGGTTGGCCACGCCCCCTTACCAGACCTATATATAGTGCGCGCAGCTCTCATAGCACGACACTAACGCAGGACTCCTGAGGCGAAAAGCCGGGAGCGTGAAACTTTGCATTTTAATTATTTTGTGTGATACTTTGTTTTTAACCTACCTGGCATACTTGCACTCTCTGGCATTTCCTCAAACAGCGCGCTGACGCTGCAACGAATCATCTCTTCCTGGTCGCCATTCTCGAGGGCGAGGTGTGCCACGTGACACGCCCCCTCGGTTGGCCACGCCCCCTTACCAGACCTATATATAGTGCGCGCAGCTCTCATAGCGCGACACTAACGCAGGACTCCTGAGGCGAAAAGCTGGGAGCGTGAAACTTTGCATTTATATTATTTTGTGTGATACTTTGTTTTTAACCTACCTGGCATACTTGCACTCTCTGGCATTTCCTCAAACAGCGCGCTGACGCTGCAACAAATCATCTCTTCCTGGTCGCCATTCTCGAGGGCGAGGTGTGCCACGTGACACGCCCCCTCGGTTGGCCACGCCCCCTTACCAGACCTATATATAGTGCGCGCAGCTCTCATAGCGCGACACTAACGCAGGACTCCTGAGGCGAAAAGCCGGGAGCGTGAAACTTTGCATTTTAATTATTTTGTGTGATACTTTGTTTTTAACCTACCTGGCATACTTGCACTCTCTGGCATTTCCTCAAACAGCGCGCTCATGCTGCAACGAATCATCTCTTCCTGGTCGCCATTCTCGAGGGCGAGGTGTGCCACGTGACACGCCCCCTCGGTTGTCCACACCCCCTTCAACGCCCCGACCATCCAGCATAAATTATGTGTCTTGGGAGGAAGCGCAGCGGACGAGCGCAGCGGGCGCGACGATTGCGCGCTGAAGGCGCGCCTAAGGCAAGCCCGTCTGCGCCCGTCCGCGACTGGCCGGGACTAGGGGCACGTCACTCCGCCCCGCTCATCACCTATACCCCGGACCTACTACGCAGCTTCCAGGGTCCCTGGCCCATCACGGCCTCCATTTGCTCTCGCATTTCCTCCTTTGGTCTCTCCCCCACCGCGCCCCCTCTCCTCCCTCTCTCTACAGTTGACCCCTCTCTCTCGCTCTGTAACATTGTCCCTTCATCAACCCCCAAAGCCCTCACGGCTCTTTATCTTAATACCCGGTCCGCTGTCGCCCATGCGCATGAACTCTCGGTCCTGCTGGATCTTCATGCCCCAGATCTTCTTTTCCTAACTGAGACCTGGTTCTGCGATGACTCCCTCCCTGCCCTACTATCCACCTTACCGGCCACTTACTATGCCCTCAGGGCGGACCGCCCTTCAGGCAGAGCCGGGGGTGGCGTGGCGGTCATCGCACGTGCCGATCTTCCCTTTCAAATTCTATCCCTGCCTGACATTGCGACCACCGAATTTTTGGTGATTCGCACTACCTCCACCTCTCCCCCCCTGACTTGCTTTCTTACCTACCGCCCTCCTCAATCCCCCCTACAGTTTCTCCCTGAATTCTTGGAAGTCTTGTCCACTATTACAGTCAATAACTCCTCCATTCTGCTCCTTGGCGACTTTAATTTCTGGCCCTCCGACCCCGCCGAATGTCCGTCCTCTAAGGAATTCTCCGAAACCCTTCAATCCCTCAACTTCACATCCCACGTTCACTCCCCCACCCATATCAAAGGTCACACGCTTGACCAGATCTGGTCCCTGAACTGCCCTGTGGAATCTCTCTCCATTTCACCTTGTTCTTGGTCTGACCACCACCTGATTTCATTTTTCCTTCCTATCCACCCCCCAGCTAAGCTCCCCCGCCCCAAAAACACCTGGGTAGGCTCATGGGGTCGAGTTAACCTGGAAAATCTTTCCTCCCTTCTCACCTCCTCCCTCCCTTCCCTACAGGGCCTTTCCACCTTCTCCCAGGTTGATGCCATAGACCAGTGGCTCTCCTCTGGCCACGACTCCGTTGCCCCGCTCAAGCGCATCACCTCCAAACGTGAGAAGGACGCCAATCGGTGGTTCAACGAAGAGCTTAAGGCCACCAAACTAAAAGTACGCCGCACGGAGCGGGCATGGAGGAGAAACTATTGCCCCACTTTAAAACTGGAGTATACCAACACCCTTACCCAGTATAAAAAAGACATCTTGGAGGCCAAAACATCATATTTCTCCTCCAAAGTTCTAGCTGCGGAAAACCAGTCTAAGGAGATATTCACCATCGTCCACAACCTGGCGTTCTCGGACAGAACAACCCTTAAGCCCGCCCCGTCCGAAGAACTCTGCCTTTCCCTCAACAATTACTTCATTCATAAAATTGCTACCATCAAGGCCAACATCCCTCCCCCCTCTCCCTCCTTTGTTGACCCCCAATGTCCCCCTCCCAAGGGTGAACTCACCACCCTCCCCTTCATCACTAGGGAATGTTTGACCTCCTTGGTGCCTCTGGTCAAGTCTGGTTCTCCGCTTGACCCCTGTCCGGCTCACATTCTCCGCCATATCTTTGTCTCTTGCCCAGACCCCCCCCTTCACCTCCTTAACAGCTCTCTTGCTCAAGGCGTAGTTCCCAACCCCTTGAAGTCCGCGGTTATTGTGCCTATTCTGAAAAAACCCGGGGCAGACCCTTCTGTCCCTGCCAATTTCCGCCCCATCTCCCTTTTGCCATTTTTGGCCAAGGTGCTCGAGCGCCATGTCACCTGCGCTCTGAGCTCCTTTGTGGAGAAGCATGGAGCCCTTGCCCCTCGCCAAGCCGGCTTCCGCCCCGCACACTCTACGGAGTCCGTTGTCATTTCGGTCCTGGACAACCTGAGGGAGGGTATGGATACCAATCAGCACCAGGCCCTTGTGCTCCTCGATCTCTCAGCCGCCTTTGATACGGTGGACCACACCATCTTACTTTCCCGTATCAAGGCGGCGGGGATCGGGGGGACCGCCCTGGTCTGGTTATCCTCCTTCCTGAGCGACCGCACCCAGGCCGTTCGCCTGGGTGACTTCACAGCGGACGTCCGGAAAGTTCAGTGCGGGGTTCCCCAAGGTTCTTCCCTCTCCCCCCTTCTGTTTAATCTGTACATCGCTCTTCTGATTTTCTCTCTCCAACAGATGGAGGTCGCCGTATTTAATTATGCGGATGACTTCCAGCTTGTTTTCAATCTATCCTCTTCCCCCTCTTCTGTTCTAAACTTTCAATCTGTCATGCTCTATATCAGGGACTGGATGAACCACAATCACCTCAAACTTAACCCCGACAAGACCGAGTTGGTGTTGACGGGCGGTTCATCCAGCCCCTGGTCCTCTCTTTTCTGGCCTCTCTCTCTTGGCCCCTCTCCTGCACCCTCCTCCTCTGTCAAAACTCTAGGCATAAAACTCAATTCTCAACTCACCCTTCACTCCCAGGTTAGCTCTGTGGTATCTTCTTCTTTCCTTTCACTGCGCACTATACGCAGGGGGTCTCGTTTCTTCACTTTCTCTGCTCTCAAACTTATCATCCTGGCCATGGTGGTGTCCGGCCTGGATTACGGCAACGCCCTGTATGCCGGCATTCCTGCATATAGCTTGCGGCGCCTACAGCAGATACAAAACCAGGCGGCCCGCCTGGCCTTCAAACTTCCAAAATTTCACCACTCTACCCCTCTTCTGAAATCTCTACACTGGCTCCCCGTGCGAGCCAGAATTCAATTCAAGCTCGCCTCCATCACTTTCCTGGCCCGACTTGGCCTGGCACCAGCGTTCATCTCCTCCGAGATCGTTCCATACGTTCCCACCAGGGAACTCCGCTCGTCTTCCCAATCCCTCCTCACCATCCCACGCTACCGGAGAAAGAAGTGGGGAAGCTCTAAATTTGCCACCCTTGCCCCAACCCTTTGGAACTCCCTTCCCCTTGAACTTCGTACCATCACTCTCTACTCTCAATTCCGTAAACACCTCAAGACCCACTTATTCACAAAGTCTTTCGAATAACACTCCTTTAGCTCTCCTAGCCTTTTAGCCCCGGATCCTGTTAGCTATAGCGCCAAGAAACCGCTGGTATACGTGCGCTCTAAAAGTAATTTTAAACTCAAACTCAAACTCAAACTCAAGGCCAGGATGACTTGGAGCAAAACTACGGGGGACAGGAGATAAGCGACCTTCCTGATCCTGCGGAGCTGGTGCATAAAGGAGGAGACCACCACCCCCACCTGGGCCTTGAGTGAGAGTTCAGAGTCGATGATGACTCCCAGACTATTTACGGATGCCACAGGGGCGGGGGGAGGGCCAAGCCCTGTGGGCCAGAAGTGTGGACCCCAATGGATGGAGCTCTTGCCTGGAAGAAGGAGCTCCGTCTTTCCAGGGTTCAATTTGAGCTGGTTTTGGCTCATCCAGAGGAGAATGAGGGACATGACAGCGTGAAAGTTGGAGACAGCGGAGGGGGTGGAGAGAGGGAAGATGAGTTGTAGGTCGTCAGCGTAGTTGAAGACGGTGACGTCCCACTGCCTCAGAGAGAGAAGAAGGGGGCGAAGATAGAGGTTGAAAAGGAGGGGGTACAAAGAGGAACCCTGGGGGACACCACAGGGGGAAGGTACTTTGGGTCCACGGAAGGTGCCCAGACTGACCGACTGAGACCTGCCGGACAGGAAGGAATGAACCCAGGCCAACGCCGGTAAAAGAGGTATACAATGATACAAGGAGGGGTAGAGGAGGCAAATGTCTAAAAAGGGTTAGTTTGGAGATCATAGTAGTAGAATGGGTTTGGGATGAGTCAAAGAGTGGAGGTAGAGGATATACTGAGAGAGAGATAGGGTGAGAATAGGGTAGTGCATTGGGGAGAGTGGTAGAATGAGGTTTGGGATGAGTCAGAGAGTGAGGTAGAGGATATATTGAGAGAGGTATAGGGTGAGATACAGGGTAGTGCATTGGAGATGCTGAATTAGAAGTAACGTGATAAATATAAAGATACATAAGCACATGGAAGGTATATATGAATAACAAAGGTAATATATGTAGATTTAAGTTGTATTTAATAAACTCAGATGCTTAATTGTTGCTGTACTTTAAGTTAATTTATTTGTTTGTAATGCTTGCCTATATGTGTGTACACCCAAGTGATTAAAGTTGGGGCACAATAGGGCCCATTGCTCCTTTATAAGGGTAGGGTAAAAGCAGATGATGTGGATGATGGCAACTCAGGGCAGGACAGCCATGAAGCAGAAAGGCATACAGGATTCCTGTGGTCCACTTTAGCCTGAATGCTTCCTGTCAGTGGAGTTCTGCAGAGTGCAGTGGCATGGAGTGCAGAGTAGATTGGCATAGAGTTTATTGGCATAGAGTGCAGTGGTGTAGAGTGGTGTATAGTGCACTGACATAGATTTCACTTGCAGTAGAGTAGAGTGGTGGCATAGAATGCAGTGACGATTAGTACAGTGCATTGGCATAAGTGCATTGTCGTAGAGTTTGCATAAAGAGCAGTGGCCTATATGGCAGTGGTTCAGAGTACCGTAGAATTCCGTAGAGTGAAATGCTGCAGAGTAGAGTGGACTGATGTAGAGTGTGTTGGTGTAGAGAGTTGCAGAGTATAGTGTTGTAGAGTGCATTGACATAGAATGAGGTGGCGTAGATTAAAGTAGTGCACTGTAGAGTGGAGTGGTGGAGAGTAAGTGGCAGTGGCATAGAGTACAGTGGCATAGAATGCCGTGGAGTAGAGTGCAGTGGTGCAGATTCGAGTATAATGGCATAGAGTAGAGTTGCCAAGTGCACTGGTGTAGAGTGCTGCAGAGTAGAGGGGTGTAGACTGCAGTGGTGTAGAGTGCAGTAGCATGGGGTAGATTGGCATAGGGTATAATGGCGTACAGTGGATTGATGTAGAGTGCAGGGGCATAGAGTGGAGTGGTACAGAGTAGAATGAATTGGCGTAGAATGCATTCCTGCAGAGCGCAGTAGAGTAGAGCGCAGTGTTGTAGAGTGGTGTAGAGTGGATTGGGGTATAGTGCTGTGGCGAAGAGTGCAGTGGTCCCGAGTAGAGTGCATTAGCATAGAGTAGAGTGGTGCAGAGCAGAGTGGCATGATGTGGAGTGGTGTAAGGTAGAATGGTGCAGAGTAGTGTGCATTGGTGTAGATTGGAGTATGTATGGTGTGGTAGCACACTACCATTACAGACAACTCATTTTTAATTGAAATGAACATAACATTTGCACAAACATACAGTTTTACTAATACAACTATACAGCCCCAAACGGTAATGTGTGGTAATGGCATCACCTAGGGGGATATTCACAAGGACTCAACTCCAAATTATCCCCACCTTAACGCATCAAAAGTGGAGATAGATTTAACACCCTATTCACAAGCTGGTGCAAACTGCAGACATCGCCTGTATCCCTGCGATAACTGCCCCAAAATTAATCTCCATGGTGGACACCACCAACTAACCCTAATGAGATGCAGAGTAGGCGTTCCCGTACAGAAACACACAAAAAAAACACAACACCACATTCACAACGAACTGCCAGATGTGCGATGCAAACCAAAACCAGGTGATAAGCCGCAGTAGCAGCAGGGAATTAACACCGACCTTTTGCTGATGTTCAGCAGGTCAACTACCTGCAGCATAAAAGGGAGCCCAGCCAAGAGCCACACCTGAAGACCCACAGATGCCATGGAGACAATGATCATGCAACGTGGATACCCATGAGGGCTACAACACCCACTGTAACCCTCCAGCCCCCCTGGACATACACATACCGTGCACGACACAAGAGCCACAACAAACGCATGATGACGCAAAGTGCCAAAATAAATACACACATTTGTGGCCAGAAGAATGGAGCGCTGTACATTAAATACAGCGCATCCATCCTGTAGCAAGGAGAGTGCAGTGAAAAATGTTGCATAGCTGTTTTCACACAGCGATGCGGAAGTTTTCATAAATGAGGGCCATATTTTGTATTAAAGCCTCAAAGTAAATGCAATGAAACACTGCTCCCAGTAGCTGGATTTTAATGTTCCAAATTTAATGATTCACACAAGCCAAATGTCCAAACACTATGATCTCAGTTATGTTAATGTTAATTACAAGACTCAAATTTTCCAAATATTTTGTAAACTAGTTTCTCTTATTCTGTAGACTAGATGGGGTAGACTCAAGTAGAACAATGTAATTTCTTTACATACGTTGATTCATCTTTCTACCACTCACAGTAAGTGTATTGGAGTCTACTAATTCTGGATATTGTAGAAAATCAGCAGCAGATAATGACAATAAAAGAAGAGCCAAGTTGCATCCCTGCTTCAAAAATGCTGATTAACTACAGCAAGCAGTGGAATACTCCAATTAGTTACATTGGCTGCAGAGAAACAAAACAATCAGAGGAAAAGTAGAGACCATTGTTGCACACAATAGATAGATGAAATCTGGGATAGGGTGCTCAATTTTGATCTGCTGTTTCTTTGTGATAGAAATTACATAAATAATTGGCATGCTCCATGCTCTCCATTAAGCCCTGACTGACATCGCTGAAGTCATGATGCGGAGAGAAGAACACCTGTCTACTCAGACTGGCTCTAGCGATCTCAGCCATGAGCTGGCACACATGCGGAGGCTCATGGAAGACATAGGGTGGATGGAGGTGGAAAGGATGGCAGCCACCACTGCACATCAGCAAAATGTAGCTGGGTTCTACCATGCCCTGCAGATCCTCATCATGGCATTGCTGCCACTAGGCGTGGCGTTGATGAATGCTGCTGCCCCCACACCGTTCACATCCCCGCCCCCTGGTGTGTCAGTGCCTCACAGTGCAGCAGGCGTATCCACTCCGGGACCTGATTTGCCACTGCCACACAGTGCGGCCGACAATCCTCCTCTGGCCCCTGATGTGTCAGTGGCACACAGTGCCGCAACCGATACTGCAGGCATATAACTGACACATGCCCTTTCACTTGGGGCTTGGCTCATGTGAAAGGACATATCAGTAGAGTTGCATCTGTTTTCAGACATACCCCAGCAATGCGCCACTTTTCCATCTACAGATACGTCAGAAATATTGACGTATCCGTAACTCCATGCGACATGGAGCGCTGTACATTAAATACAGCGCATCCATCCTGTTGCAAGGAGGGTGCAGTGAAAAATGTTGCATAGCTGTTTTCACACAGCGATGCGGAAGTTTTCATAAATGAGGCCCATATTTTGTATTAAAGCCTCAAAGTAAATGCAATGAAACACTGCTCCCAGTAGCTGGATTTTAATGTTCCAAATTTAATGATTCGCACAAGCCAAATGCCCAAAGACTATGATCTCAGTTATGTTACTGTTAATTACAAGACTCAAATTTTCCAAATATTTTGTAAAATAGTTTCTCTTATTCTGTAGACTAGATAAAGTAGACTCAAGTAGAACAATGTAATTTCTTTACATACGTTGATTCATCTTTCTACCACTCAAAGTAAGTGTATTGGAGTCTACTAATTCTGGATATTGTAGAAAATCAGCAACAGATAATGACAATAAAAGAAGAGCCAAGTTGCATCCCTGCTTCAAAAATGCTGATTAACTACAGCAAGCAGTGGAATACTCCAATTATTTATGTAATTTCTATCACAAAGAAACAGCAGATCAAAATTGAGCACCCCTATCCCAGATTTCATCTATCTATTGTGTGCAACAATGGTCTCTACTTTTCCTCTGATTGTTTTGTTTCTCTGCAGCCAATGTAACTCTTATTGCCTCCTCTAGGCTACAATACC
The DNA here is from genome assembly GCF_964263255.1 of Lissotriton vulgaris. Taxonomy (NCBI): domain Eukaryota; kingdom Metazoa; phylum Chordata; class Amphibia; order Caudata; family Salamandridae; genus Lissotriton; species Lissotriton vulgaris. The sequence continues at coordinate 421,729,264 of NC_141687.1, forward strand.
TGCCATAACCTGACAGCACAGAGTTATTAAATTAAAAGGTGACGAGCGCAGTGGGCTGTGCTCACACTACTTGTAAGATGGCCACCAGCTTTTAGTGCTTCCAAAGCACTAGAGACTGCGGAAGAAGCCTTGCCATCCTATGCCATCCTCTACTTATGAGACATGCCATGACAGCTTCTGAATGTGGAGAGAGTGGGTAGGTGCTATTTTTAGAGCATGCTTTGGTATAGTCACTACTCACTTCATTTCTTCAGCCCGTTTTTTTCTGTCATTTTAGGCATGTACAAAACAGGGTCGGCATTTATGGTGCTTGCCCTGCCTGTTGGAGGAGATGGTTAGAGGGCTCCTGTGTATGGGGACTCTTTTATTTTACTCATTGAAAGGTAGGAGAGAAGCGACAAGAGAAGGGGGAAGCAGAGAAGGAGATCAATAAGATAAGAAAAGGAAAGGGAGAGATAGAGCGAAGGAAGTAGAAAACATCAATATTGCCTGCTCTAGTAGTTACAATGAATCAATCTCTTCTTACCTGGCCCTCCCTATGCAGCATTAATGCTTAAACAGGGCCCGCTTTGTTTAACGAGAGTATGGATAAGGTTGTTCTGTGTATTGTCCACCAATATTCAAAGCTGGAGATTCCTGTGTTACTTATTGCTTCATCTTTACTAGTCTATTTTCAAGGCCTTACAAATAATTTGTGCTGCTAATAAAAGAATTTCATCTCCTTTTCTGGTCATTGCTTGCTCTCGTCTATCCCCTGTTTTAGAGCCTACATCTTCATATACAATAATGCCTCTTTCCTGCAAGGACTCCAGTAGCAACAATGATAAAGGGCAAAAACAGATCATTCTCCTCCAACAAAGTCTCCCTTGCCGCTGACACTCGAGGACCTAATGGGGGAAAAACATTTAAAGCCATTTGTGATGGATTTGAACACAGCGCTTCAGAAGATTGAGGAGAAATGGTCAAGCCTTGAATCTAGGGTGATCAAGGTGGAAGAAAGAATAAGTGATGTTCAAGATGCGATGTCCAAGGTTGAGATGATTTCCAAAGAAATCACTCTTCTCAAGCAACAAACAGAGGATTTGGAAAACTGTAACAGATACAACAACCTGTGAATTTATGAAATTCCTGAGGGCACCAATTTGATATCCTTTCTGAAATTACAGATTACAATAATTGTTGGTCTTAAGGAGGCAACTGACAAACCCACCATGTTGGCCCGAAGCCATGGATGCCATCAACTTTAGATTGACCTAGCGGAATTATAGTTCTTTTTCAACAATATTCTGATTTGATAATGGTTCTGTTAGCAGCCAAACAAAGAAAACAAATGTGATTGGAACAGAAAGTTTTCTTCACGCAGCATGTGGCTAGAGAGACAGCAAACAGATAAAAGGACTTTCTTCGCTATGTCCTGCCCTACTGTCCTTTATTGCTCACAACGGCCCTGTGCAACCTTGAATCTTCAAAGTCACTTACAAAGAGATAACTTCATCTTTTGACTTCTCCATTGATCTAGAGAAATGTTCCTCTCTTCTTAAAGGAGAGGAAGTAGACCTTAGGAAGATTTTATTCTTGATAAATTCTAGTACTTTGTCCTATCTGTTTATTGAGGTTTGCTTGTTAGCTTTTTTCTGCTGTGGTTCTCTCTACTTATCATCTTCATTTCATATTCATTTTTTCCCCTGGACTCTCTTGTATTGTGACAACTAGATCCATTCCCCAGATGTGAGAATGTAACCAATGTGAAGGTTGACTTATATGGATTAGCTCAATTACCACTTCTGGTTGGAGCCATTGATGGCACTCATATAGCCTTAGTACCACTGCACGCAAGGGAACAAGTTTACTGTAACAAGAAGCACTTCCATTCTATCAATGTGCAAGTTGTCTGTTACCAGATTTGTATATATCAAACATCTGTGCCCATTTCCCTGGATCAGCCCATGATTCCTTTGCACTGCAGAGCAGCACCATACCCCAACTAATGTCACAACTCCTACATGAGAGGATCTGGCTTATTGGGAAGCATGATCTGTCCTAACTTTGTATGGGCAATGTCAAGTAGTAAAATCTAAAAGTGTGTAACTTATTGTTGTCTGTCTTCCATCTAAGAGACTCAGACTATCCCAACTGGCTGGGGGTGTTGGCACCACTGGAGAATTCAACAATGCCAGGTAAAGTCCACTTCAGTGAGGTCCATGGAAGGACACATGGCCAGTGGAGCGGGCTTTTAGGCTCCTGGTTTCGATGTCAGGACAATATTGGGGGAGCCCTCACCTACTTACTCAGGAAGTTGTGCCAATTTACTGTGGGTTCTGCATGCTCCATATCGCCCTGCGACGGAACACCCCTTATATCGCAGAGGATGGAGGCCATGTAGTGCCACCGGGTAAGGATCCTGAAATGTCAAAAGAAGAAGATAGTAGTATAGAGGAAGGGCGCTGACTTACGTCAAGATCTCATCAGCAACTTCTTATGAGTGTAAGTATTTCGTCAAATTTTATAACTTTTTTTGTGTTGAATTTTTTTATTAAAGTTCGCAGATGAATATACAAATACAAATGTAGTAATGAATCAGAATAATATAATGGTAAATGCAAGAAAATACAAGTGAAAAAAGTTCTCACATAAGGTATAACAAATATGAGGAAATAAGCACAGCATACATTCCATTATCCTACATGTGGTAACAATAGGAAGAGTAGTAGGTAAATGATACTATAGAGGGAGGAATAAAGAAAAAAAAAAAGGGAAAAGAGAGGGAAAGAGAAAGAAAGAAAGAAGAGAAAGGAAAAGAAAAGAATACCAGAGTAACAAGAACAGCTAAGAAGAGAATCGGTACGAAGGAAGGGGAAAAGACAACAATAGTAAAGTAGCAGGGAAAGGATCATGGAAAGAGTAAAATCAAGCAGAAACAGTAGGTGTAGAAGAAGGAGTAGGAGTTGAATCATCATCCACCGTGGCTTCCAGGAAAGGGGACCAAATTTGGAGAAAAATGGAAGCCTGATCTTGTAAATTGTAAATTGTGCGTTCATGTAAGGATGTTTGCATCATTGCCACCAACCACTCTTCCTGAGAAGGAGGCGAGGGGGATTTCCAGTGACGCAGGATACAAATTTCATAACTTTAACTGTTACAGCAAGTCTTGATGCGATGATGAAAGGAGTATGTTAAGGTTAAATCTTAGGAGGACGGTGTTTGTTAGACAAGGTTTAGGCACATGGTCATTTCGGTTCTGTTGCATTGGTTTGCTCCAATGTTTATCATAGACTGTGTTCTCTAGAAGTTTAGCATGGGAATTGTCTTAAATGTGTTGTTGGATAGCTCATTTATTTTTGTTTTGGTCAAATTTAGGTACCTTCAGCGTGTCATATTTATTTGGACATTTCAGAGTTGTGACATTTGTGGGGATCACTGACAGAATATCGACAGTCAAAATATCGACTTGCCAAAATATCGAGGTAAAAATATAGAATGCCAGAATATCGACTTCCTATCTACAAACAGGTAAATACAAAAATATCGACTCCAAAATATCGATAGGAAAAAATATAGACAGTCAAAATATCGAATTTTTTAAATATCTTAAAAGTAATATAATAAAAAATATAATTAAATATACTTAAAATACCTAAATAAACTTAAAATTAAGAAATAATTAATGTAACTTAAAAAAAAATATTTAATTTTAAAACATATATATATATATATATATATATATATATATATATATATATATATATATATATATATACATATTATTAACAAAACATATACAATATTTTTTCCGTGGGATAGCGAGAGGGTTAAATTTACTATTCACACTCCAGAGAGTGCAACAGTAGGAAAAGCGTTGGATAGCGTAGGGGTAAAAATTACTATTCCCACTCTAGAGAACGCAACAGTAGGGAAAGTGTTGGATAGCGTAAGATTAAAAATTACTATTCCCACTCCAGAGAGGGCAACAGTAGGGAAAGTGTTGGATAGCGTAGGAGTAAAAATTACTATTCCCACTCCAGTGAGTGCAACAGTAGGGAAAGCGTTGGATAGCGTAGGGGTAAAAATTACTATTCCAACTCCAGTGAGTGCAACAGTAGGGAAAGTGTTGGATAGCGTAGGAGTAAAAATTACTATTCCCACTCCAGTGAGTGGAACAGTAGGGAAAGTGTTGGATAGCGTAGGAGTAAAAATGACTATTCCCACTTTAGTGAGTGCAAAAGTAGGGAAAGGGTTGGATAGCGTAGGGGTAAAAAATACTACTCCCATTCCAGTGAGTGCAACAGTAGGGAAAGGGTTGGATAGCGTGGGGTAAAAATTACTATTCCAACTCCAGAGAGTGCAACAGTAGGGCAAACGTTGGATAGTGAGAGGGTAAAAATTACTATTACCACTCCAGAGAGAGCAACAGCAGGGAAAGCGTTGGATAGCGTAGGGGTAAAAATTACTATTCCACTCCAGAGAGCGCAACAGTAGGGAAAGCATTGGATAGTGTAGGGGTAAACATAACTATTCCCACTCCAGAGAGTGCAACAATAGGGAAAGTGTTGGATAGCGTAGAAGTAAAAATTACTATTCCCACTCCAGTGAGTGCAACAGTAGGGAAAGCGTTGGATAGCGTAGGGGTAAAAATGACTATTCCAACTCCATCGAGTGCATCAGTAGGGAAAGCGTTGGTTAGCGTAGGGGTAAAAATTACTATTCCCACTCCAGTGAGTGCAACAGTAGGGAAAGTGTTGGATAGCGTAGAAGTAAAAATTACTATTCCCATTCCAGTGAATGCAACAGTAGGGAAAGCATTGGATAGGGTAAGGATAACAATTACTATTCCCACTCCAGTGAGTGCAACAGTAGGGAAAGCGTTGGATAGGGTAGGGGTAAAAATTACTATTCCAACTCCAAAAAGTGCATCAGTAGGGAAAGCGTTGGATAGCGTAGGGGCAAAAATTACTATTCCCACTCAAGTGAGTGCAACAGTACGGAAAGTGTTGGATAGCGTAGAAGTAAAAATTACTATTCCCATTCCAGTGAATGCAACAGTAGGGAAAGCATTGGATAGGGTAAGGATAACAATTACTATTCCCACTCCAGTGAGTGCAACAGTAGGGAAAGCGTTGGATAGGGTAGGGGTAAAAATTACTATTCCAACTCCAAAAAGTGCATCAGTAGGGAAAGCGTTGGATAGCGTAGGGGCAAAAATTACTATTCCCACTCAAGTGAGTGCAACAGTACGGAAAGTGTTGGATAGCGTAGGAGTAAAAATTACTATTCCCACTCTAGTGAGTGCAACAGTAGGGAAAGCGTTGGATAGCGTAAGGATAAAAATTACTATTCCCACTCCAGTGAGTGCAACAGTAAGGAAAGTGTTGGATAGCGTAGGTGTAAAAATTACTATTCCCACTCCAGTGAGTGCAATAGTAGGGAAAGTTAATACTTCATATATAAATATAAATAAGATAAATATTAATACCAATTACAAAATAATTAAAACATTTTACAATTTTATAAAACATATTAATTAATCAATTTAAATTACAAAGAAAAATTAAATAATAATAAAAATTAACTACTAATACTAATTATTTAACAATTACCAATAAATTAATTTACAATATAAAAACAGATAAATATTAGACACAAAAAATATTTAAAAAATGTAATTACTTACAATTAAATTACTTCCCAAGCTATTCCATTATAAACACACAACCCACTACAGAAAATATTGTAATAAAATTAACATATTTATCAATTAGTCAATTACAATAAATTACCAATTATATTTTAATTATTTACCAATTAATAATTAATTAACAATTAATTCTAAATAAATACCAATAAATAAATTAACATATTTAATTAATTATAATTAAATGACTTCCCACCCTATTCCCCTATAAACACACAACCCGCTACAGAAAATAAATTACTAAAATTAACATATTTATCAATTAATCAATTAAATCTAATTACCAATTATATTTTATTTAATTACCAATTAATAATTAATTAACAATTATTTCTAAATAAATACCAATAAATACATTAACATATTTAATTAATTATAAATAAATTACGTCCCACCCTATTCCCCTATAAACCCACAACCCGTTTCAGAAAATAGATTACTAAAATTAACATATTTATCAATTAATCAATTAACATTAACTACCAATTATATTTTAATTAATTACCAAGTAAAAATTAGTTAACAATTAATTCTAAATAAATACCAAGAAATAAATTAACATATTTAATTAATTATAATTAAATTACTTCCAACCCTATTCCCCTATAAACCCACAACCCGCTACAGAAAATAAATTACTACAATTAACATATTTATCAATTAATCGATTAAAATTAATTACCAATTATATTTTAATTAATTACCAATTAATAATTAATTAACAATTAATTCTAAAAAAATAACAATAAATAAAATAACATATTTAATTAATTATAATTAAATTACTTTCCACCCTATTCCCCTGTAAACCCACAACCCGCTACAGAATTATACTACACAAAAATTTAAAATTAATATTAACTTACCTTAAATTCGATATTTTTGTTGTCTATATTATGTCTATCAGTATTATGTCCATTCTATTTTTTTGATTCGATATTATGCCCATTTTATTCGATATTAAATTTTTCTAGTCGATATTTTGGTAGTCTATATTATGTCTAGTCGATATTTTGTCTATTCTATATTTTTTACTCAATATTATGGCTAGTCGATAATTAAAACTCGATATTTTGTCTCTATACCATTTGTGGGTATACCATGCTGTTTGCAAATACAAAGGGAATGGTGAATGAGAGACACAGACTTTCGGTGTACAAATCCTGCTCCAAAACAGTTTGCACAGTAATAGGATGGAGGTTTTGAGGAATCCATTAGACTTGTTTACTGTTGTGTGTTGGCCTTAATGCAATATGTGTGGAATCAACATGTGTTAGTGGAGCCAAATCATGCTAATCTCCCTTCGCATTTGCTAAATCCTCGTTGTGTGTAAAGTGTATGTATCTGTTGATGTGTCTCCTCATTGTAGGCCAAAGTTCTTGTGGCACACCACTGAAATTTGTTTGTGACATTTCACTGGAACAATGGATTGGAATGAACCTGTGATCACAAAATGTAGAACTGACATGTGTTTGTCAATTGTGTTATTTATGTGCGATTCCTTTTGTGAGTTAGGTGATATGGCTACAGCTGATGACTTAGGCCAATTTTAATTTGCCTATTCAATAGGAAATTGTCTGATGTATCCCCTCCTTTCATGTCTTTAAGGTCTAGAACTGAATATGTGATAACTGACACAGAATATTGGTTTAATGTATGATTTGGTATGTTTCTTACATGATGACAGCCTATTGTTGGTACGATGGAATAAAGATGGTATTTGAAAGCATACTTGTTTGTACATTTGGTGAGACATGGTTGTGAACCTGAGCTAAACATTGTGCCCATACAAAATATTCATGCTTACACAAGTTAATATTATTGGCATTGTAAGGTTCAGATGGGAGTACATGTATACATTGCTAGATTTGTGATATACTACAGCTGGCAATGAGTTTATGATTGGTGGAATTATGTAAGTGAACAAGGAGAAATTAAACATTGGTAAAACCAAACAGAAAAACACAAAAGTGAAGAAGTGAGTCATTGTGAATGAAACCTTAGTTGTAGATGCCAAATTCTTTGAAGTCTAATGTCCAAAATACTACTGCCATCAGAAAGATAAATGTGTCCAGAAATAGTCCGCAGATTAAATATGTTACACACACTGGAAGAAATTAGGTGTGAGGTTTATTACTGGTGGTAGTTGAGGTCTAGTCATCCGCATCTTCTAGAAATCTGTGAGGATGCACCTACCTGTCAGTGTGGAGGAGATCTACAGATACAGGTACAGAGGGGTCTGTAGGTGTGTCTTCCTCAGGCAGGGCCTCCCTTCTCGTGGCTGCAATTGATGCTGATGACCCTGATGTTGCTGAACCACAGGAAGAGGTGGAAGGTGCTGGAATATCCCTGACCAGATGGGCGTGAATGTCACACAGAACCCTATTGAGGAAGCCCATGTTAGAGTTATGGACCTCCATCTGATGGTGTATCTCCCTTTGCAACTGCTTCATCTCCCTGATTTTGGTGAGTAATTGATCCTTCATGCCTTTGGGACACATGATAGACTCCCAAGTCTTGGTTTATGGTGACCTGGGTGTGAGTGGCCCTAATGGCCTCACTCTGCCAGCCCAAAGTATCCCCCCTGTGACCCATAGCCTGTGCCTTTCACACAGGGTGCCCTGTGTCACTGGGCCCTGGCTCTTCTGTAACTGGGGTGGTGATTCTCACATCCGTATCTATGACTGGGGGCACACAATTGGTGTTCCTGTGCTAGGTACACAGGTTGTGGGGGCTAAGGTTGACTGAGGTGTTGCAGCTGGGGTGGGAGGTGTTGTTGTGGGCTTAATGAGACTCACTGTTTCTGTCTGTCCAGTCTGACCAGATAGACCGCACCGTCATCCTCATCCGGATCAGCAGGAGTGTTGTCATCATTCCTGGTGGAGTGGAGTGGTTGTCTCTTCTGTGGCTGAGCTCTGGCCAAGTGCTGTGCCAGATAGATCTCTTGCAAAATAGAGAACATTGTTATTGGTGGAAGTGTGGTATCTATATCCACATCTTTTGTGACAGAGAAAGTAGAAACATAGGACAAAACAAAATAGATAGAGATTACTATTGTGATAAATTTCAGTGGTATTGAACTTGTTAACCAGACATTGTGAGATTTTAAACACATGTACTTGAATTAAGCCGATAATTAGATGTCCTGAGGTATTGCATTTTGAATGAGGAAATAAACATGCCATCTCCCAAATATTCAAGCCAACACAGTGGAGAAGTGACACATATTTGTCCATTGCAAGGTCTAGCTGTGTGTAAAACAGGTGATGATACAGCTTGGTTGTATATTTGGCATTAGTTATCATGTGAGCAGTGCAGAGTCAAAGAGTCACCTGCCACTTCAAATCAGCCGAGTTAACTTCATTCTTTACAAATATTGGAAAAACACACTTGGTATGATGTCACTTATGCCTCAATCATTTCAGTTAGGAGACCTGGAGCACATGCATGAAAGTAGGTAGACATGTCTCTGAGGAGAGCATTGAATGTAGATTGTTCACTCCCTGAGAACTGAACATCTGTTGTAATATGTCAGACGTGTGACAATAAACAAAATCACATTTTCCTTTTGTTTTGAGTTACAGAAACAGGGCATAATGATAGTAACTGCAACAAATGACGGATGGAATGATGAATGAGTCAAACATTCTCCCCCAGTCAAGAGATCTGGGTTAAATCCATCGTTCTTTTGCACACTACACCACCCTAGTTTGTACCCATCCATCTGCAAATAAGTCTTGACCCTGTGCCTCATGGGAGCAGGCCAGACACAACTGCCAAGCCAGGTCCTCCCCGGACACTAAACGTGCATCTTCGGACCAGTTTCGGGGTATGTCACCCTTCATCAGCCAGGCTAGCTTGAAACCAGTGGCACAGTGAGCAAGGGACTCACGTCTGGGCATACCCACCCACCTAGGGCGAAAAGTGTAATTGCAACAAATGATGGGTGGAATGCTGAATGATTCAAACATCCTCCCCAGTCAAGAGATCTGGGTTTAATCCATTTTTCTTTTGCCCACTATGCCACCCCAGTTTGGACCCAGCCATTTGCAAATCAGTCTTGCCCCTGTGCCTAATGGGAACAGTCCAGACCGAACTGCCAAGCCAGGTCCTTCCTGGACCGGAAATAAGCATCCTGGGACCCGTTTTGGGGTATGTCACCCTTCATTAGTCAGGCTAGCTTGAATCCAGTGGCACAGTGAGAAAAGTACCCACATCTGGACATACCTATCCTACTTAGTGCGAAAAGTGTAACTGCAACAAATGATGGACGGAATGCTGAATGATTCCAACATTCTTCCCCAGTCAGGAGATTTGGGTTGAATCCATTGTTCTTTTGCACACTACGCCACCCCAGTTTGGACCCAGCCATATGAAAGTCAGTCTTGACACTGTGCCTCATGGGAACAGTCCAGACCGGACTGCCAAGCCAGGTCCTCCCTGGACCAAAAACAAGCATCCTGGGACCGGTTGCAGGGTATGTCACCCTTCATCAGCCATGCTAGCTTGAATCCATTGGCACAGTGAGCAAGGGTGCCACGTCTGGGCAAACCCATCCCACTTAGGGAGAAAAGTGTAAACGCAAAAAATGATGGATGGAATGCTGAATGATTCAAACATTCTCCCTCAGTCAAGAGATCTGGGTTAAATCCATCATTCTTTTGCCCACTATTCCACCCAAGTTTGGATCCAGTCATATGTAATCTGACTTGACCCAGTGCCTCATGGGAACAGTCGAGACCGAACTGCCAAGCCAAGTCCTTCCAGGACCTGAAACAAGCATCCTGGGAATGGTTATGGGGTATGTCACCCTTCATCAGCCAGGCTAAATCAATCCCCATCGAACAGTGATTGATGCTCAAGTATTGAATTCCCCCTGCACTGAGACCTCTTATGATAAAGCCAAAAACCCAGGGACTGGGACTACCACAAAATGCTGTACTGGCCTTATGGGCGCAAGGCGTGAATACTGATATCTAACCCAGTGCCAGTGCTCAGAAAACCTATTATCTTCTCAGACTGCCCGATTCACATTATGTTTGGGAGTGCAGTTGAATCTGAACAGGATCAATAATTGTGTCTGAAGAGGGAGGAGGAATGCATGCCTAGTGTAGTCTTAGCAGTGGATCATAGTGGCCCGTACCTAGAAGAGGAGGTTAATGGATTTCCTCTATTCTTTCTAATAGACACTGGATCTACTCGTTTAACCGTTAGGAAAGTGGTGGTCCCAAACCTACCCCTTTAGGGAAAAGAAAAATTGTTGGCATTAAGAATCAGCACAGTAGGAAAGTGCACCTTTTTGACATGGTCACCCCCACAATTTTCCTGTTATTTAATGCAATTATGACTAAAGTGAACTGTGCCACCTTAAGGGACCGACCAAATTCATGCAAACTGCCATTGTGAGCTGTGTTAAGTGGTGCAGACAAACGTGAAAACACAACATGGCACACACCCTGTGTTCCAAGCCCACAAACACTGCATGCACTATAGGTTAGTCACCCCTACAGCAGGCCTCACAGCCCTTAGGTAGGCTGTATTACATTACATGTGAGGACATATCTGCATGAGCAGATATTCCCGCGTGCTGACTAGTTTCATTGCTAGATAGTCGAAGTATAAAGGGAATGTACAGTATATGCACTTGGCACTGGTCATTATGAGTTCACCAGCTTTATGGCTTCACTGAAACCTATGGTGTTTAGTATCAAACACTTTGTCCTAATAAATCCATACTGATGTCAGTAGTGGATATCTGAAGGTATGCACCCTCTGGACATCCTAAATGTGCCCCCCTAAAGCCCACCAGCCTCTTAGTGTGCTGGCTGACTAGTATATTCCAGCCTGCAACCACAGATGTGTTTCTGACCCCCTGGAGGTTAGAGCCTGCCCTCTCAGAAGTCAGAAACAATGCCTGCCCTGGCAGGAGATGTTTACTAAAGACCCAGTCTTTAGTAACTGCACGGATTTGAAGGTGGGGCATTCCATCTGCCTCCCTTGGACTGACCATTCACTTATTCCCCTTACATGGTCCACATGGAAGGCCCTCCCCCTGCCTCCCACTGTGAGGAACTCCAGGAATTGGTCCAGACTCCCAGTTGAACAATGGTGCAACAGCCTTATGTCCTCCATACCCCCTCCTAACGGGGATCCTCTTGTAGCCAACGAGGAATTTGAGGGGTGGATTTCGCACTCTCTTGAGACCATACTTCCTCTCGGCAAAACTTCTATGAAGCGATCCCGGAAAACTGCCCCCTGGTACTCTGGGGAACTTAGGAAAAAAAAGCGGCATTGCAGGAAACTGGAAAGAAGCTGGTGCCTGGAATTCGCCCCTACTAATAAAACCCTATATAGAGATCGATCAGAGCCTATAAAGAAGCGATAAAAAATGCTCAATCATCCTATTTCTCTAAGCAAATTATTTCGGCGAAATCAAAACCCAAAGAAATTTTCCAGATTGTAAAAAAGCTTACCAAACTCTCCCTCCCTTCCACACCCAGCTGCCAAACGACGGCCTATTGTAATGATCTGGCAGACTTTTTTTATCAAAAAGTGCATCAAATGTATATCTCATTCCCTGCCAAGGGACTCACCCCTTGCACTCAGGTAGGGCCAAGGCTGTCTGACGCTTCCACTCGGATCCTGCAAAGCTGGATCACTTCCCGTTATTAGAACGGAAGGCTTTGGAATCATTGACACGACAAGTAAAATCAGGCTCGCCAAATGACCCAGCCCCACCAGACGTACTGGTCTCAGTAAGCCATGTGGTTCTCCCCACCATCATGAACCTCCTTAATGCCTCCATCTCCTTGGGTATAGTTCAGTCTCCTTGGAAGCAAGCCATGGTGCGTGTACTTCTGAAGAAGCCAAACCTAGACCCAGGAAATTTTAATAACTACCGCCCCATTTCCCTGCTCCCCTGGGTGAGCAAACATCTGGAGAAACATATCAACACGCATCTTATGGATTTTCTTGAAAGTAATCAGTTGCTTGACGCCACCCAGATGGGTTTTCGCCCGAAACACGGCACAGAGACTGCCTTATTGGCAGGTACAGAGGAAGCCAGAAGGATTTTGGATCGAGGGGGATCAGTAGCAGTGGTCCTCCTCAATTTGAGCGCAGCATTTGATACGGTCATTCATGACACGCTGCTGTGCCACCTTGCCGAGCTCGGAATTTCAGGGAGAGCTATGGTCTGGCTTAAATCCTTCTTGAGCAATAGGACCTTTCAGGTCTTTGAGGGTGACATTGTTTCCTCTAGTAAACCTTTGAGCTGTGGGGTACCCAGGGCTCATCTTTGTGCCCTGCGCTATTCAATGTCTACATGAGACCACTGGCTGATGTCGTTCGCCCCTTTGGTATTAAGATCATTTCATGTGCGGACGACACACAGCTAGTGGTCTCCCTCGCCCAGAAAGATGGCCAATCCAAACAGTCAGGGTTAATGCAATGTCTGGAGGAGGTAAAAAGCTGGATGTCAACATCTTGCCTTAAACTCAACGGGGACAAAACCGAGCTGATGCTCCTGGGTCCCCCTGCTGCAACTAATATTGACTCCCTCTTTAAGTCTGGGCACTCTTCCTATGCCCAAGGACAACATTAAAAGTCTGGGGGTGTGGCTGGACAAAGCCCTCACCTTTAACATCCAGGCCACCAAGCTATCTGCAACTTGTTTTGGACTTCTTAGGATGCTGAAGAAAATCTTCCCTCTTCTTCCTAGGGAAGCTAAGCAGATAGCGGTGCAAGCCTTGATCCAGTCTTGACTGGATTTCAGTAACTCGCTGTACCTGGGGGCTCCTGGCTACTCACTGCAGAAATTACAGATTATACACAACTGCGCGGCGCGCACTCTTCTCCAGCTACCGCGTAGAATGTCAGATAAACCCGGGCTGAGGAGCCTACACTGGCTCCCGGTGCGGGAAAGAATCTCCTTCAAGGCGATGTGTATAGCTCATCAATCTTTCTGGAAAAAGGGCCCAGAGATTGGTCGTGAGCTAATCACCCCGTATCTTCCCAGCAAACACCTCTGCTCTAGTCTGGCCTTTTTGGCGATAGTCCCCAGAATCAAGAGGTCCAGAGCCGGCGGCAGGATGTTCTCCTACAATGCCGCCAAGCTGTGGAACTTGCTTCCCCTTCAGCTTAGGGCCAACCCTAATCTGTTCTCCTTCCGTAAGGAATTAAAGACTTTCCTCTTTAAAGCCTACAACTAGTCCTTCTATCTGCCTTCCTTTGATGAGTGGCACCTCGGTCTTGCAGCGCTTGGACGCCCCAGGGCAGCGATCGCGCTATACAAGTCCCCTTTTCATTTTATTTCATTTCATTTCACTACCTTCAGCAGTCTGGCTAGTGAATCTGTATACCAAGGCCAGAGGCTTCAAAGCTTCGACAGCCTTTGATATGCCACCCCAGCTTCCCTCAGACCTGGGAGTTGCCACCCCCTGCCCTGAGGTCCATTCGGCACCAGGACAGTTGGGAACTTAGGTATGCAAAGTAGGCGTGGTACAGTACCAGGCCAGTCACACAGCCCTTAGGTGGGCTACCAGATGTGCCCCACGAAAGAAGGGTTCCACCATTTTGATTTTGGTGGAAATAGGAATTCTGTGAAAGAGTTATACCCACCCCCCACAGCACTTGATCATATCGGGGTTGTAGTGACCACAAGGATAAGTAGCTCATTGGCTAATATCCTTCCCTCCCCTTTATACCCCTAAATTGAGTATTTAGGTGGCCCCCTGACACCAGGATCTTAGATTTGTCAGACTGAAGAAAGAAGAGGACAAAGAAGAGCTGAAGAAGCAAGAACTGCAAACTACTGGTGGACTCTGGCACAAAACTCTGCCTGTCTATCTGCTCCTATCCCAACAATTGCGACAACCCGACTTGTCCTGCAGCTGTGCTATCTTCAAAAGCCTCAGAGGGCCTCCAGCACTTCGCCAAGCCATCAGTATTTCCCTCGAAGTGGAGAAGCTACTATTCTTCAGCCTGCAGGCACCAACTGTAACGTCTGGTTCACCCTTCTGCTGTTCATCGGGTTTACTGACGCAGCAGTTGCCTAGGAAGAGGTGACCGTAATTCAACAGATCAGATCTCTCTCTCTCCACAAAGTGAGAAGACGCCAGGACAACCGGAACTGCACTGCACCAATATCCATGGTACCATACCACTTGCCTCAACAAAAGCTTGCTTGAGTCCAATCCAGACTCCAACACTACAGCGATCGAGCAGCTGATGAGGGACATGAGCATTGAAGAAGTCAGCACTGAGAGGGGACCAGCTGTCCTGACTTGTCCCCCTTTGCAGATGTATCTGAGAAACATGGGTGCCACAGGCACCAGCCCATGAAAACCCTTTCCACCTGAACTCCCTGGCCCAAGTCCGAGACAACCAATGGTGCTCTCCTGCTCCCAGGATCCCCATGAAGCGAGCCCCCCATTGGGAGCTTCTGGACTTGTCCCCAACACCCCTTCTGCAGCCTGTTTCTAGGTGCTCCCCTCTTTTTCTAAGGTGTAGTGGGCAAGGCTACCAACCCGTCCAGCACCTCTGCACCTGGACACTCCTGGCAGGTTAACTCAAACTGCTGGTGGTACTTTAGACCCTGGCCCCCTATCACCTTAAGTACTAAAGGGGACCCCAACAAACAGTTTGCAAATTCTGTATGCTGTATATACCTTTTTCTCCATAGGAAAGCAATAATGCGTAAAAAAGCATTTGAGTGACATTTTAACTGACCTGCCAAAATTGCTATTATAAAAAGTACTAACCCAATTACAAAGTTCTTGGTGTTAAACTAAATGTATAAATGCTTGTTCTTCTTCTAAAATGGTCTTGAGTTTCTTCTTGAGAGTGTGTCTCATTTATTGACTCTGTGTGTTCAACAAATGCATTAACATTACCCTCTGGTAAACCTAAACTGTTCGCCTACCCTACCATAAAAGAGGGCATTTGTGAATATAATTTAAGCCCTGTAATCCAATAAGGGTCATCTGGACTTTCTACATAGTATTCCTTGTTTTAGTATACTACATAAGAAGCCAGCTTTCTGCAGGCAGTATACAAATCAGGTCATAGCCCGTCGCAGTACAAATTCGGACAGTCAAAGAGCACCACCAGCTCGTCATTTGTGATTTATGCCCCATAAACTTGTTGGGCAGAGACCAGCTCTGTATTTCAAATTGGGTGATATATTGCATACTAGAAGTAGTGGGGTAGCAGATGCAGAGTTCAAATTGCAGGCACAATAATCATTAATTAGATTATACCCTATCCTTACCAATGAAGACTTACACTTAGATCTAAATAATCGGTTTGAGAAGAACTATGGAATTTCACAGAGAAGAGGATTGGCTTGATTATGGGTGTGAAACCCGAAAGAATAATCCTCAGGTCTACAATGATTTCCCCTATACATGTCCTTACAAATTGACCCCAGAAGCCATCGCAGGAGCAAACCCCCATCATTGTATGGTAGAACAGGGCATTTTGAAATATGTCGTCTGGAGTCCTTGCAATTGTCCAATATGGCTTTACAAAAAACAAATAAAAATCCAAGATTCAAGAGAAATAAATCAAATAATTATTCAAAGCTATCCTGTGGTACAGAGTTTTTCCGTAATCTAAAAGCATCATTGACTTGTGTCAGTCATTCTTTTCTGTTCCCCTTCACTAAGAGAGCCATTTTCTCTCTGCCTTCAGATTCAATAGAAAACTCTCATGTGGTGTTGAACTCCTCAGGGGTATACAGAGAGCCCCTAAGATTTCAATCAGATATTCAAGAAGAAGTTGGAGAAACTGCAACTATCATGCAGTTCTACGTTAAGGCAGAACTTCATTTACCTACTCGTTACATCACTGACCATGAAAACTTGTAGGCAAGATACCATTACCCTACTCAACTGTCTGATGTAGAATGGACACAAGGTTTCCTTTGGAAAGCTACATTATTGTCAAAAATAAGGTAAGTATCTGAGACATTAAGTCAAAAAAGGAATGCAGGGAATTAAAACTTGGGACCTCATTGGCATCTCACAGCTAGGGGATGTATGGGCTAAAGGCCATATGCTTTCCTTCCAAGAGCTCCAAACCCGCTACTCATTACATTTGTGCCAATTTTATAAATATTTGCTGATAAGACGTTCCCTTCATATGCACATCGTGGACAAAACAAGACTCCCCGAATATAGCCCCACTAAGGCCCAGACGATGATGCGAGACTTAGGTAAGGGGGGTATCTCCCGCATTTATCGCACTTTAGTTAACAACACCCCCACCTCCTTAGATAAGTTGAGGTATCCATGTGTGGAATGGGTGGGCCCACCGATGAAGTGGATTGGCCCGACGCCCTCATGGCCCCCAGAACAGTCACTGTCTCCGCCAAACTTAAGCTGATTAAGCTCTACTACCTGCATGCTGTGTATCTCACTCCCCTGCGCCTTTTAAGAGCGGGCTTGCGCCTGGAAGCGTCATGTGCGAAATGTACGCCTCAGCTGACTTCCTTCACATTGTTTGGTCATGCACCCCTCTTGGAGCAATTTTGGGGGTCTATCGAGGTGAAACGTACAGAGGTATTGGGTTGGGAGGTTACTCATGATCCACGTCATTTACTACTGGGGATCACGGACGGGCTGGATGGGTCCAGAAATTAAAGGTTATTTTTTAATTCAGCTAGGATTGTGGCCAAGCGGGACATAACAGCGGATTGGAAAAGTCCTGATCCACCTGATCTGTGGAGGTGGCGTAGAGGGGTGAACTGGTGCGCGACCCAGGAGAAAGCCCTTTACATGGCCAAGGGGTGCGGCAAAAAGTATTGTAGAGCGTGGGGGAAGTGGTTGGGTAATGTGGAGGGTTTTGATTAACCTGATCCCATACCTTGTCTGTGTATGCCTTATGGGGTTCGTGATTGTGAGATGCATTGCTTATAGGATTGTATTTGACTAAATGATTTCTGTGTATCTGCTGATTTGTTTCACATGTTTGAAAACAATAAAACTTGATTATCAAAAAAATGAAATTTCTAACCACACAGAGAGAAGTTCCAATTTTTTTGGGCATGATTGTCTATTGCCGACAATGGATCCCAAATATTTTCATTGTGGCAAAGCCTTTATTGAGGCAGGCGCATGCTGATGTCAATAACTTGTTACCAAAGGATGACAGGAAAATGGAAGCCTTCCAGGAGCTCAAAATTATACTCTGCAGAGCACCCACTCTAGGAATGCCAGACTCCACCAACCAAAAAACCAAAGAGTTCATACTATTTTGTCATGAGCGTGATGAGTGTGCTTTATCTTTGGTGACACAGACCCATGGATAGGCCAAAGACTCCTTGGGCTATTTTTTGGCAATCCTTGATCCAGTATCCACAGCATTGCCTGGTAGGTTCAAGGCAGGCACAACAATCAATCTGACCATTCAGCAGACAGAAGGATTTGTAATGGGTCACCGACACATTGACATGGTGCCCCAAGCGACTGAAATTCTTATGACCCGCACTCACAATTGTCAAGCAGCTGACTAACCCGCTATTAGAAAACTATTTTGGCTGTAGACAATGTTTCTTTAAGTGGGAGAAATTCCTTAAATCCTACCTCTCTATTACCTGTCCCTGATGGATATGAGGAAAGTGAGTTTGACCACAATTGTATTGACAGCACTGACTTATGCAGAAACCCGAAACCAGATATACTAGATGTATACCTTCTTGAATCCAACCATACTATGTTTGTTGAAAGCTTTTGTCTGCGAGAAAGAAGTAGAATTTGGAGAGCTGCATATGTCGTTTGAAATGCCCCAATTTAATCAACTGAGGTACATATTGGTCATTGTATGCGTATTCCCAAGCTGAGTGGAAGCATATCTCACTAGGAGATGTTACAGTCTGACAGTTGTCAAACTACTGCTGTGAGAGTTGATCCCACGATTCGGAAAGTCAGTTCACCTTGAATCAGATAAAGGAAGGCAGTTGGAAAAAGAAGGGATTTAGTTGCTATGTATGATGTTAGGGATCAACCAAATACTCCACTGTAGCTAAAGACCAGATGCTCAGGTGTAGTTGAAAGAGTGAATGGAACGATCGAAGCAAAATTGTCCAAAATTTGTCCGTCAATATCTTTCCTTGGTACTGATGAGCATTCGAAGCACGTCATGCAAAACAACTTGACTATGTCCTCATGAGGTATTGATGGGGAGAACTATGATGATTCCTTCTGTTCCAGCTGCTGCTCTTGTGAATATCACTGATGAACTGGTTCTTGATTACCGCAAGGGACTGGCTGATGTGGTACATTCTATCTTCCACCAGGTTGATATTGCGACCACATCTGAGTGAGGAACTCCATGCCATGACCTGAGCCCGGGTGACTGCATTCATGTGAAGAAGCACGTTAGCAAGTCGTGCTTGAAGGAGCATTGGAGTGGCCCATGCCAAGTGATCTTGGTCACCAATACGGCCATAAAGTGTGCAGGAGTACCGATCTACATACATGCCTCCATACTAAGAGGCTGAGATGAGCAGAGGAAGAAGCGGGCCAACATTGACTAATTCCTTGAGTCCACCTAGGTTTGAGGTTTCTGAGGCACCTGAAGAGGAATAACAGGGCTAGTCTGATGTTTCCTAGCCTTTAATAGCAGAGCATCAACAGAGACAAGAGCAGAATGGCAGGACAGACCTTTCAGTCGTGACCAACAGTCAAGACTCTAGATTGAAGTTATGCATCCACAGAGAAAGCAGGAACTCGTGGAAAGCAGAAATGTTTGTGCATGGGGAAAGTGCCACTGAATCAAAGAGCGGTGTTGACAGAGAAAGTACCACATTGAGCATCTCCTGAGCCCAAAATCACAAGTAATTCAAGAGAACAAGTGCAACTGGGAGAAGGATGGCAAAAAACGAGATAAAGAGACTGTTGACAAAGACTAGGAGGCTAGAAACAATCAGGGAAGTAAGTGAGTTAGACAAATAAGATGACCCAAACCAACAAGACATCAACGATGAGTGTTTAGATTTGACTATACCTAAAAAATCCAAAAGAAAGACACTGATCAATCACAAGTATTCAGGTCCCGACTGGACATACTTTTCCAGGATTGAAATTGAATCTAGTGAATGTCGACTGACATCGATGAACCTCCATAAGTTGAATACAGAAACAAAAAGGCTGAATTTATTGAAGAGGTTGAAAAGGAAGGAAAGGTATTTAGAGTAACAGTCAAAGGTTATAGAGCCTTAGGCAGCCTGTTGATGCTGAGTAAAAATCACTATAACTTTTGAGATAGGGTAGTAACTACAGAATAATTGTAGAAGAACTAATCTCTTCACCTGATGATACAGTTTGTTCACTTGATCTGATCCAAGCTAACATGGCACAGCTAAGCTGCAAAATTGTATTCATAGTTGTGATAGTTCCAATTGTTATTTCTATAGTTGGGTACCAGGATCTAGATGTCAAGTTTACTTCCCCTAGGACAGCTTCACCTTTGAAAATCCTATTAGGTGGCTTCAGGATGAGCAGGCTCACGATCTGAGGAGCAAATAATGCACCCCTGAAGTGTTCCAAAATGCTTGTGTTTTTTTGAGCAATACCAGTTCTTTTAAGGAACATGGGCTGATTTAAAGAAAAATACAATTTTAGGATGCAAGCACAGACATGGTGATCTGCTGTTCCTTGCAGACCAAAATCTGGAGGTCTCAAATAGCAGCCTGCCTAATAAAATATCATGACCCCCTTTTACTGGACATTTTGTGACATGACCTAGAATTCTTGCAAATTAAGGACTGGTTCCAAAAAGTTGGAGTGCAATTTGTAATCTGTTTTTTGTACACCTGACCCATAGATCTGTTTCACCCATAGTGTGGGGAGACTGTGAGGAAGAACGGAAGAAGATGAGAGAGACCAGGATCTAGAAGTCACGTTTATCTGTCACATTTTTGTGGTGCTGCAGGAAGGACACAATTGAACAGATATGACAAGAAAAGTCAGTGGTATTTTTCTGCTGGTGCTCACACCAAAGAGGAAGTATGATGACAGGATTATTTATACTTTGATGAAGAAGATGGATGGTAGGTGGGAGGGAGAGGAAGGCTGTCAGTGGGAGACTGGCGTAGATGGCAGCAGTGACCATTTGGTCTTTATACCTGGCAAAGAGTAATGAGGAAAGAACACAATAGCAATGGTGGTGGAAGATCCTCGGCACAGTGTGATGTTTTCCATCTTGAGATGCCAAATGTGTCTCAAACAACTTATTTCTGATACAATGTGTTCTGCTGTTGCTGCCAATGAAACTCATGTAGCTTATCAGAGGCCAGAAGGCTACTTGATTATTACTCACTGTCTAATATGATTATGTCACAAAAACCTAGAGCGGAGTAATGAGCTCATTCAACACCTATGCACTTGCACAGGAGGAAGCTGTGCACCAATTTTTGAAGAAATCATGCTTTCTACATCACCTACAGTACTTCTGTACTACTAGCAGTTAGCACATGTGCTGGAGGCTGTGCAGCCAGGGAACATAGAAAGATGGCTGTTTTTAATCCTTTCAGTAAGGGCTTTAAACATGACAGGGGCAGGGGGAGTGAAATTGCATACTCTTTGACCTTAATGACATCACAAGCAGTGAACTCTTATGACATTTCACCTTCAATTTTGTCAGGAAATGATGTCACATGACCTTTACATTGATGACAACACAATAATTGACATGGCTGATATTCCACAATAACTGCACATTTGTTATAACAACACAATACAGACTGATGTCTGTTTTAGATTCTACCTATATTAGGGTGTTGCATCATATGCCAGGGGAACATTTCCCATTTCTCTTTCTATCACATGAAAACTGATGTGTTTGTCTCAACAGGATTCAATACCAGAAAATACAGAAAACACTGGGAACTAACTAGCTTACAACACAAACTCATGATTTTATAGTTCCCCTAATGTATACCGCAACGAGAATGTATTGATAAAGTAGGCCTGGGCGGAAAATTCCGTTCCGCTTGCGGAAGTTGCAAAGTTTGGGCATTTTCATGTTCTGCGGAAAACGGTACACAGACAAAATATCGATTTTTAAATATCGATATACAAAAATATCGAAGTTTAAATATCGATGGGACAAAATATCGAAGGTAAGTAATATCGACAGTCTTAATATCGATATTGGTATGATATCAGTAATATCGAAGTTGTAAATATCGATGTCAATAATATCGAAATTAATAACTTTGATGTTACTAATATCAATTTTAAAATAAATTTTGTGTATATTATATTGTATTTATTATGTTTTATTATTTATTTTTAATGTAATTTAATTAAATATTGTCTTTTACTACTGTAGCGGGTTGTGGGTTTATAGAGGAATAGGGTGGGAAGTAATTTAATTATGTTAAATTAATTATTAATTAGTAGGAATTATTAATTAATTAATTGAGAAATAATTTTTAATTATTTTTAATTAATTGATTAATTGATAAATATGTTCTGTAGCGGGTTATGGGTTTATAGGGGAATAGGGTGGGAAGTAATTTAATAATAATTAATTAATTGATATATGTTTGTACATATTTTAATTAATAATTAATTGGTAATTAATTTCTATTAATTAGTTAATTAATTAATATAATTTTTGACATATTTATAATTATTAATTAGTTGGTAATTAATTAATATTAATTATTTAAATTACATTAATTATAGTAATGTTTTTTATATATAATTTATTGTTATTCTTAATTAATTAATTGGGAAAAAATAATATTAATTATTAAATTAAATTAATTACAGCAAATGTGCTAATATATTTACTTTATTGTTATTGTTAATTAATAATTAATTGGTAATTAAATAATATTAATTAATTTTGGGTAAAGGAGTATTTTTAGGGTTCAGGGTCAGTTTTCAGTTTTTGGGTAAAGGGGTATTTTTAGGGTTCAGGGTCAGTTTTCGTTTTTTGGGTAAGGGGGTATTTTTAGGGTTCAGGGTCAGTTTTCAGTTCATGGGTAAAGGGGTATTTTTAGGGTTCAGGGTCAGTTTTCAGTTTTTGGGTAAAGGGGTATTTTTAGGGTTCAGGGTCAGTTTTCAGTTTTTGGGTAAAGGGGTATTTTTAGGGTTCTGGGTCAGTTTTCAGTTCATGGGTAAAGGGGTATTTTTAGGGTTCAGGGTCAGTTTTCAGTTTTTGGGTAAAGGGGTATTTTTAGGGTTTAGGGTCACTTTTCAGTTTTTGGGTAAAGGGGTATTTTTAGGGTTCAGGGTCAGTTTTCAGTTTTTGGGTAAAGGGGTATTTTTAGGGATAAGGGTCAGTTTTCAGTTTTTGGGTAAAGGGGCATTTTTAGGTTTCAGGGTCAGTTTTGGGTTTTTGGGGTACAGGGATATTTTTAGGGTTCAGGGTCAGTTTTGGGTTTTTGAGGTACAGGCGTACAGGGTAAAAACAAAAAAAATTACATTAAATCAAATAAATTACATGAAAAAAATTAAAATTACTTTAAATTATTACGTGTTTTATTTATTTTAAATGTATATGTATTAGTTTTATTTTTTTTTTATATTTTTATTTAATAGTTGTAAAATTATATGTATTTTAAATTTATATATATTTTTGATTCCGATATTTTTGTACTTCGATATTATTTTTTCGATATTTTTGTACTTACCTTAATGAAGATAGGATTCCGATATTTTTGCTGTCGATATTTTTGCTCCGATATTTTTGCATATCGATATTCTGTCTGTCGATATTATGTCAGACATTTGCGGAAAACACGGAGATGCTGAAACTAACGCGATACGCTTCGTAGCCGAAGTTTTTTCTTGTTTGCGCTTTAAAAATGCGTTCTCGTGCACGCGATAGCAACTTACCTGATCCCTGCATTCACCAACGAGTTTTCCTATCCGTTTGCATGCGCCACGAAATGTTGGATTGTTGGTAGCCGGTTGCGCTAGCCCGCAAGAGTTTGCGATCTCGAACACGTCAATCGACCCGGAACAGGAAATAAGCATCGCAAGCAAGATGGCCACACCCATTAGCGACCACATGGGCAAGTTAGAGATATATTTCCCTGCGAGCATGCAAAAACACATTGTGAACGGACAGGAAAAGCAATCTCCACGTCTTTGGGAAAGTTTGCATGCTCACAGAGATTTAGAGCAATTTCGCGATAATTTGCATAGGGCAACTATGCAAATCCCACCCACCCCTATTGATAATTCATAGGTATAGGAAAAAAAAAGATTTAATAAAGACAACAGTAGTATTGTCCTCATGTATTAGTTCAAATGAACTCGGAAGCAAGAGGCTGTCCAAAGATTGTATCCACCAAAATAACCCCAATATCAAATAAACATTCTGGACATGAGAGAGGTTGTAAACATTATTCAATAAATGGTGTGCGTTTCAACAAAAAATATGGAGGCAAACCCTCACACACCAGTCTAGATGGCATGCTTCATCATCGGATTGCTCTGCATCTGCACCACATTTTTGGTTGAGCCCACGGACTCCAAGATTGTACGCGCTCATGGACGAAAGCCTTTTTCAGTATGTCTCTTATAGTAATACTAGGACAACAACAAAATATGTGACTGGTTCTAAATGCCCGTAGTAAATTTATTTGGGGGCGCTATGGAAATAATAAAATCATAATAAGTAGGGATGGTGAGGATAATTAGTAGCTGTAATAAACTGTGTTTGTTGAGGGGGTTAGGACCCACCTCAAATAATATTCGGCTCCATCGGTGGAGTTAACGGAGTGTTGTTCTTTCTGCATTACACTTGTAATGCAGAGTTACTATCAAATTCTGCCAACCACTGCATGGTGGATCTTTCCCTCATGTGGCTTGCCAATGGTAAGTTGGTGAGTATGAGTGAATTTGGTATTGACAAATGTGATTTTCGGTCACTAGGACGTCACATGGCTAGATTTCTCCAAAGCAAGTGGTTGCAAGAGGTCTCAACAGTTCATGTTCAGAAAGCTGCTGTTCAATTAGAAAATCTACTTGAGTGGCAGCAAAATCAACTCTATAAGCTGTGCCCCCAGGTGTGCTGTTTGCACTGATTTTTCAGTGCAGAATGAGCTTCCAGCACTAAATCACAGCATGAGCAGCACAACATGCCTATTTCTGCCCATTTGTGGAATTCATAACTCGAAAGAATTTCACAGAGTCTGCGACTTCCACCCAGGCATATTAATCACAATACTTGGCAGGTGAATCACTAGAGTCACTAAATATATAGTGGTAAAGTGAAAAAAACCAAGAAAAATCTCAAACCAATTTAGGAAAATAAAGACTAATTTAATAAACAAAATGACCCCAAAATGACAAACATCCAAACAGTAAAACCATAGGCATTAATTATTAAAACTTGAATCAATGATAGCATCAAAAAGCCCAAAACAGGAATTGAGGTTATCTGGTTGGGCTAGACTGGCTAAGATGGATCGCTGATTGGATACAGAGATCAGATTTGTCCAAGTGGAAATTTTACCTTCGAACTTAAAAACATTATGGAGAAAAAGTGGTTGTTGACAAGTTGGCATCAGAGCAAGCTTTAAGCTGGATCTGAAGTGGACCTTGACAATGGTGGGATGCTGAAGAGAGGGGGCCTGGCGCAGTCATCGACAAAGACTGTGTCCAGAAAGACCTCAACGCTGATTGGATAGTGCAAGGAGTTGGTCCAGATGAATCCCTCTACGTTCAGACTTAGAAACTTTTCTGGAAATCAGATGTCCTTCAGCGGGCAAACCAACAAGGTAAGGGCCGACTGGCGATTTGATGTTGATGGGTGCGACTTCGAAAGCAGTCGTAGTGTCCTTCAGTTCTCCAAGCAGAAAGTTGCCAAAAAGTTGTTAAGTCCCACTTCTTGCAGTTTTGGCACAAGATGACACTTTCTAACACCACCTAAGGGTCCAGAATCTGGGGGGGCACAACTGGGGAAATCACTCCAATAGAGGCCAGCAGCAGGATCCAGGGCAGGTCCGGTTGGAACTGGCCATCTGGGCAGTTGCAATAGGAGAGGCTTCTGGAAGCTTGCTGTGTCCCTGTAGCTCAAACAAGAGGTCAGCCAACTCACCTTGTTGTCATTTGTGGGGTCCTGGGTTCAAGCAAGCAGGCCCAGTCTTCTGTCAGGCTCTTCAGACCGAAGGGTACTTCTTCTTATTCTTCACAGGTCCAGGAGTGTTTTGAGGATAGATTTGTTGGGTCCATTTTATGCACTATCAGCCTGTAGGTAGAAGCCAAGCCTTTGAGCACTCCCTAAACCAGTTTTCCTCAGTTCCTCGTTTCCCTCTGGGTTTTGGCCAGCCAGATTAGAGAGACAAAAGAGAGACAGGCTGAGGTGTGAGCTCCATCTGCAAATGATGAGGTCGGCATCCTTTAAAGCTGAGGGCTAGGCGCTGCCCCCAGGTCAAGCTGTCAAGGGGGGAGTCCCCCTCTCCAAACCCAGAGCCCTTTGTCCTCTGTCTAGGAGCAATACACATCTCACCACAGGAGAGTTAACAGGGGTCAGGTGACAGCTGGACACTGGCAGACAAGACATTTAGTTTTAAGCAGGAAAATGACAGCTTCATGAAAGTGCCATTTCGAAAATAGTAATATAAAATGTGACTGGACCATTAAGTTGGATTTTTAATTTCTATTAAAATTAGTCTTTGAATCATTTTTCGCACTACTCTCAAACTTAGTTTAGCACTTACTAAATGCAGCTATGGGAGAGCAAGTTTTGCCACAGCTTAAAATGATGTTAGAGGTTTTTCACTGCTAGAGCATTTAAAACATTGAATATACATGCCCTACATTTTAAATAGTATGGACCCTGTCCTATGGGCATTTAGGGCCTACCTTAGGGGTGACTTATAAGTATTAAAAAGGAAGGTTTACACCTGGCAAACGTTTTTGCCAGATTGAAAAGCAATCGAAAACTGAAGACCCATGCTACAGTAGAAGGACTGGAGACATGTTTTACAGTGCTACCTTAGTGGGTAGCAAACACAAGGAGATGTTGGACAGAGTGCTGACACTTTTCAGACACTCACCCCCAGTCACAGATTTGGGTGAATCCATCATTGTTCTCTAGCTCATTTCACTGCCCAAGTTCAGACCCAGCCCTATTCAAATCAGTCATAACCCTGTTCCTTCATGGAAACTATCCAGCCCAAACTGCCAAGCCATGCTGTCCCTGGACTGGAAACAAGCATCCTGGGACCGGTTTCGCAGTAACATCCCTTAAGCCAGGCTAGCTTGAACCCAGTGGCAAAGTGAGCAAGGGACCCACGTCTGGTCATACCCTGCCAACTTAGGGCGAACAAAGCAATCACAAGGAGATGGTGGATGGAGCGCTGAAACTATTCAGACACTCACTCCAGTCAAATATCTGGGTTGAAGCCATCATTGTTCTTTAGCTCAATTCACCATACCAGTTCAGAGCCAGTCAAATGCAAACCAGTTATTATGACCCTGTTCCTCATGGGAACAGTCCAGCCTGATTTGCCAAGCCAAGTCTTCACTGGACAAGATACAAGCATCCTGGGACCGGTTACAGGGTAATGCCCATCATCAGCCTGGCTAGCTTAACTCCAGTGAGCAAGGGTCCCATGTCTGGTCATACCCTGCCAACGTATGGCAAACAAAGCAAACACAAGGAGATGATGGATGGAGTGCTGAAACTTTTCAGACACTAACCCCCAGTCACAGATCTGGGTTGAATCCATCATTGCTCTTTAGCACACTTTACCACCCCAGTGCAGACCCAGCCATATGCAAATCAGTCATGACCCTGTTCCTCACGGGAACAGTCCAGCCCAAACTGCCAAGTGAAGTCTTTCCTGGACTGGAAACAAGCATCATAGGACTGGTTTCGGCGAAACACCCCTCATCAGCCACGCTAGCTTGAATCCAGGGGTAAAGTCAGTAAGGGACCCTACATTAGTGGGTAGCTCAATAAGCCCTGCAGCCCACTACTCGCATTTAACTTGCAGCCCTGGTTACATGTGGTGCCATGTATTAGGGACTGACCAATCAATTAAATATGCCAATAAAGGGTTTGACAATTCAACTTGTTTAGAGAGGAGAGCACAAACACTTCCCCGCTGCTTAGCTGGAGTAAAGAGCACAGAGCCCTGAGGCCCCACAAACGGGTTCCTCAAAAGAAGGCAACATCTGGGGGAATAACATGCCAATTCAGACAGTATTCTTCCATCCCACAGGTCAACATGTTTCAGCTGTATCTCACTGGCCTCATGGGAGGTCCCAAGCTTTCCTCTGGACCTGGAACCCTTCCTTCCTTATGGGTGTTATAAGGTCTATAGGTATACCCTATTTTCAATAGGATTCAAAAGAATAATCTTTTTTCTCTCCTGACCAAATGCAGCGGCTAAACTCATCAGTGATCCTGTACTTCGATTCAGAAATCCATTTACATATGATAATCAATAACCCAATAAAGCACTATTGTGCATGTGACTCCTTCACATTCAAACGCATGCATGCACGCTTATGCACAACAACATTATACTTGCGTCTTAGGCAAAGTCTTTATAGGAAGCCATAATGGTTTAAAATTGGGGCCACTTGGAGGGAACACAGTGGGAGTCCTCTGTAGGCACACATTATTCAATTGAATCTCCCACCTGTGTGCATACAGATGCAGTATTACACGGCATTGTTTGGATTGTTTACTTGATATTGTGGTTATCCCCACATATATCATTGTCATAGACCATATATTGACAAGGAACTATGTTACTGGCTTAAATTATATTGTATTGATAATACATTTTAATTCATGATAATGTTGAAGGCACTATCACTTTGTGCAAAGCACAGAAGGAAAGGTTTTACTTAAACATATCATTGTTCATGTATTCACAATATTGAAACATGGCAACAACATGATTAAAATGTGTTTTTTAGTAAATTTTTTAGCAGAACATGCATTGCAGTGGAAATCTTCTTTATTTTATAAAACCTAAAACATAATGTCCCGGTCCAAGTAGAAGATGCAGAAAGTCAGCAGTGTTCATCAGTACACCCTTTACCTTCTGTTCTTACAGTGGCAGCTAGAAGTTTTTTTTTAAGTGGGGTGGTGTACAACTTGCCCTAAAATGTAGCAAGTGAAGTGAGTGAACCTAATTTATTTAATTGAGGGATTGGGGGAGGGTAGGAGGTTCTTCCCCTGAAAAAAGTTTGAAAACAAATGGTTCTCATTGTGCATTTTAAAGTACAATATTCACATACATTTCCTAAAAAACCACAGGCTCAGAAAGGGCACTAATTAAATATTAAGTTCTATGGTTTGAAGAGCCAATGAAGCTGGACACTCCAAGGAAGCGTGCTACAGAGCGGCCCTTATGTAAAAATGACTCTTTTGCCAGCCACGATCCGTGCAAGTAACAGCGGTGGGGCGGTGCAGTCAGGTGCATGGGGATTACAACGGACGATGACGAGTGAAAATTAATTCTTTATTTAATTTTCCCTCTGTGTCGTCCCTCGAAATCCCCCCCTCAAACGGCCCCCACCCCCCGCTGTTACCTGCATGGACTGCGGCTGTCTTTTGCTCCAGAGACATTATTTTGTCTTGGGTGCCTCACATGTGTCATGGGTAGACTTGGGACAAAAGTTACCAGTGCCAGATTTTTCCTAATAGTGCCATCCGTATGCATTGTGTCACTTACATCAAAAAGTATTTCTAGTAAGTCAGGGCCAGCATGTTTTCATGGTTGCCCCTCTCATATGCCAAGATTTAACTCTAATTTTTGAGCACCAGCATTTTCCTATGGGTGTTTCCATGCCTTGAATTTACTCCGGTTTCCTACGAACAGCATTTTCCATAGGTATTGCTATGCTAAAACTTACCTTCAGTATGGATGTACATGTTATTTGCCATGGATGTCCCTTATGATGAGTATCACTTCCAGAATGCCAGCCCCAGCATTTGAACATGGGTGACTCTATAAAACAAGAATTTCAACAGTATGTCAATGCCATTGGCAGACTCGAAGCATAGCATCACATTTTCACTCACGCTAACTTATATCCACTCAACTGCACTCATTCTCACTCACTTATGCTCTCGGTCCTTCGTTCTCTCTCTTGAACTCATTCATTCTCTCATTTGCACTAACTCACTCGTCTTCTAACTCACTCCATTGCACTTTTTTTTTACTTTACTCACACTCACTTAAGCTCTCTTATTCTCACTCACTCTGACACACTCACTCTCACTCGCCGTTACAATCACTCACTGTCCCTCACTTTCAGTCACTTTTAAACTCATTTTAGCTCACATTCTCTTACACTTTCTAGCAATCTCTCACACTCATTTTTATTCATTCCCACTAACTCGCAGTCACTTTGACTCTCACTCCTTCATTCCCACTCACTCTGATTCACTAACACTCAATCTTATTCAATCTCACTTTCTATCTGTCACTCACTTTCACATGCACACACTTACATACATTTACACAAAGCCACTCACAAATAATACTCTCTTTCACACAAAAAGACTGTCACCTGCACATACTCACAGCATACATTTAAAAGCATTTTATTTTACTTACCACAGCTCAGAGACAGGAGTGGGAAGAAGGCAAGGAGGGGGATCAGAAGGGCAAAAGTATTCAATTCTCTCAACTTTGTGTCCTCTTGAAGCGTATTAGAGATGTCCTGGGCATTGGAGTAAAACCCCCGGAGAAAGAGGGGCTTTATTCTCAAAACAGTGCAGCTCAAATGAAACATGTGTCATCAAACAAATTGTATTGAAGGAATTAAGGAACTAGACAAAACGTCCTTGCCATACTCTCTGAATCTCTCCAAGATTTTGTAGCTGAATTTGCACAGACCCCTATGGTAGAAACCTCTGGCTTCAATGGCTTCAACATCATCCTTGGCCTCAGATGAATCTTCCTCATCGAAAATTGTGGCTAAAAAGGCGGAGGGCCAAGGCATTGTCAGCAAGGGCAGCAGTGGGTGGGCGTTGTCTTCTGTGGATGAAGTCCTGGAAACTGGATTCAGTTCGAAGATCCTTGGTACAAAGGTTGCCATTTATAGGTACGAAAGTGATTTGGCTCTGAATTAGATGGAATGTTTCAGAATGCTGCAGAAGAGAAAGAAATGTAAAAGCCCTTTAAGCTAATCTGCGGCAAGAAGTCTTTCTTATCAAAGCAGCAGCAACAGAAATCTTATGACAAGCATCCCTTTTGGGATCAAGCTCGTGGCAGGGGGACTGCATTTCCCCACAACCGACCAGGTACTTCCCAAGATCAAGGTCAGTCTCAGAAACAACTATGCCAACGTTGGAGCGAGACGGAGACAATTTGTCCATCAGTGGGAGGAATGTTTTTTGGGTGCCTGAGCCCTGAGCTTTGTCAAGGGTCACACTTTTTCTCACCGACCTCTAGCAGGTGGTTTTCTGTCTCCCACAGCTCGAGTTAAAGAGGCAGTGATTGTTACTGGGGACTCAAGACCAACTAGAAAAAGGTGTAGAATTTCTGGTACCAGAGGATTATATTTAATTTAGTTCGAAGCAGACGGCAGATACCGCCCTGTCTTAGACTTCTAAGCCATAAACTAGTTTATCTTGGTGGAAATATTTCAGATGGTCTCACTGGAGTCAATCATTTCAATAGCAGTGTATACAAATTTTCTCATGACCTAGACTTACAGTATGAATGCCTATTCACCTGGGAAGACATATATTTCTATGGTTTTCAGTAGGAAACAAGCACTGGCAGTTCTGTGATCCTCCTTTCAGCCTAACTACATCACCCAGCATCTTCACAAAGGAATTGGCACCTATTATAGCATCCAAAAATCACTTGAGGAAGTGTAGAGGCAATGATAGAATCACCCTCCAGAACGTTATAAGCAAACAAGTAGATTCTATCAATGTGAATGCATGAATAATTTTTAGTGTTTTTTTATATATAAATAGGTGTAGACTATCTATCTATACAGTGGGAAAAAGTGCCTGTCTGCAAATGGCAGAAAGAGGGCACTATGTGTTGTTAAAATACCCCTCACACACTATGAATCCCATAGTGTCATTCTCCCATCATTGGGGTCTTCCCGTCCCTCTACGAGGCGGGGCGTGCTACAACCTACGTGATATGCGGGAGCACTTAGTTATTTGACAATAGGCTATGTGATTGGTGCAGACAGTGGTGAGTGATAGGGAGTGTAGGGACCTATATAAGTGAGTGTTAGTGCAAAAAAGGGTTTAAAAAATTCCCTGGCTAGTCAAAAAAATTAATTTAATGGCTTCGCCGGCTGGGAACGTTAAAAAGGGGTTAGTAAGTAGAACAAAACGTGTAGTCTACTTATGTCAACAAGACATGTTTCGTAGGCAGTCCCCTCCTGCCTACTCATCAGGACCTCTGTTTATCCCTACAGACAAGTACTCAGTTTTTGACTAAATGTAGTGAGCCTATTGTCCTAGGACTCGGCAGCAAAAATCGTCTGTCTGGTCTTGCTTCTGGGCTTGAGTTGGCCCAAGCGAAGCTGTTTTGAAAAAAGACCTGTTGTGGCCTCTGTAAAGCAAATGGGGGGAAAACAAAACATTTAAGACAAACGATGTTGTGGATTCACTGATTGCGTGAGTCACAATGTGGCATAGTACCCATATATCAATACACTATATATGCCTTCAAATTCATATTGAAACAGTGAGATATGATTTATACCCCTTGGTTAGTTGGTAAATACTTCAACACGAGTCGGAGCTCACACTTCGACCCACATCACACACACACATTCACACTATCGTCAAATAACTAAGTGCTCCCGCATATCACGTGGGTTGTAGCACACTCCGCCCCGTAGAGGGACGGGAAGACCCCAATGATGGAAGAATGACACTATGGGATTCATAGTGTGTGAGGGTATTTTAACAACACATAGTGCCCTCTTTCTGCCATTTGCAGAGAGGCACTTTTTCCCATTGTATAGATAGATAGTCTACACCTATTTATATATAAAAAAACACTAAAAATTATTCATGCATTCACATTGATAGAATCTACTTGTTTGCTTATAACCTATTATAGCATACCTTCTGTTATCTACTGTTACAATCTTTTC
This sequence comes from Lissotriton vulgaris, assembly GCF_964263255.1. Classification (NCBI taxonomy): domain Eukaryota; kingdom Metazoa; phylum Chordata; class Amphibia; order Caudata; family Salamandridae; genus Lissotriton; species Lissotriton vulgaris. Next base: position 421,762,021 of record NC_141687.1, read on the forward strand.
ACATCTTGACAACTGGTTGTTTTCTGCTTCTTTTCTACACAGCAAATGTGGAGAAGGTGACTAGAGTACTACAATATTTGAGATTCATCATCAACTTTCAGAAGTTGAACCTTCCACCTGTCCAGATCCAGGCTTCTATAGTTACGTTGAGTCTTTCTACTGCACACAGATTAATTGCAAATCAGAGAAGTCTTTCCATCCTATTCAGTCAACCTTGGATTACAACCAGGGATTGGTTAAAGGTGCAGGGGTTGATGGTGGCAACTATGGCGGCTGTCCTGTGGGCACATTTCTAACTGAAGCCTTTCATAAATCAACTCCTACAACAATGGTAACCAAGTTTACAGATGTTCAAGCATCAAGTTCCAGTTATCCTTCAGGTTTGACAAGCATTGGCATGGAGGTTGCAGGAAGACAATCTCTCAAAGGAATTTCCACTCCAGCTTCCTCCCCTCAACAACTGGATGCAAGCCTGTGGGGCTGGGGAGCAACATTGGGGTATCAGGAGAGAAAAGGGTTGTGTTCAGAAAGGCGAATCTACACTCGTCCAAGTGGCAAGAGTTAGTAGAAGTTCTGGGGAATTTACGGACTTTTGGTCTCCAGTAGTGGGTAGGGGGTGTCAACCAGGTCACAAGACCCTATCTGACTCGGCAGGGCTTTGCAAGAAACAAGGAATATAAACCTCTTAGCAACACAGATATTTTCTTGAGTTGATTAGTACCTTCTTGCCCTAATACCTGTTTACATCCAAGGCCAGTTGGAATAACAGGCAGACAGTCTCAGCTAAAATCTTCCATCATCATTGATCTGTCATCTGTCTGTCCAGGAGTTCTGCCAAACCTGTGCACAGTATGGAACACCAAAGATAAATTTGTTTACATTGCAGCAAAAAGTGATGCTTCCAATGTTCTGCACAGAAACATGGTGACCACAAGCTTGGGCACTAGATGCCTTCTCCGTCCATTGGCCAATAGGTCTTCTCCATTCTTTTTGTCTATTCCCCTTCTCATGAGTGTGCTTTAGATGATTCTGGAGGAAAAGATATCAGCAAACCTAGTGGCATGTTTTTTGCCCCAAAGCTCTTGGTTTTTGCTCTAATGCCCTTGTCCAAATCTCCAGTTAGACCTACATTCTTTCCCTCTATAGTTTCATCTTGAGCTGACAATTCTACTTTGACATCACAGGCTAATGACTTGGAACTTGAGAGGGCATTATCACAACATGTGGGGTAGTCACAGCAGGTGGCCAGGGACAGTCAGCCTTCAAGATGTCCTTCCAAGTTAATTTCCAACAAAAAGATATGGAGTTAATTCCAAAGGTAGTATCTTTCCAATGGTTCTGATCCTCTATTAGTAGACAATTTTGGAATTGGAAATGTGGAGACCTTAGTGTCTCACTGGCAGCAATAAAAGCCCTAATATTAGATTGGAATGGGGTAAAGGCCATTATGGGTAGACCATTAAAGACCTTTAGACTAAAAAAAATGCAATTCTTTCCATACTCCAACTTGGAACCTTTCTTAAACAGGATTACAGCAATCTCCATTTGAATCCCTCTAAGAAGCCGACCTAGGATGACTATCTGCTAAGACAGAATTCTTAATTGCAATCAACCCATCAAGGAGGTTGGGAGAAACTGGGGGCAATAGTCATTTCCTACCCATACTTAAGGATTTTTCCCTCATTGAGTATGTCAGAAACCATGACGTGTTTGCAGCCCCCCCCCCCCATTTTTGCCCACATTGTGACTAATAGATGCTGGTTTTCAGACTCTGATTGTGCACTGGGCCCTGCTAATCAGACCCATGGCCTGCTAGACAGACAAAGAATTTCCTGTGGGAGTAAAACTGAAACTGCAGAAAGAGGGTGGGGGACCAAACTGGGCTTCACAGAGGGATTTCCAGTTTGTTCAGAACACAGCCTTACCCCCATATCCTGTACCCCTAGCCAGATAGGAGCCCCAGTAATTAGATTGGTGGGGGGTGGGGGCAGAAAAGGGATGTTAAGGAATCAACCACAACAGTGATTAATCCTCCAGGAGAAAGTTTATCCATTTTGGATTTTGGAAGAATAGTGCTTTCTGGGACAATGATATGCCACGCTTTGGAGGAAGTAGTCATACCTGAGGGTGGCACCCTGCATCCCATTCGCCAGGACTTCCACCTGCTTGAAACCCAGAAACACTGAATAAATATGGGGTAGTTGCCAAGCAACTCAGATCTGCTACCTGAAACAACAAGGAGAAGAAGGACTACCCTGCTGGAACCCTGAACTGCACCCAAAGGACTGCACCCTGAAGGACTGCACCTGCTGCACAATCTAGTACTACAGCCATAAGAATTTTGCCTGGCTTCACTAGGATTAGGGAGTGGTTTCCTTTAATGCTATAGGTTAACAGATCCCACCTGCATCATCCACACCAAGACGTACCCATCCTGGAGTGCTTCCAGTGGACTTTTATGGATTTGGCCAAGTGCATTGTGGGACCTGTAGTCTAGACATTCCAAGGACCATCTCAGAGCTTACAGGCCCTTGGACTTGTGTTTTGGGCACTTTTAACCCACAAGAGGAACTTCAGGAAGAAGTTACAGAGGTTTGGAGGATCTTTTCTAAAAAGCTCCATAAGTTGACATGGGGCATTGTAGGAGGCTTAGGCCCAGACTCCAAGAGGAAATCCAGAGCATCTGAACCCTTGGCATTTGTTGTAGGAAAAGAAAATCAAGTTTTTCCTCTCAGCCAGCAACCTCAGGACGGTTGTTACGGCTCTGATTTTGTCCCTATCTTAATGTACAGAAACAACACATGTACAAGCTGCAACAGGTACAGAATGCGGCAGTCAGATTACTGTTGGAAACCGCAAGGTTCGCTTCAGTCAGAGGAGGGCTGAGGAAATTACATTGGCTCCCAATTCCACTCAGATCACGGTTTAAGGCACTTTGTGTGGTCTTTGAAATGAAATGAAATGAAATGAAAATGGATTTCTAAAGCACATGGCTGCCCTTGAGCGTCCCAGCGCTAATTGTACACTCAGACGGAACTCCTCTGATCAACACCCTGAGATGTTAGTCGTTATGGGGGAAAAGAAAAGTTTTCAGAGTTTTTCGAAATCTGGCCAAGCTGGGTTCTTTCCTCATTGCTGTTGGGAGGAAGTTCCACAGCTGGCCAGCATTTATTGAGAAACAACGTCCCCCAGTCCTTGCTCTTTTTGCTCTCGGGATTACCACCAGGTTCTCCTCGCCAGAGCGGAGCGTTCTTGATGATTTGTAGGGGCGGATCAGGTCTTTTAGGATCGGAGGACCAGTCCCTTGGAGGACTCTGAACACGGTACAGAGCGCTTTGAATTTCACTCTCGCTCTTATGGGCAGCCAATGGAGCGCTTTCAAGGCCGGTTTAGCTGATGCTCTTCTGGGTGTATTCGTCAGCAGTCTGGCGGCTGCATTCTGTGCCCTCTGGAGCACCTTCAGGGTGTACTCTGGCGCTGCTAGGAAGAGGGCGTTGTTGTAATCCAGTCTTGACAGAATAAGGCCCTGTACTAGTAATTTTCTGGATTCTGGGGGAAGAAGGGGCATGGCTTTCCGTATTAAACGGAGCAGACCGTAACAGCTCTCTGCAGTTTTTTTCGCCTGAGTGTGCATCGACAGTTCCGGTTCTAACCAGACGCCAAGACTTTTTATGGATTCTTTCGGGGTCGGGGGCTCCCCTAGACAAGAAGGCCACATACATTTGGGGAGGGAGGTACAGAGATTTCCCAGAAGCATCACCTCTGTTTTAGAGCCATTAAGCTTGAGTCTCGAGTCTGCCATCCATGCCATGATGTTGGTAAGACAGGCGGCAAACTTTTCTCCATGGCTCTCTGCGAGCGATAGCGAAACAATCAATTGGGTGTCATCTGCATACGTTGCGAGTTTCACTCCAAAGGGGGCAACCTCCCCCTCCAGTGGGGCAAAGCAGCAAATGGTATTGGCCCGGAGTTTCTCAAGCATAGACTCACATGGTTTGTCCCCAGCAGAACTCTGCGTTCCTCTGGATCTAAATTAGTTCAAACTTCCATGTTTGAGAAAACCAACTGGGGAGGCTAAAGTTTCTTTCACTGTGCCTCTAAAGCATGGAATGAGCTTCCATTCCAACTAAGAAATGCTCCAGATCTTATCCCCTTCTGGAAGGGTTTGAAAACTTGGCTTTTCTCTCAATAACAGCTCACCGTTTCCCCAGGTAACCAGTACTCAGCGCCAGGACACCTCAGGGTAGCAGTGCGCTTTATAAGTACAAATAACATAACATAACTTTCTTGCATCAAAAAACACTGCTGTAAGTAAGGGTGAAAGGGGTACAGCTTGAATGGCCAGATCTCTGGACTTTGTCCCAGTCCAGTGTGACCTTTTATAACCCTTTGAGGGTGAGTTGCTTATAACTGTTAGTTTCACCTTTAATACTTAAAAATCGATATTTCTGGTTCCCTACATTTTTGTCATTTCGGTGTCATTTAATTCATAAAAATATAACCTTTTTTATAAATTGATATTGAATTTTTATTGTGCTTACTTATTTAATGTATTAGTGTTTTTAAATGCTTTACATACCTATCTCCTAAGTTAAGCATGTCTGCTCATTGCCAGCTACCAAGGGTTGAGCAAGGAAATATTTTATTGAGATCTTGCCTGAACCTTAATTGTGTTTATGAACTGATTACTTGTGGTAGGTCCCTACTTATCACTATTAATAAACCACTTTCCAACAGAGGAATTCTGAGTTTGAACTCTAAATGAATATCCTTATTTTTTTTTTTTGGAGATTATCCTACCAGTCTTGCACTATGATGAGAGTTCTCAAAGTTCTCCTTCCTTGAATTGTCATGCATACTTTGTCCATCTATCTATCCAGAATGTATCAAGGATTACCGGCTCTGTAATGCACAACTCATCTCTTATGGTACACAAACAATAAGGGTAAGAAGGTAGCCTCGCAAACAATCATTAGATGGATTTGTCAGGCAATTTCTCTATTATATATGATGCTACAGGAATCCTCTACATCTGCTATTAAGGTGAGGTCCACGAGATCTGTATCAGCCTACTGGGAGAACTAGGAGAGTCATTGTTTCAAGAAATATGAAGATATGTGCAATAGTTGTCTCATCAGATGTTTATTAAGTGCTATAGATTTAAGCTGCCTAACAATGATGTCTGTAATTTAGCTTAAAATGTCTTGACATCAGCAATGAAATAATTTTTGATAGAATAAAATGCATTGATTCCTGTATCAGTGGAGTATCAGTGTAAGTTTTGTTTAATATTGGTAAATCCAAAACTAGTAATGCCTGGGACAAGGAGGACAGAGATGAGGGGTTAATGGCATAATGACTTATTTGCATAGAAATCAGATGAGCTAGGGCTCATTGAACATTCAGATAGTTTGTAATGCGTTCTGTAATTACTGACCCTCTGGTTACATTTCCAGATTTCACCCATAACTCCTGTATCTTACTACACTGTGCCCTATACAACCATTTAGCAATTGTATTTTTCATTTTTATCAAGTAACAATGCTAATGAATATGCGCATGAATTTTCACCCCACACCTCAATACAAGCACATGGAATGAACGCCATTACAACATTGCTCACAAGTAGACAAGGGCAGTCATTGAGTGTGGACTGCTGAAGTCAAGGTTTCGCTTTCTTCATAAGCGTGGGGCAGCCCTTCAGTATTCACCTCCAGTTGAATGCGAGATTGTGGCAGGGGTGTGCTATGCTGTACAATATTGCAACAGGCAAGGGACTTCCACTACAGCCAGAGGGGGACATCTCTGTGAAGAGGAATCACACCCACCACCAAACACATCGCAAGATACAGAGCAGCAGATGAAAGTGACGGATTAAAGGGAGAGAATATGGCGTAACAACCATAGCTGCTGATGTTGGAGCCTGGGAACCAGATTCGAGCCTCAGCCTTTACTTAATATCCTGTCACTCGGGGCAAATCACTTAACCTCCCCATTCCTACAAAAAAATGTATGCCTCCTTGCGTAGTGTAGCTGGTACTCATGTAAAACGCTCCTATACCTTCGGGTCGACCATGCGCTATATAAAAAACCTGCATTACCAAAAAATGTTTCTAAGTAAGTTTATCACAAGGAAACCATGAAATGCATAATGCGATAGCCACTCTCAGAATGGTGAAAAGTTATTTACATTTCTATTTTTTATCATATGATAAAGCAAGCGTCACAACGACTTTTTTCTTTTTGTTTTTCTCATATTATTTAAACTCATTTATCTCAGGAAATTAACATCTGTTTTTTGTTTTTTCACTAAACATAAATTCATTGTCTTCTTTTTTTTGCTGACAATGGCCCTTTCATCCAATTTTATATCTTCAGCTTGACTGCTTGTATGTCTTGCACTTATGGTATCGGAAATACAGCTACTACTTCAGCTAAGAAGCCTCCTCACTCTCCATTGCTGGGGGTGCCATACCACTGGACTTTTTTGGAAAGTTTGAACAATTTCTAGACAAGATATTATCTGACATAAACTTTTCACTACATCTTTGCAGCAGTGAGACCATTCATCTGGATCTGTAAACTGCAATGATTGAGTATTCCTGTTGAAGCTGCCAATCTTTCAACATTTTAACTTAGTAACTTAGTATTTGAAATACATGTTGATGTCTTTGATATTTTTGCTGTGTCTCTTGAACAATAGCATTAGTTAATTTCTTCATTGTAGCATTTAAATTGTCTGTACTGTTTATAATAGCTGACTTACATTCATCCATGTTCAATTGTTTCAAATTGTTTGATTTCTATGTCTAACTAAAGACAAGAGGATGCCAACGGTATTTTTTAAGGAAAGGTTATTTGTGGGACAGATACTAGTAATTATCTATCTCATCACATTATAAATTGTACTGTATCAATCTATGATCATATTCAAGCATTCATCTAGTAGCTATTAACAACAACTGAAAAGAAGGAACACACAGACAATAGTTACGATTTGTAACTTTCTTTTAGAAGTCCTTTTTCATTTTTACATCATAAATACAAATAAACTCATCACACAATATTTAATATTGTGTGGAAGCACTCTTCAAGATCCAAGAAACAAAGTATCTTCTTGTTAACCCTTAATCCATGGGTTGTGTATGAAGCCCAATAAATTATATACAAGGAAAATACTGGCAATGTCTTTTCTTGGCCTTATTTCCGTTTCGAACACCAAAGTAACAAAGAGCATAAGAAGCAAGCCATTCAGGCTATGTATTCATCACCTATGGCAAGAATCCAATTAATGGGTGAAAGATCGGGTAAGATCAATATAACAAGGGGTACGAGACAGGGCTGTCCATGTTCACCAATCCTTTTTGCGCTTTATATAGACCCCTTAATTTAAAAAATAATGAACAGTGTGGCCATTAAACCAGTAGTCACTAATGGGTATCAGACCAAACTTCTCGCATACGCGGATGACCTGGCAATTATCACCAAAGACCCAGAGTCAGCTATGAGGGAAGTAGTTAATATAACCGGTCGGTTTGGAGATGTGTCGGGCTACCGATTAAATGTGGACAAAACACAAGTACTATGTTCCAAAAAAATAGCCAAGTTGGATGCTAGATATGTGGACTCTGTAGTTTACTTGGGTATAACAATAAATGCAGAACCGGGTAAAATAATTAATGATAATTACACACCGCTCATGCATTTGATGGAAATAGAATTAAAAAGAATGGACTCACTACAGCTGTTGTTAATTGGGAGGGCTAACGTTATAAAAATGACAATGTTTCCCAAGGTTCTTTATAAATTAAGGTCAATCCCATTCAAAATTGATGAGAAGATTATTAAGCAGATCGAGGTTATATTCATGAAATTCCTGTGGCAGTATGGCAAAATAAGGCGATCAAATAGATATATGTCACTACCACAAGAAAGAGGAGGGCTGGGATTGCCTGATCTAAAGAGCTATCATTTCGCTTACAGATATGGCAATCTTATTCCATCCAGGGGGCCCAACTCTCAGGCAGGCGGGGATACCATCAATTTTTCAACTATTATTGGGAGGTGAAGCTGTAGGGGTATTATTGAGGAGAACCCAGAGGAGCTACTATAAGAAATGTGGGTATAGGATGCTTAAGGATGTATGGCATATGTGGATAACTGTTAAAAAAACCCTAGGTATACCTACTTTTCATCATAGCACACCACTCTGGAATTCAACACTTTTTCCAAATCTTAGCAGGGATGGATCGTGGCATCACTTGGAGAGTCAGGGTATTGTCGAGTTGGGGCAAATAATGACTAGTGATCAATGTATAACACTGGAAGAACTTACACAGCGTTACTCACTACAAGGTTATCAAGAGTATAAATACTTACAGCTTGTCAACAGAATTAAATCAATTAGGCCACGTATCATTCTGACAAAGAGATGTGAATTATTCGAGTATTTAAAGTCGGGAGGTCATAGAATTAGGGATATATATAAAATATTTAGTGAAGCATCAATGGATGATATGGGTAAAACGGAAGCTGACTGGTCCAAGAAATTGGGAGATCCGGAAGTTGATCTTGATAAGGCTTTAAATATGGATAAAAGATTTCTGCGCTCCTCGAATCTCAGGGCCCAACACTATAAAACATTATTCAATCTATACTATACGCCGGCAAAACTATTCTCTTGGGGGAAAGCGGCAGATAGCAATTGTCCTAGATGTGGAAATGGTCCAGCTGATATCATACACATGTTCTATGGCTGCGAAAAACTAAAAAGCATTAAAACTGAAATAGAGCGGTTTTTAGAGGGGCTGCTAGATGTCAAAATTAATCTATCCCCAACCCTGATAATAACTGGATGCGATGTGAAATTAAATATGTGCACTGAGGCCGAAGCTTTAGTTTTTATCTTTGTAGCTATCTTTAGGATTTTAATCAGTGCAGCTTGGAAGGATATAGAAGCACCTACGTTTCAAATGTGGATGTGTAAAATGTTGGGTATTCATAACATTGAGGAAGCACTATACGAATTAAAGGGAGCCAAGACAAGGGAAATGGGTATGCGACTCTGGGCCCCAGAAGTTGCCTGGAGGGCAACAAGAATGTAAAATGATTCATTGGTATTGCAGCTATTTAATCTGCCGAGTGTCCTTTTTTTTTTTTTCTTTATTGATGGTATATTTGTATGTATGTATCTATGTATTTATGAATTTGTAATTTACTGGTATGAACTCTCAATAAAAAATAAAAAAAAGAAGCAATAATCAGTGTCTTTATGGCTTCTAATCACAATAATGCTCCTAAGGATTATATCCAATCAATTTCCAAATCAATGAGGTGTTGAAATTGGTGATAACTGTCGACGCGTTTCGGCCTGTCAAGCAGTTTCAGGCCTCATCAGGACAATGGGCAACAAAAATCATAACAGTAAGCCAAAGCATAATTTCACAAATCTTCCAAGCCGATTTCAGCTTAGATGACCAGGGGTTGCAGTCTTGTTACCGGAAATAAATAGCTCCAGGAAAACGAGGAAGAAATTCCTTTAATAGGCACAGCCTGTGCTTCTCCGAATCTCAAATGTCTCACCAGACTGGTAATCCAAACACCTTGCTACACGCTTGCATGAATCTTCAAAGTTTTGCTGCTTACAACAGAAGATTACGACCAACTCAAGTGTTCGAACCAGTGCCAGAGTCTTCTACTACTCGGCGCTCAAAGCAGCTGAGGAAGCTGAGCAGCTAAGGAAGCTGCTTTGAGCGCCGAGTAGTAGAAGTCTCAGGCACTGGTTCGAACACTTGAGTTGGTCGTAATCTTCCGGTGTAAGCAGCGAAACTTTGAAGATTCATGCAAGCGTGTAGCAAGGCGTTTGGATTACCAGTCTGGTGAGACATTTGAGATTCGGAGAAGCACAGGCTGTGCCTATTAAATGAATTTCTTCATCGTTTTCCTGGAGCTATTTATTTCCGGTAAGAAGACTGCAACCCCTGGTCATCTTAGCTGAAATCGGCTTGGAAGATTTGTGAAATTATGTTTTGGCTTACTGTTATGATTTTTGTTGCCCATTGTCCTGATGAGGCCTGAAACTGCTTGACAGGCCGAAACGCGTCAACAGTTTTCACTAATTTCGACACCTCATTGATTTGGAAATTGATTGGATATAATCCCTAGGAGCATTATTGTGATTAGAAGCCATAAAGACACTGATTATTGCTTCTTATGCTCATTGTTACTTTGGTGTTCGAAAAGGAAATAAGGCCAAAAAAAGACATTGCCAGTATTTTCCTTGTATATAATTTATTGGGATTCATACACAACCCATGGATTAAGGGTTAACAAGAAGATACTTTGTTTCTTGGATCTTGAAGAGTGCTTCCACACAAGATTAAATATTGTGTGATGAGTTTATTTGTATTTATGATGTAAAAATGAAAAAGGACTTCTAAAAGAAAGTTACAAATTGTAACTATTGTCTGTGTGTTCCTTCTTTTCAGTTGTTGTTAATAGCTACTAGATGAACGCTTGAATATGATGATAGATTGATACACTACAATTTATAATGTGATGAGATAGATAATTAGTAGTATCTGTCCCGCAAATAACCTTTCCTTAACCCTTTCGATGCTGATGACGAGCTCAGCTCGTCATCACCCACGGGTGTCGTGTGCTGATGACGAGCTGAGCTCGTCATGACACCAGCAAATTGGCAATTTGCCGCACAGCGCAAAAATCACCGCAGCAGCGATGCGGTTAAAAAATACCGTTGGCATCCTCTTGTCTTTAGTTAGTTGTATTCACCCAGATGCCTATTGGTTTACCGGGTATCCCCTGCTGTTAATATTGATTTCTATGTCTAACATAGCTTTTTCAATTTTGACAAATTCAGCTCTACATGGGGATGCACCAGTATCACCACCTCTGTTTTGAAAATCGATAATGGAGTGGTAAGTATCTGTGACTCTAGAGTCTCTGTGGCAAAGAGCGTGTTTCATGCAGTTCTACCAAGTTTTCTCCTAATTTTATGGGTGTTTATTCTGGTAGAAGTTGTTAGAGTTATAATTTGGGTTGGAGTGCTCTCTTTGCTTTAACCATGTCATGGTCATTGGTGTGATGATCAGGTACAACTTCGACATTGTGTGCCTAATGTTCTCATCTTCTATCTCTGTACATAAGAAAATAAACTATGTTTTAGTGTGATGCTCTATTATTTTACAATATCATGATTTTTTTTTACAAAATCATGATGCACATGTTTAACAATCAACTATATTATTTATGTGATTTCACAATGAAACAATGGTTACCGACTTACCGCTGCCAATTAAGGACTCCAAAAATCAATAAGACTGTCATTGGACTACATGTTACGTAATAAAAATATTTTGGACTTAACAAATCTTAAGATATTGAGCTATTACATTAACCTGATGCAAAATATATGTGCTTGCATCACACATAATTAAAACTTTAAAAGATAGCAACATTTGTAGTGTCATTTAAAAAAAATATTGAAAACAAACTAACCTTAGATCTGTTGAGTAGGTTTTGAAGTATCAATATCCGTATGTCCATAAATATCCTCCATAGATGAAGATGTTTTTAATGGTATCATCTATTGTTGATGGTGGTGTCTGGGTGGACCTACACTCTCCAGTGCCGGCAGCTTCCTCTTTCCTTGCAGTAACGGCTGGCAGGGAACAAGAGTGGGGAGGCAGGGGAGAGGGATTGCCGGGGGGGGGGGGGGGTATTCAAAATAATACCCAAAAGAAAAACCACTTACCTCCATGCCGCGTTTCTCTCATCAGTCGTCCTTTGTCGTCTCTCTAAGCCAATCACAACGCTGCAATGCAGTGTTGTATTTGATCTGAGCACACTGGCTCAGTGCTCAGAGGTGGAATTGGAGGCTGGGCATGTTCCCCACCAGTCTGTGTAATGCAGCCTGGTGGGGAACATGCAAAGTGCACAGGACTCTGGCTTGCCCAAGCAGTCATGCACACTTTGGAATGCAGCAACCACTTCTCTCGGAAGTCATGGGAGCCCAGCCCTGCCACGCCCCACCCAACCTTGTTGACACTAGAAATAAAATGATAATAACAAAAATAACACCTGTTATCATTTTCTTCTTTCTTTTACACTTCTCCAAGAGCAGTGTCTGACGCTCCTCCGCATTAGGGGAGGAGCCGCCACTGCCTCCTTGTGGCCAGCTTCTCCTTTGTATGTGAGCGAAGGTCGTACCAGTGCTTGCATATATTACCAGAATACTGTGAGTTGTATTCCAGCAGCATTGAGTCTTTCTTGGATTTGATTCCAAATTCGCTTCTTCGTGGCTTAAGGCACAGTTAGAGAGGATTTACCAAACAATATTGGTCTGTCTTTGCTACACACTCCTCAACAAGGATGGATACCTCAGCATCTGCTCACTTCTGCTTCCCCTTGCAGACATCCTTCATAAGATGCCATTTTTATCCACGCAATATGTCTCTGAGGTCCTCTCAGTAAGCTACTGTGCTGCAGACTGGCAGGCCAACAACGTATTTTGTCATCAGTATGTGCATGTGTGCCCGGTCACAATTTGCGATCATGAAAACATTTTATTTTGCAAATTCTTATTTTATTAAAGCATTTCCTGAGAAATCACAAATTTGAATATGTACGCTATCGTATTTCTTTTTCCGATTCCCAAAATGCGATTTCTTAAGTATCATAAATTAGAAATCGGTAAATTTAACTATAGTTCATTTGGCCCATAGATCCCAGTGCGCGGCAAAGGCTTTGTCTGAGGTTGGGCCCCCTCAACGAGTAAGGACTCGGAGGAGGAGGGCTAGGAATCGAGGTAACGAGGCGCTACTTACCAGGTGACCACAACCACTAGGGTTGTGCAGTCACATCTTGATTGGTAATCTCGATGAAGGCAATAATCCCACGATCAGCCCCATCCAGAGGGCAACCACACCTGGGGAGCAGAGTAAACATCTCCCATGCAGCTTCTGTAATTTACAACTCCCTCGTGATCCAAGATACAATATGTGTCGCAGAATTCTCATGTCAGTACGCATATGCTATAAACACCATCCTACTACCTTCTTGCAAATAAACTCACAGCAGACGAAGAGCTGTGCAAAGGCTGCGAACGCACAAACACACGCACGGCCCAGATACCCTGCGCTGCTGATAAAGAAAAGGCGGTTTGTGTGAATCACTCGCTAGTAATGAGCGGTCTGGGGTTGGCCGGAAGCGGCCATTAAGTATCTCAAGCAATTTAAGGCAATTTTCTCTCTCCTCATTTAATAGTAGAGGCGCAAGAGAAATAGTTGTAGTTTGTGGTTCTTTCGAGCCTCTGTTCTTCCTTCACCAAACTACCTCCTTAGGGACAGCTCAGGCAGAAAGATGTGTAAATGCGCGAGTATATATACTTTTAACAATGGAAGAAACATGACAGTACTCGTTCACAGAAGTTGTCAGAATTTACAAGCATAATTTATGCTTTTGACTGCGAATTTTGACGGGTTTTGCTATTCAAGGTGATTTGCTTCATACTCCACAAATTACAGATCTCTCGCCTGTAAGCACAGCTGCAGACATAAGTGACAGGCGACAGGTGCACACAACACATTACATAAAGCGTACCCTTCTAAGGTTGGGTAAAAGCACATTTAAAATTGTTTTATTTGCCCATTTCTTTCCTGGAAATAATATATTTTCAGTGCATGTTCTGAGAAAGTTGCAACGATTGGGGTCCCTTGGTATGCTATCTGCAGTAAATGCGACTGATGTATTAATAATATCTTCAGGCGGGTGTAGTAAATGTAGATAAGACGTTTCTGAGCACATAGAGTGACTTGGTGGGTTTGCTATTAGTTTCCATTGTATGTCCTTTACTACTTTTATAAGAATGTAATTTCTACACATCATCAATGTGGAAGGACCTATTACCTCATCTACAATCGCGAATTTGCAAGAAGCAGTTTGCTGTTCACAGAGGTACAAAGTTGCATCCCCTGACTCTGGTCGCACTCCACCAACAGGGCCAGAGGCAAGATGAGGTCTGGCCTGGCAGTGCAAGTGCACCTTGTTGTCAAAAAGTCATTCAGTTGCAGACCTGATGCTTTAGTATTTGTTGGGTCTTCTGAGCCACACAGGGCAAGACTAGCATCTGTTCAGAAGAGCAGGCTGCCAGACCTCCACCCATGTGAGGCCCATATTTATTAGCGCTTTGCATCAAGTTTGCATTACTTTTGGAACACAAATACAACGCAAAGTATTAAGGTCAGATTTACTGTTAAACACAAAGGATAGCGCCTAGATACCCCCCCCCCCGGGTGATAAAATTGTGCTTTACTAATCCCTATTACATAGCATAACATACCATAACATAACATATTACCCCACTCTAATGCATAGCTGTGCAATATGATGGTTTACACTACTTTGTATCAAGGGTGCGTTCCATGGGTTTTAAATTGGCAGCGATCAGGGTTAGCATTTAGCTGTAGCCATCTTGTATTCCGCAGCCATCTTGCCTGCCATGTGCTCACCATGTGCTCTGTCCTTCCTTTCTGTTGTTTACTCTTGCACTCTGCTTATAGATAGACTATATTTAGGCTCTGCTACTCTGCACATGCGCAGAAGAGATTGTGTCTGTCCACACACCTGTTCTAGTTTGTAACAGTCAGGGTATTCTTACCAGAATCAGCAAACTGCTAGCTCCTCCCTACTGTTGACTGTGCATTTCTGTATGACCTTTTTTTGTATGTAACCCTTCACTTCTGTACTTGTATCGTCTTCTTTTGAGCCCCTGTGTGAGTATAAAAGGACCTTGCATCTTCTGTTCAGTGTGCTACTTCATTCACTACCGAAGGGTGTTGTGTGAATGTAGTTCCACCTCATGAGGTTTAATAAAACTTTGTTTTATAATCCAGTTTCTGTGCCAACTTCTATGGTCTGAGGACTTGTGCAGAGAAGGGCGAACCCCTAGCACTGGTAGGCCTAGCTGAGGCCCACCCCGACAAATTGGCACCCAACCAGTTAGGCCCATTGGCGAAGGAGTGGTCGAAACTGAGGATTAGAATCTGGCTGCGGACGATCACTGCCCGAGGAGACCCGCGTCTTGGCAACCATCGCGTTTTTCCTCTCTTTCTGATCTGATCCTCCAGGTGGTGCCAGTCCTCGACTGAGATCTCTTCTGTTGACTCTCCGTGCAGTGACCATTTGGTTGATTCAAAAACTTGGCAGTTGGAATCTGGACACCAAGGATTGATAAGGGTCGTTTTGATGCAACACTTGCTGTTGGTTTGATACCAGGGATTGGTAAGGCCGTTTTATGCAGCTTACTGTTTGGTCTTGTATTTGGATTGGCCAATTTTGGGATTGTGGATTTGTTAATATATAAATTGCAATTTATATAGGCAGGTAATGAGGAGAATTTTCTCTACTTTGAATAAGATTTGAATGGCACAACGTACAAGCGTACCTTAAGTGCTACTTTGCGTATACTACTGCATATCTTGCACTATTTTCGGCATGCCTGTTTCTAGCACACTTCGTAGAATGTGTTGCTTTTGTGGTGGTACCAGTTTACAACTCGAAGAAGCACAACCGGCCTCCCGGGAGGGGACGCCTAATAGGGACCTGTATCATAAGTATGGAATTTCTTCTATAATGTACAGCATGTTATGGAATAAATGCACTAGTAAGGATCCTGAGTTGCGTTGGCCTATGCATGGGTTATTTGATTTACGAAAGATTCGGTATGTAGAACAATGTATGTTTAAGCGAAAAACTAGGCAAGATATGTTTGACTGTGTATGAATGTAGGAGAAAGAAGTGCATGAACGAATGAAGTGAGAGCAAGCCTTGGTCAAAAAAGAACAACAAAAGAGTATCTATGCGAAAGCATTAGAGTTGAAAAATAAAGAAATGAAAGAACTAAAAGGAAGAGAGGATAGGGAGCGTCATTTGCAGGTAACTGGCCAATACGGTGTTCGGCGACCCCTCTATCCTATCCTTAATAAACCGCAAGATGATTTCCTATTGTTAGATCATTCTCCACCTCCGTATACTAATTCTTGTGCTCCTCATGAGTCAGATAAAGACCCTTCTACAGAGCAGAAGAAAGCACAGGAAACTTGTTCTATGTTGTCTGCTGAGCGTGCGTCTGAGCTTAGATCTGCTGCTCGTAAAGCCGTTCATAGTATTGCCCCTGCATCTAAACTTTTAGATAAAATGAAAAGTTGGCAGGAAAGGAAGCAAATATATTTTACTGAGGTATTTGCCGCAGAGGTCCTTGAGTTGTTTAGGAAACATTCCGAGGAGTTGGAGCCTGATGATGTGGCAAATGATTGTAAGCAAATGCATGATGGTCTTTTTGTCTTTTCTCAGGTGGCTGACTTAATCAGGTGTTTGGTTAAACTGCGTGCTGATGCAATCCGTTTGCGAGAAGAGAAAAAGGCAGCAGATGCAGCTGCACAAACATCCCTGACCAGCTTGACACAGGCTTCTGCTTCTGGAACAGATAAGACTATGATAGTTCATGCGAAACCTATGCGGGAAGCCGCACCTTTCTATGTTCCTCCTAGAGGCGAGGGAACAAGTGATAATAAGGATTCCGCTGATGCAAAGGGTTATTTCATTTATAATTAGGTTTACACTCCTTGGAATAGAGTGGATGTTATGGCTCTTAAAGCTGCATTGTCTAATTGTGGAAAAATCCAGCCGCTTTTTATGTAGAAGTTGAGGGAGCCATTAGCTCTTGTACCATGACTCTGCCTGATATTGATATGTTTTTCAGATTGATATTACCCCCTGATATGTGGAGAACATTTAGTAAAGTTGATGATCGTGCGACTTTTGGGGCATTATGGAAAGAATTATAACAAATGGACGTAGAAAGGGAGCACGCATAGAAGCCATGTCAGTGAATTTTAGATCTTCCCGCTGCTATATTAGTTAAAGACGATTATTCCCCCTAAAAAGATAGACTGGACTTAGCATCTTTCAAGCAAAAAGCAGATCAATCAGTTTCTGACTTCTTTACACGCTTTGAGGAGGCATTCCATGATTTTAGTGGCCAGTCATTGACAGATGACATGGGCAGGCATCTGTTTGTCATTAAATATGTTGCCAACCTGTTGCCAGGAATAGCTATAAGCATGGGATGATTTCGTGGATTCCCGATCCGCGAATTTACGGATTTGCGTATTTGCGGATTCGCAGATTTTGTGGATTTTTTTAAATGGGGGGGGTCTTCTGTGCGAGTTCAAGTGCCTCTTGTGTGTATAAATGGTCAGAGACCGATCAGAGCAGCAGATGAAGAGAAAGAAGCTCCTGGTCAAAGGAACAGCACGAGGATTGCGCTCGTGAAAGTCAAGGATACAAAGGCCTCTATCCAGCATCACAGCTGATTTTCGACGGTAGATTTGGGAAGAAGGCACACCTGCCCAGCCTCGACGACGCTCACGATTGTTTTTGGGCTGATGAATGAGTCACTGAATTTGAGCTTCAACTAGTTCCAGCGACCATGTGTGTGTTACTATGCAATTGCACCGATGTGCACAGGGGTCCCTTGAGTGAGCTGTCAGCACGAGGATTGCGCTCATGAAAGTCAAGGATACAAAGGCCTCTATCTAGCAACACAGCTGATTTTCGACGGTAGATTTGGGAAGAAGGCACACCTGCCCAGCCTCGACGACGCTCACGATTGTTTTTGGGCTGATGAATGAGTCACTGAATTTGAGCTTCAACTAGTTCCAGCGACCATGTGTGTGTTACTATGCAATCGCACCGATGTGCGCAGGGGTCCCTTGAGTGAGCTGTCAGCACGAGGATTGCGCTTGTGAAAGTCAAGGATACAAAGGCCTCTATCCAGCATCACAGCTGATTTTCGACGGTAGATTTGGGAAGAAGGCAAACCTACCCAGCCTCGACGACGCTCACGATTGTTTTTGGGCTGATGAATGAGTCACTGAATTTGAGCTTCAACTCGTTCCAGCGACCATGTGTGTGTTACTATGCAATTGCACCGATGTGCGCAAGGGCCCCTTGAGTGAGCTGTCAGCATGAGGATTGCGCTCGTGAAAGTCAAGGATACAAAGGCCTCTATCCAGCATCACAGCTGATTTTCGACGGTAGATTTGGGAAGAAGACACATCTGCCCAGCCTTGACAACGCTCACTATTGTTTTTGGGCTGATGAATGAGTCACTGAATTTGTGCTTCATCTAGTTCCAGCGACCATATGTGTGTTACTATGCAATCGCACCGATGTGCGCAGGGGTCCCTTGAGTGAGCTGTCCATCATCCTGTAAATAATTTAGGATGGCGCCGGCAAGCTGCCAGCGCCATCCTAAAATAGTTACTAAATTAGCTTCATCTGGAAGAACTAATAGATAAAATAAAGCAGGTGGTCGAGCACCTGCTTTATTTTATCTATTAGTGCTTACTGTTGAAGCTAACTTAGTAACTATTTTAGGATGGCGCTGACAGCTTGCTGGCGCCATCCTAAAATAGTTACAACTTCAAGCTTGAAGGCTTGAACTTTTGCCCCACGGATCCGCCGCTCGCGGATTTGCGGATTTTCGGTAAATTTGCGGGAGTTCGCGGATTGCGGATTTACCGAAAATCTGCAAAATCCGTGAGCGGAACGGATTTAGCGCTCACCCTTAAATAGCGAGTCGCCTAAAGGCCAGTGAGAGTTCATGGACTACCTCTTCTCGGGTTTCTCTATTGACTATGGATCAGTATTATGAACGCCAGGAGTTAGAAGCAAAGGGCAATGAGGATAAGAAGACTAAAGAGTTAAAAACGAAGGTTATGTTAGCTCAGGCTTATGGTCCACCTTCTAGACGTAATGATAGAGGTGGACGTGGGTCTTATTGTCCGTCTTTTCCTCCTTATACTCGTCCGACTTAGTCTGCTGACCAGTGTGCGTACTGCAGGAAATTTGGAGATTGGGCTGCCGATTGTCCGGCATTGCGTGCTCAGCAATATCCACGTGGACGGGGACAAATGAGAAATCGTTCAGGATGATCGTGCTAGGTTTGATGCTAGTATGCGTGGATAGGATGGGTTTAATACTTTTGATAGACGGAATCAATATCAAATGTCTGATTATTTGCCATCTGATTTGAAAGGTTCTGCTTATGCATAGGACTGCCTAGGGTGGGGCAAGGAATCAGTTAAAGTTCCAGTAGATCAGAAGGGTCCCTATGTTACAGCACATGTTTTGGGTTCTACTGATCAGTGTCTGGTTGACACAGGAGCTACTCATAGTGCCTTGTCTACACAATTGGTTCCAAGGGCTCCTCTGTCTGGCTTAACCATTACATCAATAGGTTTCGATGGAACACCTTCCCTTAGCCCACTGTCACAACCACTTGCATTTCATGTTGACAAATTTACTGCTCCATGTCCATTTTTGCTCTCTCCGGACAATATTGTGGGTCTTGATATGCTCAAGTATTTCAGGGCTACGATACAATGTTCTCCAGAAGGTGTACGTGTTATTTTGAATAACAACTACACCGTGATTGAGAGATCTTGTCTTGTTAACGAGGATATTGCATTAGCTTCACTCCCTAGTGCTTTGTGGGCTACGTCAGACACCGATATAGGGCAAATTGTTATTCCACCAGTACATATTAGTGTCAAGGAAGGCGCTTCATTGCCAGGCTTGCCTCAATACAAAATTTCTCAAGAGGGCGAAGAAGCACTTGTACGGATTGTCCATGATTTTATTTAAAGTGGGGGTTGTGGAAGAAGTTCCTTATAACATTTGCAACAGTCCTATTCTTCCCATTTTAAAAAGAAACTAGGATTTACAGATTCATCATTGATTTATGAGACGTTAACAAGATTGTAGTACCACAATACCCCCTGGTTTCTGACATAACGACACTTCTTACCTTAGTTCCCCCGACAGCAACTACATTTACTGTGATCAACCTTAAAAATGCTTTCTTTTCGATTCCTATTCATCCTGATAGCCAATATTTGTTCGTCTTCACTTTGAATAAGCGATCGTACAGATTTTGTAGGATTCCTCAGGGGTACACTGAGAGTCCTAGTATTTACAGCCAAGCATTGAAAAGACAACTTGATTCCTTCACTTTGCCTGATGGAGTGGCTCCCATACAATATGTTGATGACATCTTGTTGGCAGCCGATACGCCTGAACAGTGTGAAAAATGTACTTTGTCTTTACTTTCCTTTCTTGCTTCACACCACCATAAAGTGTCATGGAAGGAATTGCAATATTGTAGACTGAAGGTTACCTACTTTAGGTCACCTTCGGTCTAAGGAGGGACGTGCACTTACACCAGATCGCATTCAAGCAATCTTAGACACACCAGTACCTTCTACTCAGAAAGATGTCCATGCATTCATTGGTCTTACTTCTTTTTGTAGGCAATGGATATTAGGTTTTTCACACATTTTTAAACCCTTGTTAGTGCTTTTGACCAAAGACACTCCAAAGCCCCTTCTATGGATGACTGAATGCCAGAATGCTTTTCCTCAGTTACGTCAAGCTCTTTGCTCTGCACCAGTGTTAGGCACTCCAGATTACAGGAAGGTCTTTACACTCTATGTACACGAGAAAGGTGGGTGTGCATTGTCAGTTTTATCGCAGACACACGGGGACAAGCAGCGTCCCTGTACACATTTTTCAGCGGTTCTTGATATTGTTGCTTGTGCATTGCCTGGGTGTTATCGTCCAGTTGCAGCAGCAACTGTGTTCATTTGTCAGTGTGAAGGGATAGTTTTGTCACATAAACTATTGGTGCTAGTAGCCCATGCGGTCGATGCCCTTTTGAACCAGACTAAGACACAACACTTGACTAGTGCTCGTTTGACAGGAAACAAATTGACACTGTTGGCCCCTCACATTACTCTGAAGAGGTGTGCAACTCTGAACCCAGCTACTTTGTTACCATATCCAGAGACTCAGACTCAGTCACAGGAGTCTCATGATTGTATATTCCTAACTGAGGAACAGACAAAGGGTTGTGTCGATTTGCAAGATACGCCCCTTTCAGATGCAGATGGGGAACTATGGGTTGATGGGTCTTGTTTGAAGTTACCATATGGCACAACATCAGCTGCATATGCAATTACGACACTTCAGACAGTAGTGGAGACAGCTCGTATACCACAGAAGTCGGCTGAAGCAGCTGAGCTAATAGCGTTGACACAAGCATGTGAACTTAGCACTGACTTGCGTGTGAGCATCTATACAGATAGCTGCTATGCTTTTGGAGTGGCTCATGATTTTGGCCTACTTTGGAAGGAAAGAGGCTTTCTTATGTCCCGCAGGATGCAGATAATGCACGGAGAACTAGTGCATAATCTTCTGACTGCACTGACATATCCGAAGAAAATAGCTATTGTTAAGTGTAGCTCACACAAGAAAGTGACTGACAAGACAGGACAAGGCAATGCCTTTGCAGATCGCATAGCTCCTGAGAATGTGATGCAGCGAGGCACTACATCAATGTACGTAGTGAAGTCACAAGCTGAACGTTGGCATGACGCTAGACAAGAAGTGCTAGATATACAGAGTTCTGCTTCTGTGGAAGAACTTGAGCAATGGTCTAAAGAGGGAATGTTGGATGATGAGGGCTGTTGGCGAAACAAAGAGATGGATAAGTGGAAACTACCTATAGCCTATTTACAGCCTATGGTTCAGATGGCACATGGGCCGGCACATGTTGGAGCTTCACAAAAAACAAAATTGCTTACGCAAGTTTGGGAGCATCCACAAATTGCCAGCACAGCTAAAAGAATAGTACAGTCCTGTTTCATCTGGTGGCAGTACAATCCTGGAAAAGGGACACAGACTTCTACAGGAGGGTTTGCTACACCAACTGTACCTTTTGAAATTTTGCTAATGGATTGCATCCAACTTGAACGCTGCAATATGTTCTAGTGGTGGTATGTGCCTTCAGTAATGGATAGAGGCATACTCTACTAAGGATAATACGGCTCTCACCGCAGCAAAGGTGCTTTGGTGTTTGTAAACTTTTGTGGAGTTACAACGGACCTCATTTTAATGGGCAAGTTGTTGAGTATGTCCTGGAAGGATTAGGGATCAAACAGAAGTTCCATGCAGTCTTCCACCCACAATGAGCAGGATTAGTGCAGAGGTATAATGCTACGTTGAAATTAGCAAAAATACTGACTTCCACGTCTTTGAAATGGTCTGATGCGTTACCCTTGGCATTGTTGTCCATTAGATCAGTGCCACATTCACGATCTGGGCTTACACCATATGAGGTGGTATTTGGGAGACTGATGCACATTTGGGGAATTCCTAAACCATGCCCATACATGATGTACCTTGTGTTCTGATGAATGAATATTTAGCACAGTTGACTGACAGTTTGATCCCTGTTCATCAACAGGTTCGAGAAGCTCTTCCTGATAGGTCCACAGGTGAGGCCCATGAACTCCGGCCTGTTGACCATGTGATGGTCAAGGTCTTCGAGAAGTCAAACAGCTTGAAGCCGAGGTGGCGAGGACCGGAGCAAGTGCTCCTAGGGACGAGGACATCGGTTTGAGTGACGAGCAGAAAGAACTGGATCCATAGCACTCACTGCAAGCAAGTGTCGCCTACCTTGGTGGAACCTGCTGTGCTGACTGACCATCGAGAGATTTTGGAAATGGAGAAAGGCCATGCTATCTCACCCGACGAATCAGAGGAAGACTTCCCGGAGCACACGATCCCTGGAGTATCCCGGTACCAGCTGAGACCAAGGAAAGACTCTGCATTGTTGAAAGAGACTGGTTGAGCTACCATCCTGGGTTTGTGAAATGGAGTGCTGAAGTGGCAAGGGGGGTATCAGTCCTACATAGTGACACCTGTCTTGAGCCTCGGTGAAGAAACCAACGGCTGCCCAGGACATTAGAGCTCCAATGATTGATTCAATGACGAAATGATCATGTCTGCAGGGAGATCAACTGCTGCTAAGATCTGTAAAAAAAGACCACTTGTGCTGTAGGATTTGTTGTTGCTATGGTGGCTGTAGCAGTGACAACCTGGTTACTTGAGAAAGTTGCTCCCGCTTGACAGTTTCTGATTGCCACTACTCCAGTACCAGTTGAGCACCATTACTTTACGCTTTCATATCATGAGCAAAAGGATTGACAATCCTACCTCAACAATACGTTTATTCAGATGTTGCTTCACACTCACAATGCCACAAATACTACCAACTGTTGGTGTGTGGGATGATACCTGCTCACCAGAAGAAGAGAGGAACACCTTTTATTCCTCTTCCTTTCTCACATAAGGGTTCTTGCCAAGCCTGGTTCACGCTTTTAATTGCTTCTGGAAAGGCGGCAGTAGGACGGATTATCATCTCAATAAAGTGTGTTATCAGGATGAAGATGGTTATCCGCAAGCTGAAGGGACTAAATGGGAATGGGAAGAGTATCGACCTGAGAATATTTCTATGCCATTTGTTTTCCCAAATATGAGAACTATTAAGAACAATGGACCATTTGTGATTTCTGTTACTAGAGCTAAAGCAGATTTGTGTATAAGTAGTGTTGGGAGAATTCCAATGGGAAGAAGTGAGTGTACTGTGGTTTTGACTATTGAAGGCTATTTTAAACGGATGGATTACATGATCATCCCTAATGGCACAAACAAAGGGTTCAATATAAATGCAGCAGTATCATATCCTCACATAATACCTACTTTGTCTGTGGTAACAAGGGTTATTACCAACTACCAGTTGGATGGTCTGGTGTATCCTATGTGTCCTTTCTGTTGTCCCCTGTATTTCTGGCACCTGCATCGTATTACAAAGAATTTAAACTGTACAACGATATCTCTAAGAACAGATATAAGAGGACAACAAGCACTGATGAGGTAGACCAGACTGACACCACCTTGCAACAATATGTTGATTTCAATTTGGGCTTGTTTTTCTTTGTGGGTGCTGCATTAAACAGTAAAAAGATAAGACAATTGACTCTTGTTGTAGAAGCTGTTACCAATCAAACAGCTATGGCATTTGGGAACATTACAGAAGAGCTGCAAGTTGCGAGGATTGTAGCACTCCAAAATCGTATGGTTTTAAATGTGGTTCTGGCTGATCGAGGTGGTGCATGTCGCATCATCGGTAGTAGTTGCTGCATCTACATTCCTGACCACTCACCTTCAGTGTTCGATGCAGTCTCTAAACTGCATAAGATTACTGCTGAAATTCACCCAGAGACTGGCACCTGGACTTTTGCCAGCTGGTTTTGGACACTCTTTGCCACTTGGGGTTGGAAGCTATTGACCATCCTATGTGTAATACTAGTGATACTATTTACATGCTGTGTAAGTATACAATGTGGTCCAATGTTTTGCTCCATCTGCATTACTGCCTGTACTCCTGCCAAACGAAAAGTTTCAGAAATTAGAGTCCAACGTATGCTAAATAAAGAGGTTACTGAAATGATGAATATACATGTACAAGATATGAACCTAGATTACCCCAAATGAAAGAATGTCTTAAGCTAATGCTAAAAGGGTCGTCGGTTGTAAATTGGCAGCGATCGGGGTTAGCATTTAGCTGAAACCATCTTGTATTTGGCAGACATCTTGTCTGACATGTACTCACCATGTGCTCTGTCCTTCCTTGCTGTCGTTTACTCTTGCACTCTGCTTATAGACAGACTATATTTAGGCCCTGCTACTCTGCACAGGCTCAGAAGAGACTGTGACTGTCCATACACCTGTTCTAGTTTGTAACTGTCAGGTTATTTTTACCAGAATCAGCAAACTGCTATCTCCTCCCTACTGTTGACTGTACATTTCTGTATGACCTTTTATGTATGTAACCCTTCTCTTCTGTACTTGTACAGCCTTCTTTTGAGCCCCTATGTGGGTATAAGGGTTTTGTGTGAATGTAGTTCCACCTCTTGAGCTTTAATAAAACTTTGTTTTATGTTCCAGTTTCTGTGCCAACTTCTATTCTATGGTCTGAGGACTTGTGCAGAGAAAGGCGAACCTCTAACACTGGTAGGCCTAGCTGAGGCCCACCCAGACACATGGGTTGTGAATGGGCATTCCTATGCAACCACCAATGGGTTTTGACAAAAACTCCAATCTACAATTGTAGACTTTGATTTGCACCAAAATCATATGACTCATTGATACAATTGCAAAGAGGGCACAGCCTAGCTCTTCTACTGAAAAGGCCCCCTTCCAGTACAACACCTATGCTTTAAAGATCGCAGACAAACCTGCACTATGGTGCAATGGTGTGTGCTTGGCGCATGCCTGCCAAAGGTGTGCCAGTACAGAGAGATTTTTTTTTGTCCTCATACATGCCACCAGATAATCAATCAATCAATCAAAGCATTTATATAGCGTGCTACTCACCCAGAGGGTCTCAAGGCACTAAGGGAGGGGGGTCCGCTACTGCTCGAACAGCCAGGTCTTGAGCTGCTTCCTGAAGGCGAGGTGGTCCTGGGTCAGGCGGAGGTGGGTCGGGAGGGAGTTCCAAGTCTTGGCGGCGAGGTAGGAGAAGGACCTTCCCCCTGTGGTGGCTCTTCGGATGCGGGGGACGGCGGCGAGGGCGTGGCCGGTCGATCAAAGCTGGCGTTTGGGAGCGTAGAAGTTGAGGCGGCTGTTGAGGTATCCTGGACCCTGGTTGTGTAGGGCTTTGTGTGTGTGGGTGAGGAGACGGAAGGTGATTCTCTTGTTGACCGGGAGCCAGTGCAGGTCTCTCAGGTGTCCGGAGATGTGGTTGCGGCGGGGGATGACCAGGATGAGTCGTGCTGAGGCGTTCTGGAGCCGCTGGAGTCTCTTATGGAGTTTGGCGGTGGTTCCGGCGTAGAGGGAGTTGCCGTAGTCCAGACGGCTGATGACGAGGGCCTGGGTGACCGTCTTCCTGGTCTCGGTGGGGATCCACCGGAAGATCTTCCGTAGCATGCGCAGGATGTTGAAGCACGACGAGGAGACGGCGTTGACTTGTCTGGTCATGGAGAGGGAGGAGTCCAGGATGAAGCCCAGGTTGCGTGCGTGGTCTGATGGTTTGGGTGCGCTGCCTAAGGCGGGGGGCCACCAGGAGTCGTCCCAGGCGGAGGGTGAAGATCCCAGGATGAGGACTTCCATCTTGTCCGAGTTCAGTTTCAGGCGGCTGTTCTTCATCCATTCGGCTACCTCTTTCATCCCTTCGTGTAGGTTGGCTCTGGCGGTGGCGGGATCGTTGGTGAGGGAGAGGATCAGCTGGGTGTCGTCGGCGTAGGAGATGATGTTGAGGTTGTGCTGGCGTGCGATGGCGGCGAGGGGGCTCATGTAGACGTTGAAGAGGGTAGGGCTGAGCGAGGAGCCTTGAGGAACGCCGCAGATGACTTCGGTGGCTTCTGATCTGAACGGGGGGAGGCGGACTCTCCGTGTCCTTCCGGCGAGGAAGGAGATGATCCACTCCAGTGCCTTCTCCTGGATTCCGACGTTGCTGAGGCGCTGCACTAGGGTGCAGTGGCAGACAGTGTCGAAGGCCGTGGAGATGTCCAGGAGGATGAGGGCAGCTGTTTCTCCGTTGTCGAGCAGGGCTCGGATGTCATCGGTTGCTGCGATCAGGGCGGTCTCGGTGCTGTGATTGGCCCGGAAGCCGGACTGCGAGAGCTCGAGGGATC
The DNA here is from genome assembly GCF_964263255.1 of Lissotriton vulgaris. Taxonomy (NCBI): domain Eukaryota; kingdom Metazoa; phylum Chordata; class Amphibia; order Caudata; family Salamandridae; genus Lissotriton; species Lissotriton vulgaris. Next base: position 421,788,642 of record NC_141687.1, read on the forward strand.
CGTTAGTCTCGAGGAAGGCGGCCAGCTGTTTGTTGACGGTCTTCTCGATGACTTTTGCAGGGAACGGGAGCAGCGAGATGGGGCGGTAGTTCTTGCGGTCGGTGGGGTCGGCTGATGGCTTCTTTAGTAGAGCACTGAGTTTGGCGTGCTTCCAGATCTCCGGGAAGGTAGCGGTGTCGAAGGAGGTGTTGATGATGTCCTGCAGGTGGGGTGCGATGACAACGTTGGCCTTGTTGAAGACGTGGTGAGGGCAGGGGTCGGTCGGAGATCCGGAGTGGATGGAGTTCATCGTGCGGACGGTGTCTTCGGTGCTGATCGGGGTCCAGGCATGGAGGGTGGTGGTGGGGGGCGGTGGTTCGGTCGTGGCGTGCGTCGGTTGAGTGCTGAAGCTGTTGTGTATGTCCGCGATCTTGTTGTGGAAGTAGGAGGCGAGGGAGTTGCAGAGGTCTTGCGAAGGGGTGATGTCGTTGTTTCCGGCGTTGGGGTTGGAGAGCTCTTTGACGATGTTGAAGAGTTCCTTGCTGTTGTGTGCGTTGTTGTCCAGTCGTTCCTTGAATGCAGTTTTCTTGGTGGTGTGGATCAGTTGGTGGTGTTTTCGGGTGGCGAGCTTGAGGGCAGTCATGTTGTCCGGTGTTGGGTTTCTGCGCCAGTCTTTCTCGAGGGTTCTGCAGTTCTTCTTGGAACTCTTGAGTTCGTCGGTAAACCATGGGGCTTTCGTGCTGCTGGGTCTGCTGGGCGGGGCCTTCAGAGGGGCGAGGTCATCTGCGCAGTCGCTGATCCACTTCGTGAGGTTGGTGGCCGCTCGGCTGGGGTTCGTTGCGCTGGTGGGTGGGTTCTTGCTCAGGGAAGTCGCGAGCTGGTCGGCTGTGATCTTGTTCCAGCTTCTGCGTGCAACCTGTTGCTGGTGGTGGTGGGTCGTGGTCCTTTTGAAGCGGAAGTGGATGCAGCTGTGGTCCGTCCAGTGGAGTCCGGTGGCGTGGCTGAAAGCGATGTCCTTGCTGGATGAGAAGACGGGGTCGAGTGTGTGTCCGGCATAGTGGGTGGGGGTGGTCACCAGTTGCTTGAGTCCGAGGTTAGCGAGGTTGTCCAGCAGGGTGGTGGTGTTGCGGTCGTTGTTGTTCTCCAGGTGGAAGTTGAGGTCCCCGAGGAGGATGTAGTCAGTGGAGGGGAGGGCGTGCGGGCTGACAAAGTCAGCAATGTCCTCGCTGAATTGTGTGCGTGGTCCCTGGGGTCTGTAGATGAGGGTGCCTCTGAGGGTGGTCTTGGGGTTGATGTGTATCTGTAAGTGCAGGTGCTCGGCGGGTGCGAGGGTGTCGTCAGTGTTGGTCGTGATGCGGATGGTGTTCCTCTGGACGATGGCGATGCCTCCTCCGGTCTGGTTGATGCAGTCCCTCCGGATGATCTTGTAGCCGTCTGGGATGGCGATGGCGATGTCGGGCGCTGAGGAGGCGTTCATCCAGGTTTCCGTGATGAAGGCGACATCTTGGGCTGTGGTGTCGAGCAGGTTCCAGAGCTCGACGGCGTGTCTGTGGACGGAGCGGGTGTTGAGCAGGATGCACTTCAGGTGGCTGCTGCTGTTGTCCGTCTTGGTTGGTGCCGGTGTAGTGCAGGTCTGGATGCTGGTGAACTTGCAGGAGTGGCAGCAGAAGGGTCCGTGGGTGCGCCTTGGGGTGGCTCGGTAGCAACCCGGGCTTCGGCCGGCGTTGAGTGCGATGAGTTCGGTGGCGAGGTAGGTTCGGCGGGTGGGCTGGTGTCTGCGGGGTCCAGGGGTCCTGGCACTGGGCGCGGTCCAGGCGCGGACGGGCTTACCTTTGGCGCACCTTCGGCACTCAATCAGTGCTCCCGCTGCGCGCGTCCGCTGCGCGGGTGCTCTGGGGGCGTCATAAGAGAGGAGCCTGGAGGGCGGGTCAGCTGGGTGGTGGGAGCGGGGCGTCCAATGGGCAGGGGGGGCGGGGTCGGCGGAGGTCTGTGGCGGGAAGGGGCTCACAGGGTGGCTCTGCGGCGGCTGGGTCGTCCGACGGAGGAGACCCAAGGAAGGGGGAGGGCAGCAGAGGGGGGTTCAGGCAAGCAGGAAGGGAGAAAGGAAAAACGGGGTGTCAGCAGAGGGGAAGAGCGAGGTAGGCAGCAGTGGAGCAGCAGGAGAGGGGAAAGTGCCGAAGGCAGCAGCGAGGCGGCGGAGCGAGGCTCAGGCAGGCAGGCAGCAGTCAGCAGCAAGGCTCTGGCAGGTGGCAGGTAGGAGCAGCGGAGTGGGGGTGACCTCGCCTTGGAGAAGGCTCAGCGGATAAAGAAATTCTAGATGGGAACCCCTTATGCCTTTCACATTGTCAGTCGTGAGGCCGCCCAGGATTCAATGTGCAGCAAACCGGGGTCTCCCAGAGGTTGGCTGTTTCCTTGTCCAACTCCCATTCCCTCTGATGGAATATCTTGAGCACAGGGAGGACAGGACCGACTAAACCTCTGGCATAATCATTGGACCGTTACCTCTCCGACCAGGCCACCAGGGCGGACCATACATTATCAGTGCTCTCTTCTCGACAGGCCATATCTAGTTTACTTACTACCATAATATTTCGTAAACAGTCACAGAACCTGGGTGGGGCAACCGATTTCCATTCTCTACATATCTCTCTCCTAGCTATAACCACAACATAAAATATAAATTGTGATGAGAAGTTATTAACACTATATCCAGATGGTAAGCCAAAAAAGACTAGTCTAGGAGAGCATATAACCGTAGTTGATAAAACCTTTTCTAGGAAATCTACAATTGCCTTCCAGTACTCGAGAATCTCTGGGCATTCTAGAAACATATGTCTGTCATCAGCTTCCGGGAGTTTACAACGGGGGCAACAATAATTGGCTGGGGTGACCTTAGATAATTTAGCCGGTGTCCAGTAGACCCGGTAGGCCGTGAACAAGTGATTCCTCCTCAGATTTGCTGGTTGTATTAAACTCTGAGACAAGGAGAATGAGTCAGTCCAAACCTTCAGGGTTTCCTCCTGGCTATCTGATATTACATCACCCCATAGGCTCACCAATTGACAATTTGGGACTCTTTTTACCCCTGTAAATTCTCCATACCAAAACAAATTCTCCCGTGTCCACCTTCCTTGCCTGCAGACAGAATCCAGAACCCCGTGTCCCCTCCCAAGTCCAAAGCCTGCCTTGCCCACCAGGCAGAGAGTTGATAAAACTTAAATCTTGTTAAAGAACCATTCGTTAAGAATACTAGCGTGTCCCAATCCATAAGACCAGAATTGACTGAAAGGTCGCGCCATCTCAACAGCCCTGCAGCTTTTAATGGTAAGGATAGATGGTCCTGAAGGCACTCCGGAGTGCCCGGGGAATCCCAAATTGGAGCGTGAGAATTATAATATGCAATTCCCAGGGTTCTCCGGACAAATGCCCAGTTTCTAAGTGCCGTCTGCAAGATCTTAAGTCGGACCTTTTTAAAAAAAAATGTGTCCCCAAATTTGAATAAGAAAAACTCCTGGCCCAGTGGTTGGTCATGCAGGAGTGCCTGGAATAAATGGCCCTGTGAGGTAGCGTCCAATTTGTTGGCCAATAACCTAAAGTTTTTAAAATGAAAGACATGACAATAAATGAGTAGATCCGGAAGAGCCAGACCGCCTATTTTTAGCCCCCTCCTTAATTTTTTCCAAGCTATTCTTCGGGGATTTACAAGCCCATATGAAGGAACCAATCTTGCCTTGATGGCTCATAAGTTAATGGAATAGCACTATATAGGAACGTTAATTTAGGAAATATTGACATTTTAATAAGATTAACACGTCCGTATATATTTAATGGCAGATTAGCCCATCTGGATAATGTTTTAATAATTTCTTTCGCAACTATCTGCCAACTAGTTTTCGAGACACCATTTAAGTCCTGAGTCAAATGTATTCCCAAATACCTCATTCTATGTTTAACGCCCTGAATGGGGGTAACGTTATTCCACCCCATTATTTCAGTCTTTTCGTTATTAATTTGATATCCCAAGAGCCTTCCAAATACCTCGGCTAAATAGAATAGCCTCGGTATAGCTTCCACATGATTGGACGTGTAAAGGAGAAGGTCATCTGCGTACAACACAGTCTTAAACTCAAGGTTCTGCTATTTTAAACGGATGGATTACAAGATCATCCCTAATGGCACAAACAAAGGGTTCAATATAAATGTCGAACAATAAAAGAGACAGGGGACAACCCTGACTAGTGCCGCGGGAGATATTAAACCAGTCATACAGACCACCATTAACCAGCACTTTTGCCCGTGGAGTCTGGTATAATGATTTAATGCCCTCTATAAAGATTAAAGGGAACCCGAACCCAGCCATAGCGGCCCACAGATATTGCCAGTTCACCTAGTCAAAAGCTTTGGCTGCATCTATTGCGATTAAGGCTAACGGCAGGCCTTTAGCCTCAGCAAAATCAAGTGCTCCAATCACCTGGAAGGTTAACTCATTCAGCTGCCTCCCTGGAATGAACCCTCTTTGATCGGAATGAATAATAGATTTTATAATTTTAGCAAGTCGAGTTGCCAGGAGCCCCGAATACAGCTTTAGGTCCGAATTTAAGAGGGAGATAGGCCTATAGGATTACATTTTTTTGGGGTCTTTATTGGGCTTCACTATAAGGGTGATTGTGGCTTCAGACCAGGTAGGAGGGATCCTATGGCCCTGAATCAATAGATGATTAAATAATGTAGTGAGGACCGGAATCAAGGACTCAGAGTGATCCATATAAACCTCAAATGGTAAGCCGTCTGGGCCAGCAGCCTTACCCCAGCTCATTTTCTTGAGTTGATCCATTACCTCCCCTTCCGTAATCTCACTCTCGAAGAACTTCCTATCGGATTCATATAATTGGGGTAAATTTCTCTAAGCCAACCAAATCTTGGCCTCCTCTGACTCAAAGCTCATATCTTCCCCATATAAGCCTTGCATAAACCCCCTGGCTTCCTCTCTTATCTCCCCATCTTCCATGATTAAAGTACCCGTATCCCTCTGTAATAAAGCTTTAATATTGTTCCTGGATCTTTCTACCCTGTATTTCCAAGCTAAGAGGGCCCCACACTTCTCTCCGTACTCAAAATGTTTCAATTTTCTGATATCCCACATTTCCTTAATATTCTTTTCATCGCTCATTTTAAGTGAGAGTTGTAAATCTAGAAGCTCCTTCTCCAACTCCGGGATCCTTTCTCTGTCCGAAATAATTGCCAACTGCAGTTCGGAGTCTTTATCTGTTATTGTCTTCAGATCTTCTAGCTTTTTTTGTTTAATAGATTGCCCCTTGTCAATCATTAAGGAACTCAACAAACCATGTAAGAAAGCTTTATAAGATTCCCACACAATCTGCACAGTAGAGGATCCAATATTCACAAGGAAGAACTCTATGACTCTTTCTTTCACCTTTGCTCTTACGCTCTCATCCAAAAGTAAGGTCCTTTTTAATGTCCATCTAATATCCGGAGGTCGGGAGCGTAATGAAAAAATTAATTCTACTACAGAATGGTTCGAGATCCCCACCGGAATATGGGAAACAGAAGTAATATCTGTAAGCATATGCCAATCAACCAGGAAGTAATCTATTCTCGAATAGTTCTTATACTTTTTACTATAGAAATGGTACCCTCTGGTAGAACCATACTTAGATCTCCAGACATCCAACAAATTGAAATCTTTCATCATGGATCCCAGGGCAGAAGTAGATTTAGTAGGAGCATTATATTTTGCCTTAGAGGTCCTGTCCATTACAGAGTCAAATACCAAATTAAAATCACCCCCCAGGAACACTGGGGCCGAATTCTCAAGTAGACCTTCCTCCAACTTCAAAAGAGGGCCTGGGTTGTCCTCATTAGGGCCGTAATATACGGCATAAGTGAAACAAACATTATAGATAGAGCGGACTGCCACAAGCCATCTGCCTGTCTGATCCGTGTCGCTCCTTAACAACCTTATCCCCCGATTTGCTCTGATGATTATCACAACCCTCCTGGTTGTACCTTTCTGCCTGGAACACACTATTTCCTGTACCCATCTCAGTTTACCAAAGAGCGATTTACAGACATTTGACTCAAGGTGAGTTTCTTGTACTAGCATAAATTGGGCATCTGAGTCCCTTAAATACTCGCAGACCCTCGATTGTTTTCTCCCTTCTCTCATTCCATTCATGTTCCAGGAGAGGGTTTTAATACTCATTGACCTACTCATATCTGAACTGTAGCTCCCCACCCATCCAGAGGATAAACATACAAGATCTTTTTCTACGTATGAGGACTTTTTTCCTTTTACCCCTGGCCCCCCAAACCCCACCCCCAACCCACTCCTGAGGAACCCCCCCCAACATACCTGGCGATGAAACCCGCCTTTAGGGCCCCAGGAGAACTGCCTGTGACTAAATTAACATCCTCAACATTCATCCACGGGATACTAACATGGCTCCCAATATGTGAGAGAGCCGTGCTTTAGTGAACAAATAGTGCTTTAATGAGAAAAAAAATCTGCATTGTATATATATATATATTTTTTCTTTCTTTTTTCCTTCCTTCCCTTCCTTCTTTTCTTCCCCCATCTTCACAATACCATCATTACGATCCCTTTTTTTCCCCTCTTCTTTCCCCCCCTTTTTTCCCGTCTTCCCTATACCATTCCCATCCCCTCCAGCCAAGTGTCCGATAACCTAATCTACCTCTAATATTTACACCACCCGCCCTCTATATACTACCAAATCATATCATATCTGTCTCATCTGAGCAAGGAGGTCGTCCACGTCTTCAGGCTGGCTGTAACTGTACATTTTATTCTTCCACATGATTTTTAGTAGGGCTGGGAACTTCATTTGTAGTTGGGCTCCAAATGATCTTAGCTCCGGCATTCTAGAGCCCAGCTCCCACTCCCTCTGGGCTGCTCTCCCCCCTATATCCGATCTAATAAGGTATGGGATTGCCCGATACTAAATGATTGAAAGTTCACGAGGATCTTCCTGGGTGCTTTCCTGTGTGCGTGTAATTTGAAGGTGTCCCTGTGCACTCTTTGTATTTCTGCCTCTAAGTTAATGTCAGGACGGTCTTTCAGAACCCCGTCCCTTAAGAGCTTACACACACACCCCTTAATATCATCTAGCTCCTTTCCCTCAGGAATCTTTAGAATTCTCAAATTATTCCTTCTAGCCTGGGTTTCCAACCTCTCCAGGCCCATGGCCAAAGATCTATTCTGTTGTTTTAAAGTTATGATATCCTTCGAATTCACTTGGACTGATTCTGATAGAGCAGCAACTTCAACTTCCAAGTTCCCAGTCCGAGTAATAACTTCATCTAACTTGGACTCCAATAGATCAAATCGGTCATGGATCGCCTTTTGATTGCTCTCTGTGCCTGATCCAAATCAGTTTCTGGAGTTAGAGCCATATCATATGGCGGGGGGATAGCTGATTTCAACGGGGCCAGAGACCCCTGTGGATAAGGGACTTCCTGAGTGCGAGAATTATGAGAGTGGGAAGGAGAGGACAAGTGGGGAGAATGAGAGAGAGAAGGGTTTACAGGTACTGGCTGCTCTACCTGGGGCTCAAAAGCTGGATGCCTAATCTCGACCTCAGCCTCGTCTAATTAATTCTGTTCTCCATGCTGTTCTCCACTGTTAGTGTCTGACAAACCCAGCAAGGGTGTAAAACAGTTCTCCACAGGGAGCATCGGGCCCCAGTTTCCAAGGTAGAGGGGACAATCTCTGGCTGTACTTTGCCGACAGCCTGCGCCATTATTTTAAAGTAAGTTTTGAGGGAAGGAGTATTTTTTGGGGGCAGTAACGCTGCTTTAGGACCCTTAGCTCTTTTTACACTGCCTGCCTTTTTTCTTCCCTTACAGGGAGTCACTGGTATAGGACGCTCCCTTTCTGGCAGATCTAAGACGCCGTCTGTATTAAACTCCTGTTGTGATCTAAGCTTGTATCTATTCCAGCGTCTCCTGGGAGGGGCAAGTGATGTAGCATGCAACTGTGCCAATTTCTGGGAAACTCTGGGTAAATCAGTTTTCTCAGCAGACCTCTGCTTCTCTATCTTACCCCCACCTGAGGATTTTCCTAAAACAGCAACCACTGAGTCATGCTCCATATACTCGTACTTCTGTGCTGTCCCCACTTTCCCGCACCTTACCACCGTAGAGGGCTCTGATAATCTACTAGGGAGTATGGGACGATAGACTCCCCTACAGACCGGCCCCCGAAGCTGCAACTGTGCCAGAACCAGACGAGTCCGAACCCACAAACTCTGGTCACGGTCCATAAAGTAATTTACAAAACAGCACCTGCATTGATGCAATCATTATTCTGTCCGTACCTTCCTGGTCGGGAATTAAGATCCTCTAATAAAAATCTCTTGACAATCCCTAAAATAAGGAGAGTGCGTATGGGTGGTCGACGCTTCTCCCTTCAGGCCTCAAGACTTTGGAACAATCTTCTACTCCACATCAGAATGGAAAGCAACCATTTTAGTTTCAGGAAGATGCTGAAAACTCTGCTGTTCGTCTAACTTTGGTGAATGAACGTTGTCTAGAGCGCTGGGATGCCTCCGGGTAGCCATGCGCGATATAAATACGTAATCATTCATTAATCATTCATTCATGACTCACAGATAACAGAGTCCAGCCGCACCAGCAGAGTTGCAAGAACTCTTTTGTGACCTGAGACTTCAGAGAACAGGAGACGAGCCAAAAAGCCCTTGGAGAAACCTGGGTTCAATGATGTAGAGAGCAGGCCCAGTGCCTCTCACTCCCAGGCATAAAGCAGCAGGCAGCAGGCCAACAGATCAGAGAAGGTAGCAAAGTGTCAGTTCCTCCTACAGCACTGCAATCAGCAGGCAGCAAACCAACACAGAAATGCAGGTGGCAAAGTGGCACTCCATACTACAGCACAGCAGCTCTTATTCCAGGCAGACTGTCATTAATTGCGGCAAAGTTCTGATTTGGTGGTGTCCAGACTCCAGTACTTATACCCAAATGTGCCTTTGAAGTGGGGGAGACATCAAAGAGGCCTTTGAAGATCACTCAGTTCCTGCCTTTCCTGCACTGGCTTCCTACAAGGAGGTATTCAGCTCGTTGTGTGGGTATGGGGCACAGCCCTATTCAGGTGAAAGTGTAATCTCCTCCCCTCCCAATCTACCACAGGAAGGCCCATCAGCCTGCTGATGAGACATCAGGATACAGATGCCACACCCTCCAACCTTTGTGTGACTGTCTAGAGGGAATGCACAAAACCTAGCTGTCACCCAACCCAGACATGGATTCGAAACACGTGGAAGCACAGACGTGTTAAAGTGAGAAAATTCACACTTTCTAAAAGACTTACAATTTAATATCTGAGTTCACCATAAGTAGTGATTATAAATTGTGAGTCCAGAGACACCAAACTCCAAATTTCTATATTTTCCCAATTGGAAATTACTCTTTAAAGATGTTTTAACGCAATCCCAATATTAACCTATAGAGAGATAGGCCTTGCAGTATTGAAAAATAAATGTAGCAGTTTTTCACTACCAGGACATGTAAACCTAATAAGTACATGTCCTACCTTTTATATACACTGAACCCTGCCTATAGGAGGTGTTGGACTTGGCAAGTAGGTTAACTTTCCAAACCTCTGCTTCTCTATCTTACCCCCACCTGAGGATTTCCCTAAAACAGCAACCACTGAGTCATGCTCCAGATACTCGTACTACTGTGCTGTCCCCACTTTCCCGCACCTTACCACCGGAGAGGGCTCTGATAATCTACTAGGGAGTATGGGACGATAGACTCCCTTACAGACCGGCCCCCGAAGCTGCAACTGTGCCAGAACCAGACGAGTCCGAACCCACAGGCTCCTCCGTCGCTCGTTCAGGCGTCCCTCCTCCGGCTCCCCTTTGCTAATCATGCGTGGATTCCGAAAAGGAAAAGGAAAAGGAAAGAACCAGGTCGTAGCAGGGTCCTAGCGCCGCCGCCTCCGCCGTCTCTGCAACCGCAAAAACTGAAGTGCCTCAGAAAACAAAGCGGCACGGGAGGCAAAATTAAATCAGCGGTAATACACTATCCTCTGCATCGTCTCCCACTAGCTCTTACCATGTACAATAGCTGAATCCTGCTGTAAACGGCCCGTTATCCACCAAAATTCACAGTCATCAAGCAGTCTCCCGGAGCCTCAGCGACCGGCGCTCAACCTGCCGCCATGTTCCTCGTGGCTCCGCCTGCTAACTCCTCTGCCCAGCCAACACCATAAATTCATGGGGCCTCATTTATGAGGCCTTGCGTCAGTTTTGCGCCGCGGATGCGTCACTTTTTGTGATGCATCGGCAGCGTAAAACATGCGCCTTGTTGCGCCATATTTAAAAAGTGACGCATCTAGGGAGATGCGTCACTTTTTAAACCCCTGCGCCACATTATACCTGCGTCAGGTATAATGTATGCAGAGGGGCGTTCCCCCGCAAAAAGCCTCGTAATAGTGACGCAGTGAAATCTATGAGATTTCACTGCGTCACTTTTAGGATGCTGTTGCGTCAAAATCTTGCGCTTGCCTCACAGCAGGCGTAAGACTGACGCAAGCCCTTTCACATGGGGCTTTCCCCATGTGAAAGGACGCATTGCTGGAGATGCGTCACTTTTGTGACACACTCCAGCAATGCGTCACTTTTGCGCTTACAGATGCGTCAGAAATACTGACGTATCTGTAAGTCCTTGCGACATGATGCGTCATACATTAAATATGACGCATCATTGGTGTCGCAAGGAGTGCGCACTGAAAAGTGACGCATCGCTGTTTTCACGCAGCGATGCGTCACTTTTCATAAATGAGGCCCCTGGTGCTAGCGGCTCAATCGACCTCGCGCCTGCTGTCACTGCTTGAACTGCTGTCGCCATTACAGGGAGATTTTAGTAGATATGGTGCTGTTCTGCTCTCTCTCTTTCATACAACAGAGCAACTGTAGTTGCTGCAATGAGGTACAGGACTTCTTGGTAAATCTGACACTAAATGCACTACTCTCTCTTTGATTGAAATGGAACATCTAGCCAAACAAATCTGATTTCTTTCCTTGCTCTAATTTAGGGTGAGGCGAGATTTCATTCCTAATTATAATTCAGTTAGTTTTTATATTTTTGGCAAAATCTTTTAATTGGTTTTACAAATATGAACAACATTAGTAGCTCAACCGAACTCAGTTCGCATGCCAGGATCATCAGTTATCTAAAGACAGCACACAGTTTGTCCACAAGTTCTCCGCATGACTGGTGACCTTACCTAGGTGCAAAAATTCCATCAATACAGTGCCTTATTGGCATAGTTTACATGTCTTGTGTTGCTTCTGCACAACACAATCGGGAGATAACAAAATAAACCTAACTTAAAATAACAACATCTTTCAGTGGTGCCACATGTACAATCCACTGACATGGCTGAGGAGAGTGTAGGGTGTGCATTACCCAGAGCCCCGAGGCCTCAGGGGGTATCCAGTGCCAGGATCGGGGAGAAAGATGAACCACCCCGAGTAGGTCAATAGAAAGCCTGGGTGCTCTGGCGTCCCAGGAACTCAGGTCCAGGGTCAGTTTTATTATATCTGGAAAAGGTGGAGAGATCGCAACCTAGCCCCCAGGCAAATAGCAATAATCCCTCTGACAGGTTACCCACCAAGAAACTCCAGATAAAATCAAATCTCTTGCATGAGTCTTCAATAATACCTGTCACCCGTTCGAGGGCTTGCCACAAATGGGCATGCCATTGGGTTAGAGAGGGGGCTACCAGCTTTTTCCAGGCTGCTCCTATTGCCATTTTGGCTGCCCCCAGGCATAGCCACATAATCGAGCGGTCTCCCTGGGTTTGGTGCTTCAGGGTGGGGTCACATACCCCTAAGAGTGTGTGTTCTTGGGAAGCGGGGATTGGGTATCCCAGCATTTGTTTGTTTTGGGAAAGAATCTCCTTTTGGAAGGTTTGAATATTGGGTCAGTCCCACCAAATATGACAGAAGTCTCCCAAAAGCCCACAGCCCCGCCAGCATCTATTGTAAGCATTTTGGAAAATGGAGTGTAGTTTCTGGCGGTGTAGATTCCATTCATACATGATTACTTTATATGTTTTGTTCATTTCAGCAAAATTGTACATTTCACTTTCGCTATATGTAGATGTTTGTTTATTTGAGTTTTACAAATCACACTAAAACCTAGCTGTGGAGTTAGCTCCAGGACACCTCTGGGTAACAGTGCGCTCTATAAATGTGAAAAATAAATAAATAAATAAACATGCTAAAATATAAGCAACTGATCTTAGATAATTTCACTTGGAAACCCAACTTTGCTTAGCATGTATGTTTGTGACTAAGGGATGTGCCTCATTCTGCTTCCATAAAAATAGTCCTCCTCCAATACATAGGTGTGTCCCCTAAGTTGTACGCACACTGGTGAATGGGTGACAGTGCAATTTCATTTAAAATTTTATGCGTGCAAAAAATGTGGATTTTCTTACAATCTTCCAAGTACAGAATGGAAAACGTTTGTAAACCTAATGCAAACGCAACTGAAGGAATGCTTAGTAGGAAGAAAAGGAGTCATGCCGAATGAATTGAAATTAAAGAGAAGCTCTCAAAGAGCGGTGCCTTTCTGTTCCTGGCACTGAAAGCCAAATTGGTAGAAGATACTTGCTCTCCCTTAAAGTATGATCTCTGTCAATTATACATACCTTTAAGTTACACATGCATTGAAGAGTATGACAAATATAGTTTGGGTTTGAAGTGAGAATTCTAACTCGAATTCCCTTTCTCAAAAAGAATAATGCCAATAATCATTTACCTGCAGGGTGGGATTGAGAAGGCAAATATCTTTGGAAATTCTAAAAAACTGAATTAAAGACTGTCATATTTAAAATTATATTAATCAGTTGTAGGAAAAATTCCCTTGTATGAGAATTATAAAGCTGGATCAAACTCTTGCACCTAAATGTTTTGAGCACACATGTCTCGCTTCATTATCCGAATCTGGGTTCAGGGCAATGGAGAGAGAGACAGCAAAAGCACATGCTACGCTTAGAGTTGGAGTCACATACAGTGTGCAAAGAAATGAGCAGGTGTAGGACAACTTCTCAGTATTTATTGGGTCCCATAAACCATGTGGATGCATTGGCGGGACTGTACCAATGTCAGTCTGCTCCTGTCTGTCCCTACTTCATCTGGGGGAGCCCATTGACATGAAAGGGCCATAGTAGGCCTATACATGTCAATCCAAATAATTCAATTTCCACCCTTGGTTAGGGATGGTAATAGAATTCTATACTCAGCCACCTATTCATTATGTAAGCTCTTGTTTGTCATCAAAGTTTAACGTTTTGTCTTTCATTCTTTTCCTTCTTGGTGTATGAGATTCAAGTGTGGGCAGGAGGCACACGCCACAAGAAAACTCAGCTCATTTTGGGCTCAATAGGAGAGCCTAGTGTTAGAAATGGAGGGTTCTGGATGTCAGAGTTTACACCCTGTCCTAGCAGGAGCCTCAATCCTAATAAGGGTAAGCCAGAAACACAACCTAAAACAACCTGTACTCACCCTCTGTTAACAATAGAGAATATTTATCTGAGTAACACAAGACATAAATGACAAAGATCTAATCAGTAGAAGTCATGATATGAATTTTTAAAGATTACATCCAAAAACTGCTTTTAGAAGTCAATTGTGCTAAAAGGTTACTTGAGGTTGTGCTATAGCAGGGTAAATCCAAAGTTGGTTCAGATTAACGCAAAGGGGTCACTGCATCAATTTTTTCAGCAAACAGCTGTAGAACCCAATTCTGAGGCCCAGGACTGGATGGGGCACCTCAGGCAAGTGTATAACTTGTAGGCCAACCACCCCGGCCCAAGACCCAAATCAAGAGCCTTGGGGTGTGGATGGACCCAGCTCTTAATTTCTCAGTACAGGCCCGGAAAGTAGTTGCCACATGTTATGCACTCATGAGGCTTCTGAGGAAAATGATCATCCTCCTTCCTTTCGAAGCCAGAAAGATCCTAGTGCAGCCGTTGATCCTATCACGCCTAGATTACTCTAATGCATTATATCTAGGTGCCCCCCAAGGGACAATTAAGATACTGCAGACAGCTCAGAATTGCGCAGCGCATATGTTGCTGAACTTCCCACGGAGAACATCTGCCAAACCCGCACTTCGTCAGCTACACTGGCTTCCAGTGCAACAGAGGATCGAATTTAAAACTCTGGTCACGGTCCATAAAGTTATTTACAAAACAGCACCTGCATTGATGCAATCATTATTCTGTCCGTACCTTCCTGGTCGGGAATTAAGATCCTCTAATGAAAATCTCTTGACAATCCCTAAAATAAGGAGAGTGCGTATGGGTGGTCGGCGCTTCTCCCTCAAGACTTTGGAACAATCTTCCACTCCACATCAGAATGGAAAGCAACCATCTTAGTTTCAGGAAGATGCTGAAAACTCTGCTGTTCGTCTAACTTTGGTGAATGAACGTTGTCTAAAGCGCTGGGATACCTCCGGGTAGCCATGCGCGATATAAATACGTAATCATTCAGTAATCATTCATTCATGACTCACAGATAACAGAGTCCAGCCGCACCAGCAGAGTTGCAAGAACTCTTTTGTGACCTGAGACTTCAGAGAACAGGAGACGATCCAAAAAGCCCTTGGAGAAACCTGGGTTCAGTGATGTAGAGAGCAGGCCCAGTGCCTCTCATTCCCAGGCATAAAGCAGCAGGCAGCAGGCCAACAGATCAGAGAAGGTAGCGAAGTGTCAGTTCCTCCTACAGCACTGCAATCAGCAGGCAGCAAGCCAACACAGAAATGCAGGTGGCAAAGTGGCACTCCATACTACAGCACAGCAGCTCTTATTCCATGCAGACTGTCATTAATTCCGGCAAAGTTCTGATATGGTGGTGTCCGGACACCAGTACTTATACCCAAATGTGCCTTTGAAGTGGGGGAGACATCAAAGAGGCCTTTGAAGATCACTCAGTTCCTGCCTTTCCTGCACTGGCTTGCTACAAGGAGGTATTCAGCTCATTGTGTGGGTATGGGGCACAGCCCTATTCAGGTGAAAGTGTAATCTCCTCCCCTCCCAATCCATCTCAGGAAGGCCTATCAGCCTGCTGATGAGACATCAGGATGCAGATGCCACACCCTCCAACCTTTGTGTGACTGTCTAGAGGGAATGCACAAAACCTAGCTGTCACCCAACCCAGACATGGATTCGAAACACGTGGAAGCACAGACGTGTTAAAGTGAGAACATTCACACTTTCTAAAAGACTTACAATTTAATATCTGAGTTCACCATAAGTAGTGATTATAAATTGTAAGTCCAGAGACACCAAACTCCAAATTTCTATATTTTCCAAATTGGAAATTACTCTTTAAAGTTGTTTTAAGGCAATCCCAATATTAACCTATAGAGAGATAGGCCTTGCAGTATTGAAAAATAAATGTAGCAGTTTTTCACTACCAGGACATGTAAACCTAATAAGTACATGTCCTACCTTTTATATACACTGCACCCTGCCTATAGGAGGTGTTGGACTTGGCAAGTAGGTTAACTTTCCAAGGCGATATGGCAGTTTAAAACTGCACACAAGGCTCTGCAGTGGCAGGCCTGGGCCATGTTTAAAGGGCTACTGGGTAGGTGGCTGTTAGAAATGGGATTTCTGGTTTGCTAGGGCTTGCTCCAAAGCCAGGCAGAAACCTGATGATAACCTCTGCTCACCCCCTTGGTAGCTTGGCATGAGCAGTCAGGCTTATCCTAGAGGCAATGTGAAAAGTGTTTGTGCAACACACACACACAGCAGCAACAAACTAGGCACACCAAATAAGAACCTCCACACAAGGGTATACAAAAATAGCCTTTGTATTATCAGAAACACATTAGAAACTTAATCACACATTTACACTGAGCCAACTGGTACTAGGCAATATTCACAGGG
This sequence comes from Lissotriton vulgaris, assembly GCF_964263255.1. NCBI lineage: Eukaryota > Metazoa > Chordata > Amphibia > Caudata > Salamandridae > Lissotriton > Lissotriton vulgaris. The sequence goes on from NC_141687.1 coordinate 421,804,582, forward strand.
GATTATATATAGGACCAGGCCAATAGGTCCACGGTCAGAACCATCAGATCAGGTAAGTAAATGCAAAACATAACCATAACTACTGGTATCATAATGACCTAAGCATGATCACATTAGCATTAGACACATCCTAGAATATGATAGCATGACATTAGGCATAACCATATTCGTGTTAGTCACCCTCCTAAGCATAAACACATTATGCATTAGGCCTCACCAGCATACTCCGATCCCTCTGGCACCCTCAGGGCTCTCTCCCACACACAGTAGCCCCGTGCTTGCATGCGCTGACCTTCTCCTGCATGCAGATGATTCCCTTGCTCACGGGAGTCCATGCTGCCATTAGCGGCCTTGGCTGCCTCTCCTCACTTCTTCCAGGCCCCCGGGACTAGGGACTTCCATGTGGAGCCCGCGAGGCTCCGGACTTCTTGTTTCCAGCCGGCGGCTCCTCAGCAGTAATACGGGGTAGGTTCCCTTTGTTAACAAGGACAAGGGCGGTGTGGGCACCCGCCGCAACCAACACCAAAAGCGGGGTGCCACCCGCCTAAATTAAGAATAACGCGGGGTGGGCACCCACCTAAATAAAGAACAAGGCAGGGTGGGCACCCGCTGCTTGACATCACGGGATGAATCCCTACGATGGGGATTCCCTCTAAGACAGGCTGCAACTCAGTGCAGCATAGCCCTTGTGCTTCCTCTTCTCCTGGGGAAAATCAACATAAAGTGCCCCACAGGGTGCAAAATGCAGCAAAAGAAAAGTCCTGAAGGTCCTGGACTATCAAGGGAAGGTAAAAGGGTCCAAGCAACCAGTTCTCTCAGGTCCAAGGGGCATAGCTGGGCCTGGGGAGACCAGCACACAGGGCCTCCAGCAGAGAGGTAATCCTCTATGGTGGTTCCTCCTGGGCCCCAGCAGCAGCACGCCCCAAGTCAGGAACAACACCTCTTCATGGGGTCACAGACCCAGTATTTATACACCTTTTCCTGTGCTAGCACAGGGCTTGGGGTACCACTAAAGACTGGTTCTGAACATGACCTTTTATGAGTGCGGGGTAAGTGGTTTACAGGTTGAAAGTTGTGGCTGTGTGAGTGCGGAGTGAGGGATATGCGATGTGCAGGTTGAAAGTTGTGCCTATGTGAGTGCAGAGAGTGGCATATGCCTGTGTGAGTCCTGTTTGAGGGTGTGCCTGTGGGAGGTCAGCAGTGTGAGTGTGGGGTGTATCTATGGTATATACGAGAGCTAAACCTATTGGCTTTAGTAATGCTTTTTATGGTTATGGCTTTGAATTGCAGAAACGCAGTGCCGGAAGTAGAAATACAATATTGTTTAATTGAGAATGGTAGTGAGTTTTGATATGGCAGATTCAGACTCTGTTGAAGGAGGTTGGGGATGTCAGCAGCAGCTCACAGACTGAAATGTCATCCTAGTGAGGGCGCCCTGTTACTTTTCTTGCACTAGTGCCCATTGTAACCTAGCTATGCCACTGCTGTCCTCTGATGTTAAAGAGGATTGAGAAGAAAAAATGTATCTAGTCAGCGAATTAGTTGCACATTGTGTTACTAGGAAGCCTCGGTTCAAATCGCAGATTCACTGTATGGCTAAATTGTGTGATTTCAGTCAAATCAATGTACTTCGCATGTCTAATTTACCCGATAGTGTGACATTTGAGAGCACTTTCAAGTGGTTAAGTTCAAGATGGATTCTGTACAAAAATCTCACATGCATATGTTTTAATGCCCTGTAATATTCCATCATACATAACAATATCAATGGTTTACTTTATTCACTCATGGTCTTGTCAGGAAGGAAGAATAATACATGTTTTGAAATTCATGTTTAGAAACTTTCACTTCAAATAAATCTCAATGCAATGCTCTGATCTAATGTACTAAATTGAAGCACTACCATACATTAAAGTAACACTTCTTATATTTTAAAATCTTTATCACGTTCTTACATTTTGTTTGTTGTGTAATTTACATCCCAAATATTTTTAATATGGGGGGGCCAGAAGTACTACCGCGGAAATAGTGCCTTGCAAATTGCAAGTTTTTTGCGAGTTTCAATTTCCGAGGCGCAATTTCCAATGTACAACAGTGTATTTCACACTGTTAGCGATTCCCAATGGGGTCGCAAATTGAGAGGCTCATAAATATTAATGAGCTTCTTAATTTTTGTGACCGTATTGGGAATGGCAGGTCCTTCCAGGTATGGTGGCCTGCTGGGTTGAGCAGACCACCATGTCTGCGACTGCTTTTAAATAAAGCATTTTTTTTTATTCAGCCCATTTTCCAAAAACAGGATGCATTTAAATTTTTTTTAATGATTTATTTTTATTTTTTAAGGGCAGGCTGTTGTCCCTGGGAAAACTGCCGACCCTTAAAAAATATTTCCCCCTGTATTTCCAAAGGGGAAGGGGCCCCCTTTTGCAAGTGCATTACCACACTCTTGAAGAGGGCGTTAATTTGCGAGTGTTTTGCGCCTGCTATTGCGGGCGCCAAACATTCTTACATAGGGTTGCTCTTGCTATTAGGAAGGGAACGCCCCTTCATAATAGTGAGTGGCAAAACCCTATTTTGTGAGTAGCAGAAAATTGCTTTTTGCAAAATAGCGTTTGTACATTCCCCATGCTGTTTTTGCATGCGCAAACGGGTTCGCAAACCCGTTTGCAAATGCAAAAATGGTCTTACATATGGCCCTCTGTTCTTTGGCACTTGGGGATGAGCCACATGATTAGTTTGACCTTGGCTCAACTGCAGAGCCATTTTAAGAAATGAACAGAGTGGGCAATTGCCCAAGGAAAAACTTTCCAAGGGATCTGGATCCTGCTTCGCCTTCCACAAGCATGATGAATAGACCTTTGCACCAGCATAGTTTGCTAGGGTGGGACAGTGCTGCTTGTTCAGCCACTTGTCAGTGCCTCTTCTTTTTCTACCCTTTCTGCTAAGACTATTCCCCAGGTAAACAATACTTTCTGATACTCATGGTGGATCCATCTCGTCTGATTTCATGAATTTCCACACATTTTTCTTCTCTTCCTTTTTTATCCAACAACAACCCTTTGAATCAGTTGTTGTGAATCTCCCATCTGATGTCAATTTCATCCCGCTCTTTAATTCTCTTTGGACATCTGTGCTCCCAGTTCTAAGATAAATGTAGAGTACCATATGAACAATATAGTGCTGTGAGTCTACACGCATGTTGAGGTCTGGGGTTCACACCAGAACATGGACTTATGGCATATTATCAAGCCCATTATTGCCGCTTTAGCAGCAGTTTTTTGCAGCTAAACCCCTGATAATTTTAACGCCGTCCTTGATAATATGCCCCTGTACCTCAGACGCTTTCCCCAGTTCCCCAAGTTTAAATTTAGCAGGCACAGGGAGGCTTCAGAGAGAGGGAATAAGGGAGGAGGAAGGTTGCAAGAAAGCAATCAGAGAGGTAGAAGGAAAGAGAATAGATGGACAGAAAGAGAGAGGGCACAAGGAGATGAAGGGAGTGGAGCCTGTTTAAGCATTTTTGCCAGGGTGGCTTTTGTTTCCCCAGTCCGGCTCTCATTGCACTTTTTTTAGGGCAGCCCAATGGTTGTTCAGGAGTGCCATGGAGGTAGGGCTAACATTGGTATAAGTTATATTCTACCCAGGCCTTATTGAAATCTGCATCAGCAACACCCACAGGAATGCCACCAAGCATGGACTTTGCAAAGGTGGAGAAATAGAAGCCTTTTTTTTTACTTTATAAACTTTATTTCACAATTCAAATGAACACAAATCTATTCTATTCTTCTACTTTTATTCTTTGCTGTTTTGTTTATGGGCATAGCTTCCATTATGAATTTGACAACTTCTTGAAATAGGAGTAAACACACTTTCTCACGAACACAAGATAATTATTTCAAGAAGTTAAACAACAAATTTTCAAAGTTGGAGCACTCCAGAGGCAAGGAACAAAGACTGCATACCCATGGTCACATCTATTTCTCCACTTGATGCCTGGAAAGGCCAGTAGGTTTGATCACCTGAAAGCAAGCTGGTAGGGGATAATTAAAGCTGAGCCCTTCAGGCAGCGTTGCCCCAAACATTTTGTTCTCTCTTCCTGGGTTTTGCTGATTTTCTTGTTAGGGCCTGGGGCCCATTCCCACTGTAAATGTAGTGCGAAAGTGCGCAATCATTCCTGCACACAGTAGAAAGTGGTGCTTATCTGAGGCTGTAGGTATGTGTCTGGCCTTCCATAGCAAACTAGTGTGCACCCTTGCACCAATGGTGCTCCTAATTATCTGTTCAGCCTGCCATTGCAAGCTGGTGTGTGCTTTGCACCAATGGTGTTTTTAAAGATGTGTTCAGCCTGCCCATTACAGGCTGACGTGCACAATTTGAAGTTTACTCAGACTGCCCAGTTTAAGTTTTTAGCCATCCTGAGAGGGTCTTTCGCCTCCAACCCCAATACCCAAAGGGTACATCCAAAGGGGGTGAAGTGAGTGGAAGGGGAAAGGCAGGGTAGGCACAAATATGTGTCCCCCGCCCAGGTACTGAGGAATACTCATGAGTGTTTTCACTGACTATGAGGTTTGCTCTTCTTATAAGCTAACATAGGGACATGGTTGAAATCACTTCAGACTGCAATAGTGGGTTGCAGTGGAGCAACCTCATGATGTTTCAGATGATTGGATTCACAACCCCTTGACAGTGGTAAAAATGTCTTTGTCATAATTTGTGCATACATGCCGCTACTAGAAAGTGGGAATGTCTGTGCTCTAAACTCTTCGTGTGCCTTGGTGCTTGGCTCCAGTCCACACTGGAGGTTGTGGGAGCACATCTGGGCATTCCCCAGTGACAGCTATAAAACACTGGGCTTTCAATTGTAAAGACAGACCTCTGCCAATTGTGTGCGTGGCTGCAGAGATTGTAGTAGAAGGTTTTGACACTTGGCCTCCGGAGCCAGATTGTGGCCCAACTAAAGCTTAAGATCTGCATTCCAAGGCTTCATGCAGACAGGACTGAAATTTAGGGGAGACATCTGTAGTTCAAAGGGTGACCCTTTGAACCACCCCCAACTTCAAAGTCACACTCCATTATAACTACTGGTGCCATACTTCAGCAGAGGGTGTCAGGAAAACCTGGACTACATAGCGCATATTAACAGAGGACTATGTTGTACACAAGGAGGATTACTGCAGTTGAAAGGGACAGCATGCCCTTCCTGAATAGTGGCTGGCCTGGGCCGATGACCTGCTGCTGTGGGGCACCCAGAAGGTGGCTCTCCAAGTGCTTGCCCCTAGTCTTTCTTGGGTCTCAGGGACATCAAAGATCTCTTCAGAGGGACCAACACTACCTACCTGTGACCCTCTCAAGTGCCCACATTGTCTACTGGATTCCAGCCAGTAGCACAGCATGTGCATGAACATAAGAATTGTGCCTGGAGACTGGATCGCCTGATGCAGGGCCGCCAAAGACCGGCCTGAAATGAAGGGGTTTGGCCACTGCATCATGGGGATCTTGGCACGGATAATCGTCTAGTTGGTGGTGAGCGGATTCACCAGTTGCGGCACCTAGAGTGGCCCACTTCATCGATGGTGCTGCATCTCTCTTATGCGAGACGCCGACTGCATGCTCTTTTCATGAGGTGTCTAATTCCCAGGTTGCGACCCTTTGTGGTGGGGGCGTAACCATAGCATTGCTTAATTCTACCTCGTAAGGCGTTGCTGAACTTGCACCTGTGTGTGTGACTGCCTGGACCTGTCGTGTGTGACCAACATAGATGCGCACTAGATGTTGTGCCTCATACCCAGGGAGGTATGGAATCTGCAACTCTTCGATTATGTGTGTGACTAGAGCTGCCTGGTGTAGCCAAAATCGACATGCACTAACATTGTGCGATTTCCAAGGAGGCACTGATTTTCCAACTCTTTTATGCGACTGGAATGGTCTGGTGAGACTCGTATAAATGCCCAGATTGCCTGATCAACGTGTACCTGACAGGGTGCCTCCACCTTGCCAAAGGTCCCCTACTTCATTTTCCCTTCATCTACGGATTCCTTACTTGGCTCTTATTGCGGTGGAACACCTGCCCTCTTCTCACTCTGTCCTCCCAGAAAACACTATGTTGCCAGGTAGTATTGTCCAGCTAGGTCCTGTGTGGTGAGAATGACTTAATGGGCTGGAGAAATGCCTCAGAGAATTATCAGAAGCGGGTCAAGAGACTGTGTGACGCTCCTGTGCTTTGCAGCACTGGGCTGGTGCCACAGGGCCCCTGGGGACCCTTTTGGTGTGACTGTCTATTGCCCTTGTCTGGTGTCTACTCTGCATCCTGTGGGTGAACTTCCCCAGTGGCTGCCAAACCCCTTTTGCCGTCTGCTTCCTAATTTACCTTGTAACCTACCCTCACCTACTTTCTGAGACCCTGACAAAGAGTAACTTCAGCCACGTGTGGCCTGGTGCCCAGGAGGGGGAGAGGGAGGGGAGGGTGTCACCATTCTGTGTGATGTGTGTTGGTATAGTCAGGGTGAGTTGGAGGGCAGAAGTAGCCTAGGGGCCACAGGGTCTGCAAAGTGTAACCAATTAACCTGCTGGTATCAGTGCATCACATTAGGGTGCTGAGTGTGAATGTGTGCGAACGCTTCTATACGGACTTGCCTGATATCCATTCCACCGCGTGGCAGTACAGAGTGAGTGTGTGTGTGTGGAAGTGACAGTGGGGAAACCGTCTGTGCTTCACAACACTAGACGGCGGTTTGCCTGATATGTTGATTTCTTATCTGAAAAGCTTTATATTTGACATTGGTTTTCCCTGTGTGGCCTCGGTCTGCGGTGTTGCAAAAAAGTGCTAGAATTTTGTGTATGTACATATTTCTGGTATCGTTGTGACCCTGGTGCATCCTCTAACTGTGTGATCTAGAATTATAACAATTGTTGTGGTAAGCCCGGGGTGGACAACATGCTGCACCACATAAGGGTGCTGGGGGGATGGTGTATATTAGGATTCTTCTCAAATGTGCATATTTCTGATGGCATTTGAAAACTTCTAGGCGTAGTAATGCTAGTCATAATTCCTAATTTGATATATGCCCAGAAATACATGAAGTTCATGTTGTGTTGATTATTATATTTATTAAATACAAATTTTATTTACAGACATCACGTGTGAGGTTTCTTTTGTGATGCTCAAGGTATTTATTGTGAGTGAGTGCTGTGCCAATGCTTTACACATAGCCTCTGTAGTAACCTTGACTGATCAGTGCCAAGCTACCCATCCCTGATGTCACCGGCGCCGCTGGGCTACCGTCACCAAACCGCTGCTTACCTCTGCTTTCACCGCATTCTGTGGGCACTGCACTCTGCATCGCCTTGCTTCACTCTGCTCGAACATCACCGATACAGTTGGTCAGATTAATTAGTAATGCACATTAATGAAATGACAAAGAGTGCATAAGTGCATCTTTCATAAAGGTTTGAGAGAGTTGTGGGAGTCAAATGCTCCCTTCTTTTCTACAACTGTTCCTGGCTGCGAGCATTTACTTCAAGCGCACAGATGTGAGGAGTGTAGTCAGTATCCAATATGTATGTTTAGGTTTGGTTTGACAGTGCAACTTTCACCTGACATTTTAACCTACACTACTATTATATCGTTTTTTGATTCCGCACAAATTCATTTAATTCCCAGGTTATTAACTTGTAATGCTTCACATTACCATACAGCATTCCTTTATAGCCAGACTGATTGGCATTGCCAATGCTTGTAATTCCTAGCCTGGGGCACTTAAGTGCTCGCCTGCATGAGTTGTAAACTACTGTGTAGAATGTGTGGTTGGGTGTTGTTTTTAAGTTTATCCTATTTGGGAAGTGTTTTCATCTCGTGTGTGATGGGCACCGATGTGCAGTTATCATTTGTGAGTGGAGATAATGATGGAATTCCCTACTCAGAGGGATTCGAAGCAGCCCCCACACGTAGCAGTGTACATTGTGATGTTGGACATTAAAGCGAGAAAAGCCTAGACGTATGAAAGGACTTGAAAGTTTCGAGCTTGTCACCTGCTTCCTAATTCGTCTGAACTCTGAAGGTTATGAGCTGCGTCACATAGTCAGATCGCAGTGCAAACGAGTAAGAAAACTATTAAAAAAAATGTCGTTTGTAGTTGTGTTTTCTCCACCGCAATTGCAATAATGACTTCCGGGTGGGGAACTTCCATGCTATTAGTGTTGCCTCTGGTCAAGGATCCTGGAGAAAATATTTGCTTCTTCTTTTCAGTTTCACGTCTTTGCTTTCAAATGCATTACTAATAGCATCTCCCATATGCAGGTGCCACAAATGCTAGCACCCTTGGAAGGATGAAAGGATGAGTTCATTGATTGCCAGCATTGACACGTCAAGCATAGTTCAAAGACTACATCTAAGGTAATGGGACCGTGTAAACACCTACACTCATCTTTGTTCAAACTGGATGGTGCTATTGATAAGAAAAAGAACGAATCAAAAGACTGCTATATGAAATGATTGTTCGAGCCAGTAGAGTAGCAAGGCTGCTATTGGCCCTAATAAAAGCAAGAAAAAGGGCCTTCTAACCGGTGATTGGCAGTAAAAGGGTATCATCTTTTGGGTGAAGAGGGCCCTGACATCCCTGGGCACTGATACCATTGCACCTGCTGTGCGATTGATAGTCCGATCCTGGTCCAAACTGAAGATGCAAAATCCTGGGCTGAATCCACACAGATCAGTTGCAAGTGGTTTCTACTACCGCTTCCAAGTGGGGTTTTGGTCATCCCATGACGTGCTCTTAAGTGAGACTCCTGTCGATTTCAGATGGGCCTGGGTTTAGATATCTTATTGCGCTTATTGGTTCACCAGTAGAATTGTTCATGTCCCTCCCCCCACTACAGTCATAGCCCAATTAAAAAACAAAACTCACGGGCTTCAGGTAGATTGGAAATAACCCATGGTTAACTGACCAATAGGAGCTTCGCCAAGAAGACCACTTGTCTTCCAAGTGGTCTGCCTCACTGAACAGAATAGATGAGGTCATTTGTTCCATATTAAGACGACAGATGTGCGCGTGCTGCGTGAGTGTACGTGACATGTTTGGGTTCTCAATGTGTGCTCTTAACCAGTTTTACTACGTACTGCTCACTGGGTCGGACCAGCCTACTGGATAATCTGGCAGTGCCAGAAGGATTGACTTGGCAGGTCAATGTGTGGACCGTTTTCTTTGGCTTTTTGTGGGCCTATTTTATGGTCTCGTGGGGTGTTTTACTGTTGATTTCCTTGCTATTACCAAAACACTGCCATCAGCACACACATGCAGTCTCCCACACAAGGCAGTAGTCAGAAAAATAAAATATCCCCCACCCCCACTTTGATCTATATTGCACTGAGTGAACAAAGTGAGCGATTCGACTCTTCCTATGAAGGTGCACAGTGTTCATATACTTTCCCATATTTGCTTCTTTTCTTTGTCATTTCTAACACTGTTCATTCCTTCTTTCCCTACTTCATTCATTCTTTCCGTCATTTCATACTATTTTTCTGTTCTTCTTTCTTTCTTTCCGCTTCTCCTTTTTCATTTATACTTGTTTTGTCAATCCTTTTTTTCTTGAAGCCTTTCTTTCCATCCTTCTACCTTCCCATCCTCCATTCTTCCTTTCCTTCCATACTGGTCCCCTTTTCCATCTATCTTCGTTCGTTCTGTTCTTTATTTGTGCCTTCTTTCCATTCTGCTTCCTTTCTAGCTTTACATCCTCCTTTCGTTCCTTTTTTGCACTTTCTTGATCAATTCACCATTCACTTATTGTATTTCTTTGCCATTGTATTTTGAATGATTGTCATCCGGTTTGGCTTCTGTGCCCTCCACTCTTCCCTAACCACCTAACACATGACAGGGCATCTTACCGTCTTCCACTTTTTTTAGCCTCTGCTCCTTACAAGTGACCTTCCAGTCACAGTGCAGTTTAGAAAGGCCATTAAAATCTTCCATTAGCACCCCAATCAATGGTTTCCTCCCGTGCCTTTCAGAACATCTATACAAAAAGGAGCACATTTATCAAAATGTGGCGCAGCGCCGCAAACCACCTTGCTGCGCTGCATGACATGGAAAGGGCAGGAATGCACTGAATTTAACATAAAATGGAGCATTACTGTCTTCTCCCATCGAAGGCGTACAATGTGCTGCCTATTGCCAATGCAGTACAAAAGGGGGGGTGATGGACGGAGCATCTGAATCAATCAAACACTCACACCCAGTCAAAAGATCTGGGTTTAATCCATCACCGTTCTTCAGCCCACTCTGCCACCCCAGTTCAGACATGGCTATATGCAAATCAGTCTGACCCTGTGCCTCATGGGAACAGTCCAGCCCGAACTGCCAAGCCATGTCTTCCCTGGACCGGAAACAAGCTTCCGAGGACCGGATTCTGGCATTCCAGCCGTCTTCAGCCCGGCTTGCTTGAATCCAGTGGCAAAGTGAGCAAGGGACTCACGTTTGATCATACCCTGCCACACTTATGGCGGCCAAAAGCGGTACAAAAGGGGGTGGTGATGGACGGAGCATCTGAATCAATCAAACACTCACACCCAGTCAAGCCATGCCTTCCTTGTACCGGATCTTTTGATCTTTTGATCTACTTGCGTATGCAAGGGGGCCGTGCACAGCTTAATCAATCTAATTTATAAGTTGTGTCTCTCTGCCGCCCCATTGCGTGGTGCAAGGATGACCCAGCTCATTGCTATATATGGCCCCAAGTTCTTACAAATTTCAAATTGCCTCGATTTGCAAATGTGGGCCACTTTTTATCTATCTTACTCACGAATGAGGGACTTTTTTTTAGGTGCTGGGGCCTATTTTCTTTCCCAGGCTCACCTTTCTTTGCAGGTTTCTCTGAAAATGTTCAGCACAGCCAAACTTTTTTTAATAATAGAAAACCCGAAGCAGAATTGATTTAGGAATAGCACAAAAAAGCAATGTAGGAAAAACAATCACATTTATCTTCTAGCAATACTCTTACCTCAATTAGCGTTAGGAGGAAAGGTCAGAGGGGAAATTATACAGCATCCCATAATGAGCTGCGGTTGATGTCACAGCCCAAATGTCTTCTTCACCAAAGCAAATGCAGCGACTGCGGCGGAATGACTCATACGCCGTAGCTCAGGCACTCGAGGAAACAGGCTTTTAATTGTCTACAGTACACAAACAACGGAGAAGAAAGCAGATGTCAGCATCTGCATGGCAAGGATGCGGCGGCGCCCTATCATCAGCGAGCCACCCCGCCGTCTACACAATGACGCCGACACCAACACGCAAACTGCTTTCACAAATTCTCCCTACCTTCATTAAAATGAATCGTAAATCCTCTTTTAATCTCTTTAATGTAAGGGAAAAAAACTCTCTTCTGAATGGGAGACGCAGAAACACAGGACCTGCCTTGAGGCGGAAAGCCTTATAATTGCCAGTAAGTCCTTTGTCGAGAGGATTGCCCTCTTCTTAAAGGGGAAGTTGCTGAACTGTTGTGTGTCATGGAGCTTGCAATGTCGTCAGTGCATCTTTTTAACCAGATGCACACGTTATGACTCAGAACGGATTAAATTAGTTGAATCTATTGTACTAAGTACCGAGATGTTCCAGCCAGCACCAATTTAGATCATATATAGATTATAGAGCGCATGGCCGGGGTCGGACTGAGATAGAAAATAAGTCTGGCCTCCAAAATGAAAGTGGCACTCATTAGTGAATTATATACCTAAAAAAGTGGCTCATTTTTGCAAATAGGTTAGATTTTGAACTTGTAAAGGCGCTGTGTAAGTATAAGGGAAAACAGCAGTAAAAACCGGCCCTGTAAACCATAAAACAGGCCTCAAAGCAGCTAAAAAAACGGACCCACACACTGACATGTCAGAGCAACCCATCAAGCACTGGATGATTGCTGTCCGCCCCTGCACGCGGCTTCTTCATTAGTGACAAGGATAAGATTTAGATGAGATGCAGGTGTCAAGTGGGTTCTCATTGGCCAGTAGGCACTGCAACCTGAATGCCTGACTTGAAGGTGAGGAACTTAAAACCACATAGATTAGAATTCAGGGTCAGACTAGCACAAAAAAAGAAGCCCCGGCACCAAAATGCTCCCATTAGCAAACAAGATGACTAAAAAGTGTCCTATATTTACAAATCAGACCAGTTTTTAACTTGTAAACTTATTCTGCATGGGTATTTTACGGGAAACATCTGTTACAACGCGGATGTTTCAACGCGGTGCTGTTACGACGCGTCCGTAACAACGCAAGTCGTTACCACGACTTGCGCTGGAGGGCGCTAGAAGATTAAAAATAGTAAATTTACTATTCCAACACCTTCCCTAGTGTCCACGGGGACTGGTGTTAGAATAGTAAATTATACTATTCGATATCCGCGCCCCCAACGCAAGTCGTGGTAACGACTTGCGTTGTAAGGGACGCGTTGTAACAGCACGCGTTGTGACGGTACGCGTTGTACCGTCACCCATCCGTATTTTACAAAGTATGACAGACCGCAAGCTTTTGTGTTTGCTGCAGGCAATACTTGTGGTAATATCAGGGAAATCAGCAATACAAAACGGCATAACCAGGCACACAAACTGCGAACATCCAGCCCACAAACAGATCTGTCAGATCAGCCCATTGGCATTGCATGATTTCCCTAGAGCACGGGTACTCATAGTACGGCCACGGGCCAGAAAGCCTTCCGTGGCGGCCCACGGACCATGAGACATCGTACCCGTGTTTTCAAAGAATGTCTGCAAACACTCTGCTGCTCTGTGGGGGCCTGGTGATTCATTCTAGCGAGGCCAGATGGGTGGGGCTGTGTGTCTGTGCGCACTGGGGAAGGAGGCTGGGGAAGCTGTCTCAGCCAGGGTGACATAGGCAGGTTTTGGTGACATAGGGAGGTAGAGGGACAGAGACAGAGGGAGGGAGGGAAAGGGAGACCGAGAAATGGAGACAGAGAAAAGGAGACAGACAGAGGGAGGAGGGCGACAAAGGGAGGAGGGCGACAGAGTGAGGTAGACGCAGTGAGGGGGACGGATTGAGGAAAGGGGAGTGAGGGAGGGAGTGAGGGAGTGAGGGAAGGGGAGTGAGGGAAGGGAGTGAGGGAAGGGGAGTGAGTGAAGGGGAGTGCGTGAGGGAAGGGGAGTGAGGGAAGGGGAGGGAGGGAGGGAAGGAAGGGGAGTGAGGGAGAGAGGGAAGGGGAGGGAAGGAGAGAGGGGAGGGAGAGAAGAGAGGGAGTGAGGGAAGGGAGTGAGGGAGTGAGGGAAGGGGAGTGAAGAAAGGGGAGTGAGGGATGGTGAGGGGGAATAGGGGGAAAGATAGTGAGGGGAGGGGAGTGAGGGAAGGGGAGTGAGGGAGTAAGAGAAGGGAGTGAGGGAGTGAGGGATGGGGAGGGGGTGAAGGAAGGGGAGTGAGAGTGAGGGAAGGGAGTGAGGGAAGGGAGTGAAGGAGGGGATGAGGGATGGGGTGAGGGAAGGGGAGTGAGGGAGTGAGGGAAGGGGAGTGATGGAAGGGGAGTGAGGGAGGGAGTGAGGGAATGGGGGTGAGGGAGGGGTGAGGGAAGGGGAGTGAGGGAAGGGGAGTGAGGGAGAGAGGAGAGTGAGAGAGGGAGTGAGGGAAGGGAGTGAGGGAAGGGGAGTGAGGGAAGGGGAGTGAGGGAGGGGGGTGAGGGAAGTGGAGTGAGGGAGTGAGGGAAGGGGGTGAGGAGTGAGGGAGGAAGTGAGGGAAGGGGAGTGAGGGAGGGAGGGAGTGAGGGAAGGGGAGTGAGGGAGTGAGGGAAGGGGAGTGAGGGAGTGAGTCAGGGATGGGGAGTGAGGGAGGGATGAGGGAAGAGGAGTGAGGGAAGGGGAGTAAGGGAGAGAGGGGAGTGAGAGAGGGAGTGAGGGAGGGGATGAGGGAAGGGAGTGAGGGAAGGGAAGTGAGGGAAGGGGAGGGAAGGAAGGGGGGGACGGAGTATAAAGAGGGGAGTGAGGGAGGGAGTGAGGGAAGGAAGTGAGGGAGTGTGGGAAGAGAGTGAGGGAGTGAGGGAAGGGGGATAGGGAAGGGGGGGGAGGGAGGGAGAGAGGGGATTGAGTGAGGGAGTGAGGGAAGGGAGTAAGGGAGTAAGGGAAGGGGAGTGAGGGAGGGAGTGGGGGAAGGGAAGAGAGGGAAGGGGATAGAGGGAAGGGGAGTGTGGGAAGGGGAGTGAGGGAGGGAGAGTGGGAAGGGGAGGGAATGAGGGGGAGGGAAGGGGAGTGAGGGAGGGAGGGAAAGGGGGATAGGGTGAAGGGGAGTGAGGGGAAGAGGAGTGAGGGAGTGAGGGAAGGGGTGGGAATGAATGAAGGGGAGTGAGGGAGGGAGTGAGGGAAGGGGAGTGAGGGAAGGGAGTGAGCGAAGGGAGTGAGGGAAGGGTTGACGGAGGGGGTGAGGGAAGGGGAATGAGGGAAGGGGAGTGACGGAGGGAGGGAGGGAAGGGGAGTGCAGGAGTGAGGGAAGGGGAGTGAGGGAGTGAGTATGGGAAGGGGAGTGAGGGAGGGGTGAGGGAAGGGGAGTGAGGGAAGGGGAGTGAGGGAGAGAGGGGAGTGAGAAAGGGAGTGGGGGAAGGGAGTGAGGAAGGAAGTGAGGGAAGGGGAGGGAGGGAAGGGGAGTGAGGGAGGGGGTGAGGGAAGGGGAGTGAGGGAAGGGGAGGGAGGGAAGGAGGGTGGGAGAGAGAGAGGGGAGTGAGGGAAGGGAGTGGGGAGTGAGGGAGTGAGGGAAGGGGAGATAGGGAAGGGGTGGGAGGGAGGGAGAGAGGGGAGTGAGGGAAGGGAGTAAGGGAGTGAGGGAAGGGGAGTGAGGGACGGAGTGACAGAAGGGGAGTGAGGGAGGGAGTGAGGGAAGGGGAGTGAGGGAAGGGGGAGAGGGAAGGGGAGTGTGGGAAGGGGAGTGAGGGAGGGAGGGAAGGGGAGTGAGGGAGGGAGAGAGGGAAGAGGACATAGGGAGAGAGAGAGGGAAGGGGAGGGAGTGAGGGTAAGGGAAGGGGAGTGAGGGAGGGAAAGGGGGAATAGGGTGAAGGGGAGTAAGGGGAAGGGGAGTGAGGGTGAGGGAGGTGAGGGAGAGAAGGAGAGGAAAGGAGAGGGAAGGGAGAGCGAGGAAGAGGGAGGGAGAAGGAAGGGGAAGGAGAGGGTAGGAGAGGGAGGGAGAGGGAGGAAGAGGGAGGGAGAAGGAAGGGGAGGGAGAGGGAAGGGGAGGGAGAGGGAAGGAGAGGGAGGGAGAGGGAAGGAGAGAGGGAGAGGGAGTGAGACAGTCAGAATGAGGGAGAGATGGGGAGAGAGAGGGAGTGAGAGGGAGTGAGACAGTCAGAGTGAGAGAAAGAGAGGTGTGTATGCCGGGTCTGGTAGCTCAGTGGACGAAGGGGTCTGCTGCAGGGACCTGTGTTCAACCTCATGGTCATAGTTTTTTTGTTGCTCTAGACCTGCCCCCTCCCCCACTGACCCCGCCCCCACCGGTGCAGCCCTCGGACACAAACCACACTGTAAATTTGGCCCCCGAGAGAAATTTTGTGAGTACCCATGCCCTAGAGTCTAGTCCCACCTTGCTAAAAGTGTGACTTGGAACCTGGCGCAACAGTAATGTCCCTAATTCATTTTTTTAGTGCATTCATAAGTCCAAAAATCTAAGGAAGAAAAACATTTGTTTTTAATGCCAATGGGTCTTTGCTGTAGAAGGCTGTGCTATTCTATATGCTTGTTTGCATTGGCCTTACTAATGCAACATTGGCTGCCCATGCTTAATAATACAGGCATACACATGCATCACGGCATATGCGAATAATGCGAATACATGTGCGTCAACCAGGAATGGTATATATTTTTTAAACTGTTCTAAGATGGCTGCCAATGCATACTTCTGAGTGCACATGCATCGTGGAGTCTGAATGAGCATATGTTGTCACACCTGACAGACATTGTGGAATTTTTTTAAATTAAAACTCTTTTTATTGAAACTTTTCCATGATTAACAAGCCTCTTCAATTTCACTTTTGGTACATAAAGGGTCAACAAGCAATATACATCACTCATGTAGTTACAGTGAAAGCTCCATTCTTGTTGGCTCAACATATCACTACTTATGGACTCGGCATAGGACTCCCACTAGGGTCTACTCCCCTCCTGTCCAGGGGCAACGGCTCAGTAGGGCCTCTCTCCTCCCTGGGCATTGCTACATCAGTTGTCCCCCCAGACGTTTCAAGAAGCTCAAGCCCATAGTAGGTGAGCCAGGGACATCAAATCTTAAAGCATTTTGGCATTTAAGCTGTCAGGCCCTCTCCAAAAAATGTAAGGAATAAATAAAATTGGATGAGTCTGGGAGCAGGACCAGGAGCAATACATGAATGACAGGGATGGGGTCAAAACAGAGAGTTCCCAGTTTGATGGGGGAGCATGAAAGGGAGAATAGTGGAGCATTGGGGGGTTAGTAAGTAGAAATGAAGCACTGAGAGGGGAGTGTCAGGAAGAAAAAGCAGTTAGTCAGGGTTGTCAGCAGGATCAAGGAAACACATTCACCAACGTAGAGGTGTGTCAGCTCTCTGAGTCACTGACTGCACTACCAACTACTAACTTTGTTTTCTGGGGTTTATTTGGGATGTTTACTCCCATGCCACCGTGTCATCCATTCAGACGAGCCCACATCTACTTGGCTCCCTATCATAGTCTCTACAACAATCCCCCACATACGTAGCTCACCCATTCACTCTGCAGCTGGGATCGTGGAAAATAGCAGGTGATTGCGGAAAATTGAATACTAAAGTGAGATCAGACTCTCTGTATTCAGTACTCTATATTCCTGCAACTCTGGGATGCTTTCAAGTTCAGAGCATCACAACCCACCCCTAAGCAGCCATTCGTGAAGGAGCTTAGGGGAAAATGATGCAGGAAATGGATGGGATGCAGTAGTGCAACTGAACTGCCCTTGCATAAGATGAGTAAAAGAGGAAACCAGGTGCAGAGCACGAGCATTTATGGAGCACCAATACCCTCATGAAAGGGGGCAGTTGGGAGCCCAACTGGGTGGACGAATCACATTTGTTATAGCATAAATGCGTTGGGCCTCATTACATTTTCTGGGGACAATTCAAGTATTGTATATCAGTCTACCTTTGGACACCTCATAACCTTAATAGGTCCTCCAATGGATCTTGTTCTCTGCTGAAAGGGACCAGGATGCTTGGAGAAAGACCAATTATCATATGAGAATCTCAAATAAGACATTAGTTAACATTAATTCATTACCAGTAGAATTTTTACCAAATGAAATCCACCCTAGATCAGCAAAATGTAAAGCCTAATATATTGGCCACAACAACTAATGAAACAGAATCAGGAGAGTGATTAAACTCAGATCGAATTTTATATAATTCAAAGGATTAGCATCCAAAATCAAATTGATAATTTAAAAATTGATTTAAAATGAATAACAAGCCAGTGTACCTCAATTTTGTGGAGAGCTATCTTCCTCAGCCGAGAGATATTTAGTCCTAAAAGAAAACTTAACTCAGAAAATTAGTATTCTCTTATACAGACTTCATTAGTGAAAGGTCAGTAAATCACAGAATGACCAGTTCCAGTTCATGGACAAGTTTTCAGCCCCTGTCTGCACTGCAGGGTCAATGCCACAGTAGTTCATAGAAACCCTTATAGCCGCACCTTTTCCTCCACACAAGCACACGAGTATAACTTCACAGTTTACATTGTTTCTGGAAGTCCAAATCGTCAGTCTATGTACCACAAGATGGGTAGAGAAGGTGGACAAGAGTAGAGGTAGGGGTAGTGGTACGCCCCACTCTGTGGCAATTGTACTACATCAATTTATTATTACACCCCCTAGACATCACTGAATTTGTCAGGCCAGTTTGTCCCATTGGTCAGTTTCGTTAGAATAAGATGATGTAGTGGGTAAACGTACACAAATCCGGAAGATTAAGTAATTCATTACTTTGCATTTTCCATAATAACACTCATTTTTAACCATATGATTGGTTACAACATCTAGGAAGTAGTCGAGTACATTCTCTCATTCTTTGTCAGTCCTTTCCAAAGCATGTACTCCAGGAAGTAACTAATTTGTTACAAGTCCTGTCAAATAAGCTACAAGCGTGTAAGGAATTATTGAGTGTTAGAGCACAAGTAGAAACGTTACAAAAAGTTCTCATAGGCTTCAGACTATTCAGTTCATTAGTTCATGCTAGGAAAGAAAAATAAATTTGAGGCCTTGATGAAATGCAGCCTGTGCATGCTGAGGTTGTGCTAAAATTTGAATTTCACGTCTTTGAATACAGTT
This sequence comes from Lissotriton vulgaris, assembly GCF_964263255.1. Classification (NCBI taxonomy): domain Eukaryota; kingdom Metazoa; phylum Chordata; class Amphibia; order Caudata; family Salamandridae; genus Lissotriton; species Lissotriton vulgaris. Next base: position 421,822,877 of record NC_141687.1, read on the forward strand.
TATTCGCCCTTCATTTAGGTCAATTAATAACTTGCATCTACAATATGTAAGTATGAAATACCTCGTAATGGATTTGCATATTAATTTTGCAATTCTCTTCTCATGTTACAAGCTTATAATACCATTCAGTATATGAAAGCTTAGCTAATATAAACCTTTACGAAGCACAAGTTATTATTGCAATTGTTTTTCTCATCAATATCAATGCTCATATTAGACATTCTGATGTTAATATCCATGTTCTGAATGCCTTAAAATACTTTATTCATACACATATAAGGAATTTCTATGTTATCATTTATCTATTAAGTTCATTCATGCATAAAGAAACCATATAACAATATCTTTATAAAATTTCTCTTTAGTTCATCTGTGGTTAGGTGTCATCATAAATCTACGTCTTACATTCTGCATGCTTTCACGATGCAGTATCCAAATCAAATTTCTTTTTATGCATGTTCTTAAAAACATGGTAACTCAACCCACATTTGTCATGTCCGCAAATCATTGCCACAAATCATTTTCCCAAGGTGAATTCATAGATGAATAATAACATCCAGGCTCTATCACTTGGGAAGACCATTGGTTGGGAAAGCACAGTAACAAGGCAAGCAAAGGAGAACAAGGAAATAAAAACCTAAATAAAGAAACAACACCAGTGGGATAGGTGTTAAGATACAGAGACGGGACAAGGATGCTGGAGGAGCAGGTAAGCATATACCATCCCATGGAATGCTGAAATCAAAGTAATCAAAATCTGAAGTTATCAGAAGGATACAACTCTTTCAATCAGACCACTGTGATACTGAAAAGCTACAGGGCGGTGCAAACACAATAATAGGGATGAAAGTTATTGAATCAAGTGCAGAGACCTAAAAGAGACAACAAAGGGCCAGATGTAGGTAAAAGTAATTTACTGATTCTTAAATACCGAATTTTACCGAATCGGTATTCAAGAATCGGTAAATGAGATGTAGGAAAAAAATCGGTCTCAAATACCGAATCGGAAAAATTGGTATCGGACTTTCGGTATTTACCGAATCGGTAATTACCGAATCGGTAATGGCCATACAACCCTATGGGCCAAAAGGCCCATAGGAATGCATTGGAAATACCGATTCGGTAAATGCCGAATCGGTAAATACCGAATCAGTAAATTCCGAATCGGCAAGCAAGTAAAAGTGAAAGTAATGGAAATAGCCGAACAGGTGTCACCACCCTCCCCCTCCCTACCAGGGAGTGGCTACCCAGGCAGCTGCAACTCATTAAAAGGTTCTGGAGAGGCAGTCAGAGCTGAGCAGAGAGACAGAGCAGCAGGGAGAGTTTTGTTTGTAGTGAAAGAGAGTAATAATTGCAAGCAGAACAGAGAGCCAGAAGGCTGAGAGAAAACGAAAAATAAAGTTCAGCAGCATGGAGCTGCAGGTACTGGTGGAGGAAGTGGTGAGGGCCCACAAACAGCTATTTGGCAGGCAGTCCCTCACAGTACCAGAATCAGCCAAAAGAAAACTGTGGCTTGCCATAAGGGAGAAGGTGAATGCTGTGGGTGTGACCATCAGGAGCATTGAGGACCTGAAGAAAAGATTTTACGACATCAGGAGCCTCACCAAAAAAAAGATGACAGAGATCCACAAGCAGGCTGGTGTCACCGGTGGAGGCAGGAACCGAGCGCCCCCCTGACTGACCTGGAGGAACTGGTGGCCTCAACCATCAAGCCTGATAGTGTTGTGGGAGTAGGAGATGTGGACAGCTCAGCCAGAGCTACTAGAAAAGGTAAGAGGCTTGCGCAGCATGACACCCCAAAGCAAACAGCTTCCCTTTAGCCTTTGTGTACAGGCCAACCCCAGTCCAATACTGCTAGCACTATACATGAGCAATGCATTATGGGAAATGTAGTCAGCAAATGTAGGACCATATGTAAGTGCACATAAATCAGCAAGGCACTGAAAGCAAATCAGAGTAATGAAAGTGAAATGTGCAATGCATTTATTGTAGTGACTGTAAGACATTAGCACTCAGTTTACATACGCTTCTTTATACCCAGGGGCAACATCAGGCAGCGGACCATCTGCATCACAAGGGACTGCACCAGCGAGGGAGGAGAGTGTGGAGGCAGGGCCAAGCACCATACAAGCCTCGCAGGAGGAGGAAGACACCACTGGCATCTTCCATGAGGATGACACTGTTCATCCCCTTGTGTTTCCCCACTCCCCACACCTTTCCCAATCCCCCTCATTGGTGTTCTCACCTGAGAACTCCCCATCACGGTCCCTGCCAGCACCTGCTACCTCACCAGCCAGGAGGAGAATTGTGGCCCCACTGAGAGTCATGGCGGGAGGTGAGGGTGAGGCTCCAGCAACCATACTAGTCACTCCTGCTGCACAGGAGTCCACCCATCAGTCCAGCAGCACTCGCAGCCGCCAACGCACTCCCAGCAGTGCAGGTCCACCTGTAGAGGGCACTGTGTTCCGTGGCCTTGAGGGGAGCATGGTTCGCATCCAGCGCATGCAGGGGAAATCAATTCAGGCCTGCCACCGCCAATTCCGTATCCTAAATCAGCAAATGGGAGACATGGGCAAGGGCATCAGTGAGTTAGTGGAAAGCAAAAGGGAGGTTGCAAAGACCAACAGTGACATTGCATCTGGAATGCTTCACATGACCACCGCCATCAACCAGCTGTGCGCAGAAATGGATACCCAGGAGCACACAAGGCGCAGGGATGCGCGTGTGCACAACATGGCTATGAACCGGCTGGCGACGGCAACATCCCAGCTATGCCGTAGAGGTGTCAACATGCAGGAGAGCTTCACGCAGAACACCTCGGAGGTAACCAGGGGCATGGCCAGGATCACCAGTTCCCTGGAGGCCATGATCATCTCCCATACTGCTGTTAATCCTGCCCTGGACGTGGCTGAGGCAGACGACAGCAGTAGCTGCAGCAGCCTGGCTAGCACAGTTGTTGAGCCACGCAGGAGCACCAGGTGCTCAGCTGAGCCTGCAGGCCATGCTGAAGGGAGTGAGCAACATCCCAGTGGCTCTGGGAAGCGCGGCCGCAAATTACATTGACAGTGTGGGTGAGGCAACCCGGGACATTAGCAGTCCCCACGTTTAAATACTTTTTTTTGTTCCACATCAGTGCATGAACGTTGTGGTAACATTAAATTTCGTTTGTCTCATTCACAACCTGTCTGTGTCTATTTACTCACTCGGAAATAGTTGTCTGTAATCTCCTCACGTCTGTATCTGCCATCACTTGGTGTTGACACTCCAGCAGGTTGGGTTTCTGGCACAGCAATGTCGTCGTCATGATCCTCGTAGTCTGACAAATTCACCTCAGTGCCCTTCTTCACAGCAAGGTTGTGCAACATGGCACAGGCAGCAATGATCTTACAGCAGGTGATGGGGGTATGCTGCCTTGCACCTCCACTCTTGTGCAAGCATCTGAATCTACTTTTCCATATGCCAAAGGTCCGTTCAACTACATTCCTAGTGCTTTTGTGGACCCGGTTATACCTCCTCTGGCTGGGTGTTGAGGGGTTGAGGTAGGGGGTCAGTATGAATGAGCGGAGGGCATATGCACTGTCTCCTAGAATGAAAAGGGAATACATTACTCACATGCATAAATGTACTTCATACTGCAATTGGTATAATGGGGGTCTGACACTGTGTCTCACCTAGGAGGTATCCTTCACCAAATTCCCCTGCAGTCAGCCGTGCATAGATGCCGCTGCTTTGAAATATGTAGGAGTCGTGGGTACTCCCAGGGAATTTTGCCACAAGGTCAGTGATGGCGCACTTTGCATTGCAAATCACCTGCACATTGATGGTGTGCATTGACTTCCTATTCCGGTATATGCATGCTGTGTCAGCAGGGGGACAAATGGGAATGTGCGTGCCATCAATACAGCCAATGATATGGGGGAATCTTGCCATCTGGTAGAAGTCTGCTTTTGTTTGTACCAGTTCTGCATGGGTTGCCGGAAAAGAAATGTATTGGTCCATCCTCTGTAACATGGCGTCAAGGAATTTGTGGTAAAACCTTGACAGGCTGCTCTGGGTCACCCCACCTACCGCAGCAACCACACTCTGGTAGCTGCTAGGTGCAAGCAGGTGTAGGCTGCATAGCACCTGCACGTGCGGTGGGATAGAGTGTGCCCTTGGGGTGGTGTGCTCCAACAGTGGTTTGAGGTCCCTAATGAGGTCCAAAATGATGTCTGAGTCCAACCTGTACCTCAGGAGGATCTCTGCCTCAGTGAGCATGAACAGGGTAATCCTCTGTCTGTAGACCTGCTCCTTTCTCTGCCATTCCCTCTCTCCTTTCTTCTGTAGCCGTAGCCGTCTTGCAATGACATAAAATGCCGCCATTGTGCAAGTAGAATTGCATTTTGGGTCCTTTTTTATGGGTTGCAGTTGGTTACCACCTGATTCCAATCCATGGTAATTACCGACTCTTAAACACCGATTTTGAGGCTAATCCGGTATTTCTGTGCTTACCTACATCTCAATGATCATTTTTACCACTTCTTATTTTCCAATTCGGTATTTTACCGATTCGGTAACTCTTCTGAATCGGTAAATATACCGATTCGGTATATTTACCGATTCGGTATTTTACCGATTCGGTAAATTTACTGATTCTGTATTTTTTCCGATTCAGTATTTTACCGATTCAGTAACTTTACCGATTCGGTAAATTTACCGATTCGGACGGATTTTGGACTCCTACATCCCGATGGCTCAATACTGGTCAGTAACGGCCGAGAATTGGTAATTTCGGCTGTTACCGACCGGTATTGGCCCACCTACATCTGGCCCATAGTCTTTACGAAGGGGCTGACCTGCATCCCACTCAAGGCACATGTAATGTATTGTAAACAACAGGTCTGTCTACAGACAGCCAAAGCTGTTTGTAGCGGAGACCTAATAAGAAGGAAAACATGCTGCCACCTGAAGCTGCTGGACTTATGTTTGCAACAAAAAAGTGAAACTAAAAGAAGACTTATTAGTCAAAGATGATTTTATTATAGCAATAAGAGTGTATCCTACCAGTCGTGATTTTAGACCAGGTATAAACACTCTTTCATAGTTTTAATGTACATGACTTGAAACTGGTTCCCGAGCTCCAAAGTTGGCAGGAAACAATGGAAAAGTAAATTATTGTCCCCGCTGCTCTTGGAACTGAAGGGAATTCCGATCAGGCCAAATTCCATCATTCACAGCACAAGGGAGTCAGTGAATGATGCTATGCTGTGGTGGGTGGAGGTAAAATGTAAATGACAGTTAAAGAGACAAATGGGTGTAGATAAATCCCCCTCTCTCTCTCTCTCTCTCTCTCTCTCTCTCTTATATATATATATATATATATATATATATATATATATATATATATATATATATATATATATATATATATATATATATATATATATATATATATATATATATATATATTCCTGTAACCCAAAACACGTCTCTCTTACCTCAAGAGTTGAGGGTGGACCTGAGCAATAAATATATGCCTCATCTTTACTACCTCGTGTCCGTGCCTTCGTCCATGGATGTGTCTGTGGAAGCTGGATTGTTTGATCATATATATATGTATAAATATATATATATATATATATATTCACTGACAAAACCATAAGTTTCAAGGACTTTATAGTTAGAAATTAGCATTTAAAAATCCTTAGAAATTCACTGAAAAAACACAGATTTCAGCAACGTTGTAGTTAGTAAAAACCAGAAACATTCAGCCGGTATAGTATAAGTGAGTGATTAAATGTGTCTTACTGAATGCATGGGTTATTGACTAACCTGTGTGAATGTCTGTATCAGTCTGTCAGTTGCTATGTAATTGGCTGCATGGGTTGGTGAGTAGCTGCATGAGTATCTATCTGGGTTATTTATTGGTTGTCTGAGTATCTGTATGGGTGGGTGAATGTGTGTATGGGTATGTTGGTGAGTGAATCGATGTCTCAGTGGTACATGTGTGAGTTACTACATATGTAAAAGGCAGTATATGTGAGTGCTGGAGTATATAAATGACTATATGTGAGAGTGAGTTATTGTCAGAGTGACTGTATGGATGAGTATGTGTTAGTATCTGTATGAATAAGTGAGGTGGTGTGTGTATAACTGTATAGATGAGTAAATGGGAGTGTGATTAATTCTTTGCATGACTGACTAGGTGTGTGAGTAACTCTGGATGAGTGGAGGTGTATGAGAGTCTGTATAGCTTTACGACTGCATATGATAGTGCTGTATGGATGAGTGACTGCATGCATGAGTGACTGTATGGGTGAATGAGTGGTTGTGTGTATAGACCTAGGAATCAGTGAGGTGGTATGTAGTAACTGGTATTGGTGTGTCTATGGTTTCTTTGGTTTTGTATGAGTGAAATGTCCAACTAACTATAACGTCGCTGAAACCTGTGTTTTTTCAATGAATTTCTAAAGTTTTTTAAATAGTACTTTTTTAACTAGAATGTCCCTGAAACCTATGGTATTTTGAGTGAATTTCAAAGGTTTTTTAAATGCTAATTTCTAACTATAACATCCCTGAAACCTATGTTTTTGCAGTGAATTTCAAAGGTTTTTTAATGCTTATTTCTAACTATAACACACCAGAAACCTACGGTTTTTTCAGTGAACTTCTAAGCCTTTTTAAATAAAAATGTCTAACTATAACTTCCCTGAAACCTGTGTTTTTTTCTGTGAATTTCTAAGGTTTTTTAATTGCTAATTTCTAACTATGACTACAGAGGAAGGACATGTGCATAAAGAGGAAGAAAGCCACAGAAAGAAGCAAGAGAAATGCTGAAAGAGGCAGCAGAAGTCCAGAAAGAGGAAGAAAGGTGCAGAAAGAAGTAAGAGATATGCAGAAAGAACCAATAGAGGTGCAGAAAGAGGCCTTGTTGCAAAGTCATCCTGTACCCTGGGCACCCCCAACTTTTTTCTTATTGGTACTGGTGGTAACTGACTCTGACTGACCTTGGGCTCTGACTAACCAGGGCCAGAGCCAGTGCTATGCTGAAAGACACTTAGAATACAGTGAACACACCTGCATACCCAAGGGTTTACTGTGAGTTGGGGTACCCCTGTGATTGGCATGACCTCCCCTGTAAAGCCTTATTACATAAAAGTACAAGGGGATTAAAACTATCTCTTAGTCCATTTCATATAATAGGGCATGGCAGTTTTGAGGCTAGCAGCCCTTTTCTGCACTTGCATGTGTACACTGCTAAGCCTGAGGGCAGTTTAAAACTACCCTGGTGTGTGCAGAAAGAAGCCAGAGAGGTCCAGAAAGAGGAAGGAGAAGTGCAGAAAGAAGCAACAGAGGTGCAGAAAGAGGCAAGAGAAGTTCAGAAAGAGGCAGCAGCGGTGCAGAAACAGGCAAAGGAGTGCAGAAAGAGGGGACAGTGGTGCAGAGAAAGAGAAGATGGGGGCCAAATGATGCAAGAGGTATGCAAACATTTGCATGAGTGTGCAGAAAGAAGCAAGAGAAAATCAAAAAGAAACAACAGAGGTCAGAAAGAAGCAATAGTCATGCAGAAAGAATCAGCAGAAGTGCAGAAAGAGGCAAGAGGGGTACATAAAGATGCAATAGAAGTGCAGAAAGAAGCAAACAAGGTGCATAAAGAGGCAAGAGAAGTTCAGAAAGAGGCAGCAGAGGTGCAGAAACAGGCAAAAGAGGTGCAAAAAGAGGGGACAGTGGTGCTGAAAGAGAGAAGAGGGGTGCCAAATGATGCAAGAGATGTGCAGAAATTTACAAGAGAGGTGCAGAAAGAAGCAAGAGCATTGCAAAACAACAGAGGTACAGAAGGAGGCAGGAGGAGTGCAGAAAGAAAAAAGAGCAGTGCGAAAAGAACTAAGGAAAAAGAAAGAAGGGTGCAGAAAGGAGGCACGAGGGGTGTAGAAAGAACAACAGAGGAGCTGAAAGAGGCGCAAAGGGTACAGAAAAAGGCAAGGAAAGTGCAGAAAGAAGCAACTGAGGTACAGAAAGAGGCAAGAGTCATGTTGAAAGAGTGTTGCACAAAGAGGGCAGAGGGATGCAGAAAGAGGCAAGAGCAGTGCTGAAAGAAGCAAGTGAGGTGCAGAAAGATGCAACAGAAGTGCAGAAAGACGCAAGAGAGGTGCAGAAAAGAGCAAGAGAATTGCAGAAAGAGGCAAGAGAATTGTTGAAAGAAGTAACAGAAGTGTGGAAAGAAGCAAGAGAATTACAAAAAGAGGCAAGTGTGGTGCAGGAAAAGGCAGGAGAGGTGCAGAAAATGACAAGAGAACAGCAGAAAGAGGCAAGAGGAATGCAAAAAAAGGGGAAGAAGGGTGCAGAAAGAAGCAAAAGAGGTGCCGAAAAAAGCAAGAGAAGTGCATAAAGAAGACAGTGAGGTGCAGAAAGTTGAAGAACGGTTGCAGGTTAGCTGGAGCTCAAGAAAGAAGCTCATTGGTTGATTTTTGTTGTGCTTAAAAATGAAAAATTCGTTGAAAATGTATATCTCTGAAGAAAAGTGTGTAACCCTTCTTGCGATGAAAATAATTTTCCTGGGCAGGAAGAAACAATGTTTGAGAATAGGATTTCTGCTCGCTGAGATAACCAAACATTTGCTGTGATTTAGCTAGTTTTGGTACTATCAACACAAGACTGAGATGACTATCTTGTAGTCTACTCCAGCGTCAATCTAAATTAACCGTTTGCAGTCAACAAAAGAATTGTAGCCTAAGCTCACTGCCACTCTGGCCTCTCACTCATTACATCAAGCCAGTTGCAAACTTGGCTGATGAGCCCTAAGGTGGGCGAAACCAGCCCATGGTTGCTTGTGTTCCGGTTCAGGGAGGACCTTGCTTGGCAGTTTGGAATAGGCTGTCCCTATTGGAGCAGGGTCAAGACTGATTTGCATATGGCTGGTGCCAACCTGAGGTGGCATGGTGTGCAAAATAGCAATGGATTGGGATAGGGCCTGAGTAATTACCAGTGGCTGAAATTATTTCAAGCATTCCACCCATCACTTTTGTGTATACTTTGATCCATAAAAGAAAAGGTATAGTTTTAGCTGGCCTAGGAAATTTTAATGGGATCTCAAAATTGCTTTGCCTAGTATATTTGTACAAACAAATTGATGAGTGGCAAACAGAATTGATTCATCATGACTATACTAACAATAAACTGTCTAATTTGCAATTTGTAAAACAGAATCTGAAAATATCACTCCCGTCTCGTCAAAGTTTAGCCAAATTGCAGAAAAACAAAAGGTACGGATCTCTTGTTAGTTGTAAAAAGACTCTGATCTCCATCTACTTTATATATATGTTTTGAACATTTTTATAACATGTTGATACGACCAAAGAACACAAAAGAGTGGCAGGGTGTGCTCAGACGTGAGTCCCTTGCTCACTTTGCCACTGGATTAAAGCAAGCCGGGCTGAAGACGGCTGGAATGCAAGAAACCGGTCCTCGGAAGCTTGTTTCCGGTCCAGGGAAGACATGGCTTGGGAGTTCGGGCTGGACTGTTCCCATGAGGCACAGGGTCAGACTGATTTGCATATAGCCATGTCTGAACTGGGGTGGCAGAGTGGGCTAAAGAACGGTGATGGATTAAACCCAGATCTTTTGACTGGGTGTGAGTGTTTGATTGATTCAGATGCTCCGTCAATCACCACCCCCTTTTGTATCGCTTTTGGCCGCCATAAGTGTGGCAGGGTATGCTCAAACATGAGTCCCTTGCTCACTTTGCCACTGGATTCAAGCAAGCCGGGCTGAAGATGGCTGAAATGCCAGAAACCGGTCCTCGGAAGCTTGTTTCCGGTCCAGGGAAGACATGGCTTGGCAGTTCGGGCTGGACTGTTCCCATGAGGCACAGGGTCAGACTGATTTGCATATAGCCATGTCTGAACTGGGGTGGCAGAGTGGGCTAAAGAACGGTGATGCATTAAACCCAGATCTTTTGACTGGGTGTGAGTGTTTGATTGATTCAGATGCTCCGTCAATCACCACCCCCTTTTCTATCAACCATTTCTCACAGCCTCATCTGTGCCTTCACCTTCCACTATTGTTCTTTCTAGCCACCCCCTAAACTACTTTCTTGTAAATGAGTGAATGCAGATGAACTTGCAAGATGTATAAATCATACTAGAGTAGGACTTCATTATTACTCAAGACTCTCTGAGCATTCATTGCATAGATCACTCTTGTTCCCACACAGTGCCCCAACATGGTTCCTCAAAAAGTTATTGAATGCTCCACTGGTGGGTTTATGAGTGCGAGATGATGGAGTGGCGCATGCTGGGCACTCCTGCGAACACTTAAAGGTGCAGGAGCTTCCTGGTAGTGCTAAAGCCAGGGAGCAGTACAACCATGTTAGAGCAGCATAGGACCCCTGTGTGTGTTATGTGAATGCCGCGGAGATGTGCATGTAACGGTATAAGTAGTGCTGAAGCTGAGGAGCAGAGTAAGCAGTACAGCTGGTGATGGAATCAGGAACGGGCCCAGGATAGCATCGGTGTTAGGGGAGTTATGGGAAGCACTGGACTCCAAGCGCCATTCAGGTTTGGTTCGTTGTGAATTGTCTGGGTGTCTTGGGGAATGTTTACACTTGTTTATGCAATGTTCTTGTGTCGACCCAAAGAAGACACTAAATCAGGGGTGAGGTTGCAACTCTCGGGTTTATTTAGGCACAGCAGGAGAGCGCTGGGCGTCCGGTGCTCTCCGAGAATCATTTGTGAATGTCATCCAAAATGGCCGCCACGCGCTGCGTCATCATGCAGCGTGCGGCAACTAGAGCGCAATGCTACATATCTCCCTCTTTGTACATTTCAATCGAAACTCAACAGTCTCTCAACACTTTATACTATCTCCGATCTCTCAGTTCAAAGTCTCGGAATCTGGCAGGCTTCACCACTACTCTGCCTGTCGTGTGCGTCTTACCAGAGTGGTGATGGTGTTCCTGAGGCTGCTCTCTTCTGGGTTCGCCATCCTGTCCTCCCTTGCCCGAGGGCTCTCCCCTCTCGGAGTCTCACTCACCTCTTCCTGATGTTCTCCTGCTGGGGGGTTGTCTTCATTTTCGAACTCCGTATTGCTCACTCCTACCCCAGGGTTCGTTCCTCTCTCGTCCTGTGGTTCCTCACCCTCAGGTGTGACTTGGTCTTGCAATGTTCTCACTCTTTCTTCATTGGTCCATTTCAAAATCTTATTGCATTTGGACATGCGGTCTTGTGACCAGCCATTTCTGTCACTGAGCAAAGCTGCTCTGTCGTACACCTCCTTTACTTGCAAGGGCTGGCTGTATTTACTGTCACCTTTCCTTTGTAACATGGCCAGTTTGACTCTGACCCACTCCCCTTTTTCCAGTGATGCTTCCTTCATATTCCATCTTCTGTTGTAATGTTCCGTGTATAACCTTTGGGCTTTCTCCAAGTTGTGCTGTACCACTGCTGCTAGAGACCATTTACTAGTGACTGAAGTGACACGCCAGATTATCCTTGGTGAAGGGGTCACGTCCTCTCAAGATCTGGAAGGGGCTGTACCCTGTGCTGGTGGGGGTAATGTGATAAGCCCACAACATGCTCTGTACTTCTTTTTCCCAGTCATTGCCCATCAAAATGGCAGCTTGCACTGATCCCATTATGACCCTGTTAAACCTCTCCACTAAACCGTTGCCGGCAGGGTGGTATACCGAAGTGTGTTTTGTCTTGATCCCATGATGCTCCATATACTTGTACCACTTTTCCGAGGTGAATTGTGGCCCATTGTCGCTCAAGATGGATCAGGGAATGCCTTCCCTGAGAAATGTGGCCGTGAGGAATTGGAGAACTGTTTCTGTGTCCATTTTATCCTGTATGTGCACCTCAGGCCACTTTGAATATCTGTCGATCAGGACACATACGTATTTTGGAGTGCCCTGGGTGTCCAATATAGGTCCAAGAATGTCTATTGATAGTTCTTCCCATGGATTCATAGGGTTGGTAAACTTTCCCAAGGATGGTCTCAGAGGAGTTAGAGTCTTGTCTGCTCTTTGGCACTGGTCACATTCTCTTACATGCCTCTCGCCTTGAATGTCCATTCCTGGCCACCAACACATCTGTTTTGTTGTCATCTTCGTCTTCACGATATCCAGATGCCCCTTATGTAGCACAGCTAGGAGGTGAGGTATCAAAGCTGTCGGAGGAACTACCTTGTCCCTTCTGTACATGAATATCCCCTGATCTCCTATGGACAGTTCCTTGCGCACTTCGTAAAATGTTCTGAGTGTCGCACGTAGATGTTTCTTTTCCGGCCATCCGTGTATCAGACATTCTTTGACGTCCCTTAGGTCAATGTCTTCTCAATAGGCTTTTGTCAATTCTTGACCACTTATCACACTCTCCGGATCCTCAGTGGAAGCCACTAGGGCTTCACTCTTGTCTGCCCCGCTGGAAGCTTCCTCCATTGCTGAAGCCCTGCTGAGGTAGTCAGCTACCTTGTTCCTTGCCCCTGGGTTGTACTCCACATTGTACCTGTAGTCTAGCAGTTTCAACGTCATCTTAGCGATGCGGGGCGTTGCGCTGGCATGGCCACTCAACGTAAGTACCTTGACAAGGGGTTTGTGGTCAGTCTTGAGTTTGAACCTCGTGCCCCACAAGAATTGGCGGAACTTCTACATGGCCCACACTGTTGCACGTATCTCCTTTTCTATTACACTGAATTTCTGTTCAGTAGGGGATAGGGACCTGGACGTGAAGCCGAGCGTCGCCATTTCTTCGTCCTTCCTTTCCTGCATAAGGATTGCTCCCAGCCCTTTTTCACTGGCACCTGTCTTCAGTACCGACTTTCCCTGAGGTTCATATCCTTGGAGAGGTACGGCCTTGCTGATGTCTTCCTTTATTGTGTTGAAATCCTTCTGCGTCTCTTCTGTCCATGCAAATGACACGTTGTCCCTTATGAGCTGCCTCAAGTAGTGCGTCTTGGTGGCAAAGTGTTGCACAAATTTGCTGTAGTATTCAGCTATCCACAAGAAGGACCTCACCTCTTCTTTGTTCTTTGGTGCAGGAGCTTCACATATGGCCCTAGCGTTGGCTTGTTTGGGTGTGATGCCTTGTTCTCTGATTTCGTGACCCAGATAGGTGACGGATTTTTCCCATTCTGCCGTGAGGCCATTGCCTTCTAGGATCTGGAGCACCTTGTTCAACTTCCTGTCGTGATCCTGTTGGTCCTTGCCCATCACCAATATGTCATCTTGGAAGTACTGCACTCCCTCTATATCTTTAAACAACCTATGCATCAGTTTCTGGAATATCGCTGCTGCTGATGCTAGTCCGAAGGGCAAGCGGCGGAACTGATAGCATCCGAAGGGTGTTATGAACGACGTCAGCTTCCAGCTCGTGGGGTGCAGTGCTATCTGGTGATATGCCGAAGTGAGATCAATAGTGGAGAAGCACTTTATCCCTTTTGTTCTTTCTAGCATCTCTTCTATTCGTGGCAAAGGGAATTTCTCCATGACGATGCATTTGTCCAATTCGCGTAGATCTACACAGAGACTGACTTTGCCGTTGGGTTTCATGGCAACCACTATGGGCGCCAGCCACTCTGAGCAATTTATTGGCTCGATGATTCCATTCTCTCCAACCTTTGCAACTCCTATTGCACTGCCTCTCTGACTGCAATGGGTATGTTCCTGACTTTGTGGGAGACCGGTGTAGTGTTCTCCTTGAGGTCTATCCGATGTGTGAACTTCTGTAGTTTGACTATTGTTCCTCCAAACACCTTGGAGAACTCTCTTTTCATTTTCTCAAAGTTGGGCATGTTCTCCGTGCTTGTCATTCGCACCTGCGTGTCTCCTTCTGGGTCCAGTTGTATTCCCAAGTCTCCTTGGTCCATCCACCCAAGGACCGACGGGCCCTTCTCTGCCACGTACAACTAGCACTCTGCACTTCGGCCTTTAAACTCGAACTTCAAGGCTCGGTATCCCACCATCGGAATAGGTTCTCCTGTATAGGTGACTGGCCTTATGTCCGGAGGTTCTAGTTGCGATCCCAGACTGGGTTTAAAACTTTCGCTCCACACCGTCCTTTGGACAATGGTGTACGGAGAGCCCGAGTCCACTACCATTTTAATCGGTACCCCTCCAATTACCTTGTCGCACTGTGGTTTCCTGGAGCTTTTGCAGTCAATGCCTAGTACTTGGTCCACGACACACAGTACGTTGTCGTCTTCGTCCTGTTCCCTCTCTTCTTCCTTGTCCGGTTCATGCGCCACATATTTAACTGTCGGTTCCTCATCTTGCGTCGACATACTTTTTCATAATGTCCTACTATACCACAGTACATGCACTTCGCACGGAATGGCGGACAGCGTTTGTCGTGCGCCACATGCGATTGGCTTCCACACCGGTAACACATGTTCGTACTTTCCTTGTCCTTCCTTCTCTGCTGTGAAGGTTTTTCTGTCCACCTGTTCGGCGCCTTTCCTCCTGTGGCCTTGGCTTTGCTTCTCCTTGCCGATTCTGCATCATCGACTTTAAACCATGGGCCTCTGGGCGGATTCTCTTTTTACTGCGTCCGCACACCTTTTTGACAGTTCTGCTTTTTTCACCATGGCAATCACTTCCTTAAGCGTTGCATCTCCATTCACCCATAGCTTGTCTTGTATGGTCTTGTTCATTGTGTGCATGACTATTTGATCCTTTATAAATTCGTCGTGCAGGACACCAAATTTGCACGTGATCGCTAGTTTCCTCACCGCGGCTACGGAGTCGTCTATCGATTCGCCTGGCTCCTGCTTCCTCTGCTGAAAATTGTATCTGTCTATGGACGTGCACACTGTGTGCCGATAATGGTTGTTCAAATCCTCTATCGCATGGCGGAATACATCATCATCTGCCGCTGGCCTGGGGGTGGGCACAAGGTTCTGATCCCTTCTGGGCCCAAGTTATGTAGTAGTATTCTCCTCTTCCTCTTTCTGGGAAAGGCTTCTCCATTCTCGTCTTCAAGGGCTTCTATGTAATTCATGAAGTATTCTCTCCAGTCCTCCCACTTCATCACCGGCTCCCCCGGTTTTGGTAAGAATGGGATAGGCGTTGTGAGTGAGGATGCTTGTACACTCATTTTGGCACGTCTTTCTGGCTCTGTTCCTTGTCCTCTCAGGCTGCCAGGCGCGGTTGCGCTCTCCCCTTGCGTCTGGGTCGGTTGGCGCCCTCCAGCGCCCCTTTGCATGTTGTCCTGACTCCTCCAGGGCCTTAAGCGCATTCTGGGTGTTTGTGACCGGCCGTTGTCTCCTAGTATGGCGTCTGCCCCTCCCGTCTCCTCCTTGCCCTTATGGAGGTGGGGTCCCTGTGGGACTGGCTCCTTGCCCCACCGCTGTGATCCGCTGCCCTCCGTACCCGGCAAGTTCCTGCTCTTCCTGGTAGCCTGCGCTGCTTGGCACTATCCCCTGCCACGCTCTCCTGCTGTACTTTTGGCTCCTCTCAATCCTGCTCCACGTGGTGACTCCTCATGTTTGGTGGGCCCGGTGCCTTCCAATCAGTCGACTTCCTCCCGGTCTCTTTTTGTATTTGTTTTCCTCCTAGGATCCCGTCCTCGTCGCCACTCTAATGTTCTCGTGTTGCCCCCAAAAAAGACACTAATTCAGGGGTGAGGTTGCAACTCTCAGGTTTATTTAGGCACAGCAGGAGAGCGCCGGGCGTCCGGTGCTCTCCGAGTATCGTTCGTGAATGTCATCCAAAATGACCGCCGCGCGCTGCGTCATCATGCAGCGTGCAGCAACTAGAGCGCAATGCTACAGTTTACTGGGGTGCTCTTCCGATACGATCCATACGTCAAATAGTACCAGAAACAGGCTCCTGGGAGGGGCAGCAGTGCCCTATGATTGTCTGCTTGTTTTACATGTTTCTTTCCTTTTGTTTTATTAACTCTGTGAATCGTCATTTGGGGCTTACTGTGGAGTTAAGAGGGAAAACGTGAATGCAATTGCTTCCCGGATCGTTTAAAGTAGTTGTGTAACAACAACAACAAAACACCTCACATCCAGCCCCAGTCTTTAACACTGAATTAAAGGAGGCAGGGGCTTCGTTGTGTGCTCAGGGCGAAGTTTTTGTGGGTTTAAGAGCAGGCCCTCCTGAGCCTGTGTTACCCGGGCATCACAACCTTGGTGTTACATATAGACACACACACACACAGTGCCAGCATTCTGTTTCAGACTGATGTGTATGGCACAAAAGTGTGTTGTTTCTACAATACGGTGTATACAGTACAGGGATGTCCAGCACAATGCCTCGATAATGGTGCATTGAGGACTGGGGGGGGCAGCCCCGAAGTTGGGGGGGGGGGGGACATACAACCATGGCTTCAGAGGCACATTGATGTGTCATCTAAACACATTTCTCTTCAATATTGTTCCCTGCCTAGGCATATGGGATGGGAGCTCTAGGAAAATTACATACAATGTGTTCATCTGTCATCATAAGTAACTCTACTACACCACAATAGTGTCTAATAATAAAAGCTGGAGTGTCTGCAGGCACGTGGCTTGGCGCTGGGTCTGCAGACACAGCGGTACATTCGGAATTCATGTGCACTACAAAGAAACTGAGGTCCTAGAAAAGTAACCTCTCCCCCAAACACCATGTTTGTTTACTTTCTCTAGAAAAAAGAGGTCGAAGACGTTGTGCACGTGACGATGCAGTGCTGCACCAGAGAGGTCATCGGTGTGTATATGTCACTGTCTTAGTAGCACTTTACCTGTCTGGGCACTGCATGCCTTGCTTTAGCACAAATGTGAGCACCTGATGCATGTCTGTAGCTGCTTAGACATAGGGTGGCTGCGCTCAATAGTTGGTTCACTTTGCACATGGCAACACATATATGCATGTGGGCAATTAAAATGCTAAAATGTGTGCTCAGCTTTAGTTGAAGTGAACGTCAGGCCCTCAATGTTTAATTACATTCAAGTGATTCGATTCTGTAGAACAGCAGAGAGAGGTGTGCGCGCATGTGTTGTCTGTGTGTGGCTATATGTGTGTGTGCGTGTTTGTTGTGTCGTAATGTGTCGTGTGCGAGGGTGTGGGGTTTAGTTCTTAGCATTACTTTTTATGGAAATGTTATTGACTTTTACGGTAAAACGCTTGTCTTATCTTCAGAGCTCTAGATTACTAGTATCATCTATGTAAATGCTACAGAATTTCTTCATCATCTTTTTTTTTCCTCTCCTCTGTCTACCGCCTCACATCTTTCCATTCATTTATTTTAGTTTTCTTTCTTCATTTATGTTTCTTCTTCGTTTATGTTTTCTTCTTCTTTGATCTCTTCCGCCTCTATTGTCATCTTTCCTATCGTTGATCGATTTAAGCCTTTCATTATTGTTTCTTCTATTTCCTTCTTTCTTGTTCCCTCCTGCCTTTCACTACCTCTAACTTCTCTTCTCTTTCCCCTTTAAATTCTTCCCTTCCGATTTGTGTAATAATTTCTTAGATTTCATTTTACCATATCATTTTCCTTTGTGTATATGTTTCTGGTGACAGCTGTTGAGTTTCTGTCTACTTTTTCCTTTCCTTTAATGTGTTACATTTTCTATTCTTTCTAAATCTTCTCTTTGTTTCCTTTATTATTTTTCAACTTCATTCTTATGTTTCACTCTTTTTTTCTATTTTTCCCCTTGTTCCTCTGATACGTTGATTCAGTCTCTTGAGTTGACTTATTGTTTTTATCAATCTTTTTTGCGTCTTTCTTCCTATTTTTTCCTTCTCAAGTCATATTTTGCTATGTTTTCTCTAAGTCTCCGTCTCTATTCTCTCTGCTTCCATTTTGCCTCTCTCACTCTCTCTCTTCTTTCCCAATCCTGGTCGCCCGCTCCTCTCCTCAAATGACATCACTGATGACAACATCCTTGTGACAAAGTGGCAGACCTCCTATAACCATAAAATAACCTTTGACACACACATTCAAAAATAGAAACTAAAATTTTCTTAAAAAAGGAGAAACCAATACCAATTACAACAACTTATTAGGTAATTCCAACATCTACATACACATACACTCATTCACCAACAGTTCTATATAGTCACTCATGCATGTATTTACTCATCATATGTACTCATACACCTATACATCCTGTTACACACTAATACTCATCCATATAGTTACTCACACACAAATTCACACATGCAAATACAGATATTTAAATATTTAAATATTACTCGGTAATATATGTTTTCACTATGATACATTTAATAAGTCAGTTAACCAATCAATTTTACAAAAAAACCCATCCATTTAGACATTTATTTACCCATTTATTCTTCCATCAACCTTTAGATATACATATATAAAAAATATTTATTTTTCAGAAAGATACACATTCACTGGATGATGTCATCAGTGATGTCATTTGAGATGTCATCAGTGATGTCATGAGTGATGTCGCTGACCATGTCATGAGTGATGTAATATGTGATGTCATCAGCAGTGCATTGCACGTGCAAGTTATAGTGAGTTCAACTAACTATAACGTGGGAATTTCAATGGTTTTATGCGAGTAAAATTTCCACCTAAATATAACTGGTGTGAAACCTATGGTTTTTTCAGTGAATTTAATAGGTTTTTTAAATGCTAATTCCTAACTATAACTGGTGTGAAACCTATGTTTTTTTCAGTGAATATATATATATATATATATTCGCTGAATGTCATCAGTCATCAGTGATGTCATTTGAGATGTCATCAGTGATGTCATCAGTGATGTCATTTAAGATGTCATCAGTGATGTCATCAGTGATGTCATTTGAGATGTCATCAGTGATGTCATCAGTGATGTCACTGACCATGTCATGAATGATGTAATATGTGACATCATCAGCAGTGGATTGCGGGTGCGCGATATATAGTTAGTGCAACTAACTATATATGCGAATTTCAATGGTTTTGTGTGAGTAAAATAAGGTTTTGTAAATGCTAATTCCTAACTATATATGGTCTATAACCTATGGTTTTTTCAGTGAATTTTCAAGGTTTTGTAAATGCTAATTCCTAACTATATATGGTCTATAACCTATGTTTTTTTCAGTGAATTTCAATGGTTTTTTAATTGCAAATATCAAAAGCTGTAAAATGTATTCTTCTTTTAAAGGAAAAATATATTTTTTATGTATTTAATATAATTTTTTTATGTATATAAATTTTTTTTCCGCTACCGGTCCGCGCACCGGGTAGCTTCCCGTTATCTCAATTTGGTGCGGCGACCCGATCCGCGCACCGGGAAACGTTCCGTTAGCGCAACTGCTGCATTCGAAAACAACATCGTGACGCGCCACATAAGCGCGACGTATCGCGTTGCCGCGTAATGCATCCTATGACGCACCTCGTTAGCGCACTCGGAAGTGCTCCAGAGCGCGACCCAAGGCGCGAAGCGCAGCACCCCGGAAGCGCTCCGGGCGCGGAGTGGGACGCGTAACGTAAGCGTAACAGGTCATATGACCTGAAAATAACACTTTTCATTGGTTTAGAACATTTTTTTTCCCAAATGATGAAACCCCCCACCTTTTTTCCTCACTCTGACTTTCATCTTTGTGAGAGGAAGACCTGTTTCTGCTTCTTCAGTCATGGCATCTGTAGTAGCTGCAGCTGGTGGACCCCCACCACCACCACAACCACCTAGGAAGGAAGGACCACCTGCAAAGTTCCTTCCAAACCCAGAGGAAGAGGAAGAAGAAGAGGAAGAGGAGGTAGAGCCGAGGCAGTTCTTGCGTGAAGAGCCCCGGCAATCCCACCGCTTAGACCATTTTATATGGCAATTTTTTTCTTACCCTCGAGGGCAAAAAAAGGTCAATGCCCGGCTGGAGACATGCCTCATTGTGATACAGTTCTGTCCCGAGGCACAGACAAAAAGTATAGTTTTGGAAACTATACTATGCACCGCCACATGCAGAGGTGGCATCCAATCAATTATAGCGTTGCTGAGGTGCGTCACCTCCAGGATAACCCACCAATATTATTTTACTGTTTCCCTTGGTTTTCCCCTTGTTACGCTTTCCGGAACGCTACCAGGTGCGCGGACCGGGCGCTAACCGTGCAAAAATTTGAAAAAAAAGGCTGTTTTTTTTTTACATATATGGGCCTCCTCAGCCACCCTCAGAAAACCTAGGGGGTAAGGATATGTCTCGCCGTGCCCCCTTATACCCATTCCCAACATTGTTTATCCTCCGTCTTGTGACTAAGTTCGTCCAAAACACAAGATGGCGGACTCCCGTTACGCTACCGGTGAGCTACCCTGTCCGCGTACCGGGTAGCGCTTCCACCGCAAAAAATAAAAAAAAATGTTTTTTAATTTTTTTGCCCCGCGGGGCCATTTAATTGCCCCCACATCAATACTAGGGGGTCAGGAGGGGTCTACCTTGCCTCCTTTCATTCTTTTCCCCCTTTGTTTATTTCCACCTCTTGTCTCTCGGGGCCGCTCCGGACTGTTTAGAATGTTGACAGTCACCGGAGAGGCAATCCGCTTCTCCTCGCGAAGGTCCGTTACGCGTCTGGTACGCGAACTGTGGCGCTAACCGGGACGCTGTCACAGATATATATATTTTTTTGAATGTTAATTTCTCAAAATCCACTGGAGCCCATATCTTGAGACCTAGCAAAGGCCCATCGGGCAAACAGTCTCTACAATTTTGCCAAGTTTCATAGAAATCCATTCAGCCGTTCGAGCTCAAAGTGAGTCCAACCGCCCTATTAAAAACTCAATGTTAAAAACACGTTTTGGGACCCCCCTTTTTTCTCGGCCCCCGCTTGACGAAACCCCCCCAAACTTTTAGGGGACGCTCAGACACAAAATGTGCCATTTTCCTGAAAGTTTCAGCCAATTCCGTCCATCAACGCCAAAGTTATTCAACATAGAATTATATATATATATATTCACTGAAAAAACCATAGGTTTCACACCAGTTATAGTTAGGAATTAGCATTTAAAAAACCTATTAAATTCACTCAAAAAACCATAGGTTTCACACCAGTTATAGTTAGGTGGAAGTTTTAATCGCATAAAACCATTGAAATTCCCACGTTATAGTTAGTTGGACTCACTATAACTTGGCGTGCAATGCACGGCTGATGACGTCACATATTACATCACTCATGACATGGTCAGTGACATCACTCATGATATCACTGATGACATCTCAAATGACATCACTGATGACATCATCCAGTGAATGTGTATCTTTCTGAAAAATAAATATTTTTTATATATGTATATCTAAAGGTTGATGGAAGAATAAATGGGTAAATAAATGTCTAAATGGATGTTTTTTTGTGTAAAATTGATTGGTTAACTGACTTATTAACACTATGCCTGCGGGCTCCTTTTGCTGCTGTGCGCTGACTTTTTTAAAAACCCATTGTTCATGACGAGCTCAGCTCGTCATGAGTGTATGGAGGTGTACACCATGACGAGCTGAGCTCGTCATGAGCGTCCAAGGGGTTAAATGTATCTTAGTGAATACATATATTAGTGAGTAATGTTTAAATATTTAAATATCTGTATCTGTGTCTCAATTTGTGTATAAGTGGCTGCATGGGTTGGTGAGTAGCTACATGAGTGTGTATATGGGTTATTAGTTGTTTTTTTGAGCATCAGTATCAGTGTCTGTATGGTTCGGTGGGGGATATTACTTAGAGCACAGATGCATGAATGAGTGACTCACTATTTGTATGTATTTTGAAGACAGCATGTGTGCAAGACTGTATGGGTGGATGATTGTGTGTATGGGTGGGTTAGTGAGTATGTGTTTTTATAATTGATTGTTTAAGAGAGTAAACATGTTTCCGTTTCTGTAGAAGTATGTGTAGTGGTGTGTATATAGCAGTATAATCAAGTAAATGGTTTTTATTTGCATGTGTGAATTTGTGTGTGAGTAACTATATGGATGAGTATTAGTGTGTAACAGGATGTATAGGTGTATGAGTACATATGATGAGTAAGTACATGCATGAGTGACTATAGAGAACTGTTGGTGAATGAGTGGATGTGTATGTAGATGTTGGAATTCCCTAATAAGTTGTTGTAATTGGTATTGGTTTCTCCTTTTTTAAGAACATGTTAGTTTCTATTTTTGAATGTGTGTGTCGAAGGTTATTTTATGCTGATAGGAGGTCTGCCACTTTGTCACAAGGATGTTGTCATCAGTGATGTCATTTGGGATGTCATCAGTGATGTCATGAGTGATGTCACTGACCATGTCATGAGTGATGTAATATGTGACGTCATCAGCAGTGCATTGCACGCGCAAATTATAGTGAGTCCAACTAACTATAACGTGGGAATTTCAATTGCTTTATGCAAGTAAAATTTCCACCTAACTATAACTGGTGTGAAACCTATGGTTTTTTCAGTGAATATATATATATATATATATATATATATATATATATATATATATATATATATATATATATATTGCTACACGCTCGCTCGTATCCAAAGAAAGCAGATGGCACTCGAAGCTGCAGATTGCGTGATTTATTGACAGACCCCTGTTACCCCATCAAAGACAAATGCGTTTCGCCGTGAAACGGCTTCCTCAGTGTCAATGTGCATTACAGAAATTCGCCATTTTAACTCCACCTCTCAATGGTTATAGAAAGAGGACTGGGCCAACAATATGTTAAAATAGTGGCAGACATATTGTAAAGTGCAAATGCATGTTAGTTCACCATAAAACACGGGAGAAAAATGGCAATTAATAAAGTGCTCGTGCATTTAAAAACAATAAGGGAAGAAATCCCTACGTAATTCATTCAAGTATTTGATGACTTACTCAAGTGTAAGAGAGTGTAAACATTTGACCGAATAAATTCATATATATACACATATATACATAATGCAAATGTAACCGTGAATACATTGAAATGTTGAAATATCACAAGATGGTATCATTGCGAGTCTTCTGCAAAAGAATCTACAAGAAGTACTACATATTCAACTGTTGGCAATTTTAAATATACTTTGCCCTTCATGTTATCAACATTCCATTAATATGCACCGTGTATATTTGGTCTCTCTCTCGTATTGTTTAATACATGTTGTGTAAGTCAATTTACTTAATAACGCCCTGGATGGGCATTTTTTGTTTTTGTTTTTGTACGTCTCGCCCTGTATGGGCATAAGACTCCCTGATGTTAATGTACAGATTTCATAATGCTATGAACATTGCGTGTAGGGGAGAGTACGGCAGATGACGTTACCTTACTGAGATATAAGATCTTGCAAATCTATTCTTTACAGATATCCCCTTATTACTCAATCCAGATGTACCCAGAGTTCTTCATCATTATTAAGGCCTATCGGTTTCATCGTTTGGAGGTCGATGATGTATCTTGACTCCATAGCCCTGAGGGTTCTGATCTTGTCCCCACCTCTTTCCTGCCTTCCCAACTGATCTATCAGATAAAAAGACAGTAGATCTCTGTTACTATTGTGGTGGGTCTCGAAATGGCGTGCCACCGGATAATTCTTGTCCCTATTGGTGATGGCACGCATGTGCTCCAAGATGCGCTTCTTCTCTGGATTGATGGTACTACCAACATACCTCTTGGAGCACGGACAGACCAAACAATATATAACAAATTCCGAATTACAATTCAGGAACTTGGTGATGTTTCTTGTTGGTCGAGGATCGTTTGGCCTACCCTCATATTTGGTCTTCTTCTGGCTATATTTGCATGCCTTGCAGTGCATGCAGGGGAAAAAACCATGTATGGGTTTTGATCTGGGCGGTTTAGGGGGGTCAGTGTAATGACTCCTAGTGAGATGGTCACCTATTGATTGACAACGCCTGTACGTGATCAATGGTCTGGGCGATATTCTGTTCTTTAGGATGTTATCTGTGGTTAGAATATGCCAATTGTTATTGAAAATTTGGACCAACTCTTTTGACCTCATATTATAGATCGTTATCATTCTTGTTACTGATTCAGTCTCTACAGCTTTGTTTTTGCTTACCAGGAGATCTTTTCTGTTTTTCTGTTCCACTTTTTTAGAGGCTACTAGTAAAGATGTTTTGGAATAGCCCCGTTCTTGGAATCTAGATACCGCTGCTTCTTGCGCCTGTAGGAAATCGCTATGTTCAGAGCAATTCCGTTTGATGCGTAACAGTTCACCATAAGAAAAAAAAAATATATATATATATGTATATATATATATATATATATATATATATATATATATATATATATATATATATTGAAACCAACGTGCCCTGCATCTTAAAAGCCGGTTGTTTCAATATCTATATATATATATATCCAAAACACAGGTTGCCTGTAAAGGAGTTGCCACTCGACAAGTAAATATCAGCCAAGGTTTTATTATCGCAGGTTCAGGGAAAGAGATGCCGCACCGCATGCAGGAAATCGATTCAGTGCCTGACCAGTTTTGTGTATAAACACTTTTTCAAAGGCTCTGTAAGTTCACACAGCCAATCCATTTCTTAGCACCAGTTATAGATGAACAAAGTCATGCCCCAGTGGGCGTGGCCAACCCTGTGGCCTCCTGGAGAACGTAGTACATGTTCTTGCTCGTGTGAGCTGGCATTGCTGTGTCCCTATTAAAATTATAGTTCATTCCCCAGTGGGTAGATGCTGCGTAGACAGACCTTCTCTGACACGTAGTTTCTGCAATAATTAGGCTACTGGTCCCATATGCAGTGGCGGCAGTCAACGTCACTGCTGGAGTGTTCCACGAACACCGGGGCTCCCCCGTGGCTCAGGCAGGCCGCCAAACATCCAAAACACACGAAACCCGTCAGGCACTGAGCTATTCCCTTTCAGGCATAGAGTGACGCATAAATTATGCAAAAAAGAAGCAGCGAACTCTAGGTAGCTTTAAAAGTTAGATGGAAAGCACTCCAGTATAGAGCACTCTCAACATCAGCGACACTCTAAATTTGCTCACCTCAAATGTCGTACGATTAGCACAGTGCCATCCACGTCAAGATAGAAAGGAACAAAGTATTTTACCATTTCTACAGCAAAGTTTTTAAGGATAGGATTAGCACAGTGCAATCCTTGCCGAGCTGTAAAATGGCTAAAGCCTTTTACCACTCTAGGCACCGTATTACAGCTTTGGGCTGGTACAAAACCATCTATGCCAACCTGAAATGAATAAAAGCAACCCCTGACAAGTGTTGCGCTCTCATTAGAGCTCGTCAGAGAGGTATAGCTTTGTCCAAACACAAGGGATCATCCAGCATAAGTCAAAACAATATCCTTTCAGGCTTATAGTGGTGCATAAAGTATACAAAAAAGAAGCAGGGAACTCTGGGTAGTTCCCAAGTTTAGGTGGAAAGCAGCTCCATTATAGAGAACTCTCAACACCAACGACACTCTGAATCTGTTCACCTCAATTGTCTTTTTTTCTAGCAAAGTTTTTAAGAATGTAAATACAGCACCAATAAACATCAGGATGTTTTGGCATGTACACAAAAGAAGTGAAGCATAGAGCAGCATGTTATGTGCAAATCAGATTTTGTTGTGTATGTCATTGTCTGCCATTGGTACATTGTTACAACATTTTTCCTGTTAAGAAGCGCATTTCAGAACACATGCATGCAGTAACAGGCAATGATAAGAGCTACAGCACTGCTAAACATTTCAATGATACCCATGAAGGTGATTTCAGGAAGGTTAAATACTTTGGAATGGACTCGGTACCCAAGCACCCAGGAGAAGAGAATAGGGTTTTAACCCTCTGGAGGTTAGAGTCCAAATTCATCCTGGAAGCTGGATGCATCCCACTGGCAGGGATGAATATGGATGAAGAATTACTTTGTTCATTTGAGATAAATATGATTATAAGGGATAAAAGTTAGCTTCCTGATCCCTTTTCAGAAATACCTCAGTGATCCATAGATTTGGTATATGACCATATGTTAGGTTACTCTTTTTTTTGTAACTCATTTTTGTTTTGTGTATTTTTTCACAGACGGACTACAGTACAAGTGAAGTAGTGGACTTCCTGTTGTAATGAATTCAATTAGCTATTGTAGCTAAAAAAATTGAAAAGCTACTTTTATCCCTGAAACTTTAATTCAGAAGCGCCATAAGTTTAAATAAACCTATTTATGTATACTGAGCGAATATTTATGGCGATCATGCTAAGTAACATAGTTGTTGACTGTCGTTTTAACCATTGAACAAGAGAATGTTGTTACAATTGTCGCATTGGTTATAAATCCTTGATGATGGGAAACTGTGTCCAAGGTGGCTGTAAAATGAGTTCAGTTGGCTACTTGAAGCCTGTTAAAATTCACGAGTGCAATAACGATAAGCACAACAGGTTCCAAAAGTTATTGTAACCTCACGTGAATTGATGTGCCCTGTATCAGGTGAATTTATCTACTCTATTTAGTTACTTGGAATACTTTGCAAGCACTGATGAAGTCTTTATGCACATTTGTTGATGCAATACCACTTATAAATAAACTGGCTACTTGAAGCCTGTGAAAATGAAAAAAAAGTTTATATGATTACCACAAGTGCAATAATGGCAATAATATTTGACAAATTGCTATTGTAACATTATGTAATTGAATGTGCACTTTATTATGTGGAGCCACCCACAGTACCTTTCACATATAAAGAAGTCTTTTTTCACTTTTGTTAAACGAAATTACGTTTATAAATTTATTAAACTACATCATAGGCCATGTGACTAAGACCCGACAGATTGAAATGCGTTATACTTTATTTACACCTAAGAAAAGCTTGGCTGAAGCATTCAGATTGCAGTCGCTCATCTTTCTACTGTTACATTTGAATAAGAAGCAGTGATGTCCGCATATGAGCCCTGACCTGCAAGGGAGGGCGGCTCCAGAGTCCAAGCATTTTCGTGTGTGTGTGTATATATATATATAACCTGTATTTAAAGCAGTTTTAAATCGTTCAGTATTTACTAGATGTATTATCAGGAAGGCAGCATATGTTGAGAGCATTGGCGCCATAACGTTGTTTATTATGAAAGTACCTCGGCATGTCATTATGACTTGTTTATATCTCAGGCTGAACGGACTGATGTATATAATCTATTCTGTGTATATTTCATGAATTAGTTCATGTTTAATTGTTGGCATTATATGCTTAGAGTGCAATATGCCGGTATTTATAACTTTGAATGTCTTGCTCTATGCAATGTATGCATATGTCGAAGGCCAGTATGTTTTCCACCTATAATGTCAACCACGCAGTCTATTCTCTATGTCCATTTATGCCTGAAGTACGGAGGAGGGCTATATATTCTGAAAATGTCATGGTGCCAATTAGTTTAGTTTAGATTGATAAAGCCTGCTGCTCAGGCGAAACGCGTCTCTCTTTCATTGGGGGGTTGTGGGAGACCTGAAAAGCAATTAAAAAGCCTGATCCATACATACCTCGAGTAAGTGCCTCTTCTTCTCTGAAGCAGGATTGTTTTCTTTCATATATATGTATAGGAGGCAAGCACCGCCTTTGAAACCGAACTAAGTTCTGAAGGGCTGGGGAATGAACTTCAGTCCTTACAGCACAAGGGTGTCAGAAAACAAAGCGGATGATATGCACAGAGGCCCACTGGAGGGATTAAAAGTATGCAGAAAATCGGCTGAGAAAGAAGTTTGGCAAAACACTGGCTATACTGGAATGGTGAAATTGGGACTTCTACTCCTGGCAAATGAAAATGAACGCCAATAAGGGAATGAATGCAGAGGTCCGCTCCAGGTTTTGCCATATGCCGCCCCATGATTAAGATGCTTATTAGCATTGAAACGCGTTGAGAGATGAGAGGAACATTGGTGCAACCATGCCGCTTTTCAAATAAAGGTTTTGTTAAACTCACCTTCGTGGAGTGCTGCCATAAGGTAAATGTAAATTGATACTTGTATAGCACACTACTCACCCACAAGGATCTCAAGGCGCTTGTACGAATACCGCTGTGGAACCCGTCCTGGCTTTCCCTGTGAGGCATCCACTCCTGGGCACCCCCAAGGTGGAGGCCAGGCATCCTTAGCGTTGTGGGGGCCGTTGTGGAGATTAAGCAAGTTATTGCCCAGAGTTTGCAGAGTGGGACCCATGATTAGAATAGGCACCAAGGTGAGAATTATCAGGTCCGTGGAATTTTGAGCCCAAGACCCGCCGAGGCGGGGAATTGAACCCTGGTCCCGGGCCCGGCCTGTGCATCAGGGTCTGCCTCTCTAATCATTGAGCTACACTTCTCCTGGGCGTTTTTGGAAGAAAAAAAAAAAATATATATATATCTATCTATCTATATCTATATATATATAGATATATGTATATATATATATATATATATATATATATATATATATATATATATATATATATATATATATATATATATATATATATATATATATATATATATATATATATATATATGTATTTAAATATATACCAATCTGTATTGAAGATTGAGTGATTGAGTGGATATATAACTGTCTGGATGGAGGATTTACTAGCTGTCTGACTGTCTGTTTAAGTGAGTAATCAAAAGTGTCTCACTGAAAACATGGGTTAGTAACTAAACTATGTGAATGTGTGCATCACTGTCTCTGTTGTTGTATAACCTGCTGCATCAGTTGTTCACTAACTATGTGAGTGTCTATATTAGTTATTGTTTAGTTGGCTGACTATTTGTATGGGAGACTGAGTGTATCTGTGGTTGGATGGGGGTGTGTAACTCTGTTCATAGATGGACACGCTCGAAAATAGCATCTACAGAGACACAGGCAAATATAAATTGTAATAATGAACTGTGACATCAACTACCGAAAGTGAAGATTAGCAGGCCCAAAGACGCACTACACGGACCAGAATGCTCGAGATTGCAGACCGGAAGAGTCACCCACCTGAGGGCAATATAGAACGGAGCGATTAAGGGTCAGCGTGTGTCTGGGAGGCCACTGGATGTCAAAGGCTCCCCCCTCTCCTCTGAAGAAGGCCGATGCGGCCGAAATGCATTAGGACAATGGAGCCGTTATGAAATAATTTTAATAAACGAGGCGTTTCCTATACCTGTGTACGTGTGCTCCTCCACTTCCTCTCCGAGCAAGAGAGACCTTGAATGAATATATGTATATATATATATATATATATATATCATATATATATATATATATATACATATCTATATATATATATATATATATATATATATATATATATATATATATATATATATATATATATATATATATATATATATATATCATATATTCACTGAAAAAACATAGGTTTCAGGGGCATTATAGTTAGAAATTAGCATTTAAAAAACCTTTGAAAATCATTGAAAAAACCATAGGTTTCAGGGGTGTTATAGTTAGCAGGACATTTTACTCATACAAAACCATAGAAATTCCTCCATTATAGTTAGTTTTGCTAACTATAACTCCTGCGCCCGCAATGCACTGCTGACAATACCACATATTACATCATTCATGACATGGTCAGTGACATCACTTATGACATCTCAAATTACATCACTGATGACATCATCCAGTGAATGTGGTTTTGTTTGTAATTTAAATATGTATTTAAATATATACCAATCTGTATTGAAGATTGAGTGGCTATATAACTGTCTGGATGGAGGATTTACTAGCTGTCTGACTGTCTGTTTAAGTGAGTAATCAAAAGTGTCTCACTGAAAACATGGGTTAGTAACTAAACTATGTGAATGTGTGCATCACTGTCTCTGTTGTTGTATAACCTGCTGCATCAGTTGGTCACTAACTATGTGAGTGTCTATATTAGTTATTGTTTAGTTGGCTGACTATTTGTATGGGAGACTGAGTGTATCTGTGGTTGGATGGAGGTGTGTAACTCTGTTCATAGATGTGTAAGTGGTTGATTGACTAGATGTATGAGTTTAAGAGTGCATGTAGTAACAGTTGTTTGGGCTACTAAGTGTGTTTATGGGTGTGTTGGTGAGAGAATATATGTCTCAGTGGAGTGGTACATCTCCAACGAAGTACAAAAATAAAAGGCAGTATATGTGAGAGTTGATGTATGTAAATAACTATACATAAGAGTCAGTGATTGTGAGAGTGACTGTATGGATGAGTGTATACTTGTAATGGTGATTTTAATAACGCAGTAAGTATCAGTTACTATCTGTATGAATAAATGAGGTGGTGTGTGTATTACTGTGTAGGTGAGTAAATGTAAGTGTGATTGATTCTTTGCATGAGTGAGTAGGATAACTACATAAACAACTAGGATGAGTGCTGGTGTGTCAATGTCTATATAGGTGTATAAGTGGATTTGATACTGATCTATTGATCAGTGACTACATGTATGAGTGATTCTGTGCAGGGGCGGCCTTAGGCATGTGCAAGCTGTGCACCTGCACAGGGCCACCAAACCCCAGGGGCCACCACGCCAATATACATCCTTAATATAATAATCCTCTGTGGATGGATACATATTTGCGTGGCGGCCCCTGGCAGGGATTTGGCGGACTACGGCTCTGTTCCACTTCCAAACACCCTGACCCCACCCCCTCTTCACTTGCCTCTGCGCTCCGCCCCGCCAGGACCCCCTCATCCTGGGCCCCCTACGTACGCTCCCTGCCCAGGGCCGCCATGAACATAGAGCCGCCCCTGTTCTGTGGGTGAATGGGTAGTTGTGTGTGTAGACCTAGGAATCAATGCCTGTGTATGTAGTAACTGGTATTGGCATGTCAATGGTTTCAAAAATGGTACTCTGTATTTTACATTGAGTGAACAAAAGTTATACTACTGTGTGATGAGGTGTATCAGATTGTCACATGGATGATGTCATCAGTGATGTCTTCAGTGATGTTATTTGAGATGTCATCACTGATGTCATCAGTGATGTCACTGACCATGTCATTAATGGTGTAATATGTGACATGATCGGCAGTACATCGTGGGAGTGTGAGTTATAGTTAGCAGAACTAACTAAAACAGAGGAATTTCTATGGTTTTGTACGAGTGAAATGTCCAGCTAACTATAACACCCCTGAAACCTATAGTTTTTCAGTGAATATATATATGTATATATATATATATATATATATATATATATATATATATATATATATATATATATATATATATATATATATATATATATATATATATATATATATAAATTTCTATGGCAAAATGAAACCCCTCATTTTGTTCCTTTTCAAATTAAATGTATTAAGTGTTACCACTTTATTCCAATCAAGATAACTTCAGGTGTTCCATACTTTTGTCTTAAGTAAGACTGTTAGCGCTCTAGTTGTTCTTTAGAACACTCTGGGACATTCTGTCATTGGGCTATAGTTGGGCTACATCTGGCTGATATTTGGGCTACATTTGGGCTCTTTTGTCTCTGGTGGCCATCTTGGGAGACTGCATATCAGAATTTTTTTAATGAAATATAAGAGGATTTGAGAAGTCACTCAAAATGTGCCCTAATTTTTCTTTCTTCAGCACTAATCATTATTTCTATGGCAAAATGAACCCCCTCATTTTGTTCCTTTGCAAATTAAATGTTTTAAGTGTTAACACTTTATTCCAATCAAGATGACTTCAGGTGTGCCATACTTTTGCATAAGTAAGACTGTTAGCGCTCTAGTTGTTCTTTAGAACATACTGGGACATTCTGTAATTGGGCTATAGTTGGGCTACATCTGGCTGATATTTGGGTTACATTTGTTTTTTGTTGTCTCTGGTGGCCATCTTTGGGCTACATTGGGCTACATTTGGGCTCTAACATATATATAGCCCAATGTAGCCCAATATATATTTTTTCAAAGTTAATTTTCGTAAAAACCACTGGAGCATATATCTTGAGACATAGCAAAGGCACATCGGGCTACCAGTCCCTACAATTTTACCAAGATTGGTGGAAATCCATTCAGCCGTTCGGGCTAAAAGTGAGGTTGACCGCCCTATGGAAATTAACATGGGGAAAACACGTTTTGGGACCCCCTTTTATCTTGGCCCCCGCTTGACGAATCCCCCTCCAACTTTCAGGGAAGGACCGGAGCGCCGGGAGGCAAATTTGAGGAAATTTTCAGACAGATTCCTCAACCGGCGCCAAAGTTATTCCCAATAGAATGTTGAGATTTTGCATTGAAAAAAATCCTAACTATAACTACATACGCCAGGCGGAGGAATTGGCTGTCCTATGTGAGCAGAGAACAGAAGTCCTTCCACACCCAGATTAAAGGCTTACCACCTTATGTTTGTGGTCATGTGCTGACTCAACGAGTGGGAACTGGTAGTTTGGAGCATTGGATATTGGGTAGCTGCCCAGCCGTCAAGTCGCGCACTGCCCCATAAACAGGAGGGACACGCGGCCAGGAATATTCCATGCCGAAATGTGGGTCACAAACAGGGATTGAGGAGAGACACTGCTCGCTGCAGCCCATCTGCCGGCCTGAAAGGAAGACAGGAATTAGTGCAACCATCCAGGGATGTAAATACCGGGACCTCAGTTCCCATAATGCAGCAGTCATTTGACCAGCCAATTGAGGGCATAATTATAGCATTAAAGGGGCTGAAACCGGATGCACGCATTCAATTCTGAGAAGCCTCTGAAGAAGAAAGAAGGGACTTTCTAAACGCGTCAGGCGTAGGAATAGGCTGTCCTATGTAAGCGGAGAACAGAAGTGCTTTTATACCCGGAGTAAAGGCTTACCACCTTATGTTTGTGGTCGTGTGCTGACTCAACAAGTGGGAACTGGTAGTGTGGAGCATTGGATATCTATATATATATATCACGCTAAAAAAATCCTCTCCCTTGAAGAAAGGAAACAGCACTCCGGCAGTGGCAGATCACAGTGATTTATTCAGCAGCAAACAAACGTTTCGGCGTTAGCCTTCCTAGGTGTTTCTCACCAATACCAAGCAGTTCCGGTTAATTGAAAATTGTTACCAAAAGTAAACATTGACAAGGGACCAGCCCTTCAAACACCAAAATAGGCGCCATCTTGGAACGTGTTAAATAAATAAATATATATATATATATATATTGAAGCTCTGACTTGCCTCGTATTTAGGAGAAAGAAGAAGGCAAAACGCCGAAACGCATCTGGTCGCTGTGGGTCTTGAAATAAACTATGAACCCGCTCCTGAGAGTGCTTTCTCTTTTCTCCTAAATACGAGGCAAGTCAGAGCTTCAATTTACTGCGGGGGACACCTTCCGCGAAAGCACCCGTTCTTTGAGTGCCCGAAGTTGGTGTGAATCGCTTTTTCACATATATATATATATATATATATATATATATATATATATATATATATATATATATATATATATATATATATCCAAACGACAAAGGTTACCCCATATGGAAGAGCCTCAAGGTAGGTAGTTGAATGTCTTTATTCATGAAGGCTGCATGCAGTTTCAAACAAGAACGCCATCACAGGTTCTTGAGGCTCTTCCATATGGGGTAACCTTTGTCGTTTGGATGTTTTGCGGTCTGCTCCGGCCGCGGAAGAAGCCCCGCTGCGAGCGCAGCGCACTGAGGTGAGGCCACCGGGCGTCGCCTGTGTTTGGTAGGCAGTCTATCATGAAGGAATCAAGGTGCAGCAGGCTGAAAGCAGGATGCAACATCAGCCCACTGGGGTGTTTAAGACATGGAATATCGTGTGCAGCAGAACGGACTCACTAGAGTGTGGTTTTGAACATTGCAAACCACAAATACCAGAAGGCCACAGGAGTGGCAACGCCCACTGGGGGAGGTGTTTGTTGAACTAAATAAGACACTGCAGCACGCGCCAATAACCAATGATTAAGGGACGTGAAGTCCCGAAACGCGTCTGGTTGAACCTGTGATGGCGTTCTTGTTTGAAACTGCATGCAGCCTTCATGAATAAAGACATTCAACTACCTACCTTGAGGCTCTTCCATATGGGGTAACCTTTGTCGTTTGGATGTTTTGCGGTCTGCTCCGGCCGCGGAAGAAGCCCCGCTGCGAGCGCAGCGCACTGAGGTGAGGCCACCGGGCGTCGCCTGTGTTTGGTAGGCAGTCTATCATGAAGGAATCAAGGTGCAGCAGGCTGAAAGCAGGATGCAACATCAGCCCACTGGGGTGTTTAAGACATGGAATATCGTGTGCAGCAGAACGGACTCACTAGAGTGTGGTTTTGAACATTGCAAACCACAAATACCAGAAGGCCACAGGAGTGGCAACGCCCACTGGGGGAGGTGTTTGTTGAACTAAATAAGACACTGCAGCACGCGCCAATAACCAATGATTAAGGGACGTGAAGTCCCGAAACGCGTCTGGTTGAACCTGTGATGGCGTTCTTGTTTGAAACTGCATGCAGCCTTCATGAATAAAGACATTCAACTACCTACCTTGAGGCTCTTCCATATGGGGTAACCTTTGTCGTTTGGATATATATATATATATATATATATATATATATATATATATATATATATATATATATATATATATATATATATATATATATATATATATATATATATAGGCTTAAAACAAATGAACCGCAGGAACCTGTGCTTCATTTTTTTTTTGGGCCAAATTTTCACAGCCAGCATGAATTTGCCTGTTTTGATTTTGATTTGATTTGTGCATTTGTAAAGCGCGCGATTGCCCATAGGCGTCTTGGCTCTGTGATTCGACTCTGACTCTTAGGATGTTAATTTAGGGATATGCAGAGAACAACCACGTTTTAACTTGCTTTCTGAATGATTTCAGTGATGGACTTGTTTTAATATCTAGCGGTAGTTGGTTCCAGCTTCTTGCTGTGTGTACCAGGAAGCTCCTTCCACCCCAGTTTGCTTTCTTGAATCTTGGTACCGCGATTATTTTCTTTTGGCCAGATCTGAGGGTTCTATTTGGCTCATATAGTTTTAGATGAGTTTTTAAAAATTGGGATCCAGTTCCATTGGTTGCTTTATATGCTAAGCACAGTGTTTTGAATTGTATTCTTTTTTCGATTGGTAGCCAGTGTAGGTCTCTAAGTTTGTGACTGATTCTTTCAAACTTTGGTATTCCTAATATCAGCCTGGCAGCTGCATTCTGCAAACGTTGAAGTTTGATTAGAGTATTCTTCCTGGCTCCAGCATATAGGCCGTTCCCATAGTCCAGTCTGGACAAGGCTAATGCTGTCACCACTGTCTTTCGTGAGTCAAGTGGTAGATAGGGTAGAATTTTCTTGATCATTTTTAGAATGTACCACAGTGATGATGCCAGTTTATTCGCTTGGGCGTCAAAGGAGAGATTGGTGTCTAGAGTGATTCCCAGATTTTTTACCTTTTCCGTTGGTTCAGGACATCCTCCTAGTTCTTTAGGCCACCATGAGTGGGACCAAATTTTTTCGTCCCATCCTAGGATCATGACCTCACTTTTGTCTCCATTTAGTTTTAGACAATTTATTCTCATCCATTGGCTGATTTTTTTCATGCAGCTTTGAAATTTTTCTGCTGTGTTCTCTACGTCTTCATTTATTGACACCACAATTTGGGTGTCGTCGGCGTAGGATATTGGGGTGAATCCACAGTTCCTTATTAATTGTGCGAGGGGGGTGACATATAAGTTAAAAAGAGTGGGGCTAATCGAGGAGCCCTGCGGGACTCCACATGGTAGATTGAATTGATTAGATTTTGCTTCTCCTGATTCTATTGAGAACGTTCTGTTCTCTAGATAGGAGGCAATGAGTGCACATGCTGATTCATGCAGTTGTGCTGTTTTCAGGCGTGTTATGAGGATCTCGTGGCTAACCGTATCATTTAAAAAAGCAGGCCTAGGGGGCTAGGGTCTTTTTACCATGCCCCCTTTTCTTGTTTTTCGTCTTTGTTTCACCTATTTTCTTGTGACTCGGACACCGGCACATTCTGATTTTGAGTGTTGGAAGCCAATCAGATTTGAGCTTGTGCTCGGGAGGAGTCACAAGTCCTCCTCAGTGCTCAGATATGTACATTTTAATTTTTTGAAATTCTCAGCAACTACTGAACAGGTTTACACCATTTAAAAAAAAGGTCGCTTTCTGAAACAAGAGCTACATTTTTGCCAAATTTGTTGTAATTTCGTTAAGCAATTCGGGTCGTAGCTGTGTCTAAAGTTCCCTATGGAAATTTACATGGGGAAAACTCATTTTGGGACCCCCTTTTTTCTTGGCCCCCGCATGGCGAATCACCCCGAAACTTTCAAGACCGGAGCTGACCGGAACTGACCGGAGCCGGCCATTAGTTTTGAAAATGTTGCAAAGATTCGTCTAAACTGCGCCAAAGATATGGCATTCAAAAAACACTTTTCCTACGGAAACTAGATCCTAACTATAACTACCTACATATATATGTATATGACACGTCCACCAATACAGTAATTATTCTGATTGATATTGACCTCAATGCGGCTGAAATAAAACTTCTCGCTTTGGGACTGTCGTTTCGTCCAAAGACAGCTTTTAAGTATGTGCAATCACACATCAAAGTATTTAGTTTATTAGAAAGTTAAAGTTATTGAAATTCTACAAACTGAACAAAGTCAGTGAGACGGCTACATCAATCATTGCTGAGAACCAACCCAGTATGCAATTCCAGGCCTCTGATGTTCCCACCTTAAGAACTGCTTACACATTAGCTGGACATGCTGATGAATCTAATTTAAGCATGCAGGATGAACTTCAGCAATATGGGCATTGCCAGTGCAGTAAAAACTCCTTTTCGTCCTCCATCAATGTTCATCCCTATGATGCCGAGGGACACCATTTATTTATTTGGAGATTGTGTCATTGAGGTTTTAAAGGTGCTCAATAGATCTTGGGTACAAAAAAATAAACACAGAAATCATGTGAAACAGCAGTAATCCCAATTTATGTGAAAGATCAGTGACAACAAAAATATCATAGTAAATAAAGCGGACAAGGGGGGTAATATAGTGCTTTGGCCTTGTGATGCTTATTTGGAGGAGGAAATGAGGCACTTGAATGACCCCTTGTGCTACAGAAAAAGCTTCATTTAATGAATTAAAATTGGTAAAAGAGCATGTGCTCAAAGCGCTAGCGCAATGGAAAAGAGAAGGTTTAATAAGTAAAGATGAATACAATTTTCTTAAGATGGACCACCCTATCACCCGAACTTTGTACTTAATTCCAAAAGTGCATAAACAATTCCTTCCTGTGCCTGGCCAACATATAAGTTCAGCACAACATGGGCTATTCGAATCTATGTCTAAGTATGTAGACTTCTTCCTCCATGAATATGTAGCATGCCTTCCCTCCTATGTCAGAGATACTGGCCACTTTCTGAAGAAGTTGAGAGAAGGCACTTGGAAGGAGGAGTACTACTTTATAGTAATGGACATATGCTCTCTCTATACCAGTATTAATCACTATAATGGTTTAAATGCTATATGTCAATTTCTTTCAAGTAGAAGTGCGTGTTATTATCAGCACAACAAAATGTTGTTGAAAATGATAGAAATATGTTTAACAAATAACTTCTTTTTATTTAACAAACAAATGCACCAGCAACTGAGGGGTGTGGCTATGGGGGCATGTTTTTCCCCTAGCTAAGCATGTTTACACATTGGGTGGTGGGAGAAGCATGTCTTCGAGCACAAACACAGTGACGCATTTTCTAGAAATGTCATTAAGTGGTGGCGTTTTATTGATGACGTTTGTGTGGTGTGGCAAGGATCAAAAGAATCAGCACAAAGCTTTGTTGAAGAAATTAATAAGAACAATTTGAACCTGGAATTCACGGCAACCATTAGTAATGAAAGAGTTGAATTTTTGGGTCTAGAGATCTATGTGAAACATAATATCATTCATACAAATGGCTGGCAATTCTATATTACATGCTAGCAGTACCCATCCCAGACACCTTATTAAAAGCATCCCCTATGTGGAGTGTTTAAGAATCATGAGGATTTGCAGCAACGAGATTGACCTAGCAGTCTGTTTAACTGATTCAGTACAGAGGTTTATGACACGGGGTTATAGAATGAGCGATTTACAAACTGCTCTTTCAAAAATACATGATCAAAATAATGTATCAATCAGGTCAGATAGTGAGGAATTGGCATTAACAGAGAGAATACAACCCCCGGATAATAAAAAAACCAGTGGTCAGGCTTATTAAGACTTTTTGTTGTCAGGAGAAGCAGTTCGGAAAAATTATTAACAATGACGGTCTATTTTAAAATCAGACATCACTCTTGCCCCAGAATTAGATGCACTGCCAGCTATTACTTTTAGAAGGGCAACCTCTATGAGGGATGCTCTAGTTAGAACCAGCCCTGAGGTATGTGAACCCGGACATTGGTTTTCTAATAAAACAGGGTTTTATAAGTGCAGTTCCTTTGGGACATGCAATTTTGGGCTAAACAAACAAGAATTTTTAGATGCTTTTTCACCTACCCCAAACAAGATCAAAGGCCTATTCACATGCAAGACTGACCATGCAATTTATGTTTTGGAATACTTGTCATCTATAATCCATAGGAAGCACTAAGCTTCATGTATTCAACCGTATCTTACAGCACTTGCGAGCAATTGTAAATTCATATTCTACGTATCCAGTTGCACGTCATTTTAAATTAGTGCACCAGAACAATCTAAATGACCTCATTTATTTTGTAATTGATGCAGTCCCTCACTCAATAAGGGGAGGAAATAGAGAGAAAAACCTGTGTCAACTTGAGAGTCAATACATTCACGGTTAGATACAAAGATGCCTAATGGCCTGAACACTGGGGAAGATCTGTATAATTTTCTTTAATTCTCTGAAACGTTTATATTTGAGAACTGTTGCTGCTATCGTAATAATGAGACAATAATGAATTTATCTTATTACATGTATGTTTTCTTATGTGTGGAACTGACTATTTATTAGGATTTTAGCCTTACATTTATCGAGTTTTAACAGGTTTTTACTAGATTTCTGGTTTTACTGGTTTTTATTCGGTGTCTGTGGGGTATTGGGATCCGGTAGTGGTTAGTCTTCTGCAGGTGATTAAATATAAATGTACATATGATCTGATCTTTGACACAGCGCTTTTTTGCAGATATTTATGTATAACCGATTTGCACTTTCTATGCTGAAGTTTGCGTGATTTAGGTATTTCAATATGATATTGTGTTATTGGGCATTGAAACATGATTATGTATAAGCACTTTATATTTATGTCATATATTTTACAAGCATCTGCATCACCGACTCTATGAATTAGAACGGTATATTTGCAAATTGGCTATGATTTTAATAGTTAAATTGCACTCATTTGCACTGTCGATTTAGTATGCAATTTAGTCCGATATCAGGACATAGTAGTTTGCACTATGCACTTTAACATTTTGACAGACAATTGGGATTTTTTAATGGTTTATGAGTTGGCAACCTTTCTTTGCCAAACATTATTTGGGCACTTGCCCTTTATTGCTGATATGTATTATAAGCATATCATGTGATGTAAGTGAGAAGTGTCCTATATAGTGACAATTAGACATATATAGAAAACGATTACCCTGTGGGAAAAGTTTTTCTTGTCAATAGATTGTATTTATATTTATATAAAGGATCATCATTAGCCACTGTTAAAAATCTGAAGTCTGTTGTTTAGCTCCATGAACTGAAAAGGGTGGCGATTATATCTGTGCAAGTGTATTTAAGTCATGATTGGTCTCGACATGTCATGTGATCAAGACCGGGAAAACCCGGTCGAAACGCGTCATGTTGCTGTTTGGGAAATAAAGCACCTGCATGGTGGTCCGTTCCTGCATGTTTGCTGGAGTAATTGCATGCAGTCAGGACTGTGTGTTTAATATATATATATATATATATATATATATATATATATATATATATATATATATATATATATATATATATGTAGAAATTTTACGCAACTAGAATTGCTCATTTATGACTGTATTATTTTTTCACCAAAAATCATGAAATTATTGTTTTTGAAGGGATACGTCTAGCATGTGCCTAACCAGTATGCGATACATATCCGAAGATTGAGCACAAATTCATTACGCCCACTTGGGCTTCATACATGCTGAAATTACGAAGGACTTTGTGCCTTTACTTTATTTTTAATGATGATGCTTTATTGATTGACTTTTTCACGGTGGTATAATGACGAGGCTTCGTGAATTAATATTAATTCTTTTTTTTCACCCAGGCATGCCATAATTTACTGTTGAAAGCAACACCAATTATAGGTGCATTGTATCTGTTTAAACTTTGCATGTATAACTCGAGCTGATCTTTTCTAGCTCCATCTATATGACTTCAGCGAGTCTGTTTTTCATGTTTATGGGTATGACGTGAATACCACGTGGCCTTTATTTAAAATTTGTCAACATCAGTCTGGTACTCATGATATAGAAGACTTGGTCTTCGAAACGCGTCAAGCGATGCTGTTCTAATAAACACGCTCTTTGGAATAACGAGTGGCCTGGACAGTCCTTTCTTTACTGGAAAAGCAGAGTGGTGGATTTGCAGGGACTCGTTATAACATCCGAGGCCGCCGTTGCATGTGGCAGGGGTCTTTAGCGGCTTTTCTTGTTGGATTTGGACTTTACAGGGACTCCCACCCGCCCTTCAACCATTGACACGCAAGGTTTGTGTCATTCAACAATCTGCGGAAAACCAGCTTTCATCGGCGAACACTGATACCGGGGCGGAAACCAATCAAGCGAACGTTGACCAAACGAACACTGTTACTATTGGTTCAACACGCAGTTCACCCCCAGTAAGTGGAGACGCTGCAACAATTTCCTGGCAAAAGGGAAGCCTTACACTGCTGAGTCTTACTACTATCGGAAGGGCAAACGGAAGACCGGCAAATCACAAGGATTTGTTTTGTGAACGCGGTCTCTTTCTAGAGAGCGTGCGGGCGGACATTGGATTGCCCGAACACTGCTTAAACTGTATTTGAATGTACTTAAGAATGGCCTCAAATAGAAACACGAAACGTAGTGAGGCGGCAAATAGAATGTTCGTGGGACCAAGCTCTGGGGCAACTGCGAACCCAATTAGCGAATCAACAACAACAGAAGTGGCCCAAAACAGACAGGATCTATGGAATAAACTTTGAAAACTCCTCAAGAATGAACAAAATAAATGGTGGGAGGCCACCACATTGCAAAAATATGTGAAAGCTAACCGAGTGCCACGGGGATTGCGTATTTACACGATGGCCACTTTCAACGACCCAAATCCTGACTTGGT
Organism: Lissotriton vulgaris; assembly: GCF_964263255.1. Taxonomy (NCBI): domain Eukaryota; kingdom Metazoa; phylum Chordata; class Amphibia; order Caudata; family Salamandridae; genus Lissotriton; species Lissotriton vulgaris. Next base: position 421,864,048 of record NC_141687.1, read on the forward strand.
TGAAGAATGGGCCAACAATAGTCACGAGTGCTCTTTGGTTATGCTTAAACGTCTTGTGAAATGTGCATCAAAGGAATTCGATAAACTAACATGTGAAATTGATGAAGTTATATCAACATTGAAAACTTTGTATAATGATCAAGGAGAATTTGAAACAGAAATGGCCAAAATGGAGACCAAGCTAGAACGGATTGAGAAAGACATACGAGAAAAGAAGGAGAGAACATTTCTAAGGGGCCGCGTTGATTATGAGTGCGGACAGGTCCTAACGTTCGCTAAAAAATATGACCATCTGAGAGCTACATCCACAGTTCCTAGCTCCGTAACATCACCAGGCGCAGAACCACAACTTAATCAAGCAACACCAAGCGTGCAAGAAAAGAATGCACCAGGTACATCAACTGAAACCCAGAAGTTGGCAAGTCCAGGCATACTGTGCCCAAAAGACCAAATGTTAATGGAATTTGCACTCATGGCACAAGGGAGACAAGCCGGACAAAGCAAAACCAATGCCGGAGGTCCAAAAGGACGAGGTCAAGGCAGCAGAGGCATAGGAAAAGCCAACACAACAAACTTCAGCAACATATCGAGCCCGGTGGGATCCACAACAAGGGGCCAGAAGAGAGGCAAATAATTGATTCCAAAACAGTCATTAACCTATCCGAAAGAGAACTCAGTGAAGCTGAAATTGAGGTACTCTCCTTACGATGATCATTCTGTCCATCCTCTTCTTTTGATTATACTCAAAGTAGAATCAATCTTTTTTACTTTACACGTAAACTGAGACTTCGCAAATGGTTTGCCACTAAAGCCAACACTGACACTAGGGGAGGTGCCAAAGAACCTAGTAACCTTGCGGTGGAGGATGCTGAAACTCTGCATCTGCTGCATGAGTTAGGTGACAACCCTGACATCATTGACAATCCAATTCTCAACCTTATCAATGAAGACATAAGACTTGATCTCAATCCACAAAGTGGTTTTAGACCTAAATCTGTCTTTCTTCCTCAAATTGTTAATGAAGCCATTGATATTTTTGAAAGAGGTATCATTAAGGAATTTGACATATTGGTGAAAAAAAACAAATATGTCAGAGCGAATCTCAGTCCAGCACAATTTAATGCTATTAAATCACTCAGTAGTGAGAAAAAATATCGACATAAAAAGTCAGACAAGGGGGGCAACATCATTGTGCTACCTCGTGAGATGTACATTAATGAAGGCCTCTCAAAACTTAATGACACCAGCAAGTATGAAAAAAGTAACAGACTCAGATATAATACGAGCACAACAGAATATCAAGAAAAATTGGCTGATTGGAGAGACAAGGGTCTCATAGAAACAGATGAATTTAACTTCCTCAAATGCAGGCATCCCAAAATACCAGTGTTGTATCTTTTACCTAAGATGCACAAAAGTGTGACTCACCCTCCAGGGAGACCGATTGTCTCGTCCAGAGGGAGTTGCTGGGAAAACACATCCAGATACGTGGATTTTTTCCTGCAACCACGCGTGCAGGAATTACCCTTGTATCTGAAAGACTCAGTGCGATTTCCTACGCAAGATAGATGGCATAGAGTGGGACCCCAACTGGTGACTGATGACCTTTGACGTTAACAGCCTTTACACATGTATCCCTCATCAATTAGGGATTGAGGCATGTAGATATTTTCTTAGAAAAAGGTCCTTATCCTATTTGTTTCACACTGAAATGTTACTGGATATGACAGTGTCATGCCTAACCCAAAATGTCTTTGTATTTAATGGAGTTGTATACCATCAACTCCTCGGGACTGCGATGGGCACTTGCTTGCCCCCAGTTTTGCAGGGTAGTCCCTAGGCTGGTGGGAGGAGCAGGTGGTCCAGCACTTACTCTTTTTCCAAAGCAAGGTCATTAAATGGCTCCGTTACATTGACGATATTTTTGTCATATGGGACGGAACCACTGAAGAGGCTGCAGAATTTGTGCAGACCCTTAACAACAATGTTTTCAACCTCTCTTTCACAAGACACACTAGCAACCTTGAAATTGACTTTCTTGATCTTAAAGTTAAGGTGAATGATATTACTCTTATCACCACTCTATTCAGGAAATACACTGCGGGGAATAGCCTGCTGCATGCCCTAATTTGCCATCCGAACAACTTCATCAATTCTATACCATTAGAAGAATTCTTACGTGCCAGGCGTAATTGTTCTAGAGATGAGGATTATGTTCAAGAAGTGCTTACTATGACTAAGCGTTTCAAACAAAAAAGGTATTCTGATAAATGCATCTCCACAGCAGTAAAAAAAGCGAATGCCAAAGAGAGAAGTATCCTTATTATGGAGAAAAACACTGACACTGAAACAACAGCACCAGTGACTACTAGATTCATTACTGATTTTCATCAACAAGCTGGGAAAGTCAAACAGGTTATTGGCAATGTTTTGGAAGTACTTAAACTTGATAAAGACCTGATGGAGGGAATCAGTGAGTATCCTCAAATTACATATCAGAGGCCCCTATCCCTCAAGGATATGCTATGCACCACATTACTACCAGGTCACATCAAGAAGAACCCAGTGAGAGGGTTTTACATTTGCGGAGGATGTAAAGCCTGCCGCAACAGCAGATATTTAAAGGAAATTAAACTTTCCAGAGACTGTGACAATTTTAAAATCTTGACTCATGTCACATGTCTGACTGATTATGCAGTTTATGCCCTCAAATGCCCCTGCCAGTTACACTACATCGGAAGCACGATACACCCAGCTAAAAAGAAGGTATTGGAGCACATGCGAGCGATCACCAATGGTGATAAACAATATCCGATAGCGAGACATTTTGCCACACATCATAAAAGCAATGCTTACCTTCTATCATTTTGTGTTCTTGAAGCTGTCCCAGTCAGGAAAAGAGGGGAAGACAGAATTCAAGAACGTAGGAGATTAGAAACAAGCCGATTGTTAAATACAGGACCATGCAACCAGGGGGCCACAACCTGAATGAAGAACTTGCTGTACATCTAGGTTAAACAATTTGATTCTGAAAAATATTCTATGATATATCCGCCATCACAAATTGTTTTTAATTCACTGTGAGACATTTTGCTTTACACTTTTTGAGTCACATGCGTTATTTGACTTTCATTATTTTTACAGATCACTGGGACGCCTTAATGGGAGAGTTTATTTTCTTGGTCCCAAACAACACACTTGAAGCATGCACGACAGTTTAAGTTTTGAGATTAAGTCCAAATTAACAGATATTATTCTTTGGCTCAATGAGCATGCAACAAAAGTTTGCCCACTTGGGCAGGACTTTCTCCATAAGCATAAATTGCCCACAGGGGCTCTACTGTATTTTCCATGTAATTGTATGGCATGATTTATCCGCGAATTCTCTGCATTAATTGAGTTTTAGTTGAGACCTTAAATTTTTGTTTGCCCACTTGGGCGGTAACAATGTAGAAATTTGGCGCAACTAGAATTTCTCATTTATGACTGTATTATTTTTTCAACAAAAATCATGAAATTATTGTTTTTGAAGTGATACGTCTAACATGTGCCTAACCAGTATGTGATACATATCCGAAGATTGAGCAAAAATGTATTACGCCCACTTGGGCTTCATACATGCTGAAATTATGTAGCACTTTTGTGCCGTTACTTTATTTTGAATGATGATGCTTTATTGATTGACTTTTTCACGGTGGCATAATGACTAGGCTTCGTGAATTAATATTAATTCTTTTTTTTCACCCAGGCATGCCATAATTTACTGTCGAAAGCAACACTAATCATTGTGTCTGTCTAAACTTTGCATTTATAACTCGGGCTGACCTTTTCTAGCTCCGTCTATATGACTTCAGCGAGTCTGTTTTTCATGTTTATGGGTATGACGTGAATATCATGTGACCTTTATTTAAACATTTGTCAACATCAGTCTCGTACTCGTGATAAAGAAGACTTTGTATTGGAAACGTTGAGCGATGCTGTTCTAATAAACACGCTCTTTGGAATAACGAGTGGCCTGGACAGTCCTTTCTTTACTGGAAAAGCAGAGTGGTGTATATATATATATATATATATATATATATATATATATATATATATATATATATATCATATGGTCAGATGCTGCATTTGAGTTGAATACACAGTAACTATGAGGATCTCAGGGCAGCTCCGGCAGATTGTAAACAGAGGTTTCTGGCCAGGGGTTACTCAATTAAAACCATTAATCCTGCCATCCTAAAATCAATGGTATTGCCAAGAGAAGAAACACTTAAAGATAAGGTTGCAGGTGAAGACAAGGGTACAGAAGGGGCAACAACTGACATCAAGGACGATGACAATGATTTCTGGATTATTATGCAATATAGCAATTCAGCATAAACAATTGCATTCCATATTAAACCAGAAATGGTCCCTGATTTGTAACGATCTGGTCATTTGATCACAGGTACCTCAGTGACCAGCTATTACCTACAGTAGGGGGCCATCCATGAGGGACCAGCTGGTAAACTCAAGTCCTGAAATCATTCAAGGAACCAGCTGGCTGCAAACACACAAGGGATTTTATAAACGTAAAACCTGCAAGGTATGCCAGCAGGGTGAGAATAGAACCAGCTACAGTACACCTTTCAGCTCCAAAGAACACAAGTTCACAAAACGATTAACCTGTAAAACTGATCATGCTGTCTATGTTCTCTCTTGCCCCTGTGATTTGAAGTACATTGGTAGCACAAAATAACAGGAACATATGCGAGTGCAACAGCATTTAAGAGCCATTAACAACCAGGATAACACATATCCGGTTGCTATACATTTGAAAGAATGCCATCAACCTAACAGTACTTTGCTAAGTACTTCGTGATTGACGTTGTCCCTCCAAGTAGAAGAGGGGGCAACAGAGAATGTACCTTGAGAAAGCTTGAGACCAGATACATTTTAGAAATAGATACAAAGCAACCTAAGGGCCTCAACATGTCTGAATATTTATATACATGCTTATGAATGCAGTTGTAAATAATTTAGTAATTTTAACAATTTTAGGTGGTATTAAAATGTTTTTATCTAATATGTAATTCCAATATTTAATATTTAACATTAAATATTAGTTCTAGATCCATTTATTTATGATACAATATATATAATTTTATTGAATGTCTTTAAAATGGATGTTATATTTATTTATTTATTTTTTCATCAATTTAAATATTCATATTGCATTTATTGGCTGGGGAAACTAGCATTCTCAAACACTACCTAATGCTGGTATTTTATTTCTTTGCCAATTGACTGCTATTTATATATGTCTTCTTTACATTTCTTTTTTACACGGCTTACATATGCTTTTTACATAGTTTACATACTTTATATATGGACATTTCATATATGGATTTTGGCCGTACTCTATGTCTTCCATACATTTTAATACCGTCCATACATTTAGTCTATTTGGAACATATGACTCAAGGCAGCAACCTATTTGTGCATACCAAATATACAGACGAGCACCAACGATTTAACCTAGTATGGTGCCAACTACTTGGTTTGCATCATTTGTACATTCCATGCATAATTTTCCCATTTTGCACATGTTGCTCATACTGCCAAAGGGTCGTTCATACAATGAGGACGGTATTAAATGATAAAACTAACGGTTAGTTCAAATAACAAATTTTGCCCCTGAACCCGTCTGTAGCATTGGAGTCATTTAGAACTTCAATGCAAAAATTAAGAAAACAAATGAAAGGAATAAGTAAACATATGGGGCCAAAAGAGTAACCAAGCGGGATTTCATTAAAACTAGTAATTGCCACCACACAACAATAGATCAAAGATACCCAGCCACTAGTAGCGACACCGAGTTGACACACAAAAAACAGGTTCTTAATTCAGCACTTTACACTCAAGAGCACTAGTAACCAGCACATGTTATGAGCACTCACCACCTAACGTATGAACGGCAACTTCAAAGAAAGACAATAATTAGGAACACTAGCAAGTTCTTAATTAGACTTATTTATTTACTTACTCGAAACCTCCACAGGTTGAAAACAATTAATATATGTATTCGGCAATATATAAAATTATCTAAAATGGAAGTCTTGAGTATTTCAGTGATGTGGCATAAACACAAACATACTTAATTGTACAATCAGTAATACAAACAAAATCATTTGTTGTGTGTATTTACAAGATAAATAATCACAAGTTTATTATATGCATTAATGATGTAAAAATGTGCAAACTTTGAATAATGATTGTACTTGATTATGCCGTGAACACATTGTTGTAAGATATTTCTTTTATGTCTATTTGCCGTTCTACCCATGTGGTATCACACAATTGGCACTTGTCACTTTAAAACTTAAGGGTTGCTTTACTACCGCGTCATGTGATCAAGGCTCATCCGAGCTGAAACATGCCATGCCAACTTAGCAATAAAGGAACTTTTTGCACAATTCCGTGGTCTGTCTCCGTCTGTGGTGCAACTGCGGTGAAGTGAAGGATTTATTGGATATATATATCAGTGCATCTCAATGAAAATGGCAGTGTCCTTTATTAGAAGAATCAGTGGAATTCATCTACTTTTCGAGTGTGTCTTCAACTGGTGTTGTTTTGTTGAAATATATAACTCCAGTGGAAGACACACCCGAAAAGCAGATGAATTCCACTCATTCTTTTAACCCCTTCACTGCGGCGGCTATTCCGCCGCAGTGCTAAGGGGGCGGTGCGGAAATGCAGCGGGCGCATGCTGGTGAAGGAACCGCTCTGTCACCACGTCAGTTGCGCTGTGCTTATGACGGAGTGGTTCCGTCATGGCCCCGCCCGCTCAATAGAACGCTCAGCACAGGCGCGGAATTCGCGCCGCGCAGGAGCGTCGAGCGGGCAATGACGGAACCGCTCCGTAATCAGCCCAGCGCCACCACAGCTGATGACGGAACGGTTACGTCATCAGCATGCAAAGGGTTAATGAAAGGAAACTGCCATTTTCAGGGAGATGCATTTCATTGCCTTATGTTTCATTGCCTTATGTGTTTTAGAGCACAGCTCCTTGGTCACAGGCTCCATGATACTGCACAGATATTGTGAAAAGGCACTCCGCTCTGCAATCCATTTAATTAGCCCCCAGTAGGCCTCACAGGTGAGTTCAATTAAGTGTTGCATGAGGAGGCGTGACCAAGCTGTCAACCATGAGGGCCGCACGACGTTAAAGCTCCGGCGCCTGATGCCATAATTCTACCTGAAACAGCATGATTTCCCACCGCCAAATGCCGTGACCGCCGCGGATGTCCTTTGAAGAGCAGCGATGACCATCCCGGAAAAAAGAGATTGCAGCTTATACGCTGGGTTTGGGTGAGTTGCAGCCGGCAGATTTCTTGGGATACACTGATACTCCATATATATATATATATGTGTGTATATATATATATATTTACTGAAAAAAACCATAGGTTATAGACCATATATAGTTAGGGATTAGCATTTACAAAACCTTATTTTACTCACACAAAACCATTCAAATTCGCATATATAGTTAGTTGCACTAACTATATATCGCGCACCCGCAATCCACTGCTGATGATGTCACATATTACATCATTCATGACATGGTAAGTGACATCACTGACGACATCTCAAATGACATCACTGATGACATCACTGATGACATCTCAAATGACATCACTGATGACATCTCATTTGACATTACTGATCACATCACTGATGATATAATTTATGTGATAATACAATGAACCTCTTCAGACTCTAATATAACCTTAGATACAATCAGTGTAAACAGACACTCACAGACTGCCACTCATCCATGGAGTTACTCACACACCTAGTCAGTCATGCAAATAATCAATCACACCTCCATTTCCTCAACTATACAGTTATACACACCTTACTTATTCAAACATATACTAACACATATTTACTCTCTTATACAATCCCTGATAGGGTTTTGTAAATGCTAATCCCTAAATATATATGGTCTATAACCTATGGTTATTTCAGTGAATTTTCAAGGTTTTGTAAATGCTAATTCCTAACTATATATGGTCTATAACCTATAGTTTTTTCAGTGAATTTCAATGGTTTTTTTATAGCAAATATCAAAAGCTGTAAAATGTATTATTCTTTTAAATGAAAAATATATTTTATATGTTTTTAATATCATTTTTTTATGCATCTGCCAAACCCTGACCTCTTAATAGTGCACTGTGGTGGAAATGATTTGGGCACTATGACTGGGGTTGGTCTGGAAATGCTTTTAAAGGACACCTTTGATCAATTGATGACACTTTTTCCACAAACTGCCTTGGTATATTCAAATATATGCCAAAGACAGAAATGGAACTGGTCCAACCAATTTTGTCCACAATTTGAGAAAGCACTGAAACATGTGAATAAATCTGTTTCTGCTTACATGAGAGACTTTAGAATGGGTTTAATATACAACAATAACTTGCGTTACAACATGCAAGACATCTACAGAGGAGATGGTGTGCACTTCTCCGATGAGGGGAATAGAATATTCCTCCTGAATTTAAAACTCTGCATTGGAACCTACTTGTAGGTACCTAAATTAGCCACAGAACCCAATAGCTCTTTTCAGAGCTACCTTACCTCTGATCATTCAAAACGTTTATCTTTTTCTAACTTTTTTCACTATTTTTCACCAAAGTACGCTCCCCGGTTCGCTTACCGGTGCGCGTACCGGGCGCTCCCCACTCGATTGTTTTGCCTATATGAGGGTCCTAAGCCCCCCTCAGAAAACCTAGAGGGTCAGAAAGTGTCTACCGTGCCCCCTTCTACCCATTCCGAACATTGTTTCCCCTCCATCTTGTGCCTCAATTCTACCGAAACACAAAATGGAGGATTCCCGTAACGCTGCCGGTACGCGCTCGCTAAAAAAGGTGGGAAAGTAATTTACAGAAAAACCACTGGAGACACTTTCATCAAATATAGAATAGGCCCTACTACATAGCAGTCCCTACCATTTACCCAAATTTGATGGAATTCTATTGAGAAAATTATGCTGTAGGCCTGACTAAATATCCTGAGGTAATTTACATGACAAAAACACATATGAAGTGTTAGAATTGACAACCAATTAAAATGTTACTTTCATTTTCTACTATTATTTCAAGACATTTGATTGGTTATGTACCTGAATATATATAAAGAAAGAGAGAGAAACACAGCCATTTTGACTACTACTTCCTGAAGTACATTTCAAGAGCATTTTACCTGTCAACTTTAACTTCTTTTTCAAAGGTAAGATATAATTTAAAAAATTTGAAAGGAGAACTATGTTATGCAATTTAAATTAATTTAGGAAAACGTTTTCAGATAGTTACATACGGTCCCTCTATAAGAGTTAGTCATTGAGAAAGACTTAATTATTTAAATTACTGATTGAGTTAGGCTTCTGTGGTATAATTATGAATTTACTTAGGCTTCATCACAGGCACTTTTTAATAGTTCTACTTCCTGCCTGAAACCATGCACTGCCCAAAGATTACTTCACTGTTTAAAACTCACAAGTACCTGTCTGAACTTAAACCCAACAGTGCCCTATCTCCACTGATATATTTATTTTTTATGCAATTTACATCAAAAAATGGAAGCACAGCAAAAAGAAAATGCAATTTCATTTGAAATTAAGATTGAAAACAATCCAAACCAAGAAAAAGAAGAACTAGACTTTATGGATGAAACAGTAGACCAAGAATTATTAAATTGTGCTGAAGAATGTGATTCTTGGAATGAAAAGGAGCAAATACCTGATGATTTAATGTTACAAATTCTCTTAGATTTTGAAAAATCAGAACAATAAATGTAAATTTTAAAAGTTAAAATTGTTTGAGACATTATTCTTTTTTTTTAAATTATGAAATAGTACCCAAAAAGATAAAATATAAACTGAGACTTAAAATATACTGTGCAATTTTTTGTGTTACATAGTAAGTTTGCTCATAGTTACTTACTTTCTCCCACTATATTATCTCCAATGTGTATTTAACATCTCTTTATCATCTCCTGCCTCCATGTTCTTTCTGCTTTCCTCACAGATTATGCTATGAATTCCATATACCACAATAACTTCTGAAACAACATGCAAGATATCTACAAAGGAAACGGTGTATATTTATTTTTAGACTCTGCATTAGTACCTACATGTTGGTACTTAAATTAAAAAAAATTAAAAAAAATACAACAAAAAGAACAATCAATAAACATACAATATTTGAACATTCTTTCATTCTTTTTTCCCTATATTACGCTCCCTGGACCGCTTCCCGGTGCGCGTACCGAGCGCTCCCCCGCAAAAAAAACGATAATAAAATTTATTTTTTTTGCCCTGCGGGGCCCTTTTAAAGCCCCCTCATCAAACCTAGGGGGTCAGGGAGGATGTACTCTGCCCCCTTATGCTCATTTCCCCCTTTGTTTTTGCCACCTCTTGTGTCTCGATCCTACCAAGAGACAAGATGGCGGCCGTTCCGGACTGTTTAGAATGTTGACAGACACCGGAGAGCCAATCAGCTTCGCTTCGCGAAGTTCCGTTACGCGCCAGGTACTCGAACCGGGGCACTAACCGGGACGTTGTCACAGATATATCTATTTTTTAAAACGTTAATTTCTCAAAATCCAATGGAGCACATATATTGAGACATAGCAAAGGCACGTCGGGCAAACCATATCTACAATTTTGCCAAGTTTCGTGTAAATCCATTCAGCCGTTCGAGCTAAAAGTGAGCCCAACCGCCCTATGGAAAAATGAATGGGAAAAACGTGTTTTGGGAGCCCCCTTTTTTCTCGGCCTCCCCTTGACAAAACCCCCCCAAATTTTCTGGGGCTGCTCAGAAACAAAATGTGCCATTTTCCTGAAACCAATTCCGTCCACAAACGCCAAAGTTATTCGACATAGAATTTTCAGAAATCCCATAGGAAAAAAATCCTAACTATATATACCTACTGGCGACTGCCAGTAGGTAATATATAAGTTATATATATATATAGCGCGATCAGGAGCCCCCTCTTCACAAGTGGCCCGGAGAATCTGGACTCTGCTTCGGTTGTTGCCTGTTTCTTCTTTACTGAAATCTCCTGGTCCGCCGGCAGTCCGAGGAGGCCTTACAGCGAGCCATTATCTCAGCCAGGGCAGGTTGCACCTTCTTACTGCTCACGCCACACTACACTCGGACCCATGGTGGAAGAGGACAGGAGACTGGAGGCGGCATCTTTTTGTTTTATTTTGCGGACTGTCACTACGTTCTGCTGAGCATCCTACCCCCCTGCTATTTTCTTGACTTACCTCAAGAACGAGCCACAGCATTCTCATCTGGGAGCCACTGGTGCATCCTGGATACTGGAGTCCGTTGATTTGCTCGGACTGATTAATTTCGTCACCTGAGGATTCTTCCATGCTGTGGGCGGAGCGGACATTTGCACCTATCAGTGCGTGGCAGGGTGCACTCAAAGGCAAAGCGTCAGGACTTCCTTTCCACTCACCGTAGGCGCTGACGAAGGCCAATCCGGTCGAAATGCATTCGCCATGTATTTAATAAAACGGTGCTGCTCCTCTAACCCCGCCGAGGCTCCTGCTTCTTTTTCCCAAGAAGACGATTACTTCATTTGTCTACGCGTGTCCCAGAAGCGCGATCAGGAGCCCCCTCTTCACAAGTGGCCCGGAGAATCTGGACTCTGCTTCGGCTGTTGCCTGTTTCTTCTTTACTGAAATCTCCTGGTCTGCCGGCAGTCCCAGGAGGCGTTACAGCGAGCCATTATCTCAGCCAGGGCAGGTTGCACCTTCTTCCTGCTCACGCCACACTACACTCGGACCCATGGTGGAAGAGGACAGGGGACTGGAGGCGGCATCTTTTTGTTTTATTTTGCGGACTGTCACTACGTTCTGCTGAGCATCCTACCCCCCTGCTATTTTCTTGACTTACCTCAAGAACGAGCCACAGCATTCTCATCTGGGAGCCACTGGTGCATCCTGGATACTGGAGTCCGTTGATTTGCTCGGACTGATTCATTTCGTCACCTGAGGATTCTTCCATGCTGTGGGCGGAGCGGACATTTGCACCTATCAGTGCGTGGCAGGGTGCACTCAAAGCGTCAGGACTTCCTTTCCACTCACCGTAGGCGCTGACGAAGGCCAATCCGGCCGAAATGCATTCACCATGTATTTAATAAAACGGTGCTGCTCCTCTAACCCCGCCGAGGCTCCTGCTTCTTTTTTCCAAGAAGACGATTACTTCATTTGTCTACGCGTGTCCCAGAAGCGCGATCAGGAGCCCCCTCTTCACAAGTGGCCCAGAGAAGCTGGACTCTGTTTCGGCTGTTGCCTGTTTCTTCTTTACTGAAATCTCCTGGTCCGCCGGCAGTCCGAGGAGGCGTTACAGCGAGCCATTATCTCAGCCAGGGCAGGTTGCACCTTCTTCCTGCTCACGCCACACTACACTCGGACCCATGGTGGAAGAGGACAGGGGACTGGAGGCGGCATCTTTTTGTTTTATTTTGCGGACTGTCACTACGTTCTGCTGAGCATCCTACCCCCCTGCTATTTTCTTGACTTACCTCAAGAACGAGCCACAGCATTCTCATCTGGGAGCCACTGGTGCATCCTGGATACTGGAGTCCGTTAATTTGCTCGGACTGATTAATTTCGTCACCTGAGGATTCTTCCATGCTGTGGGCGGAGCGGACATTTGCACCTATCAGTGCGTGGCAGGGTGCACTCAAAGGCAGAGCGTCAGGACTTCCTTTCCACTCACCGTAGGCGCTGACGAAGGCCAATCCGGCCGAAATGCATTCGCCATGTATTTAATAAAACGGTGCTGCTCCTCTAACCCCGCCGAGGCTCCTGCTTCTTTTTTCCAAGAAGACGATTACTTCATATATATATATATATATATATATATTCAATCCGATCCCCTGCACAAGCCATGCGATGCGAAGGAATCACGAGCCACTCCAGCCGGGTAGGGTTCAAGGTATTTTTAATGGGCAAAAAACAGACGCGTTTCGAGCGCACAGGCATATATATAACTTTCTTGTTGTTTAAGGAATCCGTGAAATTTTCCAAATGAATATGATGCTCACTTCAGGTGGTGTCATGAAGTTTTGTGGTGATCCGTCAAGCAGGGGCTAAGAAAAAGGGGATTCCAAAACGTATTATCCCTGTGTTAATTCCCATAGAGATTTTAGACACAAGTGCAACCTAAAAGGACCCTGCCAGCCCAAAATACATTTAAAAAAAAAACTATTGGCAAAAGATGCACTGGAGCTGCGAGTAAGCAAGAGCAGTGAAAAAACTCTTGCTTACTGGAAGCGGACCATTCATCCGTTTCCCTGCCTGATTTCAAGCGAGCAGGGCAACAGAGGAATTGCTTTAGACAAAGGGAGGTGCATGTTTAGCAGCTCCCTATTTCTGAAAGCAATACTGGCTCCCATGAGAAGCAGGGAGCCAGCATGGATTGCGGTGGCCTTCATGCTCCCCATGCGGTCTCAATACAGACTGGGTAGCCTGGGGCAGTCAGGAAACCATGGCCAGGCCCCAGAGGATGGAGTCCCTGGGGCCAAAATCAGCCCAAATAGGGGGCCTTCAACCTTCTCCTCCCTTTCAAAATGGCTGGGCCCAAGAGATTGGATCCCCAGGGCCGAAATGACATTTATTTTTTAACTCCAGCCTTGGGGAAGTCATTGGAAGCCCCGTCCCCTTTCTCAACCACTCTGAAAAGGAGCCTCCTATCATCCAAAATGTTGGTGGATGAAGTTGCCTTGGCTGCTGAGGGTGCTTGGGGACCAGCAACCACTCCTGTTACCTCCAGTAAGCCCCACACAGTGGGATTGCTGAGAATTCATGCAAGGCTCAGCCCCCTTTCTCCACCATTCTGCAAACATACCTCCTGGTGCACTACTGGTTGTGGGAGGAAGTCCTTAGGATGCCGAGGATCCTTTGGGGGCCAAGAACCCCTCCAGTAAGTCCCACACAGAGGGGTTTGCTGAGAGCCCGTGGGAGGCCTGCCCCCTTTCTCCACCACTCTGCAAACATGACTACTAGTTAAAAACCATAGAAATTAACTTTAAAAAACCAAAGATTACAGGGACGTAATAATTAGGAGAAATAATAGGTAGGCTTGGATTTCACTTGCACAAAACAATTGAAATTCAGCAGTTATAGTTTTCTGAGCTAACTATAACTTACGCCCCCACAATGTTCTTCTTATGATCTCACATATTACATCACTCATGACATGGTCAGTGACATCACTGATGACATCACTCATGACATCTCACGTGACATCACTGATGATATTAGCCACTGAATCTCGGATGCATCCACTCATCCCCATAGCCTTTCACATACCCACTTCTACTCCAACACCATCATTCTCAAAGCGATTGACTTACCCATACCAGTACTTAGATGCCTCTCACCCATACAGCCACTTATACAGCAACTCACTCACTAATACAGTCACTGACATATCTTTTCATACAGCTACTCACATACTGTCAGTCATCCATAGAGCTACTCACATACCCACTCACTCATCCATAGAGTCAATCACACAGCCACTTACTTACCTATACAGTTATACGCACTTATTCACTTACTTATGCACAGCCTCACCCATACAGCCACTCTCACACTCACTCACCCATAGAGTCACTCATTTACTCCAAGACACACCTATACTGCCTTTCACATATGCAGTTACTCATACATATTCTACTGACTCATGTACTCACTCACTGATACAGACATACATACACTAAGTCACCCATACAGCCCCTCACACATGTACTCACTACCTTATACAGCCACTGACTCATCCACTCACTCATCCATGCAGGCATTCACACACACCATAACTCACCCACACAGACACTCTGACACCTATACAGGTACTCAGACAACCAATTGATCACCCATATAGCCACTAATGTACCCATTCACCAACCTATACAGCCACTTAGACACCAACTGATATAGAAATTCACAAAATCAGTCACTCACTCCTACATGTACTGAGACACCTAATCACTCACTTATACAGCCAGTCACATACCCACTGAATCATCATACAGGCACTCATATACCCACTGATTCACCAGTACACCTTAGTGTATATATATATATATATATATATATATATATTACCTACTGGCGGTCGCCAGTAGGTATATATAGTTAGGATTTTTTCTCTATGGGACTTTTGAAAATTCTATGTCTAATAACTTTGGCGTTTGTGGACGGAATCGGCTGAAATTTTCAGGAAAATGGCACATTTTGATTCTGAGCAGCCCCTGAAAATTTGGGGGGGTTTCGTCAAGGGGGGGCCGAGAAAAAAGGGGGGTCCCAAAACGCGTTTTTCCCATTCATTTTTCCATAGGGCGGTTGGACTCACTTTTAGCTCGAACGGCTGAATGGATTTGCACGAAACTTGGCAAAATTGTAGGGACTGTTAGCCCGATGTGCCTTTGCTAGGTCTCAATATATGTGCTCCAGTAGTTTTTGAGAAATTAACGTTCAAACCAAGATATATATCTGTAACAGCGCTCTGGGCAGCGATCCGGTCCGCTTACTTTTCGCTTATCAGAACTTTGCGCGCAGAAAGCTGATTGGCTCTCCGGTGTCTGTCAACATTCTAAACAGTCCGGAGCGGACGCCATCTTGTCTCTTGGTAGGATCGAGAGAGAAGAAGAGGTGGAAAACGAAAGGGGAATTTAATGAAAGGGGGCAAGGTATCCCCCTCTTGACCCCCTAGGAATGTTGTTGGGGTTATTAAAGGGTCCCGTGGGGAAAATAAAAAAAAAATGATTTTTCACGGTAGAAGCGCGGCCGCGAACTGGTAGCGAAACGGGAATTCGCCATTTTGAGCTTCGTTAATTAAATTACTAGTTATAAGTGGGTGCGGGAGACGTATCCTAATCCCCTATGTTTCCTGAGGGTGGCTGAGGAGGCTGATATATGTTGATACATCTCTTCCAGCGGCTGTGCGTGAGCTTTTTTTTTTTTTTGCTGCGTGACAGTCCGGAGCGGCCGCCATCTTGTCTCTCGGTAGGATCGAGAGAGAAGAAAAGGTGAAAAACTAAGGGGGAATTTAATGAAAGGGGGCAAGGTATCCCCCTCTTCACCCCCTAGGAATGTTGTTGGGGTTATTAAAGGGTCCCGTGGGGAAAATAAAAAAAAAAATGATTTTTCACGGTAGAAGCGCTTCACGGGCCGCGAACTGGGCCGCAAACTGGTAGCGAAACGGGAATTCGCCATTTGCTTCACGGGCCGCGAACTGGGCCGCAAACTGGTAGCGAAACGGGAATTCGCCATTTTGTGCTTCGTTAATTAAATTACTAGGTATAAGGGGGTGCGGGAGAGGTATCCTAATCCCCTATGTTTCCTGAGGGTGGCTGAGGAGGCTGATATATGTTGATACATCTCTTCCAGCGGCTGTGCCATTTTGCCTTTTTTTCGAATGCCACAATTTTGTCGTGCACGGCAGCCATTTTAGATGCCAGGCTGGTCCCAGGATATCACCTAACCCTGCGGATGTAGTTTATGGCCCCAGCTGTAGAGAATTCAGACATGCCAATCCTCCTGATTCAGGCGTGTGACTACTGATTTCAGTGCTAGTCTCCCGCCTCCCGATTTCTGCAAGCAAAAACCCGGGGGCATATTACGAACAACTAGCGATAATTTTTGTCTCTAACTTGTTTAGAGACAAAAATTATCGCCGCACATCGGCGATTTTTATCGCAGATAAACCTTGCTATTATCGCAGAAAAGTCAGCGATATTCATGTATTATTGACCTAATGCTCTTAGCCATGTTATCCACCTCCCATTGGATAACATGGCTAAGAACTGCTCAGGGCAGGTGTTAGATTTTGGAGATATTCGCGCTTAGCGCGAATATCTCCAAAAGTTGGTAATAGAAGGTAGCGATGTTAGGGACTGTTTCCAGTCGCTAACATCTTGGCACGCCACTTTGCATGTCATTAGTGATAAATATCACTGACATGCAAAGCGGGGCCCAAGATGGTCGCTATCTCCTTTTAGCTGTCACTAACTGGTGTTAGCGACAGCTTGGTAATAGGGAGATAATTTTATCTCCGCTTTCATGGCTTTTAAAGCCAAAAAAAGCGGAGATAAACCCCCTTGATAATATGCCCCACGATTCCTTGGGGGTTTCAGCCGACAGGGCTTGGTATTGTGTTACATGGTAATTTTTCCATGAAACGTCAGAGGGTCGATGCAGGGGTTCTAGAAGAGGTGATAAACCATTTAAGCCTCATGAACAAGCGCATGGTCTTTTAAAGATTTGTGAAGTACTCGGGGCGGCGGTGTGTGTGTGCCCTCTTTCAGGAGCGGACGGGGGGGCACTGCCAGCAACTTGCCAGGTCAGGTAGTGTTCAACACGTGCATCACCCTTTCTCTGCCTGCTATTGCGCTCCATGCTTCGGAAAGGTAAGAAAAAGAACGTGCATTTGAGTTTGAAATGTCCGATCCTGCAGCAGCACACTTCCAAAGCCCACACATGACAATAACCCGATTCAAGGCCCCATTCACCCGTTTTTAAAAAAATAGATAACACTCCAACAAAGTAAGGTTATAAAACTTTATTAACTACTAACTTTAACAAACGGAACAAAAACTAAAAACATTTAAACATTTCTCAACACAAAAAGCAACAATGGTTAGAAGCGGTCTTTTGTGCGAATAGTCCCAAGGCAGCACAACGTGCAGAGTTCTGGACGGCACCCAGGTGATGTCGCCTGGGTGCCGCACTGGTTTAGGGATCCTACAATGCTGCTCCGAAAATTGGCGTGGGGCGTCCCGGGTGGGGCGAGGGGAGGCCTCGTCAGTAGCGGTCTGTTGTGCGAATAGTCCCAAGGCAGCACAACGTGCAGAGTTCTGGACGGCACCCAGGTGATGTCGCCTGGGTGCCGCACTGGTTTAGGGATCCTACAATGCAGCACAGAAAAACAGCGTGGGGCGTCCCGGGTGGTGCGGGGGGAGGCCTCGTCAGTAGCGGTCTGTGTCCAGTGTCACATGGCTGACACAACATGTACGACAGGCACCCAGGTGATGTCCAGTAAACTGCCGCACTGGTTTTGGTATCCTACAATGCTGCTCCGAAAATTGGCGTGCGGCGGCTCGGGGGGGGGGGCGTGGGGGAGCCGGCGTGAACGGGCCTCCCCAGGTGGCGGCCATCTAGCTGAGTTGCGCTCGCTCTTGCGGCCACAGCGTCTCGCTCACCATGTTGTTGAGTTGCTCCCACTCTTGCAGTGCAGCGATAGGCGGCTGCCACATGGCTCTTAAAATGGCGGACAGCTCCTCGGTTTTAGGCCTGGTCCACTGAAATGGCCCTGGGACACTTTGGAACTCGGACGCTTGCCTGCTAGGGCTTGGGCTCCATTCTCGAAAAGCGTCCGCTCAGCCGTGAAGATTGTATAAAAGTCTTGGGGGCCCCCGACTCCCGCAGGCTTCCGGTGGGGAGCGGCTGCCATGATTGCTCGCGGAATGACCACGACGGAGCCACGAGATGGTGGTGCTCTCATGCTGACGCCAGCTTCAGTCTGAATGATCCAGAAACAAGGTGGGGCTTTCATCGTTTGGGAAAAAAAAATGTTCTAAACCAATGAAAAGTGTTATTTTTAGGTCATATGACCAAGCCTTCCATCTTTAGGAAACCAAAAGTAAAATGAACCAATGAAAAGTTTTATAAACAAGTCACATGACCTGTTATGCGACATAGGGCTACAAAAAGCGTAGAAAATCCGTTGGCACGTGAGGCGGCGTCAGTAGCGGACCGATGTGCGAATAGGCCGAAGGCAGCACAACGGGCCGAGATCCGGATGGTACCGAGGTGGTGTCCAGCAAATTGCCGCACTGGTGTGGCCATCCTACAATGCTGCGCCGAAAGACGGCGTGTCCAGCTGAATTGCGGTCACTGTTGCGGTACAGTGACTCGAACGCGCCGAGATCCGGATGGCACCGAGGTGGTGTCCAGCAAATTGCCGCACTGGTGTGGCCATCCTACAATGCTGCGCCGAAAGACGGCGTGTCCAGCTGAATTGCGGTCACTGTTGCGGTACAGTGACTCGAACGCGCCGAGATCCGGATGGCGCCGAGGTGGTGTCCAGCAAATTGCCGTACTGGTGTGGCCATCCTACAATGCTGCGCCGAAAGACGGCGTGTTCAGCTGAGTTCCGGTCACTCTTCCGGCACAGTGACTCGAACGCGCTGAGATCCGGATGGCACCGAGGTGGTGTCCAGCAAGTGGCTGCACTGGTGTGGCCATCCTACAATGCTGCGCCGAAAGTCGGCGTGGGGTGCCCCGTTGGCTTATGAGGTGATGTCAGTAGTGGACTGATGTGTGAATAGGTCGGAACCAGCACAAGGCGCCAAGATCCGAATGGCAAGTCCTGGATGTTGAGTGCCTCAGTTGAGATTTCTGAGCAGTGCTTGTAGGACTGTCTGAAGCTTATTTGCACCTGCTGCAGCTTCACTAGGTCCGGCGGAACTTTTGCCTTTTCCTTTCTGCTTCTTTTCCTACAATGCGTTTCATCTGAAGACACGACCAGGTCCCTGAATGTGTGCAGGGGGACGCTATTGATTGAATGAACGCGCCGAGATCTGGATGGCACCGAGGTGGTGTCCAGCAAATTGCCGCACTGGTGTGGCCATCCTACAATGCTGCGCCGAAAGTCGGCGTGGGGTGCCCCGTTGGCTTATGAGGTGATGTCAGTAGTGGACTGATGTGTGAATAGGTCGGAACCAGCACAAGGCGCCAAGATCCGAATGGCAAGTCCTGGATGTTGAGTGCCTCAGTTGAGATTTCTGAGCAGTGCTTGTAGGACTGTCTGAAGCTTATTTACACCTGCTGCAGCTTCACTAGGTCCGGCGGAACTTTTTTCCTTTTCCTTTCTGCTTCTTTTCCTACAATGCGTTTCATCTGAAGACACGACCAGGTCCCTGAATGTGTGCAGGGGGACGCTATTGATTGAATGAAAATGGCGGCTTGACACAAAGCTGACTCAAGCGTTACTGTTGGTGCTATACAGACAAAAATTGGTTTTCAGTTTGTACATTCTTCAGGTTTTTGCACCAGGAGGTATGTTTGCAGAATGGTGGAGAAAGGGGGCTGAGCCTTGCATGAATTCTCAGCAATCCCACTGTGTGGGGCTTACTGGAGGTAACTTTAAAAAACCAAAGATTACAGGGACGTAATAATTAGGAGAAATAATAGGTAGGCTTGGATTTCACTTGCACAAAACAATTGAAATTCAGCAGTTATAGTTTTCTGAGCTAACTATAACTTACGCCCCCACAATGTTCTTCTTATGATCTCACATATTACATCACTCATGACATGGTCAGTGACATCACTGATGACATCACTCATGACATCTCACGTGACATCACTGATGATATTAGCCACTGAATCTCGGATGCATCCACTCATCCCCATAGCCTTTCACATACCCACTTCTACTCCAACACCATCATTCTCAAAGCGATTGACTTACCCATACCAGTACTTAGATGCCTCTCACCCATACAGCCACTTATACAGCAACTCACTCACTAATACAGTCACTGACATATCTTTTCATACAGCTACTCACATACTGTCAGTCATCCATAGAGCTACTCACATACCCACTCACTCATCCATAGAGTCAATCACACAGCCACTTACTTACCTATACAGTTATACGCACTTATTCACTTACTTATGCACAGCCTCACCCATACAGCCACTCTCACACTCACTCACCCATAGAGTCACTCATTTACTCCAAGACACACCTATACTGCCTTTCACATATGCAGTTACTCATACATATTCTACTGACTCATGTACTCACTCACTGATACAGACATACATACACTAAGTCACCCATACAGCCCCTCACACATGTACTCACTACCTTATACAGCCACTGACTCATCCACTCACTCATCCATGCAGGCATTCACACACACCATAACTCACCCACACAGACACTCTGACACCTATACAGGTACTCAGACAACCAATTGATCACCCATATAGCCACTAATGTACCCATTCACCAACCTATACAGCCACTTAGACACCAACTGATATAGAAATTCACAAAATCAGTCACTCACTCCTACATGTACTGAGACACCTAATCACTCACTTATACAGCCAGTCACATACCCACTGAATCATCATACAGGCACTCATATACCCACTGATTCACCAGTACACCTTAGTGTATATATATATATATATATATATATATATATTACCTACTGGCGGTCGCCAGTAGGTATATATAGTTAGGATTTTTTCTCTATGGGACTTTTGAAAATTCTATGTCTAATAACTTTGGCGTTTGTGGACGGAATCGGCTGAAATTTTCAGGAAAATGGCACATTTTGATTCTGAGCAGCCCCTGAAAATTTGGGGGGGTTTCGTCAAGGGGGGGCCGAGAAAAAAGGGGGGTCCCAAAACGCGTTTTTCCCATTCATTTTTCCATAGGGCGGTTGGACTCACTTTTAGCTCGAACGGCTGAATGGATTTGCACGAAACTTGGCAAAATTGTAGGGACTGTTAGCCCGATGTGCCTTTGCTAGGTCTCAATATATGTGCTCCAGTAGTTTTTGAGAAATTAACGTTCAAACCAAGATATATATCTGTAACAGCGCTCTGGGCAGCGATCCGGTCCGCTTACTTTTCGCTTATCAGAACTTTGCGCGCAGAAAGCTGATTGGCTCTCCGGTGTCTGTCAACATTCTAAACAGTCCGGAGCGGACGCCATCTTGTCTCTCGGTAGGATCGAGAGAGAAGAAGAGGTGGAAAACGAAAGGGGAATTTAATGAAAGGGGGCAAGGTATCCCCCTCTTGACCCCCTAGGAATGTTGTTGGGGTTATTAAAGGGTCCCGTGGGGAAAATAAAAAAAAAATGATTTTTCACGGTAGAAGCGCGGCCGCGAACTGGTAGCGAAACGGGAATTCGCCATTTTGAGCTTCGTTAATTAAATTACTAGTTATAAGTGGGTGCGGGAGACGTATCCTAATCCCCTATGTTTCCTGAGGGTGGCTGAGGAGGCTGATATATGTTGATACATCTCTTCCAGCGGCTGTGCGTGAGCTTTTTTTTTTTTTTGCTGCGTGACAGTCCGGAGCGGCCGCCATCTTGTCTCTCGGTAGGATCGAGAGAGAAGAAAAGGTGAAAAACTAAGGGGGAATTTAATGAAAGGGGGCAAGGTATCCCCCTCTTCACCCCCTAGGAATGTTGTTGGGGTTATTAAAGGGTCCCGTGGGGAAAATAAAAAAAAAAATGATTTTTCACGGTAGAAGCGCTTCACGGGCCGCGAACTGGGCCGCAAACTGGTAGCGAAACGGGAATTCGCCATTTGCTTCACGGGCCGCGAACTGGGCCGCAAACTGGTAGCGAAACGGGAATTCGCCATTTTGTGCTTCGTTAATTAAATTACTAGGTATAAGGGGGTGCGGGAGAGGTATCCTAATCCCCTATGTTTCCTGAGGGTGGCTGAGGAGGCTGATATATGTTGATACATCTCTTCCAGCGGCTGTGCCATTTTGCCTTTTTTTCGAATGCCACAATTTTGTCGTGCACGGCAGCCATTTTAGATGCCAGGCTGGTCCCAGGATATCACCTAACCCTGCGGATGTAGTTTATGGCCCCAGCTGTAGAGAATTCAGACATGCCAATCCTCCTGATTCAGGCGTGTGACTACTGATTTCAGTGCTAGTCTCCCGCCTCCCGATTTCTGCAAGCAAAAACCCGGGGGCATATTACGAACAACTAGCGATAATTTTTGTCTCTAACTTGTTTAGAGACAAAAATTATCGCCGCACATCGGCGATTTTTATCGCAGATAAACCTTGCTATTATCGCAGAAAAGTCAGCGATATTCATGTATTATTGACCTAATGCTCTTAGCCATGTTATCCACCTCCCATTGGATAACATGGCTAAGAACTGCTCAGGGCAGGTGTTAGATTTTGGAGATATTCGCGCTTAGCGCGAATATCTCCAAAAGTTGGTAATAGAAGGTAGCGATGTTAGGGACTGTTTCCAGTCGCTAACATCTTGGCACGCCACTTTGCATGTCATTAGTGATAAATATCACTGACATGCAAAGCGGGGCCCAAGATGGTCGCTATCTCCTTTTAGCTGTCACTAACTGGTGTTAGCGACAGCTTGGTAATAGGGAGATAATTTTATCTCCGCTTTCATGGCTTTTAAAGCCAAAAAAAGCGGAGATAAACCCCCTTGATAATATGCCCCACGATTCCTTGGGGGTTTCAGCCGACAGGGCTTGGTATTGTGTTACATGGTAATTTTTCCATGAAACGTCAGAGGGTCGATGCAGGGGTTCTAGAAGAGGTGATAAACCATTTAAGCCTCATGAACAAGCGCATGGTCTTTTAAAGATTTGTGAAGTACTCGGGGCGGCGGTGTGTGTGTGCCCTCTTTCAGGAGCGGACGGGGGGGCACTGCCAGCAACTTGCCAGGTCAGGTAGTGTTCAACACGTGCATCACCCTTTCTCTGCCTGCTATTGCGCTCCATGCTTCGGAAAGGTAAGAAAAAGAACGTGCATTTGAGTTTGAAATGTCCGATCCTGCAGCAGCACACTTCCAAAGCCCACACATGACAATAACCCGATTCAAGGCCCCATTCACCCGTTTTTAAAAAAATAGATAACACTCCAACAAAGTAAGGTTATAAAACTTTATTAACTACTAACTTTAACAAACGGAACAAAAACTAAAAACATTTAAACATTTCTCAACACAAAAAGCAACAATGGTTAGAAGCGGTCTTTTGTGCGAATAGTCCCAAGGCAGCACAACGTGCAGAGTTCTGGACGGCACCCAGGTGATGTCGCCTGGGTGCCGCACTGGTTTAGGGATCCTACAATGCTGCTCCGAAAATTGGCGTGGGGCGTCCCGGGTGGGGCGAGGGGAGGCCTCGTCAGTAGCGGTCTGTTGTGCGAATAGTCCCAAGGCAGCACAACGTGCAGAGTTCTGGACGGCACCCAGGTGATGTCGCCTGGGTGCCGCACTGGTTTAGGGATCCTACAATGCAGCACAGAAAAACAGCGTGGGGCGTCCCGGGTGGTGCGGGGGGAGGCCTCGTCAGTAGCGGTCTGTGTCCAGTGTCACATGGCTGACACAACATGTACGACAGGCACCCAGGTGATGTCCAGTAAACTGCCGCACTGGTTTTGGTATCCTACAATGCTGCTCCGAAAATTGGCGTGCGGCGGCTCGGGGGGGGGGCGTGGGGGAGCCGGCGTGAACGGGCCTCCCCAGGTGGCGGCCATCTAGCTGAGTTGCGCTCGCTCTTGCGGCCACAGCGTCTCGCTCACCATGTTGTTGAGTTGCTCCCACTCTTGCAGTGCAGCGATAGGCGGCTGCCACATGGCTCTTAAAATGGCGGACAGCTCCTCGGTTTTAGGCCTGGTCCACTGAAATGGCCCTGGGACACTTTGGAACTCGGACGCTTGCCTGCTAGGGCTTGGGCTCCATTCTCGAAAAGCGTCCGCTCAGCCGTGAAGATTGTATAAAAGTCTTGGGGGCCCCCGACTCCCGCAGGCTTCCGGTGGGGAGCGGCTGCCATGATTGCTCGCGGAATGACCACGACGGAGCCACGAGATGGTGGTGCTCTCATGCTGACGCCAGCTTCAGTCTGAATGATCCAGAAACAAGGTGGGGCTTTCATCGTTTGGGAAAAAAAAATGTTCTAAACCAATGAAAAGTGTTATTTTTAGGTCATATGACCAAGCCTTCCATCTTTAGGAAACCAAAAGTAAAATGAACCAATGAAAAGTTTTATAAACAAGTCACATGACCTGTTATGCGACATAGGGCTACAAAAAGCGTAGAAAATCCGTTGGCACGTGAGGCGGCGTCAGTAGCGGACCGATGTGCGAATAGGCCGAAGGCAGCACAACGGGCCGAGATCCGGATGGTACCGAGGTGGTGTCCAGCAAATTGCCGCACTGGTGTGGCCATCCTACAATGCTGCGCCGAAAGACGGCGTGTCCAGCTGAATTGCGGTCACTGTTGCGGTACAGTGACTCGAACGCGCCGAGATCCGGATGGCACCGAGGTGGTGTCCAGCAAATTGCCGCACTGGTGTGGCCATCCTACAATGCTGCGCAGAAAGACGGCGTGTCCAGCTGAATTGCGGTCACTGTTGCGGTACAGTGACTCGAACGCGCCGAGATCCGGATGGCGCCGAGGTGGTGTCCAGCAAATTGCCGTACTGGTGTGGCCATCCTACAATGCTGCGCCGAAAGACGGCGTGTTCAGCTGAGTTCCGGTCACTCTTCCGGCACAGTGACTCGAACGCGCTGAGATCCGGATGGCACCGAGGTGGTGTCCAGCAAGTGGCTGCACTGGTGTGGCCATCCTACAATGCTGCGCCGAAAGTCGGCGTGGGGTGCCCCGTTGGCTTATGAGGTGATGTCAGTAGTGGACTGATGTGTGAATAGGTCGGAACCAGCACAAGGCGCCAAGATCCGAATGGCAAGTCCTGGATGTTGAGTGCCTCAG
Organism: Lissotriton vulgaris; assembly: GCF_964263255.1. Classification (NCBI taxonomy): domain Eukaryota; kingdom Metazoa; phylum Chordata; class Amphibia; order Caudata; family Salamandridae; genus Lissotriton; species Lissotriton vulgaris. The sequence continues at coordinate 421,889,628 of NC_141687.1, forward strand.
TTGAGATTTCTGAGCAGTGCTTGTAGGACTGTCTGAAGCTTATTTGCACCTGCTGCAGCTTCACTAGGTCCGGCGGAACTTTTGCCTTTTCCTTTCTGCTTCTTTTCCTACAATGCGTTTCATCTGAAGACACGACCAGGTCCCTGAATGTGTGCAGGGGGACGCTATTGATTGAATGAACGCGCCGAGATCTGGATGGCACCGAGGTGGTGTCCAGCAAATTGCCGCACTGGTGTGGCCATCCTACAATGCTGCGCCGAAAGTCGGCGTGGGGTGCCCCGTTGGCTTATGAGGTGATGTCAGTAGTGGACTGATGTGTGAATAGGTCGGAACCAGCACAAGGCGCCAAGATCCGAATGGCAAGTCCTGGATGTTGAGTGCCTCAGTTGAGATTTCTGAGCAGTGCTTGTAGGACTGTCTGAAGCTTATTTGCACCTGCTGCAGCTTCACTAGGTCCGGCGGAACTTTTTTCCTTTTCCTTTCTGCTTCTTTTCCTACAATGCGTTTCATCTGAAGACACGACCAGGTCCCTGAATGTGTGCAGGGGGACGCTATTGATTGAATGAAAATGGCGGCTTGACACAAAGCTGACTCAAGCGTTACTGTTGGTGCTATACAGACAAAAATTGGTTTTCAGTTTGTACATTCTTCAGGTTTTTTTTTTCCATCCAAGTCTGATTGAGAGTTTGTAGAAAAATGGCTTCAGATTTTCCACATACTACTCTTCAACATTCTTCCTAAATGTAACAATGTGAAACTCACTAGGAGAACGGCTGTTTCTGTTTCCTTTCAAAATGCTGCCACCAATATTTTCTGAATGGAAGACACCATCTTGTAGCATAAAGGGCCGAAAGGGGTTCTGGTCTGGCCGATGGTTGGTGGAGACATTTTGACTATATCTTGGACCTGCCCGGCCTCGCCCAAAATGGCGCCGGTATAAATGGGACTCGTAACTCTTTGCCCGCAAATGTATATCTAGAAAATGTTATTGTAAGTGGCCCTGTCGTATTTTAATTACAAAATGTACGTCCACCGATTCCGCAACTGTTAGACACCTTTGTTCTTGTCACCTAATGGCCCGCTCGTTACGTTCTTCTACAGTGTAAATGTCTCCTCATCATATACGATTTCAGTTTGCTCCGTGGCCGGCCCACGTGGTTGTAGGCCCGTATTTGTATACTGACATTTTTACAATAAAGGTTTTTAAAACAAAACACGGTAGTAGTATTTTCATTTGTAAAGTTTTTACTTTTAGTGACTGTTTTCGAATCAGTAAAAGGCAAGTGAAATAAAGCAGTCCAATTACATGACGGATAAAAGGTATAATATGTAGGAACGCAGTAAAGATAAATGGTCAAGGGCAGTTGTGTTTTTCATGTCTGCAACATAAAGTGATCGATAAGAATCTGATAATCAGGCGTATCGGCGACTAAGACAGCAGGCCGAATCTCTTTTACTCAACGGCTCCGTCATGGAAGGAAGAAACGCCCTTTTTCTCGAAAAAGGAATATATTTTACTTGCAAGACAGTTGTAAATTTTCCGGGAAAGTACATTAGCCTGGAATATTATAACATATGTTTGAAAAAAAAATATTGTTCGAAAATAATAAAAAGCGTAATTTTTAGGTCATATGACCAAGCTTTTCATCATTAAATTAACAAAAGTAAAATGAACCAATGAAAAGTTTTATTAACAAGTCACATGACCTGTTATGCTTACGTTACGCGCTGCGCGCCGCGCCTCGGATCACTTCCGGGTGCGCTAACGCGGCGTGTCATAAAACGCATTACGCGACAACGTAGGTCAAGAATATAGTCTAAATGTCTCCACCAACCAGCGTTCAGAACACAACCCCTTTCAGCAGTCCAAAAAGTTCTGTTAAATGACAACAGAGGGGACAGGCAACAAGAACCATCAGTCAAAGAGGGGAGGGCAAGTTCTTCTCTTCCGGGTCATGTTGGGGCGCTACCGGAACTGATCGAATTGGTAGTCTACAGTGTTTCTGGATGTTTCAGACTAAAGCTGGCGTCAGCATGAGACCACTACCATCTCGTAGCTCCGTCGTGGCCATTCCACGAGCAATCATGGCAGCCGCTCCCCACCAGAAGCCTGCGGGAGTCGGAGGCCCCGAAGACTTTTGTAGAATCTTCACGGCTGAGGGGACGCTTTTCGAGAATGGGACGCAAGCCCTAGCAGACAAGCGTCCGAGTTCTAAGGTGTCCCAGGGCCATTTTAGTGGACCAGGCCCAAAACCGAAGAGCCGGCCGCCATTTTGAGAGTCCTGTGGCAGCCGCCTATCGCTGCACCGCAAGAGCGGGCGCATCTCAACTACATGGTGAGCGAGACGCTGTAGTCGCAAGAGCGGGCGGTAAACAGCTGAATGGCGGAAGAGGCACAGTGTAGCAAAAGCGGGCGGAATGGCAACTAAAACGATAAAGGGGCGCCCCACTACAGCTTGTCTTCAGGTCAAACGGATTGTGGGACAAGGTCCAGAATTGAAGAGTCATCAAAAGGCAAAAAGTTCCGCCGAACCCCGGGAGCCGGCCGCCTATGTCGGGGGCGATCTCAGGCTACAACAGTGCTATAAGACTTGGGGAGGGTGTCGGAGCCAAGCGTCTTCTCCGAGTCCATGGCCATCACACCGCCCCTCAGGGGCCTCCGTCAAGCTGTTTAGGAAGGTAACATATCACATTGTTTTCTAATGCAGTCAGGTCCACAAACGACACTCACTTACTTTGAGAATAGTGAAGCTGCAGTAGGTGGAAATAAGCTTCAGACAGTGTTACAAGCACTGCTCAGAACTCTTAACTATGGCACCCAACATCCAGAACTTATGCTATTTGAGAATGGTAGTGACATCGAAGCATCTCAGGGACCAAAACCATTAACGTACTTTCACGTATGAAAATCTTACTTGGGGAGGGGGCAGGAGCGAAGCGCCCCCTCCCAGTCAGCGCCACCACACCGTATGTTGAAAATCTGAAGCCATCGTTCTACAAAGTCAACCAAACTTGGATTGAAAAATCTAGAAAAATGTACAAACTGAAAACCAGTTTTGGTCTGCATAGCATCAGTAGCAACGCTTGAGTCAGCTTTGTGTCAAGCCGCCATTTTGATTCAACAAAGCACAGGCATTGAAAAAGGCTGAAATTCAGAACTCTAAACTATGGCACCCAACATCCAGGAGCTTGCTATCTGGATCTTGGAGCCTTGTGCTGTTTTCGATCTATTCACACATCGGTCCACTACTGACATCATCTTATAAACCAACGTTATGTAAATAGTTTTTTAATAAAATGTTTTACCCTGTTTCTTTGTTGGTGTGTTGTCTATATTTTTAATATTTGCATAGGGTTTGTCGTTATTTTGTGCGGGATGGGTGATGGAGCCGAGCTGTCTTGCAGCCCTCATGGTGTGGAGCTCAGTTCATCTCACTATTTTCGTATTTCTCAAGAAGGGTTGTTCCTAATATTTCTATTTTAGCGAGGTCAAAAAGAGATCCAATTAGTGGCCTACTGATTTTGCTCGATTACTTTTATTTTTTTACACGATTTTTCACTATCTGCAAAGACTAAACAGAGTATTGCGACTTTGTGCTTGTTTGTAAATAGAGAATGATCCAAAGAGAACCAATTCTAAAACAGTAAATGCTTGGACAACAATCAATCAAATGGAGAGACAAGGAGGCACGACGGATTACAACGGGGGTAAAGGCCTGCGTTAACTACCCTTCAGTATCTGCAAAGAGAGAGTACTACTAAGGCAAAAGAGGGGAGGGGGGGGGGGGTGCAGCGTTCAAAGCACATCAGCGTGCATAAATACGAAAATGTTTTTATCTATCACGTACTTGACATTTTAAAGCTTTTCATATTTGCTATTAAAAAACCAATGAAATTCACAGAAAAAACCATAGGTTATAGTGGATATATAGTTAGGAATTTGCATTTACAAAACCTTGAAAATTCAATGAAAAAACCATAGGTTATAGGCCATATATAGTTAGGAATTAGCATTTACAAAACCTTATTTTACTCGCATAAAACCATTGAAATTCCATATATAGTTAGAAGCGCTAACTATATATCGCGCACCCGCAATCCACTGCTGATGATGTCACATATTACATCATTCATGACATGGTCAGTGACATCACTGATGACATCACTGATGACATCTCAAATGACATCACTGATGACAACTCAAATGATATCAATGATGACATCTCAAATGACATCACTGATGACATCACTGATGACAACTCAAATGACATCACTGATGACATCTCATTTGTCATCACTGATCACATCACTCATGTGATAATACAATGAACCTCTTCAGACTCTAATATAACCTTACATACACTCAGTATAAACAGACACTCACAGACTGTCAGTCATCCATGGAGTTACTCACACACCTAGTCAGTCATGCAAAGAATCAATCACACCTCCATTTCCTCAACTATACAGTTATACACATCTTACTTATTCAAACATATAATAACACATATTTACTCTCTTATATAATCCCTGATACAAGCTCACAGTGATCGATACAGCCACTCACACATTCACTGGCTCTTATGTTCAGTTATTTATATATCTCAACTCTCACATGTATTGTGTTTTACATACGTACTTACTTGCTCATGTAGCAATGAGAAATCCATTCACTCACCAAAACACCCATGCATAGTCAACCGCCCATATAGCTGTTTCCACATGCACTCTTGAACTCATACTCCTAGTGAATCAACTGCTTACACATCTATGCACAGAGTCACGCACCTCCCAGCCACCCACACACACACTCAGCCTCCCATTCAAATACTTGGGCAACCAATCAATAACCCATATGGCCACTCTTATAGCTACTGATCAACACATGCAGCAGCTTACACAACAACAAACATACTGATGCACAAATTAAGACAGTTTAGTCACTAACCCATGCACTCAGTGAGACACATTTAATCACTCACTCATACAGTCAGTCATGCACCTACTAAATTCTTCATCCAGACACTTATACATCCACTCATTCTTCAATATGTGAAACATATTTAAACTTTACAGACACATACAATCATTTGAGTTGTCATCAGTGATGTCATTTGAGATGTCATCAGTGATGTCATCAGTGATGTCACTGACCATGTCATGAATGATGTAATATGTGACATCATCAGCAGTGGATTGCGGGTGCGCGATATATAGTTAGCGCTTCTAACTATATATGGAATTTCAATGGTTTTATGCGAGTAAAATAAGGTTTTGTAAATGCTAATTCCTAACTATATATGGCCTATAACCTATGGTTTTTTCATTGAATATATATATATATATTCCACATGGTGATTGGGAACACCCGCTGCCGACAAATCAAAGGGCATGTCGACACATGGACCTCCCAGTCACAGTCCAAATCAATTCACCAGCGCTTCCAGTATTGCAAAAGAAAGCAGTCGACGCTGTGTCTGTGCAAGCTGGCATTAAATAATTTTGCAAAGACACGGCGTTGACTGCTTTCTTTTGCAATATTGGAAGCGCTGATGAGTATACATATATATATATATGCAAACTTTTTTTTACTTATTATTATATAGACTATTTTCCTGCTTCGATATTTTTGGTTTTTGTCTACTTTTTTAGTTTTTTAGCTACTTTTTCACTCTTTTTCTATTGCCTGCTATTTTCATTTCTTTCACTTACTTTTTTAATTTTATTATCTTCTTTCCCGCCCCATCTCTCTCACTCTCCCCAGAACCATGTCGAAGGATAGGGCTCGCCGCAGCCAGAGCCGCGACCGCCTTCCCTGCGGAAGGCGATGCCCACAAGGGGTGTAGGCACGGGCCTTATTTGGGGAGGTGGAGTTGGCTGCACTCATTTTCTTTGTGCAGCGCCACCTCCCCTCAACCCAGGCAGAAGATGGCAGGCCAGGGTCCGGGTACGGGTTCCGGGAACGTCGGCAGCGGTGGGGGAAGGTGCACCAGACAGTGTTCCGCTGATCTGGGGTTGGGCGCACCCAGGCCCAGCTGACGCACCGGTGGTCCAAAATCCTGGACCGGGAGCAGGACCTGCTGGACCTGCTAGGAGTGGAGGTTCTGGGTCTTGGTGAGTAAATATTTAATTATTACTACATTGTGTCTGTTCTTCTGCTCTGTTATATATTGCGAATATCTTTTTTTTCCAACCAGCTAGAATGCTGCTGCTTACATTACAGGTAAATTACTTTCAAAAATCTTCTGTGATTGTTTTTTTTTAATTTTTTTTTTATTGTCCTCATCATTCGCCTTTAGTGATCAACTAGTAGCATGTGGAGAATAACCTTACTGTCTCAGATAATCTGGAAGGAGCTGAAGAGAAAACACCCTGATTGCTCCACAGTAATATTGTCATAATCCACTTAAGCCACTTTAGATCAACCATATGGGGCACATGCTGTGTTCATATACCGATCTTGCATCGATTCCAACTTTGTAGGGTATAGTTGAAATAGGAGGTAAAATACCAAGCAACGTAATCATTGGACCTTGGGGGGAAAAAAAAAAGAAAACCCAAGATCAATCCAAAATATATCTCCAATTTTGTAGCCTCCAGAAGTTTCTCTTATTTTTAGTTCCTGATCTTGAGAGGTCCATCTTTGATACTTGTAGCACTGATGATTGCCAATCTGGCAAGGTAGGAGATATGGGGTCTTTCAATCTCTTGCATATCTCTCTCCTTGCCAACAACATACAGTAGAAGATTAGATCTTTTGCTGGACCATGAAACTCTGGAGAAATACCAAAAATAACCAGGGCAGAACAAAGAGTTAATCGGGATCCCAAAGAGGTAGAAATAAAAGTAGTAACTGAGGTCCAAAATGGTGATAGTAGCGGGCAATCTCAAAACATGTGCAAGTCCGAAGCCTCTGCCAAACCACACTTTGGGCATAGAACTGGCGGACTATCCGAAAACTTTGATAAACGTTGGGGCGAATAGGATGCCCTGTGTAGCGTAAACAGGTGGTTATGCTGTAACCAAGATGGTTTTACACTACTCCACATAATCTTAAAAGAATCATACCATATATTTTGCACACTAATATCTATCATGTGTGCAGACCACAACTGCTCTGGTAGATGTGACTCACCCTCTGCCTCATCTAGAATAAGATTATACCAGAATGAGAACTCTTTATTAAATGGAGGCTTATCTGTTAGTAGAGTCACCAGTGTACTATCGCCTCCCAGCTGGAATCTACCTTTATTAGAAGACTGTAAATGAGAATGTGCCCAACTTTGCATCTGAAGGTATTTAAATCTAGAAAGCCGAGACCCCACTTTTAGCCTCAATACCTCCCATGGCAGTAGTGAATCCTCCGCAAAAATGTCTCCCCAAGCTATCAGACCCGACTCGCGCAGCGGTGTAGCTAGACTATCAAGCAGCCAGGTCGGGGAACCTGGAGAGTTCCATAATGGAGCCTTACCTGAGTAGTAATCTATTTTGATCTTGCCCCTCAGTTTAGCCCATGTTCTACACATATCTCTAAGCACCTTCAGTTTTATTTTCTTTTAAAACTTGGGATCCCCGAACTTAAATAGAAATCCTCGACCAGACATTTTTTACCTCTGAGTAACGCATCAAACATTTGCCCACAACCTATATTTGTTGGATATTTAACAACATTCTAACGTGAGACATCTGGAATGCCCACCCGTAAAGCTGTAAATCTGGGGCCGCCAAACCTCCCTTCTCTCTACGTCGCCTGATCTTCTTCCAGGCGATTCTCGGATTGCGGTTGTTCCAGATGAAGGAGCGAATATCACTTTGAAGTTTAGTTATCATAATAGGATAAAAAAAAAGAGGAATAGTATTAAATAAAAATGTTACCTTAGGTAGAATCGTCATTTTGACTAGGTTAGATCTACCCAGCAAAGATAATGGGAGTGTAGACCATGATTTCATTAGTCTACGGCATTCTTTAGCTATAATCGCAAAGTTTGCTGGGACTATCTTATCTATATCTTTATATATATTCAGACCCAGATAACGAAAGACCGAACTCACCTGAGCCCCCACCACGGGCTCCGGGTCGTTCCAGACCATTATATCTGTCTTAGATGCATTTACTTCGTACCCTGATATAGCTCCGAATTCTTTGGCCAACTTGATTACAGCCGGAAACGCCGACCGTAATTCTGATGTATAGATAAGAACATCATCCGCATATAAAGCTGCCTTCCTTTCCCATTCCTCAAAGACAAAAGGCTTAATGTTGTTATTATCTCTTATCTTCTGAGCAAAAGGCTCTATATAAAGATCGAATAAGAGGGGGGAAAGGGGGCAGCCTTGGCGGGTACCCCTAGTGATATTAAATGGGTCCGATAGTTCTCCATTAACAAGTACGGATGCTGACGGGTTCATATACAGAAGTTTGACTGCATGTCTGAATTTTTTCCCCAGATTAAATTTTGCTAAGACCTCCGATAGGTAAACCCAGTTCACCCTAACGAAGGCCTTGGTGGCATCCAAGGTCATTACTGCTAGAGGGAGTGATGTTGTCGTTGCCATGTCAATTGCACCTATGAGATCATAGGTCAGCTCATACAACTGACGCCCTCTTACAAACCCTTTTTGATCTATGTGCAAGATGTTTGTTGCTACTGCCCCCAACCTATTTGCCAATATAGATGTAAAGATTTTATAATCTGCGTTCAATATGGAGATTGGTCTGTAAGACCCGCAATTTGATGGTGATTTCCCTGGTTTTAAAATCAGTGTGATTGATGCATTATCCCATGATTTAGGAGGGGGCATCTCTTCCAGGAGGATCTTGTTAAACACCTCAGTCAGAAAAGGAGTAATGGTTGAAATCAAAACCTTATAAATTTCAGATGGCAATCCATCGGGGCCTGATGCCCTACCTTTTTTGCTACTGGCAATAGCTGCCCTGACTTCTTCTTGCGAGATCGGATCGGCTAGCCTATTGCTTTGTTCTAGAGTCAAGACAGGGTGAGAAACGCCCACCAACCAATCTTCGACCTGCTTTGACTCAACGTTATTATCCTCACAATAAATTTCACTAAAGAAGTTCCGAAGCGTTCTCCTAATTTCGACATCAGTTGATAGTGTGATTCCTCCCGTCGTAATAGAGTTGATATTATTACGCACTAACTCAGTCTTTGTTTTCCAAGACAGCAGTTTACTCGCTCCCTCACCGTATTCAAAATGTGCCAGTTTGCTGGCCTCCCATCTCTCTTGAACCCTGGCATTTAATACTGAGTTTAGCTCTCCTTTCAATGTAGCCACCTTTACCTGCCTCTCATGAACTATAGATGCACTAGGATCAGGGTGACTGGTAATTTCTGTTTGTAAATTAGCCAGTTCTGATTCTAAAGAGGTCACTGTTTCCCTATAGACTCTGTTCTTATATATGGCTTTGTTATTGATCTGACCCCTTAAAAATGCCTTAAGTGTATCCCAAATAACACCTAGAGAGGCGGATCCTATATTTTCATCCAGGAAAAACTGGGTCTCTATCTTAATGGCATCTGTGATATTAGTAGATAACAATAGTGATCGATCGAATGACCAGTTACTTGATCTAGGTTTTGGGAACCCATCCAAATCCAGTAGAATTGCAGTGTGATCCGAGAGACGAAATGGTAAGTGGGATACTGATTTAACCAGATGAACTAAGGATTGACTAATCAGAAAAAAATCAATTCGAGACTGGTGGTGGAATCTATAGTTTCGAAATGTAATTCCTCTTTGTAGGCCGTGCATTGTTCTCCAAATATCATTATACCCAAGCTGCTTCATATTATCCTGCAGGTATGCCCTAGTTTTCGACAAAACTTTAGCTCTGTTAGATGGCCATTTATCAACTAAGGGATCTAGGACTATATTAAAGTCGCCCGCCATGATAACTGGTTCCGGGAATTAATATAGATGTGAGAACAGAGCCTTCAATGCGGAGGGATTGTCCTGATTAGGACCATAGTAGCCCACTATGGTTATCGGGCCCCATGTATTATAGCTGAAACTATTGCCCATCGCCCTCCTGGGTCTACTAGTTTAGAAACTAATCTTGCTTTGATGGATTTTCTAAATAATATTGCCACACCTCTAGTATGTGTTGTTTGTGCCGTCACTATAAAGGCATCAATCCATCTATTCCTTTTAACCAGTATTTGCACATCTGGCTCTGTCAAACGTGTCTCCTGGAGTACCATGATCTGCGCACTAGAGTCTCGAAGATATTGCATAATAATATTTTTCCTAGGATTTGTTCGCAGACCATTAATATTCCAGGAGAGGATAGAGATTTTACTCATAGAAATAATATCTTTAAGGTACACATATAAAAGGAAATTTTAACTGAGACATGTTTTAACAATGATCCCTTCACACTAACAACAAACCTGAAGTGAAAGAGAGGACTCTTTTTTATTTTTTTCCCCCTGCAATCCCCCACAGTGCCCCTGTCTAACCCTCCTCCCCCCCTGGAAAACCCTTGTTATATCCATCTGGAAAACCAGATGATAGCACCCTGTTGTGAGCTCCCTTCTTGTACATTTTTATGGCCGGAGAAAACGGGACATAGCATAAAGGGAAGAAGGAGAAAACAAGATGAAAAAAAAACAAAAAAAAAACAACTTCTTAAGTTCTAATTGAAATTAAAAAAAAGAAAGAGGGGGTATACGGATGCGTTAGTTATCTTGTACGTATTTCTACCCCACCTGACCTGTAACCCATTTTTTTTCTTTTCTGGTTGTGTGTCTTGTTATCCTCTTTTTTTTTTTTCTCCCCTCCTTTCCTCTCTCTCTTCCCTCCTTTCCCCTTCCCCTCCTCCCCTCTTATCCTCCTCCCTAAGCTGTACACCTACTGTAAGTCCCCATGCTTCCCCAAAAGATTTTTTTTTTCCTAGGGTATATTTAGTGTATTTTTCTCACCCTTCTTTTTTTTTAACAATTAATTTTAACTAGTCTCAAAATCAATGGTTATCTTCTGTGATTGTTATGACACAGGTGCTCTTCTGCGTTCCTAATTTTACTTGTTTGCAACTTTGTGTTTGCGCACGCTTAGCGTGATTATGTAAGAGTTTATTTTAGAGAAATTAATTAACGTAATTCTATAGTGAGTGACTCTAGTCCTTACTTTGTCCTGTCACTAAGAGATAGGGGAGGACTGATACTTAGGTTCAGCTACTTTGTATGAGTTTGTAATTTTTTAGTGGTATGCGTGATGCCTCCTCTGTTACGTCACGTGCTGCTAGTACCTCAGTCTATATTAGAACCTTTTCTAGTTTGTTCAATGAGTGGTAATAGGCTTAGCAGCACTAGCAGAACATCAGCATCAATCAATCAACCAAAAATTTGGTGTATACAAAAAATGTAGTCATGTGTCCTTCATTTGATCATATGCATTGTTGAGCACTAAAAGAAGTGGAAATGCATACTTTAATGTACAATTGGCACGCCTGGAATAGGTGGGCTAGTTCAGGTGGTACGTCTTATTTAGGCTTGGTTAGTATTCTGGAATCAGAATGGAAGAGTGGATTAGTGTTGATAAATAGTAAGTAGTCGATCCTCAAATCCCCCGACACCACTTGTTGACCAAATGAGATAGGTCAATTTAGTTATTGCAATTGTTGTTTACATAAGTTTCGACCGTTCTTTAAAAATATTTTATTTGTTTGACACCATTCATCAATGTTTGTCTCTTTCTTATATCTTTGCTGTTCAGCACCCAGGGACAGGCAGACAGGGGCACAGCTGGCGGGAGAAGAACACCATCAATAGGAGGAGGACACCAACGCGGGCTCTTCTGCTGGCCCTGGTAAGTCTTCTTGTTTTTAATAATAATTCGTATTCCATAACTTTTACTGCACCATATTTTTCCCGAACTATTGTTTCCGTTTCCTAATGATATTTTTTTACCAACAATTATCCTTCGATCTGCACTGTTTTGAAAATCTTGTTATCCCTGCCTCTGCTATAATGACTCTCTGTACTACTACTACTATTAGTCTGTCTGTACTGTAGTAGCTAAGCTTGCCCAGTTAGCCACTCTTTAATTAAAAGGTTGTAAATAAGACTCAGATTCACCAGTAGCTCTAGCCATTGAGTCCAGTCCTTTGGGTCGTCCTCTTGTACTACTTCTAGTCTTATTGATCTTGATTCTCTGTTAATCTTCAGTCTTTGGCAATTCACACCAACAAATGCCCAACCAGATTTATTACTATTTTGATATGATAGGACATACTACTACTGTTGTAGGGATTTTGCACTTACAGACCTTTGCCCAAGAAAATAGGATGTTGGTGATGGGACGTTGGACCTTCCTCACTCACCTCAATCAGAAGTTCAGAACCCACCACAATCCCCTGCCCGACAAGTTATAGTAGTGTCTTGTCTAGTCATAACTGTTAGCTCTCTGAACCCTCCCCCCAAGATACCCAACAAGTAGACAACTCAGAATATAACACACCCAACCTCTCAGTCATGAAAGCAATTCACATGCACCCCTTCCTTTCGCTCGCTCACTCGTGTAAGTCCACACTAAATACCACCAAGTGTATGTAAGTTCAAAATGCTTATTTTTAATTGACAAGCTCTGTACGTTGTTCTATAATGCAGCACCAGCAGGAGAATCAATAACATTAAAACAATAAACATTGTTACACTTACTTACAGTTGGGAAAAAAATCATGATAACTGAACAGTGGTGGAAGCACCACCATCCCCCAGGTAGGAATATAGTTTATAGAAATGTATAAATGAAGATCTCTGAGTGAATTCCTCTGGGAACCCCTCAACTTAGAAGAACCTAGTACTGGTTGTTGTTGCATCATAAGCTCTGCAAAGCTCTGGTTCGTAGAAGGGAATCTTCCGTCTGTAATGCGAAAAATTAAATGGTGCGCGTTAGTATATTGCAAGCATTTTTCAGCCGTGCCAAAAATTGTAGCATTTATGGATAAGCAATATGGACTAACAGTACACCAGAACTTCATAAAAAGTAGCTTGTTCATGTTTTGTTTGCCACTTGTACACAGCGCTTAGACAATAGCAGTATGAGGTCATATGGGGGTAAAAGGTATTTTATACAATAAGCTGCAAGGTAACTTCACATGTGCAAAAATAAAAGACACATAAGTAAAATGGTTGCATGGCTCTGGCTAACTAAGCAAAGGTTAGAATGACCCTAGGGAGCATATATAACTACTAGTGTCTACTCTACTACTACCTGATTTGTACTAGTGATGTATGTTATATACCATCAACTCATTTTTCAATCTTGCTACTAACCAATAGGGCAGAGGTCTTCAAACTTTTGGGTGCCGAGACCCCCCTGTCAACATTTTCAGTCATAAGGACCCCCTCCTGACAAACATTTCTAAACCTGTAGGCAGGGCTTCTGGAATTACGAGGCAGGTGAGGACCAAATTACACGGAAGGCTTGACTAAATTGTGTGAGAGGAAAATGTAAATGTTATGTGATGCCGCGTATTTTGGGATAGCATTGCTTCATTATTTTGAAATTTTTTTGCTCACAATAAAACAGTACCAGTTTACAACCAAAATACAGCAATTAACATCAGAAAGATGTCTAGTCAACCTCTGTGATGGGCCTTCCACTCAGCAGGAATACGTGCTGCCACATTAGAAGCTCACCTAGCTCTGTCCGGGAGCAGCAGGGGTCCCTAAAACCCTGCCCTCTATGGATGAGAAGAGTGCCATGTGAGTGCACGGTGAGCGATGCAACAGTATGAGAGTAGGGAAAGAGGAGTGACTGCAGGGTGAGTGAGGTGGCCATTTGAATTTGAGTATGGATATAAGTGCAGAGTGGGATGAAAGAATGCATGGTTAATGATGGGCTTGTTTGAGCGAGTTGCAAATTGAGCAGTGAGGGGGCAGGTGAATGAGGTGTCACATGAGTGCAGGATGAGTGCAGATGAGTAGCGTGACTGCAGGTTGAGGTACAGGGAGAACAACGCAAGTGCATTGTGATTGCAGAGTGATCACTGTGAGTGCAGGGTGAGAGGGTAAATGATGTGAGTGCATGGTGATCAGCGTGAGTGCATTGTGATCTCTGTGAATGCAGGGTGAGCATGAAAGTGAAGTGCTAGAATGAGAAGTGAGTTCTCTGAATGCAGGGTGCATTTCCAGACACTTGAAGTAACTCAACATATTATTGACTGCGGCGTAGGGTTTAAGATATAGGTTAAACTATTGCTATTATGACATTAATCAGGGATCGAGGGTGGAGGAAATAAATATTCTAATCTTGCAACATACTTCCAGTCCTATGATTAGGGTTGCCTGCTCAATATTTTGATGTCCCAGACGGTACAAAAATAAGCAGTCACGTAAAGCTGTATATTTCAGCACTCATCTGTGCATACTTGGAACAGCAAATATAAATAGAAAGCACTTTTAATTGTGTTCTAGGGCTGCCTCAATGACCCATGACTGATAAAGGGAACAAAGACTGAAAAGTCACATTACGAATGTATTTATTTATGCGCTTTTATATAGCGCGGACTTTACCCGAAGGTGTCGGAGCGCTTCACAATAGGAACAGTAATGTTACATGAGGAGAAAATTACAAGTGAACAAAGTACAAAAGCAAACGTTAAGTTACATGAGGCAAAAGTGACAATAGCGAGCAACCAAAATACAAGTGGTAGCAAACGGTACATTACAGGAGGAAAAAGTGATGTGTGCAGGTTACAAAAGCGTACAAAGTAAAAGTAAAAGTATAATACTGCAATAAATGGCACACTCAAACACAAGAACAAACGTTACGTAGGCAATGGTGGCACTTGTGCAAGTATATAAAGCAAACAAAATGTGAGAGGTAGTAAACAGTGTGTTGAAAAATAGCTGGTATTTTTTTCTTCTGGCAACTCTACTTTTTATTATTTCTTTTCATGAAATACATTCTCACACTACTGCAGTAAATGTAAAATACAAATGTAAGGGAAAGGCTGAGTTGGGGCCCAGGGGGTACTGGAATTATAAAAAAAAACTAAGCCTCAGTGACCAGTTTTCAAAAGGTATGTAAATATGCAAATGGCCGTTAACGACCTGTGAAACTCAGGGGTGCCGGGCTGTACTGGAGATAAGACTGCAGACACAGCCCAGCGGAGTTCACTGCAGCTCGAGCTGAGACACTACGGGGGAGGATGGGGGCTGAATTCCTGTAGACAGATGGGGCCCGGGCAGAAGTGTGATCGGGAATGCGCGACCCCCTTTCAATCACTCCGTGGCCCCCCTGGGGGTCGCGCCCCACACTTTGAAGACCCCTGCAATAGGGGGAGGTGTATATGACGCCTAAAAAATGTGTAATGTTTTCTAGGCGCACTACTGACCACCATTGCCGGGGCCAGCGAAGGCGACGCGGCGGGAGAGGATGCAGCAGTTGCCGCCGATACCGATGGAGTGGTAGGGGGAGTGCCAGCACCAGTGGAGGGCAGTGGTAAGTTAGATTCATAATCCTTAACTATTGTTGACATTACACTCACTGCAAGGGTGTACTGTATGTGTACTGTACTGTTGAAACTTAGGGCCCCATTAGGATGACGGGCGGATTGCCCCCACCGGGCTGGCGGTAGTCACCGTCGGCCCGGCAGCGTCAAACCTCCCGCCATCAATGTAGAAAAGACCCCCGCCATATTACAACGGCTGGGGGGTCCGCGGCGGATAGAAACCGTCCGCCGATTTTCTGCACAGTGGACATGTCGACCAGGTGGAAAAAGGTTCAATATGGTGGCGGTGTCTGAAACACACCACCAGCCATATAATCTGCATTTTGAATGCCTTTCCGTGGCAGCATTGCCGGCACAGAAAGGCATGCGGAGTATGCTTGGGGTGCCCGTTGCGGGCCCCCATGGAGGGTACCTATGGTACCTGACTGCCTTTCAAAGCACAACGTGGCAGGCTCCACGCGGGGCCTGTCACGTTGTGCTTGGAAAAGCACAACATGCATATTTAGCATTGTGGCGGCCGGTGCTTTCAGCACCGCCCGCCACAATGTTAAAAATTCGGGATGCACCCACCACTGTGGCGGACGTATCCAAATTGCCCCCACGGTACCCCCGCACTTATGGCCGGCGGTCCCTTTTAGCGTGAGGATGGTGGGCGGACGAAGTCCGCCCGCCATCCTAATGATGCCCTAAGTGAGTAAGTGTTGCTGTGAACGTTTGAAGAGTGAAGACACCCTTTATTGGCATTAGTAAAGGTATTAGGGGCGGGAGTATTGAGTAACCAATGGCCTCATCTATCTGTGACTTCAACTCCGCTTTGAAAGTTTTATGGAGCAGACTAAAAGTCAGATCAGATCACCTGGTGTTGAACTAAAAAGTGAAAGATGGGTGGAAGGAAGAATGACGGGGGAGATTTAATATTTATGACTGAGAGAGAGAAGGATACGTGTGATGCTGGCATGCAAATTGCAAAGGTGGCTGATAGTAAAGAATCTGCTGCATGGTTGGTTGAATGCCTGAAAAAAATCCTGCAAATGTTAAAGCCCAAGCAAGTGGGAGGATAGATTCATACCAAAAATTGTATGTACTGTGCTTTATAGTGCTACCATGCCACTATGTGTATAATTAACTTGTCTTACGGTTTTTCTAAGAGTATATTTTACAATTGTCTTGTTTTTTCTTTTTGATAAACAGCTACTCCTTCCACTTCAAAACCTGATAGGAAGGAGTTGGCCGACAAGACACAGCGCTGCAAGCTGGAGGCAATCCAGCTTGAATATCGGCGGCTGGTGGTCCAGGAAGAGGAGGAGGAGGAGACTGCAGCTCTTGAAGCCTCCTCCAGTGCCCAGGGCCTCAGCCACCGCCCTCCAGCGGTACGGCGCCACCGTCTGGCGGCCGGCCACCACCGCATTTCCATCTCGAGTGCCCCCCCACTGTGGCTGCAACTGCCACGCTCTCAAGAGCCGCGTCCCTCGTCTAGAGGAACAAATGCGTGTCCTCCAATCCCGCCGCACAAAGACTAGAGTCCCTGTCTTCTGCCCCTTTTTTAATTCTTTTTGTTTTGGTGGGTGGGAATTGGGCGTTGGGGTTTTGGACATTTGGACTTTCTTACGAACATTGGTTGGGGTTAGAGAGGGGGTCAACTTTTGTGTTTTTTTTACATAGTTTATTTTTGTTAGGGTATATTAAATCTATATTTCTACTTTACATGCAATGTTGTTAATGTTTTGTACGTGGGGTTACTGTTTTACATCACACAGTTTCCTTGCTGGTGCAGGGGCACCCATAGCCAGTGTTTGATTTAAATATTTGGCTGACTGTGTAAGACACAAACAGATAGATGCGACACCCCTCACTGATTGAGTTGTCCTACTAGTACTTTCAGTCTCTCTCTTCTAGTCTATGCATTCTTTATCTGGACTCAAAGGGGTGCGTGAATTCATTGAAAACATGTCCATTATAATTATGCCGCCCCAAACGTCTTACCTTTGCTTGATGTTTAACTTAGGCACAGCGATGGCTGCATGGAGAGGAAGGTTTCCATTTTTCAAAACTGCCATGATTGGGGTGGTGGTGGTAGTTGTAGTAGACACTGGCAGGGCAGCAGCATTTGCAAAAAAGGAAAATGAGACAGTCAGTCGACTTTAAGAGCCTGTTTGAGGAGTAGTAGAATGAAGTACATTACAGAACTTACCGAGCAACAATAGTATGCAAAATATTTTTACAACAAAACATAATGGTGGTGGGGATAGCCTACTAGACAAAGTTACAATTTAAACGATATTTGTGTCGAGTCACTTGACTAGGCCTACAGCGTAACAGTTAGTGCTGTACATGAGGATGACAACAAATCCAATCAATGCCGGCAATTAATGCGGAGGTATATGTTCCTATGTTAAATAAAAATCACCTCTAAAATATACTGCTCCTGGGTGGGCAAGCAGAAGAAGATCATTGCTCTGCCTTGAAATTGAAGTACTGTTGCTTTCGCCACATTCGCCCCAGCAAGCATGTGGTTAATTATTGTTGTACATTTAATTTAGTCACACCTCAAAAAGTCACACAGCCCGGGGGAAGAGGGTTTGGGTTAAATGGATGGGAATTGGGGGTTTGGGGAAAGGTTTTAAAATGAAAAACAGACAGTACGCATGGACAAAGACCAAACAACAAACACTGTAGACTACCATATCCATTATCAATATGTTAAGTGAGAAAAAGGAAATGCATGCATGATGATGATTGATAAGGAGACCCGGATTACATACACTTCTTGTTCAGTTGTTCCGGGCTTAATACTTTTACAGATGGCAAATAACATTTTAAATATTGGTAGGGATGAATCATAAACAGAGAGCAATCCTAATGATAATAACAACAACATGAAGAACACACTGTTGTAAAGATTGTAGACAAAAAAATTAATCAAATTATTTAAAAGATAATGAAAGTTGATATTGTTACTATGTTATCCTGGTCAAAAATGTGGACTGAATTTGCATCTGGACATTCTTCTTGGTCCTCTCGTCCATCAATCTTGGGTGTCGCCAGTTGCCTCTGTCCGCCTGGAAAATTTAGATGTATCGGTAAGGTAAGTGTGCATTGTAATGTTTTCCCAAGTATAGGGCAAGGCCCGGCCTGTAATTGTAGATGGAAAAACAAAAGGGATATTGAGAAACAAAGTTGAAAGAAATGCACAAGTTATGGTGTAGTGCAACAAGAACACTTTCCGAGGCTGCATGTATGCATCATCTCTACTCTAGTCTGTTTCCAGCATTGACCTTCAATAACAACAGGACAGAGCAGGCCCACAGTGACGGCACGTCGCTTAGCACATCCTCCATTTAGAGTAAAGAGTTAGACAAAGCACATATCCAAACATAGCATTTTACAATTTAAGTTAGTAAATCAATGCACCGCATTCATCCCACCGCTACACTCGACTCCACTTCTACAAAGACATTTGGGTCTGCTGTGGTTGTTGTTGACGTGTTTACCTTTTATGCCACTCATGAAACGTCCTCCTGACTTGTTATTATTCTATCAATAATCTTTGATACTTGTACTCACTGACTGTGACGATCGGCCTGCAGTAGAAGTAAAATTTTGTTATTACACAACAAGAGTAGAAATATTATTGACTTGAGTCACTCTTTAGTGTGTACAGTAAGACTACTTGTACACTTTGACTTCACTTCATGCACAACAAACAACAAAAACATAAACAACAAACGCTCAGAGCCAGGTGTCCAATGCATGCCATTCATTTTCATTACCTGTTCCTTCTCATCTTAGTTAACGGGCCGTCTTTTTAGGCATTATTATCATGGACGGTGCTGTTATCATACTCTGTGTGCAGATGAGTCCCCTTCCTGTGTTCAATCAAAAGCAATGTATCAGGCTGCAGTAGAAGTACAATTATTAAAAATATTTGCAAGAAGGGGAAAATTGCCTTGAGTTACGTTTAGTGTGTACTGTAGAAAGATGATTAGTGCACAATGACATAACTTCATGCACAACATGCACAACAAACAACAACAAAATCACTCAGTCTGCGACTCTGCGTCCAATGCATACCTGTTCCTTCTCATCTTAAGTTACCGGGCCGTCTTTTTCGCCATTATCATCATGGACTGTGCTGTTGTCATACTCAGTGTGCAGATTGAGTCCCCTTCCTGTATTCAATCAAAAGCAAGCTGCAGTAGAAGTACACATTTCTTATTAAAAATATTTGCAAGAAGGGGGAAATTGCCTTGAGTTACGTTTAGTGTGTACTGTAGAAAGATGATTAGTGCACAATGATATAACTTCACGTACAACAAACAACAACAAAATCACTCAGTCTACAACTCTGCGTCCAATGCATGGCATCAATCATTACCTGTTCCATCTCATCTTAAGTTAACGGGCCGTCTCTCGCGGCTCTGAAAAGAGGTTAGCTGTAGTACTCATCATGTTCCACTTCTTTTTGGGGGACTAGGAAAGTTTTCATTTTTTCTTCTATTTTCCATCATCCAATCATCATGAAGGAAATGGATTTAGGGAGATTCAATATGATGGAGCGGAGGCGCTGGATTCGGCGGAGTGTACAGTGAAATGCAGACACCTGAAAATTGTATATTGAAATAAGAAGAGTAGAAGACGGTGGTAATAGATTTGTTGTGATTCAAAGTTTGTAACCGGAATGACAGACACACAAATAAAGGAAAATAAGGGAGGAAGACAGTAAGTGCAAGCCTTATTGTCAGGGAAGTATAGCTCGTCCTCAAACTCTGGGGGTTCAGCCAGTAGTAGGTAATCATGTGCCACACTACTTCCGCCACCTGATCCGCTGTCCTAATCTTCCCCCCTTGATTCATGTATTGTGTAATTCGGTGGTATGAAGTGCTGATTCATTTTGATCATTGTTAACCTCTCCACGTTTTTGGGCGAGAGACCGGTCCTTCTCACTGTTACAATGGAACCAGCAGCACTGAAAACACGTTTGGAAAAGACACTTGTGACAAGGCAAACCAGATAGCTTATCGATAGCCTGCTGAGCTGTGGCCATTCAGCCCTTTTCCTATACCAATACTGCAATGGGTTTTGATCAATGTACACCTCTGTTGGTCCGTCCAGATAGGCCTGGACCATCCGCTCAAAGTTTAGGGGGTCTGCTGTTTACCTTTCTGGCTCTTTTCTCTGTGCATCAGCAGTGTGCTTATTAATGCCTAACTGTAAATACCAATCTTGTAACAATTCTACTGGGCCTAATGATCCAGTTATTTTTGCTGTTGTCGATAGTGATGGTGAGTAATGTGAGCATAACGCATTGCCCTCAGCCTCTGAAGTTGCACTTGATGCCACAAGCCCTGCTGCAGTACTTCTTGTGGGTTGATCTTGCGGGCATTTAATTAGCAGCCCTTCATTTTCCAACTTACTCGCTGCCTCAGCTATCCAAATTTTGTAGCGGGCAATGTCCATCTGTGAAAAAGGAATGAATTTCTTCAGTCTCAATTTTGCCCGTGGATCCAGAATTGTGGCAGAAATGTAATGTATTTTCAGCTAAGCGAGGGACTAAGCTCTCTACCAAGTCATAGACTTCCTTTTTTCCTCTACACCTTTGTATGATTCGGACACCTTCTTCAGTTGATGCTGTAGCATTTGCAATAATGGAATAGCTTTGCCCATTGTACAGTACTCCTTGCTGACTTCACCTCCGAAGACCTCAAAAGGACGAAGCATCTCAGTCAGGCATTTAACTAGGCACCATTGGTCCATCTGAAGGGTCATGCCTTTCACAGTAGCATCTAGTCTTCGCATGACATATTCATTGAGTGGCGTGCACCGCTCAAAGCATGTAATACGTTGAGTTCCAACGTGTTGCCACCTCCTGGATGAGTGCTGTGACTGGCATGTTATATTCACATTGAATGATCCTCAGCTGCTTCCGAGCTTTAAAAGAATGGCTAAATAGAGTTCATATTCTTCGGCAGATGGTCAGTAAGTTGCTGACTATGGGTTATTTTTTCAGAAAGTCTTGAACTATAATGTTCAAGCAATGCGCCAACCACGGAACCCTGAAATAGGAACCAAGGTCCATGGCATTAAGTACATTACTGCCAATATCCGTGGCAACAAAACCAATACTCAGCCCTCTTAGGTGTAGCCATTCAAAAACCTTGCTGAGAAAATCTTTCTCCATCGCGAACATGGCTACAGTTGCATGTTTCCGAGTAGCTTTAAAAATCTCAGCTGTGTCAACAGCACCTCGTTCAGATAGCTTATCTCTAACCCCCATAAAAAGAGACCCAGTGTGCAGTGATGCACATGTACACCCGCGGCTTGGCGACTGGTCCACATGTCTGTTGTCAGGTGGATATTGTGAACAGCACTCTGCTGCAAAGCTTGTCCAACCAATTCCAGCACATCATGATGTAGTGCCGGAACAGCAATTCTTGCGAAATAGGACCGGCTGGGAACCTTCCATTTAGGGCAGATGGCTGACATAAATTCAAGAAAACCCACCCCTTGCACAAATGAAAAAGGGAGAAAGTCCAGAACTGCCTCTCCAACTAAGCATGCTGTCAATGGTAGGCTGGATTACTTTCCTTTGTGGTGCTGTTGTTTTCATTAACCCACTTAGGCTCAACGACACACTTTGTCTCATTGTGGTACTCGGTCGCCTTGGTGGCTCAGGCTGACTCTGAGTATGGATCTTACTGTGGTGCCACTCAGATGTTACTGAGGAGGATGTGCGCGGTACCACTGGGACAGGGCTAGAAATGCCTCCCTCTTCTTCACCTTCCACCGCAAAAATATCGTCCCCTGATTCTTCATGCCCAACTTCAACGGGTTGATTTTTTTAACTGAAGTAGGTGATTCTCCCACACGATAGTGTGCTGTATTCTGAGATGACTTGCTTGGCCTCTGGTACCATAGTTATACCAAGCTTACTGCGCCGAACACCTGTGCAACAAATTGAGCATATAGCAACGTTCTCCTCCTTAGTGCTAACAGAAAAGAAGTCCCAAACTCGGGAGGAGAACTTTCTGGCACTGCTGGGTGTGCCACTTTCAATACCAGATGAACTGAAGGGTGTGCTTGGAATGTGACAGCTACACTGTGATTTTTACTACTACCACCACCACTACCTACTGAGAAGGTTGAGCTGGATGTAGTAGGTCCCTGCCGGGCCTTTGAAAATATGGCAGCTGGAGGTAATGGTGGTGTAACCTGTGTTGGTGGTATCCATGCTACATTCCGCTCAGTAGCAGCCTTTCTGGATAGGGTGAGAATGTTGGTCTTATTCACAACAAAGAGATGTCTGTGGGTCAAACGTAATAAAGATTCATCTGTGTATACTTATGTGTCGCACAACTAAAGGAAACCAAGAGAAACTACTAGTGCAAATGTGCAACAAAAAGCACTAAATTCCTTAAGTGAGGAAAAAATACCCATCATTTCCCACTGGGTACCGTTCTAGTCAATTCAATTTCAATACTTTATTCGATTTTCACATGTTAAAAATCATAAAAGTAGTTCATATAAAAAAATATGTCTTTACAAGCATACATCATATTTAGATTTAAAAAGTATTAAATCAATTGGAGTGATTCAATTGAATAATTAATAGTTTATTATAAGTTCCGTCGTTTTAAAACACTTTTTAAAAACATCGTCATAGACATTATACATAGAGGGTTTCCCAATTGTTGCAAATTCAGATATGCTGGCCTACACTGCCGCCAAGCCCCACCTCTCAGGTATTGTTTTAACCATTTGGAGCGTTCTTTACTATACAGTTTACATAACAAAACCAGGTGGAAGGTGGTCTGGGCGGATACATTGTCACATGGGCAGGCAGCCAGAGTTCTGTTCCAGTCGTTTTTAGCTGGGTATGAGACTAAATGATGAAAGATATTGAACCTGAATCTAGTCAGGACAAAACGTTCAAACCCCAAAGTCACAATGTTTAGATATGGTTGTATTTTGTAAGTAGTCAACAACAGTTGATGATCGAGCACTGATTTTTTGCTGACCTCACTTCCAAACCTTAGTATGTTAAAGTGCTCCATACATATTTTTTTCAGGACTTTTTTCGGGATTTCCCCAATTAGTTCGGGGTTGTTATACCATTCTGGCCTGTCAATATCCGTTAAAACTCTCCTCACGTACTCAAGCCATTTGATGCGTTTTGCATTGTCAAGGGCCATAACATCCTTGATTATTTCTCGATTTAGGCCCAGTTCTGGCATCGCCCATACTCTCCGCCAGAGCAGAATTGGCTGGGTTTTAATCAGGTCTGTCAAATGTTTCAGTCCTAGTTCCACATGACAGTTATAGACTGATATGCTCTTCGGGAGGGACAGAAGGTATCTTAAAAAATTATTTTCTACAATTTGGAGCGATGTCACGTCCTGATACCCCCATATCCCTGCTCCATACAGGGCGATACTTCTGCATTTTGCCACGTATATGTTGAGCATGATTTCGGGTTGTTTTTTGCCCAGTTTACTTGCAAAATGTTTAACGACCGCAATCAATCGTTTGAAGGCTAAAGTTCTATTTTTCACCTCAGGGCCCCATGCCCCTGATGCCTCAATTGTAACTCCCAGGTATGGAAATGTTTTAGTGGCTTGCAATTGAAGTCCTGTTACATTGAGTTGGTTACATCTGGCTCCACCTTTAACACAGCACATCACAAAGGATTTTTTAGCGTTAAGTTTAAGGCCCCTTGCCTCCATATAATCTACATATTTATTTAGGGCTTTTTGGGCACCGACCTTCGTTCTCGCCATTAACACGGCGTCGTCCGCATACAAAAGGGAGATGATCTGCCTGCTTCCAACCTTTGGTGAGTCAATGTTGCTGGCTCCCAATTCCTTCTCTAAACTGTTGGTATATAATGAGAAAAGGAATGGGGCCAGCACGCAGCCTTGCCTCACCCCCTTCTGTATGCGGAAAGACCCGGTACATTCCCCCCCCAACCCGAACCTTACTTTGGCGATAGCGTTTGAATATAGTTGTCTCAAAAAGAGAACAATGGCTGGGTCCACTTTCATCTCCTCTAATGTTTCCCATAGCTTCTTGTGTATTACAGAATCAAACGCAGAATAGAGATCGACGAAAATAGCATAAAAACGACCCTCTTTTGCTCTCATATACTTCCCTTGTAGTAAGACGAAATTTAAAACTTGTTCAACTGTGCCCATCCCTGGCCGAAAGCCATATTGTACGGGTGTCAGAATATCTTTTTCCTCTGCCCATGACTGTAGTTTAGTCAAAACCACTCTACCTGCAATTTTCACTAATGAATCTAGGAGAGATATAGGTCTATAATTTGATGGCTTTCCCTGTCACCCTTTTTATATATTGGGATTATTAGTGATTCTGCCCATGTTTTAATAAAACCTTTTGAGCAACAAGCACCCAGTACCCGCAAACAGACTGGTGCCCATAGGTCAGTATTCATCTTGTAGAGATCGCTAGGGATCCCATCTGGTCCCGGGGCTTTATTACTCTGGGTGGAATTTATAGCCATTACCACCTCATCTAAGTTAAACTCAATTGGGATGGGACGATGGTTACTCACTAATTTAGTTTCCTCTTGGGTGTTACAGTATACATTCGAGAAAAAGTCCACCCACAATTTTTCATCGATGGCTATCTCCATCCTAGCTGCCACTTTGTTGTTAAGGAATGGTAAATTAACTACCTGCCAAAATAATTTTGGGTCTCTGCTCTCCGCAGCTTTCACTAGGTCTTGCCAAGCTTTTTCCTTAATAGCCTTCTTTCTTTGGTGCCTAGCTATATTGTATGCCTTTCTAAGTGTTCTAATTACAGCATGGTCCCTTGTTGTTTCGCTTAGGGCCATTTTGAGGGCCTTATGTGTCTTAGTGCATTGGGTGTCGAACCAGCCATTAGGGGTATTACTTTTTTTAGAGCAAGTCCTGGTCAACACACCCTGTATGATGCTTGTGATATTACTAAATGCCTCCAAGATTTCATCATTTGTAGGCTTTTCCTCTAAACATGCCAAGAGAGAGTACAGAGCACCTTCCACAATTTTCTGATGAATTTTTCCGGGTCTACCATGCTCCATTTTAGGGCAATACCATTTTGCTGTGCTACAGCTAGGTTTTGTGTCCATACCAGGGTCTCAGTTAATGTGGCTGTTTTAGTTCCTGGGGCGCTAACAAAGATTTTAATCGGTAAGTGGTCACTCAAGCCGATGGCGGGGGTCTCATAATTAACCACCCGGCCGCCAAACATATTCGGCAGGATGATAAAATCAATAGTTGAGTGAAATCCCCTTGCTAGAAAGGTGGAAGTGAACTTAACCTTGGGGGAGCACAGCCTATTTGTAAACCCAAGATCAAACTTGGCCATAATATCATTTAAAATTTCCCCTTTATCATTATGTTGGAAATGACTGCTATCCTCATGGTCCCCCTCCCCGTATTCCTGAAAGCCACATGTTTCACTGGTACATAGGTTTACGTTGAAGTCACCTACCCAGACCCATATTAGGTCTTTCCCTTTCATGGGTTTTACCTCCCTTATTTCTTTTGTCAATTTTAGTAATTCTTCCCTAAAATCGGAGTTCTCGATATTATTGTAAAAGTTAACCACTATTAGCACATTGATGGAGTTTAAATAAATGGTGACCAACTGAAAACAAGGTGAGGTTGATCTACCTGAGCTGATACTAGTGTTTAAACGATTAGACACATACACACATAGTCCCCCTTTATTCCTACCATGACTAGATGGTACTGCAGGGACTTGGAAAGTCTTAAAGCCATCTATGTGTAATTCAGTTAATACCCAGGTTTCCTGGACACATAGTATGTCTATGTTGTTAACAAACTCCCCCCACGCTGTTTCTTGAACTTTATTAACTTTCCCACACACGTTCAATGACACTACACTTACTTGACACTCAATTATGCTTATATCTTTGGTTTTGGGTGTATTTTTACCTTTGGTTATTTTACACGGGATCTTCTTTACCGTGTCATCCTTCCTCATAACCCTATCGATTAAGTTTACATTTCCCTTAACCCTGGCATCCTTTCCCGTCTTACTATTTTGCTTAGTCCCAAATTCCCTAGCTCTAGTTGTATTGGTATTGGTATTGGGGAGCATCTTACCAAGTACGGGACTCTCGAACACAGCCTCTTTTTCCCCCCCAACATTGCTGCCTGATTTAGAGACTGGGGTACCGAGTCAGTCATTTAGGTCCAACCCTGAAAGGGGTTCAAAAAGGTTGTGTATCGGGATATTCCAATATTGTGTCGGGTTCGTGGGATAGTGAACATAGTCAA
Organism: Lissotriton vulgaris; assembly: GCF_964263255.1. Classification (NCBI taxonomy): domain Eukaryota; kingdom Metazoa; phylum Chordata; class Amphibia; order Caudata; family Salamandridae; genus Lissotriton; species Lissotriton vulgaris. Next base: position 421,916,409 of record NC_141687.1, read on the forward strand.
AGGGAAAAACAGGTGTATTGGGACATTGAGGTGGAAAAAAAGATTGCGGTTTATTTATATAGTGTCTTGTCAGATTGGGGTGTTGTTTACGATTTAAGAATTGCTGGGGATCGGGGCGACCCTATTTTTGGGGATGAGTGCGGGATCTCATCAGAGCTTCGGGGTAGAAATAACTCAAGGTGCGAGGAGATACACTGCCCTCCTTTCTCCCCGAATACCAGTCACAAATGTGGGTGACAACTCTGTGGTCCCTAAAGTTTATTATTATCGCATCTCCCTCTATATCTTTTGGTCTCACTCCTACCCAGCCACACCGTCTAACAGACACTATATCCCCATTTAAATGTGGTGGGAGAGGTCTATTAATCCGCAGCCAGTGAATTACCTTATTTTTAAGGCTGGTGTTTGGTTCTATGCTGCCCACTGGTACCACGGGAACACCAGTCAAGATAATAACATAGTTTGATGACTCTGGGGGTAGGTCAACATTTCCCTTATTCTTTGTTTTAACCCGATTCTGTGGTAATACATTTGTTAACCTCGGGTCTGTGGGAACAGGGGCTTTCAAGGGGACTGGCTTGGCCTTTTCTTTGTGTAGTGCTTGGGTGGCCACTGGTCTAAGGCTATTATTATTATTATGCGGGGGATTTTTTTAGAATAATCCTGTCGAGGGATCGAGGTATTCTGTGCATGTTGTGATTTTGATGGGCGGGTTTCCTTTGGACTATTTTCTTTTGGGTCTTCCTTAGGTGTATGTACTGCTAAAATACGATCCATATTTTCCCCTAACCTTTTAACCCTTTCTAGGAGGGGCAACATTAGAGATTTGAAGAGACGTTCGATATCCTCAAGGAGCCCTTTAGACGTCAGTGCTTCTGGGAACATGCTTATGTCTGCTTGTGGCTCGCTTAATACATCTTTCTCTAAGTCCTTACTAGTTTTGTTTGAAGAGTTCTTTATTGGCAAGGGTGGATTTTTAGTCCCTTTTCTAACCCCAACATTCTTCCTTTTTTTCCTCGTGGCGAATGGCACACTTCTTGGCCTCTTTTTGTCTGTGCCTTTTCTATAGGTGGACTGACTATTTGCAATGATTGTGTCTCCATTTGTACTGCCTCCTCCGAGGATGGGTTCACTGCAGGGGATAAGGGACTTGTATTGGACTGAGAGGCATGATCCAGCACTATAGGAGAATTCAGGTCAATTAAACAATTGGATATAGATGGCGACCCAATGGTGTTAATGGCGTTGTTTGACTCGTTGATAGTTATTTGAGGTGGACCTTCCTGGAAAATCAGAGGGATGCCATCTGTATTAAATAAGTCTGCTTCTGACTCTCCCGTAGATGTAGTGTTATTAGATGGTTGAAGGATTAATACCTCCTTTTGTACCAGGGCTGGGAGTTTGTGTTTTAAAAGTTCAATGGAGAAATGACGCTCAGCTCGCTTTTCTGCCAGCGCTATCTCCCTATCTATTTCCCTTGTTGCCCGTGCAAAATACTTGTCTTGAGGCCCCAATATAGTGACCCCTACAGTAGAAGGTAAAGAAGAGTTCAACACTTCTGAGGACATACAGGTGGCCCAGATTGATATTAGTATAGGTGGAGAATAATGATAGTTGGATTACAATCGCAAATTGTCACGATACTCAAGAGGTTATTGTTTATCCTTTGGCGAGAGTAAAACAGGGCTGATGTCAACTTACAGATCCGGTTGCGATGGCCGGGTGGGCAAGATGGAAACGTGGGCCGACGTTAGAGGGTGGGCCCAGCCCAGCCTCCTTCGGCCCCTGACAGCCTCAGACGGCCCGCCCTCTGCCCGGGCTCAGCCCGGCGACCGCCCGCATGCGTCCCGCGTGGCGGTACAGGCAACGCCCTTTTCAAGCGCCTCCGGGCGCGTTTATGGGCGTGGCCAGCTGAGGGCACCTGGGAGATGCAGTTGCACGTTCCCCCCGCTCTGTTCCTGTGCCTGATGGACTATGGCGCTTGCGGCGGGGGAGAACGGCACCAGGCAGCGAAAACAGCGTGTCCTTCAGGCAGACCCGTCCCAGGCAGGGATAAGGCAAATTTAAGTGTTCTGTGGTCTGGAAAAGTGTACAGCCTTCGTCGATTTCGCAAATACGGCAACCCGCCTACCAGTGCAGGCAACGCCCTTTTCAAGCGCCTCCAGGCGCGTTTATAGGCGTGGCCAGCTGAGGGCACCTGGGAGATGTAGTTGCACGTCCCCCCGCTCAGTTCCTGCGCCTGATGGACTATGGCGCTTGCGGCGGGGGAGAACGGCACCAGGCAGCGAAAACAGCGTGTCCTTCAGGCAGACCCGTCCTAGGTAGGGATAAGGCAAATTCAAGTGTTCTGTGGTCTGGAAAAGTGTACAGCCTCCGTTGATTTCGCAAATACGGCAACCCCGTCCTAGTCATCATTTGGGCTCTCCGTAACCCAGGAGAGAGTGCAGTCCGTCACTAGATGTTGTTGTGACGGCCGAAAAAATATTTTTTATGTATTTCTAGTGGGTGGTACCGAAGAAAATCAGTACACCGGGGTAACTGAATTGCAGTGCCTAAGTGTTTAGTGAAAAAGTTGTGAAATTTTTATAAAATTGGATAGAGTTGAGTAGAAGAACACAATTTTAATGGTTTCTCTCAATTCTCCCAACATTAAAAACAATATAATAAACTAACAGATTTAACAAAATATCTGTATGCAGGTAGGGTCGACATGTTTCAGCATAAGTGGCTAGAAGTACGCCACTGCTTTCTTCGGGACCATGGTGTAATAGCTACTGCAATGATAATAAAAAGGTATCACCGGTATAGTTTCAGGTCTTACTCAGTCTCCTCCAATGCACTATTTGGTAGGAGAGAAAAGCGTGACCCCACCTGGCTCCGGCTCAGGTGTATGGAGCACCGCTCTTTCGGTCGGTACACCAGGCATACCTCTGAGCAATCTGGGGGGGGCCATCTAGTGACGGACTGCACTCTCTCCTGGGTTACGGAGAGCCCAAATGATGACTAGGGCGGTACCGAGTGGGAATGGATGGGTACTTTTTCCTAACTTAAGGAATTTAGTGCTTTTTGTTGCTCATTTGCACCAGTAGTTTCTCTTGGTTTCCTTTAGTTATGCAACACATAAGTATACACAGATGAACCTTTATTACTTTTGACCCACAGACATCTCTTTGTTGTGAATAAGTACTATTCGGGCACGTGTCTGCGTAGATGGGTAATCTCGACCTTTGACCCTCACAAATTTTTTTGGGGTGAGAATGTTGGTCTCCATCCCCTTTGGGCCGGGAGTGATGTGCATGATGACTGGCTCGTCTGACTCTTCATCAACATCATCCCCCTCTTTTACATCTACCTCCATATCTGTATGTTTTTCTGGAGCCTTCCTTTTCAGAAGCATTGTCTTGTGGCGTGCATCACTCTCAGACTGAGCTGGTGGCTGCCAAGTGGCATCAAGATCATCAGAAGCGGTGCTTGATGAAGAAGATGATGGACTCAGCTTCCTTTTCCTTGCCGGTGGTCTGGAAGACAATAGATCTTCCGAAACAGTGGTATGCTCCACTATGCCTGCAGGAAACTCAATTTCCTGAAATGCCCCTATGACAGGAGCAACAACTACTATTGTGGGTTGTTCTTGTTGCAGCTGCTGCTTTTGTTGCGGCTGCTGCTGCTGTTCTTGTTGCGGCTGCTGCTGCTGTTCTTGTTGCGGCTGCTGCTGCTGTTCTTGTTGCGGTTGCTGCTGCTGTTCTTGTTGCGGCTGCTGCTGTTCTTGTTGCGGCTGCACACTTAACTGCTGAGTTTCCACCTGCGTTGATTGTGTACTACTTTGCGATCATGACATTTCAACATCGCTGCTCGTTAGTAGACTGGCTACCTCTGCGACACACAAGGGCTTGGGCCTTGGTTGGTGGGGTTGGACTGCTGGTGCAGAGGTGCTGCTCCCAGCTTGGTTCCCAGACAACACTGCTGCAGGCGTAACTTTTTTGGTCCCAAAAAAAACAGTGGCCGGCACACCAGTCGTGGTTAATGGCACTTCCTTTTTCTGATCCTTCTTCTCACCAGCAACTTTCTTGGTACTGGACCTGGCACCTTTCTTTGGCGCCATCTTCTTCCGATGTCATGTAGGACTCAGATGCACAACAAATATAGTCTAGCCATTTCTTAGACTTTGTCAACAAGGGCTATGTTATACTACTGTGTACACACACTACACTCTCAGGAAGGATAGGAAAGAGAATAAGAACCACCAAAATAAAAATGTCATGGAAGTGGGGTGGACCCTATTTGCCATTAAATAATTTTAGGATCACATCATTAATGGAGCTGCTGCTGGCACAGGGGGTGGATGGATGGAAGCAGTGAGCCAATAGGAAAACCATGCAGGCCTATATGGCAAAAGCAGGATACTAATAACTCCCAACAAAAAAGAAGGCCACCAGGCACATGGACACTCACAAATAACAAACAACAAGCAAGGGGCCTGGGAAACACCAGGAGCTGACAACAGGCCTATAAAAGCCAGGCAAAGAATTCATGCTAAAACACAGTACTCTGCCTTTTTAATGTAACAAAATGCAAATACGAAAATTCACATACCCCAGAAAGGTGTGCAGGGTTCATGCATTGCACACCAACACACACCAGACATACAAAACAAAGGCAGGTCTTTAAGACGCCCAACATCAGAAAGCCCACACCAATGAAAAACACACTTCCCAACCCAATCCAATGCCATCCATGCCCTAAATGATGTCTAAATTCAACAGACCACACAGAAACACTTGATTAATAAAGCTGTGGCTACCTGCCCTGAGCCTAGGCAAGCTTGCAGGCCTAGGCTTCAAAATGGCCACCAGCCACATGGCCAGGCCCAACATCAGAAAGCCCACCCCTAAAAACACACTTCCCAACTCAATCCATGCCATCCATGCCCTAAATGATGTCTAAAAATTCAACAGACCACACAGAAACACTCGATTAATAAAGCTGTGGCTACCTGCCTGAGCCTACTGAATGAAAGCAGGCCTGTTGGCAGACAAGGCTGGACAAGCTTGCAGGCCTAGGCTTCAAAATGGCCACCAGCCACATGGCCAGGCCCAAAAGCCCACCCCAAGAAAACACACTTCCCAACTCAATCCAATGCCATCCATTACCTAAATGATGTCTAAAAATTCAACAGACAACACAGAAACACTTGATTAATAAAGCTGTGGCTATCTTCTCTGAGCCTACTGGATGAAAGCAGGTCTGTTGGCAGACAAGGCCAGTCAAGCTTGCAGGCCTAGGCTTTTAAATGCCTACCAGTCAAAAGTCCAGGCCCAACAACAGAAAGCCCACTCCAAAAAAACACATTTCTCAATTCAATCCAATGTAATCCAGGCCCTAAATGATGCTTGAAAATGAAATACATTAAATAAACACCAAAGGAACAGTTGCTTCATCATGCAAACACCCATGAGGCCATAACTAACTCAGGCCTACTACTGACTACTACTACCCACAACATTTAAAAAAAAGGAATGATAGTTACCAAAATTAAATTGTAGTTGCCACAACTGCAATGCCCTCAATCAGACACAACTACTTACTTGTAAGATATCCAATTCTGAAATTCTCAAATATAATTGCAATGATGCAGCAGACAAAAAGAGTGATCTTTCCAGCTCAAAATCCAAAGGCAGAATGAACAGGGGATGGACAAAGCACCGGGAGGAGCCTGCTGGACAGGAAAAAGAAGTTGGAGATTCTGTGGCACCTCCTCCCTCTCCCCACCTTTTTAAAAATGGACTCCTTGCACCAAAAAGGACAGCCAAATGTCAATCTGAGGAGTTTTTTTCATCCAAATCATCATTTGCAGAAGGTTTCATGCTGCTAGACCTGATATTCTTCTCCACATTGAAAATTTGACATGTTCGAGTTCTCGAGCTTCACATTACTTCCGCCGGCGCGCCCAAAATGACGTGATCGCGTTCTCTCGCTCCCTGTCGCGTTGGATATGACGTGTTCGCTTCCTCGCGCTCTCGCTCGCGGTAGAGAATGACGTGTTCGGGTTCTCTCGCTCCTTGTCACGTTTGATATGACATGTCTGTGTCCTCACGCTCTCGCTCGTGGTGGAGAATGACGTCTTCGAGATCTCATACACTCTCGGTGCATGATTGCGAGACAAATGGCGTGATCGCGAGACGAATGACGTCATCGCGGGCGCCAACTCTCGCAAGATAGTGCAAAATGGCTACCAACAATCCAACATCTCGTGGAGAACAAGACCGGATCGGGAAAACTTGTCGGCGAACGCGGGGATCCAGGTACGGCAAACGTGCGTGCGAAAATGTATTTTTACAGCGCGAGCATGAAAAGAAATTCCGGTACGGTGCGGATTGCGGAAATTTTGACCTTTTTGCGCTCTCCGTGGAATGCAAAAATGTCAAATTATTGCAATTTTTGCGAGCGGAACGGAATTTGACGCCCAGGCCTAGTTATAGGCTCAGATTTCACTTGTACAAAACCAGCGAAATTCAGCAGTTATAGTTAACTGAGCTAATTATAACTGCTTATGACCTCACATAATACATCACCCATGACATGGTCAGTGACATCACTGATGACATCCCTGATTATGCCATCCTTTGATTGTGTATTGTAAACTATTTGTGAGACTTACAATTATTAACTAAGCTATAGCTTAAGTTAAATTACCTTCATTCTTTACTCGCAATTAGTCATGCTATTTCTAACATATCTCATCTGAGTGGCTGTATGACTGTCTGCATCAGCGTAAGAGTGGATGCCTGAGTGGATGTATTAGTGTGTGACTGTGTGTGTGAATGGCTGTATGGGTAAGTGAGTGGTTGTATTGGGGAGTGAGTCTTTGAGTGGCTGTGTGGGTGAGTTAGTGGCTGTGTGAGTGGGTGCATAGGTGTGTGAGTGGCTGTGCAGGTAGCTGTATGGGTGACTGAGTAGCTGTGTGAGTGGCTTATGGGTGAGGAAGTGAGTCTGTGTGGGTTAGTGAATATGTGTTTGAGTGTGTGTACAGGTAAGTGAGTAGGTGTGAGTGGCTGTTTTGGAGAGCGAATGTATTGCAGAGTGGCTGTCAGGGTGAGCAAGTGGTTCTACGGGTGTGTGAGTGATTGTATGGATAAGTGAGTGGCTATGTCAGTGGCTGTATGGGTTAGTGAGGGGGGGTGAGTAGCTGTTTTGTTGAGGGAGAGGCTGTAAAGGTGAGTATGTGCAAGTGTTGGTACCTATATGTATGGATGAGTAACTGGCTGTTTAAGTTTTATATGGGCAATTAGGTGGGTGTGTGAGTCACTGTAAGGGCGAATGTGTGAAGAGGAGGAGAGGGTGTAGCCTAAAATCCTGGTTGGTCGACCTCAAATCTAGGGAACGGGGTCCAAGCCTCGGCAACAACGCTTAATAGCCTGTAATTCTGTGTCTATCACTTAATCTCCCCATGCCTAACAAAAATGAATGTGTCCTCATGTAAAAAAAGCAACTGGTGCTCATGTAAAGCGATCTGATACCCGATACCTTCGGGCCAAGTTCACACTATATAAAACTCCAGAAAAAAAATGAGTGGGTGTCATTTATGTTGCCTCTTTCTGCTAGTTTCTAATCTCTATTTTACCTCTTTCTGCTAATTTCTGACCATTATTTTACCTCTTTCTGCTCATTTCTTATTTCTATTTTGCGCTTGCTGCTCATTTCTGACCTTTATATTGCCTCTTTGTGCTTGTTTCTGATCTCCATTTTTCCTCTTGCTGCTCATTTCTGCTCTTTATTTTGCCTCTTTCTGCTAGTTTCTGCCCTTTATTCTATCTATTGCTGCTCATTTCTGACCTCTATTCTGTTTCTTTCTGCTCGCTTTTGATCTCTATTCTGCCTGTTTCTGGTCCTTTCTCACCTTTATCATGCCTCTTTCTGCTCATTGCTGATCATTATTCTGCCTCTTTCTGCTGGCTTCTCACATTTATTTTGCTTTTTCTGCTCAGTTCACACATTTATTTTTCCTCTCTCTGCTCCTTTGTCACAATTATTTTGCCTCTTTCTGCTTGTTGCCACACTTTATTCTCCCTCTTTCTGCTTGTTTCTGACCTTTATTCTGCCTCTTTCTGCTAGTTTCTCACCTTTATTTTGCCTCTTGTTGCTCACTGCTGACCTGTATTCTGCCTCTTTCTGATAGTATCTCACCTTTATTTTACCTCTTTCTTCTCATTGCTGAACTTTATTTGACCTCTTGTTTCTCATTGCTGACCTTTGTTCCGCCTCTATCTGCTAGTTTCTGACCACTATTATGCCTCTTTCTGCTTGTTTCTCAACTCCTGCCTCTTCTGCTCATTGATGACCTTTATTCTGCCTCTTTCTGCTTGTTTCTGACCATTATTCTGCCTCTTTGTGCTAATTTCTCACCTTGATCTTGCCTCCTTCAGCTTGTTACTGACCTTTATTCTGCCTCTTTCTGCTCATTTCCGACCTTTATTCTGCCGTTTTGAGCTAGTTTCTGACTTTTACATTGCCTCTTTCTCCTTTTTCCCCCAGGACTGCACCTGTAGTCCCAGCAAGCTCTCCACCTCTTGCGGGAGCCCACACTGTTGTTAGAGACAGGGAGATGCTCAACATGGAGCTCCCTGTCTGTAAGAGCAATCCTTTCATTTGTTTTCCTGGCCTCTTGACAGCGAGCAGGGAAACAGATGAAAAATCTGCTCTTAGCAAGTGAGAGCGGTTTCACAGCTTTAGCTTGCCAAGAGCGGATTTGATGTTTGCTCTGGCTTGGTGGGAGCTTTCAAAACTCCTGCCAGGTCAGAGCAAACAGCCATGTCCCCAGGACATAGCAGGAGCAAGCCCTAGGAGGTGGTGTTCCCCAGGGCCATGTATGGCGCCAGGATGGGGTCCGTGAAGCACCTCTACTTATGAATTGATAGGCTGGCCTCAAGGACGTGGTGGTCCCTGATGCCATATATGCCCCTGGAGGTGGGCTTGTGACCCTCTTCCCAGTTTTATTTATTTGATAGACCCAGGGTAGTGGGGGTCCACAGTGCCCTTGCCCCCCCCTGGGGTCTATTGCCACAGTGAGGTGGTGGTCCCCAAGGCTTCTTCAAAGCCCAGGAGGAGGGGCCATTTGGCCCCCCTTTTATAAAACTAAAGTCCCAGAAAGGTGGTGGTCCCCGGGGCTTCAATAAAACCCAGAAAGGGGGTCCGAACTGCCCCCCTCCATTATTAAAGATTAAGGGGAGGTGGTGGTCCATGGGGCTATAAGAGCCTCAGGAAGGGGCTCCCTGTGTGCCCCCTCCTTTATTTAAAAAATACCCCTGGCACCTGGCCCATCCGAGTGCTCATTTCATTTTGAAAGATTTTTACTAGGAGATATGACATGTACAAGGAATCATACAGAAAAAAGTAAAGGAAAATAAAAACAACTTAACATACATCCATGTCATAAGTCCTTTTTTCAAGTTTATGCCCCCCTGCCCCTCCCTCCCCCGGTGGATCACTACAGGGCAAATAAAGAAGAATGAGAAAAAAAAGGGAGAAAAAAGTGCATAAACATAGTTCACATTTCACATGCATCAGGATAGCTTGAACCTTAATGTTCAGTATTCAGCCAACTAGTTAATGGACCCTAGATCTGGTCACCCACCCTCCAGGCCCTATATCCTCTTCTCTTAAACACAAAGAGTTCGCATTTACAGACATTTAAAAATTTGCAGAACCATTCATGTGAAGTCGGGGTAACGGGGTCCAACCAAACAGTAGTTAGACTTAATCTCAGCACAGCCAAGGCAATGAGAAGTAGCTTCCTATGCGAATCAGCCATATTTTGCTTAGCAATATCCAACATAATATCCTGGGGTGCTACTGATATTCGATACCCAAAAACGTGTTCTAAACGTTGTTCTATTTTACATACCAAGGGAACCTGAGAGGGGCAAGAGGCGAACATGTGTATGCTGTCAACCGCTAGCTCCCCGCAACGGGGACAGTTTATCCCCACTACCCCACCCCATTGATGTATACAGAGAAGAGTTATATACAGGTTGAGCCAAGTCTTAAAACATTGGACCTGGAGATGAGCAGACATAGTGGTAGTTTGACTATAAGCTAAAGAATCCTCACAAAGACCTAGGTCCACATGTAGTCCGGCCTGCCACCGACTCAATGCTTAGCTAAATCATCACTCCTTTTATCATTAACCAATTTGTATATAGAGGATATGGTAGATTGATTCCCATTAATTGATTCTACCAACGGGATACGCACCCAGCTAACAGTTTTTTTAGAAAAAATCTCGAATCTGAAGGAATTTGAAAAATTGCCCATTCTGTAGCCCCAGATTTCTGTTTGATAGATTCAAAAGTCAGGAGCCCAGATTCAGAAAAAATATCCTCAATTGTACTAACCCCATGTGCAGACCATTCCTTAACTCCTTCGACGCTCATGACGGGCTCAGCTCTCAGCTCGTCATGATGTACACCTCCATACACTCATGACGAGCTGAGCTCGTCATGAACAATGGGAATAAATAATGTTCAGCACAGGAGGAAAATAACACTAGCATCGATGGTGTTAAAATACCCATCCTGAAAAATTTCCGGAAAAAGAGTATTCCCTGCAAAGGGAGAGTATACATGAATTATACCAATATTAAACATTTTCCGAACCGTCGTCCAAACCTTAAAAGCACCAAGCAGAACCCGTTTAAAATAGGCAAAATCAATATGTCTAAACAATAATCCCGAGCCCCTTTCTCGTAAATTAAATGACAAATTGAAGTATCAAAACGATCTACATCTCCTACATCTAAAAAATCAGCAATTTGTCTCAACGTTATCGACCAGTAGTAAACCTGAAAGTTAAGTACCGTCCAGCCTCCCGTTTCCCTAGGGAGAGTCATATATTTCATAGCCTGTCTTGGGCGTTTTCCAGCCCATAAAAACCAAGAAATGATCCGGTCTAACTTTTTAAACCAGATTAGATCAATTAGCAAAAGAATGGCTCTAAGAAAATATAAAATCTTGGGCAAAAAGTAATTTTTATCACGTTGCATCTGCCCATCAACGTAAACTGTAAGTTATTTATTCGACGAGCATTAGCCTCTAATTTACACATCAAAGGGTTCAAATTAATCTCAACCATCTCCTCAGGTTTGGAACTGATCTCTATCCCTAGGTATTTAGATTTACTAACTACCCTCGGGTCATCCAAAATGATCTTATCATTGCAGATTATTTGAGTTTTTGCATCATTTAGGTGATACCCAGATATCGCACCAAACTGCGACGTAATTATTTAAATTTCTTGCAAAGCTACACGCCGGGAGTCAGTCAAAATAGCTAGATCATCTGCATAGCCAAGGATTTTTGTGTCCCTGCCCTTAGCCTGAACCGGACAAATTAATACATCAGAAAAAATATTTCTAATCAAAGGGTCGATATAAATTGCAAATAATAAAGGAGATCAGGGACACCCCTGCCTTGTACCTCTCAGTATGTTTATTGAATCAGACTGAATACCCATAACCGAAATTTGAGCGGTTCGGTGTATATACATACTCTGAATCGCACGAATAAACCTCACCCCAAGACTGTAATGTCTCAATACAGCCCATAAAAAAGGCCAGGAGACCCAATCGAAAGCTTTCTCCGCATCAAGCAGGATTAAAGCCATAGGGTCTCCTGTAACCTTGGTGTAGTTGAACCGCGCAATTGTATGGCGTATATGTTCGATTGTTTCGTGCCCAGGCACAAAACCATGTTGTTGGGGCAACACAAGCTTCTTAATCACGCCTGCTAACCGATTCACCAGAATTTTTGAGTAAATTTTAATATCGCTGTTAATTAGCGTAATTGGTCGGTAAGACCGGGTATCTGAAGGTATCGTGCCTTTCTTTAAAAATGTAACAATCCTGGCTCTCCGCCATGATTCAGGAGGCTTATCCTCATTTTGGACCCCTCGAAACATCTCTATCATTACTGGGGTAAGCTGAGAGCGAAAAAACCTATAAAATTCCCCCGGGCCAACAGCCTTACCACTAGGAAGAGAATCTAAAGCTAGCCGTAGCTCTTTTTATTTCCGCATCTAGCATATCCAGCTCTTCCGAGGATAGAGCCCCTACCTCAATTTCCTGAAGGTATCCTTGGATTTCAGCCTGAACCACCTCATTATCACAGATATCTTCATTATATAGCTTTTGGTAACATTTCTGGAATGCTAGAGCTATAGCGCCTTCTTCAGTTACCAGTCCAACTTCGGGGTCCATAATGCTCTAAATACGCATAGCAGATTCCTTTTCTCAAGTTCTGACCGCTAACATATGTCCAGCTCTTTCACTATTCTCAAACATTCTCGAGCGCCAAGCAAGAAATTTACTTGTAGCTTTGGCCTGTGAGATTTCTGTTATAGCTGATTTAGCGATTATATTCTGAGTTTGAGCGGCATCACCATCCCCACCCACCAAAACAGCCCTAGCCAGATTTAACTCGGCCTCTTCAAGAGCTCTGTATAACTCCAACAGTTTACCTCTTCCCCCTTTCTAGCTCTCCCATCTATGTTGAGTAGTCTCCCCCCTTATACCAGCTTTAAGTGTATCCCAAACATTTTGTATACTAGTACTACCTATATTTTCGTACAGGAATCTTGTTATCCAAGGTGCCATACAATCAGTATACTTGCTATCTCTTAACAAATCACGATTAAAAGTCCATACATCTGGTTTCCTAGCCGTAGGTTGTATATTAACCTCAAGTACAAGCGGATTATGGTCCGACATTACTCTTGGATATCTGATAATACTAGAACCTGGAGCCAGAATTGATAAAATAAAAAAAAGTAATCTAGCCTAGAATGAGTTTTTGTGTGGTGCAGAAAAAAAGGTAAACCAGAATCGTCCCTTTTAAAAGAGGCCCATACATCAATCAAACCATGCATTTCCATCATCTGCCGCAGAGCCCTATAAACTTTAGGTTTTTGACCAGCATATGCTAAACCTGGTTGATTAGCAAGTTCACAGTTAATATTTATATTCAAATCGCCACATAGTATGAAAGGAGCAGGCCACCCAACCAGCTCTAAGGTAACCAATTGTATAATTCTGGATCATCAAGTACTGGGCCATAAACTGAACAATGTGTAAGGTTTTTTTCTGAAATTTACCATGAATGATGACCCATCTGCCGTACACATCAGCAGAAGAGCGGATTATATTCACCTTTCCCCGCCGCGCCAGAATGGCAACCCCTTTGGTCTTAGCCTCCAATTTGGTCCATGAAATCAACTGAAAACCCTCAAGCTCTAAGAGCTTATGCCGACTAGCTTCGATGTGAGTTTCTTGAAGGCAGATGATATCTGCTCGCAGGAAATGCACATCCTCTCTGATCCGGCGCCGTTTAGCAGAATCGTTTAGTCCGCAGATATTTATAGATGCTATCCTGATATTAGCCATGGCATAATGAAAACATTCCATACATATATCCAATTGAGAGATTGTGCCCACCCTACCTGAACTACCCTATTCCCACAGACAACCCCCAACCCAAGCCTTCCCTTGCCCTGTAGTTCCTCCCCCACCCTGATCCCCCCACCAACCCACCCACCCATCCCCTAACCCACAAAACTGGCAAAAAAGGTCCTCAGACCCGTGTGATGCCTCCCACTTGCTGAGTGTCACCCGGTCACTCCCTGTCCATATAGCGACAAAAAAAGAGAGAAGGACATTTAAGAGAAAAAACAGTCTTGAGGGAATGAAAAGGAAGAAAGGGAAAAAAAAGCCAAAACAGGTTTGTTCCAAGAAAGTTCCAAAATGAAAGTACAGCACATTAGCCCTCAGTAAGTTCCTCAAATAATTTTCCGATTGTATTTCCAAGGAAAATACCTGTATCGTGCCATAAAGAATAACCTTCAGCCATGCAGGGTTCATCAAGAAGACTTCACACCCTTTTTTCTGAAAAGGGGTAATCAGCTGGCGGAGCCGCCATCTCCGTTCCACTGTTGTGTGACAAAAATCGGGTCGCACAAAGAAAGTATGACCCTCTGCAGATCTTCTTGCATCTGGACGTGCTTTCCCAAAAATGGCTTCTTTCAACAAAAAGTTACCAAAAAAAATCAATATTGCCCGCTTCTTTCAACAAAAAGTTACCAAAAAAAATCAATATTGCCCGGGGTTTGGCTTCGGGCCCGTTTTCTCTTCAACATATGGGAAAACCGATGCACTCTCTGTATCTCGGTTTCCCAACACCAATGTGAGAGCTCCGGGAATGCAGTTTTAAATAGTTTCAAAACAAACCCTCCAATATCCTCGCCTTCAGCTTTTTTCTCAATCCCTAGAAGTCGTAAGTTGTTCAGACGGAGCCGATTTTCAGAATCCTCCAACTTCCACATTATATCCGAAAGCCTTTCATCATTAGCTGTAGTTTTTGTTTCGGTATTCTGCAATCCAGCTTGGAGCCTAACAATTCTTTCCTCCAGGGCAACTATCCTGGCAATGACCTCTGAGCAAGCCTTGGTATTTTAACGGATTGCCCCTTGTATTTTCATCGTGGCTAGCTGGGCTCTCTTATGTTCTTGGCGAACTTCATTTTGGATGGATTTTAGCATTGCAAAAATCTGGGTATTCAAAGGAGGTAGGTTGGTTTCAGCCCCAGCCCCCCCCCAGGTCTCTTTATTGGGCTCTTGGCCCTTCTGAGCCTGTAAGGGTAGTTGTAGCTCCTGAATAATCCCATTGCAGATTATTGCTTGCCTCGGAGCCTTCGCTCTTGCATTTTCTCAAAGTGGACAATGGTATCTTCCTGAATTTACTGTGGCGAGGTGTAGTCCTTTTCACAGTATCTGCTGTAGATGGGGGACTCCCACTCTCCTCACCCGAGATAAGGTCTTCATTTTTGGAGTCCAAGGTAGGATCTATATCCGATTCCTCTGCCAAAGAAAAAAAGCTGTCTCCATCCTGGGCATCCGGTATGCTACTAGCGCCAGATCCCGTATCCAAACCACCTCCAACGGGAGTTTGAAAGGCAGAGGTATTGGCCAGATCAGTCTCCGAGCCATCACTGTCCTTTAAAAGAACCTCGATGTTATTAGGGAAACCGGCAGCATTCGCACCACAGAAGGAAAATTGTGTTGGTATTTTGGTCTGTGAGGGCTTCCCCGCAAACATCTCAGGAACGGTAACCATCTTCCCCGCCCAGAGCCCTCTATCGTCCGAGAGGGAATCCCCAACACACCCAGCTTCTTGCTAGTACTTTCATCGCTCAAGGTAGGTATGGATTGGGTCTTTTCTGTAGCTTTCCCTTTTGCAAGACTCGCCTCCTTTAGACTCACCGCCATTATTTTAGCCCCGGGTTTTTCTGCCACTCTGTCCGTTTTCGTAGATTTTTCAAATTTGTCAGACTTCTCCTGAGCAGCCTGAGTCTTCCTAATCCCTTGGGCTGCCGCATCTCCTGCAACTTTGGTGCTCGAAGCAGGTAAAATTCCATTTTTGCGAGGCTGCATGTTGCTTTGTGAGCCGCCGCTCACCCTCGGTTCCTGCTGGAAGCTCCCCGGTAGCCACGCCCGCCAGGTCCACAGGTGTGCGCGGCTGCGAAGGATCGTTACTGCAAGCCGTGCAGACCGCAGCCAGAACTTCTGTTTTTCCCGGTACATGAACATATATTCCTTTTCGAAATGTTGAACTGCTCTGATATTGCGTTTTCACTCCCTTGTTGAAAACTCTCCTTCTCCCTCGTAAGAACCACTGCTACTGCAATAGGATTGTGTGGTAAAATACCGACTCTTAAGGGACTGTGGCACTGTAAACTGTGCCACCTACATTTGTAATTACAGAATCGGTATATTTACCGATTCGGTAATTTACCGAATCAGTAATTTTACCAAATCGGTAAATATACCGATTCTGTATTTTTCAGCCCCCTACATCTGAAAACCCTAATACCGGTCGGAAACGGCCGAAATTGGCCGTTTCTGACCGGTATTAGGGCTCCTACTTCTGGCCCAAAGTCTTTTGCCATTTCTAACGCACAGTCTTTAAGCATAGGATTAGTCCAGTGCTATCCGGCGGGGAAGATGGTCCTCGCCGTCAGGAATGATGGGCACAAAATAGCCAATAATTTTAACCAGGGCATGCTGGCAATAGGGAATTGGATGGCCTCCAATTGTCTGAAACTAAATTCCGACAAGTCGGAAGTGGTCATTTTCGGAAACTTGACCCCGGAATGGTCCTCCCTTTGGTGGCCGCTATCACTGGGCCATCCACCGGCTCCGGTCAGCAAGGTGAGGAATCTGGGAGTCATGTTCGACAATCGCCTCACTTTCCTTCCTCACGCAAACCAGATCTCCTCTTCGGCCTTCCACAAATTACGGCTCATCAAAAGAATCTTGCCATTTCTCCCCGAGAAAGCTGGAAAAACCCTGGTGAGCTCCTTGGTATTGTCTACATTAGATTACTGTAATGCTCTGTTTCTAAGTGCCCAAGAAAGAGTGCTACACAAAATGCAAATCATTCAAAACTTGGAAGAATCCCGAAACATCAATCTGCGTCAGAAACTATTAGAAAGTTGCACTGGCTTACTGTAAGAAATAGAATCAAGTTCAAGACCCTCTGCATAGTGTATAATGCTCTACACAACGTCGGACCTGCCTTTTTTACCCAAAATCTCATCCGTTACAGTCCCTCCAGAACACTACACTCCTCCAGTTCACACAAATTGGTGGTACCCGTACCAAATCTTTCTCTTGGGGAGACAGAAGATTCCTTGTAGCCGCACCTAAACTCTGGAACACCTTGCCACACTCGATTAAAACAAGTACCTCACTCTGGTCTTTTCGTAAGCAACTCAAGACCTGGCTTTTTAATCTGTAAACTCTAGCTCCCCTTGTTGGTTAAACACTGCAGAGATCCTTTAGTGCCGAGATGCCCACAGGCCTTCGTTCGCGCTCTATAAATGTTTTAATAAATAAATAATAAATACATAAATCCGTGCTGAGATAGAAAGGGGCAAAGTATTTTGCCATTCCTACAGCAAAGCGTGGTCCCCCTACCTCCCTGGGGGCAGCCACCACCCCAGCCACAAAAGCCATTTACTACTCCAGGCACAGCATTACAGCTTTGGATTGGCAAAATACCATCCAAGCCAACCTGAAATGAAATAAAGCAACCCCTGAAACGTGTTTCGCTGTCTTACAGCTCTTCAGAGAGATTTAGTTTTGCTAAGACACAAGGGAGCACCCACTATAAGTCAAAGTAATACCTTCGAAGGAATAGAATGAGGCATAAATTATACAAACAAGAAGCAGCGAACTCTGCGTAAATCCCAAGTTTAGGTGAAAGACAGCTTCTGTATAGAGCACCACCAACGACACACTAAATTTGCTCACCTCAAATGTCTGCTTTTCTATCAAGGTTTTTAAGTACTGCATGGATAGCACAGTGCTATCCATGCAGAGATAGAAAGGGACAAAGTATTTTGCCCTTCCTACAGCAAAGCGTGGTCCCCCTACCTCCCTGGGGGCAGCTACCTCCCCGGGGGCAATCCTTTATGATATGGAATATGGAAATGTGGGGGCCCTGGCACCTCCCCAGCAGCCCTGGGGACCACCACCTCCCCAGGGCTCAATTAATATAATGGAGGGGGTCCATTGCAGACCTCCCCAGGGCTCAAATCAAATAATGGAGGGGAGCCATGAGTCCCCAACCTGAAGCCATACATTGCCCTGGGGAATGCCACCGCCTCCGGGCCAGCTTCTGCTATGTCCCAGGGTGCCCAGCCCCAGGACATAGCTGCTGGCTATGACTTGACAGGAGCTTTGGCGCTCCAGCCAAGCCATAGCAAATGCTGCACTTCGAGCAAGCGAGAGCACGAAAAATGCTCTCACTTGCTTAAAGCAGAACATCATTGCTTTTAGACAGAGGGAGCTGCATGTTCAGCAACTCTCTATTTCTAAAAGCAATGCTGGCTTCAGCAGGACACAGAGAGCCAGCAGGGACCACTTGTGCCTTCAGGCTCCCCTGGGGTCCCCAACAGAGTTACTGGGTGCCCTGGGTGGGACCAGGGTACCCAGAGCAGAGGCCAAGCCCAGGGGATGGGGCCCCTGGCTAGAATCGGTCCAGGAGTGCAGCACGCGGCCACCTCTCCATTTATTTTATATTTAAAAAAATAACAAAAAGGCTAGATCCCCTCTTTTAATTTAAAAAGGCAATTAAATATTAAAGGCTGGGCCTCGAGTGATGGAGCCCCTGGTGCTGAAATGAACCCAGTGAGGAGGGCTACCTCCCCTTTCCCATTCATAAAAGCCTAGCCTCAGGGATGGGTCACCCAGGCCGAAGTAGGCCCTGAGAAGGGGGCACACAGTTTCCCTCCTCTAATAATCTTTAATAAACAAGACCTGCAAGTCACCGGAGGCTCCACCTCCTTTCTGCACCACTCTCCAAACATGCATACCGGTGCCCTACTGGTTGGGGTATGAAGTGTTCTTGGATGCTGAGGGAACTTGGGGGCCAATAAGCCCTCCTGGCACTTCCAGTAAGTCCCCTTTCTTCAACACTCTACAAACGTGACTACTACTTAAAAAACATAGAAATTCACAAACAAACAAGGATTACAAGGACAATATAGTTAGGAATTAGCATTTAAAAAAAACCTTAGAAATTCACTGAATAGAACAAAGGTTACAGGGACGTTATAGTTGTGTAAAGGAATAAAAAACATAGAAATTCACTGAAATAAATAAAGGTTGCAGGGACTTCATAGTTAGGCTCCTGTTCCACTCATACAAAACAAGTGAAATTGAGCTGTTATAGCTAGATGAGTTAACTATAACACATGCCCCACAACGCTGGTATCTCAAATGATATCAATGGCTAGTCCTACACAAGACTTCTCTTAACTCTCTAAGGGACAGTGAAATTAATTCCTACGACATGGTAACGGAATTAAAAAGGTTCAATTGGAGCTCAGCAGAGGAACTACACCCTTCACGTAATTGTGAAATTTTGGTACGTGATCCATCCGCCAATACTGGAACTAAGAAGGAGATTACCATTGTTCACTGACAAGGGAACAACTCTGATCAAATCTAAACAGTCTGATAACAGCAACTGAATATGGATGTAAGAGGCCGAACGACGATAGGCCCTAAAACACAGAGTATAAAATATCCTTCTACTCTATCCAAAAATGCGGCCAAAAAGTTCAAACATAACACATTGAGAAAAAACCCGGACACATTGTTCGCCGACCCATACTTTGATATGGTCAAAGGCACCATAATGAATGACTTGATTTTTCACACAAATAAAACAGCGAAATGGCGCAATGCACTCACAGAAATGCTGATCATAGTAGATTTGAAAAACATCCCTCATGGCACAAAATTAATAACTTCCCCATCAAGAAGTTGCAATGCTGAACTATGCATCACGTTATATAAAATGGGAATAGTGCTGATACAAGCAGCCAATAAGGACCTTGAGGAATTTGAAAAGACTTTCCTAATTGTAAAAGAATCTTTGGAGAGACCAAGACACCAACCACCCATGACCCAACATGAAATCATGCGGGACAACAGGGTCAATTCAACTGGGGACATCAACCAACCAGTTGATGCCACAGCTCGCCACAACTCGCAAACCCCCAGCCGTGGAGACATAACGGAAACTGAGAAGGTAACCCTAGAGACTAGTACCGATAGAACAGGGAGGTCTTCCAATCCGGCTAATGAAGAGCACAGCCTGACCCACAAGGAAGAACCGATGCAAGTAACCAACAGAGAACTTGAGAGCTTTGAGCTAACTCTCCAAAACTTAGAGGTTGACTCAGAAGGACCAAACCTTCAACAAAACGGGTCACTACCAGATATCACACGCGATAACCTCGACTCCAACACTAGAGACACCAATCTAACAGATGGCCAGAACAACCAAACCGATAACACTGAAGATTTAACCGTAAATGCGATGGCAACACCAGAGACTGTGAGAGAAAGGATAACGATGGCCACCAACCTTGGAAACAAAGTGAAGAATAAGGTCCCAAGGATAGAGCCGGTGCAGCGAACGCACAACGCCACTGCGCTGGAAGAATGTATCCCAGCTCCAAGCGAACCCCTCTATGAAGCCAGCGAAATGAACAAAGTAGATGAGATCGACCCCTACTTTCCTTCCCCGAATACAAGACCAGAATCCCTCAGATCCACTAAAACACCCCTTACCAAGAAAAGATTTGTGGGAATGAGATCTGATCAGTTGCAGAGAAGTGCAAACTACATTGCTCATCCAGCCAGGTCTACCTCACACAAGAACACATCCCGAACTCAGAAAGAAATCAAGGAGCTCCAAAAACTTGTAGGGAATCTAGCGCAAAACTCAATGAAAGTCTCACAGACAATTGGAAAAATCTGGGAGATGACGATAAGCACGCACACCAAGGTCTCACACATCCAGAATCTGGTACTTAGACACAACAGACCTAACAGGACAAAGCCCTTGTCGATTGAAGAAACTCGAGCCTTACTCAGGTCCTATGAGCAACATGCCCACAGTAAGGAGGAGAATATCAAAATTGTACCTATTGACTCTAATAGATCGACCAGAAAGAATGACAGGAAAGCAATCCACCAAAATCTTCAACATATCCAGCTTATTGCATCTGAAACGGATAATGGAAAACTCGTTAAACTACAGAAACCCTTGAACTGTCTTCTACTTAACTGTCGTTCGGCAACTAAACATGCAGCAGATATAGCCGCCCTCATCATCAATAAAGAAATTGACCTGGCCATCCTCACGGAAACATGGCTCAATGAATCTTCATCTCCTACCATGGATCTCTTAGTACCACCACAATATAACATCGTCAGGCTAGACAGACCAAGGAATGTGGGAGGAGGCATAGCTTGCATTCACCGGTCTGAGATCGAGGTCTGTCATTTCCAATCTGACCCCTTAGAATCCTGTGAATACCTTGGCATTAATGTGAGAACACCAAAGAATCAAAGCTGCAAACTGCATGCATTCTACCACCCACCAGGGGAGAACGCTAAGTTCACAGAACAACTGATGGAGATCATAACGACCAACTCTAACTCGGACGCCAATAATATATTCCTAGGCGACTTTAACCTCCATTGGAATGACGGCGGTGATAAATTGGTCAACGCGCTTAAAGACTTCCTCAATGAGCTAAAACTTGTACAAGCCTGCAACCAACCCACTCACTCACTAGGAGCGACCTTAGACTGGATTATCTCAAAAAAGGATGAGACCTCTATCCTTGCTATAGACCCATGTGACTGGTCTGACCATCACATCATATCATTCACAATACCTACATTGACAAAGGGCAGGACCGTGCAACCACGCAAGCTCGAGAAACTGATCCGAGACACAAAGGAGGCTAACACTGAACTACTGGTTAAAAGGTGTGAGAGAGACTTGAAGCCACCCAACAACAAGCAAAATGTCAATGAGCTGACCGATCATTACATAACCTCAATTGGTAATATCGTCAATGACACCATGCCCCTAAAAACGAAAAAAGTATCAGAGAAACCAAGAAATCCTTGGTTTAATGAATCATTGAATGAGGACCGGCGCAAACTGAGAATGGCCGAAAGGAGGTGGAGACAACATCCCTCCTCCCCGGAGCTGAAAGCGCTCAGAAAAACAAGAAAAGAATACAACAAAAAAATAATCAACTCCAAAAAAGAATTTTTCAGAGATGAATTGGACAATGCCATAAACAGACCACGAAAACTCTTCGAGATCTTAAAACAACAGTCAAATAAACTAACCAAAACGGTTTTAGAGAATACAAAAACGCCCATAAGCTGCGAGGAATTCTCCTCATTTTTCACCGAAAAATCTAAATTGCTTGAAGATGACCTCACAATTGCAGCAACTAACCTTAAGGCACTACCTCAATCCAGTGATGAGTCCAATTTCTCACCAGAGTGCCTCCAAACTAAAAATAAGGCAAAATGGGACACATTTGATCTATACGACCAGGAAAAAATCGCCAGAACGCTGGCGGCACTTAGACCGAACAACCACTTTCAAGACCCATTACCAGGAAAGTGTGTAAGAGAAATCAGCCACACGCTAGTTCCGATCTGGACTGAGATAATAAACGCCTCACTTGCACAAGGAACCCTCCCTGACTGTCTAAAAACAGGGCAGGTGATGCCCATCCTTAAAAAACCGACAGCTGTTGCCACAGACCCGAACAACTATCGACCAGTGACCAACATCCCTCTACTGGCTAAACTCATTGAGAAATGCGTGCAGGGCCAACTAAGTCAACACATCGCTAAATTCTCGCTACTGGATGATTGCCAATCAGGTTTCAGAACAGGGCACAGTACCGAAACTGCGATCCTGCACATTGTCGATGACGCCTTACAAGCCCTAGACCGAAATCAATCTTGCCTACTGATCCTCCTAGACCTATCATCAGCATTTGATACGGTTAAACACGAAGTGCTTATGACCAGACTACAAAACAGGATGGGTTTGTCTGGAAACGTGCTGAAATGGTTTAATTCTTTCCTACAGAACAGGACTCAGCGATTCCTGGTTAACCAAGCAATCTCTTCCCCGAGCCCCAACGCAATAGGGGTCCCGCAAGGCTCTACGCTATCCCCAGATCTATTCAACTTATACGTAGAACCTCTTACGGAGATCCTTCAAAAATCACAAGTATCCTATCACATGTATGCGGACGACACGCAATTATACATAAAGATTGCCTCCCTTGAGGACATCGACCTAATGAACAAGACATTAAAGAGTGCTCTGCGATGGCTAACGATGAACCATCTGAAACTAAACGCCCAGAAAACCGAATTCCTGCTAATCTCACCGACAAGGAGCCAATCTGAAGTTATAGAATGGACTAAACTGGTGACTGCGCTAAAATGCACCCCGACCCTAGTTAACTCAGCCAAATCACTAGGAATTACACTAGATAAGAACCTCGACATGAAAAACCATATTAACGCAATGGCCAAGAGCGCCCGCTTCCACCTGAACTATTTAAGAAAACTGAAACCCTTTATCACTGAGACAGATCTAAAACTGGCTATACAATCACTAGTCATCTCGAGGATCGAATATGGCTGCACCACATTGGCGGGCCTGCCAAAAACATCCACAGCACCGCTAAAAGCCTGCCTCAACGCAGCGGCGAGACTCATTACGGGAACGAAGAAATTCGATCACATTTCTCCTCACCTGAAAGCACTACACTGGCTACCTTATGAAGCCAGAATTCAAATGAAGATGGCCTGTATCACGCACAAAGCGGTTCACTACAACACACCGAGATACCTAGCCAAGAAACTTCAGATCTCAGGAGGTAACAGAACAACGAGAAGCGCAAAAGATTTGCTATTACGACCAGCCTTTTTCCACAAGAAAAAGACCTACAACAGAGCATTCTCCGGAGCTGCCCCCAGAATCTGGAACTCACTCCCTCCAAACATCAGGAAGATTCAAAATACAGTAACATTCAAACGAGAATTGAAGAGCCACTTGATGAGTAAATACCCTACTTAGAGTAACTTAAGGATCACCGGGATGATCAATGACGCTAACGGAGTGCTGCCCTCTCCATGGAAAATGGAAAGATCATCATCGAACAATGAACTGATACCGTGTACAAGCCGAGGCTTGACACTTCACAGCTACCTCGTATACATGTGTGAATTTGAATTTGAACTATATCTCACAGTCATACTATTTAACTTCTATCTCACTTGATTTATTTACCCATATATGTGGAACTTTAACTATTTGTCTCAACCACTATATATAACTTCTACCTCACTTGATTTATTTATACTTATTATCCTTGATATGCACTGAATCGCCTTATAACCCTACCTCAACGAGCATGGTTTGTTAACATGACACAAGCCAAGCCTTGCTCTCCATATAATGACAATTGCACAATCATTTTGAATATATATATTAATCGCGTCCATACAGTATATTGCCTTTCTACCTCACTATGCTCTTGTTGCTATTATTGCTTTTATTATCTTTATATGCAATTCCGTCCTGTTAAGCGCTCTGATACCCACGGGTCTTGTCCGCGCTATACAAAACACTATAAATAAATAAATAATAAATAAACTGATGACATCATCCACAGAATCACTGATGTACCCACTCACACCTTAATAGAACCTTTCATACAAGCACTCCCGCTGCCACATAGCCATTCACAAACCTATTCACAAAGCCATACCAGTACATACAGCAACTCATATAGCGACGCACCCACTAATACAGTCACTGACATATCTACTCATGCACCCATACAGCCACTCAAACGCTGAGTAAGTTACCCATAGAGCTACACACATACCTAGTCACTCACCCATACAGTCAATCACACAGCCCCATTAGATACAAACACACCCACTCACTTACTCATACAGATACTAACACATAATCCCTCACCTATAGAGTCACAGACACACGCACAAACTTACCCATACAGCTACTCTCACATACACTTATTCACCCATGCAGTCACTCATATACCCCATCATTCACCTATTCTGCCTTTCACATACCAAGTTACTCAACCATATACCACTTCCACTTCCAATCATTCATCCACCCAGCTATAGGCAGACTTACTCACCCATACAGCCCCTCAAGCATGCACTTAATATCCTATACAGCCACTGACTCACCCACTCACTCATACATACAAGCAGTCACGCACCCACTCACCCATCAACAAAGTCACTAAGACAACCGTACAGGTACTCAGATAACCACTCACTCATACAGCCACTCACATACCCCCACACACACTCACACAGTCACTTAGACTCCAACTGACAGACTGATACAGACATTCACACAACCAGTTACTCACCCATGCATTCACTGAGATAATCAATCAATCAATCAATCAAGAAATTTATATAGCGCGCTGCTCACCTGGAGGGTCTCAAGGCGCTTGGGGAGGGGGGAGTCTGCTACTGCTCGAACAGCCAGGTCTTGAGTTGCTTCCTGAAGGCGAGGTGGTCTTGGGTCTGACGGAGGTGGATGGGGAGGGAGTTCCATGTCTTCGCTGCCAGGTAGGAGAAGGATCTTCATCCCATGGTGGCTCTTCGGATGCGTGGAACAGCGTAGATGGCGTGGCTGGTTGAATGAAGCTGGCGGGTGGGAGTGTAGAAGGTCAGGCGGCTGTTGAGGTACCTGGGGCCTAGGTCGTGGAGAGCCTTGTGTGCGTGGGTGAGAAGTCGGAATTTGATTCTCTTGTTCACGGGGAGCCAGTGCAGGTCTCTCAGGTGTCCGGAGATGTGGCTGTGCGTAGTCCAGTCGGCTGGTGACGAGAGCCTCGGTGACTGTCTTCCTGGTTTCGGTGGGGATCCATCGGAAGATCTTACGGATCATGCGTAGGATGTTGAATCACTTACTTATACAGTCAACCGTATACCAAATGAATCATTCATAAGGGCACTCATACACCAACGAATTTACTAATACGCCTAGGTATATATATTTCACACAAATAAACTTTTTTAAAACACCTGCGGTCACTGTATGATGTGATCAGTGATGTCATTTGAGATGTCATCAGTTATGTCATCAGTGTTGTCACTGACCATGTCATCAGTAATGTAATATTTGAGGTCATAAGCTATGCATTGCAGGGGCACCTGGTTTAGTTAAATCAGCTAAATAAAACTGCAGAATTTTACTGCTATTGTACGAGTGAAACCTGAACCTAACTTTAATGTCCTTGAAACCTTTCTTTTGTTCAGTGCATTGCTAAGGTTTTTTTAATTTCATTTCCTAACTGTAACATCCCTGTAACCTTTGGTTTTCTCAGTTAATTTCTATGGATTTTAAATAGTAATGACATTTGCAGAGTTGTGGGGAAAGGGGCGGGCCTCTGACCTACTCTCAGGAATCCCGCTTTGTAGGAATTACAGAAAGTGCCAGGAGGTTTTCTTGGCACCCAGGGTCCCTCAGCATCCAAGAGGACTTCATGCCCCAACCAGTAGCCATCAGGAAACTTTGTGATGAACAATGGTACCTACCTATACATGGGAGGTACTATAAGAAATGTGTAAAGAACCTTCATGAACACCTGGCCACCTGGCGGGATTGTCGGATGTTAGATCAAGAAGAGTATTGCTTCTTACATTATGAACATCCTGTTCTTTCCACTTTTTACCATTTGTCTACAGTGCATAAATATCTTTATAAATAAGCCTGGTAGGCCACCTGGTAGTCCTATAGTGGCATCACATAATAGGCCTATTGGAAAATGTCTCGATATACATTGATTCCTTTTTGTCTCCACTTGTCAAGGACTTGAGCTCCTACGTGAAGGACACACATTATTTTTCGAGACTCATTGATAGCATTGATTCGGCAGATGAGATGTTATTAATTACTCTTGACATCACTAATTTATACACATGTATCGCACATGAGAAGGGTCTCAATGCTACTAAATGGTTTCTTAGTAAGAGGGCATTGAAATATCAGGAGCACAACATCATGCTACTAGAAATGAATAGGTTCTGCTTAGAGTACAACATTTTTATGTTTGCGGGATAATTGTATTGTCAAAAGTGGGACACTGTGATTGGCACGTGCTTCACCCCCAGTTATGTGAACTTGTTCTAGGCTACTTAGAGAACGTAGCCTGTGCAGCAGATCAGGAACAATGGGTCAATAATGTGCCACTTTGGGCCAGATATATTGATGATCATTTGGAAAGGTACCCAAGAGTCAGCTGAAACATTCATAGCTGCCCTTAACCAGAATGATTTGAATTTGATATTCTCTGCAAACATCAGCACCAGTAGTGTCTTCTACTTGGAATTAGAAGTATATGTAGAGGGGAACAAATTGCTGTCTAGATTATATCGCAAGCTGACTGCCGGCAATTTTATATTACATGCAGGTAGCCGACACCCACAAGCATTGAGTGATTAAAAACATACCCTATGGGGAACTATTGCGCTTAAAACATAATTTCACTAATGAAGCTGAATATATCGCAAAGCGCAAAGCAATGCCATGGGGAGATTCAAGAGAATGAGCTACACTAATGACATTTTATAAGAGGCACTTAAGAAAATAGAGTCTGTAAATAGGCAATAACTCCTAGGAAGTAAGTCCAAGACACAACGAGGCAGAAACAAACAAACAGGAACTATTAGGATGATTACTAATTTTATTGAAAAATCACAGAAAGTGTCCCAGATCTTCAAGATAATTTGGCATATTTTTCGCGCTGATAACATCCTAAGAGAAATTATATCATCACAACCTTAGATCACGTACAGACGTAGTCTGTCCTTTAAGGATCATCTCGTACATAGCAATTATAGGATTACACCTATCAATAAAGATATGAGTAGGGGCTTCTTTCCCTGCTTAAGATGCACAGCCTGCAAGTATAGCAATAAAGTTACAGATTATACATTTGAAGGGCAGAGTCTTAAAAAACAAAAGAAGATAATGAAACTTTTAAACTGTAATTCTGAGTTTACAATCTATTGCTTGGAATGTCCTTTCCCTAGCGATATATTGGCAGCACCATTTTGTATTGATCAGATACAAAAGGATGAAAGAGGAGGTGACAGGTTTCGAAAACTAGTAGTCTGGAATCTAAATATACATTTGAACTATCAACTAAGACTCCAAAGGGCCTCAACAACAAAGAAGAGTTATGGGTCCACATATGACAATAAGTGCTCTAGAGGTATTCCAGTATTATAGTACAGCATTCACCTAGCATATAGGGAAGATAAGGGATTTTAGGGTCAGCATAGCCCTGCTCTCCCACTTTCTGCCTCCCTCCTTCTTTCTTTCAGTTTTTTTTTCTCCAGGCTGTTTGTTCGATGACTGACAGGTGTCAACTATCCACATGAAGTATCCGCATGCCTCCTTGGCCCATCCAGAGCTTGATTGTACACTAGTGAGATTTTCAGAATGGGCAACGTTATGACTATACAGGACGATGACAATAGATATGGTTGACTTTAGATTGTGGTGTAACTTAGTGATTTTTATTATATAGAAGTATGGTGGCTCTTCTTTCTCGTCTAAACTTTTTTATTGTTGTTTAAGACTATGACTAATAATATAATGAAATTTGTTTTATATAACTGCCCATATTGATATCAGCACCTCCGTTCTAATGTAGTGATTACATGACATCACACACAATTTGCTGAGTATTATGAATGAATTATTTGTATTGTTGACTTTTTTAATGTTCTTTGCACATTGTACAGATTGGCGTTATTAAGATGATTTGTTATGCCACTTAATACAGCTTAAGATGGCCGCCACTTTGCAGCAATAGATTGTGGTACACAATTGACATTGAAAAATGCGTTGTGCCGAAACGCGTCTGTCAGTTCTTTGTGATTTAGCCTAATAAATCAATTCATTTACACTCTCCCATGACTGCACCCTTTACTGTCAGCGTGACTGCGGTAGTTTGAAGTGGTTGATGTACACGGTTCACCACCACTGTGGTTGCACTCGGGACACGAGGTGCGGCGTATAGTGAAATTTGAAAAATACCGATGTATATATATATATATATGTATATATATATATATGGAATATCAAGAACTTACACTGAAATGGCACAACAAAGGGTTATTGGACAAGGACGAATACTTATTCTTGAGACGGTTAAACCCCACCATCCCCACATTCTATCACCTTCTTAAGGTCCACAAGAACAGAACAATGCCCCCAGGAAGACCCATTGTAGCAGCACAAGGAAGTCTGACGGAGAACTTGTCGATCTAAATTGATTTCTTCCTGATACAACATGTCAAGACCTTAAATTCATACATACGGGACACTATGGACCTTTTGGACAAATTGTCTGTTGTGAAATGGGAGGAGGGATACTGCATGTTGGTTCTGGACATAACCAGCCTGTATACGTCCATTGCACATAGGGATGGTCTTTTGTCCACTAAGTATTTTCTAGACAAAAGGCCACTGAAATACTCTCAACACAGTGCCATGATTTTGGAATTCGTAGATTTCTGTTTGTCCAATAACATTTTTCTTTTTGAGAAACAGCTGTACAGACAACTAGCGATGGGAACCTGCTTCGCCCCCAGCTACACAAATTTATTCGTGGGCTGGTGGGAGGAGCAGGTGGCCTGGGGGATACCCAACAAAGAATGGACAGATTGCATTGTGGGGTGGTACCGCTTCATAGACGATCTTTTGATCATATGGAACGGGCCCCCGACAAAGCAAAGGAATACATTCAAGTCCTTAATGGGAATGAGGTCAATCTGGAATTTTCAGGCGAAGTGAGTACTACATCTGTGAATTATCTAGATGTCAACATCTATATAGATGCAGGAAACCTGAACACCAGTCTGTACCGCAAACCTACAGCGGGCAATTCGGTGTTGGAAGCCACCAGCTGCCATCCCCCTAACCTCATTAGAAGTATCCCCTACGGGGAACTTCTTAGAATTAAAAGAAACTGTTCAGATGCAATGAATTTATTTCAAGTTGCCGCAAGTGAAAGCATGCAACGTTTCAGAAACCGTGGTTACAGTGATACAATTCTTAGAAGTGCTTTGGAAAGAGCCAACAAACTTGAGAGGAGAAATCTTCTTAAGACCAAAGACAAGACAAAGCAGGACTCGGCACATGAAGGCAAATTCCACCTTATAACCACTTACTCTAGAATGCCATGCAATTAAAAAAGATTCTACGTAGAAGCTGGCACATACTTCAAACTGACAAGATTTTATGTCCAGATCTTCCATCTAATCCACTGATCACCTTTAGAAAGGCGAGATCTTTGAAAAATGATCTGGTACAGAGTCACTTTGTTAAAAAATCTAAATCTGCATTTGGTCCTATGCAAGGCTTCTTCCCGTGTGGGAAATGCAAAGCCTGCAAGATCAACAAAAGAGTCTTAAGTTATGAAATCCCCAATACAGGAGTACGGAAAAAGATTAGAAGTTTTCTAACCTGCACTACCCCCTACAGCGTATATTGTTTAACCTGCCCATGTGGGCTACGCTATGTAGGGAGTACTATTAATCCCATGAAGATGCGAATACTGGAACACATGAGGGCCATTGCAAAGGGTGATGAGGCTTACCCTGTTGCGTGTCACTTTGACAAAGTCCATCAACGCAACAGGGATTTACTGAGCTCCTTTGGCCTGGATCATGTTCCAAGTAACCCTAGAGGAGGGGACAGACTGCTGAGACTTCGCAGGCTTGAGTCGAGGTACATCATCGGCATGCACACGAAACACCCTCTAGGGTTGAATAGTAGTGAAGAACTGGCTATACACTTGGGAGAATAGTATGAATTGTTCCTTAGTATTGATTATTAGAGTTTGTTGTGATGGGCTGATGAATTATGAAATAGGGGGTGACCCCTGACCATTAGTCTTTGTACATACTGTAATTATTGCCCACGCTGTAGAACAATGCACAATATGTATATAACAGCATTTTTATCGAAACCTTTGCTCCTTTCTCCTGGATCTCTCCTTTCTTGCCCCTTCTTCTGTCTCCTTTTCTTCCTGCACTCTCTTCTTTCTCCTTCACTTTATCAGTGACTGTTGGACACAGGTTAAGCTTCTTGATTAGGAGCGTATGCCCATCCAGGGCTATATGTTGATTCTTTGAGCGATAATGTCTATTTCGTATTCATTGTGTATAGACTTGCCCATCCATGGGCTTTATTTTCGTTTGTCATTATTCATATCATTGACTACATGATGTATGTGACATTCAAAGATGGCGCTCAGTCTTCTAGGGTTCTGGTTTATCACTGCTAGTCCCTTTTTGCTTTTCATTACTCTTGTGTTTAAATGTGTCCAAGGTTTGGCGCTTCGGTAAACATGGATGAAGGTTTACTACCGAAACGGGTCTGTTTGGCAGTGTCTGTTTGGTTTCTGAATAAGTAAACCCGAGCTGTTTCCCGCGAGTGCTCTTTATCCGTTAGGACATTGTCCCTTGGTACGGAATCGGAGCGGTGGATATATATATATCTATATATATATATACATATTCACTGAAAAAACCATAGGTTTCACACCAGTTATAGTTAGCTGGAAATTTTACTGACATAAAACCATTGAAATTCCCACGTTATAGTTAGTTGGACTCACTATAACTTGCGCGCCTGCAATGCACTGCTGATGACGTCACATATTACATCACTCATGACATGGTCAGTGACATCACTCATGACATCACTGATGACACCATCCAGTGAATGTGTGTCTTTCTGAAAAATAGATATGTTTTATATATGTATTTGTAAAGGTCGATGGAAGAATAAATGTTTAAATAAGTGTGTTAATGGATGTTTTTTTAATAAAATATTGATTGGTTAATTGGCTTATTAAGTGTATCTTAGTAAATACATATATTAGCGAGTAATTTTTTAATATTTAAATATATGTATCAGTGTTTCACTTTGTGTATAAGTGGCTGCATGGGTTGGTGACTGACTCACTGTTTGTATGTGTTTTGAAGACAGCATAGGTGCAGGACTGTATGGGTGGATGAGTGTGTATATGTGTGTGTTAGTGAGTGAATGCCTGACTCACTAGTGTCTTTATGAGTAACTACATATGTTTTAATGTAGTATATGTGAGTTTTGATGTATATAAGTGAGTATATGTGAGAGTGAGCGATTCTGTTTAAATAAGTATGTGTTTCTATAAGTGATTGTTTAAGAGAGTAAGTATGTGTAAGTTTCCTTAGAAGTAATGTGCTAGTGTGTGTATAGTTGTATATGCAAATAAATGGATGTTCAATACTTTATTTGCATGTGTGAGTATGTGTGTGAGTAACTTTTGGATGACTGTCGGTGTGTAACAGGATGTATATGTTTACCACTACATATGATGAGTGAGTATATGTATGAGTGACTGTATAGAACTGTTGCTGAATGAGTGGATGTGTATATAGATGGTGAAATTACTGAATTGGTTGTTGTAACTGGTATGGGTATCTCCATTTTTTTTTTAAATATTAGTTTCTATTTTTGAATATGTGTTTCAAGGGTTACATTACAGTTAAAGGAGGTCTGTCAGTCTGTCACAAGGATGGTGTCATCAGTGATGTCATGAGTGATGTCACTGACCATGTCATGAGTGATGTAATATGTGACGTCATCAGCAGAGCATTGCAGGCGCGCAAGTTTATAGTGAGTCCAATTAACTATAACGTGGGAATTTCAATGGTTTTATGTCAGTAACATTTCCAGCTAACTATAACTGGTGTGAAACCTATGTTTTTTTCAGTGAATTTAATAGTTTTTTAAATGCTAATTCCTAACTATAACTGGTGTGAAACCTATGGTTTTTTCAGTGAATTTCATAGGTTTTTTAAATGCTAATTCCTAACTATAACTGGTGTTAAACCTATGTTTTTTCCAGTGAATTTCAAAGGTTTTTTAATATCAAATTTCTATAGCTATGAAATGTAATATTTTTTATAATGAATCCTATATTGTATATTTATGTAATACTATTTTTTTATGTATATTGTTCATGTTTTTTTTTTTTGCCCTGGAGCGCTCCCGGTGCGAGTCCCGGTGAGCGCACCGGTAAGCACAGTCTTGCGGCGCGCCGCGGAGCGCATACCGGTGAGCGTTCCATTAGCGCTAGTGCTGCGAACGAAAACATCATTGTGACGTATCGCATAACCGCGTCTGCGTGATACGCACAGCGTAAGCGCACCCGGAAGCACTCGAGCGCATACGATCGCGCTACGTAACCATCCGACACACTTACGCGACGCGCCCCTGGGCGCGCCCCCGGTGCGTAACGTAAGCGCGTCGGGTCATGTGACCTAAAAATAACACTTTTTATTGGTTCAGGACAGTTTTGGTTTCCAAATGATGAAAGCCCTGGTCATGTGACCTGAAAATAACACTTTTCATGGGTTCAGGGCAGTTTTTTTTCCTAATGATGAAAGCCCCCACCTTTTTTCCTCATTCTCACTTTGTACTTTGAGTGAGGAAGACCTGTTTCCAGAGCTATTGCTAATTTGTACTCAGAAATTGCTTCAGTAGCAGCAGCAGCAGGAGCATCTCAGCCACCACCACCAACACCACCACCACCACCAAGAGGACCACCACAACACCACAGTGGTGGAGATGAAGAAGAGGAGGAGGAGGAGGAGGAGGAAGAGGAGGAGGAGGAGGAGGAGAGGAGGAGGTTCCTGACAGAAGATAATACCCCATATTGGCCAAAGCAGCACATTATCTGGGAGTTTTTTTCAATCCCAAAGGATCTCAAAAAAGTAAATGCGCCAAGGGTTACTTGCCTAATCTGTGGCACTGAACTTTCAATGGAGGAACCCTAACATAAAGTACTCTTTTGGCAATAACACCATGATTCGCCACATGCAATGCCGGCACCCTAACAACTATGCTGCGGCAGAGGTCCAAGAACTGGCCAGAAACCCTCCCCAATTTTCACCCAGCACCTCCAAAAGTAAGCAACCCACTCCATCGGGTCCAGAGATAAGGGAAATGGTGCCAAACATACCACCCCAGTTTGGACAATACATAATCCGTTGTATATTTTGTGGTAAAACATTTACCTATGGTGAGCAAAGCATAAAACTCATCAACCGTGCTGGTGACAACCACAATTGCCCCAAAAAAACTTAATTTTTTGCTCCAGTTGAGCCGTTTACAATTCCCTGTTTTTTGTTTCTCCCCATAAAAATAACAAAAAAATATAAAATTGTTCATAAAAGCCAAAAAAAGTACAAAATGTTCACAAAAACAATAAAAAAAATATAAAACAACAAAAAGAAGAAAAAAAACAGTTCTTTTTAGAACTACCTCCAATTTATAAAAAAGGCTACATTTTTAAAAAACTCTGTCATTCTTTTTTCCCTATGGTACGCTCCCCGGTACGCTCCCCGGTGCGCATACCGGGCGCTCCCCCCATGCAAATCGGAAAAAAAATTATTATTATTGTGCCCCGCGGGGCCCTTTTATGGCCCCCACATCAAACCTAAGGGGTCAGGGGGGATCTACTCTGCCCCCTTTTGGTCATTTCCCCCTTTGTTTTTGCCACCTCTTGTGTCTCGATCCTACCGAGACACAAGGTGGTGGCCGCTCCGGACTGTTTAGAATTTTGACAGACACCCGAGAGCCAATCAGCTTTCCGCGCGCGAACTCGCGTAGCATGATGGTACGCGCCCCGGTGCGCGTACTGGGGCGCGCTTATAGATATATATATATGTTTTCTGAACCTAAATTACTCAAAATCCACTGGAGCACATATCTTGAGACATAGCAAAGGCACATCGGGCTACCAGTCCCTACAATTTTGCCAAGTTTGGTGGAAATCCATTCAGCCATTCGGGCTAAAAGTGAGTTCAACCGCCCTATGGAAATTAACATGGGGAAAACACGTTTTGGGACCCCCCCTTTTATCTCGGCCCCCGCTTGACGAATCCTCTTTCAGAGAAGGAGTGGAGCGCCGCGAGGCAAATTTGAGGAAATTTTCAGGCAGATTCCTCAACCGGCGCCAAAGTTATTCCCAATAGAATGTTGCGAATTCCCTATACAAAATAATCCTAACTATAACTACCTACTGGCGACCGCCAGTAGGTTATATATATATATATATATATATATATATATAGATGTTTCCAACGCCAAGTCCCTCAGTCCTCGGGACTCGATTTTCAAAAAGAGCACCTAAAGCCGCTCCAGCGCGGTTTCGCCAAGTAGTTTTATTACAGAAACTTCTTGCAGATTTTGGCGAGGTTACAAACGCGTTTCGGCGTTGCCGCCTTGGTCAGTGTAAACCAGCATTTTTTTGTTAGGTGATTTAAATAAAATTCATGGTGACAACCTGTCACGTGTTCTAAAAGGGTAGACATAAAAAACGGCACAATTCATGTAATTACAGCATTACTTGTGGCGGCCATCTTATAGTGGTTCAGTACCATATACAATCAATCACATTAACATCACTTGGTACTATATCATTATATATTCAACACATTCATATGCACAATTTATATAACTATGACAATCAATTGATTTGTTTGATCTATCATGTGTATTCGCAAGACTCATAACGATCCCTCTTAGAGCTTTGTCGAATGATTCACGGATTTGGATCAATGGAACAATTTACCTGTCTTTGGTTTTATACAGTCAGGCCCTGAATGGGCTTGTTTCATATAATTCATGTTGTGTACTCACACAAATCAATTTAAATGGTTCCAATATTTTATTGGTTTCAGGGATTGGGCAGATAGCATTCCCCCCTCCCCCCCCTCTCAGAATTTTCATACTTGTTTGACAGAGGATCAAGGATGACAACGTTTTAGATATGTGTCCACATTTCTTCCTCGTTGTTCATCCCTCCTAGGGTCTTAGTCTGGAGCAGGATAATGAACGTGGATTCTAGGGTTCGTAATTTTTTTACCCAGTACCCCCCTCTATCAGTTCTGACTAATTGATCCAGCACATATTAGGTGAGTAGATTGCTGTTGCTGTTATGCATCAACTCGAAATGCCGAGCTACAGGGTAGCTTTGGTCTTTTGAGGTGATGGCCCTCTTGTGCTCGAGGACCCTAAGTTTAGTTTGTTTTACTGTACCTCCTATATACTTTTTCCCACACGGGCACATCAAGCAATACACAGTGTAATCTGAGGTACAGTTGAGCAGTTTCGATATCTTAGTCTTGATTTTTACAGGCCTTGCACTTCATACAGGGAAAAAAACTCAAGGCTGTTGGTTTTTTCTTTTTTCTGCTTTCATAGTGACTGTCAACTAGATGGTTCTTGAATGAGTTTCCCTTTCTATAGGAAATGAGGGGATAGTTGGATAAAGATTTCCCTATTACAGAGTCTGTCTTTAAAATTTTCCAGTTCTTTCTCATAATGTTAAAGACTTCTGGTGACTTTTCTGAATAGTCTGTAATCATTCTGATTTCAGATTCGCCAGATTTTAGTTTGTCTATTAGTAGGTCATTTCTTCCCACTGAATTGCTCTTTATCTCGGCTTGGTCCAGAATTCCTTTACAGTATCCTCTCTGTAGAAATCTTTTCCTAGATTGATCTCTAGCCTTCTCAAACTCCTGTTTAGTCGAGCAATTACGTTTCATCCATAAAAACTCTCCTAGGGGAATGTTGTTGATTACGCTACGGGGATGATAGCTTTCCGAGTGCAGGATTGTATTTCCCGCGGTGGGTTTCCGATAAACTGCAGTTTGGATTGTGTCATCTTCAACATAGACCCGAAGGTCCAAGTAGAAGACCTCACTCTTGCTGATATTGCTGGTAAAGCTGAGATTTAGATTATTAATATTGAGTTCATTGATGTATTCTTCAGCTTCACCCTGTGAACCCCGCCACACCAAGAACAAATCATCGATGTAGCGGGTCCACAAGATAATGTTGTTCATCCACCGTTCATTGCCCCCCGCCCAGGCCACGTGCTTCTCCCACCAGCCCACGAATAAATTCGCGTAGCTGGGGGCGAAGCACGTGCCCATCGCGGTCCCCTGGAGTTGTAGGTAGAGTTTTCCTGAAAATAAGAAGATATTATTTCTTAAGCAGAAATTTGTTAATTCTAACAACATTCTATTGTGGCTTTGATATTTGAGAGATCTATTGTCCAGGAAACTCTTCATTGCCACTAGGCCATCTTCATGCCTGATTGAAGTATATAGACTAGCGATGTCTAATGTGATTAGGATCATGTCCTCCTCCCACTTCACACCCTGTATGATTCTCAAAAAGTATTTTGTGTCTTTTAAGTATGAACTGGGATCTTTGACAAACGGAGAAATAAAACTGTCAATGTAAATTGAGGTCTTCTAAAGCAAACTGTCCTTTGCAGATACGATTGGTCTTCCTGGAGGCCATACTTTACTCTTATGCACCTTAGGTAGGTGATAAAAAGTGGCTATTTGAGGAAATTCGCATTTCAGATTCTTCCATTCTTTGAAATCCAAGATTCCATCATCCTTCCATTTCGTAATTAGGTTGTTGAAGGCTATGGTACTTTCTACATGTTTCTCTCTTTTTATTTCGATGTAGTGTTTCTTGTTATTCAATTGGGAAAGTGCCTCATCCTCATATTGGCTGCGTTTTAGGATGACGATGTTTCCACCTTTATCACTAGGTTTAATTATGATATTCTCATCCTCTTTTAGACTTTTGATTGTTGCCCATTCCTCCTTCTTCAAATTTCTTCTTTTCCAATTGAATTTCCCTTCTTGTAATCTTTTTAACTCTTCAATAACAACCTCTTGAAAAGTATCAATCCCATCATGTGGTGTTCTTGGATTTGTTTTTGATTTTATTGTCATTGTGCTCTTGCAGCCCTGTTGGGTGATCCACTCTCTTCCAACATCTGCGTGGGTTGTGTCTCCCAATCCTGGGAGTTGCTTGTTCCAATCATAGTTTGTGCCGTCACGATGGCATCTAGGTCCTTTCCAGTTATTGCTTCCAATGGATCAATCTCTTCCATTCCTATCCTCTCATTATTTTTTGGATGCATTATATGTATCTTTTGTAATTTGATTTTTCTGATGAATCTGAACAGATCTATTCGTGTCTGCGTATAGTCGAAGGCCGGAGTTGGACAGAAAGTCAGCCCGAGTTGTAGAACCTTTTCTTTATTTTTTGTCAGTTCTCTGTCAGAAAAATTGACTATGGTGTTCTGTGCTGACATCGTCGTATTTATTTCCAATTCTTCCCGCGGGTACTCCTCGTCACCACCGGGGTAGATCTTCCTTGTGCGGCTCCTCCTGCCCCTCCTCGTTTTCCTCTTGAAGCTTTTGGAGGATGTGTTGTTGCCGCTGGTCATTGTCTGAGTCCTCTTATGACCTTGTACTCCTCGAAAAAAGAATCTGATTCTGAAGCAAGTGTGGATGGCCCTGCTTCTGTATGGCGTCCACCACCTTCAGCACCTCTTTCTTCCCCTGTATTTTTCGCCCTGACTGATTCGTCTTCAGAGACCTCTGACTCTTCAGTGCTCGCCGGGGTTCTGCTCCTTAATTTGTCTTGCTGCAGGGTTTTCTTTGGAGCATCGTATTTTCTTGCAAATGTTAGAATCCTTCCATTTGCATAATCTTTTTCATCCCGGATGAACTTGGATTGCTTTCTCAATTTGATTGTATTTTCGTAATCGATTAGTCTTTTTTCATTTCTTAACGCAACTCCTCGCATTTTTTCGTGTCTTTGCCACTGCTGATTTTGTCCTCAATGTCCTTGATCTCCTCTTGTAATTTAACTCTATCGTTCCATGCGTGTTTCACTAGCAGTTTCAGCTTTCCCTGCATCACATTAGTTATGTACTCAGACCATTCCCGCAGTAATTCATTGTTTGGGTTTTCATACGAAGGGACCAGAAGAATTCTCAGTCCTCTAGGGACTCGCCCCACTTCCAAATATTTCTGCAGGCTGGTGGCCTCCTATCACTTGTGAATTTCTCGCTCGTAAGTCTTTTCGAGTGTGGAGAAGAGCTTAGTAAGTGAGTCAGGTGCTTCTGCTTTCTGTGATAGGGAATCTTTCTTTTTAGCCCCCGTTTTTGGTATAAACAGCGTATCTGCCGCTTTCTCCCTTTCGCTGTCCGTGAACATTTCTTGCTGCAACAGTCTATTTTTCTGTACTTGGCTTTATACCCTCGCTTTAGGCTTTACGTGGTCTGCCGGGATATTTTAAACAGAATGGAAGCGTCGGTCACTCACCCCTTCCAGATTTTCCCAATCACCGGGTTCCCACGGGATCGGTCGTCCATCCAGGGCTTGTGTTCCGTTTTCCGCTCGATTCTTCCGTACTAGTCGTGCTGCGGTCTAATCCTCTCACACGTCTTTCCGGCGGGGCCAGTCGGTAATAAAGTTTTCGGCACACAGGTTCCACCAACCGCCACTCCACTACGCCCACGGTTGCCTCTTATCGCACGGTGGCGTGCGTGATATATTTCCAATGCCAAGTCCCTTAGTCCTCGGGACTCGATTTTCAAAAAGGCCACTCAAAGCCGCTCCAGCGTGGTTTCGCCAAGTAGTTTTATTACAGAAACTTCTTGCAGATTTTGGCGAGGTTACAAACGCGTTTCGGCATTGCCGCTTTCGTTAGTGTAAACCAGCATTTTTTTGTTAGGTGATTTAAATAAAATGCATGGTGACAACCTGTCACGTGTTCTAAAAGGGTAGACATAAAAAACGGCACAATTCATGTAATTATAGCATTACTTGTGGGGCCATCTTATAGTGGTTCAGTACCATATACAATCAATCACATTAACATCACTTGATACTATATCATTATATATTCAACACATTCATATGCACAATTTATATAACTATGACAATCAATTGATTTGTTTGATCTATCATGTGTATTAGATGTGGTGAGTAATATTATCAGACATATTACTGGTCGCCTATTATTTTGGTGCCGTTCATTCGCAAGACTCATAACGATCCCATTTAGAGCTTTGTCAAATGATTCACGGATTTGGATCAATGGAACAATTTACCTGTCTTTGGTTTTCTACAGTCAGGCCCTGAATGGGCTTGTTTCATATAATTCATGTTGTGTACTCACACAAATCAATTTAAATGGTTCCAATATTTTATTGGTTTCAGGGATTGGGCAGATAGCATTTCCCCCCCCCCCTCTCAGAATTTTCATACTTGTATGACAGAGGATCAAGGATGACAACGTTTTAGATATGTGTCCACATTTCTTCCTCGTTGTTCATCCCTCCTGGGGTCTTAGTCTGGAGCTGGATAATGAACCTGGATTCTAGGGTTCGTAATTTTTTTACCCAGTTCCCCCCTCTAATAGATATATAGATATATTCACTGAAAAAACATAGGTTTTAGGGGTGTTATAGTTAGTTGGACATTTCACTCGTACAAAACCATTGAAATTCCTCTGTTATAGTTAGTTGTACCAACTACTAACTATAACTTGCGTGCCCGCAATCCACTGCTGATGTCACATATTATATCATTCATGACATGGTCAGTGACATCACTGATGACATCACTGATGACAACTCAAATGTAGTGTTATTGTTACTTTTTCTTACTCAGTGGTGGATCCTGGATCCAGCACTGGTGCATCTCCTGTAAACAATTGAAAGAATGCGTTTAAGTCATACAGGCAATTTTTTAGGAATATTTGTAGTTTGTGAAAATAGACACATCTTTTCTGTTGAAAACCAGGCAATGGATTCCTATGGAAGGAAATACAAGTTACTGGTAAGTATGGTTAGAATTACTTTTCAGGGTCAGTGCTGGGCTAAAACATGAAGCACTGGGTTCTCTCCTGATAACAGGTGAGTAAATCGGAATTCGTTGTTCAGATGATCTTAGGTGAATATTTAAAAGTTCCAAGACTCCACACAGAAGAATTTCCAAGTGAAACCAGTCAATGTTACCCTATGGAAGGAAATTCACTTAGCAGGTAAGTAGTGTTATCGTAACTTTTTCTTACTCAGTGGTGGATCCTGGATCCAGCTCTGGTGCATCTCCTGTAAACAGTTGAAAGAATGCGTTTAAGTCATACATGCGATTTTTTAGGAATATTTGTAGTTTGTGAAAATAGACATTTAGAAATTAGAATGGTTAGAATTACTTTTCAGGGTCAGTGCTGGGCTAAAAGGTGAGTAGATCGGAATTCGTAGTACATCCAGTAAGCGCCACAGAGCTAAGTAGCAGAAAGTAAAAGTAAAAAGGGCACCGCCTGCACGATCTCTCTGCAACGGTGGCTTGGCCCTCATGGCCCCTCAGGTTTGATGTGTAATTTTTTCCCCAACTTAAAACGCGCCACAGGGTGTGTTTGCAGACATGTCACCTCAGGCCCCACCCCCTTCCTTCACCATTGTGCAAACGCGCCCTGTGGTGTGTTTTAAGTTGAGGAATTAATTCCTCTTCAATCTTGAGGGTCCCCGGGGGCCAACTAGCCCATCAGGTACCACCAGTAAGCACCACAGAGATGCATTGCAGAGAGGTGTAAAAAGGGGCGTGGCCTCTGAACACCCCTGGGACACTGCTGTTTGATATGGCAAGGTGGGAGTCGTGTGGCTCCCACCCTGCCACAGCAAACACTGCTTTGAATTTTGAAAGCGAGAGCAGGGAAACCTGCTCTATCTTCCAAAATCCAAAGCAGATTGCTTTTCCACAAGGGGAGCAGCTTGTCAGCAGCTCCCCATGTGGAAAAGCAATGCCGGTTCCTGCAGGACGCGGGGAGCTGGCGGACCGTGGGGGCATTGGTGCTCCCCCCACGATCCCCAACAGATAGGATCGGCCCCAGGAGATGGGGTGCCTAGGGCCAATAGAGGTCTCGGGGGGGGGGCACACGACCCCTACTTAAAAAATTCAATGTATTTGGCCATGCCCCGTGGGATAGGGTTGCCGGGGCCGGACTTGGCTAAGGAGCGGAGCCCACGGGACCCCTTCTTGTTCAGTTTAAAAAAAAAAAAAGGGGGTCAGGCCCTGGGGGATGGGGTCCCCAGGGCCCAAAAAAAGGAAAAGGAAGAGGGGCCACCCAGCCCCCCTTCTAAAAAAAAGAAATTTAAAAAAGACCGGCATCGTGCCGGAGGCGCCGCCCCCTCCCAGCAACACTCTGAAAATGCACCCTGTGGCACGTTTTAAAATGGGGATTTAATTCCCCTTCAATACTGGGGGTCTCCGTGGGCCACCTAGCCCACCAGGTACCTCCTGTATGTGCCACAGGGCTGCCTTCGCAGAGAAGTGGTCCGAGGCCACGCCCCTTTTTACACCTCTCTGCAACGCAGCTCTGTGGCGCTTAGTGGGGGTACCTGGTGGGCTTGTTCCACCCCAGGGCCCCTCAGGACTCAAGGGGATTTAATCCTCCAATGGAGGCACATTTGCACAGTGGTGCAGGGAGAGGGCAAGGCCTGATTTGACAAGTGTGCAAATGCGCCCTGTGACGTGTTTTAAGTTGAAGGATTAAGTTCCCTTCAATCCTAAGGGTTCTTGGGGGCCTACTAGCCGACCAGGTACCTCCAGTAAGCGACAGGGAGATGCATTGCAAAGTGGTGGTCTAAGGCCACGCCCCTTTTTTATACCACTCTGCAACGCAGCTCTGTGGCACTTACTGGAGGTAGCTGGTGGGCCAATTGGCCTCGGGCACCCTCAGGATTCAAGGAGACTTAATCACCTAACTTAAAATGTGCCACAGGGCGCGTTTGCACACTTGTCACATCAGAATTCTCCTTCAATCCTGAGGGTCCGTGGAGGCCAACTAAGACACCAGATACCTCTTGTAAATGCCACAGAGCTGTGCTGCAGAGAGGTGCTCCGAGGTCACGCCCCTTTTTACACTACTTTGCAAACACGGCTTCTGGTGCACTGCTGGTGAGGCAATGAGGACCTCAAGACACAAGTGGACTTCATCCTCTGGGCAGCAGTGCGGCAGAAGCCAAGTTTGCAGTGTGGTTTAAAAAGGGCCGTGGCCTCAGAACACCTCTCTAAAATGCAGGTCTTTGGTGCTTACTGGATGTACCTGGTGGGCTACTTGGCCACCAGGGACCATCAGGATTCAAGGGGACTTAATAGGGATGTCATATTTAGAAATTAGAATTTAAAAAAACATTGAAATTCACTGAAAACCCCATAGGTTTCAGGTACGTTATAGTTAGAAATTAGCATTTAAAAAACCTTAGAAATTCACTGAAAATACCATAGGTTTCATGGACGTTAAAGTTAGCCGGACATTTCACTCTTACAAAACCATAGAAATTCGACTGTTATAGTTAGTTCAGCTAACTATAACTCACGCACCAACAAAGCACTGCTCATGACGTCACATATTATATTTTCATGACATGGTCAGTGACATCACTGATGACATCTCAAATGACATCACTGATGACATCATCCAGTGACTGTGTGTTTCTGTAAAGTTTAAATATGTTTTATATATATTCCAAGGTGTAT
Organism: Lissotriton vulgaris; assembly: GCF_964263255.1. NCBI lineage: Eukaryota > Metazoa > Chordata > Amphibia > Caudata > Salamandridae > Lissotriton > Lissotriton vulgaris. The sequence goes on from NC_141687.1 coordinate 421,959,345, forward strand.
TGAAGAATGAGTGGGTGTATAAGTGTCTGGATCGAGGATTTAGTAGGAGCGTGACTGACTATATAAGTGAGTGATTAAATGTGTCTTACTGAATGCATGGGTTAGTGACTAAAGTGTGCGAATGGCTGTATCAGTCTGTCTGTTGTTGTGCAAGCTGCTGCATAGGTTGGTCAGTAGCTACATGGGAAGGGCCCACTACCCTTTTTCCTATTTTTTTTTAAAATATCCGGCCCGGGGATGGGGTCCTTGGGGCAAAAATTGGCCTGGGGAAAGGGCCCACCTGGTCCCCCTCCTTTAAAATAATTGTTTTTTAAAGAAAAGAAATGGCCAAGCCCCGGGGGATGGGGTCCCTGTCGCCGAAAATGTCCTGGGGGAGGGGGCATATTAGCCTGTAATTCGCAAAATAGCCTCAGATGTAAGCAACAGGCTCAATGATCCCATGAGACATTGTACTGAATTTAGAACCTTTTATAAAGGTCCAGTTCTCTGCAGTACATGCATTCATCCCATGAGCTACAGTAAAGGGATTGACACCTTTGATCTGAAGATCTGCAGTTGCTCTTATGCATTCATATATTCTAAGGCTCTCAGGGCACACACTGATGTGTAATGCAGACAGCATCACTGCAATCCGTGATCACACTGCTGCACAGGGATAGGAAGAGCAGCCTCATTTAGGGTAATGTGGGCTACAAGGGAAAACAATCCTGAGGCAAGGTGGAGGGGCTACGGGTGATCCTTGGCAGTCTACAGCCTGATCTACACACTCACAACCGCTTCAGCCTGCAGCACGGCACCAGCCCTTATTTACACACAAAGAGCTGGCAGAAGTCGAATCCCAGGGTCATAACGAGAGCAGGCAGCAACACCGTCTGGGAGCTTTTAGCGAGCAGGCAAAATCGGATCTCAAAGAGCACAGGAAGGAGCCTTCCTCTGTGATCACAAAGAGAGCAGACAGCAACTTCATCCTGGGGCAGAGAGACAAAATGGACAGTAACTCAAGCCTGGGGTCACGGAGAGAGAAGGAAGCTGCTCTAGGCAGGGACCACAAACACTGCAACCTGTTGCATTGTTGCTCTGGGGCAGGCAGCACCCACTGCTGGGATCCATGCTGTTGGCCCTTTCTGCAGGGTCATCCCTAAACTTTTTGCCCTTCTCCTAGCCTTTTTGCTGACATGGTGTTAGTGGTTTTAGGCCTCTGGGCACTTTAGCACTGCTGTCCAGTGCAAAGTGTGTGTGCTCTCTGCGATAAATGTAGTAAGATTGGTCTACACCTGTTTTGCCTACTTAATTTACCTGTCAGTCCCTTGTAAAGTGGTATCTCATATAAGCAGGGCTGGTGAATTAAATGCTACTGGTGGGCTTGTAGCGCTGATTGCGCCACCCACCAAAGTAGCCCTTCAATCCTATCCCAGGCCTCTGCCATTGCACGCCCTGTGCACGTAGTGTTACTGCCGCTGTGACATGGCACCTAAACTGTGTGCCATGTCCGTGACCTCCTTTTTACTACATGGCATTCACTCCTAAGGTAGGCCCTAGCTAGCTCTATGGGCAGGGTGCATTGTAGGTAAAAGATAGGGCAAGTACCTTACGGGTGTGACATGTCTTGGTAGTGACAAAGAGCCATTTTTCTGGTTTCTCACTACTGTGGGGCTATCCTCCCATAGGAATGCATTGGAGATTCCCTGATAAGTGTATCAGTGGTGACTCCTGATATGAGAGGAGCAGTGTGGTTAAGTTTGGTATGTTTGAAATAGTAATAATTAATGCTACGCAATGGGGTGCGCAGATTTAGTATGACTTATTTAGAATTGCCACTTTTAGAAGTTGGCATTTCTGTGTGCCATGTGTCTGCCTGCCTGATGTGAATTGCATGTCTGGCTTTTGAGTGACAGGGGCTGGGAGGTGTGTGTGACTCCAGGAGGGGCAGGGTGAGTCAGGGCTAGGCCTAATGGGACATCTGCATTTGGAGTGGTGGGAGGAAAAGTCCCTGGTCCCTGAATACGATGGTGCCTGCCCTAGTGAATGCTGGCTCTTCCCCATGACAAGCCCCCACCTAACAGTAGGTAAGAGGAGCCTTGTAAACAGAGTGCTCCATAACAGGTTCTAACTGGTTTCTCCAAGTCCTGTGCCGGGACAGACAAAGCAAAACTAAGTATAAATGTAGGGGCTGTGACCCCATGTTTTTTGGTGTGCTGTTTCTGATCCTGCTGGGGCGTGCTGCTGCTGGAGCCCAGGAGGAACCACAATGAGGGCTTGCCTCCCTGGGCCCAGCATTGCCCCCTTAATCTTCAGGACTGTGCTGCATCTGTTCTTTTCATTTTTCTGTGGACTTCGGGATCCTAGTGCCTGGTTAGCTCTTTTATTTGAATTTTCCCCTAGAAAAGGAGCATGGGCTGTGCAGCACTGAGCTGCAGCCCTTTGAGAGGGAATCCCCATCGTAGGGATCCCCCGGTGATGCGGGAAATGGCGGGTGCTCACCCGCATTTTTCTCTTTTTCTAGCGGGTCCCCACCCCACTTATTTTGATATTATTTGCGGGTGCCCACCCTGTGTTTTTCTCTACTTCTTGTGGGTGCCTACCCCGCTTTGTGCTTATTTAAAATTGTGGGTGCCAACCCTGCATGATGGTGCCTTTTTTTGGGTGCCCACCCCGCATCTGAGCTTTGTTTTAAGGCGGGAACCTACCCAGCACTTTGCAGTGCTGAAAGAGGGGAAGAAGCCACAGCTCCAAGGGAGCGACCCAGAGGCCAGGTGGCCATGCCTGATTTGAGGTGGGGCTCCCCGTGAGAGAAGGGAGAGGCCCCGCCTCTTCCCTGAGGTTGTTGTGGGCACTTTCGTAATCCTTTGTTCAGAGCCCGAGGAAGGGGCTCCAACTGCTGGATCAGGCCGCCGAGGGTCTACAAAGGAAGAGTGGAGGACATGTTGCTTTCTGAGCCAAGAAGTGGTGGCCAGAAGTCAGGCAGCTGAGCCTGGTGGTGGGTGTGGCTAGCAGAAAGCCCGATCCGGAGCCTTGCGGCTCCTGGTGCAAACAGAAGAAAGACCGGAGTCCAGCTGAGGTGACTGAGGAGACAAGGGAGGCTCGAGGAGCAGATCCTGTGAGCAGTATTGCTGAGCTGACACAGGAAATTGCTTGGCAGGACACCGCAAGGAGCCCACAACAGAGCTCCGGTGAGTGGGGGGCTGCAGAAGGCACCAATGGGGCTCGCACTGATTGTCTCTTAGGGGGCTAAGGGATATTGGTGCCAAGAGATGGCACAAGGGGGAGCCCACTGAAACGGGGCTCCCGCAGCACTGAGAGTGCCAGCACTGTTCTGTTCAGCTGCCCCGCTTGACAGAGGGCAGCTGCTACGTTGGGAGCAATCTTGGTTCCACTGAGGCACATTGTCCGTGCCTGGAGCCGCGTTGGTGCTCCCTGGGGCCCCGCATTGCCTGTGCTTGTTTTGTTTCCTCAGCTGCGCCACCGTACGGGCAGCTGCAATGTGGGGCAATGTTTTATTTACAGAGTCCCAGAGTGGGGCTGACCAGGCAAAGTACTGCTAGTGCCATTTTTGTTTGGGGGCAGTTCTTTCTCAGTGAGGAAGGGGTGAGTTGCACCCCATTCCCCAGTGCAATTGTGCACTTGCAATTGACAGCCCTGACTTTGCTGCACATAGGGAATTGAAGCCCTGGAGAAGGCCAGATGGCCTGGGGTCATTGTGGGTGAGATGGGTAGAGCGTCAGGCTCCACAAACCTACACAATGTGTTTTATGCCCCTTGTGATTGTGATTGCAAAAAGTGATTTATGTGATGTGATTTATGCACCCTGATTTATGCCTCTAATGATGTTTATGGTTATGATGTTATTGCATACTGTGTGTATGCTGGTGAGGCCTAATGCATAATGTGTTTATGATGAGGTTAGGGCCTAATGTGGTTATGTCTAATATCATACTATTATAATTTAGGAGGGTGTCTAATGTTAATATGACAATGCTTAGGTCATTATGGTACCAGTAGTTACTGGTTGTGTTTTGCATTTACTTACCTGTTCTGATGGTTCTGGCCTTAGCCCGATTGGCCTGGTCCTGAATATTGCCTGGTACCAGTTGGCACAGTGTAAGTGTGTGATTATACTTCTAATGTTTTTATGATAATACAAAGGCTATTTTCTTATATAACCTTGTGTGGAGTTTGTTTTGTGGAGTGCCTAGTTTGTGGCTGCTATGTGAGTGTGTTGCGCAAATGCTTTGCGCATTGCCTCTGCGATAAACCTGACTGCTTGTGCCAAGCTACCAAGGGGGTGAGCAGGGGTTATCATAAGTGTGTAACTCCCTTGCCCTAACTAGAGCGGTGGTTTCTGCCTGACTTAGGCTCTAGCCCTAGCCAACCGGAAACCCATTTCTAACAGACGCATACAAAGGAGTCAGATCCCCTAACCTGGGGCACTCAGACAGCAGGCAGGAATGCCAGACTGGGATCACAAATAGTTGCCCACTGGACATGGCAGCAAACCCCGCCTTGGAGGGCACAGAGAAGAGGCAGCGACTCTACCTGGGGTCCCACAGGAGCAGGCAGGAGTGATGCCTTGGTTGACAAGCACAGAGTAGGCAGTAGTGTTAGTTAGCATTTAAAAAACCTTAGAAATTCACTGAAAAAGCCACAAGTTTCAGTGAAGTTATAGTTAGAAATTAGAATTTAAAGAACCTTAGAAATTCACTGAAAAAATCAGAGGTTTCAGGGACATTATAGATATAATGAGCATTTGAAAAAACCTTAAATATTTACTGAAAATAAAAACAGGTTACAAGAACGTTATAGTTAGACTGACATTTCACTTGTACAGCACCAGAGAAATTCAGCCGTTATAGTTAGCTAAGCTAACTGTAACTCATGCCCCCGCAATGCACTGCTGATGACATCACATATTACCTCACTCATGACATGGTCAGTGACATCACTGATGACATCTTAACTGACATCACTGAAGACATCACTAATGACATCATCCACATAATCTCCGATGCACATGCTCACACTCCGATATAACCTTTCAAACACTGACTCCAAATTTAAGACTACCATTCTCAAATTCATTGACACACCTATACCAGTACGTACCCATCCACCCACTGTTTTCATAGGTCTACATATACATCCAGTAACTCACCTGTACAGGCACTCATACAGCCAGTCACTCACCAATACAGCTGCTGATACATCCACTCATACACCCATAAGGCCGCTCATACACTTACAATTACCCATAGAGCTACTCACACAGATACTCACTCACCCAAACACTCAATCACACATCCACTTACCTATACAGAAACGCACACATACACTTACTATTCATAGAGATACTAACAAATACTTACTCTCCTATACAGTCACTGACACAAGCCCACACTCACCCATACATCCACTCTTACTCTCCCAATCACTCACTCACACATACAGTCACTTATATACTCTAATACACACATATACTGCCTTTCACTTATGAAGTTACTCACCCGTAAGCCACTAAGCCATCCATTCACTCACTGGCAAAGCCATATGCACACTCATTCACCCAAACAGTCCCTCACAGATGCACTCATGAACCCGTACACCCAGGGATTCACCCACTAATACATCCATACATGGAGTCACACACCCCCTCACCCACCGACACAGACACTAGACAACTAATCAATAACCCATATAGACACTCATGTTCCAACTCACCAACCCACGCATTCACTTACACACCAACTGACAGACTGATACACACATTCACACAGATTAGTCACTCACCCATACATTCACTAAGACACTTATACAGTCTGTCACACACCCACTAAACCATCCATACAGACACTTAGACACCCACTCATTCTTCAATACACCTTGGTGTATATACATATATATTATTCTTAAACTTTTTAGAACCACTCAGTCACTGGATGATGTTATCCGTCATGTAATCAATGATATCACGGGTGATGTCATGAGTGATGTCACTGACCATGTTATGAGCGATGTAATATTTAATGTCATCAGCAGTGCATTGCAGGCGCAAATTATAGTTATGTCAGCTAATATCTATGGTTTTGTATGAGTGAAATGTCAGCCTAATTATAATGTTCCTGTAACCTGTGTTTTTTTCTGTGAATATATATATTTTTTTAGGATGGTTTTAAGTATGTACATTATTACTTTTTAAACCATGAAGTGACTCACATTTTTATATACATATTTATAGAATTTTTTGTATTTATATGTATATTTATAGTGTTTTCTTTACAATTGCAATGTATTTATTTGTATTTTGCACATGTGTAACTGCACGACTGAAACGCACTTTAAAGACTTTGCTTATATAAAACCGCAGAACAGTCTATTTCAACAAGTATTTATGCAGGCATAGAAATTCTATCACATGTTTAAAATCACCAGTATATTTACTATTGTGTAAAGGATGCAGAAACCCCTGATGTTTACACTTTGACTTTACCTACTAGTATTTTGTTTATTTTTATTTGTCACATGGTGTATACACATTCAGTTAAAAATAAGGCATTGTGGGAAATATTTCTGATGTGAACAAGGGCAACTGCCCGAAACGCGTTGTCTGCCACGCTGCTGTACTTCTCTCAGGAATAAAATGTCTTTTGCCATCATTTGGGATTCGTTGGTCTCTTTTGTTTGATTGCCGAGGTACTGGTGATCTCAAGCCGACCTTTGCAGCTGATATATATATATGAGCAACCTCCGTCTCCTCGCGCACTCGTTCTCCCACGACTATGCCTGCGGACACAGACATGGACCAATTTTTCTTGGAAGCTGTTTAATCTTTATTCAGCTGTTGCCATAACGTTTCGACACAAAGCCTTGATCACATGACAGTGCAACAACATTCAGGGTGATTATTCAAAAGTGCATATATATATATATTTTTTATATATATATCCAACAACTTTCGTCGAAAAAGAGACCAGTGCCACTTAGTCACGACGGGCCACAGCGGGGTTCACCAACGCCTATAAATCCAACAACAGTCGTCCTCTGAGTAAAAGACAACATGCTGAGGCCCTATAGTGCTCCTTAGTGAGGTTTATTTGACACAATCCACCCGACATGTTTCGCAGCGTCCGCTGCTTGTTCACGAGTACAGGCGTGATATCACATCAATAAAGTTATACCAAAGCTAAACATCACGTGACATTCATTTCACCACAAGTGAAAAAAGACTTATACAAATCATTTGTGTCCTTTCTGTGGTCCAAAATAATTAATATGTTTCAAATGAATGAGCAAATAATAATATCAGCGCCCTCTGTACAACAGTTCATTTCAAGGGAATCGTAGCTTTGTGTAGGTACTGCCTTGTCAATTGCCGGACTCCATTTCCCATGATTCCTCCATGGAAAACAATGGAACCCGGTTACACCTTTCATTGCGAACATCTAGTAAATGCTCATATCGGTAAAAAGCCGATTATAACAAAACATCATGCCCATGTGGGCAGCCAGACTCTTGGAACATAATACCATTGACTATAAACAGCTACTATTTTAAATTAAAAACCCCCATGGGTATCGGTTCACATTGTATACTAAGTAAATGCATGCATTCATTTCATGTAAATATTCTTACTGAATGTGCACTCTAAGGCAAATAATCATTTAAACTAGTAGCCCGTCATGTGTACCGGCATTGTATATTGCCGGACTACAATTCCCATGATTCCCCAGCGGAAAACATGAGAAACTGGTTGAACAATTAAATGAGAACCTCCCGTTAACCTACTGTTCCTTAAATACCGGATTGTGATGGTCATTATGCCCAAGTGGGCCAACATTTGTTTATATACATGATTATATATATATATATATATATCGTGAGCAAGGGTCACAGACCCGAAACGCGTAGATTGATTGCCTTCAAATTGTCTAATTAAAAGGCCTTTGGGAGATTCAAGTGTTCGCGTGCTTTCTTCGAGGGAATATTGAAGAAACTTTTTACTCTCTCTATATATATATATATATATATATATATATATATATATATATATATATATATATATATATATATATATATATATATATAGGAATTCACAATCCTGAAGTGTCAGCAACCAAAACAGCTCGAACACAGACCAGGTACAGACCACAACAAGGTTTTTCAGGTGAATAAAGTGCTTTATTCCATCGATGGGAACGGCAACATGACGCGTTTCGTCCGGGGAACCCGGACTTGATCACATGACAGACCCAGAGATACATGTGGTGAAATACTGCCAGTACTCCATATGGCCCCTCCCATAGCATCAAAGACATAGAAAAAATACTATTTGTAATAAATACGGCTGGCAAGAATCATAAACTAATCAAAGTACACAACTAAATATAAGTATACAGATTAATAAGTTCAACATATCGCGATATAGGAACAAATTTTCCAAAATAAAGGGACAAGGTTAAAAAAAAACTAGATGAGTCCTTATTGATTTCCTATACAACGATAAAATTGATGAACAAAATGCAGATATAGGGCAAGTGCCCAAATTCATAGTCAGCCAGTTCGAAGATAACATAAAAATGATTACATAATATGTCTAGTTACAGGAGGACCATCGTACACAAACCAGTAAAAACGTTAAAAACCACATACTAGAAATGTGCAAAAATAGTGCAAAAATATAATCCATATAATGGACAAGAGCAAGATCATTTTTAACATTAGCTAATTATCTACAGCAAATCACAAGATTTTATTATAATAGTGATAAAGTGCAAAAGTGCATTAAAGTGCGAGTCACCGGCAAATATATACATATATAGCGAGGGAATTAGATAAGGGAAAGTGCAAAAATACTGTACTCTATAAGAAATAGATTAACAGGTAGTAGCAAATATTTCCAATAACTTGATCAGAGAAGGACCCAAATGCATCATAGTTGAAAAAATCTCATAATAACTGTACAGATGCATACGATTATCCACAGAAAAACCACAAAGATCATATATAATCAAACATAGGATCATCCTCAGCACAATATAAGAATAGCTAAAACCTTATAAATAGGTTAAAACCCTTTAAAATACTGTGCAAATAATGGAGTAAAATATTTACAGAAAATTATGAAGATCTTCCCCCATGTTTAGGCCATTAGGAATCTTACTATTGAGCCGAACTATATAATGGCTTTCCAACTGTCTCCTCCTCTTTTCAATAAGGGAACAGCATCAATACAAAGTATTGTAAATCATTGAGATTGTTATTGTGGACCAATTTAAAATGACGTGCCACAGGGTAGTTTGGGTCAGAGTTGACTATGGCACAGAGATGCTGTAAAATGCGGTTATATACTTGTAATTTTGTGCTGCCAACATATTGCAGCTCGCAAGTACATTTTAAAACATAAACCGCATGGTCAGTTTTACAAGTGTTGAGACTGTTGATCTTAATAACAGCGTCAGTCAACCCCTCAACAAATTCCATAGTGTTGACTCCAAATTTACAAGCCCTGCAAGAGCTACATTTCCGAAACCCAGTTCTATTGGAGAGCCAATTAGATTTAATATTGATCTCTGGACTGGTTCTTACTATTACTATAGGAAAAGCGTTTTTTGCTTTCTCCATTTCTTTGGCACCGGTTGACAAATCTTTGAGAAATTTTCAAAATTAGTGGCCTGCTCCAGTCAACTCCGGTCTTGAAAGTTTTGGGGTGAATCGACAAGCAGGGGATGAGAAAAAAAAGGGCGTCCCAAAATGTGTTTTCCCCATGTAGTTTTCCATAAGAAACTTTAGACACACATACAGCCCGAACTGCTGAACAGAATTACACCAAATTTGGCAAAAAGATAACCCTTGGTTCAGAAATAGCCCTTTTTTTAATAGTGTAAATCCATTTAGTAGTTCCTGAGAAATTTGAAAAAGAAAAAAAGTGTTGATATCTAGGGACGCGGTGCAGTCGCAACCCCTACCAAGCACAAGCTTCACTGTGATTGGCTGCTAGCAATCCAAAAAAGGAGAGGTTGGTAGCCATCTTGTGTCTCGGAACCGAGTCACAAGAAAACAGTGAAAAATATGTTTAAAAAACAAAATAAGTGGGCAGGGTAGAAACACCCTTATCCCCTAGGCCTGCTCAGGGGCTACCACAAGGATCCACAGGGCCAAAAAAAGCATGTTTTAAACAATTTCTCTAATCCTGCTGAATTTTTTTTTAATGAAGCGCAGGCTCCCACCCTTCATTTAATTGAGACCCCGGGTGGGCCAGGTCCTGGGGGCATTGTCATAAAATATTGGCAGGGCCTGTGGGGGCCCCTGCATCCCCAGGGATTGCCACCTCCCCAGGGCTATCCTTGTAATATGTGGGAGGGCACTGCTTTGGATTTTGGAAACGAAAGCAGGAAAACCTGCTCTCTCTTCTAAAATCCAAAGCATATTGCTTTTCCACATGGGGAGCTGCATATCAGAAGCTCCCCATGTGGAAAGCAATGCCGGCTCCAGCAGGAGGCGGGGAACCGGCGGGACCATGAGGGAATAAGGGTCCCCCAACAGTCCCCAAAGGATAGGGTCGGCCCCGGGGATGGGGTCCCTGTGGCCAGAAGTGGCCCTGGAGCAGGACCGCGCGGCCCCCCTCCCTTAAAAATAAATAAATACAAAAAGGATGACCAGGCCCCGGGGAATGGGGTTCTCAGGGCCAGAAGTGGATCCGGGAGGGGCGCCACACGGCGTCCAAAAAATAAATAATTAAAGGCCGGTCCCGGCGATGGGGTCCCCAGGGCAATAGAGGCCTCAGGAGGGGGGTCACCCAGCCCCCTACCGCTAGGGTCAAGTCAAGTCAAGTCAAGTCAATATTTATATAGCGCACTACATACCCATAGGGTCTCAAGGCGCTTGAGGAAGGGTGGGGAATTACTTGTCGAATATCCAAGTTTTAAGTTGTTTTCTGAATGCTAGGTGGTTCTGAGTAAGGCGAAGGTGAGTGGGAAGTGAGTTCCAGGTTTTAGCTGCCAGGTAGGAGAAGGATCTGCCTCCCATGGTGGTTTTGTTGATGCGAGGTACAGTGGCAAGGGCTTGGTTGGAGGATCGTAGCTGACGGGAGGGGGTGTAGAAGGACAGTCGTGTGTTGAGGCATTCGGGTCCAAGTTCGTAAAGTGCTTTGTGTGCGTGGGTTAGGAGGCGGAAAGTAATCCTCTTATTTATGGGGAGCCAGTGGAGGTTTTTCAGGTGACCAGAGATGTGTTCTTTACGCGGGATGTCTAGTATGAGCCTGGCTGAAGCGTTCTGGATGCGTTGGAGTTTTTTCTGGAGTTTTGCGGTGGTACCGGCGTATAGGGTGTTTCCGTAGTCCAGGCGGCTCATGACCAGTGCGTGGGTGACCGTTTTTCTAGTTTCGGTGGGGATCCAGCGAAATGTTTTTCTGAGCATGCGAAGAATGTTGAAGCAAGATGATGAGACGGCGTTGACTTGTCTGTTCATAGAGAGTGAGGAGTCCAGGATGACTCCCAGGTTCCGTGCGTGGTCCGTCGGGATGGGTGCTTTTCCAAGGGCCTCTGGCCACCAAGAGTCATCCCAGGCGGAGGGGGAGGTGCCTAAGATGAGGACTTCTGTTTTATCTGAGTTCAGTTTCAGACGGCTGTGCTTCATCCACTCAGCTACTTCTTTCATTCATTCGTGTAAGTTGGTTTTGGCGGTGTTAGGGTCTTTGGTGAGTGAGAGGATCAGTTGAGTGTCGTCAGCGTAGGAGATGATGTTGAGATTGTGTTGGCGAGCGATGGCCGCAAGGAGGCTCATGTACACATTGAAGAGGGTGGGGCTGAGTGACGATCCTTGTGGCACGCCGCAGATGACTTCAGAGGCCTCTGACTTGAATGGTGGGAGGCGGACTCTCTGTGTTCTTCCGGTGAGGAACGAGGTGATCCATTCCAGTGCTTTTCCATGGATTCCGACGTTTCTGAGGCGCTGTAGAAGGGTGCTATGACAGACTGTGTCGAAGACAGCGGAGAGGTCGAGGAGGATGAGGGCGACTGTGTCTCCATTGTCCAGTAGAGTTCGAATGTCGTCTGTTGCTGCGATAAGTGCGGTCTCCGTGCTGTGTTTGGCTCGGAAGCCGGACTGTGAGGGGTCGAGGGATTTGTTGGATTCGAGGAAGGTGGCTAGCTGATTGTTGACAGCTTTCTCAATGACTTTGGCCGGGAATGGAAGAAGCGAGATGGGGCGGTAGTTTTTGAGTTCGGTGGGGTCAGCTGTGGGTTTTTTCAGAAGGGCGCTGAGTTCTGCGTGTTTCCAGCTTTCCGGGAAGGAGGCGGAGTTGAGGGAGCAGTTGATGACATCTCGGAGATGTGGTGCTATGATGGAGTCTGCTTTGTTGAAGATGTGGTGAGGGCATGGGTCAGTTGGGGATCCTGAGTGGATGGAGTTCATCAGGCGGATGGTGTCCTCAGTGGAGATTGGGTTCCAGTCGTTAAGGGTGTTCAAGGGGGGTGAAGGTCCTGCAGAAGGTTAGGTGGGTTAGTCTCCGGGTCGATTGTCGAAGCTGTTGTGGATGTCTGCAATTTTGTTGTGGAAGAAGGAAGCTAGGGAGTCGCAGAGGGCTTGGGAGGGGGTGATGTCGTTGGAGTTGGCTGATGGGTTGGTAAATTCTTTGACGATGTTGAATAATTCCTTGCTGTTGTGGGCGTTGTTATCTAGTCGGTCTTTGAATGCGGCTTTCTTGGCAGACCGGATTAGTTGGTGGTGTATGCGGGTGGCGTTTTTGAAGGCGTCCCTGGTGCTGGTGTTTGGGTCTTTTTTCCAGGCCTTCTCGAGGGAGCGACAGAGTTTCTTCGATTTCTTAAGATCATCGTTGAACCAGGAGGCGTTTTTGCTGCCTAGTTTGTTTTGACGTTTTTTCAACGGTGCTAGGATGTCGGCGCTGTTGGAAAGCCATTGGGTGAGGTTAACGGCTGCTTGGTCGGGGTTTGAGGAGTGGGCGGGGGGGTTTAGAAGAAGCGATGAGGAGATCTGGTCGCTGGTGATTTTGTTCCAGTTTCTTCGCAGGGTGGGTTGAGGATGGTTGTGGATTGTGGTCTTATTGTAGGTAAAGTGAACGCAGCTGTGGTCCGTCCAATGAAGAACTGTGGTGTGACTGAATGAGACATGTTTGCTGGAGGTGAAGATGGGGTTGAGTGTGTGACCTGCAGTATCGAAGTAAGACGAATCTAAATTTACTACAAGAGCAAAATTTCTGTTGTGGGGCTCCATCTCATTTATGGGAGTAGAAACTCAAATTCTACTACTATTCAGTTAGGAATCTGTACTTCGGCATTGGCGGAATCTCCTTATGCGAAGCTCTCCTCATGCACATTTTCCTTCACCAGCTCTTCTTTCAGATTAGATTGTGCCTAGTATCCTGAGCTTTTTCCTGCAGTCAGTAGAAAGCCAATTGAGTAATATGATGGTTTCTTATTTCTTCATGACAAGGTTGAGTATGTCTGCCTGATTCAATACTTGCTGAAGTTTGTGCATTTGTTTTGGGACATACATGGATCATCCACCTTGGGATAGCATATTGTCTGTCAGAGAAAAGCATTGCAAGCAATGACCCTTTTCTTCTGGGATAAACTCAGCCTCAAGGAAACCAAAACAAGTGTTGGAAGGAGGTTGGTAGAACCATCCCTAACCCTCAGCTCCATGGACTTATCTATTGAGAACAGCGACTTCTTCTGTCACAAAGGTCAGCGGGGCATATTATCAAGATAGACGATAAAATTATCGCTGCTTTCGCGACAGAAACTGCCTCTAAAACAGCAATAATGGGCTTGATAATATGCTCTATGGAATTCCAATTGAAGCCCATGTTAGGAAGGACATCTAACCTGAGCTTCAATTGGAAAACCATAGAGCACATTATCAAGCCTATTATTGCTGTTTTTGCAGCACTTTTCTGCCGCTAAAGCGGCGATAATTTTATCGCCTGTCTTGATAATATGCCCCAAAATCTCTTGTACAATTCCCAGGTGGCTCAGATGATTGACCTTCTCTTTCACCTGACGTAAAACCTTTCTTTGACACCCTTTTCTCTGTGCCACTCTTTTGGGTGAACATGCTCATACAGCTTAAGTAGGATGAAGTCTTTGACACTTGGTTTGCAGCTGATCTCACTGAAAGGCTATAACTTTTCCAAAACAGTGTAGAGAAGTGCATCTTTACAAAAGTGATGTAACATCTCACAAGGATGAATAACTCCTCTGCCTCCTACTGGCACAGCACATTATTTTGCCTCATATGGCTTTGTGGACAGAGGGCTGAATGAAACTCCAACATATTTTTTAAGATGTTAGCATGTGAGGGCACTACATTTGGAATATGCCCAATTTATTTTTATACCTAAGTAGAATAAGTGATGTCACAATGACGATCAGTGGTAGGCCTGGCACATTGCTGGGGAAGAGGCTTGTGTCTGATCTACGCCTTGAAGAAGACAAGGTTTACCCTGGGATTGTTTTGTCGAGCCTTTAGATATAGTACATTCTAATTTCCTTTCAAATTTTAAAGAATTTTTTTATAGGGTTGCAGCAATTGCATAGTCAGCAACATTACAAAATACAGCTGAGTAACGTAAAGCCACAAGCAGAAGCCTTTTTGAACCGTCTATCCCGTGGTGCGTTTAGAACTGCACAAACCTACAATTTTCTTTCCTGTAAGCACATTTTTTTCCACACTAAGCTTAAATAAACAACAGCGTTAAACAAATGCAGAACATTCTCTCCTGGAATGTATGTTGGAACTGAATGGCCTATACATTCACGCCACTGTTCAGAAAAAATCTCCAACATATTGTTTGCTGACCCGGAAGTAGGGCTCCCGGGCGTTTAAAAGGGCTGCTGTGACTGCAGTCCCGTCAATGAGGACGCGCTACACTTCTGCAGCCAACATGGGAAAGGTGAGAGATGTTGTTTGGTAATGTATTAAAGAGGTATGAGGTGGATTGAAGACTACGCAGTCTTGATATATGACGCACCAACATTTAATGGCGCCGGCTGTGGGCTTCTGAGCAGAGATTTATGCATCAGTACTTATTCTTTTATAAATGAAGGGGCACATTTACCAAAAACTCATGCAGCGTAGCAAGTCACATAGTTGCGCTGTGTGACAGGGGAAAGGGCAGAAATGCTCCACATTTAGCATCATTTGGCGCTTTCCTGTCTTTTCCCAGAGCTGATGCACAATATACTCCATGGTCTAAGGGTGTCTGTGTTGTAAGCAGGATTGTTTTTGTGAGGGATGGGACACCTTCCTGCACAAACCAATCATCTGAGGCTTGTTCCTCTGTCTTTGTGTGCTGCTACATGCAGCACAAAAAGATAGAGGAAGTAATGAGGAGAATAAAGATATTTCTCCTCGTTACTCCTCCCCTGGGAAGGCGTTGCAACCTGACGCATTCCCAGGTCTACCAGTAGTGGTGAATCTGGGAATGCTTCAGAATCCATGGGTGGATGCGTGGGAAACCCCATGCTCCACCCATTCAACGCCTTCCCGCGTCAGAGTTACGCAGCACAGCAATATGCGCTGTGTTGCGTTACTATCAATTTATCAAGTCACTCAGGGCCACGCAAGGGGGCCTTGCATGGCTGGATAAATCAAACTTGAGGGTTGCGTTGCTTTTGCTCCCCATTGCATGGTGCAACGGTGGCACTGCCCGATGATAAATATGCCCCATAACATTGAAAGATACATATCTAAAGTTTCTGTTTATTCCCCTGTAGAATAACGTGGCTATTCCAACCAGGTGTAGGACTTCACTTGTGCCTTCCTCAATACTTTCTCCTTGTTTCTATAAGAAATTATGTTAGTAGCAGTTTATGTGAGTTTACAGAGCATATTGACAACTCGTGTTATTTTTTACACCAGATCACCTTCTACGAGGACAGGAACTTCCAGGGCCGCTCCCATGAGTGCAGCTCTGACTGCGCTGACCTGCAACCCTACTTCAGCCGCTGCAACTCCATCCGGGTTGAAAGTGGCAACTGGATGCTGTATGAGCAACCCAACTTTAGGGGGCACCAGTACTTTCTAAGAAGGGGGGAGTACCCAGAGTTCCACCACTGGATGGGTTTCAATGACTCCATTCGGTCTTGTCGCTTGACTCCACAAGTAAGTAGTCATTTTGTTTTGGTACATAACTTTTACATTGAAAATCAGCATTCTGCATCTTTGAGTAACTGGGTTTTGGGAGTATTTTGAGAAATGAACAATATTTTACAGAAGTGACAGGATACCACTTTGGGTTCAATGCTTACAAACTCGGTAGAAAACTATCTTTGCTCTCAAATGTATTTCAGTGATTCATTTTAATTATTGCCTAGTTCTCATCAGTAATTTGGTAATAAACCTGGGTCACTCATTGGGACACTTCTAGTGGAGAGCACTGCTTATTACATTCCCAGTGAGTGGCCTTACTGCGTCTCTGGAGTATTGGACACCAGGGAGGCCTAATCTGGAAACCAACTGTAGCTACCAGGTGTATATTGCAAAACAAATCTGGCGCTGTCAGGCAGCCTGGGAGAATACTGGCTAAGAAGCATTATGCAATGCCTCAAAAAATGTGTAATAACTCTAGGTAAAGCAAAGGATCCAGGAAAATTGATTTTCTGCAGTAGCAAATCATATATTTGCATATTGGATAATTATGTAGCACGACATTAGGGCTGCTTCATGGTTGAAACCAGTGATGATTCCTTAGCTCAGTCTTTGAAGCGGCCCTCCTCTCACAGCCTAGTGGGAATTTCTCTGTGTACCATATGGTCAGTCCCTGCCAGATGAAACTATGGGGGTAATTACCACATTTGCTTTCCCCAGCCAATGAGGAGATTCTGTGGATGTGAAAGATGAAACCTCGAAGGAGATATATGACAGCATCTTTGGGGCAATGTTCCTCAATAATCTCTTGAGTTTTTGTAGTATTCTCTATGTTGTGCCTCCCGGGCACCTGTAGGTAGAACCTTTGTTCCTCATGGTTCAAAGCATGTTCTCTACCCAGAATCTGCTGTTTCTGCCATCATTGATAGAAACTTAATATTCAATCGCCAATGCCCTCTTATGTCTCTCTCTCTTTTCCTTGAGCAAGTGCTCCACTTAAACCTCATCAATATACCCACCTGCTATCCCTTCCATGTGTTTCTCTACCAGGATACACTCCAGAATTCTCTCCTTCTAAATGCAAGGAGAAAATCCTTTAACCAACAAAAACCTTAGGCCGGCATCATTAACAATTACCTGTGTTGTCACTCCCTTGATTTCAAATACATTTTAAAAAGTAAAAACAAAAACAAAAACTCGAAAGCAGAAACTGCAAATTTAAGGAAATGAAAATAACTTTCAAACGAGCCTACAAAAGTAAAAATACAAACACCAAACAGCAAAGTACTAACACACAAATACACATTGTCTAAAACCAGCTGGAGCAATAAGGAGGGGCAACACAGTAATCCTTGGAACCATAGTAGAGCAGAAAATAATAGGAGAAATGGTTACTGAATGATTCTGTAACATTTGTAGAATCAATCCATTTAAAGAGAGGACATCCTCTCTTTCTCCTCTTGCAAGGCTCCTTAGTGCACGAGTCCCAGGGGATCTTTTTGACCCCCCTCATGAAAGTGATATAATTGTCAACAGTGTTTCCTGACTGCCGTTTCTGTTGTTTTGGTGATGCTGACCAAGTAGTTGATTAAGCAAGCCTCATATTTATTTTCCTGATGAAGACCCCACTTT
This sequence comes from Lissotriton vulgaris, assembly GCF_964263255.1. Classification (NCBI taxonomy): domain Eukaryota; kingdom Metazoa; phylum Chordata; class Amphibia; order Caudata; family Salamandridae; genus Lissotriton; species Lissotriton vulgaris. Next base: position 421,977,075 of record NC_141687.1, read on the forward strand.
AAGTTAAAATATGATATGGGTTGAAACGTTGACTTTTATATTTACTGGACTGCCTTCCAAGTCAATGTCGCTTTTGGAAATCATTTGAAATGATGTTGTTTGACCACTCAACAAATGCGCAGCCAATATTTTTTTCTGATTTGAGCTGCTGTTTCATTTCCACGAGTCAATATTCCACAACTCACACACACTGCGCCATTTTCTTTGTTTTTCTAACAGAGCAGGTTGTTATGTTTATAACTATTGCTCATTTCCTAAACGTTGCTATAAAACTATGTCTATGATTAAGTACTTCAATGGATCATGAGTTTTCTTGTCAATAATGTTGGGTGGATATTCATTGATTGATCCCAGCAGGTGTTACTTAAGCAATGAATAAGCAAGTCAGAGTGTACCCTGTTCTGGTTTTTCATTATGTATTACTGCCACCAAACCTCAGAACACCTATTAGCAGATTCAGAAATTCTTGCTTTCTCTCCAACGGCGAACAGTGGGCACTAATTCTTTTTCAGTTCGACATCCAAACTCCTATGGATCTGACAACCAAATAAATGTAACCGTTTGGATGCTTTCAAATAACAAACACAACTCCAAAAGAGATGTGGGAGTTGGAATACGATTATAGGTCACTTCCACTTCAAATAATCCAGGGATTCGCAGGTCATTGGAACTCGTTTGCTGACAGTTTCACTCAGTTTCACTATTTATATGGCCCCATCCTCAGAAGCGAGGTATAGCAAATAATAACTTTGCCTGAAAAGTCTGTTGAGACAATTTGAGACAAAGCTTGCACGTCATGGAATTATTTGGAAATGTATCAAATTGAAGCAAACATTTCTCGCTAAAACATTTTTGCAGGAGAAGTTTCCCCTAAGAAAGCTTTTGTGGGGACAATTTCATGAAAGTCAAGAATGAAGGGTTGGGGTTTCCTGCTGAAAACCAAATTTCAGAGTGTTCTTTCATGACTTTTTAATATTGATAATTTCATAATTTTTAAAAACCTTACAAAAAAATTTAATATAACCTAACATTGTCATACAAGGTGAAGTTTCATGATTTGCTCATCCCTGCGCTGAAGGTGGATTACTATGTTTTTTTTCAAGAAATGCTTTGCTGGCGAGTATTTGCTAGGAATGAACCCCATTGCTCAGTTGCTTTGATACTTAAGGGTTTCGACTTCTACTGTTCTGCTACAATTGGAGCAGCGAGGGACTCCAGTAACCATTTGTAAATTTGTAAGACACGTGTAAAGAACTTTGATATGATTCTCAACCAACTTTTAATTAACTTTTTTGAACTTTGGACACTCTGTTATCTTCTTCGAACAGCACTATGCAACATGAATCCCTCTTAAATATAATAAGTGTAGCAGGATCAGGTTATACTCGATTTAAATTACATGAAACTCCTTTCGGTGCTGCTTTAATTCCTCCTCCCTAAATGTTCTAGTACAAGTTTTTCAAAACGTGTAATAAACATAATTTTTATTTTTTTCCTTTCTTTCCTACTTGTTTCACAGCACCGTGGCTCCTACAACATAAGGATTTATGAACGAGAGAACTTTGGTGGCCACATGATGGAGTTCTCCGAAGACTGTCCCCATGTTCATGAAAAATTTAATTACCATGACATCCACTCCTGTAACGTGCAGGACGGGCACTGGATCTTCTATGAGGAGCCCAACTACAGAGGACGCCAGTACTACCTGAGGCCAGGAGAGTACAAGAGATACAGCGACTGGGGAGCCATGAGCCCCAGGGTTGGTTCTTTCAGAAGAATGAGGGAGACCTATTAAAGCCACGTTGTTGTAAATCAAAATATACTGCTTGAACATTAAGAAATAAAGTCTCAAGAACATGTATATTAAGTACATTGGTATTTTTTATGATTAAGCTTTGCAACTCGCAATATCATTGAGGATACCATGTTGGGAAATTCTAAGCCAAGAAATTATTCTTTTAGAGCATAAATCATGAGACCTTTAGTGACACATCAGGGTTGTTTTCAATATAACCCCTCCATGCACCACAAGCATACTTATGCAAATGTTAGTGGTCTGAGCAACTGGGCCCTCATTTCAGGGGATTTGCCATAGGGCAGCGCAGCAAGTCAGCTTGCTGCACTGCCCTGAGCCAAAGTGGAAGGGCAGGAATGCACCATATTTATGCAATAGAGTGCATTCTTTCCTTTTTCCCGACACTGATGCCGTTTTGGCAGCCTAGTGCCAGCGTAGGCAACCCTTGCAACATGGTGCAAGGGCGCTGTGTTGTCAGCAGAATTGTGTTTTGTGCGGGAAGGAGCACCTTCCAGAACAGAAACAGTCCTAAGAGGTATTCTCCTCTTTCTATGTGTGCTGCAAAATTCAGCACACATAGAAAGAGGAAAAAACAAGGAGAAATAAAGTTATTTCTCCTCGTTACACCTCACCTCAAGAGACATAAGGTTTAGGCACTTACCCAGGTTTGCATGGTCTTTTAAATCTGGGTGTGGAAAAAGGTAGGGCCGATGACCTTTTTCAGAGTTGCCCGGCGTTAACCGCCTCTATACCCACTCAAGTTACCAAACAAAGAGGCAGGCGCTGGAGACTGGAAGGCAGGAAACAGAAGTTTTATTCCGACGGAGCAGAACACATCAAATCAGACAACAGGGTATCTTCTCGAGGTGCTCTAACCGCATCTCTGGGGCCTGGCCTCTTATACACAGGTTTATGATCTTTATTGCATGTCGCACATTCTTGCAATGCTTTGAAGTATGAAAGGACATCCTCGGAATCCCCGCTTTAGGCCCGTTCCCACACACATTTACAGTTGAAGTCCCCACCCCGGTCACAACAGGTGATGGTTGTCGCGCAGCTGGACATTCCGCCGATTCACGGAATGTATGTGGTTGATCGGATCTCATGGGGTGGGGGCTTTGATCAACTCGTGGATCCTTTGATGGGAGAAGCTTCCTACTGTATAGGGGGCAATAAACAGTATCCGCAGGGCCAGGTGGCGGCCTGGGAACGAGTAAGACAAACGGGCACAGAGGAAAGGAGGTTTTATTAAAGGACCCGGGATCATGAAAGGAATGAAGGGAGGTGTCGCGCTGGGAACAGGATGGGGTTCCGAGGCAGAGTTGTGCCGAAGAGGGGTTTATGGCCCAAGGCATGTGAGAGCGGGGGTTGTCAGCGCGCGGGGGATGCCTGCGAGGTCAGGAGTGAGAGAGAAAGACACGCTGGCTGTCGGCGGTGGGCAGAGGGGCCATGGTATTTAAAATGGCTGCCGCTTACGCGCACGAATGGGCTCGAAAAGGGGGCCAAGATGGCGCCGATAATGTTGACACAGCAGTCTAGGTTTTAACATGGGGAGGTGTAAAAATCCACTGGTATTGCGTGGGAAAACCCACTGCAATGCCCATGGAACTCTTGAGCACAGAGTAAGGCAACATTGCCTTGCCTTACTCCATATCTATGAGGCTATTCAAAGTCACGCACGTGGCCTCATATATGTGATTGTTTGATTTTCATCGCCAGAGTGTCACAAAAAGTGATTGTCCGGTCACGCAAGGGGCTCGTAAATATGCCCCTGGTATTAAGTATGCATCTTAACAGATCGAACACGCTCTATAAAATAATTCTGCATTCCTATTCTAGGGCAATTTCAAGCATTTCTCCAAGATTTCACCAGCAGGGCCTGGCAAATTTGTTCTAAAAGTGGACAATAGGTTGTGAATAAGTGTTCAAATGCGGCTTCTCTTGGTGTTCCAAAAATCTTGACCGTTGTCATTGAACAAACATTTGTTAATCACTCACCAAAGCACAAAGTATTATTCACTTTTGCTTTTTAACTTTGAGAAACAGGTTATCATTGCACTGCTTGCCTATATTACTGCTCCACATACTATACATAGTTTGTGCATTCTGACCTTCCATTCTGGAATGGCCTTGTCAAGGTACTGTTTAAAGGAAGCATTGCAACACCACTGTTTTTTATGAATTGCTCTCAATTAGCAGTATAGGCTGCTAAGTTCCTGTTGCTAACCAGTGGTAAAATTAATGTGCCCCCCCCCCATTTCAACATGATGAAAACAAAATTGCATTGATTGGCATATTTAACTTACCTATATGTCACTAGTATGTCGTACATCAATGTACTCAAGACCTGTACATTAAATGTCACAAGTGGACTGCGGTACAAAAGGGGGTGGTAATGGACGGAGCATCTGAACCAATCAAACACTCACACCCAGTCAAAAGATCTGGGTTTAATCCATCACCATTCTTTAGCCCACTCTGCCACCCCAGTTCAGACATGGCTATATGCAAATCAGTCTGACCCTGTGCCTCATGGGAACAGTCCAGCCCGAACTGCTAAGCCATGCCTTCCCTGGACCGGAAACAAGTTCCGAGGACCGGTTTCTGGCATTCCAGCCGTCTTCAGCCCGGCTTGCTTGAATCCAGTGGCAAAGTGAGCAAGGGACTCACGTCTGAGCATACCCTGCTACACTTATGACGGCCAAAAGCAGTACAAAAGGGGGTGGTAATGGACGGAGCATCTGAACCAATCAAACACTTACACCCAGTCAAAAGATCTGGGTTTAATCCATCACCGTTCTTTAGCCCACTCTGCCACCCCAGTTCAGACATGGCTATATGCAAATCAGTCTGACCCTGTGCCTCATGGGAACAGTCCAGCCCGAACTGCCAAGCCATGCCTTCCCTGGACCGGAAACAAGCTTCCGAGGACCGGTTTCTGGCATTCCAGCCGTCTTCAGCCCGGCTTGCTTGAGTCCAGTGGCAAAGTGAGCAAGGGATTCACGTCTGAGCATACCCTGCCACACTTATGGCGGCCAAAAGCGGTACAAAAGGGGGTGGTAATGGACGGAGCATCTGAACCAATCAAACACTCAAACCCAGTCAAAAGATCTGGGATTAATCCATCACCGTTCTTTAGTCCACTCTGCCACCCCATTTCAGACATGGCTATATGCAAAGTGGACTGCAGCACTTAAACTATAATGACCATGTAAACATCACTGCACGCCTGCTACCAGGAGCCTGGTTAAGCAGGTTTAAACTGCAAATAAGCCCTTTTTACAGGCCTGAACCCCAGTTTTAAATATTACTACGTCACCACTAAGATGGTCTTACATGCCCATACGGCAAGGGGCAAGGTATTTAAAAGTACAACATGTAAAAGTTGAAAGCTAAACAAGTCCTTACTGTGAAATGTCCCTAAAGCTACTTTCACAGTGGTGGGGTTAGCTTTTCCATAGGAAAGCATTGGGAAACAATATTTATAAGAAAAGGGGTCGTTAGTTGAGATGGGTGAAGTGATAAACGCAGTCCCTGTCAGCATGAACCACATAAGTCAGTAAATAAAACTGTGCTTAACTATCTGCTAGCTTGGCACAAAAGCAATCAGGCTTAACTTCGAAGAAGTCTATAAAGCATTTATGCAGGACTCAAACAGTAATAAAGGAAAAACACAACTCAAGAAAAAACCCAAACCAATTGAAAACAATGGAGAACCAAAGTTAAGAATTGTTAAGGTGCAAATAGTGTAAAGAAGTAAAAAAGCCCCTTGCGGTTATCTGGTCATGCTGGACTAAGTCAAAGTCAGAATTTCAGGCTGAAATCAATGAATTACAGGTCAGATACAGGAACCATGTTCGTCCCGTTGGAAAGTCTACCGTCTACTTAGTCCAGTTGCACGTGAGGAGCCCGAGCCAGAGCTTCGTGTTGGTGGAAGTTGCGAGGAGCCTGTTATCGTAGTTAAGAACAGGTCGCTGTTGGAGCTTAGTATTGGCAGGGTACAGGGGCGGTTATTGCTGATGCAATGAGGAGGTTCATAGAAAAAAAATGGTTCTGTCGGGTTCTCATAGGTTACTTATCAGCGCACTGAGTGTTGCATACATGATATCCCAAAAATGAATAGTAGGATATGAGTATCACACACGTCTCAACACAGACGTACAGTTAAAAATAATGACAATAATGTAGTATGCTTTCAATCAACAAAATTGGACACTTGTAACACTGCTCGACCTTTGGTTCAGTGTAAATAAGGAAACCCTCAAAAATAATGTAGTATGTACATATCCATTGTACATTTTTATCAGAATTAAATCATTCGTATATGTTCACTTCTGTGGTAAATTAAGGCTTTTTACAATGGGTGAAATATAAAAAGTGATCATGTGACCAAAGTGCGTGGTGAAAAACAATGTGCAGTATATACAGGGTGGTTCAGGACTTATGTACAAGGGAAAGGAAAAATATTTAGGTGGCCAGACACGGAACCAATGACCCTGGTAGTTACTAGTGCTCCTTTTGGTCTGCAGAGGCTTGGTTGATCTGAGCCCTATATTGACATCGACGTTTCAACCCACGTTGTGCTCCCTTCGGTAGTCACTTAGGGTCTTCATCAGGACAGAGTGCGGGGGGATGAGTATGTAGTGCCAGTCTGTTGCAAACCAGATGGGGTTCTGGCTGCATGTGCCTCTTAGTGGCACCGGCGATAAAATCTGGAAGGGCCCGGGTGTATAATTGGCTTCAGTCGTTGAGAACGGATCTGGCAATCTGCGGAGGAGACATAGTCATCCGTCCTGCGTTATCACTGTGAGTGAATCCCTGATGAGGAGGTTGCCACTAGAGGTTTGTGTTGGCAGGTAATGCGGGCAGTCATTGTTGATGTGAATAGCAGGTCACTGTTGGCGCTTTGCGTTGCGTTAGTAACATGATCTGTTGTAAATGAATCGAAAGAGCTCAGAATCTCTGAATTTCACCTGGAGTATAGTTTTGAGGTGAGAGGGGTACACTCTGACACCATTCAAGGGTCCAGGACCTGACGAGGCACTTCTTGGAAATCTGGACTCACTCCAACAGAGATCAGCAGCAGGGTCCAGGCAGTTCCAGTTGGTGCTGGTCGGTTAGGCATTTGCAGGTAAGGCCTACGCAAGCCTGTAGCTCAAACAGGGGGTCAGCCAACTGACCCACAGAATCACTTCTGGGATCCTGGGTTCAAGGCAAGCAGGCCAAGTCCTCCTTCTTCAGGCAAGAGAGCAGACCTTCTTGTTCTCATGAGAGGTTCTGAGGTTGCAACTTTTAAACCCAGTGTTAGACTATGTGTAAGTAATGCACCCTTGGTGTAACCTCTCCTTTCCTGGGTTTATCTCCAATCTGTCTAGGGTAAGAAAGGGTAGGCAGGACTAGGTGAGAGCTGCATTGCCCAATGACACAGCAGGCAGCTACAGAAGTTCATTTGAAGTTCAGGAAGGGCTGAGTACAAACCCTCAAGCTGTCATGCTCAGGATTGATTTTGTGCAGAAAGGGACACATTCCTGTACAAAACAAATCCTGAGATGCTTTTCCTTCCTTCTAAGTGTGATGCAGAATGTAGCACTCATAGAAAGAGAAAAAAATGAGAAGAGATAAAGATATTTCTCCTCGTTATGCCTCACCTGGGGACCTGTAGCATTTTGACATATTCCAAGGTCTACCACTAATGGTGAATCTGGGAAAGGGCCAAACTCGATGGCTGGATGCGTGGGAACCCCACACTCTACCCATGGAATTCCTCCCTGGTGCAAAATAATGCAAGGCAATGACTTGTGCTGACTTGGTTTACTCTAGATTTATCAAGCAATGCATGGCCATGCAAGGTGACATTGAGTAGCTTGATAAATCTCACTTAGATTTTGTGTCATCCTTGCACCACCATGTGTGGTGCAAGGGCAATGTAAAACATTCTGTATAAACCAATTTTACCATATTCAGAAGAAAGAACACACACTCTTTACACTGGTGAGCAGGAGGGATTAAGCCAAAAAATAATGGATACAGCAAATATATAGGAATGAAGGCAAACATCTAGTAATAATCTGGAGGAACACCACACAAAAGATGGTCATATCCAAAAATATTAAATGTAATATTTGCTATTTACACTTAGGAAACAGAAACAGAGCTTAATATTTGGACTTTATATATATAAAAGCCCAAAACATTTGTAAAGTCAGATTGTAGTTGATATTTTAGGACAGGTACATTTAGGAAAGTTACCTTATGCCTCCCAAAAGCCTATACAAGCTCTGCAGATGAGTTGTGTTCTGGCTCCCAGAGCTGATTCAAAAGCCGGTTTTGAGTAGCCATGGAGGAGGGGTTAATAATTTCGAAAGACACACAGCTCATGGGCACACTAGCTTTGCACTGGGAAGAAAAGGTTCTGCTATGTTGGTTTTTGGGATGAGAGTGGCACAGTGGGACTGTATGCATTAGGGCACACAGAAACTGCTGCAAACATGGGTAGGGTCAACCCTGGACTTTTAATCCATTAGTTAGGGAGTTACTCCTACTCACAGGTTGGCACTGGGGTTGAATGATGGAACCACGCATGCATTACCTCACATGGCTTTATAATACCCTCATCACAGGCAATGCATCTTTACCACACATGCGTTTGCCATGAAAACTTTACCATGCATATGCCTTTACCACACTTGCCTTTACAACAAATAATTTTCATTGTAAAGGCATGCATGGTAAAGATATATTTGTGATAAGATGTTACAGGTATTTATAACCCATCTCTCTCTCTCTCTCTCACTCTCTCTCTCTCTCTCTCTCTCTCTCTCTCTCTCTCTCTCTCTCTCTCTCACACACTCGCTCTCTTTCTCTCTCTCTCTCTCTTTCTCTCTCTCTCTCTCTCTATATATTTCTTAAGAACGAGTGGATACTTGAAAAATGAACACGCTGTTTCTCCCCCAATTGATGCATAGCCAGTGAACAAGGGACAGGGTCGAGGAACGCGTGTGGCACGAATGGCAGAGGGTACGCAAAAAGGCCCTTCACCAGCTTGTCCATGTCAACCAATTAAGAGGCTAAAAGAAACGCTGTGTGGGTCTCCTCAAGCGACAAACAACTATCTTTTGGATATTAAGTGGCCCACTCTGGCCACGAGAAGAAACCCCCCCGCAATTGCAGGTCCGTGTGGGATGAACTAGAAATGCACAATGTGGGACGGCGTGTCGGGTTGGCTGACTGAAGCAAAGTGGCAAGAAGGTCAAGTACCGGAGCAACTCGTTATTGTTACGGAGGGAATTTTACAGCGCCTACTAAAGGATTGTACTTAACTGAACTGCATTTACCATCAAGCCCAGTGTAGACACGCCCAATAGGAGGCGGGCTTAAGAACGAGTGAATACTTGAAAAATGAACATGCTGTTTCTCCCCCATTTGATGCATAGCCAGTGAACAATGGACAGGGTCCCGGAACCCGTGTGGCACGAATGGCAGAGAGTACACGAAAAAGCCCTTCACCAGCTTGTCCATGTCAACCAATTAAGAGGCTAAAAGAAACGCTGTGTGGGTCTCCTCAAGCGACAAGCAACTATCTTTTGGATATTAAGTGGCCCGCTCTGGCCACAAGAAGAAACCCCCCCGCAATTGCAGGTCCATGTGCGATGAACTAGAAATGCACACAGGGGAACAGCGTGTCGGGTTGGCTGACTGAAGCAAAGTGGCAAGAAGGTCAAGTACCGGAGCAACTCGTTATTGTTACGGAGGGAATTTTACAGCACCTACTGAAGGATTGTACTTAACTGAACTGCATGTACCATCATGCCCAGTGTAGACACGCCCAATAGGAGGCGGTCTTAAGAACGAGTGAATACTTGAAAAATGAACACGCTGTTTCTCTCCCAATTGATGCATAGCCAGTGAACAAGGGACAGGGTCCCGGAACGCATGTGGCACGAATGGCAGAGAGTACGCGAAAAGGCCCTTCACCAGCTTGTCCATGTCATCCAATTAAGAGGCTAAAAGAAACGCTGTGTGGGTCTCCTCAAGCGACAAGCAACTATCTTTTGGATATTAAGTGGCCCGCTCTGGCCATGTTGCGTGTTTATCTAGGTTCCTGATCGATACTGTGACCTTATGCCCCTATTCGGCTATAAATCCATGTATTCCCTATATTGGCATAACCGTTCAAAAGCGATTTTCTGAAAAGTCATCTCTGGCCTCACATGAACAGAGCCACATTCCAGCATAGTTCTCTCTGCCACTTCCTTTGCGACCAATTAGTGCAATGACAGAGCAGTAGTCACTATCTGATATTCCTAGATAACACTCCGAGTTCTTCAACAAGATAAAAACTCAGCAAACCTGGAAATCCCCGCTTGCTATGTTTTGATTAGTAATGGAACTCTAATGAGCAACTGATAACTATCACTTCCTAGTGACATCTTTAATTGACGTCTTATGTCCATCAAACTTGCGTCAAACCCGGCACCTGTCAGGTATAAATATTACCAACGTTGCCTTAAGCAATGGAGAGCTACTGAAGCTGTTGCCTGCTGTTGTACGAGCTACTGATGCAAGCTGTCTGCACGACCCCGTGTTGGTGAAGCTAGCACTCTGTCGCTGCAGCCTGCTGTCCCTGTGGTGGTGAAGCTGCTGATACCATTATCGCTGCTAAAGCGCGAACGATGGTACAGTACGCTTAGGAGCTGAACAGCCGTCCCTCTGCGAAGACATCCAGCAGATTCCAGCTGCCCGCGGACGCTGTCCCCCCTCCTTCCTCGACGCGCTGAAGAGACCCGCTGCCTTTCTCGTGCAGAGAAATCCAGCTCCGGCGTTTCCGGTCTACCCTCGCGGGTGACTGGGATATCGAGAGTGACCCCTGAAGGAGATACCAATCCTCCATCATTCTATTCAGAGGTATGGTGTTGACTAAACCCTTAGACGAGAATTCTTGAAACAAACCTTGGCAAAACCAACTTAACTTAAAGCTACTTACTTACTCCCCTTACGTGTTAGGCTTAGGTCAGGCACACTGGGGTAGGCTTAGTTAGAAGCACCAGTTGAGTATGTTAGCCTAATGTATATATGACTGTATATATGCTTTATTACTTTTAAACCATTGTATGGCTAAGAAACCATATCAATGCTTTTACAGTTCTATTTCGCAATCCTTATCTTACTGTACGTACTTTTTATAATAACAATTCTTGCAATTGTGGCAATACATTTCTCTTGTACGAGAAGAAAGACTGTTCAATAAATGTTAACCCTTTATTGACAAACGCCCGTCTCTCTATTCTCTACATCTCGTGAAAGTAAACTGCACTAGACTGACTGAGTGAAATACATGTCTATTGTTTCACACGACCCTAGAGATTGACTCTTGATCTGAGGAGCAAAGTTGTCATGTTGCACGGTTGTTGGAAAGCTGAATCCCTTCTTGTCTGTGCCAAGGAAGCTGATCACTTCCTATGCTGAGAAGAAAGTTTCCAGTGACCTCTGAGCTAGTTGGTAACACAACCCAATTAAGTTTAGCATAGTCAGTGGAGGCCTGGAATATCCGCAGTTCCACGTAGATACTACTGTTTATGTTATTCCAATGCGCAGGGCCTAGTGGGAAACTCGGAACTACACTACAGCCACGAGAAGAAACCCCCCGCAATTGCAGGTCCGTGTGCGATGAACTAGAAATAAACACAGTGGAACAGCGTGTCGGGTTGGCTGACTGAAGTAAAGTGGCAAGAAGGTCAAGTACCGGAGCAACTTGTTATTGTTACGTAGGGAATTTTACAGCGCCTACTAAAGGATTGTACTTAACTGAACTGCATGTACCATCATGCCCAGTGTAGACACGCCCAATAGGAGGCGGTCTTAAGAACGAGTGAATACTTGAAAAATGAACACGCTGTTTCTCCCCCAATTGATGCATAGCCAGGGAACAAGGGACAGGGTCCCGGAACGCTTGTGGCACGAATGGCAGAGGGTATGCGAAAAGGCCCTTCACCAGCTTGTCCATGTCAACCAATTGAGAGGCTAAAAGAAACGCTGTGTGGTTCTTCTCAAGCGACGAGCAACTATCTTTTGGATATTAAGTGTCCCGCTCTGGCCACAAGAAGGAAACCTCCCCGCAATTGCAGGTCCGTTTGCGATGAACTAGAAATGCACACAGTGGAACAGCGTGTCGGGTTGGCTGACTGAAGTAAAGTGGCAAGAAGGTCAAGTACCGGAGCAACTCGTTATTGTTACGGAGGGAATTTTACAGAGACTACTAAAGGATTGTGTTTAACTGAACTGCATGTACCATCATGCCCAGTGTAGACACGCCCAATAGGAAGCGGTCTTAAGAACGAGTGAATACTTGAAAAATGAACAGGCTGTTTCTCCCCCAATTGATGCATAGCCAGTGAACAAGGGCAGGGTCCCGGAACGCGTGTGGCACGAATGGCAGAGAGTACGCGAAAAGGCCCTTCACCAGCTTGTCCATGTAAACCAATTAAGAGGCTAAAAGAAACGCTGTGTGGGTCTCCTCAAGCGACGAGCAACTATCTTTTGGATATTAAGTGGCCCGCTCTGGCCACGAGAAGAAACCTCCCTGTAATTGTAAAGTAATGTAATGTAAGCAGATTTATAAAGCGCGTGGTTACCCGGAGGCATCCCAGCGCTACACTTGAAACAGGCTTACCCAGGGGAGAAAGAACAGGAAATCATTTGGGGAAGAGAAAAGTCTTCAAAAGCTTACGAAAGCGTAGATGACAGGGTTCCGCACGTAGTTTTAGTGGAAGGGAATTCCAGAGCGTGGCCGCCTTTACAGAGAAACGGCGACCACCCGTGCGTGTCTTCCTAAATCTAGGGACTGTGGCCAGATGTTCATTGTCTGAGCGCAAAGGCCTGTTGGCTTTGTAGGGTATGACTAAACTCTTCATAATAGCGGGGCCCTGGCCTTGAAGAAGTTTGTGTGCAATACTCATAGGGGCACATGCATCAAGCATTTTTGGAGTCGCAAACGGTGCGATTCCTCAAAATCGGCCGTTTGCGATTCCAAAAATGCTTTTTGGAATGCATCAAGCATTTTTAGAAATCGCAACATTTTTGCGATTTCTAAAAGTGGGATTGCTTTTAAGAAATCGCAAATTTGCGATTTGTTAAAAGCAATGCATGATTACTTTTATAATTGCGAATTCGCAAATAGGGTGTCAAATTTACCGAGTGGTTGAACCACTCGGTAAATTTGCAAAAAGTGTTAAAAACGCTGCAAAAGCATTTTTTACACATTCATGTTACGGACACACATGTCCTTAGGACATGTGTGTGTGCAACATGATGCGAAAACAACATTTCATGGGTGCAGGGGGGGTTCATTTGAACCCCACTCTCCACCCTTGAAATGCAATCAGGATTTGCGATTAGCAAAGTGCGAATTCGCAATTCCCATTCATTCCTATGGGCATTTTAGCCCATAGGAATGAATGGGAATTGCGAATTCGCACTTTGCTAATCGCATAATATTTGAGAATCGGTAAAAATTGCGATTTTTACAGATTCTCAAATATTTTGAGAAAATGTACATGCATCCCATTTTGCATTTCCTAATTTGCGATTCCCTAAAAATCGCAAAGTAGGAAGTGCAAAATGAAACAATGATGCATGTGCCCCATAGACTTAAACTTGATCCTCACACGGACAGGGAGCCAATGGAGCGCTTTTAGTGCTGGTTTTGCCGACTTCCTAGAGGGAATGCCCATCAGAAGCCAGGCTGCAGAATTCTGTGAGACTTGAAGTTTATTAATGGTGGATTCGGGGGCTCCCAGAAAGAGCGTGTTACTATAGTCTAGTCTGGACAAGACAAGTCCTTGTACCAACAACTTCCTAGAATGTTGTGGAAGGAGGGGAAGGACTTTCCGGGCAGACCGAAGAAGGCCAAAACAGATGGCAGCTGTGTGTTTTTGCCTGGGTTTTAAAGGAAAGGTCCTGCTCCAGCCAGACCCCCGAGCTCTTAATTTCTTTTTTAGGGCTAGGGAGCTCACCCAGGCAGTTGGGCCAGATAGAGGTTGGTAATGTAGCCAGCTTATTGCCTAGCATCATTATCTCGGTATTCGACCCGTTCAGTTTGAGAGATGAGTCACACATCCAAGTATGAATTTTCAGCAGGCATGAGTTCAAACTGTCGGGGCGCTGGTCGAGTTGGTTAAGTGAGACGACCAATTGAGTGTCGTCAGCGTAACTCACGATCTTGATACCAAACGGGATCACCACATCCTCCAGGGGGGCCATGTACACGTTAAACAATGTGGGGCTTAAAGACGAGCCCTGCGGCACACCAGACTGGAGGGGGACTAGGGATAGATCGCGAGTTGCCATCCCAGACTTGGAAGGTGCGATTGTTCAGGTATGATGTCAACCACGTCAAGGCAGCCCCTCTTACTCCCTCCTCAGCCAGGCGTTGGATCAGGACACAGTGATTAACCGTGTCAAAGGCTGCACTCATCCGTGCCCTGGCCTGGACGAAACCCAGTTTGAGAACTCTGTAATAGCTGGTTTGACTCCAGAAAGTGGGAAAGTTGGACGTTCACCAACCTTTCTGTGATCTTACTGAGTCTAGGGAGTAGAGAGATCGGCCTAAAATTGGCCAGATCCATGGGGTCGAGGTGGGGTTTCTTTAGGAGGGCCTTAACAATGGGACCTTTCCAGCCTGGGGGGCACAATGCCCTGTGAAAGAGAGGAGTTGATAAGCTCAGTTGCTGGTATAGCTATGGAGGTGGCGATTTGTTTAAATAACCGCATAGGGACTGGGTCATTGGGAGAGCCGCTTTTCATACCGGCAAGGACTTTAAGAAATTCCTCCACTGAAATGGAACTAAATGCATTGAGATGGGGGCCCAGGACACAGGGCGGAGTGCCATCAATTGCAGGTCCGTGTGCGATGAACTAGAAATGCACACAGTGGAAGAGCGTGTCGGAATGGCTGACTGAAGTAAAGTGGCAAGAAGGTCAAGTACCGGAGCAACTCGTTATTGTTACGGAGGGAATTTTACAGAGCCTACTAAAGGATTGTACTTAACTGAATTCCATGTACCATCATGCCCAGTGTAGACACGCCAAATAGGAGGCGGTCTGAAAAACGAGTGAAAACTTGAAAAATGAACACGCTGCTTCTCCCCCAATTGATGAATAGCCAGTGAACAAGGGACAGGGTCCCAGAACGCGAGTGGCACGAATGGCAGAGAGTACGCGAAAAGGCCCTTCACCAGCTTGTTCATGTCAACCAATTAGGAGGCTAAAAGAAATGCTGTGTGGGTCTCCTCAAGCGACGAGCAACTATCTTTTGGATATTAAGTGGCCCGCTCTGGCCACGAGAAGAAACCTCCCCGCAATTGCAGGTCCGTGTGTGATGAACTAGAAATGCACACAGTGGAACAGCGTGTCGGGTTGGCTGACAGAAGTAAAGTGGCAAGAAGGTCAAGTACCGGAGCAACTCGTTATTGTTACGGAGGGAATTTTACAGAGCCTACTAAAGGATTGTACTTAACTGAACTGCATGTACCATCATGCCCAGTGTAAGCACGCCAAATAGGAGGAGGTCTTAAGAACAAGTGAACACTTGAAAAATGAACACGCTGTTTCTCCCCCAATTGATGCATAGCCAGTGAACAAGGGACAGGGTCCCGGAACGCATCTAGCACGAATGGCAGAGAGTACGCGAAAAGGCACATTAACCAGCTTGTCCATGTCAACCAATTCAACCAATTAGGAGGCTAAAAGAAACGCTGTGTGGGTCTCCTCAAGCGACGAGCAACTATCTTTTGGATATTAAGTGGCCCGCTCTGGCCACGAGAAGAAACCCCCCCGCAACTGCAGGTCCGTGTGCGATGAACTAGAAATGCACACAGCGGAACAGCGTGTCGGGTTGGCTGACTGAAGCAAAGTGGCAAGAAGGTCAAGTACCGGAGCAACTCGTTATCGTTACGGAGGGAATTTTACAGCGCCTACTAAAGGATTGTACTTAACTGAACTGCATGTACCATCATGCCCAGTGTAGACACGCCCAATAGGAGGCGGTCTTAAGAACGAGTGAATACTTGAAAAATGAATACGCTGTTTCTCCCCCAATTGATGCATAGCCAGTGAACAAGGGGCAGGGTCCCGGAACGCGTGTGGCACGAATGGCAGAGAGTACGCGAAAAGGCCCTTCACCAGCTTGTCCATGTCAACCAATTAAGAGGCTAAAAGAAACGCTGTGTGGGTCTCCTCAAGCGACGAGCAACTATCTTTTGGATATTAAGTGGCCCGCTCTGGCCACGAGAATAAACCTCCCTGTAATTGTAATGTAATGTGATGTAAGCAGATTTATAAAGCGCGTGGTTACCCGGAGGCATCCCAGCGCTACACTTGAAACAGGCTTACCCAGGGGAGAAAGAACAGGAAATCATTTGGGGAAGAGAAAAGTCTTCAAAAGCTTACGAAAGCGTAGATGACAGGGTTCCGCACGTAGTTTTAGGGGAAGGGAATTCCAGAGCGTGGCCGCCTTTACAGATAAACGGTGACCACCCGTGCGTGTCTTCCTAAATCTAGGGACTGTGGCCAGATGTTCATTGTCTGAGCGTAAAGGCCTGTTGGCTTTGTAGGGTATGACTAAACTCTTCATAATAGCGGGGCCCTGGCCTTGAAGAAGTTTGTGTGCAATACTCATAGACTTAAACTTGATCCTCACATGGACAGGGAGCTAATGGAGCGCTTTTAGTGCTGGTTTTGCCGACTTCCTAGAGGGGATGCCCATCAGAAGCCAGGCTGCAGCATTCTGTGAGACTTGAAGTTTATTAATGGTGGATTCGGGGGCTCCCAGAAAGAGCGTGTTACTATAGTCTAGTCTGGACAAGACAAGTCCTTGTACCAACAACTTCCTAGAATGTTGTGAAAGGAGGGGAAGGACTTTTCGGGCAGACCGAAGAAGGCCAAAACAGATGCCAGCTGTGTGTTTTTGCCTGGGTTTTAAAGGAAAGGTCCTGCTCCAGCCAGACCCCCGAGCTCTTAATTTCTTTTTTAGGGATAGGGAGCTCACCCAGGCAGTTGGGCCAGATAGAGGTTGGTAATGTAGCCAGCTTATTGCCTAGCATCATAATCTCGGTTTTCGACCCGTTCAGTTTGAGAGATGAGTCACACATCCAAGTATGAATTTTCATCAGGCAGGAGTTCAAACTGTCGGGGCGCTGGTCGAGTTGGTTAAGTGAGACGACCAATTGAGTGTCGTCAGCGTAACTCACGATCTTGATACCAAACGGGATCACCACATCCTCGAGGGGGGCCATGTACACATTAAACAATGTGGGGCTTAAAGACGAGCCCTGCGGCACGCCAGACTGGAGGGGGACTAAGGTAGATCGCGAGTTGCCATCCCAGACTTGGAAGGTGCGATTGTTCAGGTATGATGTCAACCACGTCAAGGCAGCCCCTCTTACTCCCACCTCAGCCAGGCGTTGGATCAGGACATAGTGATTAACTGTGTCAAAGGCTGCACTCATCCGTGCCCTGGACTGGACGAAACCCAGTTTGAGAACTCCGTAATAGCTGGTTTGACTCCAGAAAGTGGGAAAGTTGGACGTTCACCAATCTTTCTGTGATCTTACTGAGTCTAGGGAGTAGAGAGATCGGCCTAAAATTGGCCAGATCCATAGGGTTGAGGTGGAGTTTCTTTAGGAGGGCCTTAACAATGGCACCTTTCCAGCCTGGGGGGCACAATGCCCTGTGAAAGAGAGGAGTTGATAAGCTCGGTTGCTGGTAAAGCAATGGAGGTGGCGATTTGTTTAAAGAACCGTGTAGGGACTGGGTCATTGGGAGAGCCGCTTTTCATACCGGCAAGGACTTTAAGAAATTCCTCCACTAAAATGGAACTAAATGCATTGAGATGGGGGCCCAGGACACAGGGCAGAGTGCCATCAATTGCAGGTCCGTGTGCGATGAACTAGAAATGCACACAGTGGAAGAGCGTGTCGGGTTGGCTGACTGAAGTAAAGTGGCAAGAAGGTCAAGTACCGGAGCAACTCGTTATTGTTACGGAGGGAATTTTACAGAGCCTACTAAAGGATTGTACTTAACTGAATTCCATGTACCATCATGCCCAGTGTAGACACGCCAAATAGGAGGCGGTCTTAAGAACGAGTAAAAACTTGAAAAATGAACACGCTGTTTCACCCCCAATTGATGAATAGCCAGTGAACAAGGGACAGGGTCCCGGAACGCGAGTGGCACGAATGGCAGAGAGTACGCGAAAAGGCCCTTCACCAGCTTGTCCATGTCAACCAATTAGGAGGCTACAAGAAATGCTGTGTGGGTCTCCTCAAGCGACGAGCAACTATCTTTTGGATATTAAGTTGACCGCTCTGGCCACGAGAAGAAACCTCCCCGCAATTGCAGGTCCGTGTGCGATGAACTAGAAATGCACACAGTGGAACAGCGTGTCGGGTTGGCTGACTGAAGTAAAGTGGCAAGAAGGTCAAGTACCGGAGCAACTCGTTTTTGTTACGGAGGGAATTTTACAGAACCTACTAAAGGATTGTACTTAACTGAACTGCATGTACCATCATGCCCAGTGTAGACACACCAAATAGGAGGCGGTCTTAAGAACGAGTGAATACTTGAAAAATGTCACGTGTTTCTCCCCCAACTGATGCATAGCCAGTGAACAAGGGACAGGGTCCCGGAACGGTGTGGCACGAATGGCAGAGAGTACGCGAAAAGGCCCTTCACCAGCTTGTCCATGTCAACCAATTACGAGGCTAAAAGAAACGCTGTGTGGGTCTCCTCAAGCAACGAGCAACTGTCTTTTGGATATTAAGTGGCCCGCTCTGGCCACGAGAAGAAACCTCCCCGTAATTGCAGGTCCGTGTGCGATGAACTAGAAATGCACACAGTGGAACAGCGTGTCAGGTTGGCTGACTGAAGTAAAGTGGCAAGAAGGTCAAGTACCGGAGCAACTCGTTATTGTTACGGAGGGAATTTTACAGAGACTACTAAAGGATTATACTTAACTGAATTCCATGTACCATCATGCCCAGTGTAGACACGCCAAATAGGAGGCGGTCTTAAGAACGAGTGAAAACTTGAAAAATGAACATGCTGTTTCTCCCCCAATTGATGATTAGCCAGTGAACAAGGGACAGGGTCCCGGAACGCGAGTGGCACGAATGGCAGAGAGTACGCGAAAAGGCCCTTCACCAGCTTGTCTATGTCAACCAATTAGGAGGCTAAAAGAAATGCTGTGTGGGTCTCCTCAAGCGACGAGCAACTATCTTTTGGATATTAAGTGGCCCGCTCTGGCCACGAGAAGAAACCTCCCCGCAATTGCAGGTCCGTGTGCGATGAACTAGAAATGCACACAGTGGAACAGCGTGTCGGGTTGGCTGACTGAAGTAAAGTGGCAAGAAGGTCAAGTACCGGAGCAACTCGTTATTGTTACGGAGGGAATTTTACAGAGACTACTAAAGGATTGTGTTTAACTGAACTGCATGTACCATCATGCCCAGTTTAGACACGCCCAATAGGAAGCGGTCTTAAGAACGAGTGAATACTTGAAAAATGAACAGGCTGTTTCTCCCCCAATTGATGCATAGCCAGTGAACAAGGGCAGGGTCCCGGAACGCGTGTGGCACGAATGGCAGAGAGTACGCGAAAAGGCCCTTCACCAGCTTGTCCATGTAAACCAATTAAGAGGCTAAAAGAAACGCTGTGTGGGTCTCCTCAAGCGACGAGCAACTATCTTTTGGATATTAAGTGGCCCGCTCTGGCCACGAGAAGAAACCTCCCTGTAATTGTAAAGTAATGTAATGTAAGCAGATTTATAAAGCGCGTGGTTACCCGGAGGCATCCCAGCGCTACACTTGAAACAGGCTTACCCAGGGGAGAAAGAACAGGAAATCATTTGGGGAAGAGAAAAGTCTTCAAAAGCTTACGAAAGCGTAGATGACAGGGTTCCGCACGTAGTTTTAGTGGAAGGGAATTCCAGAGCGTGGCCGCCTTTACAGAGAAACGGCGACCACCCGTGCGTGTCTTCCTAAATCTAGGGACTGTGGCCAGATGTTCATTGTCTGAGCGCAAAGGCCTGTTGGCTTTGTAGGGTATGACTAAACTCTTCATAATAGCGGGGCCCTGGCCTTGAAGAAGTTTGTGTGCAATACTCATAGGGGCACATGCATCAAGCATTTTTGGAGTCGCAAACGGTGCGATTCCTCAAAATCGGCCGTTTGCGATTCCAAAAATGCTTTTTGGAATGCATCAAGCATTTTTAGAAATCGCAACATTTTTGCGATTTCTAAAAGTGGGATTGCTTTTAAGAAATCGCAAATTTGCGATTTGTTAAAAGCAATGCATGATTACTTTTATAATTGCGAATTCGCAAATAGGGTGTCAAATTTACCGAGTGGTTGAACCACTCGGTAAATTTGCAAAAAGTGTTAAAAACGCTGCAAAAGCATTTTTTACACATTCATGTTACGGACACACATGTCCTTAGGACATGTGTGTGTGCAACATGATGCGCAAACAACATTTCATGGGTGCAGGGGGGGTTCATTTGAACCCCACTCTCCACCCTTGAAATGCAATCAGGATTTGCGATTAGCAAAGTGCGAATTCGCAATTCCCATTCATTCCTATGGGCATTTTAGCCCATAGGAATGAATGGGAATTGCGAATTCGCACTTTGCTAATCGCATAATATTTGAGAATCGGTAAAAATTGCGATTTTTACAGATTCTCAAATATTTTGAGAAAATGTACATGCATCCCATTTTGCATTTCCTAATTTGCGATTCCCTAAAAATCGCAAAGTAGGAAGTGCAAAATGAAACAATGATGCATGTGCCCCATAGACTTAAACTTGATCCTCACACGGGCAGGGAGCCAATGGAGCGCTTTTAGTGCTGGTTTTGCCGACTTCCTAGAGGGAATGCCCATCAGAAGCCAGGCTGCAGCATTCTGTGAGACTTGAAGTTTATTAATGGTGGATTCGGGGGCTCCCAGAAAGAGCGTGTTACTATAGTCTAGTCTGGACAAGACAAGTCCTTGTACCAACAACTTCCTAGAATGTTGTGGAAGGAGGGGAAGGACTTTCCGGGCAGACCGAAGAAGGCCAAAACAGATGCCAGCTGTGTGTTTTTGCCTGGGTTTTAAAGGAAAGGTCCTGCTCCAACCAGACCCCCAAGCTCTTAATTTCTTTTTTAGGGCTAGGGAGCTCACCCAGGCAGTTGGGCCAGATAGAGGTTGGTAATGTAGCCAGCTTATTGCCTAGCATCATTATCTCGGTATTCGACCCGTTCAGTTTGAGAGATGAGTCACACATCCAAGTATGAATTTTCAGCAGGCATGAGTTCAAACTGTCGGGGCGCTGGTCGAGTTGGTTAAGTGAGACGACCAATTGAGTGTTGTCAGCGTAACTCATGATCTTGATACCAAACGGGATCACCACATCCTCCAGGGGGGCCATGTACACGTTAAACAATGTGGGGCTTAAAGACGAGCCCTGCGGCACACCAGACTGGAGGGGGACTAGGGGTAGATCGCGAGTTGCCATCCCAGACTTGGAAGGTGCGATTGTTCAGGTATGATGTCAACCACGTCAAGGCAGCCCCTCTTACTCCCTCCTCAGCCAGGCGTTGGATCAGGACACAGTGATTAACCGTGTCAAAGGCTGCACTCATCCGTGCCCTGGCCTGGACGAAACCCAGTTTGAGAACTCTGTAATAGCTGGTTTGACTCCAGAAAGTGGGAAAGTTGGACGTTCACCAACCTTTCTGTGATCTTACTGAGTCTAGGGAGTAGAGAGATCGGCCTAAAATTGGCCAGATCCATGGGGTCGAGGTGGGGTTTCTTTAGGAGGGCCTTAACAATGGCACCTTTCCAGCCTGGGGGGCACAATGCCCTGTGAAAGAGAGGAGTTGATAAGCTCAGTTGCTGGTATAGCTATGGAGGTGGCGATTTGTTTAAATAACCGCATAGGGACTGGGTCATTGGGAGAGCCGCTTTTCATACCGGCAAGGACTTTAAGAAATTCCTCCACTGAAATGGAACTAAATGCATTGAGATGGGGGCCCAGGACACAGGGCGGAGTGCCATCAATTGCAGGTCCGTGTGCGATGAACTAGAAATGCACACAGTGGAAGAGCGTGTCGGGTTGGCTGACTGAAGTAAAGTGGCAAGAAGGTCAAGTACCGGAGCAACTCGTTATTGTTACGGAGGGAATTTTACAGAGCCTACTAAAGGATTGTACTTAACTGAATTCCATGTACCATCATGCCCAGTGTAGACACGCCAAATAGGAGGCGGTCTGAAAAACGAGTGAAAACTTGAAAAATGAACACGCTGCTTCTCCCCCAATTGATGAATAGCCAGTGAACAAGGGACAGGGTCCCAGAACGCGAGTGGCACGAATGGCAGAGAGTACGCGAAAAGGCCCTTCACCAGCTTGTTCATGTCAACCAATTAGGAGGCTAAAAGAAATGCTGTGTGGGTCTCCTCAAGCGACGAGCAACTATCTTTTGGATATTAAGTGGCCCGCTCTGGCCACGAGAAGAAACCTCCCCGCAATTGCAGGTCCGTGTGTGATGAACTAGAAATGCACACAGTGGAACAGCGTGTTGGGTTGGCTGACTGAAGTAAAGTGGCAAGAAGGTCAAGTACCGGAGCAACTCGTTATTGTTACGGAGGGAATTTTACAGAGCCTACTAAAGGATTGTACTTAACTGAACTGCATGTACCATCATGCCCAGTGTAGACACGCCAAATAGGAGGCGGTCTTAAGAACGAGTGAATACTTGAAAAATGAACACGCTGTTTCTCCCCCAATTGATGCATAGCCAGTGAACAAGGGACAGGGTCCCGGAACGGTGTGGCACGAATGGCAGAGAGTACGCGAAAAGGCCCTTCACCAGCTTGTCCATGTCAACCAATTAAGAGGCTAAAAGAAACGCTTTGTGGGTCTCCTCAAGCAACGAGCAACTATCTTTTGGACATTAAGTGGCCCGCTCTGGCCACGAGAAGAAACCTCCCCGTAATTGCAGGTCCGTGATCGATGAACTAGAAATGCACACAGTGGAACAGCGTGTCGGGTTGGCTGACAGAAGTAAAGTGGCAAGAAGGTCAAGTACCGGAGCAACTCGTTATTGTTACGGAGGGAATTTTACAGAGCCTACTAAAGGATTGTACTTAACTGAACTGCATGTACCATCATGCCCAGTGTAAGCACGCCAAATAGGAGGAGGTCTTAAGAACAAGTGAACACTTGAAAAATGAACACGCTGTTTCTCCCCCAATTGATGCATAGCCAGTGAACAAGGGACAGGGTCCCGGAACGCATCTAGCACGAATGGCAGAGAGTACGCGAAAAGGCACATTAACCAGCTTGTCCATGTCAACCAATTCAACCAATTAGGAGGCTAAAAGAAACGCTGTGTGGGTCTCCTCAAGCGACGAGCAACTATCTTTTGGATATTAAGTGGCCCGCTCTGGCCACGAGAAGAAACCCCCCCGCAACTGCAGGTCCGTGTGCGATGAACTAGAAATGCACACAGCGGAACAGCGTGTCGGGTTGGCTGACTGAAGCAAAGTGGCAAGAAGGTCAAGTACCGGAGCAACTCGTTATCGTTACGGAGGGAATTTTACAGCGCCTACTAAAGGATTGTACTTAACTGAACTGCATGTACCATCATGCCCAGTGTAGACACGCCCAATAGGAGGCGGTCTTAAGAACGAGTGAATACTTGAAAAATGAATACGCTGTTTCTCCCCCAATTGATGCATAGCCAGTGAACAAGGGGCAGGGTCCCGGAACGCGTGTGGCACGAATGGCAGAGAGTACGCGAAAAGGCCCTTCACCAGCTTGTCCATGTCAACCAATTAAGAGGCTAAAAGAAACGCTGTGTGGGTCTCCTCAAGCGACGAGCAACTATCTTTTGGATATTAAGTGGCCCGCTCTGGCCACGAGAATAAACCTCCCTGTAATTGTAATGTAATGTAATGTAAGCAGATTTATAAAGCGCGTGGTTACCCGGAGGCATCCCAGCGCTACACTTGAAACAGGCTTACCCAGGGGAGAAAGAACAGGAAATCATTTGGGGAAGAGAAAAGTCTTCAAAAGCTTACAAAAGCGTAGATGACAGGGTTCCGCACGTAGTTTTAGGGGAAGGGAATTCCAGAGCGTGGCCGCCTTTACAGATAAACGGTGACCACCCGTGCGTGTCTTCCTAAATCTAGGGACTGTGGCCAGATGTTCATTGTCTGAGCGTAAAGGCCTGTTGGCTTTGTAGGGTATGACTAAACTCTTCATAATAGCGGGGCCCTGGCCTTGAAGAAGTTTGTGTGCAATACTCATAGACTTAAACTTGATCCTCACATGGACAGGGAGCTAATGGAGCGCTTTTAGTGCTGGTTTTGCCGACTTCCTAGAGGGGATGCCCATCAGAAGCCAGGCTGCAGCATTCTGTGAGACTTGAAGTTTATTAATGGTGGATTCGGGGGCTCCCAGAAAGAGCGTGTTACTATAGTCTAGTCTGGACAAGACAAGTCCTTGTACCAACAACTTCCTAGAATGTTGTGAAAGGAGGGGAAGGACTTTTCGGGCAGACCGAAGAAGGCCAAAACAGATGCCAGCTGTGTGTTTTTGCCTGGGTTTTAAAGGAAAGGTCCTGCTCCAGCCAGACCCCCGAGCTCTTAATTTCTTTTTTAGGGATAGGGAGCTCACCCAGGCAGTTGGGCCAGATAGAGGTTGGTAATGTAGCCAGCTTATTGCCTAGCATCATAATCTCGGTTTTCGACCCGTTCAGTTTGAGAGATGAGTCACACATCCAAGTATGAATTTTCATCAGGCAGGAGTTCAAACTGTCGGGGCGCTGGTCGAGTTGGTTAAGTGAGACGACCAATTGAGTGTCGTCAGCGTAACTCACGATCTTGATACCAAACGGGATCACCACATCCTCGAGGGGGGCCATGTACACATTAAACAATGTGGGGCTTAAAGACGAGCCCTGCGGCACGCCAGACTGGAGGGGGACTAAGGTAGATCGCGAGTTGCCATCCCAGACTTGGAAGGTGCGATTGTTCAGGTATGATGTCAACCACGTCAAGGCAGCCCCTCTTACTCCCACCTCAGCCAGGCGTTGGATCAGGACACAGTGATTAACTGTGTCAAAGGCTGCACTCATCCGTGCCCTGGACTGGACGAAACCCAGTTTGAGAACTCCGTAATAGCTGGTTTGACTCCAGAAAGTGGGAAAGTTGGACGTTCACCAATCTTTCTGTGATCTTACTGAGTCTAGGGAGTAGAGAGATCGGCCTAAAATTGGCCAGATCCATAGGGTTGAGGTGGAGTTTCTTTAGGAGGGCCTTAACAATGGCACCTTTCCAGCCTGGGGGGCACAATGCCCTGTGAAAGAGAGGAGTTGATAAGCTCGGTTGCTGGTAAAGCAATGGAGGTGGCGATTTGTTTAAAGAACCGTATAGGGACTGGGTCATTGGGAGAGCCGCTTTTCATACCGGCAAGGACTTTAAGAAATTCCTCCACTGAAATGGAACTAAATGCATTGAGATGGGGGCCCAGGACACAGGGCAGAGTGCCATCAATTGCAGGTCCGTGTGCGATGAACTAGAAATGCACACAGTGGAAGAGCGTGTCGGGTTGGCTGACTGAAGTAAAGTGGCAAGAAGGTCAAGTACCGGAGCAACTCGTTATTGTTACGGAGGGAATTTTACAGAGCCTACTAAAGGATTGTACTTAACTGAATTCCATGTACCATCATGCCCAGTGTAGACACGCCAAATAGGAGGCGGTCTTAAGAACGAGTAAAAACTTGAAAAATGAACACGCTGTTTCACCCCCAATTGATGAATAGCCAGTGAACAAGGGACAGGGTCCCGGAACGCGAGTGGCACGAATGGCAGAGAGTACGCGAAAAGGCCCTTCACCAGCTTGTCCATGTCAACCAAATTAGGAGGCTACAAGAAATGCTGTGTGGGTCTCCTCAAGCGACGAGCAACTATCTTTTGGATATTAAGTTGACCGCTCTGGCCACGAGAAGAAACCTCCCCGCAATTGCAGGTCCGTGTGCGATGAACTAGAAATGCACACAGTGGAACAGCGTGTCGGGTTGGCTGACTGAAGTAAAGTGGCAAGAAGGTCAAGTACCGGAGCAACTCGTTTTTGTTACGGAGGGAATTTTACAGAACCTACTAAAGGATTGTACTTAACTGAACTGCATGTACCATCATGCCCAGTGTAGACACACCAAATAGGAGGCGGTCTTAAGAACGAGTGAATACTTGAAAAATGTCACGTGTTTCTCCCCCAACTGATGCATAGCCAGTGAACAAGGGACAGGGTCCCGGAACGGTGTGGCACGAATGGCAGAGAGTACGCGAAAAGGCCCTTCACCAGCTTGTCCATGTCAACCAATTACGAGGCTAAAAGAAACGCTGTGTGGGTCTCCTCAAGCAACGAGCAACTGTCTTTTGGATATTAAGTGGCCCGCTCTGGCCACGAGAAGAAACCTCCCCGTAATTGCAGGTCCGTGTGCGATGAACTAGAAATGCACACAGTGGAACAGCGTGTCAGGTTGGCTGACTGAAGTAAAGTGGCAAGAAGGTCAAGTACCGGAGCAACTCGTTATTGTTACGGAGGGAATTTTACAGAGACTACTAAAGGATTATACTTAACTGAATTCCATGTACCATCATGCCCAGTGTAGACACGCCAAATAGGAGGCGGTCTTAAGAACGAGTGAAAACTTGAAAAATGAACATGCTGTTTCTCCCCCAATTGATGATTAGCCAGTGAACAAGGGACAGGGTCCCGGAACGCGAGTGGCACGAATGGCAGAGAGTACGCGAAAAGGCCCTTCACCAGCTTGTCTATGTCAACCAATTAGGAGGCTAAAAGAAATGCTGTGTGGGTCTCCTCAAGCGACGAGCAACTATCTTTTGGATATTAAGTGGCCCGCTCTGGCCACGAGAAGAAACCTCCCCGCAATTGCAGGTCCGTGTGCGATGAACTAGAAATGCACACAGTGGAACAGCGTGTTGGGTTGGCTGACTGAAGTAAAGTGGCAAGAAGATCAAGTACCGGAGCAACTCGTTATTGTTACGGAGGGAATTTTGCAGAGCCTACTAAAGGATTGTACTTAACTCAACTGCATGTACCATCATGCCCAGTGTAGACACGCCAAATAGGAGGCGGTCTTAAGAACGAGTGAATACTTGAAAAATGAACAAGCTGTTTCTCCGCCAATTGATGCATAGCCAGTGAACAAGTGACAGGGTCCCGGAACGGTGTGGCACGAATGGCAGAGAGTACACGAAAAGGCCCTTCACCAGCTTGTCCATATCAACCAATTAGGAGGCTAAAAGAAACGCTATGTGGGTCTCCTCAAGCCACGAGCAACTATCTTTTGGATATTAAGTGGCCCGCTCTGGCCACGAGAAGAAACCCCCCCGCAATTGCAGGTCCGTGTGCGATGAACTAGAAATGCACACAGTGGAACAGCGTGTCGGGTTGGCTGACTGAAGCAAAGTGGCAAGAAGGTCAAGTACCAGAGCAACTCCTTATTGTTGCGGAGGGAATTTTACACCGCCTACTAAAGGATTGTGTTTAACTGAACTGCATGTACCATCATGCCCAGTGTAGACACGCCCAATAGGAAGCGGTCTTAAGAACGAGTGGATACTTGAAAAATGAACACGCTGTTTCTCCCCCAATTGATGCATAGCCAGTGAACAAGGGACAGGTTCCCGGAACGCGTTTGGCACGAATGGCTGAGAGTACGCGAAAAGGCCCTTACCAGCTTGTCCATGTCAACCAATTAAGAGGCTAAAAGAAACGCTGTGTGGGTCTCCTCAAGCGACGAGCAACTATCTTTTGGATATTAAGTGGCCCGCTCTGGCCACGAGAAGAAACCCCAACACAATTGCAGGTCTGTGTGCGATGAACTAGAAATGCACACAGTGGAACAGCGTGTCGGGTTGGCTGACTGAAGCAAAGTGGCAAGAAGGTCAAGTACCGGAGCAACTCGTTATTGTTACGGAGGGAATTTTACAGAGCCTACTAAAGTATTGTACTTAACTGAACTGCATGTACCATCATGCCCAGTGTAGACATGCCAAATAGGAGGCGGTCTTAAGAACGAGTGAATACTTGAAAAATGAACACGCTGTTTCTCCCCCAATTGATGCATAGCCAGTGAACAAGGGACAGGGTCCCGGAACGCGTGTGGCACGAATGGCAGAGAGTATGCGAAAAGGCCCTTCACCAGCTTGTCCATGACAACCAATTAGGAGGCTAAAAGAAACGCTGTGTGGGTCTCCTCAAGCGACGAGCAACTATCTTTTGGATATTAAGTGGCCCGCTCTGGTCACGAGAAGAACCCCCCCGCAATTGCAGGTCCGTGTGCGATGAACTAGAAATGCACACAGTGGAACATCGGGTCGGGTTGGCTGACTAAAGCAAAGTGGCAAGAAGGTCAAGTACCGGAGCAACTCGTTATTGTTACGGAGGGAATTTTACAGCGCCTACTAAATGATTGTGTTTAACTGAACTGCATGTACCATCATGCCCAGTGTAGACACGCCCAATAGGAAGCGGTCTTAAGAATGAGTGAATACTTGAAAAATGAACACGCTGTTTCTCCCCCAATCGATGCATAGCCAGTGAACAAGGGACAGGGTCCCGGAATGCGTTTGGCACGAATGGCAGAGAGTACGCGAAAAGGCCCTTCACCAGCTTGTCCATGTCAAGCAATTAAGAGGCTAAAAGAAACGCTCTGTGGGTCTCCTCAAGCGACGAGCAACTATCTTTTGGATATTAAGTGGCCCACTCTGGCCACAAGAAGAAACCCCCCTGCAATTGCAGGTCCGTGTGCGATGAACTAGAAATGCACACAGTGGAACAGCAGTCGGGTTGGCTGACTGAAGCAAAGTGGCAAGAAGGTCAAGTACCGGAGCAACTTGTTATTGTTACGGAGGGAATTTTACAGCGCCTACTAAAGGATTGCACTTAACTGAACTGCATGTACCATCATGCCCAGTGTAGACATGCCCAATAGGAGGCGGTCTTAAGAACGAGTGAATACTTGAAAAATGAACACGCTGTTTCTCCCCCAATTGATGCACAGCCAGTGAACAAGGGACAGGGTCCCTGAACGCGTGTGGCATGAATCTAAAAGAAACGCTGCATGGGTCTCCTCAAGCGAGGAGCAACTCTTTTTTGGATGGATATATATATATATATATTCACTGAAAAAAACATAGATTTCAGGGGTGTTATTGTTAGCTGGACATTTCACTCCTATAAACCATTGAAATTCCCCCGTTATAGTTAGTTGTACTAACTATAACTCGCGGGCCCGCAATCCACTGCTTAAGATGTCACATATTACATCATTCATGACAAGGTCAGTCAGAGTCCTGTGCTCTCCACACCACTGGAGTTAAGCTATCCTGGCTGAAGACGGCTGATAGCCAGAAACCGGTCCTAGGATGCTTGATTCAGGTCCAGGGAAGACATGGCTTGGCAGTTCGGGCTGGATTGTTCGCATGAGGCACAGGGTCAAGGCTGATTTGCATATGGCCATGTCTGAACGGGGGTGGTGTGGAGTGCAAAAGAATGATGGATTTAGGCCCAGATCTCTGTACTGGGGTGAATGTATGACATTGTTCTGCATTCTGTCCATCAATTGTTTTCGTTTTTATATTTATTCACATGTCACCTTGCGTGTTGCACCACTAGGATGCAGGAGGCCTTCAGCCCCAGGAGCTGAGGCGTCAACATGACCGAGACCCGAGATAAAAGCTGAAAGATCAGAATCTGAGCCTAAATATCCCAAACCCACCGTTCGGAGTGAAAATCCCGAAACTGTGCCAAGTCCAGAACTGCTCCGATAATGAGGAGCTATTGAGAGGGGCACAGGTGCGACTTCGGCACGTTTATTGACAACCCCAGCAGGTGCAAGAGATCGACCGTAGTCTGGAGGTGGGAGACGACTGTCTCCGACGAGCCCGCCTTCAACAACCAGTCATCGAGATAGGGGAAGACTGGAACACCTGATCTGTGCAGATAAGTGAATAAACATGTGAATAAATCTTTCTACTTTTCTACGAGACTATAGAATGTTGTCCATATACCACAACAATCTGCGTTTCAATATGCATGGCAGCTATTAAAGAGCTAGGGTACATTTTACAGATGAAGGAAACCGAGTCTTCCTC
Organism: Lissotriton vulgaris; assembly: GCF_964263255.1. Taxonomy (NCBI): domain Eukaryota; kingdom Metazoa; phylum Chordata; class Amphibia; order Caudata; family Salamandridae; genus Lissotriton; species Lissotriton vulgaris. Next base: position 422,007,094 of record NC_141687.1, read on the forward strand.
ATGAAATTTAGACTCTGCATATATATACATATATATATATATATATATATATATATATATATATATATATGCAGAGTCTAAATTTCATGATATATATATATATATATATATATATATATATATATATATATATATATATATATATATATATATATATATATATATATATATATATATATATATATCATTCCCAAATGCCCTAGAGCTTTTCAGGACACACTCGTGCTCCGCCTGCCATCCGGCCTGTTGGGACAATCTTCTCCGCCAATTCACGGGTGTATTAACTGCTTGCCTGACGCGTTTCGGGGCGAGTTGCCCCTTAATCATAGGCAACTCCGCATGTTCCAAAATAACTCCACTTTATTGGTTTGTTTATATGCACGCTTCCCATTGGTTGCTGGGTCTCGTTCAAAGTATCTTGCATGCTGGGAGTTGTATTTCTCATGCTTATTGGGAGCTATTAAAAAACGATTGTTTATGTTCCTAAGTGGAGTCCCATTAGTTGATGGAGAATTTCATTATGTCCGGCTTCGCACACTGTTGTGGGTCGGCAACGTTCCAACCCGCAGCCTCTTCTGTCTAGTCTCCGTTTTTCGGTGAAAGCCGATGGTGCATCCCGTCGCGGTAAGGACCCCGCGCTGTAAAAATCATTCCCAAATGCCCTAGAGCTTTTCAGGACACACTCGTGCTCCGCCTGCCATCCGGCCTGTTGGGACAATCTTCTCCGCCAATTCACGGGTGTATTAACTGCTTGCCTGACGCGTTTCGGGGCGAGTTGCCCCTTAATCATAGGCGACTCCGCATGTTCCAAAATAACTCCACTTTATTGGTTTGTTTATATGCACGCTTCCCATTGGTTGCTGGGTCTCGTTCAAAGTATCTTGCATGCTGGGAGTTGTATTTCTCATGCTTATTGGGAGCTATTAAAAAGCGATTGTTATTGTTCCTAAGTGGAGTCCCATTAGTTGATGTTTGTTCGCCCCGAATCGGGCGACTGGAAACTAAAATTTCTGTGCGTGCCTGATTTTTACGCGAAGTAGCGCGTGCATCCATCAGATCGGTGCCACAGGTCACTATATGAACAAGATGATTCTTTGCTTACATGGTAATTATTTGTTTGAACCAAAGAGAAAGGGGAGGCCTTTATGTGTTGCACTCCCAAAGCCTGTGTTGGTTGATATGTACACTCCCTGAAGACACATTCATAACGAATACAGGACGCGAGGTGGGGTTCAGCTATATAAAACAAAGCAGATTATTGTCTTTGTTGATGGTAAGCTAAACACAAACACTAATGAACAGTTTAGTTGAGAGCTATTCTTTATGAAGTTAGCGGTGATCTATGTAGAGAGCCCTGACAATGTGTCTTAAGCGGACATAGGCATAGAGCACAAAGTCCCCACTGTGGGGTAAAGACGGTCCAGTGTGTATTTATTTGTTTTACTTTAGTATGGTATTTATTTGTTGGTGGTAAACTCAACGCAAAAACTAATGGAAAGTTTAGTTGAGAGCTATTCTATATGAAGTTAGCGGTGGTCTATGTAAAGAGCCCTGACAATGTGTCTTAAGCGGACATGGGCAGAGAGCGCAATGTCCCCACTGTGGGGTAGAGACGGTCAAGTGTTCGCAGTGCAAAATGCTGCCTCATAAGAGATCTACCCTGCAGTATACAGCAAACAGTATGTCTAGGACTGTTAGGAATGGAAATGGGAAGGTGAGCACCAGGTCTAATGTACAGGTAGTCTGTCGGCCTATGGTAGTATACCCTAGTCCAATGGTGCCTAACCATGAAAGAAGAAACGAATCATAACTGCATCCACGGGATGTCGTCATTAAGTCCTTCTGTGTCACTTTTCAATTTGAACACCCATCTCTGTTCTTTTCTCAGTAAGAACTGTGAGATATCAGTGACATGTTCGGGTATGTGTGGTTGTTCCAGCACTAACCATTCTAGATCGTCTGCATGATGTTTCTCAGTGAGGAAGTGAGAGGTGAGCCGGGTTGCTTGCTTGTTGCGCCTAATTGTGCTCTTGTGCTCTTGTATGCGTAATTTGATTTTTCTTGTTGTCATCCCTATATATCTCAAGCCGCATGGGCAGATGACCAAATACACGACTTTCTCGCTGTTGCAGTTCGTGTGGCGTTTGAGCAGCCACGGTCGAGTAGTGCCTATGTCGACTGATAGGGTCTTTTTCGTTTGTGGGCATACCGAGCAGTTCCCACACGGATGATGTCCTTGTACAGGAGGGAGATTCCACAGAGTAGATGTGGAGTCTTCCATAATGTGTCGGGGTCTGGTGTGGACCAATTCGTCCCTCAAATTCGTACCTCTCTTGAATGAAAACAGTGGCAGAGGAATGTTTTTGCCAGAACTGTTCAAAATTTTCCATTTTTGTCTTATTATTTTCTGGAGCTTGGAAGAGGAGGTGTTGAAAGTTGTAACACAAGCCAGTCTGTTGAGAGGTGGTTTCTCAACTGGAGGTTCCAAAAGTGACTCGCGATGATTGTTCGCAGCACGTTTCAATGATTTACTGACTAAGGAGCCAGGATAACGGCGCGTTTTCAATTTCGTTGAAAGATCTTTCGCTTGAGAATGAAAGTCTGTGATATCTGAACAATTCCTCCGAACCCTCAGGAACTGTCCAAAAGGGAGGTTCTCTCGAAGGGAACGAGGATGGTAGCTGTCAAATCTCAGCAAAGAGTTGCGTGCCATAGGTTTACGGTATAGAGAACTGGCTAAGTGACCTTCTTGAGGAAAGATCAATAGGTCTAGAAATGGAAGTTCGGTTTTGCTATACTCTAAGGTAAACCTTAGGTAAGGATTTTGGCTGTTCAACCAGTTCTGAAAAGACAGTAGAGATTGTTCGTCTCCACGCCATACCACCAGAATATCATCAATGTACCTCTTCCACATCATCAATTGCTGATGATGTGGATTGGTGGTATTGAGGACATGATGAGTCTCAAACTGGTGGACATAGAGATTCGCCAAGCTTGGCGCAAATTTACTGCCCATTGAGGTCCCAGATATCTATAGATACAGGGACTCCTCAAAGGCAAAAAAATTCTCTGTCATCGCAATTCTTGCTAGTTCCATTATAAAGTGAACTGGTATTGTACTTTCGAGAGAAGAATTCTCTAGAAGTTCTTGTATTGTTTGTAGAGTTTCTCTTTGAGGTATGCAAGTATACAGCGATTCTACATCAAAACTTGCCAGTATGTCAGAATCATTATCAAACTGCACCTCTGGTAATACACGTAGGATATCTTTAGTGTCCTGAAGATATGATGGCATCATTTTGACAAGAGGACTGAGAAAGACATCGACAAATGATGATAAGGGTTCTAAAAGAGACCCAATACCCGAGATAATGGGCCGACCTGGTGGTGGTCTGGTCGGTTTATGAATCTTCGGTAATGTGTAGAAGTAAGGGGTGGTTGGAAATTTGGTGACCAAGTACATGGCTTCTTGTGACGTGATCCACCCCTCCGTACTTGCTTCTTCTACTAGATATTTGATCTCATTTGTGAGTCTAGCAGTGGGATTCTCATTCAGGGGTGTATAGAACTGGGTGTTACCTAGTTGTCTTAGGCATTCAGTCCGATATGTTATGGTGTCTTGAATGACTATGGCCCCCCCTTGTCCGCTGGTTTTATCAAGATGTTAGTGTCTTTTGACAAGGTTTCGAGTGCAGCCCTTTCCTTTCTTGAAAGGTTTTGATAATCACCTTGTTTAGAAAAATCAAGGGATTTAAGTTTGTGTAGTACTGCAGCTTCAAAGGCACCCACTTTGCATGGAACTTGTTGAAGCAAAGGCATGAAGGTAGATTTAACCCTCAACCCTGTATTCGTGTCTGCAGTTGTTGTCTCTTGTTCTCTATCTCTGAAAAAATAGTGTAACCTTACTGTCCTGAAAAAACGTTCGATTTCTCCTCGAACTTGAAAAGGTTCTCCACTGTTGGTGGGAACGAAGCCCAGTCCTTTATTCAATACTTCCTGTTCAATAGGTGCTATAACTCGAGTGCTCAGATTAACCACAAGGTCTTCGTTGGACTCAGGTGCAGTATTTATTGGCCTCGTTTGTTGCGGGTCACTGGAAGTTCTTGATTGTCTGCCCATTGTACTTGACCTTGACCTCCCCGTCTTCCTCGGTTCCCACCTCTCAACAGACTGGTTTGTGTTACAACTTTCAACACCTCCTCTTCCAAGCTCCAGAAAATAATAAGACAAAAATGGAAAATTTTGAACAGTTCTGGCGAGAACATTCCTCTGCCACTGTTTTCATTCAAGAGAGGTACGAATTTGAGGGACGAATTGGTCCACACCAGACCCCGACACATTATGGAAGACTCCACATCTACTCTGTGGAATCTCCCTCCTGTACAAGGACATCATCCGTGCGGGAACTGCTCGGTATGCCCACAAACGAAAAAGACCCTATCAGTCGACATAGGCACTACTCGACCGTGGCTGCTCAAACGCCACACGAACTGCAACAGCGAGAAAGTCGTGTATTTGATCATCTGCCCATGCGGCTTGAGATATATAGGGATGACAACGAGAAAAATCAAATTACGCATACAAGAGCACAAGAGCAAAATTAGGCGCAACAAGCAAGCGACCCGGCTCACCTCTCACTTCCTCACTGAGAAACATCATGCAGACGATCTAGAATGGTTAGTGCTGGAACAACCACACATACCCGAACATGTCACTGATATCTCACAGTTCTTACTGAGAAAAGAACAGAGATGGGTGTTCAAATTGAAAAGTGACACAGAAGGACTTAATGACGACATCCCGTGGATGCAGTTATGAATCGTTTCTTCTTTCATGGTTAGGCACCATTGGACTAGGGTATACTACCATAGGCCGACAGACTACCTGTACATTAGACCTGGTGCTCACCTTCCCATTTCCATTCCTAACAGTCCTAGATATACTGTTTGCTGTATACTGCAGGGTAGATCTCTTATGAGGCGGCATTTTGCACTGCGAACACTTGACCGTCTCTACCCCACAGTGGGGACATTGCGCTCTCTGCCCATGTCCGCTTAAGACACATTGTCAGGGCTCTTTACATAGACCACCGCTAACTTCATATAGACTAGCTCTCAACTAAACTGTCCATTAGTTTTTGCGTTGAGTTTACCACCAACAAATAAATACCATACTAAAGTAATACAAATAAATACACACTGGACCGTCTTTACCCCACAGTGGGGACTTTGTGCTCTATGCCTATGTCCGCTTACGACACATTGTCAGGGCTCTCTACATAGATCACCGCTAACTTCATAAAGAATAGCTCTCAACTAAACTGTTCATTAGTGTTTGTGTTTAGCTTACCATCAACAAAGACAATAATCTGCTTTGTTTTATATAGCTGAACCCCACCTCGCGTCCTGTATTCGTTATGAATGTGTCTTCAGGGAGTGTACATATCAACCAACACAGGCTTTGGGAGTGCAACACATAAAGGCCTCCCCTTTCTCTTTGGTTCAAACAAATAATTACCATGTAAGCAAAGAATCATCTTGTTCATATAGTGACCTGTGACACCGATCTGATGGATGCACGCGTTACTTCGCGTAAAAATCAGGCACGCACAGAAATTTTAGTTTCCAGTCGCCCAATTCGGGGCGAACAAACATTGTTTACCGATTTTAATTTTGTTTCTGGTCGAAACAACCAATCAGACACTCCTTTGTTTTTTCGGAGGTTTCCATAGCGGTCCGCTAGCTGATCCTTGCTGAGCGGCCTCAACTTCAGGTGCCTCATGAATAATAATGGAACGTAACGACTGGGTGCTCTTCACACAATGTAATGCGGGTGCTATATTTACAATACAATGCGTGTGAATTAAGCTAGCATATACCATTTGTTAACAATCGTTCGTTCAAATATAACAAGCAAAACACTGTTTACCAATTGTATTTCCGTTTCCGGTTACACGACCAATCAGAGACTCCCCTTTTCTAACAGAGGTCTCCATAGCGATCTGTGTCCTGACGCTTGTAGAACGGCTAATACTTCCGTATTGACTCTGCACGAACGAGATCAGGACGCAATGATTGGGTGTTATCTCCAAAATGCTAACAGCCAATCACAGAACCGCACTAGACGGCTCGCCCTCAGGTCCGCAGCTTTCGTATGAATTTCCGTGCCTAACACAGCGTCTCTACCTCCCCCTCGGCTCAGTTCCATGACCGAGGCAACGACTGAGAGGTAAGGGTGCGCTGTGTGTTAGGCGATGTCTGGACAGGTTGCTTGTTGATTCTTAGTTCCCATATTCCTTAGAGGATTACAAAGCAGTATTTGCCTTACTGATAGAGAGACAACCATCCTCTCTATATCGACCTTTTTGTCTTGATGAGCTAGGTGTTCATTAGCTAAATTTATCATCACTAGTGATGGACTCTTCTTATTTGGCAATACTCATAGCTCCCTGCACATATTCATTCTGCTGCTTTAAACTACCTTAAAGGGAAAGTAAGCTGATGAATACCATAAGATGAGTTATCTTCACCTCTATGTTTGGAGTGTCATCCTGCCCGTGGCCTCCCGCACTGCCTCCTTTTGTATCACTGTTGAAATACTCTTTGGACCATTGAGTCTAAACTTCAAGATGAACTAAAACTAATGCTCTATTTTTTAGTGCGTGGCCTCCTTTACCCTGAGCTGTTGCCAGGTGAGGTGAAGCTTTTCCTCCCTTCAATTTGGGTGAGTTGAACATCATGTAACAACCATTTTATATAGGTACATGATAATTTTTAAGGATACTTTAACTTTTTCTTGTTCTTGTTTTTGTTTCCTTATTATACATACAGGAGGAGATACACCAATTTTCACTGAGAATTGGACATGATCTGTAGATTTTCATTCACAGCACGATAAGTAAGTGTTGCAGTAGTGCATCATAGGTCCTGACGAAAGCCTATAAAGGCTGAAACATGTTGACCAGATAACACTCATGGTGAATAGCAATTCTTTGCATGCTATTATCACTCTGCTTTTAATCATACCACCTTGATGGACAGACCTAATAAAGTTTTCTTATGACATCAAGATAGGTATTCTTAATCACTTGGATTATGTTTCTTTCCTTTCCTTTTTTCACAAATTTTGAGCACTGCAACTTTGCCCCTCTAGCCCAAACTCGGTCATCTTCCTTGGTTGAGGGTTCAACCACTGGGTCCAAGATCTGCTAGCCTCAGGGGTATCCTGAGGAAGGGCATATATATATATATATATATTTTTTTTATTGTTCTCTATATTTGTGGTTATTATAGTTAAGGATATATTTTTGGTAGCAATATATAATTGCAGTGGTTATTTTTGTGGTAGGATATTCTATGGATCAATATTATATCAGTGATCCAATAATTTCAAAGTGAAGCAATTTTGTGAAATTTACTACTAAATTATATCTAATTGCTTACACTCATGGACCAACAATGGATGGCACCTAGGTCCTGGTGAATAGCAAGGAAAACATTTTTTCATTTCATAATGTGTTTGCATTACTCATTTTATTGCTTTGAACATTTTTTAGTAAGGCTGTCTTGTAGGAAGGTTCGTGTTTCCTGTAAGATGTTTGATCCTTGCATTATTTTGTGTCTTTTATAAATCATGTTTTGCTATTTCAACTCTTTTTCATTGGAACTATGAAGTTTCTTATTTGTTTACTACGTTAGTGTTAGACTATTTGTTACACATAAACCAGGTGCATTTTTGCTAAGGAACACCTTGCCGCTTGAGCTATCCTAAAAATAATGAATGAGGGATTGATCCAGGAAACTAGTTTATGTTTGTGAGTCAAATCAACTCAATATAAGCGTTATTTGGAATGTACACACTACCGTATAAGCAGTTGTAAGATTAAAATATATTAATAAAAGCAAGTGCTTAAAAAGTTTTAGCAGCAAATTATATAAAACAAATCCTTGTAAGTACATACAGATTTTTTCAACAAACAACGCTTTTTCTTACGCGTATAGCTGTTAAAATAAATGATGCAACATTAAAACAATACCCAAGATCCTTAAGGTTAGCTAATAATTTAATTGCAGCTTTGTGCGTTATCACAGTTTCTTTTAAAAATAGTGTTTTTAGATAATGACACCTAAAATACAAGTAGAAATCCCAGAAAAGCATAAAGTGAACACATGGGGCAGAATTTCATTGCAGGGAAAGTGATTAGATGGTGTACTATTCCTAGTCTGAGTCCACCGAAGTCAAATAATTTTGAAATTCCATCTTAGACTCAATTGATTGATAGAATATAAAAGTCGATTGTTTCCCTGCCAGTTTCAGACGAGTTTCTCTTATATCGTTCAGAAAGACATAATTATTTATCTGTTTAGTTAAGGTAGTCACCTACACAGGGTTCAACTGAATTGGTGGAATAAACAGTTCACTGTATGCATTACTGATATATCTTAACCAAGGGATACACATTTTTTTATGCAGAAGTAGACAATACCAGAGGATGGCAGGGATCAACCAGAGGGTGGCAGATGAACCTGAGGGTGCTGTGATAAACCAGAGGGGGACAGTGATGATCCAGAGGGTGGCAGTGGCAAACAAGGGTGGCAGTGATGAACCAGAGAGTGGCAGGGATGAACCAGAGGATGGCAGTGATCAACCAGACGGTGGCAGTGATGATCCAGAGGGTGGCAGTGGCGAACCAGAGGGTGGCAGTAATGAATCAGAGGGTGGCAGTGGTGAACCAGAGGGTGCTGTGTTAAACCAGAGAGGGACAGTGATGATTCATAGGGTGGCAGTGGCAAACCAGAGGGTGGCAGTGATGAACCAGAGGCTGTCAGGGATGAACCTGAGGATGGCAGTGATCAACCAGAGGGTGGCAGTGATGAACCAGAGGGCGCTGTGATAAACCAGAGGGGGGACAGCGATGATCCAGAGGGTGGCATTGGCAAACCAGAGGGTGGCAGTGATGAACCAGAGGGTGGCAGGGATGACTTTGAAATATACTATTTAAGCGCACCGGCACACTACGCAATGTATTGGTTCTATCCCCCTCCCTTAATGCCACATTTAGCGGTGGAACAATACTACACACAGCCCACCCCAATGTCCGGGTTCATTGCCACGAAACCAAGAAAGAGCGATGTGTACTCCACCATAGTGAACCGACTGAACATGGAGATGCTCTACTCCCTGATTCTCCCAGTAACTGGACACCCTGCTCTGGAGGTCACCCGGGAGCCAGGATGCTGTCAACTCCTTACTAGGCTGAACATAGCGACCTAGGGTGATCTGTACCTAAACGGCACATTTCGCACCAAAGTCCAATTTTTCTCCAACGAAGTGCTTGACCAGATGGATTTAATGTTATAGTTTGGTTAAGGCAGAGTTTTAAAGCTGCAACCCCTGACTACCCTGCCGAGCCCCCGACGCTGAAACTGCTTCACAGCTTACTCGTCCAGACTAATAGACCAGCCCATGTAGTGCCCCCCATATACCACAATACACAGACAGAGATACATGGGCACATGGGGACAGCCAGGGCACAATGGGAGTGAGAGATATGAGAACCTCTGGATGAAAGTAAATGGGGCTACTGCCGCGAGCAGCCAGGCAAGATATCAGCGAATAGCCGACTCCAAATTATTCACTATAAGTATCTCCAACGGCTCTAGTACACCCCGGAAAAACGTTTTACATTTAAGCTGCGTGATAGTGACTCTTGTGAACGATATGGGCAGGAGAAGGTGGGATTCCTACACCTGGCTTGGGAGTGTGAGGCAATACAAATATTCTGGGATGAGGTTCTGGGAGCACTGGAGTGAATGGCTGCAATAACGATTGTGCACTCACCACTCATGGCCCTCTTAGGCTACACAGCAGTCATACTACCGGCATTCCACAGGCTCATTGCGTTGGAGCTCCTGCTAGCTAAAAGACGAGTGGCGTGCAGATGAGGTAGAGGGCACGCCCCTAAATTTAAAGATTGGTTTAAAGAACTCCTCATGTGGCAGGAGCAGTCACTAATATAAGCAGAACTACTGCCCATGACCTCTAGGCTGAGGGACATCTGGGACCCATTGCGTGCGTATCTGCTGGCACACTTGGAAGCGACTGGTGATGCGACTGACTCCACTGACTAGGAGAATGGACCTGGCTGGACCTGGGATCCTGACTCCCTCCCTCAGACATGCGCCATCCCCTTTTGAGTATGGAACATCCTTACAGAGCTTATAGCTAGGTGCCGGGGATTGGAGGACATGGAAATGTCAATGATTGACTATTGCATGACTGGTATGCTCTATCTATCCCAATCTATGGGACGGACACTATCCTGGGTGATTAATGCGAGCAACAGGGGTAATGTCATGGCTGATTCATCTTACATGTCAATATCACTGTCAATCTTGGAAATTGAGCTTGCTGTGTGTACATTGTATGCTATATTCTAGAAATGTTAATAAAAAATAAATAAAAAAGGTTCTTATTCTCTTAAAAGGTCCTTAGCAGGCCTGGATTTCACTTCCATGATGCACTGGGTCAACCCCTTAAAACTCAACTGGACGCACTCCAGGAGGGGGACTGTGTCTGCATTCCTAGATAGTGCAGCAGGCACAGTCTTCTCCAGGCAGGCCCTTGGGGGCAGATCAGGAGTCCAGCAGGACAAGGCTTCTTCTTCTTGTAGTTTCAGGCAACTGAACTGAGAGATTGTAAACCTTTCACATATTTAATCTCATCTTCTGGACATCCTGACCGATGGGATGCAGGGTGCCACCCTGGTGCTTGACCACTTACTCCTAAGTGTGGCATCTTCTTACCCCAGAAAGCACCATTCCTCCAAAATCCATCCAGGCTGAAATCTCATCAGAGCATTAAGAGCTTACAAAAAAAACTCTCAGTGTTGGTTCGTTTCCATAGCTCTCCTCCCCCTAACATCTGAAAATTCCTTCCTTAAGCCTGCTAGCTGGCTGGGGTATGCGGGACTGAGGGTATGTAGGCCTGGAATTCCATGCCTGTCCCATCCTCCTTCGAAGCCTTATGCTTTACAACTTCTTAGCCTTGCTAAGCCTGTTAGCACTGACCAATGTGGTAAGACTGCAGGAAGGCTGGATTTTTGCTTACAGACAGGAAAGTGTTATAACTTCTCTTCTGTGTACGTTCTGATAAATTAATCAAGAGCAAACTGTTGGGTTTATCAATACCCTTCTGCTAAGTCTTTGAAAGATAATTCCTATACTTTCCTAGCAATAGTTGTACGTCTACAAAAAATGTTGTCATGGTAGCCTATGAGGCCAAGTATCTACAATGCGGAAAATGAAATGTGCAATTCCTCTATCCCCATGGTTTATAAAAATATTTAATAAGAACCCTGCTCATAATTACAGGACCTCCCCGCCCTTGGGACATCTAGAGGTGACCCGTGGATTGCCTAATATGTAAATATGTTGTAGATTAATACTTTACAGTGCCAACAGCACCAAATCTGACTTTGAAGGGGATTTCCTTTCCTCAGGAAAAATAAAATGGGCAGTTTTCCCTCACCCGGGTTTGTAAAACATCTTTTATAGGGACCCTGCTTATAGTTATCTGACACCCCACCCCTGGGACACCTGATATTTAATAATAATGCAGATGATATACTAGCCCTGCCGCCAACGTCGATATTGTAGAAAATTAACTTTTTAAAAGCAGTGCTGCAGGTCAGGGTTGCTTTCAAAATTACCCATGTATATAAGTGCAAAAAAGGCTGTTGGCCTCTAAATTGCCAGGCCTTATTATATACTAGTGGCCTATATGTAGTTTTTCATCCCCTTGCCCAATTCTCTACTAGGGACTGACAGGGTAGTTCATGCCAATTATAAGTGTACCTCAATGCATGTGTGTTTCTAACATAGCACTGGCCCTGACTAACAGGACTCAGGGCACAGTCAGAGTTAGCTGCCATCAGTACCTGGCAGCACACGAAAAGTGAGGGCGAACAGGCCAAAAGGGTACCTTTCCAGCAAAGACCCATTTAACGAGGTACTCTAAATGACAGGATTTTGAGCTGGCACTAAGTGGGAATATATCCCAGTTAAAAGGAAATGACCAACTCTAATGATTTCTCTAATTGGGTGAGGGGGAGAATGTCATCCCCGTGTGTTTCATTAAAAGAATGAAAAGCAAAATGTTGTCCACGTACATTGATAATTATATTTTGGCTGTACAAAAGGAGAGCCGCCTGTGCTGACCTTCGTTCTTAAAGGTGCTGGACTAGATGGTCCATGGTCAGGATTGTGAGTAGAGTAGATAAGGGTCATCGTTACCATGCACCCCACATTTTCAGGAATGGCTTGAATATTGGACCATTAATTGTGATTCTGGCATTGAGGTGGTTGTAGAGCAGTTGGATGAATGCCAGGAATCCTTTTGGAGTGCCAAACCATCTAAGTGTTTCCATGAGAAAAGGTCACACAACGGAGTCAAATGCCTTTTTGGGATCGAATAACATCACTGCCTCTTTGAGTTCTGACTTTAATTGACAGAGAAAGTGAACTACCATTTGAAGGTTAATAGATGTGGATCTGTGGAGTATAAAACCAGCCTGCACCGGGAGGACTATCTTTTCGAGCAGCAGGGACAACCAATTTGCAATCACCTTGGTAGTATGGGGTGGGATTCCCACATCCAAGACCACCAGCATCCTTGGAATCCTCCGCCCCAACCTCAAGTCTTCCAGGTCCACTGTGTGTGTAGAAGGGGTTGGAGAACAGGACGTAGGTCTGAAGAGTTCCGATGGGATCTGAGAACTTTCTGAACATGGCGGCCTCCTCTGTGGATGTGAAAACATGTGCTTTCGCCTCCAAACCAATGCACAATTGAGCAGACTATTACATTGCATATTTCACATTGTGGTTGCGTGCAGTGCGAATGACTACCACAAATGTCTGGCTTATCTCCTTCACCACCATTGTGAAGTCTGAGAAGCTAGAGATCACTGAGCTTTGGTAGTGCAATGGACCATGTTCTCTAGTCAACTGAAAGATTGTGTCCCAGTCTTGAAAGTTCTGGAATCATACAATTATAGGTTGTGGTGGAGCTCCTGCCAAGTTTCTGGAGCATAGAGATCTGTGTTCTCGTTCCACTATGAAAATATTGGACAAGTGGCCTTGGCCAAACAGGTCTGCCATAAGGGTTTTAGTGAGCATGGTAACCCTAACTGTATTCATCGATTCGACTATTCCAGCTATCCAGATGTTGCTTTGCCATGATCTTTCCTCTAAATCCTCATTTTTAGTTGCCACTGCCAAGGTCTTATTCTCCAGCTGCACCAGTTTAGTCTTCATTCTGGTGAGGTCATCCTTGAGTTCTGAAATCCTCCTCTCTGCACCATCGAACCATTCTGAGTGCTAGTCCATCCGCTCCATTAGGTGGTACAACATTGCTGCTATGGTGTTGGTTTTCACATCTATATGTTGAATGCTGGTTTTGAGGTCCAAGAGAAGGGCAGTTGTGGATTTAACTGTATTTGTTTGGTCTGGCGGGTGGTCCCAGTCATCACCCAGGATGGAGTTCATATGACATGGTGATTTTCTCGCATTGACGGAGAGCTCACCCTGCTTGGCATCACCCTTCACCATGCTGACAATCAAGGGGTGGGCCTTCAGGATCAAAAATGGGCAGGAGAAGAGACAGGCAGCAGTAGCAGGCACAGCTGGACCTGCCCAGGCCGCACAACTTCCTGTCTGAGCAGCGGGATTGTCAATGCAGGCCCGGTGCAGCCAGCAACCCTACCACCTCCCCAGGGGCTGCACCACTCAGGAACCGAGTTGTTAGCCCCACTCGACATGGCAGGTGGGGAAGGAGGGGGCCTCAGGCTCACCGCCAGCCCCTGTCACAGGCTCTCCTCCAAGGCCGCCCATCCAAAGTGTAGTGGCTGCTGCACTCCTCCACAGCGCCCCAGCCCAGTCCAGCTTGGTGCTGTGGCCCATCGGGACTCTGTCCACAACAAATGTAGTGGGTTGTAGGCCTGGTGGGGGCCAAATGACTGCTCCTCGTCAATTGTGGTCTCAGGAGTTCAGTGCTAAGCTGCCATCATGGATGCTCATGTGCCCACGCTTCCCCATTAAAGATGTTTATTGTTTTGACAACAGCAGTTTGTACCTATTTGTAATTGTATCATGGTATACAAGTGGGAAGGCAACATAGTAGTTACGAGCTGCCTGTGGTGGCAAGCCAATGACAATAGCCAGAGGCTTGATTGGTTCACTCGGAAAAAATATTTACGGTGCCATAGATCTGTTCTGTTTATTGTGAAAAGACATAATAAACACTGCAGGCCTGACATTGATTATGAAACACATGTGTTAATATCAATAGGTCTTTAAGGCTGGATTGTTTTTTCTCTGTATTAAAGCTTTGATAGTTATTTTGCTAAATGAAATGCCATGAATTACCTTTGAAGGGTAGAACTGTGGTGTTGAGAACTCCTCGGACAATCCCTATGAAGAGAAGATTTGCATTATAATCATTTGTGCTTGAATCTCTTCCTAACTGATTGCCAGGATCTTTTACCAAAGAAAATCATTAAATAATAAATACATTGATATCTATAAACATATATGGCTCTGTTCTGACATTGGTCTGTCACTTACACTCTGCTTCCGTCCATGACCGCGTACTTCATGGGTAATGGTTCAGTCACTAGCTCTCTTGCACTGTGAAAGATGCAGTGTGCTTCAGTGTCAGGTCTGGGAGTCTAATAATTTAGTTTTCAATGTTCTCCTTTTATTTTTCCATTTAATTTATTTGCTTCTCTTTTTTATTTTAATATTTCTTATGACAATACTAAAGCTCTGCAGGCAGTCCTAAGGAATTACTTCCTTGCAGTTTTTTTCATTTGCAGTGCACCACATACCACATGGCCACTTCCTCTAAACCAGGAGACCATAAGTGAGTGCTGTTTTCCATAGTGTATTATTGTTTTACCATTCCAACATGGCCAATACACTGGTTTTAAATGTGACAGCCATGCTAGAACTTTAAAACAATGATACCCTACTTACAATACCTTTGCAAGTCGGACACACTCTGCTATGTTTAGTTTCACTATTACAATCATATGCTGCTTTGTTTAGACAGCAGCAGGTTTTCTTTTTCCAACTTGTATTCTTCTACTATATTGTGCTTATATTGTTGAATTTGTGTCTGTTTTTCGCGATTATGTCAGAGGGTAAATGCAAGAATGAGGCAGTGGATGGATGAGTGAAAATTTGAAAGATAGGGTACACATATGATGGCCTACTGAGTGCCTAAACTCATCAGTAACACAAGAAGCACTTTCAGTCATAAACCAGACCAATTGACATTGCTAATGCTTGTTATTTAGCTGTTCTCTCTCTTGGAAATCTGATGTCACCACTTATAAATCAGCCAATAAACCAGCTGCTTCCTTTTACATTTAGGAGTAATTGTTCACATCCACCGATGTTCATCACAGCTTACCTTGTATTGAGGCCCTTGTGGACCCACTTTGATTCTCCTTTTAGTTTCACATTTTCCACATTTTAGCAGACTTCGTTTTAGCTCTGTTACCTTTTACATATTTCATTTTCACGACTTGATTGTAGATAACGCTGCACATGCTGATTGTTTTTGGAAAGCATTTCCTGCTACATAATCTGTACTCTTAGTTAAAGGTTAGGAACATAGAACGAGATATCCATGTGCTTGCTTTGCTCACTTGGAGACCGCTTCTAACATCTAGGCACATCATTGCATCAAGGCTGTATCTCTAACACAGGGATGTATGACGTTACAACGCATGCTTTTACCACGCATGCTGTTACAACGCAAGTATTACAACGAAAACCTTTACAACGCATTACACTTGGGGGTGCTGGATAGTGATTAGTTTAATTTACTATTCCAACTCCAGCCTCGTGGACACTAGGGAAGGTGTTGGATAGTAAATTAAAACTATTCCTTATCCTAGAGCGCCCCCCAGTGTAATGCGTTGTAATGGTTTTCGTTGTAATACATGCGTTGTAACAGCACTGCGTGGTAAAATTTGCGTTGCAAAGGTTGCATACCCTAACACAGTGGTTTTATTACATAAACAGTGCATTATCCCTTTGTTGTCAGAGGTAGCCACAACGGTCCTGGGAAGGCGGTTATGTTTGCCATGCAGCTCTGCCAATACTGATCTTCCATGCTGATCCTGCAGAGAGGGATTGCCAACCCAACTCCAGACCAAGTCATCCAGTTATGGGGTCCAATGCTACCCAAAGAGATCGGGCTGAGGGTACATCCACCGTGCTCTTAGTATACGGGCAGCGTCAGGTAGGAATATATATATATATATATATATGTATATATATATATATATATATATATATATATTACCAGAACTTCGCTTTCTCCGCTCTCACTCGGTTGTCGGCATAGAAAAACGAAACGGACCCAAAGAGGTAGAGTTTGCTTAATTTATTTCACCGTGTGCACCACTCCGTCCGCCATGACGCGTTTCGGGCCCTGAAGCCCTTGATCACATGACATGGTCAGCCAATCATCAAAATTTATAACGAGTATGCAAGCATCATCTGACCACTGGGCCTGTAGAGATAAACAACAGACTTCAGCCTGATCATTAGGACATCAATCACAAAAATTACTTTCCTTCCCCATATACAATATAAATGGATTAAAATATCACTGTACATTATAGTTCCCCTTTTTTCTCCCCCCCACATGTGCAAATCTCGCAAATAAATATATAAATATCATCTATGATTAAAAACCAATATTGTTTGATCTAAATTTCATATTTTGGTGATATTAAAATAATACATTTGATATTCATAATGTGCAAATAAGCAAACAATGTGCAAAATTTCGCATTTAGAATATGTGCAAATCTGCAATGTTATGACGGGGAGAAATAACTGTAAAGGCAGAAACATGGGGAAAGATCATTAATAAATCCCAAGTGGGCAAGCTCGATGTCCAAGATCACTGCTTCTATATTGCCCTCGTGGTTCAGTTTTCTGATACTCGTCAGCTTAAATCACATACAAAATAAAAAAAACTGTGTAGTGTGTATTTTACATATATATGTCCCTGTGTTTCAAAATCAAGAGAGAAGAGGTCTAAAAGGCTCTTTCTTATAATCTTGTGTTTAGGTCAACAGCCAGTTATTCTTAACATGCGTCGTTCCCTATTACAAAACCGGTGCTCAACTGTTGATCAGCAGTGTTGGAGACAGGTATACAGATCCTCTGTGGCGTTAAGCCCGTTAGGAGTCTTAGTATTCAACTCCAATATGTATCTTGTTTCCAATGTTCTCAAACGGGCTTCCCTGTCTCCTCCCCTACATAGAGGCAGTACTGTGTCTATTGCATAATAGGTGAGACACCCTAAATTTCCCCCATGGTGTGCATTGACTTGGCGTGCCACAGGGTAAGACTCATCCTTGTTCTGGACCGCTCCCATGTGCTGGAGTATGCGTTTGTGGACCTGCAACTTGGTACTTCCCACATACCGCAGGCCACACGCACACTCCAGCACATACACAACGAAATCTGTCTTACAAGTTATTTTTTGGGAAATCAAAGTTGATGTCTCAGAAAAAGGGGTCGTATATGCAGTTTTGTTTTTCCCCAGTGTACAAGCTTTACATACAGCGCATTTGATGAATCCCTTGCTTTTATGCAGCCAGTCTGCTTTCTTGGTTCTTTCGGGGCTATTTGAAACCAGCATGTCGCTCATTGATCTTGCCCTGCTATATGTAATCGCGGGGCGTAATGCCAGGGTTCCTCCAATTACAGGATCACCCTTGACAATAGGCCAATTTCTGCCAATGATCTTGTGTATATGTTTGTGCTGGCGACTGTAAGCTGTTATCAGTCTTGGTTGATCACTGTCACTTTTGGTTTCTGCTTGAGATGGATCAACAACCCCTACACATTGCATGAAGGTACCAGTTGTATTGGCTCTTGTTATAGCTTTTTCTATCAAGCTTAAAGGATAACCTCGTGCCAGAAATCTGTCTTTGCTGCTTTCCTGTGCTGTTAAGCGAGACTCCTCTGTACTACATATTCTCCTGAGCCTTAGCATCTCCCCATAGGGCATGCTTCGGATCAGGTGGGCAGGATGATGACTTGATGCGTGCAGGACCGTGTTGCCCGCTGTGGTTTTGCGGTGCAACCTGGTCTGCAATTTTCCTGCCTCAATGTGTATTTCAACATCAAGGAAGTTGACATGACTCTCACTAATTGTCCCAGTAAATTGTAAATAAAGGTTGTTAACATTAATTTCAGAAATGAAGCGCTCGGCCTCCTTCCTTGATTCTCTCCAGATAAAGAAAGGGTCATCAATAAACCTGTGTAGTGACACTATGTTAGTTCTCACTGTTTCAGCATGTGCGATTCCTAGGACCTGCTCCTAATACATCCCCATGTGCAAGCTCGCGTAGCTCGGGGAGAAGCAAGCCCCCATCGCAACTCCTCTTAACTGCTGAAATACTTGGTTCTGGAACAAAAAGTAATTTTTGGTCAGGCATATCTCAATCATTTCAATGATCATTTCATTGTGCTGGTCTGATCTTTAGAAAGTGAGTTACTGCTTTCAGACCATCCTGGTGATTTATACTTGTGTATAGTGACACAACGTCAAGGGTGATTAATAAAAAATCATTCTGGGAGGAGCTAAGCCGTGATCCAAAATGGCCGCATAAGCTCCCGGCTCCGCCGACCTCCGCCGGCGGCTCGACTATCCTGTTGGTTATCCTCTACCCACGCCCCTTGCCTGGCTGTACAAAGGTTGCCTGATGCCAATGGTGCATTCCCGGATTTTCTACCCCTTTTAGCGACAAAGTTATGTTGTGTTCTATTTTCGGCCTAATCCCGGGCTGCCGCCGGGTCCTCGATTTCTGAAGCACCCGAGAGGGACCTCATCAACCTTGGCTGTGGGACCGCGATTGTGGCCGGTCTTCCAGGTCTGGAATTTTTTTTTTTTGCTCTTGACTCTTGTCCTTGTTGATGGATGGCGAAGAGACACTGCTGGGATCCTCCTGCACCTCGGCTGTGGGTTGTGTGCCTGCCCCCGTTTCTCCGTCCCGGGGCCGACGGGCTGCACCCACGGCCAGTGTCTGTTCTGAGTGCGCCAGTTCGGGACGCCCTTGCTATTGCGATCGCCAAATGTGTGCCCGGAGCCCGGTGCTGTGTGCTGGAGTTTGTGTTCCCCTCCGTCCTCTGAGCCCCGGGATGGAGGGGGTGGATGACGCACATTCATTGAGGTCCGTAATGGCGGCAATTGAAGCGCTCCGCTCGCAATTCACCGACGCTTGTGTCTCTCTGGCGGCGAAACTGGACGATGTTTGCTTGCGGCCGGCCACTGTTGCTGCAGTGTCTGCACACAACTCCGCGATCCAGACGACCGATCTGACCCTCCATCTGCAGGGACCCGAGCGGCAGCCCGATTTGGTTCCTTTGAGAGTCGGCCCCACCTTTCCTTCATCTACTGCAGCGCATGGTCTTCCCTCTACATCTCCTCTTCGATGGTGTATGGTCGTTGGAAATCCTGTTCTTTATTGCCGAGTCTCACGGTCCCGTCGGAGAAGATCGCCATTTTCCTTTGTCCCGGCCAGTCTGCGCAACGGATGCCGCCATTTTGAAACCGACCCGTGCTCAGCCTTCACTGCCCTGGTCCATTATATACGCTTTGATTGCTTCTGGTCTGATGTGACTTGGTTGAGATGTGCTCCGGAACGGATTCGCACTGATCAGGGCTGACATTGACTTTGGAAACTCTTTTGCTCCTTGCCACTGCTTTGAACTTTGGGACACTTCCTCGGTTTGCAACTGTTACGACTTTGGCGATATAACTCCTTGTGACGCTTGCAGGGTTGACTTCTAATTCCCTGGGGTTGCTCCGTTTGTTCTTGCCGGGTTTGCACCAATTACCCCACAGGGCAGGGGGTCGGGGGGGGGGGTTTCTGGTGACTGTCCTCCCCGTGCTAATGCTGACTGATTCTGCTTATTGATGATTATTGTGCTATGGGGGGGATACCGCCGGCGGGAGGTATCGTGTGTACGGGGGCTTGTTTGATTTCTCCTCCTCCACTTCTTTTTAATACTTTCCCTTCTGTGGGGTAGTTTCGGGGCGACAGGCACGCTGTTAGTGGGTTAGGCCGTAGCCATTACAGGGGTGCAGGGTGGCGGG
This sequence comes from Lissotriton vulgaris, assembly GCF_964263255.1. Taxonomy (NCBI): domain Eukaryota; kingdom Metazoa; phylum Chordata; class Amphibia; order Caudata; family Salamandridae; genus Lissotriton; species Lissotriton vulgaris. The sequence continues at coordinate 422,027,281 of NC_141687.1, forward strand.
TGCGGGGGGGGGTTTGTTATTTTAGTTTGTTTTGTTCTATGGTCTCTGTTGCTCTTTTCTGACTTTGGGAGGGTTCTTTCCCCTTTCGTAGGGTTGGCTGTCTCTTGGTCTTGCACCTTTCTTTTTCTCTTTTCGGCTTCTCGACAAGCCTCTGTTTTTCAGTTCTGGGGGGTAGGCTCTTTGGGGTGATTTTTATAAATGTGGATCATTGTAATGTGGTTTCCCGTCCAGTATTATCGCCGTGGCTGCTTGGATTGTATAGTTGCTTTGGTTATAGCCTATCTCCGACTGAGATTGGGGTTGGCCCCAATCGTCTCCTTTCTGCTCCTATCCTGTGAGGTGCGATGCCCTTGTTGTTGCAGCCCCCACTCTTCTTCTAAAATTTCAAAATGAAAACCTCATATCCTGTCTGCGAGCCCCATAACCGCATTTGATGTACTTTGATATATCCTGTTTCCTGATTGGCTTAAGTTTCTCCTGTTTTATTGATTGCTTTTGCGGCCGGCCATGATGGTTGTGGGCCTGCGCATGTATATCCTTCTTTTCTGAATAAAGGTTTTCAAAAAAAAAAAAAAAATCATTCTGACAAACCACTTTCTTTACTTTGTCCAGAAAATCCATAGAGTCTCTTAAGTACGATGGTAAACTTTTGACGTGTTTTTGAAGAAAATGGTCAATGTAGCGTGAAGTGTTTTCAAAGGCTCCCTGTCTGGCCGAGATAATAGGCCTTCCTGGGAGTTTTAACAGGTCCTTATGGACTTTGGGAATCATGTAAAAGACTTGCATCACTGGGTAGTTTGTTTTGAGGAATTTGAGTTCATCACTGCTTAAAAGTCCCTTACCTTTCCACCCATAAAGTTTGATGTTAAACTTGTCCCATGCTGATTTGGCTTTCTGGGGGTCACTCATACAATAGCATTGTCTATCGTTCAATTGTTTCAGAGCTTCCTCCATATACAGTTTTAAAGGCCAGAGGACAATATTTCCCCCCTTGTCCGATTGCCTCACAATTATGTCCTTATTATTCTGTATTTTCTTCATTAGACTGCCAAAAGCAATATTACAATGATTACTCTTCTTGTCATCACATATTGATGCTTTATGTAGTTTCTTTATCTCTGCTGTTACAAGATCATTGAAGACGTCAATATTGTCATGGGCCATTATTGGATTGAACGTTGACTTTGCTCTAAAGGAGGTGGCCCCTGGGGTGTTAGTTCTCAAACTCCTCTCCTCCTGTGTATTTTCCTCAGTTCCACCTTCCTTATTTAGATCTTGTAAGTCACAAAAAAGATCAAATTCTCCTGCCGTGACTCCCAGATTTTCAACATTGCCCCCACCACTGACTGTAGTAGTCTTGGTGTTTTTATTCTTGTTCATCAAATATAATTTGCGCAGTTTCAATTTACGCACAAATTTAAAAACATCCATCCTGGTGCGGGCATAATTGAAGGTACTAGGTGGACAATAGTTTAACCCCAATGACAACGTTCTAATCTCTCTTTCACTTAAATGCATTTCCGTCAAATTAATCACAGTCATTGCATCTCTTACTTGTCTTATTGCCGGCGATTCCATCTCTTGCGAGTTTTCTTTTTTGGTGCTTGTCCTCCCGCTGGACCTTGCAGTCCTGCACTTCCTGCGTTGTCTGCGTTCGATGTTTTTCCTTTGGCTGATGCTGAGCTTGCTACCTGGGACCTCAGTGTTACTTTGCGGTCGTTGCGGAGGCAGTCCACCTCCTGACCCAACGACCGCTTTGTAAACCCCAATGGCATCGTGTTTGGGCGCAGTTCCTGTTCAGAGTCACTGTCAGGCACAGAACTGATATCCGTAGAGGACGCTGAGGTGCAACCTGTATTGGCAGCTCCCATGCGAATTGTTTTGCGCTGTGGTGTTCTTTGGGGGATCATACTTGCGTGAAAATGTGAAAATACGCCCATTTTGATAATCCAATTTATCACGCTGAAATGTAAATGTTTTACGTTTTTTTATGATGTCCTCCTCTTTGGCTAACCTCAGCGTCATTTCTTCTCTGAGTCTTTTCTCTTGTGTCTGATCTGCCAGTGCTCCTATCTGTTCATTCAAGTCCAGGATCTTTTTTTGTAATTTCACCCCATCACTTTCTGCATATTGAATGAGGATTTTTACCAGCCGGCTTGAGTTTCCCAGATTGCATTTTGCCCAATCCTGCAACATATCTGGGTCGGGATTTTCAAAGCTGGGGGCCAGCATAATCTGTAGGCCACGAGGTATGCGTCCCACTTCCAGGTAGCGGGTAAGAGACTTCTGCTCCCACCACTTGGCTTGTTCCGTTTTCATCGCCTTCTCCAGCTGTTTGAAGAGGTCCCATATAGCGCTGACCCCTCCTTCCGTTTGTACACTGCTGTTTGGCAACTGAGCATTGATTATCGGAGAGTTGTCAAACATCTCCATTGCCGCTTCTTCTCTGTTTCTGACCACGTCTAAATCGCACTGCCATGGTTGGACTGTTTATTCACAGTGTTTACAGTGCTGGTTACTTAGTTGTATCTGCCTAATAATCATAGTACATTCTTTCTATGTAAGACTACAATTGTTTCAATAAATGTATTGAAACTTTCTTTGTATCTTTCCTGTGTTTTACCAAGAGCATGCATAAAAAAACAATGAAAGGGGTTAGATTTGTTTCTGCGGTTCCCTTGGGGAATAGAGTGTCATAGGTGGGAATGCAATGGCAGTTCCTATTTGCGATTCCCTAATAGAGGTTCCTACTTTGCAAGAATTTGCTATAGGGGAATCGCAAATTTAGTACATATCCTTTACATTTCATAAATAGCGATTCCTACGGAGTCGCTAATTAAGAAATACAAATGGGAAGCTTTGTTCATCTGGGCCTAAGTGGTTACTTGTTAGGGATGGAAGCCCTACTCAAATATTAAACACAATCCTTGTCAGGGTTGACTGCAAAAGTCACTAACTTAACCTGTGCTCAACCCTCTGTAAGCTTGGCATAAAAACAGTCAGGCTTAACTTAGAGGCAAGGTGTAAAGTATTTATGCAACATGCAACAGTAATAAAGGCACATTTGGTTTAGGCAGAAAAATGACAACTTTCTAAAAGTGGCATTGTCAGAATTGTTACTTAAAATCCGGCTTTATTAGTAAAGAGGGGTTTAGATAACATTTCATTTGAGAGGAAGAAGCGTTTCTCTATGTTTTCCCAAAATGTAGTTATCACTATAAAGTGTAATTAGACAAACCAGCATTAGTCTATGGTAGAGTTGGCCTTCCAACAGTGAATAAAGACATTAGGGGGGTTTTACTGTCACATGTCCTGCTTTTTAAATACCATGCACCCTGCTCTAGAAGTAGTTAAGAGTCACCTTAGTGGTGACTTACTTAGAAAGATTTGGGCCTGGCAGTAGGTTTATTTTTCAAGGTCGAGAAGGCAGTTTAAAACTGCGCTACAGGTTGCAGTGGCAGGGCTGAGACATGCACAGTGCTACTGTAGTGGGAGTTACAATGAGGTCTGCAGTCCACTAGTAGCTTTTAACTAACAGGCCTTGGATACGGATGTACCATGTTACTCCGCATACTATTACAACTACCTACCGTTACAACGCGACCATTACAACGCATACCATTACAACGCATAGCGCTTTGAGGTGCTGGATAGTGGTAAGTATAATTTACTCTAACTCCAGTCCCCGTGGACCCTAGGGAAGGTGTTGGATAGTAAATTATACTTATTCCCTATCCTAGAGCGCCCCCCAGCGCAATGCGTTGTAATGGTATGCGTTGTAAAAGTCGCGTTGTAACGGTAGTGCGTTGTAACAAATGCGTTGTAACAGGTGTATACCCTTGGATACATGTAATACCATATACTTGGCTCTTATAAATACATTCAATATACCAATCAGGCATAGGCCAACTGTGCCATGTTTTCAAGGAAGAGTACAAAACCTTTACCACTGGTTATCAGGAGTAAAGTACACGGAGTACTAAAAGACAACAAAAAACGGTTCAGCAAAGGAAGGCAAAAATGTGGAGCGAGAGGGCCAGGCCCAACAAAATATTACTGATATTCTTAGTTGGCACTTGTAGCAGAGCTTTACTCACAACTCATGTGTAGCTCACCCTTTCCTTGCAGTTCATTTGAGGGGTCAACTGGTGTAAATTTTTAACAGACGTTGCAATGCAGCTTTAATATGTCCATCTGCGTAATTTCTGGTGTACTGTATTGCAATTGTCTTTATATAGCCCTTACTTCCCAAGCAAGGCGATGAAGCATTTTAGGGCAGCTAGCAATCTACTCCGTAGCCCAAAGTTAGTGGTTAATCCAATGATTCTCAATTATTGTTGTCGATTTGTTGGTTTTTGGGTTAGTCTTGTGCTCCATGGAAACAGATGAATCTCCTCCAGATGTGGAAAAGAAATGCGGAGAGGGAATAGGGCGAAGGTGATTAAATATTATGAGCTACCAGGAGAAGTTAAACAGAATGAGACACTGTGATTTAATGAAGTAAGATGACGAAATGACAGTGTGCTGCCGCACCATGATTTAGAAATAAGTTTGCATCAGTGTCCTTGAATAAGCACCAGCAGCTACACACTACACCATCACCACTTCTGTCTTGTTGAATATATTTACAGCACTTGCTCTTTGCGTGTGACATTTGGATTGTTCCCTATGACTTCAGTGAAGTAACAATGATGGCAGCAACTCCACTCTGAAAATGTTTCCAGCACCACTTGCAGTAGTAGTTGGTTAGAGTAAGTGAGCCTTGCTAGTCCTTCTTTATTGTAAAATGTTATCTCTGTGAGGTACATATGTATTACAGTCTGGGATTCGCTTCTCAAGTAAGGTTTTTAATTAGCTATGAAGAAATGAGGAAAGAAAATTAGCTTCCAGTGCTCACATATAGATGTATCATAGTTCTGCTGCCCCTGCTGGGACGACTCGTTGTTGAGTGATTATAAAAGTATCTAGATAAAATTGGATCAAAGATTCGACTGTCTTGCTTCTCGCTTTCTACCCCATGCAGATATTACAAGTACCAATTTATCATGCAGCAGCCTCCGAACAGGACTTTGCCCGACTGACCTCCTCTGCTCCTTATTATTCGGTTGCTCAGCTCTGACCAGACTGTCAATGACCGCAAAAAACTAAATGTTCAGTTTGTAAGTGCAGCCAGACTACAAATAAGGCTGCCAAATTTCCATGTGTATTAAAGTTAATTTTGCATTCGATTTAGATGCCAGTCAGACAGGCTGCATATTGGAGCACCGCAGATTCAAAGAGCATGCAAAAGGTGCATTACTCAAATAGCTTATCAAATGAGCACAAATATCAACACTCAATTAAAAGACCGTAAATGAAGTATAACTTATTTCTAGACCAGCAAGGTCACCAAAGCAGAAGAATAACAAAGGTTTGATCTCTTTTCTAAAGCCCAATTCAAAGGTCTGGATCACCACTGGAATCTGGCTGAATGTGTGGACAGCAATATCTAATGCAGATTTTATTTATTTTATCTTGAAGGCGCCTTTGATTTTTTTAATGTGCAACTGGAATCATGTAAATTGTATGTATGTAGCCTAGGAAAAGGCCATGCACAGATGCTGTGCTGTTATAAACAGGGAGTAAAATAGTTTATTCGAGCTTAGCCAACAAAACATTAAAAATGTTAAAAAGTGATAGTGCTTACACTCTAACAACACCAACAAAAATATGTGTTGGGATTGACCCTTTCTGCAGGGTCACTTCCAAACATTTTTCCTTCCACCTCCCCTTTTTGCTGAATTCATTTTTAGTGGCTTTAGGACTCTGGGCACTTTACCACTGCTAACCAGTGCCTTGGTGCATGTGCTTTCTGCTTAAAACATAGTAACACTGACTTGTCCACAATTGGGGTATTTAATGTACTTATAAATCCAGTGCTAAAGTGCACCAAATGTGTCTAGGGCCTGTAAATTAATGCTACTAGTGGCCCGTCAGAACGGATTGTGCCAACCACTCCAGTAGCCCTTTAAACATGTCTCAGGCCTGCTATTGCAGAACATGTGTGTGCAGTTTTAAACTACCATGTCGACCTGGCAAGATAACCCACTTGCCAGGTTAAAACGTTCTTATTTATGCATATGTGATCCCTAAGGTGGGCCCTGGACACCCCCAAGGGCAGTGGCCAGTGTATTTAAAATGTTGGACATGTACTTTTAGGTTTTACATGTTCAGGTAGTGAAACATTCTACATTCGTTTTTCACTACTGCAAGGCCTATCTTGCCCTTAGGTTAACATTGGGAACACCTTGTTCCATCTTATAAGTGTAATTTCCAAGTGAAACAAGAAAGAAATTTCAAGTTTGGGGTCTCTGGACTCACACTTTAAAATAACAACTAAATTGTAATTCAGAAAATGACACTTTTGCAAAGTTTAAACAAACAATGAATATAGACACAATCAGTACTATATTTGAAGCTGTCCGGCCGGACATATACTTTAATATTTAATTCGTTTTAAAAAAATGAAAAAAAGAAATTTGAAGTGGGACACAAGCTTGCAAAATCGCTCATGTGTAATGGTGTCCCAAAGTATTTTGTTAATAACATCAGTATCAATCAATCAATCATATCATTTGTAAAGTGCACTACTCACCCGTGAGGGTCTCAAGGCGCTGGGGTGAGGAATGCTGCTACTGCTCGAAAAGACAGGTCTTGAGGAGTTTTCTGAAGGTCAGCAGGTCTTGGGTCTGCCGTAGGTGGATGGGGAGGGTGTTCCAGGTCTTTTCTGCGAGGTGGGAGAATGATCTGCCGCCTAAGGTCGCTCTTCGGAAGTGGGAGACTGTAGTGAGGGCGAGGTCGGCGGAGAGTAGCAGGCGGGTGGGGGTGTAGAAGCTGAGTCATCTGTTGAGGTACGTTGGTCCGGTGTTGTGGAGTGCCTTGTGTGTGTGGGTGAGGAGCTTGAAGGTTATCCTCTTGTTGACCGGGAGCCAGTGCAGGTCTCTCAGGTGGGGTGTGATGTGGCTGCGGCGAGGGATGTCGAGGATCAGGCGTGCAGAGGCGTTCTGGATGCGTTGGAGCTGTCTCATGAGTTTGGCCGAGGCTCCTACGTAGAGGGCGTTTCCATAGTAGAACCTACTGCAGACAAGGGCCTGGGTGACTCTTCTTCTCGTTTCAGTGGGGATCCACTTGTAGATCCTATGGAGAATGCGGAGGGTTTTGAAGCAGGAGGAGGATACAGCGTTGACCTGTTTAGTCATGGAGAGGGTGGAGTCGAGGATGACCCCTACGTTGCGTGCGTGGTCGGTGGGTGTTGGAGCGGTTCCCAATGCGGTCGGCCAACAGGAGTCGTCCCAGGCCGAAGGGTTGGATCAGAGGATGAGGACCTCCGTCTTGTCCGAGTTCAGCTTCAGTTGGCTGTTCCTCATCCATTCAGCAATGGCCTTAATTCCTTCGTGAAGATTGGTTTTGGCGGTGTGGGGGTCCTTGGTGAGGGAGATTATCAGCTGGGTGTAATCGACGTAGGAGAGGATGTGGAGGTCGTACCGATGAGCGACATGGGCGAGCGGTGCCATGAAGATGTTAAACAGAGTTGGGCTGAGGGATGAGCCCTGTGGTACGCCGCGGATGATCTCGGTGGCTTCGGAGCGGAAGGGGGGAAGGCGGACGCTCTGTGTTCTGCCAGAGAGGATGGAGGTGGTCCAGTCCAGGGCCTTCTCTTGGATCCCAGCGTTGTGGAGGCGTGTTCGTAGTGTGTGGTGACAGACCGTGTCAAAGGTGGCTGACAGGTCCAGGAGGATGAGGGCCGCCGTTTCTCCGTTGTCCAGCAGGAACTTGATGTCATCGGTGGCGGCGATGAGGGCAGTCTCGGTGCTGTGGTTGCTGCAGAACCCAGACTGGGAAGGGTCCAGGATGTTGTTCTCCTCGAGGTAGCGGGTCAGTTGTTCGTTGACAGTCTTCTCAATGACCTTTGCCAGGAACGGGAGCAGGGAGATGGGCCGGAAGTTCTTGAGGTTCTTTGGGTCCGCTTTGGGTTTCTTGAGTAAGGCGTTGATCTTGGCGTGCTTTCAGCTCTCCGGGAAGATTGCTGTCTCGAAGGAGGTGTGTAACCAGGATGGGTGGCCCCCGCCCCATGTTACCCGGAGTGAGCCCGTAACCTGTGACCCCTCCCACTTGTTTCCACAGACGTCAGCGGCCCCTGCATGGAACTGTCATGAGGAGAGGTATAGCTGCGATGATGAAGAGATGAGACTCGGGCCCTTTAAGTGGCCAGGTGGGAGTATAGCAGAGGAGGAGTCAGGAAACGCCTTAAGAGACGACCGCCCACAGGCTCAGGTGTGTCTGTACACCGGAGGAGCGGTCAGTGAGTGGAGAGGAGCGGCATGGAGCAAGAGCGTGGACGAGGAGGCGAGAGGAGCACCGGAGGAGGAGGCGAGAGCGGTATTCGAAGAGGAGGCGAGAGGAGCTTTGGAGGAGGAGGCGAGAGCAACATCGGAGGAGAAGGCGAGAACCGTCATGAAGTACTGGACGGAGGACGCCCTGGCAGCAGAGGAGACTCCCGAATGTCGTGGGGCAGGAGTCCAGAGGAGAGCCGCGGGGTCAACGGAGCCAGGAGGCCAACGGATACCGCATCGCCCAGCCGCTCCCCTGGAGGGGCGTGGCTAACCGAGGTGCGTGACCGGATAGCGGGTTGGGTTCGGTACAAGGGTAGAGGTGCCCCGTAGTCCATAGTATAATATCCCGGTAATCACATCCTGCACTGCACTACAACTTCCCCGAGCACCAAGGTTGTCCTCACCCCCTTTCCCTGAGACTGTCTATTGTACCCACTTGTATCTGATACTCCCTCTCTTGCGTCTCCCCTTCGGTGGAGTCTGGGTCACCACGGAGCCCGAGGAGAGGAGGAGGAGGAGGAGCCTGACCCGAAGATGAGAGGAAGGCGTACTCCGAAAGTGTTGGCGTGAAAGAAGCCATTCCCCCGAGAAGAGCCACATCCAGGAAAACTTGCACAGACCGTTTGTTTAACCAAATAAAACCTGGTTTGAACATCACCAAGACACGTCTTTTGCCTTTCCCTACCCCGCCGGTCACAAGGTGTTGATGACTTTCCGTAGGTGGGGTGCGATGGATGTGCTGGCTTTGTTGAAGATGTGGTGTGGGCATGGATCTGATGGAGATCCGGAGTGGATGATGTTCATGATTTTGATGGTGTCATCGTCGTTGATGTTGGTCCAGTAGAGCAGGCGGTTGGTGTGGATGGTGGTCATGGGGGCGGAGGTCTCAGTGGTTGTTGGGGCGGTCGTGGTGTTGAAACTGTCGTGGATGTCTGTGATCTTGCGGTGGAAGAAGGTGGCCAGCGAGTCGCACAGGTCTTGCGAGGGTGGTACATCGTTGGTTTTGGAGCTGGGATTGGAGAGATCCTTCACAATGTTGAAGAGCTCTTTGCTGTTGTGCGCGTTGTTGTCTAGGCGGTCTTTGAAGGAGGCCCTTTTGGCGGATCTGATGAGGTGATGGTGTCTGCGGGTGACATTCTTGTGGGCGGCATGGCTGTCCGGTGTTCGTTCACGGAGCCAGATCTTCTCCAGCTTTCGGCAGGTTTGCTTGGAGGCCCGGAGGTCTTCGCCGAACCAGCTGGCTTTCTTGTTGGTATGATTGTTGGAGGGTTTCTTGATTGGGGCGAGGGTGTTGGCGCAGTCGTTGATCCACTGTCTGAGGTTGCGGGCGGGGGTGTCCGGGTCGGTATGGTCGGTGGGTGGGCTCTGGGCGAGGGTGGTTGCTAGCTGATCTTCGGTGACTTTGCTCCAGCAGCGGTGAGGCATCTGCTGGGCACGGTGGTGCGTGGTGGGTTTCTTGAAGGTGAATTGGATGCAGCGGTGGTCGGTCAAGTGGAGTTCGGTGGTATGGTTGAAGGAGACGTAGGGGCTTCCGGAGAAGTTGGGATCAAGCGTGTGACCGGCGGAGTGGGTGGGTGTTGTGACGAGTTGTCTGAGTCCGAGGTTGGCTAGGTTGTTGATCAGGGTGGTGGAGTGGGTGTCGTCATTGTTCTCAAGGTGGAAGTTCAGGTCCCCGAGAAGGATGTAGTCCGTGGAGGCGAGGGCGTGTGTGCTGACGAAGTCGGTGATGGAGACGCTGAACTGTGGTCGGGGTCCGGGCGGTCTGTAGAGGAGGGTTCCAATGCGGGTGTTGTTGGGGTCGGTGTGAATCTGGAAGTGCAGGTGTTCAGCGGTGCTGAGGGCGTCTTCGGTGTTGGTCGAGACTCTGCGAGTGTTCCTGTGGACGATGGTGATTCCTCCTCCCGCTCTGTTGGTGCGGTCCTTGCGGGTGATCTTGTAGCCTTCCCGGACGGCTATGGCTATGTCTGGTGCCGAGGCGGGGTTCAGCCAGGTCTCCGTCATAAAGCGACGTCTGGGGAGGTTGAGTCGAGTAGGTCCCAGAGTTCAACAGCATGTTTTTGGGCGGAGCGGGTGTTGAGAAGGATGCATCTTAGGTGGTTGGGTTTTTTCCTGGTAGGCAGCGTGGTGGGGCTTGTAAAACTGCAGTTCCGGCAGGTGAAAGCTCCGTGGGTGCACTTTGGGGCGGCCAGGAAGCAGGTGTGTGATCGTCCGGTGTTGAATGCGTGGAGGGTTCTGGCATTGTAGCGGTGTTGGGGGTCGTGGTGTTCATGGTGTCCAGGGGTCCTGGCGCTGGGAGCGGTCCAGGCAGGGACGGGCACAGACGGGCTTGCCTTAGGTGCACCAGTGGATTCCATATGAGGGGATGTGGGAGGGAGGAGCAGCTGGGAGGCGGGAGAGGGGCGACAAATGGAATTGCAGGTGTGTGGGTCTCAGGGAGGCAGAGGCGGAAAAATGGGCGGGGCCGCGGGAGAACTGGGCACAGGAAGGAAAACCAAGTTTAGGCAAGAAAACAAGTACAGGCACAGAGGAATAAAAAGAAGTCTGGGCTAGAAAGCAAGTTAGGCACAGGGGAATAAAAACAAGTCTGGGCAAGAAAGCAACTACAGGCACAGGGGAATAAAAACAAGTCTGGGCAAGAAAGCAAGTACAGGCAAAGAGGAATACAAACAAGTCTGGGCAAGAAAGAAAGTTAGGCACAGGGGAAAAATACAAGATTAGGAAAAAACAATGCAGGCAGAGCCGTACAGCAGCGTGGGGAGCGACCTGCCTGCGAGCAGGGTCATGGGTCACTCCTTTCACCGCTGTGCGGCTTCCATATGAAGGGATGTGGGAGGTAGGAGCAGCTGGGAGGCAGGAGCGGGGCGGCGAATGGGATTGCAGGTGGGCTGGGCCATAGGGACGCAGCGGCGGAAAAATGGGCGGGCCGCGGGAGAACTGGGCACAGGAAGGAAAATCAAGTTTAGGCAAGAAGGGGAGGAGCCAAGCTCGACAACGAGATGGCCGCACGTTAGCTCGGCTCCGCCGCCCTACCTGCCTACAATCTAATATCCTGTCGCTCATCCTGCCCAAAACGGACAACAACTTATATGCAGAGCTTTGTAGTCACTTACCATCCATCCCGGTGGGTCCGGTGCTCGGTGGATCCACAGCGGCGTCCTCCCGGAAAGTGCGGCCTCCCCGGGGTTGAGACCGGGGTCTCGCCCTTAGCGAGTTGCCGGCGAGACGGTGTCGGCGGCGGCCTCGGGTGGAGGTCTGGGGCCGGCCGGAAGATGTCGATGTGCGAAGAGCCCGGAGACAAATGAACGTGCCTGGGACACTCGTCCGGTGCTCCAGAGGTGGTGTGCGGCAAGTTGTGGGTTGGGGACGCCGTGTCTGGTGGCTCCCCCCTTTGTTGCCGTCCGGCCGTACCGGGCTCCTTCGCTTGGTGGCGAAGAGGGATTTTGGCAGAGCGGTGTCACCGGCCGGTCCCCCTCCCTTGTGATCACTATTTCAGCGCTGTGGGTGCTGCTTGTGCGCTTGAGGGGGGTCCCGCCGGGGTTCTGCTGTTGAGCTCACCCCTGGAGATGAGTCCGGAGAGACGGCGTAATTGTCGCAAAATGGCGGCTGCTGCCATGTCCCGTGCAGGGTCCCGGGATGCCAATTTCTTGCCCTTGCACTCCGCTTGGGCCTGTACTGGTGAGCTCGAACCCACGATTAGCGACGTCCTGCAAGCTTTGAAGACCTGGAGGTTGACCTTGGTCCGGGATTCCTGTGTGCAGGGGGATGTAATGGCCGCCATTCCTCCCGGGTCAGCTTTTGAGGACGCGGATGGGCCCGGTGAGGTCGTTGATTGTTCCCCGCGTTCTGGTTGGGGTAGCGATGATCCGATTCATGAACGGGTGGAACCGCTGGTGTTCATTGACACTGGTATATACGGCTGCTGTGAACAGTTTCTGCATTGCCCTCGGGAGAGGGGGTTCTATTGGCTGCTTCCATTGATAATCCAGCAACTTTTCCACGGCCTTTCTTCATCGCCATGTCCTATGCCCACGGGATCTACGCACATTGCGACGTTGGCTAAGAAAGGACTAGGATGAGCCCGGTTCTTTTCGGAGGACTACTGATCGGTGAATGGAGTTATGGACTGCCCTACATTGTGATACTTTGTTGATTCCTTTGTATTTACGTGTTACTGAACACTTGCCAGTTTCGTTTTGGGCCACACTCATGGCGTAAGTGGGCGGGGGTGGGGGCCGTACCATTTGCTAATGGTTCCTCTCCCCAGGCTTTCCTTTTTTCTCCCTTTCTTTTTCCGTTTCTCTATATTCTCTTTTTCTATATTTCGGGTTCATAATTAGGGCGACAGGCACGCTGCTGGGGGGGGTAGGCCGGAGCCTTCTGCAGGGGTGCAGGGTGGGACGGGTGGAGTAGGGTCTATTAGGTTGTTCTTTGTTTCTATGGCTCTTTTGTATCCTTTTCTTGGGTCTCCACGACTGTGCGTAACCCCGCGGGGTGAGTTACTGTGAGGGGAGGAATAGGTATTTTATGTAACATGGTACTCATGGCACTGTTTCTCCTGAATTTATCGATCCGCCCCCAAGCACGTTCACTATTTGTATTATTGCTCGCCATTACCACTGAGGGGCGGGTACAATAACGTGGAGTCCCCCTACTTCTTTTCCTCTTTAGTATTCTTGTTTTCTTATTTCTTGGGTTGGGATGTATAGTGATTGCAACTTATCTGTTTCCCTGATGGTTTTTATTACTGCGGAATTGCTGTTCAGTTAGTCTCTGGGTACATGTGGTCGGGCGTGGATACTACCATTGAGGAATTATAAGCGAACCTATGTTTTGCATGCTATGGACCTTTCTGATTATTGCTTTTTTGCTGTACTGCAACGAAACAGTTGGATTATTCCCCGCCACGTACACCAGGTTGCTACCTATACGACCGATCCTTTATTCTTTAATATATAAAAATTAACCTCCTTTAATCCTATGTCGAGTGGTTCTAGTTAGTTAATAACATTGACTTACAGAGTCTAATCATCTAACCACTCCGTGCCTTTAATTGATGATGGTGCTTTCCAGTTTTGTTTCGTGGCCGGCCTCCGGGTTGTAGGCCCGTATTTGTACGCATCCATTTCCTCAAATAAAGGTTTTCAAAAATTTAAAACAAAAAAAAAAGTTTAGGCAAGAAAACAAGTACAGGCACAGATAACCTACATACAAACGACTTACTCTGCCTGAGCATTTTCTGTTACACATTGTTCGTCCTATTTTGCTGAGTTGGATACAGGCAAAATGTCTTTTGTATCATTTATTGGAAACTAATTGAATATTAAAGTATCTGTCCGGCTAGACAGCTTCAAATATAGATCTTATTGAGTCTATATTAATTATTTGTTTAATCTTCTGTTTAGGGACCAACTACCCAAGGTCCCTGACCAATAGTAATTGGGCCCCCATGATTTCAAATCACGTTTGAAAAGTTAGCATTTTCTTACTTTAACCATTCTGTGCCTCTGCCTGCTCTGAATACATGTCTGGGATGAGTGACAGCTGGGCTTTGTGCATCCTCTCTAGACTGTCACACACAAAGGGAGCTGAGGGTTGACATTCACCTCCTGATGGCCCATCACCAGGTTGATGGTTCTTCCTGGGCCAAGAGGGAGATAGGAGCTGGCACTTGCACCTGAAAAGGGTTGTGCCTGACCCCACACAGCTGCATACTGCCCTGCTTCAGCCTGGGCAAGAAGGGCAGAGTCCTTGTGCACTTGAAAGGCCTCTTTGAAGTCTCCCTCACTTCAAAGGTACACTGGGTATAAGTACTGGACACCTTACACTGGCAACTCAGTACACTCTGGATCTGAGGATACTATGCCAAGAAGAAGGACTGCTGTACCTCTGAAAGGTCTGCTACTCTTTTGTATTCTGCTGGATTTGCTGGACTCCTGCTCTGCAGTTCCTGTCCTGCTGCCTGCTGCCACATGCCTGGTGGTGAGAAAGAATGGACCAGAATTTGTACATCCCCAGAACCAAGGGACTCCAAAGGCTTGCTGGTTAGCCTCCTGTTCTGAAGTCTCAGGGCCATCAAAGACGTCTTTCAATCTGCTTCAGGTGCTGGATTCTGCCAACTGTGAGTCCTGCCCTGCCAATAAGTGGCAATCTAGTCCTGGGCCTTGAAAGAGGTTTATGCAGCTGTTTTTGTTTAAAAACACACGCATCACCGTCTTTGAGCCGGTTGGAACCAACGCATTCTACTTTTATGTTGACACAGTACAGCTTCGAGAACATCCGTGCGCGGCTCGACAATGACATGGGACCCAACTGCAAGGCCCAATAATGACACATTGCCTTCAATGTAAGGGGTTCGATGATGATGCAGGGTCCAACTGTGAGGCTCAACGACGATGCAGTACCTTCGTCATACATAGTTTCTTCGATGTCGCGAGACCTGATTGTGTGACTCCGAGCCGACACATAGTGTTCTCTCCATCTACGTATCCTCCAGTAAGGTACTGTATTCAGTGGGGTCTGCATGGCTTCTGTATCCAACCCGTGCTCAATCACGCTCAGTTTGACTTTCCAGAGTTGACCCCGTCCAGCGCGACCTCAAGTAATCTCTAAGCGCTATTGACTTTTAAGCGCTATGTTTCAATGTAATCTTTAAAAATTCATAACTTTGGTTCTACTTATTGGATTTTTATCATTTGGTCTTGTGTTGTTCATTAAATTAAGCTCTATTTTCTAACTTGGTGTGGAGTATTTTTGTGTGGTGTTTGTCACTGCTTTACTGTAGCACAAATACTTTACACATTGTATTCAGACAGCCTGCATTGTGCCAAGCTAACAGATGGTGAGCACAGGTTGATTTAGGGTGTGTATCTAGATTGGTGGACCCTACTTGGACAGAGTGCATACCTCTGCCAACTAGAGACCTCATTTCTGACAATACACATCCTCATACACATCATCATCTAGTGCGTGCCCTTCCCTATAATCACATTTTATAAAAGTTCATAATAAAGTGAACAGGATAAATTTGACTACTGTAAAAAATAAACAGCATCAGTTGAAAGTTGTTGTAATAAGGTAAAAGCTAATTTATGACAATGAATATTAAAAGAGCGAGATAAGGGTTGTTAAAACTGTTCCCAAGGTAACATTGACAAAACAGAAAAAGTGCATCGCTGAGCAACCACCACCAGGACAACATGGCAAATTGTTCCATATGCTTTTCTCATACTTAAACATAAAAAACATTAAATCCAAAGCAAGTTAATTAAAACCTATGATAAGTATGATAACGGTCTATAGTGTTAGATGTTGATATTGCCGGGCACTAGGACAACACGGGATTCTGAGCCCGTATTTCGGCGGTCTCCTGGCGTACACACTTCCTGGCTCCCCGTGTGCATGTGTAGCCGTGGTACGTTTCCACGTATCGATTTCACAGAGTATGGTAGGATGTATCACATATACCATTTCTTGATTTATTATTTTTGATTTGGCACAGTTTTGTCACGTTTTCAGGAGTGTATATTCTGGTCCTGAAGAAAGCCAATAGGTTTAACATTAAACAAAGCGGCTGAAACATGTAGACCCGTTAAACCAACTATTGATAGTTATTCTGTCAAACTATCAACACACTGTTTTTAGATTTGACACTGTGATAGCGCATATTAAAGTACCCGTAGTTATCATAGTAGTCAATTTTAAATTGCACCCTTATCCTATTATGTTTTGAAGCACTTTAAATGTATTCAGCACCACTGACCCAAAAAAACAAGGTGTGGCTTTATCCATCACTGGTGTTATGGCCCAGTGCAGCTTTCCATTTCACAGGGTGAGCTGCACCGGTTATACCGGTTACAACTAATCCCAGATGATGAAGTTCTGCCACTTGGTGGGCGGATGGGATTCCTTCCTAATTAAGAACAGGTTGTGGTGACGACACAGATTCTGTTTTTTCCTTAAACTGCCTTTCTTTTTTGATAGACCAGTAGTTTCCTTGTATGGTTACATTTTGTAGGTTGGGGACAGAATACTACTTGGTCTTTGAAAATAAGTTCCCTTGGACCCCCTTATTAAAAGTTTGTGTATTTTGCACCGAACAAAGTACCCTAAATCCCTGGTTTGCAGAGCATTGTGAGGATCTGTGTCGAAAATGCATTGCACAGCCAAAGTGATGCATCAGTTCTGAGGTAAGGTGAGGATGAGGTGTAAGATCCTGTGTGAACGTCGAGGATCCCATCAACGAGGGCTAGAGATGCAAAGTTCCGCTTCGAGGATGCGTTGTGCAGTTGGGCGATGCATCGGTTCCGAAGAGCTGAGAGGCTGCGATGCAGAATCTGTCATCGTCTTCGAGGCTGCAGTCAAGAGGGGATGCGAGGGAATGCACCGAGGATATGTTGCACGGTCGCAGTTCCAAAGCTGTGAGGGACTGTCATGTGATGCAGGTCTTTGTAATGGTTCTGATCCACGTAGCAGCATGGAAAGTATGTTGGTTCTGCTCAGGGTTGCGCAGCACAGGAAAGGGGATACATCAGTACCGCTGGATCAACACACGCTGGCTGAGCACCTTAGGCCTACTTCCACGGGGCCAGAACTGGGGTGGTACCACTAAGCACAGAAAGGCAGCAGTCCTTCAGAGCAGCAGTTCAGCAGAGTGGCAGTCCTTTCAGCAGCACAGCAGCCCTTTTTCCTGGCAGAGCATCCTCAGGTACAGAGGTGTATTGAAGAGTTGGTGTCTAAGGTCGGGTATTTATACCCAATTGTGCCTTTAAAGTAGGTGAGAAGCCTCTAGAGCCGGGTTTCCCAAACTGTGGTCCGCGGACACCCAGGGGTCCGTGGCACATTCCCAGGGGGTCCCCAGGCAGCAGTTTGAAAAGCACTGCAAAGTTCCCAGTAAAATTAGCAGTTTGAGCAGCAATAAAAGTGTCATGAAAATGCCAATGATTAATGTATATGCTGGAGAGAGTTCAGAGTTTTGTCCAGTGGCAGCTTTGACGTATCTTATGCAGTACAGAGGGTTAATATGCCTACTGCAAAGAACGTGTACCATGCATTTTAAAAAACAGTATTTTATGTGAATAGGTCAGTGGGTTTCTGCTTTTGTCACAGAAATTCTTTTGTTACTGTGCAATTTAAAAGGGGCAATCGTGATCTAGCAGCACAGTGACCTATAAACTCTCATCAAAGACCTGCTTGCAAACTGCATGGTACAAGTTAGTAACTTATGTTTTTTTCCAGTCTATAATTATCTGGATGCTGTTAAAAAGGTTTATTTGGGGGGAAATCATTTTTAATGTTAAAGTCAATGCTAACTTCTGTGTTATGTTCTGAAATCTTAGTTTGTGCTTCACCAGGCCAAATACTCCTTAACCCCTTCGACTCTCATGACGGAACGGTTCCGTCATCAGCGTTGGTTGGGCTGTGCTGATGACGGAACCGTTCCGTCACGACCACGCCTGTTTTCGAATCTTTAGAACAGCGCGAACATTAGTGCAGCGCTGAAGCGGTTAAAAATGCCTACCAGTATGAATGATATATGAATCCTGCACCTAGTAGTCCCCTTTGCCTTATGTAACATTTTCCATACACTGATTTTCACATATGATTCATTGTCTATATGTGTGTGATGTAAAGTGCTTTGACATCCTACAATGGTATGAGAGATGCTATAAAACAAATGAAATATATATGTGACAGAGGGGCTATGGAGAGATGAGAGGCCCTGTTGGAGGGTGATAATAAGGGAATCATTGAAGAACCCCAACAAAGATTGTTGTATCCTGATGCACAGTTAGGTCTTCATTTACTATTCTTTAAAAGCTAATACAATTCATTATAAAATTATAAATGTTGTTTAGACTGCACCATTGTTTCCTACATATTTTTGGGGAGGCGAGCCTTCCAAAGCTCCCTTTGTAGTGGTCGGGCTCAGTCACTGCACTTGGTGTGCACCACATAGGGACTAGTATGAGAACATTTGCCAGGGCTGCTTTGGGTTTCCAGTCTGGCACTGTCGGGAGCCTCGTACTACGGAATAAAAGCAACCATTCAAAAGTTAGTCTTGGAGATGCAGCACCAACCTCCCCATTAAAATGTTTTATTTTTTTGCAATTTCTTTCAATATAAAATACTAAGGGGATATTTACAATAGAATTGGCGGAGCATGTCGTTAACCTCCTTGGCTTAGCGACATGCTTCGCCACTTCAGAAACGCAGAGTTGCACCATATTTACAAGAATTTGGTGCAGCCTCGTATTTCCCCCTTCACTGGTGCTACACTTAGCAGTGTAGTGCCAATGCAGGCACCCTTGCACCATAGTGCAAGGGTGTCTTCGTGCAGGGGAAGATTGTTTATGTGTAGGAAGTTCCCACTTCCTGCACATGAACAATTTTGAAATGCCGTTTTGTCACTTCTATGTGTGCTGCCTAATGCAGCACACGTGGAAGTTACAAAGTGTATTTTTTTAAAAGATTTTTTATGTGCTGGAAGGGCCACCTTCCTGAACATAAACAATCCAAGGTGTTTTGATTTTTCCATGGGGAAGAGCAAATTCGAGGAGAAATAAAGCATTTCTCAACGTTTCGCCAAGTTAAGACCAGGTTTTCCATGGTCTTAATCTTGGTGCTGCCACCTATTTACGCTGCCCTTGTAAATAGAAGGCAGCGTCAAAATCAATGGGTGTTGGGGTGGAACACCCGCCGCAACTCCCACTGCCCAGCCCTTTCACGCTAAGCATTGCATGAAAGTGGGGCTTCATTATAAGGCAGCGCTAAGCCACATTAAGTTGATTAAGGCTGCAGTGTAAATATGGTGAAGCCCCTATCGCCACGGGAACATCACAAAAATAGACGTTCCCATGGTGATAGGGGCTTGTAAATATGCCCCTAAAATTAGAGTATTTGTTTTGTGTGCACACGTGTGTTTATTTTTTTCCGAATTACTGTAATGTTTGAAAATTCAATCCTACAATTGCTTGGGGGTTCCCGGCTTCCAGTGGTGACTAAATGGGGGTCCTCCAGAGTCAAAAGTTTGGGAACCACTGCTCTAGAGGTTTCCATTTGAAGACCACAGGTATCCCCAGGGATCCTGCCTTCGCTGTCCTGTCCTGGCTCCAGATCAAATACAGGGGGTATGCAGCCTCTTATGTGAAGGCAGGACACAGCCTGTTCAAGCACAAATAGGACTTTGCCCAGGTCCAGCCTCCTCCCGGTCTAGCCTTGGCCCATCCAGTGTCACCCAGGCTCTCGAATGTGTTGTGCTGTCTAAGAGAAATACACACAGCCATCCAGTCATATGACAGAGACAGGCTACACGTATTAAATGGCTTAAAACAGGAAAAGGCCAACATTATAAAAGTTGGATTTTCAGAACTGTAACTTAATATCCAACTTCATAATCAGTAAGGATATTTCATTATAATTCCAAAGACACCAAACATGAACTGGTTATCTGGAATCATTTGGAAATTACAACTTATTAAATGTAATTAGGTAACTTCAAAATTATCCAATGGGTGAGGTAGGCCCTGCATTACTGAAAAATGAATTTAAGAGTTTTTCACCAAGAGACTTAAAAGTACATGCCCTGTTTTTTAAATACATTGCATACTGCCCTTAGGGGTTGTTTTGCCAGGTTGAAATGGGAATTTAAAAACTGCACAGCCCACACAGGTGGCACAGGCAGGCCATAGACACGTTTAATGGGCTACTGAAGCAGGTGGCGCAAGAAGAGCTGCAGGCTCACTTGTAGTATTTATTTTAGAGGCCCTGGGTACATGTAGTACCACTTTACTAGGGACATATACGAAAATTAAATAAGGAATAAGCACAAGCATAGGTTTGGGGGGGACCACCCTAAGCCTGACAGGTCTAACAAGATTCTACGGTCATGACATTTGTCTAAAAAAATTGCTTTCAAAACCTTTTTCATGCTCTACTTAGCAGAAGATAGTGAAGTAAATTGATCAGACAATACTAACCAGTCAAACCCTTCCTTCGCATACTTGACCCGGGGAATACAGCACCAATTTGTGAGTGAGCGACAACATTCTATAATTAACCTGTTAAAATAGATCCCAGCTTTGGCCAAAGCAGTAAGCCAGAGCATCAATAGTCGCAGTATAATTAGATCATCTTTGGAACTGCCAGTAATCCACATCAAAAAGCATTTTCAGCTGATTGAATCCCATTCAGTGAACCATATACCGAGATATCGACCACATGAATTACAATGGGGATGCATTTTGAATAAAAAATTGCAAACATCTTGCGGGAGCTTTAGATCCCCGTTATGGTTAGACCTTGGTCTTCTTTGATTTAGGTTTCTTGTGGTGGTCTAGTTACATTTCTAGCGGATGAGCTATCCTAGATAGTTGTTTTCACCCTATATAAACAACTTATCTGTATTGGGTAATAAGGTATCTGTTGTCAACCCTTTCAAAGACATGAGAACTCAGATTTTTCTCTGCACTGTCATGTACAACACAACCCTTACTTGTGGGTGACTTTTATTTCCAAAAAGCACTCATTCTGATAGAACACACTTGTACTGGGTTTTGGCTTTGGCAATTAGAACTCTGGCGCTGCTCGTTGGAATTGTTATTTTTACTTTCATTTGCCTATGAGGCCTTCACGAGGTTCCTGAGGCGAGTGGGACAAGTGGGTAGGCTGTTCTACTTCTGTCATATTATTACAGTGATCTGCCCATTTGGCCTGTTTTCCAGCCAGTCTCTTTCATCTGTATCAGATTTTGTATAAGTAGTTCTTGAGCTGGGATGAATTATGAATAGTGGATGAATCTCAGTGTGCGGAGATGGGTACTCGGGGCTCTCAATGATACAATTCCGTACATGGAATGTAAGGGGACTAAACTGTTGTAGAAAAGTTTGTAAGGTAGTAGCCTACCTGCAGAGGCACAGGGTAGATGTAGCAATACTCCAAGAAACACATTTGGGGCCAGATTGCGGAGTCCTAACGCAACGTAGGATGCATGGTCAGTGTTTCACCACACATGCCAGAGGTGTCTTGATTTGGGCAGTGAGAGGATTAGGAGACAAATTGCAGGAGATATGTGTAGATCTGGCAGGCAGATATGCGGTGGCACATTGTCATA
The DNA here is from genome assembly GCF_964263255.1 of Lissotriton vulgaris. Taxonomy (NCBI): domain Eukaryota; kingdom Metazoa; phylum Chordata; class Amphibia; order Caudata; family Salamandridae; genus Lissotriton; species Lissotriton vulgaris. Next base: position 422,048,761 of record NC_141687.1, read on the forward strand.
AGGACGACTTAGTGATCCTCTTGGTTGGGATCTAGGGACAAAACTATGATGATCCAGAATGATCAACTGGCATTGTGGGGGAACCTGCCTTGTATGTGTTAGGAGATTTTAATTTTATCCTGAATCCAGAACTGGATTGGTCAAAGGGGACGCCTCTGCGGCCTTCTGCGGCGGCTTGTGCCCTTGGGGAAATAGCAACATGGGAAGGTCTTTTGGATATCTGGCATTATAAAACACCCACTGGGAGGAGGAGCTACGCGGGCATCCAAGATGGTCGCGTGAGCAGAGGGCTCCCGAGACCCGCGCCGCCCTCTTGCATGTATCCTTCTAATATCCTGAATATCTTTATGGGCTTTTGAAGTTCTACTCCTGCTGATCCTGATACACTTTCCTGGGCTGAGATCGGACTTTGGGAACCATTTCTACATTGTCTTTAACTCTCTGGCCTAACCCCGGACGGGACCGGGGTCTCTGCTGCTCTGGCTGGCCGAGACGTAATTCAACAACAGCGGTCACCGGACATCTGCTCCACCAGTGTCATTGACACTTTCACTTTCGGTTTCCCTTCTACCTCCTAATTGACTGCTCTGGACGTACTCCTCATTTCGGACAGCGGTGGCCTGACCCGCTGTGCATTCTGGCCACAACCCTGGTCTCGCAGGCTACGATTTTGGACAGAAGTACTGATTTGGCGAACCACAGATCACTGCCATTTACATCAGGTCCAGAGAGGCCCTTCGGGGCGCGGCTTCCAATATGGCGACTAAACCCGACATTGAGAAGCGCAAGACAAAGGTGCCGACTCGTGGGGGTTCGGTCCAGTCCAATGTCATGGACCGCTACACACAACCGAAAGGTTCCCCCAGTGCTGCTGGCCGTAGTCTTGAGGACCCGAAGACGGACCTGGCGGCGACATCGGAGGTGTCCCTCCAGGATCTCATGCACGCCATCGCTGGGATCAAGACGGACATGGGGCACCAGTATGAGGCCATTGTCTCGAAGATAGACACAGTGGCGGTTGATGTCACCCTCATAAGAGCGGATTTGCCTAAGACCAATGAGAGGGTCAAAGACTTGGACCTTAAGGCCTCCAGTCTTGTCACTGACATGGCGGAAGCGCAGTCGGAGATCGGCAACCTGCGGTCATAGCATGATCTGATGGCCAGACGTCTGGAGGAGTACGAAAATAGGGCCCGACGGAACAACATCCGCTTAGTCGGGGTACCTGAGAACAGTGGTGATACTACCGTGGACCTACTGGTGGAGGACTTAATTGTGACTCATCTTGCTCACGCAGGCCTCAGTAAGTTTTTTGCGGTCGAGCGTGCGTACCGCTTCCCAGGTGGACAGACCAAGCCGGGGGCTCCCCGAGGCCTATCATCGCTAGGCTATTCCACTTTCGGGATAGGGACGCTATCCTCCAGGCCTCTCGTAGACATGGCCCACTGAAATACGAGAACAGTTCCATTTCTATCTACCCTGATTTCACTCCTCAAGTGCAGCGGCAGCGGACGGGATTCCAGGGAGTGAAACGTCGATTGCGGGACTTGGGACTTAAGTATGCGATGCTGTGTCCAGCTCGACTTCGCATCGAGTGCCAAGAAAGCACTTTTTGTTTTGATTGACCGGACAGTGTTGGCGACTGGTTGGACTCGCTGCCTAAGATGGACACTGGGAGTGGAGGCCCCGGCGGTGCGGACGGAGGTGCATCAGCACAGGAGTGACATTTTGGTTCTAGATGTCCGGTTTTGGGTCGCATTTACTGGCTGAGTTTTGTTTTTTGTCTTATTATTGCTTAGGCCCGGG